>NC_133219.1:19433457-21833457 GCF_040436345.1 Pagrus major
AAAGAAGTGAACAGCATATCAGCATAAGTCCTTTATTTATTCACATTGTTGATACTACTAGTCAACGTAAAATACAAATAAATAAAATATTTGAATTAATTATTGTAAGAAAAACCTGACCCCCCACGTCCCCACCCCAATGACGATAATAATGTGTACTACGATATTTGGGCGGGACAATAATATGATTTAAAATGTTGGATATCGCCCAAGCCAAACAACAACAACAACGTCAGAGCGAGCAACCTACACGCTGAAAATGGCAAGTTACCCTAACCTGGTCGCTAATGGTACAAACTTTACAAGCTGTCAGCTCTTGGCTTCTTGTTTGTGATGATTTAGCCATTTTAATGCCGGGGCTGTCCTCCCCAAAGACAGAAAAAACTGGTAATACAGCGATTAATCAGCTCACTGAAAAGACGTCTTTAAAATGTACAGTTCATTATTTAATTGTGATCTGCTCCATCACTTTTATACAGAACCAGAGTGAAAACAAGCAGATTATGAGAAGTCACATGGTGCATTTGTGGCAGTGATCTCTAGACCAAATTATTCAGTTGAAGGTGGAGTAACTTGCTAGTTTGCAACTGAACCATAAACAAAATAGCAAAAAATGAAAACTGCAGTTGAGGTTCAGATTGCAAGTGTTAAAATGATGACACTTGACCTTGTTTTGCCTATTTGCTGTTCAGTACCAAAGACATGCTTTCAGTGTAGTTAAAACAAAGGGCGAGCAATAAAGAGTACAGAATGAATCTTAAAATACAACACATACTGGGTGTGATATCCGCAGTGTGACCACCACTAACTGCTAACTAACACACAGGAACATTAGGG
Organism: Pagrus major; assembly: GCF_040436345.1. Classification (NCBI taxonomy): domain Eukaryota; kingdom Metazoa; phylum Chordata; class Actinopteri; order Spariformes; family Sparidae; genus Pagrus; species Pagrus major. Next base: position 19,434,295 of record NC_133219.1, read on the forward strand.
AGTACAGACACAAACATACAAACATGCAGAGGATTCTCAGCCTGCGGGTTACAGAGCTCAACAGCTGACTGAAGTGGGGGAGGATGGACATGGACACACACACACACACACACTGAACTGCATGCATGCCTACACACTGACAAACATTTCATAGGTGGACATAGTTTGAGCCTCGACCGCACATTTACAGACACATGTGGTCACATGCTCGTGTTGGCTTTTAGTCAGGGATCGCTCACACACACACACACACACACACACACACACACACACACACACACACACACACACACACACACACACACACACACACACACACACACACACACACACACACACACAGCTCTCAGCATTTGGGCTGTAAATGTGACCTGCCTAGTATTTATTCATTGGGAGACCTTTAGAAACAAGACACAGGATTCTAATTTATAGCCCTGAACTTTACAGTCATGCCAGTCCATCTCTCTCTCTCTCTCTCTCTCTCTCTCTCTCTCTCTCTGTCTCGTGTCTCATGTTATAATATTTCGCAGACTGGCCAGACTCCTGCTTTATTACAGCCTGTTACTGTAAGTCAGATTTAGGGCTCCTTTATGTTTGTTAGATTAAAACTGTCGTCAAATGTCGGCTGTCAAATTCAGTAATGGAATGAATCCAAGAACAATTTTGAGGTACTTTACTTGAGTATTTCCTTTTTCTGCCACTTTATACTTCCTCTCCACCACATGTATTTGATAAATTGCTAGTTACTTTGCAGATTCATATTATTTTATTGATTATCTGCTATTCATGTGATGTGTTACCAATCAGATAGTGTTGTAGGCGGGGCATTGTGTCAGAGGATATTGCATCAGAGCCAAAGTAGCACATTTTAAAATGTGTTTATTTTATCGGCAATCTGACGGAAAAATCACTAAAGCTGATAATTGGAAAAATGGTGAATATCGTCCCCGATAATTTGCCAAGTCAATAATTGGTATATCCCTTATCTGTAGGATTGTGTTTTGCGATAAAACTACACATAGAGTGGCCTTTTATTGTGACTAGCCGAAGGCACACCTGTGCAATGATGATTCTGTTTAAGCAGCTTCTTGGTGTGCCACACCTGTCAGATGGATGGATTATCTTGAAAAAAGAAGCACTCCCTAAAACACAGATTATGACATATTTGTACTCAGTATTAGAGAGAAATTAGCCTTTTGTGTACCCAGAAAAAGGTCTTAGATATTTTAGTTCCACTCGTGAATAAACGGAGCAAAAACAGTTATATTTTTGTTGAGTGGAAAAGAAAACTCACTGTTGTATCTAAGCTTCAAGTTTTGATCTTAAGTGTCCTGACTCTGTTGTAACTTTCTTAGTTTACCAACTTTTTCAGTCATTACGGCTCATCTAATTTCTGCTTTCTGCGTTTATAATACTATAAGGAAGTAAGGATTTCACTGCTTTGGAAAGTTATCACCGTTTCAGTCAATTTCTCTTTCAGTGTGATGATCAGCAGGTAAACAATAAAAAAACATCCACGCTACAAAGTGACCTACCTCCTAGCATTAATTTGATTGGCAAACACAGCAACTTGCAAAATGCTGCTGCACTGCGTTGTGGCAAATGTTGACAGTGAGCCCTCCAGTTTGGCACCTGGTCTCATTAAAATGAATGACAGGGTTGTATTTTTTTCACATAATGGCTTTTCTGTTTTCTGTCTTTTCTTGTGGCCTTATTCAAAATTGCGTTGCGTTGTAGTCTGTCAGGCTTCCATTGGGCAAAAAAGCTGCCTCTTCCAAACTGGATTTTATCGTGCATCATTGAACAGTGTTGCAAATTGTCAGAGAAGAAGTCAAAGAAGCCCTTTGTCATGTGGTGTGCATTTGGGATTTATATTTAGAAATACAAAATTGTGTAATACAACCACATAGTTGGATCCAGAAATGCAAGTTTCATAACCAACAGCTGTTTTTTTTGATGCACTGAAAAAAAAAACTTAATTCATGCACAATCCTCACTGAACTTTGATGAACTTCGACTTTGTCAGTGCACAGGAAGCACATATGCACGGTCAACCTTTGTCTTCACACTCATGGCCACATCCCCAACAGCACAGGCGTTTGTGCATGTGTATGTGAGAGAGAGCGACTGAGTGTGTGCAGCTCCGCTTCAGTCCACACCTCCCACAGCTGGACCCAGGCAATGTACATGGCCCTACGCACACATGTACTTGTTGTCTGTCTCATCACACACAAACACACATATATATATCTCTCCCTTGTTCCCCTGCTCAGATGTATCATCTAGTCTCTGCATAGACTCAAACCTCAATCATTCCTCAGCGTCCCTCGCACAGTTTTTGACTTTTGGGTTTTTATTTTTAGTATCCGGCAGCTAACTGACATCAGAATGACAGCTCTTGTCAGCAGGGGCCAGCGAGGCCGGCAATAGACATGGCATTGATCCCAGACACATCATTTAAATGTTATTAATTGCACAATGACTCACTCCTTCCCTTACCTCCTTCATCAACGCCTTCTGTGCCCCCCATGGCCAGACACATTCTCACACCCTCTATCATCACCCAGGGCCTGCTGGCTAAAACATGGAGGGGCGGGGGGGGGGGGGCGGGGTATCTAGAATCCACCTGCAGCCAACTGAACTCTAACATGTGTTTCCGAGATGAGTATGTCTATGGATATACTCATCTATGGAGAATAGAGTACCTAAAACATAGATCATATAGTAAATCCATGGGTTAGTTGCAGAATAGATCAACTCAAAGGAATCTTCTGTTGCAGAGCACACACAACTATGCCCCTGCAGGCCAGCTGAGTAAAAGCCATAGAGACAGCCATCCCCCTAGACACCTCACCAATGAAAGCCTTTTTAAGGCCTAGGCTTTTTTGAGGGAAGCTCAACACGGAAGAACAAGCGAGCATACAGGATATTATTGTAGGCCTTACATTTGAACCACAGTGGTTAGCTAACCTAGCCCATGTGGCTAACTAGTTGGATGCTATTTAAGTGAACCCTAATTGGCTTCATCTATCGCAAATGTGTGCTTACTTGTGGGTCAGCCGAAGCCAATAAAAGCTGAGAGTGTGACGCCCGGCAACAGAAGAGCCCTTTCAAACCCCTGTTGTACACCTTCATCCCCTCCCACTCTATCATACCTTCCCCCACACCTTCCCTCCCCATACCCCTGGCCTTTGCACGGGATTGTAGCACTGCTCAGACTAACATGCGCCCCCCCTTGGTGTTTGCATGCAGTCATTGCATCCAGCAGATCCTGGAGGCGGTGCTTCACTGCCATCAAATGGGTGTGGTGCACCGGGACCTGAAGGTGAGTGATGGGGATCACCCTGCTGTCCCTTGAGAGTGTGATGATATATTTGTATAAGGTGTTTTGTGGTTGTGTTATTTGTGTAGTCTGTCTAAGTTTGATAAGTAAATGAAAAACTGTAATGTTTGTGGACATAATGTCACTTGCAAAGCCTCAGAACTCAAAGAGGGTTTTAAATCATCTTATTCCCCCTGAATTCTGTATAATATAAATACAATTGCTGTCTTTGTAACCCTATATAACACAATTCAGTCCCAGACAATTGTTATTTGTAAAGTAAGACAGCTGTTTAGAGTCAGGCCAAGCTCCTTTCCTCAATCAGAGCTAGAACAGGCCCTACAGCTTTGTGGCGATCACCATGAGATTGTCAAATAGCACCTCCAACCTTTCTCTGGCTCTGCCCTGCCATACGCAGCCTCCAGCTCTGTAGAGTCACCTTCTTTTCCTGTTGTGTTAACACCACTTCTCCCTGTCTGTTGAGATTTCAAGCATGCAACGCTGGTCATGCACTGACCAATGCCACTGCTCTGTAACCTTTTTGGAACAGCATCTTGTCACTGCACAGCCAGCCATCTAAGATGGCCCAGGAGGATACTTAATCCGACCTCTGGTCACAGAAAGATGTTAACTATTGATTTTGAGACACCCTATGGCTTTCAATTGCCTTTATAGATCAATGCTTCAACTGTGAAAGCTCATTTTCTGTAAACTGCTATTGACTTGTGATGTCGTGACATTTGTTTATATCGGCTGACTGGCAGGTAGCACAGTCTTGTAAAGTTTTGGAAACTGAAAGCCAGTTGCTAATTTTGAACTGGTTACAAGTATATAAGATTTTTTTTGTAAATGTATAGATATTTCATATGGTTCGTATTAACTTGTGCTCTCAAGGATTTTTGCTGAGCGTGAAAAGAGATTTTTAGTGAGATTGTACAGCAAGCAGTAGCCTTGTTTAATGTGATCGCTGACTGTGAACTGACTAACAACTAAGCAGAAGTTTTGCTGAGGTTTGTGTTTAAATCAGACTTAATGCTGTGCTTGTGACACAAACAAAGCAGTACCCCAAATATGGTGAGCTGTGTGAATCAGTGTCCAAACAGATAGAAATCAAACTATTTCTAGTCCTCTTGCTGTCATGTCTTGTACCTACCTGTGTATTTGTGTGTGCATGCTTTTATGTCGCAACTTGCTGTGCCTTATGCACTTTGTGAGTAGACCTCCTCTATGCAAATGTCAGTCCCTGCATTCCGGCGAAGGCGTGTTGTGTTCATCAGAACTGTTGTGGCTATTTCTTTATTTAGCCAACACGCCTATCTGATTTCACACCCAAGCATTGGAGAGCATTTCATGCAATAGGTCATACTGTGGTGACTGAGCACAGCCTGGGTGACAAGATCCCTCAAATTAGGAATTGGGTTATGGCAAATGAGATGACAACACAACAAACCAGCTCATTATGATACAATTGTTTTGTTGAAAAACTGATCTATGTTCGATGCACCATCCAAGTAGGTTACTTAGAGTTGAAAGAACAGGTAAAGTAAACTTACTTGAATGATGAACTGAATAACACAAAATAATGACCCCTGTCTGTTGCGATCGAACAACTGGCTCATCATCATCAATCCATATTGAGTCTACTGATTGTCTAAAATGTAATAATGTCAGTTTGTATTTTTGTAATTACAAATAATTTTTATTTTGATAAAATACATTTTCTCACACCGGTAATTTGTATCTTATTTTAATTTATTTGATAAGCAAGTACTGATAAATACATTTTTAATCAGTTATATTCTTAACTGCGATTACTTAATTATAATTAATCATTAACATCCCTAAATGAGACATAGCCCTGACTTTAATCTAGACACACAAACTGAGTAATTTCTTTCAAGATAATGTACTTTAAAACGAGTTAGGGCCGATGGATGTCTATATCTCTGCCAGTTTCTCTGAAGGAGCTCATCAGGAATGCCACAGCAGCACCAGGTCATCTATAGACAGAGAAATAAAAGGGAAGAGAGAAAGATGGGTATCATTCCATTTGAAACACCCACTCATGAACTGCTCTCGAATACAGCTTTCTCTATCCTCATAATACCCTCCCTCTCTCTTTCTTTCAACCAAATCAGTTGCTAGTCACCAGTGTGCTTAGCTGTGTGTGTGTGTGTGTGTGTGTGTGTGTGTGCTTAAGAGATGGAGAGGGAAGAAGCACTTATGTCAAAAAGTGATGGCGATTGCTGCTGTTATGTCTGAACACGTGGCCGGGATGTATTGCATTGCGTTTATGCACCTTTTTGAACGAAGCGCATGCTTCACCAGAATTATCCACCCACATCCTTTTTCACGGATTATCTTACTGCTGCAGTGTTGGCAAGTTATAACTCCCTCGTTCACAAAAGAGTAAAGCCTTACCAAGTGGTAGAGCTGTGAGAATGTGATGACACGAGGTAGGCACAGCGCCTTAGGATTACTGGTTTGCTCACTCAGTGTCTCTCTCTCTCTCTTGCTCATGTCCTTCCCTTTTTACTTATGGGCTCAACGGCTCTAAAAGCTCACTTTTAAGTATCTGCACTTTAAACACACAGTATTCCCGTTCCTCTAAACAAATTAGCTAAGGGGAGAGAGCAGAGAGAGGAAGGCAGAGAGCACAAAGACATACACTGCTGCAATGCAGGGGAGGCAGTGACAGAAATGCAGCCTAAATATAATGTCCTCATTCTCTCCATGCTGTATGTTTGCGCTTATGTTGTCCTTTACAGTGGTGCATTTCAGGAACTGCACAAGCTAATTGGCAGAGAAGGAAGACTTGCAAGGGTTACATCAAAGAGGCTTGCTTTAGTCCCTGAACAGCAGGAGGGAACATCTTATGAGTGACAATACACAGTGGACCTCTGTTCAATTAGTAAAAGCCCAAATCAGTGTAAGTGCAAGACTGTTTAAGATCCACATCTGTCAAACGTTTGGTGTGCAGATGTTACTATTGACATAGTTCTAATCAGTTTAGTCCAAACTAGGCTGTAGCCCTTTGAAACTGCACTTCACCAAACACAGGACTGCAGATGAAAACCAAGGTTGGGAGTTTCACTTGGAGGCAGAGCTGCTCTGAATCATTTTTTTTCTGCTGGGGTTAAACCTTACATGGGCAGAGCCAAAGAACATTTATTTGTTTCTGTGTAATAGTAGACTGGCGTTCAGTTTCTGGGTTTTAGCTGTAAAGCTTGTTTTGTCAAGCGTAGTCTAGCACTTTGTCTAATGCAGTCTAACTTGTTAGCCTTGCTGACCTTTCAAACTCTGACAGTCATACTAACTCAAAGTTGGTGATTTTCCAACATCATGAATACCATGGACATCAATGAATAAAAGAGCCAGTGTTTTATATCAATATTTCTCACCACAGTGCTTTATTTGTCATTCAAGATTGCCCGTTTCTTTTACAGAGGCCATGATTAAGTGAGATTGAGAGAGATGAAGAGAGACAAAGTGAGAAGGAACAGGGGCCAGTGGGGATAGCATCCCATTATTAGAACCCTCTTCTGACAGAGAATAATGAGGCTGCCTACATTATCTGGGCCACAGAGATAGAGCCTATAGACCACAGCGCTCCACATGAGGCTAGAGCAAAAAAGCACTGCAGACTGCAGAGTTACTTGGACACACAAGACTGTACAATGAAAGTTAGTCTATCATTTCTCTGCTGAAATGTGAAAATTTTTTATCGTACAGCCTTATGTTTCCATGCAAGTTATTCAAATGACATCTATGTCTGTGTGTGTCTATGTATTTGCGTGTCTGTGCAGAATATAGTGTCGGTAAGAATGTACTGTATGAATGTCATTACAAACTTTGTGCATGGATAGCTCTCTACCCCCAGCTCTTCCCCCACTAGGACAGTGTGTATGTTTTGTACCCCCGCACTTCATTTTAAATGTCTTTGGTAACTTTATTTCTCTCCTCTTCCTCACTTTAGCCAGAGAACCTGCTCCTAGCAAGCAAATGTAAGAATGCTGCAGTGAAGCTGGCCGACTTCGGCCTAGCCATAGAAGTGCAGGGGGATCAGCAGGCCTGGTTTGGTAGGTACAGCGGATACCAGAATTTATCACATTTATATTTTATGTGTAATTATTTAAAGCTACAGATTAAAAATAATATTGCAATACATGGTACATACATACATTGTAAACATAATGACAATATAATAATACAATATCAATAACATAAATGTTAACAAAAGTTGCTTGTGCCGACTGCCTCATATTGTACACTTGTTGCCCACATCTTTGTCATTGAAAGAAAGATCCTTAAGATTTTATGTAGTATTTTGCAGTTGGTATATGATGGACCAATATAGATTTTGTACCAAGAATGGTCCTAAATTATGCTCCCTGTCCCCTTCCCCCTAGTTGAATCATCACTGTTGATGTTATTTTTTGTATGGGAGATGTTAAACTCATGTTCATGTGTGTCCAGAGTGTCTGTTTTTTGTTCCTACATGGAGATTAACAGTGAGTGGGGTGAACCTGTCAGTCTTAGATTAGCCCTGTTCAGGCACATTTCAACATCTCACCTGGATCTCTACTACAAACATCTGTACCCATCAGCTGTGGTGTATGTCACTTCTCTGTACAGCAGATTTGCGAGTCATTGAAAATCAGCCTCAAATCTGTCTTTAAGATCCGAGTCCACTTCCACATGGTTTTAGCTCACTGAGCATAATCTTGCTTTCTATACAAGCTGATCTAACGAGAGCAGATACACAATCTGTTGCCTTTAATCAAAGGCAACGTCAATCAATCGTGTGTGTATGTGTGTTTGTGTTTTTACTGCAGGTTTTGCTGGCACACCGGGGTACCTGTCCCCTGAGGTATTGAGGAAGGAGGCATATGGCAAACCTGTGGACATCTGGGCCTGCGGTGAGTTGTACAGAGACACACACTCATTCACACACTTTACACACAGATGATTGTACACAAAACAAAAACAGAAACACTGAAGCACATTTTCTAACAAATAGTACATTTTATGTGTGTTTATGTGTATGTGTGTGTGTGTGTGTCTTTGTTTCTGTGTGTGTCTCAGGGGTGATCCTCTACATCCTGTTGGTGGGTTACCCTCCTTTCTGGGATGAGGACCAGCACAAGCTGTACCAGCAGATCAAGGCTGGGGCTTATGATGTGAGTCTCCTCTCCTCTCATCTCCTCTCCTCTCAGTTGTCCCCTCCCCCCCACTGTCCCCGTTCCTTTTAGGCAGCAGTTACGTAACTCACTCACCTCATTCATATTTCAGGGGGTGCAAGAGAGGGAGCCTCACCTTAGATCACATTTAAGTCTATGCCAAATACAGAGAGAGAGAGAGGCTGACTGACTCTCTGGCACTGATTCTGGGCTCACAGGACACAGACCTCGACACTTTTACCTAAACACAACAGGACCCGATGGGTTTGGAATTTCTTTACAAATTACAGGGGGCTGTTCTTGGACAGGCCATCTGATAATATGTAAGACACACAAACTCCTGTTTATATCTGGCCTGAGATAAGAAATGCAAATAAATTAGCTTACTCTTCATCCATAATGTTAAATTCAGTATGCAAGATATAAAAACTCCTCATCGTTACCATAAATTACCATCAGGGAGTTGGTTTAAGCAGTCCAGCATCGTCATCAGATTTGTCAGTCAGGAATTCACATGTAATGCCAAACTCGAGGCATCAAAACGGTAGTCCACAAACCAACGTGTGACGCCACGACACATTACAAATAGAACAAATTCTCACAGTCAAGAACCTGAAACAGGTTAATGTTCGACCTGACTACTTAAAATATTACTGAAACGATTAATTGATTATCAAAATAATTGCAGTTAGTTTTCTGTCGATCGGTTAATCAGCTATCATTTCAGCTCTGCATTGAATGTAAGGACATGTCGTACTGTTCTTTGTCCTTTTAGTTCCCTTCTCCAGAGTGGGACACAGTCACCCCAGAGGCCAAAAACCTGATCAACCAGATGCTGACCATCAACCCAGCCAAGAGGATCACTGCTCAGGAGGCCCTCAAGCACCCGTGGGTCTGCGTAAGTGTCTCAGACAGCGGTTATTTTTCATACAATTCTTTACACTGCTGCCCACCTAGACAAAAACAAGGACAAACAACCAGTTGAATCGCAGCAAAGACATTGATTAACTTATTTCTTCTCGTCTTTTTCTTCCTCCTCTTTCTAAATCTTCCTCTATTTGTTGTTGTCTCTTCCTCGTGCTCCTTCTTGTCTTCTTCCTTCTCCCAGCAACGGTCCACAGTGGCGTCTATGATGCACAGACAGGAGACAGTGGAGTGCCTGAAGAAATTCAATGCCAGGAGGAAACTCAAGGTCTGTTTGCATGCTCAGTCTCTCCCACATCCTCCTCCTCTGCTCTAATGAGCTGTTGCACATTTCATGGTTACCAAAGTATTGCCAAGCGTAATATTTGCAGTCCTTCCTGTTTTTCTGGAAAGTTTCTGATCTCTAAATTCAAGATGAACTGAAGAGTAAAACATGAAAAGAGTTTGATGGTGATGACATACATATTAGTGCTTCCTCTGCTGACTCGGCGCTGAGGTTATATGAAAAGACAGCTCAGATCCAGAGTTATCGCACATGCATAGTTTCCCTTGTACACTGATTTATTGCTGACTGATATTGTGTGGACGCGACAGCTTAGCTGTTGGAGCATGTCACTGTCACCCTGCTGCTTTTGGCCAGTCTTGGCATGGCTCAAATTCCAGCACATGGGAATCTGGAAGCAGAAACGCAGGTGGCTGCATGCAAAACGTTGGACCATTCAACCTAACGTGCCACCAGCACCAGTTGTCTCTGGCTTTTCACATTTAGTGAGAAATGGGCACTGCCAAGGTTAGACATGCAGCTAACAACACAAACAAGAAAAGAGAAAAATCATAACTAATTCAATTTATTGAGATCTAAAGTTATCTGTCATCTCCAACATTGTTTATAAGGCTGGGCGATATGGCCTTAAAATATTACGGAGGTATTTTTCAATGATAGATGAATTACTAAACGCATTTTGAGGTAGGAGATGTTATATAAAATCATTCACTGTACTAGACAGAAGAGGGTGAAAGAGAGTGTGTCTAATCACAAACAAAACACTTAAGAATGTTACAGATTGACATATAACACTGTGAAGATATCATAGTGTGTTGTTGTTGTTGTCGTTGTTGTTGTCCCTTAAATGGGTCTTGAGGTTCTGACTGGAGTTGTTATAACAGTGTAGACAGACTGTGGGCAATCATCTCTCCCGCTAACAACTATAAGAAGATATGTTCCCAAAGACATCCACCAAAAAAACAACTCCCACATACTGTATATTGTTTTCTTCATTTTCATTGCAGCAGTAGTTTTCTGCAATTTAGCTGTTCAGAAACTGAGAACATTATCAACAACCTCTGCAGCTCTTAAATACCATGGTCTATTTGCAATTCAGTGCCATTTTTATAGCCCTATTAAAATGTATCAGCTCCAGTTGTAAATGATGTCCCCAGAGGAAAAGTGTCGAGATTAACTGCTTCACTTCTCCTCTGACTTTACAGTCATGCCAGTCCATCTCTCTCTCTCTCTATCTCTTTCTCTCTCTCTTCTGTGTAATTTCTGGTATGATTGTATTAGCGGTTACATCTTTAATGGTCAGCAGTGATGTGATGGCTCCTGAATGGTCTTAGATAGCACGTTAGTATCACTATTTGCATTCACATTTCACCTGCTGGGAGTTAGGATTTTTCCCAGGAAAGACCCATCTTTGTTTTGCTAGAACCCAAATGTAAGAGCTTAAATTGCCCGGATATTGTTTGAATCATTTCATGTACAACATTCAGTTAAGAAAGACAAAATGGATGTTTATTCCTCTAAACCAAAATATGGTTTACGTTGATGATATGATATTGGATTTTTGCAGATATGTGATATATCAATATTTTTTCTCAGTTTGGCTGATTACCGACACCAATATATGCACATACTTTTTCTCCCTAATTGCAAGAAACATCTGCAGGTAGTTCTCCATCAAGTGTCTCCTCTAGTGGAATCAATACATTATTATGCCTTCGTTTTATGAAAGCCTATAGGCATCTTGCAGACATACAATGCTTTTCCATATCTACACATTACCAATACACATGATATGCCAATATGATCATGCATCTATAGTTTAAATGATTAAAATCTTCTTTGTTTTCCTCTCAGGGGGCCATTCTTACTACCATGCTGGTTTCTCGAAACTTCTCTGGTAAGTGCTGCCTGGACATAGTTCACATACACCCCAACCCCCCCAATATAAGCAAGTGTGTAACGGTCAGTTTGGTCGAGGAACATGTCACCATTTTGAAGGACTTTATGACTCTTAAAAGTGACACTGTAGCAGTCACACTCTGGTGACTGCTACAAACCGTTTACAGCCACCTTTAAAACCTACAGGAGATGGGTACTGGAGGCTTGGAAGTTATTTTTTCTGGAGAGTATCACTTAAGCGGATTTGAGCACCATGGGAAAAGAAAGATACAGTATTGTCTTTTCCTTTTGTTGTTCAATTCTGCCAAAATAATGACATGTGCCTCTTAAACACTGGTAACAGTAAACACTGCGACAGACCTCATCGTCTCCCTCGATGAAGAGATATATATTTATGAAAAGTTTACAGAGCATGCCTCTAAAGCAAAATCACATTTCCATTTCATTTCATTGCAACTTCAGTGTTTCTCTTTTCCTTTATATAAGCATTTCTTTTTCCCAATAAAACTTAGACGCATGTGATGCAGAGCATTTTTCTACTGTAGAAAGTACTTAACAAAACAGCATGTGACTATTAGACAAACTGTTCATACATTTTTATATGGTTCTGTGTAAGGAAAGTTTTGATTTGTGTGTCAGATAGTAACTGTTGGCTTGCTTACTGCTCTCATTATCTGAGACAATATTTAAGCTTAGGAGAAAGTACCACACTGACAGTAATTATAACACACTTTTTGTACTTAAGCCTGCTCTAAATGTCATCACTGTGTAAAAGACTAATTGAATCTGAAGTAGAAGTGAAAATGTAAAGAAACTCTGAATTTGATCAGCAAGCTGTGGATGTGTTTCTGTTGGTGTGTTTGTCTTTTTTTATTCGTGTATATCTCTGTAACAGATAACACTTTCTGAAAGGTTTTAGGTTAAATAGCTCCTATAATCTAATTATTTTGCACATATGTACCTCCCATCTCTTGCGGCTGCCTCAGAGACACTTTCACACATGACTTAATTCAGTCAAGAATTGTTCCTTTTTTCCAGACTTTATTATATCGACAGTGAGAACCAAAAATGCAAGTATTCCTCAACTAAAAAGATTTATGGGTTTCACTTGATGAGGCATTTTCAGCACTGTTGTCATCAGTGAAATGAGAGCTCATTCTCGATGAATGACTCTTCTACAGTATTTAGGATTCAATAAGAAGTCAGCATTTGAGGGACTTTTAAGTGCAGCCCTTCTTGGATGAAGCAAATTTGTAAATGAGTAACTGACATTCAGCTTTTAAAGTGTTTTCAGTGGGTAATCACAGTAAGGGATTGTCGTGAGAATTCAAAGCAGCTTCCTCATAACTGTTGAACTTGAAACTGTCTGTGTTCATGTACAGTATATGTGTGTGCGTTTTGAACATAAAGATGTGAGTAATGTTTGTGTGTGTGCAAGCATGCTGCTTCAGGAAACATGACAGCAGCCACTCTGACACTGTGTGCTTTGCAAAGGGAAATGGTCTGAACATCCACTTAACAACCACTCATTTCTTTAACTCCCACAAACACACACACACACTGACCCAGGTGTGTGGTCTGACTGTGTCACTGCTCTTCAACACCTTTCTCTCGCTCGCTTTCCTCTTCTTAGGCAGCAGTACTCCATTATAAGTGTGAGGTCATCCGGTGAGCGAGTCAGAGAGAGGATGAGAAATAGCTAAAATGAAAGAGAGACCCTCAGTAAAAGATAGTCATGGCACATTACATCAACGCATAAGCCACCACCAGCGCTTCACTGTATTCTCGACATATATTATGAATCATGCATTATACAGATCAGTGTGTAAGTGTGCCTGTGCTGACACAGAGGCGGTTGTATTTCCCCTCCACATGTGGATGTTATGTCTTGTAGTATTCATACAATTAAAGATTGCAGAGATGAAGTTCAGGTTTAAACTGAAGTTTCTAACTGTATATTTGTATATCCCCACTGTATATATCTGGAGTGAAGCCACCAAAATGTTACTTCAATTACAATGTATTGAATTGCCAGTACACTGCATATTGTAAATGATTGAAAAAAAATGTATTATTATATTAAAGGTGCAGTTCACCCTGAATCAAAAACACGTATTTTCCTCTTACCTGTAGTGCTATTTATCCATGTAGATCAGGGCTCCCCAAAGTGGGGATCACGGGCCAAAGTTGGCCAGCCTTAGGGTTTAATTTGGCCTGACAGACCAGCTAGCAAAAACACACACACACACACAAAAAATAATTATGATACTTTATTTTTTGTGAGGTAAAAATGCTCTTCATGTAGGATCCCTAATTATTAATTATTTCATAATCTGAGCATGGCGGGCAGAGTGACCCTGCGCAGGAAGTCCGTCAATTAAGTGAATTTGGGATCTATGTAAGCATTAAGAGGCAAGTTGGGAAAAAAAAATAATAATAAGGACATCCAAAGATTATCCTGGCATGAAAAAAAGAATCACCTGTTCCTCAGTCATACAGACAAAAAAATATCTTTTGGCACTCTTAGCACTGCAAGCCAAGAGCCATCTATTTTTATTATATTGGAGAGAAGGCAGACATCTGTACGACCGATATCTCCAAAACAATCTAGATGGATAAATACAGGTAAGAGGAGAAATGTGTGAGTGAATTGTCCCTTTAAAATCGGTGAGTGCTGCAAATATAACATTTACTAACACCAACTAAATTCTGTGTCATTACCACCATCATCATCCTAACAATAATGCTATTTTCAGGGATACAAAGAGACAAAATGCAGGTATCAAAGACTCTCAGATGAAAGTTGAGTTTTGTGTCTCTTCCTAGTTTTTCTCTGCTCATCCTTCTGTCAGAGCAGCAGATTCATCTGTGACAGACTTTGTGTCACAGCCACATATTGTCAGTGGTCTGTGTTATGAATTAACCCCCCTCCCTCTTTAAACTAATGAGTCCGGTTTGTCTCTGCCTTTTTGTCTCTCACCTTTTCTTTCTTTTCCCCCCATCGTGCTCACATACCTCCTGCTATGTCTCTGACTCACCCCCTCCTCTCACATTCTGTCTCCACCCTTTCTCCATCTTTACTCCCTGTTCCTCATTCACCTCTTTCTCACCCTCCTTTGTAACTCTCTGTCTCCATGTGTGACTGGGTATTGGACTCTTAACAGTGGGCAGCAGGCAGACCACCGCTCCAGCCTCTGTAACTGCGGCCGCAGCAGCAGTGGCTGCAGCCGCCGGCACCACCGCAGGGCTGGTGGAACAAGGTAGCATGGTGGCTCACCCAGGGCACGCCACCCCACTCCTGTTCTCCCCCATCCCCCACTCTTTTTCTGTCTTTTACACTTTTATTCTTCTTCGTCTTCTATTTCACCCTCTTTCATTTTCTTTCCCACCTCCCTCCCTCCTCAGCATGGGAGCTCAGAGCATGATGGCTGACCACATCGCAAACTACAGCTCACATTTACTCATCATCTGCAGCATTAGCTATGTTTCCATTTAACTGTTAAGCAGGTTTTAAGCAATCACAGCAAATAAAATGCAACTAAGCATTTTTCCATCCATTGGTGTAATGCAAGTAAGGGGTTTTTAAATGCTAAAAACACCAATAAGAATTGTGGGAAAAGTATTTTTAGTGTCACAGATGTTGTTCATCTGTTGTTGGCCATATTTGATATTTTTACCCAAGCAAGGAATTTTTGTTTAATACAAGGAATGGTTGAAACACAAACACAATAGATGCGGTAAGAGTCACATTAGGTATGGTATTAAGTGTGCCTCTGTTGCTATGTTTTTGCTAAATCAAGAACTTCTCTGAAAGCAAATAAAAAATTCATTGTTGCAATAATGGAGATGTTTTAGTGAATATTTTAGTTCCCATTTGCCCATTCTGTGTTGATGCTTCATAATTTGTAAAGGACTTGGATGGAAGCCCAGCTACTGCTGTCATTTTCCACATCAGCACATCTGTCACTTCCTGTCTGAGATCTGATCTGGTGGCTGCAGTGTCCATCATCGCCACTGACCCATATTCATCGAGTCATCCTCATCTCTAGACGCAGCCACAGAGCATGGCCTCGACCGTACCAAAGTGCTGTCCTGTCTATCTGTTTCTCTTTCTTCCTTCTCACTGTTTTCCTCACACCTCACCTCCGTCATATCACCCCTCCATTTTACCCCATTCCCTTTCCTATATTCTGTCGGTTTCTACCTCTCTGGTCACTGTTGTCTCAAAAGTCACCCTATACTTTACCACAACTCCACCAGTATCACTCCCACTTTCCCACATCTCACTTACCTCCTCACTCCTCTTTCCCTCTCTCTTCTTTTCTCTGTCTGACAATGACATTGGAAAGTTTGCCCCTGTCAATTTAAGGATGGAACTGCCCAAGAGCTGTTGGTGAATGCTGCATGGGGCACTGGACTGGTGCATGCGCTGCAACACGGGGGATTTTGGTGCATGGTGAACACTGTGGAAGATGCAAGGCTGGGCTGGTTTTCATGAAGTCGAAAGTCAAAAACTTTTTAAATTTTAGAGTCAGCGCTATTATGTTCAAAGTCATTGAAAAAAGATGATTTTTTTAGTGAAAATGTTTCAACTGGAGCAAAAAAAGCCTCATCCTGGGCTGTCTGCTTCATAAATCAGGAATAAATGAGAAAGACTGGAGGGAAATGACAGAAAGAACCCGATGCTCTGATGAGTTTTAAGTTCAGTCAGAAGCTGAGCTGAACTCGTAAACACACACTCAGACACAATCCCAGAAACACAGCCAGTGCGTCCATTGCTAGCTAGTTCAAAGCTATCATCTGTCCAGTTGGTGCATCAGCTGTTTGGGGGGTATCAACACGAACTTAGCAGACAGTCCACTGGCCGTATTGGTGTGAATGACACACGTTGAAAGTGCGCCTAATTTTAAATGCACCTTTAGACACAAAAAGCACTGCCACAGTTGATGTTTCAAACGTGTTAAAGCTGCCTAAATAGGGGGCCCAGATAAAACTTGCAAGAACATTGCATGCTATGGCCCTATCAGCTGGTTAAGGCTAACCCTATTAGCAAACAATGTTCCTGTTTATGCATGCAGCTGACACAGAGCAACATGGGCATCCCCTTTGAGTCTTATTTCTGCCACCCTGATAGATTTAAATCTAAAATATAATTACCTTTAGCTCATGAGAAAAGTTGTGGTTTTACACTGTATGGTGGTAGTTTTATAAAATACTATTTATTTGCTTATTACCATAATTCTGATAAGTCCAACTTTAAGCTTCAAAACATTCCTTCAGAGACCAAGTGCAAGAGCAGCTGATCAGATGGAGATTTTAATACATGTGACCTAATGTATTTGTTCTGGGTACTCAGAAATGAACCGCAGGCATAAACGACAAAAAGCTTAACATGGCAGTCTAACACTGAGCTAAGGAGACAGAAGTAGTGGCAGTGTCCTTGTTTCTGTGGACCACTGGGACTCCACAGTCCTCTCCGTGTCCCTCAGCCTCCACTAGGCTCCAATCAAATATTTATAGTGGGCTGTCTCCCCCTATCAGCCTCACTCTGCCTCGCTGCCGTACTGGAGGCCTTGCTCTATCTTGTATATTCATGCACACAAATACAATCACGATGTACTAGAAGTCACCCTGTCCTCGTACAGGAGTAGAGCAAATATATCTTTTAATGTGTCCTGGCCTTCAAGATGCTATGTTTACTTTGAACGTTGAACTTTTGCACCTAAATGGGTTCCTCCAGTAGCTTAATGCATTTCCAGAAAGCATTTTTTATGTTTTTTTGGCTCGTGTTAATCTTCAAGTGAATCCATGCCCATCCTTGTTTCGCTCTTGCAGTGGTGCATCTTGCGTGTTTTAGCAGAATTTTAAGTAGTGGTGCTTTTGTTTTAATCTCTTCCTCCTCTCTCTTCTTGCTTCATGTGTAATTTGTGGCAAGGTAAGGAGCGCCCCTTGCTTTTCCACCTTCGGTTTGAATTAAGACACCTTTGATTTTTCAGGTTTCCGCAGAGGCATCCTCATCGTCACTGGAGTTTAAGTCAGCAGTTTGGGTTTTCTTTAAGAAGATCCAGTACACCACTTTGACTGAATCATGGTGGTTGAAAAGAGCAGAGTGAAATACCCTTATCGCTTGTTATCATTCCTCTTCTCCTTCCTCTTCCTCTCTGCTCTCCTTTCATGTCCTCTCCTCTGTTGCCAAGCCATCAGAGAATAGGAGAGAATGAACCTGACACTATTCTGACCCCATTTCTTCTCCTCAGTAATAACCAGCCTTTGGGAGGAGGAGGAACAGCATAACAATAAACCATGCACAATCACGCCACTCTCACATCCCTCCAGATTATGTAGTGCTTCTTTACTGCTGAATATGCAAACCTCACTTCAAACAGGCGATACTTTATCACTGAGAAAAGAAGTGTTTTTTGTGCCTCAACTAGTCTTTGCACCAGCGTCTGTTCCCCCAAAGAAATCACTGTCCAATGGAAATTCTCATGGAGTTGAGGCTCCGACTGAAAATTCAGTGTAGCTGGCTTGGAGGCTTGTTTGGAAAGGACAGTGAAAAAATTAGAGAGGAGCTATGTCTCATGTTCAGATAGAGAGCGAGAGAGAGAGAGAGAGAGAGAGAGAGAGAGAGAGAGGGGAATGGGGGAGAGAGAAACAAATAAAGAAAGAAAATCCCAGACCACCAGAAATAGTGTTTTATGTAACGTGACTGGCTGCTGATGTGATTGCATCTGATCAGACTTGAATTTGCACTCAGCACCCTTAAATAAGTCCCGGTAAGAGTCTTGGACTGGCAGGTGATAGGCACCAGCATTTCACAACTTAATAATGCAAGTGTATTCTTTGTCTATGGTTTCTATGTTGCTGACAGTGCTTTTGCTTTGGTGACACATTTCATGAAGATCACTTTTTTCACTTTCACAATTTTTAAAAATAAATAAATCAAAATTTCCAATTTAATCTAATTATTGGATCAAAACAGTTAATCAGGACCTGTCGGACCAGTGGACCGCTTTCCAAAACAATTTAGCAGATTACGTGAAACTTCCTCTGGAGCCACAAAATGTTATAAACTACTTTCCACATCTGTAGTAGCCGAGCATGTGAGTGGAATGGAGCGGCGAGAATTTCTGCTCCTCGCTCACAGAGCTGTTTGTTCCCCTCGCTCCAGGCCACTCCACTCAGGTTTCAGCCCGCTGCACTCAAATCGCTCATCGTTCGCTCCAAACAAATGAAAAAAATCTGCATTGTATTTACTGAGCAGCCAAAGCCACATTTTCCAAGCAGAAAATATGTATTTAAAGTTACACTTAGATGCATTCTGGGTCGAGCATGCTTCAGACTCCTGGTGTGAGCAGTACCGGAGTGAAATTGGAGAGTAATGGAGTTGGAGATAAGGCGACGCTCCAGCTTTTTAAAAAAGCTGCTTTACACTCTATCCAAAATTCTCCTGCTCCCCGCTCACTTACTCTCCACTCACATGCTCCACTCACATGTGTAGTTGTACTCCCCAGGACCTGTAAGCACACTTTAATGTGTAAAATCTGTCAAGTTAATAATAAGCTTTAGTTTTGGCACTCCAAGGGAAAAGTTTGGGCATTCCTGATTTACAATGGAAGAGACACAACCACAGAGCAATAAAAATCAAGTTTTAAAAGATCCCCTCTACATCCGATGTATTCAGGCATACAAAAACTACTCTAATGTGTGTCTGACATGGCATTAACAGAAAAAAGTCTAATTACCACATTAAAATCCTTAAAATGACACCTTTTTTCATAAGTTAAACTGCTGGACATGAGGTATTTCATCCTTCACTGTAAAGTCTATTCTCTGTGTATGTGCACTGGAGGCTTCACGTTTCCACGTCACATTTGTGTTTGCTGATTAGACCAGGATCGGCTTCCAAACTATGTGTGATGTCACAAATCATGACTGTAGGCCCGCCTCTTAAAATCTGATTTTCAGGGAGCTCAGAGAAAATTATACTTTATACTTTAATCAATGAATGTGAAAACATCCTTCTAGTGTCAAACTCTGCAGCTTAAACATTCCACTGCAGAAACAAAAAAGGAAAACATATTTTTAGCCAAACAAGTAATCACCCAAATGAGTAATGTGAAACTAATGACTTCCTGGGTGCCCAAGGTCTTTCCTAAATGTGTGTGTCCAGGGTTTAAGCCGTACAGTACCAACAAGTCTCCCTGTGCATTTTGAAGTAAAAAAGGAACACACTCATTTAATCTCATCAACATCTGGTGTCTTGTGAGTGTTAATCTTCTGTCTACATCCTCACAGACGCACCCGCAACCTCCACCCGTATGACATCCCAGAAAATCTGGCTCTTACTTTGGGGCCCCTCTGGGCAACTGTGAATTTATCTAATGCAATTGGACCACCTTGCTGGCCGTGCTGCAGCAGTGCAGTCGTGGTGAATGCCCTGCGGACTGTCTTTTGTTGTCTGTGCACAGTTTCCACTGTTGGGATTATGGGTATTAAGTTTATCAGAGGACTGTGTCTACAGTATCATTCTTCCTCTTCTACCCTCCTCCCTCATTACCCTTCATTAGAGAGCAGACTGAAGACTAATCCTCCTTAAGGCCCCCACAGAGTTCTTCAAGGCAGGGCTTATTGTTGGGTTTAGATGGCTGCCGTGCGAGAGAGCCATCTTTGTTTCGGCTCCCTCAAGGCCACAAGGGGGACTTGGCACAATAATCAATGTGAACCAGTGAATTAAAGTAGATTTTTATCTCACTGACAAAATGTCTTTTCATGGCTGAAAGACAAAGCATCGAGTAAAAGCAATTAGACTAGTCTCAGGACAGACAAGGAAAATGAATGTGATGATGGGTTTGGGCTTGAAAGGAAATACTGGAATCCACGCTCGACCTTCATTATCGAGCACTGTCGGACCTAGGTTGTACCTTGCTAGATCGATATGAGCCCTTACATCACTCAAATGCACCTATGTAGTTTTCAGACCGTGTGATTGCATAATGAGCATGCCACGCACAAGCTTCCGTATTGATTGCTGCCAGGGAGTTATTTTAAGAAGGTGTCTTGGCTGCACAGCTTCACTGGGAGGAAAAACATTAATGAAAGTAATTTTGCTGGAAGCTGCTTTTTTGAGGAATAAAGATCAAGGTAGGTTGTACTATATGAGCAATAGATTGATCAATTACTCATACAGTACTGGTGTATTCTGGAGGTGGCAGCGTTACCTTGCTGGGAGACTCACAGTGCTGCAATTGAAAAACAGTTAAGTTCAAGGCTTTATCAGCAAAGTGCTGAGGTGCCCTTGACTATTCAGGTTGTCTCAGCTGAGCCATTGGTTTGCAAGAGACAACAGAGGTCAATAAAGATTATTTCACCAAGTCAAATGAATGTCAAATCTTCAGTTTAGGTTAACGATGTAGCAGATATTGTGAATCGCCAAAAAAAAGTAATTGCTGCTTTACTTCTGTTTCTGCCCGTCTTCACCTCTGACTGGTTATTTTCCCTGTGTTTATCATTGCAGCAGCTAAGACCTTGCTCAACAAAAAGGCAGATGTCAAGGTAAGGGTCATCACATGTCTTGTTCCCACTTCTCTGCCTTCACTCCTCTAGTCTTCTCCTTTCTCATGGAACCTCTGCCTCTTCTTCTTCTTCTTCTTCTTCACTGTTTTTCTATAAATCTGGCCAATCTCACTTTTGTCTACTTTAACTCTTTTCTTTGAAGCTGAATGTGTTGGTTTCTTATTCATTTTGTGTCGTGTGTGTCCTAATCTCACTGGATGTGTTATTTCTTGTGATATGTGGAGATTGTGGTTATGTTTTCAGATGTTGTGTGTCTGTATTAAGGCTGTATTGGCACAACATTTTGTGTGAAAAGCCACAGCCCTACTCTGGATACATATATGTGAACATGTGTCTTTACATGTGTGTTTGTTTGTATGTGCTTGTGTGTCTATGTGCGTGTGTCCGCCGCTGTGTCGCCTGCCAGAGCACAAGCCTCACGCAGCACATCCATCTGAAAGCACCCTTTATTTTGATTTGGCATTATTCAGCTCATTGCCACCTTCTCCATCTCCATTATTAAATGTAACCATCTGTCAGCCCTCCCCGTTAGTTTTTTTTCATCATTCATCACTCCATTTCTGTCTCTTCCTCCTCTTTCAGTGCTTCCTTTTCCTGCTCACCCCATCTGGTCTTTAACCCCTCATTCCCGTTCATCCTTTAATGAAGATCTCTCACCATCCAACGCTCGCACATGCACACACTGCAGTAACACATCCCACACAAAACTTCCATGAATGTGTCTGTGTGTTCATGCATGATAGTGCGTGACAAAGCTCGGAACATGACGTTCATGCAAACTAATGTGTTTGCTTCTCGGCATTGTTAGGCAGAGCTTTGGGGCGCACGCACGTGGACATACAGGAGTGTGTATGTGTAAACGTAAATGTGAGCGTGTGTGAAAACATCAGATTTGTTCGTCAGATTGAAAAGAGAATGAAAGTGCAAATGAGGGTGTGAGCATGCCTTCACATCGAGCGTGCGTAAGCGTGGGTGTCCGCATGTGTGGTTTGCTTATGTGCATGTGCAGCAGTGCGTGCGTGCACATGGGCCCCCCTCCCCTTTCTCCCTGCTTAGTCGGTTCAGCAGGGAATGTGACTCCGGTTCCAGGAATAGCTGCCAGTCTGGACCCTGGAAACTCAGACGACAGAAATAGACACTTACTTCCACTGCGGCGCACTCATTGCCTAGCAACAGGCTCCCCACACACTCGCCCCAAACCATTTCTAAAGGCGTCTTCTTCGTTCGCTGCCCTCGCTGCTCTCCTCCTTCCCTCACTCGTCTCTTGTTTCTCCTCTGTCTCTTCCCAACACCTGTCCTTTTTGTTCTCTTTGGCGACTCTGACCTCCACTCCTAGGCCGCTCCTTCCTCTTCTTCTCCCGCTGCTTCATCAATGCGTAATGGCACCTGACGTTTTTCAGCTGTAGCACCTGCTCCGCTCCAGCAGGCAGTCTCTTTCTCTCTGGCACAAACTTCGCACCATCGTCAACCTCCCGTGCTGCCAGCTTCTTTCCTTAAATGCCCCTCCATTCAGCATTTCGCGCAGTGTTGTTAAGTTGATAACACACCGTGTCTGTTCTTTTTGTTTCTAAAAGTTATTAAATGTAGCATTTTGATGCATCAATATGATGAGTAGGTAAAATACAAGACAAATTAGGCTTCCAGTGTTTTAGTTCATTTGAAGTGCTTACACCTGTGTCCCCAAATTATCGTGATAATCATTTATTGATGTGCAAATGCTACATGCAGCAACTTTACAAGTAATGAGTCAGTCTTGATTTTAAATTTAAAATTAGTTCTGGGAGAATGCTTTTGTGTTCTGACAGAATACATTTTGCATTCCCTTGTCTTGCCTTTCTATTATGTTTCCATCTTGCTCCTTGTCGCCCCAAATATTTTTAAGTGATTGACAGAAGAACAGTGGGCTGCAGATTGACTGTCTGCAAAACTTTTCTGTGATCTGCTTCCCCTCTTATGCCCTACCTCCCTCCCTGAAGACTCCCACTGAAGCCTTCCGCTGAAGCCACCACTCCTTCTCGTGCTTTTCTCGTGCACCTCCCCACTTTCGCAATAACACCTGGAAATCTTTATTTCTCTGAGGGGAAACACTCATTCTTCTGCTTTGTCCAAGCTGTCTGGAAAAGTCTGATCCTGCTCTTTTTAAGGATTTCAAAGCTGCAATGTCATTAAAATGTACAAGTTTTGGTTTGACAACATCTCTCTTGTACTTTGTACCAGTACATTCACTTTTTTGTCATCGGTTACATTATTTTTTTCCTCCTCCTTCTTCTACCATCCACCCATCCGTCCATTCGTCAATAAATCCATCCATCCATCAATTGCCTGAGGACAGAAACGCAAGTCCAGCTCTACTGTCCAGTATATGGTGAGCATGCACTTTATGCATTTGCCCAGTCATGCCTTTTTTTGCTCCCTCTCTTCACTCGTTGACTCCTGTGCTTGTTTTATCCATCCTCTCCCTCCTTTTACTTCTCTGAATTATCAATCTGTGACACAGGAAGCATTTTTTGTTCAAACTGCAGTCAGGTGTCATGCCATGTTGGCAACAGCAGCAGCACCTTGTTAGGAATTACAGAAACTGAGAAGTCAACATGAGCAGCGATGGCTAAAGAAAACAACCCATACAGAATGTCAAACAAGGAAACAAATTGATTTGATATTGTTCAACACAAGGTTGCATAAAATTAGAGTTTTTAGTTCCTTAATGCCTCACAGACATAGAACATACAGTATACAGTTATTTCTGTAAAAAAGAATACTTGAACACATATACACCCAGGAAACTTCAATGCCAGGCAGAAGTCACAGCTTTGGCCCTTGCGCTGTGCAATGCCATTAGACTAACCCTGACATTATTCTGAAAATGTAATAGAGTCAGGATGTTTCAGTTCCATCAGAGTTACTCCAGGGATGCTGCTCTAGATCTGTCAGGGGCACACTTTTAGAAATAGAGGTGGCTCTTGTGCTTGTACTTTTGATTTAGAAGTCTTTGGTATTACAAGACGTTGCACCTACTTGAAACAAAAAGAAATACAAATAAAAGTGTGGGTATGTGGGGGGCATACTTGCACCTGAGACCACCTGTAAGTACTGATTCAGCATCTGACACTTTATTTTTATTCAGGTAAGTGAATTGAAAGGGAATTTGAGCAATCTATCCTTTCTTAAGGCACCTTCTTTTTCCCACTGACCTGGTATGTCCATTTTTTCCACACACCAATCATCCATCCTACACCTCTTCCTCCTTTCTTCTCCCTGTGCACGACTTTCTTTGGCCAGCTGGGGACCCACTTGTGAATTATTTTTTCTCTTATTATATTATTATTATTATTTCCTTCCTTGTTCTTGTTAAAGTCATTAAAAGGTATTGATTGTGTGAAGATGTGTCATCTCTTTGCGATGTCTATCCGCTGATGTGTTTAATTGCGTCACCATGGTTTTTCTTTCAATACGGCAAACGTTTTAGATGTGTGACTTTGGACGTCAACAGCTGTCTCCGGCACAGGCGAAGCTTTGGTCCGGACTGCTGTCATCGTGCCAGTTTTTTTATCTGCCACCCAGGAATATAAGGGGCTTTCTCACCACAGACACTCATGACGCACATGCTAAGACCCTGAGCTGATACCGCAAACAAGCTTTGACTAAGACATCACACCCTTTAATCGTTACTTTGATGAGGAATAAATTTCCTGTTGCTCCGCAGAGGCAGCGGAGTGATGGCTGACGACAGCTTTGGATGGGTTTAATGTGTGTGTGCGTGAGTGTGGGTGTTTGTTTGGGCACGGGTGTGAATGTGAAATGTCTATATGTCAGCTTTTTGTCAGCTTACACCAGCTTTTATTTTCATGGCTGTTTTGTGTGTGCATGCATTGTGATGTGTGTTTGCACTTGTATGTGCTGACGTATAAGCTCTCTCCTCTCCTCTCCTCTCCTCTCCTCTCCTCTCCTCTCCTCTCCTCTCCTCTCCTCTCCTCTCCTCTCCTCTCCTCTCCTCTCCTCTCCTCTCCTCTCCTCTGCCTTCCTCTCCTGATTAAGCTCTGTGGCTTACAGAATTCATATTATGACTTATAAACCCATACACATACACACTACTTTCTTCACTTCCACACCCAGGAGCCCCGGCAATTCGATGTTAATATTTCTCCAAACTGGATTACAAATAATGTAATGTAGATTCAATGCAAATATCATTATGATTTAACTCAGCTATAAAGCACTGGCCGCTCTTTGATGTGTGGTCTTCAAAGGAGCAGATATTGTGGCTTAAAAAGGGGATTTATTACGACCAAACGGCACGGTGGCATCGTTGTGATGTGGACTCTTAAGCAGCTGTGACACATGATGATGTCACACAGTGGCACTCATGTCACCTCTCAGTATTACAAATCAGTCTTGCAAATGAATTATTAAGGTAACCCTTTTGTCACTGCTGTTACTGGACTCCACACTCAGTCACTTATGTTTATCTTATGTTTGTAGTGACCTTTAATTACAGCTTAACCGCCATTTTCCTTCTCTTAAGTGGAGACACTAGAGGTCAGGGTCAAACAGTTTATTGAGTAGATGTCACCATGAAACTTCCCTGCTAAATTACTTATGTTATATATATTTTTTGGTGTAATCGTGCAAATGAGTCAGTATCTAATTAAGCATGTGCCTTTTTTTAATACACTTCTAGAACATTGAATAAAGCCAGGTTCAAAGTTCTTGTTTCATTTTGTTGAGTCGAAGGTTTTCACAGAGGGATATTTGAAATCTCTTCTCATCACTCCACCAGGAAATGCTGTCAACAGCCTTAACAAAACACTTTTGTCATATTTTTCAGAATAAAATGTTTTATAAATCAGTGTATGAATGATGAAGGAAACCCCTCTGTGAAAGACTTTCGAAATAGATAGGAATAACACTGGAAAGTTTAATGTATGTAAATGGGGATTTCTGGCTCAACCACAAAAGCAGAAAAATGAACTAAAATAAACACCTAACCGTGTATTTTGGATGTTTTTTTCCATTAGTGTCTGAAAGAAGACATGAAAGCAAAATAGCCCAAAATCTCAAAATATACTGGTTTAGGGAAACAGGTGTTTTTACCTGTAGTGTCTCCCCTTAATTTGATATTTTAAATCACAGACTGATTGCAAGATAAACGTGTAACCTTAAATGTTATACCTAAGCTCAGACCGTAAATCAACAGTACATTAAAGTTCATCTTAATTACAAAAACCAAAACATCTTATGACTTATGACTCGGAGACTTTTCAGAGAGTCAAAAATCTAAAAAACTAACCTCTCCTCGATTTTTTTTTTTTTTTGACAAGGACACAAACTTGCATACAAAAGCGCACATTATGTACAGTGCATGGACACACACTCACAAACCCACCCACCTCTTGCTGTTGTTAACACTCTTGTTGTGTCTCCTTCCTTTCCCTCTCCTTTCCTGCACAGCCCCAGACAAACAGCACCAAAAACAGCATAGTCACCAGCCCCAAAGGAAACATCCCTTCACCTGCTCTGGTATTTACCTCCTAAGCCCCACCTTTTAGCTGTGTGTGTGTATTTGTCCGTCTGTGTTTTAAGACACCTACACCCTACCTCACTCCCCTACTCCTTCACCTTTGTCTGTTATCTGTCTCTGTCTATCTTGTGAGCTGTGGTTGATCTTTGCCAAGCCGCTGCGATGGCCACAGCAGTTGGAAAGGTCTGAAACCAGCAGGTGGTGTCAGGAAACATTTCCCCATAGCAGGTGGTGATGCCATGTGACTTGCACTCAGGTTGATATTGTGCTAGCATGCCATTTTCTCTTGTCAGTGAAAGTTTGCCAAAACAGGAACAGACAGCCAATGCCTGCCGGGGTTGTCAGTGCGATTTACCCCCTTCCCTCTTATTTATGCCTCTGTAGAGAAGCGACTCCCCACCGCGTGAGCATCAAAGTCCAAAGATCTGCAGATTGTCCTTCCAGCCAAATAGCACACCAGCTGCTTTCAAAGAGTAATTCCTCCTCTTCTGTTGATGGTGTGAAAATTAGTGAAATCAGGTG
Source organism: Pagrus major (assembly GCF_040436345.1). Lineage (NCBI taxonomy): Eukaryota > Metazoa > Chordata > Actinopteri > Spariformes > Sparidae > Pagrus > Pagrus major. The sequence continues at coordinate 19,461,519 of NC_133219.1, forward strand.
GAATGAAAACCTGCATGGTCCTGGGCTTCTGGCACATGGTCACAACACACTTTTATATTTTTACTTGGCATCAGGCCTCCAGGAGAGATTTCCAAGTTATTTGTGTTGATTGAGTGAAATACACATTTTGGGTGCCACAAAGATGTCTGTGTATTACTATTTTTTTATTTAAAGGTGTAACGTGTAATATGTATGTAAAAATTTAAATCAAAACCTTCAAAAATCACTAAAATCCTCAACAGAATGTGAAGAAATAACAGTTTTGATTTTATGTCAAAGACATCACTGTATTGTGTTACAGAGAAGTTACAAATTAATAGGTTCCCTAACTGCAAGGTTAACTGAGCTAACCAGCAAACAGCAGCTAGTCGCTACCAGGCCCCCCAGAGGCTTTGAAGCCAGTTTTTGTAGTGGCCAAACCGTGTAATTACATCGTCACATGATGCACTGGGGCCCAAAAAAGACTTTTTCCTATAAGCTAACATTGTGAAACAAGCATCTGTAAAACGGTGGATACATTTTTTGAAGCATCACAACCCAGAGAAATGACTCGTTCACTGTCAGAAATTTTTACACATCCTTTATACTGACGATTTTACAATCACATTTGCATTCAGTCCATGCCAGGGCTGTATAAAAATCTAAATGGTCCCAGCCCCCATCCTGTGTTACCAGGTAAGGGTAAGATAAACTGGCAAAACCACAAAAAACACAAAAAATCATGTACATTAGTCTATAGACGCACAGTGCAGTCGGTAACATCAGACATATTTTTTCCTACACACTACACCTCATCTGTAATTGTCAGTTTCCACACATTAAAATCTTCCCGAGCAGTTTTTTTTTTTTTTTTTACAGAAAACACTACTGGTGAAATCCCCTTCATGCTGCTTTGGATAGATTATCTTGATAAAACCAGCAAAACCCCCCATCCTCACTCTGTTTTTCATGACTTTAAAGATATCTGCAAGTGTTGTGTGAATGCTCAGCTAATCATTCAGGATGAAGCGCTGCAGGAGGTGACAGTTTCATGGCATGTGCTCTTTTCTTCTTGCCAAAGTGCCTTCCACAGCTACTTCAGGCTGCTCTGTCATTTACAGCAAATACTAAATTAGATGAACTTGATTTTGCATTAGTGCTCCTTTTAAAACATAAAAAGAAAATCTGTATATGAATGCAGAAACGTAATTTCTAACTTTATTCACTGTCGACATTTTAAAATTAACTTTGTAAAAAAAACTAGAAGACATGTATAAAGAGGAGGATTTAAAAAGTCTTGTGCTCTCTTATATACTCAGTTCTATTAGGAGCCTGTGGCTTTTATCCTAAATCAGATCTCTTCTGTAAGCAAACATAGAAATTAATTATGCTATAATTTTAGTTGTGTCCAGCATCGAGGTACTTTTGCAGCTATTTTCTGCTGGGCATTTTTATGCCAGAATAGCTGCATTATATCATGCCATTTATATGCCCAGGCCAGTAGCCACACTCAGATGCCACACTAATGATCTCACCAACTCAGACATGTAACACAGCTGAGGACTTGGTCAAGTTTGTGTTTGCTGCAACACTAAATATAGTGGTGCCACACTGGCTATCCAAAGATCCATCTCAGCATTTAATGATAAAAAACCTTTTTTAAGGCTGTTGGTCAGTGAGTCACGGTAGCCCAGTGGTTCCCCAAGCTTCAGCCTGACACAGTGATAAGAACTGGCTGCCTGCTTTCAGTTGTTTCGTCAGAGAAGGCAAGACGCCAGCACGCGGCCATTCACACAGACGGAGCAACAGGTGCTGCCATATGAGTGTATTTTATGCAGTTGTCAAGTGTGTGTCTGTTTTTTGCATGTTTTCATGCATGTGATGTTAGCTTAAGCCTCAGTCTCACACTGCACATGGGAAGTTTACATTCATGTGCTCAAGAGTGTGAATGGAAGTGTGGGCTCAAACAGAGCAAAAGAGTTTTTTCCTGATCTTTAAAGGGAGTGGAGAGTGGGCTGTGGTGTCCATGCTGTTGCTAGGGACTTGAACAAGTTACTGTTAAGCCATTTGGTATGTTAACTCCTTCTTTACAGAGCTGCCAGGCCATGGAGAGACACTCAGTGCCTTCACTTACTTGACCTTAATTGTCTCACTCTGAAACATTCAAGCGGGCTGATAGGAAAATGTACTAAAATAGGTTTGGTGTTTGATTGTTTTGACATAATCAAAAAAGAAAAAAATCATCTCAATTAGCTCCACTACTAAGCGTCTAAGTGAGAGCAGCAGTGTTAATATCAGGTCCAGGGTGATGTGTAATAGTCAAACCCTTCCCCATCTGATGATGTGGCGCCACCATCAGCACTCGCCCCCCACCTTCTATTCTGAAAACCCCAGGTACTTTGTTCTCACTTATCGTCATCGCCCAAGCTGCCACTGGTGCTCGTTGCCCTGGGTGACGGTTTCCCTGACAACACCGCCATCATCACCAGGGAGAAAACTGATGATTGGTCATCATAGAGGTGTCACTTCCTGGAGGCTCAACCAGAGCTAGAGGGGGGAGAGGAGAGCTGAGGAGAATATGGGGAGGAGGTGGTGGGTTCAGAATTACTGTACATCAAATCAGAGTTCCTAGCAGACTGTGGAGAGCTGTAGAAAAGGGAGAAAATGTAACCGTCACCTTTCTATATGGTCAGCAATCAGCATCTGCTGTATAGGGTGGCATGACAGCAGCCGTACAACAAGCACCAGTGTTTGAAAAGAGCCAGCAATAGTGCTAAAATGAGCAGAAAGGCATGAGAGTTTACCGTGCTCTAAGGGTGCTTTCACATCTTATCTGTTTGGTTCAGTTGAAGTTAACTCAGGCGCCTTTCCCAGGTTAGGACAGATCATTTGTGCTAGTGTGAAATCTGGCAGTTGAACCCTGGTGCAGACTGGACCACTGGACAGAGATGGCTTTAGAAGGTGGCCAGCAGCAGGGAGGTTTGGATGGTGATGAGCAACAAGGAGAAAGTTCTACTGTATGGCTAATCTTGCGGAGTGGCTGATTTCATACTGGATCTCATTATAGAAAGCGGAGCCTGAAATGATGCCAGTGTCTGCCCGCCAGTGCTCGCCTTTTCTGTTGAGACGAGTGTGAAGGGACAGAATGACCCGTTTTCATCTCATGGGGCATCTTTTGCTGGGTGTGCCAGTGCCCTGTAAGATGTAGAGGCTCGTGTTTAATCTATTTCAGAGCACATTTTCTTTATATTGTATGAGCTGGCTGATTTTCTCTTTATTGAAATATAACATTTCTCTTGATTCTGTGCATGTTTGCATCATGTTGGGCAGAGCAAAGCCCTGGATAAGTTAAGGTTTACAAAGGTGTCACGGTTTTGAGTACAACTTGTGTACTTACTGTGTGTGTGTGTGTGTGTGTGTGTGTGTGTGTGAGCGAGAGAGAGAGAAAGAGTGATATCATTGTACTGATGTGCACATGACAGATGCTTCACCCTGAATTTCTGCAATGTCTTTGTGTGTGTGTGTGTGTGTGTGTGTGTGTGTGTGTGTGTGTGTGTGTGTGTGTGTGTGTGTGTGAGCAGAGAACAGAAGTGACTCTAAATTACAGTTTTCAGCTCATCCACCCACTCACTACGCTTCGGAGGATTCTTCCCTCTCTCCTTTGTCAACCTTAACAAGCACTTTCTTTTCATCCAACATTCATATCACTCTCTTTTTTGTCTCTTTGAACATTTTTTACACTCACTCCACCTCTATCTGCCATTATGTCACAATCTGTTCTCTTTCTTTCCCTCCCTCTCTCGTTTCTTTCTCTCTTTATTCCATGTTCCTCCATCTCTTCCTCCCCTTGCTCCTCCTCCTTTTCTTCCAGGAACCTCAGACAACCGTCATCCATAACCCAGTGGACGGGAAAAAGGTATACATCATCCCCCTGTCCTGACCTATTCTTTATCCTCTTTGTCACTCTCCTCCTCTTCCTCCTCTTCCTCATCTTCTCCTGCCCTTTGATCTTTTTTTTTATCATGCATCTGTGTGAGCACACCATGATATTGGTTTACTAATGTGTACGTGCGTGTGTGTGTGCGTGTGTGTGTGCTGCCTGAGATTAAACTCTTCACATAAATTACTTTATGTTATGCAGATAACATGGGGTAAAAGGGTAGCAAACATTGCTTACCTTGTTAACCAGTGCCCTATTGAGCAAGACGGACCTCCCCAGCACTATAAACGGATAATAGTATGTGAAGAAGGGAATAAAGGTAACTACAGCAGTATCTACAGTATGATTTAATTAAAGTGGGATCAGTGGCGATCTCACCAGAAGGATAAATGTAATGAAAATAATCAAACAGAGACTCAAGGAGTTGGGACTCATATTAGAGAGATGCTTTTTAGTCATCTTGCCTTTGTTCTGCATCTTTGTTCCAACAAAGCATTGAGCAGCATAAGCAGTACTGCTAATGATTTAATGTTGATACTGTAAATTAATTTCTGTCTCGTAAGTTCATAGTCGTAAATTTGTGGATGTACATCTCCCTCTCTGCTCACCCAGGAGGTGAAGTTACACTCAGGTCGTGCTCAGGTTCACAGGTTCCTCTTCCCCTCCCTACACTGCATCTCGGTCACAGTGGGACGGTTGACAACCGAGGCCACATTCTGTTCCCTCAAGCATTTAACTTTCACTATATGTGATACAAAAGTAGCACTGGCTTGATGATTGGCCAAACTCTATATTCTCCCATCAACTACAACGTGACTTAAGTCAGCACTTCTCGACAGAGTAGACCGTAGCGGGTTAAATAGTCACAGACCGAGAAGTGTCCTGGAGAACTGGCATAGCGTTACACTGTGTTACTACATGTACTGTTGAGCTATGTTCTCCTAGTTGTCAAGGAGCTCTGATGTAGTAAAAAGATTATGTTCATATTAATATATCTCTTGTACGATTATTGATTGAATTCTGGTTGTATATTTGTATGTTTGTATGTATTTAGAGGTTGTGCATGAACCTGCATGAGTTTGCAGTAAGATCCCTTCCTCATAGGTTTGACAAAGCGTTTATAATTTGTGTGTGTGTGTGTGTGTGTGTGGCGTGCCACTGTGACTGCTGAAGTTGTTTTTGCTGAGTTGTTATGCACGCAGCTAATGGGGAACGTAACTCTTTTCCCTCAGCCACATCCAGGTTTTGCATCACTAGGGAGTGACCTTTGCATTGGATTTTGGGTCAGACCTCAGGAGGTAGTGCACGGCATTGAATTATGTATAACAGCAGGTCTCCGAGAGTCCACACAGGGGCTACACAGGAAGGCACTGAAAGTGTTTTGGAGGAAGACTGCTTCTTTGCAGTTTTTTTGTTTTCACACAAGGCTGGTTTTAAAGCAGCCCACTTGGCATTTAGAACAGTTGCTCACTTTGTTTGGTTCATCTGTGCACATGGGAATCATCTTAAGATTTGTGAGCCCATAATGACAGGAAACAGCCCAAAACAGTTTTAAAGTAAAGTTAGCAGTCTTGGAAATCCAGTGCAAAATGAACAGAGGACAAACGTAGAGTCAAAACTAAATGGCTAAAATGTTTTAATATATGGGCTGAGAAATGAATGTGATATGAACGGCAGTGAGAGAAATTACAGCTAAGTGCACAAGTGTAACCTGTCATATTTATGTAGGTAATATTTTACAAGCTCTGGCCTGCCTGTGATGTAGCAGGATGAAACAAAGTGCATAAGATTTAAAATGTCACTAATAAAGCTTCTCTATGATTCAGATTCAAACTGTAGGTGTGATCACACTTTAAGTGATATTTCTAATATTTGAGGACGCTTGCCACAACTCTCTCCTTCACACTCACACACACACTCTTCTCTTCACTCCTTCTTCCTCTCCTCAGGTCACCAGCTGCTCTTTAGAAGGCTATGAAACCACTTCTGTGCTTTGTGCTCGTGATGTTCGTGCACGTGTGTACTTCTAATGAGGTCACTGAGTCTCTTAACTCTCCTTTACATGCAGGGGAATTTAGGCCCATTTAATCTGCTAATTGGAAATCAGAACTCTAACTTCTCCTCTGGCGAGAGCCTGAGCAGGATACAGACAGCCAGGCAGACAGACAGGTGGAAGGACAGACTTCTCAATATGACAACTTATTGGCCTTTGAGAATCCATTCTGCCAGCTTCCATGGTTGAAATTGATGTATGGAGCACTTCCCATCGAGTTTCTGTCAGTTTCAGCAAGAGACAAGAGCACCCTGTGGAGGGAAGACGTCACTTATCCGCATGGTGAAATGCACCCAAACATACATACACACACTGAGGATAAAGGACAGGGAGCTTTGCTTGAAGTAGATGAAGAGACAAGAAGTTTTAGACCAAGGGTAAAAAGAGTCATATCTGGAATGGCTGTTGACACAGGGACGTATTGGACTACTAGACTGGTTTGCTGGCATGGTTTGACTCCGTATTTGCAAAGGTTGGCTGGTTATGACACATTAACACATTAACAGCATTGAACAATATTGTTGTTCTGCATCTGTTTATGAATTTATTCTGCATTAATTGGCCTTGATACATTTGGTGCTCTGTAATCAGTTTTTGTTTTGCAAAAACTTGACATGGCAACAGAGTAACACACCCCCTGCTGGCTTGTGTCCTGATTATGTAAAACAAGTCTCTGTACCACTCCTGGGATGTGTTTACAGCACAAATGTGTGTGCTATCATGTCTAAACCCAAACTTACTGTGTATCTCTGATCTCCAGGAATCATCAGACAGCAGCAACACCACTGTGGAGGATGAGGATGTTAAAGGTAAGACTGCAGAGAAACAGAACGTGATGCACTCCAAAGCTCAAGTCAAGTATTGAACTGTTTGCTGTGAATGAAAGGCCAGAGTACTTCTGGGAACTTGACAACTTTTGGATCATCACTTGACTTTTTTACTGTATTAACATAATTGTTCTTTTGCTGCAGCTAATCAGTCAACTACATGTATAACGACAGAGCTCCTCTCCAAGTCATTAAAAAAACAAAACAATAGAAGCCTTAAAAACAAGTGTGTGACAATCAGCAGATGGCCACCTCAACCAGAAAGTACAGGAGATTTGGTCGATTGCCTTTTAATTGGGCTTGTTATGTTTTGTAATGGTAGATTGTAACGAGCTTAAGTAAAACACGGGGAAATGGATTCTTTAATTCTCAAAGTTAATTTGTTACTGACATGATTATTGCACCTGAAGGCGTCTTAATGAAAGTTGGCACAGTTGCTACAATGTTTTAAAGCTTAGAAAATTACAATCAAGCGCTCTGACAAGCCAGAGAGCCAACACACTAGTGTCCTTTCACAACTGCTGCTCTGCACTGCACGAGCCTCTTGTTTATCAAACGGCAATATCATGAGCAGCACGGTGGTGGTGCCGTTTGATGCCAACTGCTGAAAACCTCTATTGCGTCTGGCTTTGTCTGCGTAGTGGCTTCTTTGAGAGCTTTTCTTCTCTCTTTGAGATGTTTTTATTTTCTCACAGAGTGAACATTTGTGTCATTGTGATTGTAGATAATTTTTCAAAGCTTACAGATGTAAGCCTAACATGGAACAATCATTGATCGTAGACAGGGATTGTTATTTTGAAAATAAGAGTAATATGTACACTTCATGTGTGGAGCTCGGCTGATAGCTGACCTTTTAGTGACCCCTCATGGAGCCTGGCTGTATTGCTTCCTTCTGCTGTTTTTTTTTTTCTTTCTTTTAAACTTAAGAAGCATAAGTTTGTGTGTGTGTTTGCTTGTTTGTATGTGTGTGTGTGTGCGTGCCTGATAGGTGAGTGAGGGGGGGGTGAAATGTAAGAGTCCTTGTAATGCTGTTGTGGTTTGGCTTTTTCAAAAGTGTTGCCATTTGGCTGAAATCGTGATACTGAGGAACACACACCTCTGAAATACCAACATGCCTGTGTGAGGTGTCAGCTTGCGGAGTTGTGCACTGAGCGCGTGTATACGTATGTTGTTAGTGACTAGAATTTTGAAATGGCACGTATCACACATAACTTTACAAAGTGCATTTGGGTCCAGCTTTTTACTGCCCAGTGTGTGCGTCTGCGTCTGTGAATGCAAAGGTTCTGCCCTGGCTTATCTATGCCAGCGCACTCAAACACCCCTGTTCTCTACATCCAAGCAGAGTACAATGTGTCTAAATCGGGTCATGAATGTATTATTTTGGTGCCAGGCATACAGAACAGCGTGTTCACTTCCTTCTCCTCCCTATAGAGGCTTTGCTGCTATGTCGCAAATTCCCTAGCAACTATGGCACGACCATCATATAGGTCTGTAAGAAATATGAACCAGCGTTGAAAAGAGGAGTACAATTATCAAGTAGTACTCAAGTAAAAGTGGCCATTATATTACTTCGTTAGTAAAATCAGAAACTCCAACAGCGTCAGAGATGTTAGACACAGAGTATAATGACTGGGCAAGTAACAGCGATTTCTGGTGGTGTCAGTCAGCAGACAACATTTCCTCAATGTTCCAGAGAAAACAGAACAACACAAGAAGCTGGGCTTTGTTTAAAAGTGTTGACTGGCACCACGCCGTTCTTACCTCCATTCCAGAGCACAAAAGTAACATTTGACCTTCGGCTTCATTTGGTAGCTTTCCAGCAAGCTAATAAAGCAAAGAAACACTTTCAGTGGCTTGTTCAATCATTTATCTGGAGGGGATCTTGTCATGTCGCCCCCTGCTGTAACAAAGTTTTGCACAACCTCAGGTGAGATTCTGGTAAAAATTGTGAATCTTATTGCTCAATTATTCAAATTATACAGCGCTGGGAAAATATGTAAAAGTTTTACTGTCTGAGAATGTTTGCAGCTAAAATTGCCCTTAATGAAAGTTGGGTAGCCCGAAAGAGCATTGCACCTGATAATCCTTCATACCCCTGGGCTCTACTGTACCATACTGTACACACAGTGAAAGGTTTCCTCCCCCTACCCATTTCCTTCCCTTCCAAGGTCCCAGATTGGAGCCCCACTGCCCCAACCCTCTGGCAGGAGTGGAGAGGGCAAGGGCACCTTGAGGGGTGGGGGGGTGGGGGGGGGGGTCGGGGCTAAAGGGGGAGGTATCTAAATTTAGCCCCTTTGGCAGGAAATGTAGACGGATTGCTCAGAGAGGCGTTAAAAACACACCGCTGTGCTAGCGCCACCCTTAGATAGCATTAGCCTCACACAGCAGTTCTAAGACTCTTAAGATACCAACCGACTGATTGCACGGTTAGCGCCAGAGAAAACTACAAGAGCCAGGTGAGTGCGGGAGAAAGGGGAGTTGCATTTGGATGGAATAGTTTGTGTCTGTAGTTGTTGTAGGTCAGGTCAGTGAGAGCTGGACAGCTGGTTTGTAACCCAACACTTGTGTTGGCGTTTGGAGCATCTGAACACATATCTGTTCTGTTACTCTCAATACTTTTATGGTGGTGGTACATGTTACAGACACTGTTTTTCTGAGGGCTGCTTGTTGTCAGTCGTTAATCTCCAGTTTGGTTTTATGGGTTATACATTTTTACATCAGTTATTTGTTTCTGCACTGCACTTGCCAGGGATGACCTATCTGTTAAACTGTGGGCTGTGTGGTGATGGTTTCTTTTCTTTGGATTTCCTGTTGAAGCAGAAAGTAGGAGAAGTTACTAATGCAAATGTTGTGGATTGTTTGTGTTGATCTGTGTGTTTCTTTTGGTCACATTTGACAGGATGCAGACAAATCTCTAGTTATGTAGTATGTGGCTAGAATACTTTTTTTTTTCCTCTCTCCTGACTGTCTCGTGCCATCTATTTTTTCCTGGAGGGACGCTTTCTTTCCCTCTATTTGTCAATGAGTGTTCATGTGTTGCGTTTCCCTCTGCGCCAGCTGATTAAACAGACGAGCAGTAATGAGTAACATCCAACTCCCTCCCATTGTCATGGCCATCACCATTGTCATCATCCATCCTCTGCTCACTGAGAAGACTCCCATTAAAGTCTCAGCTGAACCTCACATACAGTTGTAAATTTGCTTTAATGGAGTCATTAACTTGGATAATGAGAGTTATTTTCAATGAGATCTGGTGACGGACGACTGTCAGAAAGAAAAAAGGTTGGCTGGGTGTATCATCTTTAGCATATATCTGCTCCTAACTTTGCCCTTCCCATCACTCCTCACTGTGACACTTCTGTCATGTTTTTGGCATGAAATATGCGCGTCTGATTGGCTGATTGTCATCTTTCTTGGTATACGTGTGTGTTTGGTCTCATTCTGTGTCTATGTGTGCACGTTATCAGGAAAGAGCTTAGACAGCAGCTCGCTTAAGGCACAGTCCAGCACAAGCTCCCAGCCTGATAGCTCTCAGGGCTCCTCAGCTGCTTCGTACTGTAAGTTAAGCATGGCCCGCCAAATACAACCTGTAACACACACATTCATGTGCTCTTTTAGCAATTCACCTTGACTTAATCCTTCCTTGTGTGTATTCCCTTCCGCGTCCATGCATGTATTAAAAGCATACATCTGCTGCCATTTAGCACCACTAAATCCCCAAAGTACCCTGACTTACACTCTGCCTCATTCCTCTAATAGAGTCTTCTTAGTCAGCATCATTTCCTCAATTACTATCAGACAGTCAAAGCATCTAAATAGTCAAAAAAAAAAAAAAAGCCATTCTGAAAAGCAGTGAGATGCTTTGTAGTATTTCTGCTCCTGTCCCATCCTCCTCCCTGTTCCACCCACGCCACGTGTGTTTAGAATAACTCAATGTCTCCTTCTTGTGGACGAATGTGGAATAGCAGCACAATACTCCTCTGTGTCTTAACATTGTTTTTTCGGACATTTCAAAGCATGAATTTTATGTTCCCTCCACTGTCTTTGAGTCAGACTTTCTCTTGGAGAGCCACGACTTCACACTTCACTATTTTTGTCTCAGTGCTCTCCAAGATGAAGTTTGTTCATCTGAATGGCCACGCTGCTTTGGTCAACCTTTCATTTCATTGCACTCTTTCCCATGTTCCTCCTTTCCTCCCTCCTGAACTCAGCTGCCACAAAGTTTGCTGATCTGCTTGGCTCAGTGCGTAGGGGCTCAGGGCCCACATCCGACGGAGAAGGGAGATCCAGCACTCCGCCTCTCACTGCCTTCTCCGCCCCCTCCCCTCCACACACCCCTGTTGTCCCCATGCAGAGTAAGTAGAAGAGAGCCAGAGCAGGGGGTGTACAGTAGATGGCCACAAAACATTAAAAGCATGAACTAGCTTCAACTGTTCCTCTGCTCCCATGCCACGATGATGCCTGACAGATGGACTGATTCTGTCTGTCAGGAAGGGAGTAAGACAGCATATTCCTAAGTTGCACAAAGATGACTCTCTTTGATAGTTTTCTAGCCAAGGGAGGAATGATTAAACTAAAGAACTACAAAATAATGAAAACCTCCTCCATCTCCAGAAACAAAATGTACTGTGATGGAAAAAAAAACAATTATAAACTCTATAACTCTAAAAGATAAAGCTGACAATATTCTGCTTCCACCACTGAAAATAGTCCGAAACAAAGGCACCATTTACTCCTGCAAGAGTAACAGCACCAAGCTGATCTAGAAAATTACTAAGCCTTTTTCAAAAATGAAACTTTATATTTATTTTCCCTTTTTATACAAGTGGAATTATGTCCTCATTAGGGATTCATGTCGGTGTCACAGACACGTTAGAAAAGTCAGGAAGCATTAAATAACAACTGAACGCATTGTTTGTTTTGGTCTTGTTGTTAACTGACAAGAATAGCATCATTCTTATCCTTAAAAATATCACTTTTTATAAAATACACCTTCAATTTGAAGTAGAATTGGAAATAGGAAAGGCTAAGTAGGATAAATTAATAGAAATGAAATATAATACTGCAGATTTAATGAAAAGCCAAATGTACTTCCTCTAAAAGTCCCATATTAAACCATAACTGTTTGACTGTTGAATCTTCCTCCAGCCTTTTGTAAGGCAGCATAGTTGATGAAACCATCATATGTGTTATAATTAGAATTATTGAGGTCACTGTAGTTATTATGACCACAAATACACAAATACCTAAATGTATTTCATCATTTCTTTATTCCTTCATTGTCTTTTTGTCTTTTTGTTTCCTTTCTCACTGTTTCTAATCTGTTCTTCTGCATTCCTCCACCTCCACCGTCACCCACTCACCCATCCTTCCATCCTGCCTGGATGGCATTCAGTGTCTCGGCTCACAGACCTGGTAAGCAGCGTTCGCAGGGTGCCGGCGGCCCCCGCACCTGAGGTGGACGCTGCACCGGCGCCGGTACCTTGCGCCAGACCCACCCCTACACCTGCACACACCACCTCCCCACCTCCCCCTCACTCCCCCTCCAGCCCTTCCCTGTCCTCCTCCCAGAGTGAGTACCAGGCATGGCTCGGCCCGGCCCCGCGTGTGGTAGCCAATCACGGGGCTTTATCAGGATTTCTGTGCAGGCGTGTTTAACAGTACATTGTGTGAGACTGCTTTTTTTGTCAGATACGTTTGAAATTAACTACTGAATGTGTGTCTTTTTTGCTTCAGAGCCTTATTAACCACCTCTTTAGTCTGACATGAAGAGCACTGCTGAGTGCAGATGGATTTATGCATCGTTTGGTTGCTTTTGACGTATGTGTAGGTGACATTGCATGTGGTGATATAAGGAGCTGCCATGTGTGCTCATATTACAGCGTGTTGGACTGTTGTTTGGGATCACATGATGAGCAAGGTCTCTACTGTATGTGTGCAGATGTTTGACTTTATGTTTGTGATGTGTAAGAAATGTATTCCCAGAATGTGAATTAACTTGCAGTTCAGGCTCCACGAATGTTTGTTATACTGAAGCCACACTGAGCACAATTAAGAAAATTTCACTTGAAAGCACATTTTCCACAACCCATTATATAAACGGCCAAATAAATTGAGACATTAGATTCAGTTTCTCACAACTAATGGTATTCTCAGTAAGTATGAATGTGCGTTGGGGTTTCATCTGCCTTAGCTGAGAGCATCTACGCTGTTGTGTTAATAAATAGCTTGAATGATTGAACACAGGGATTGGCAAAATTCGGCTATCGGCCAATAATGAAATTATAGCCGATAAATAGAAGTGATACGATATAATGTAATTACTTTCACGACTTAACAAGCACAGCATGCTGTTGAAGCACTTGTGTTCAAACTGCTGCACCTGTGTAGAGCCACACAGTGCAGACTAGAGAGCCATGTCGTCGTCAGTGTGGATGTCTTTTACAGTTTCGGAGCAAGAAAACGTGATTGTAGTTTGCAGTACATGTTCCACAAGGGATCAGAGAGGAGGAAAAAACTAACTTTAATACAACAACTTTTATTAGAGCTATAGAATATAAATCATCCACCTGTGCTCACATCTCAGCCGTTCTTACCCTCAGGTGTGCATAAGCTACAGGTTAAAAACCTCTTTTTAAAATAAAAAAAATGTGAAATTATCAGTTATTTCATCGATAATGGCTACGAGGAGCAGGTAATTAATTGTTATTGGTATCAGCTGAAAAGTAAAAATCTTAATCATGCATCCCTAGTGTAAAGACTAACTGCTCTCTATCTGAACAACTGCTGCCGTTACCTCTGATTAATTTCTGTTCCTTCTTTCCTCTGCAGCACGCAAACAAGAAATTATCAAGATCACTGAGCAGCTGATAGAGGCAGTGAACAATGGAGACTTTGAGGCATACGCGTGAGTCTGCGTTTTTGTTTGTGGTTGGTGTTTGGCTTGTGTTCAAATGCATAGTTTAAAGTGAAATATTTTGCCTCCTCAGTAAGATCTGCGACCCTGGACTGACTTCGTTTGAGCCGGAGGCGCTGGGCAACCTCGTAGAGGGGATGGATTTTCACAGATTCTACTTTGAGAACCGTAAGATTGATGGCTCTTTTGTCTTCAACGATCACTTCTGATGTCTTGCAGTTGCAGTCTTGTAAATAATGTTATTTTTTTATCTCTTTTATTTCCTCATCGTGCTTAGTGTTGAAAATGTGACAGAACAAGAGATATAGTATGTACTCAGTCTTCTCTTAATTAGCTGCTGTACATTTCTCCTTTTGGCAGAAAAACTCCACATTAGAAAGTGTTTTCACAAGAAGCATCAAATGAAAAAAAGAAGTAGAGAAATCAAACTAAATCTCCGTCCTGAAAAAGCTAGAATCGCCAGTGATGGCTAAAGATATTCCACAGCAGCTCGTACAGATTGAGATGATTAGTGCGACACACACACATATCACTTTACGTAATTTGTTGTTGTATGAAAGTGAGAAATACAGTAGTAGTAATTGTTATAATCCTGCCAATCTGTTGTTTTTCAGTTTTGGCTAAGAACAGCAAGCCAATCCACACCACCATCCTGAACCCCCACGTCCACCTGATTGGTGAGGACGCGGCCTGCATCGCTTACATCCGCCTGACTCAGTTTGTTGACGGCCAGGGTCGGCCGCGGTCCAGCCAGTCAGAGGAAACTCGCGTTTGGCATCGCAGAGACAGCAAGTGGCAGAACATCCACTTCCACTGCTCAGGCGCACCTGCTGCGCCCCTTCAGTGAGGTAAGGACTACAGCACTGGGAGAACACTGGCGGCAGAAGGTGTCCCTAAGAGCATGTTTGTACTGTGTAGCCTTTTTTAAACTGCTATAATAGCTTCATATTTACATGAGAGAGGTCTCAATCCTTTCAATCTGACATTCTGCAATAAATTTCCAAGAATGTCAAACTTGTCCTTTATTTTTCACACCTTCACTGTCACATATTTAATTTATTTGACATGTTTTTGTTTTCCTTCGCAGGGTTGAATGCCGTAGCTTTGTCTGTCAGGAGTGCTCTGCTGGAGATAGGGAGGAAGAGGAGGAGGAGGAGGAGGGGGAAGGGATGAAAGACCAAGTCCAGTATTTGTTTTGGGGACAGGGCTCCTCGCCCTTCAACAGCAAACCACCCTCCCCCCTCACTGGATGCCCAGCCTCAATCCCCCCAGCATGCATCTCTTCTTTTACTACTACTGTCCTCCTGTCTGTCACCTGGCCCCACATCATCTTCTGAGCACCATCAAACAACAGCAACTAAACGTCCAACAGCTCGACATCCTTCACCCCCTCCGGCTTCCTCTTCTTCCCTCCGGCACACTGGGTGATTGGCGGGGGTGAGGGTGTTTTCAGCACTCGTTGTGATTCCCTCTTCCTGTCCCCTCCCTTTTGTCCCCACAATTTTTGCGACACCAACCCTCTTGTCCTCCTGTGAATCAACACTTGTGTGACATAAACACTGCACTGGAAATACAGTATGTAAAGTTTTAAGTAAAATCTATTATTATCATTACTATATTATTATGATGATGATTATTATTATTACACATTTGCAATTGTATATGTAATTTGTATAATTCGAAATTCTTGATGCCAGTGGTTTCTAGAGTTGAAGGACATCTTTTTTGTTTGTTTGTTTTGTTTTGTTTTTCTCTATCTTTTTAAGGAAGCATGTTTTTTTCCCCATATTAACAGTGGCTGTTTTTTATTGTGGCTATTAAGTGGAAAATGATATTGGTAGTTTTTGTAATTTGCTTCTTGTATGTTAGCTATAATACTGCGCCCAAACTCATGGTCAACATGTTTTTGTTTGTTTGTTTGTTTGTTTTTCTTTCCTTTTATTTTTTTCTTTGTTGTTGTTTTTTTTTTTTTGGAAGGGGTGTCTGATGGTGTCATGTGTTCATGTTGAGAGTGAGTCAGTGTGTACAGTTGGAGGAACCTGTTGTTTTTCCCTTGTTGCAATGTGACCGGCCGGAGACGGGGTTAGCTAGGCTCTCAGTGTCTTCCTGCATTAAAAAAAAATACATTTCAATCGTACAAAACAGACAGAATGCAACAGGAGTTTTATCATCAATTTACTTTTTCATCTTAAAGTTTAACCTTGCAATGGTAGAATACCTGCTGTCAAGCACTCTGAACGGTGAGGGGTAAAAACTGACGACAAGAGAGAAAAACACATTTTTTGTTTTTCAGTTAGTGTTAATGTTCCCTTACTTGTTCTGTATTGCTGTCACCTTGAGAAAAAAAAATCAGTTTCTCATCCCAATGATAGCATTTTCTTAAATGTACTACAAGGAACCTTTAACTAGTCATGAAACAATACTGATGGTTCTGATTGACCTACATGACCTGCAAACGAGACCATCAGCGAAAAGATTGGCTATTTCTATACACTTATTCTCGGGTCAGATTCCCCACAAAATCATCATATTACTCATAAATGTTTATAACTTTAGTTTTCTCAACAAAATTACTATTACTGAGCAACTGAACCTGTTGTATGCCACGTATGAACCACACTGAAACAAAGTTGACTTTGTTTCACCCTCATACATCTTACAAAGTCACAAAATACATTACCCCATCTGTGCATCCTGCAAACAGCTGTGTTTAAAAAACAAAAAAAAAGTAGTCCAAATATGTTATGTCTTTCTTTCACTCTCTTCCAAAACCAATACCACCAAATCCAGAAAGATTCCTGACAACAGGAGGCGGCGGTGGTGCTTTACCGCTTTTGTCCAGAGGGGCTGCCTGAATCAAGAGCAAATAAATGTGACAATAACCAGGGGAATCTGTCATACCATTACGTCAAAGTATCTTGTTATAATTGCTCTATCTATTACTATATAACTATTTTTCATTCAGAGCAGCAGGGACAAGCAGCCTTACTTCCCAAACCTGGCTGTTGTTTAACCCCTCACCTCTGTCTTTTCTCTAACAATGACGATTCAAATAAAAAGGTGCTTGGAGACCGTCGCCCTGTTGGGGGCTCCTGACGTTGCCAGGCGACAGCTGAATACCCTTTGAAGCTCGCTGTGCTTTTCCTAAAAGTTCAGATATTTTTTAAAAATCTGCAACAGCAGGTCCTTTTTTTCCTTTTCAATCAAAAAATGACAAAAGAAGTCAGTGCTCTAAAGAAAGGATCCCGGTGGCTGTGTGACCTTTCCCACTTCCAAAGCCACGGTGCAGAATGGCGATGCCACTGCCTGTTTGTCTGTACAAAGCACATGCATATAGACAGTTAACACTTAGGTTCATATCAGTAATGAAGAAGTATACGTGTGTTCGAAGCCTCTTACAAGATTTTTCTGCCGTACCGTGAGTTCATAAACATCTGCAGATAGTGAGGTTTGCTTTGCTGTTCTGTGGTCTGGTTCCTTATTTCAGGGCAGTCATTTGCCACAGAGTGCAATATGTGTGTGTGTGTGCGCACGTGCGTGTGTGTGTCTGCAAGCAGGTACAATTCATCCGTTGCTCTGTGTGTATTCTTTACGAGCCTGGGTGGGGTGGGCTGTTGTGTGAGAGATGGGAAGATAAGGCTTTATTTCAGAGGACATATCAGTCCCCTGCCTTCAACCCAGAACTTTTTTTTTTTTTATGATTCGATATCATTTTTCATGTATTACGTTTTTCATGTATTATCAGCTTTTTATGATATAAAGTGCTTGTGCCAGGGGGGTGGCAGGATGAATCCGATGGACTTTGCAGCACTGAAAACTGTTTGTGTGGGGGTTTGACTTACAATCAGCTCCTCTGTACTTTGCTCGTACACCACTGGCTGCCTTCACATTTGTCTCGCCCCTATTGGTCAGACCAATATATTAAGAGAGTGGGCAGTCGTTTTGGTGAATAGTCCTCAGGTTTCTATTTATTTTGAATATTTATTTATTTATTTTAGTTGATATTTCTATTGTGCTTCTTTCTCTTTCTCTTTTTGTTTTTCTTTTTTTTTTGTTTTCCTATTGTACAGCTCATGCACTTGTGCAAGTACTGTGTGTTGTTGTTCAAAGGGACACTGCTCCATGTAAAACATGACTGTTTTTTTAAGGGATAGTACACCCAGTTTGCATCCTGCATGTGTTTTTCTGTAACGACCAACATGGTGTGAAGTACTTCTTCATTTTTTTCCTGATATTTTTTCTCTGCTACTTCAGATTTAACTTGACATTGTTTTTGCGGTTGTTTTCATGGTGTCCTTATTTTTTCTTATTCTCCTTCTGCCACGTATGTCATTACGACTTGTGGGACATCTATCACTTTCAAACTCATATTATACAGGATTGTATTTTGTGTGAACTATCCCTCCAAAAGCTTTATCACCTTTGTTTGAGACTTTTTGCGAGTGAAGGTTTTTTTTTCAAGGTGAACCACTGAGTCGTCGTATTGTACTCGTGGCTCATCCTCTAACAGTGTTAATGCCTAGCTGACCCTGTTTTACACTGAAAGGTCAAGGGTCACCTGAAAGTGTTTCATTCGTGATTGTGCTAACCAAACATGACCCCCGGCCTCCTCTGAAAAAAGAAGAAATAGCAGCATGTACAGTACAAAGGTGTTGTTCCTCTGTTCTTCTTAGTGTGTTTACTAGCCTTGAAAATCAGTATAATAAGATTCACATATTTAAAACGAGGGAGTTCACAGTATTACACAACTACAACTAACTAGCAGCATAGCCGGCATTTTCTTTGCATGACAGTCAACAGGACACTTGTTTTTCGGTGTTTTCCTTTTTATTTGGTTTCTCCTTTTCTACTGAATGCTGGTATACTCGACCTTTCTCTATTTTCTCAGCTTTTTAAGTGCATATAACTATTTTTGTCTCAAGATGATATAATGAAGATGACTATGATGATGATATTAATGACTGTGGCACTATGAGGATGACTATGAGGATGTTGACGGTGATGATGTGATGAAGACTATCTCGCATGCTTTTCTATGGGCCTCTGTGTTGTCAGTGCAGAGTGGCTGCCTTTTGTATGTAGCTGGGAGAGGACTACGAGGGGCGCTTGTTGACTGTGAGCATCAAGAGTGACTTCAGGGCTTCAGTTATAGCCTGCGTGTCACTGCCGAGTCCACCTGACAGAGTAGAGGCAGTTCAAAGAGTGAACGAGCTCCAGCAGGGGAGCACTCACACAGTGTAAAGCACAAACACACAGGGATGGAGGGCGGACTGATGCCTCTGATGTAGCTGCACAATAAGTTGACTTTAGTGTCAAATCTAACAGACAATCCAGTCAGAGACAGCAGCAGTTTATCACCGTAGATTAAGAAAACGCTTCTATTATAATTATTGATCAGGGCTGCACAGTTATGACCAAGATGACCATCCTCATGTCGACACATGATTGATCTCCAGAATCATTCTCCTTTATTCATCTTATGTCAGAAAAACTGTTTCCAGACGCTTTTTACATTCTTGGCTAAATAAAAATGCACTGATTCCACTGATAAATCATGATTCTGTGTGACTGATCAAAGCTAAAATCATGATAGAAAATGAGTAATTGTGCAGCCCTACATATAAACTACAATAACTGTCCTTCTCTAGTCTCTTGAGGTCAGTGCGAGCTCCGCTGCCTTCCTGTCAGCTATTCAGTCAAACGAAGCATGACTGAGATAAACTGGAGCCACGTGTTCACTCTGAACCGCCGCCATCTTCTTTCTCCAGCCAGTGCCGAAGTTGCACTGACAACACTGAGTTGGCTTCTCTTCGTAGGGTTTCTTTCACTCTTTCTCCCATTCCCTCTGTTTCCAACCTTATTCAATCATTTCTCTGCAGTTGGCTCTTTCTACTTTCCCTTTGTCTCTTTTCGTCCGTTTGGGTTTCTTCTGTATATTGATATTAATCATCTAGTTCTCTGATTCTTCGGATTATTGCTCTGTTCTCTTACGTGCTACACGTGTTTCTATAACTTCAAGACAATGTGTTAAGGTGTTATCAATAAAACCATCATTTAAATAGAAAAGCGATTCAGTTTCTGTGTTTACAAGCATTGTATTTTTATTGATTGTAGTAACTGGGAAAATGTTGGAACTGCTTTTGACTAGAATATTTTCTAAGCAGGTAGAAAACATACAAGTTTTTTAACACAACTTAAAGTGAGTCCACAGTTATCCAGCATCAATCCTGAAGATCATCCAGCACAGACTCGTGCTATTGGGTTGTTGGGACAGTTAACATAAACACACAGGAACAAACAGCAGCTCCACCGTAATGAATGTTCAAGAATGATTAAATTAATGCTGCTGGGAAATAATAAAGGTTAATGTTAGAGATCAAGATTAAAGCAAACACTGCTTTACAATTCAATATCAACAATTCAAAGACATTATCTGCTTTGCACTCAACATTTTTTATACATATTATAGGAAATGAGACTTCTGACATGTGGAACGTGGTGACATTTAAGTAACGTTTAACTGTACTTACTCATCAATTTTGATGTCAATTTAAACAATTAGTACCAAGAAAAAATGTCATAGACTGTCTTTAAGAGTCTTTAGTGTCAACTAGCAGAATCATTCACTCAACAGTGAGTCAGGTGACGATGAACCTTTAGTTTCACCTTCAGCATCACATTAGAGAGAAGTCTTTCCATTATAACTGGACCACTAATCCTCACTGCTAAACCAGACTGTGAATACGATACAATAATGTTTAGCTCAGCTGACACTGACAGTTCTCATAAAATGATGCCCACATGTTACAAACAGCTTTCATATGAATCTCATTGACAACTGAAATGTGCAATGTTATATTTTATTTTTCAAGAGCAAGTACCATCCACCAGCTGTGAAAATCATGATGAACCTAAAGACAAAATACAACTGAATTTATCATCAACTGCATCACAGCACACAGAGTTAAACAAAATGGAGGAGGCAGTCTGCAGCAACACTCCCAAAACTAATCAGTTACAGACTAAATCAGGAAATAATCAAATCTCTTGTGTCCTCTGAGTAAAACGACGGCCCCCAGAGTGAACATAATCACAGTATCTTGATAAACTACATTGTGACTGACAGACTTAAAACAAGAGCCTCGACACTTTATTATGACCTGAGAAACATAAACATCTTTATCAACTGTTATCTTTATGAGAATAAAATGTACTTTGTTAAAGAGATACTGCCAACAGATCAGCAATGTTAGTAAACATAAAACAACATGACAGAATATTAAGTTGAAATAATTTCAATTGGAAGTGGAAAGTCAAAAATAAAAAGTTTCTGATAAACTAACATTGATTAAAAACATTGATTGGGAGGAACTGAGACTCAAGAAAAGAACAAACCAACATGAAAAACACTTTGGATGATTCATTTCAGACTGAAGAACAGTTAGAAAACATTTCTGTGACCTTTGACACCAAATCAAATCTGCAGAAGATGTTGAGGAACAAAAAGATCAAGAAACTGATGAACAATGTTTGTACTATAACACTAACCTTAGCCCAACCTAAATTCACACCTTACCACTAACCTGAACCAGGACCTGAGAAATGACACCTTGTTTGCCTCTTTAGGACCGGGCTCTGGTCCTCATGACGACTACTGGTCCTGACAAGGTCAGTGTTTATAGCCTGTAAGAAACACACACACACACACACACACTGCAGACAACAACACTTATTCCTAACATTCCTGAACATCACAGAGAAATATCAGTCTGACAGATTTTGATATCAGCAGTTTTAGCATCACCAGCCTCTCCAATACTGAAATATGGGAAGAGTTTCTCAGTGAAAGTGTCTCTGTGAGTGTAGATGTGAGTCGTGTCTTCAGGGTCGTAGAAGGACACCTCCCCACTGTCATAGTCCAGCTGGACTCTGATCCTCTGGAGACTCTTCTTCACTCTGACAGTCTCACCAGCAACATTAGTGTATTTTCCACTGCGATGCAATAAACACCAGATTCCATATTTTGGTGTAGTAAATCTCTTTCCCTTCCTGTCAACTGACTCTTTGACCAAACCTACAAGCCAGCCAGGATGATCTCCCACCTCCACCTCCCAGCTGTGTTTCCCTGAGCTGAAGCCCTCAGAGCCATGAACAATCCTATAATTAGTGTTTCTCTCTGGATTGTCAGGAAGCTGCTGATATGTGACTCCACATCTCACACTGGTCAGATCATCAGACAGATGGAGCCAGCGGTTTGCAGTGTTTGGGTCCAGAATGACAGGACTGAAGTGGACCTTGTCCTTCATCTTCTCCCAGACTCTGAAGGACAGGTTGCCCAGGTGTTTGGCCACATCTATCAGCGCTCCTGAGACCAGCTGTGGATCTGACAGTGAGCACTGGACTCTGGCTCTGGTCTGAGTGGCTTTATAACTGCTGAGGAATGGCACGTTGTGTTTCTGCAGCTCTTCTTCAACAGCACAGATACTGTCTGACAGAGAGGAGATCTGCTCCTCCATCATCTTCATCTCTCTGCTGATAGTCTTCCCCTTCTGCTCCTCTTCCTCCCTCAGAGCTGCCAGTCTGGACTCCTCTTCCTCTTTCAGGAACTGGTGGAGCTTGTTGAACTCTGCTCTGATCTGCCTCTCTGTGGACGACAGCTGCTTCTTGGAGTGTCGAATCACTTCATTGTATGTTTTCTCCACATGTTTGTAATTGTTCCTTTTGTCCTGTAGAGACTTTAAGTCAGATTTCAGCTGCTCCTTCAGCTCACTGACTGCTTGTTCTACAGGAACCACCTTGTGAGTCTGGTGGAGAGAAAACTCACAGACAGGACACACAGCTCTCTGCTCGTCCTCACAGAACCAATAAGAGACTTCTGGGTGTTTATCACACACGACCTCCTTCTCTCCTTTTTCTGTTTCAGGTGGTCCAGTGTTCAGTCTCTCAGCAAAGGAGTCAGCCAGTTCCTTCAGTGTAAAGTTCACATCTGGATCATCATTCAACGGTTTCCTTTTACAAATGGGACAGTTTTTGTTTTTAGCTTGTTCCCAGAATTTTTGCAGGCAGCTTGAACAGAAGCTGTGGTTGCAGCTAAGAGACACAGGATCTCTGAGAGTCTCTGAACACACATGGCAGCTCAGGAAACTTTCAAGAACAGAACTTTTCTCAGCCATTTGCTCTGATATGTGAACTATTGTTCAACAGCACGACTCACCAAATCTTTGTCTCTTTGATTAACAGTTTATGATCCTTCTGATTCCTGTTTATTGGAGAGATTCTTCATCCTGTAATGTCTCAGCTCTGTTCAGAAATGTCGACATCAGTTTCACTTTCGTTGAAAGTAAATAAATGACAGCTGACATTTCGTTTTCTCACCAGCAGATGGCGCTTTGTGATCTATTAACACATTTTAAGGTAACTGTCCACACATACAAAATAAAGTTTCATAAATACTGTTTACATGTTTTAGGAAATAATCACCATGATTCATGTTTGAAAAATTGTTTTAAATGTTTAATCATAATTTCATTATATGACATGTACTCTCCCAAGATGGTGGAAATTGCTGTATAGTATTTTATTAATGCAACAACACTGAGTTGGCTTCTCTTCGTAGGGTTTCTTTCACTCTTTCTCCCATTCCCTCTGTTTCCAACCTTATTCAATCATTTCTCTGAAGTTGGCTCTTTCTACTTTCCCTTTGTCTCTTTTCGTCCGTTTGGGTTTCTTCTGTATATTGATATTAATCATCTAGTTCTCTGATTCTTCGGATTATTGCTCTGTTCTCTTACGTGCTACACGTGTTTCTATAACTTCAAGACAATGTGTTAAGGTGTTATCAATAAAACCATCATTTAAATAGAAAAGTTTCTGTGTTTACAAGCATTGTATTTTTATTGATTGTAGTAACTGGGAAAATGTTGGAACTGCTTTTGACTAGAATATTTTCTAAGCAGGTAGAAAACATACAAGTTTTTTAACACAACTTAAAGTGAGTCCACAAGACTCAAGATTAAAGATTAAAGCAAACCCTGCTTTACAATTCAATATCAACAATTCAAAGACATTATCTGCTTTGCACTCAACATTTTTTATACATATTATAGGAAATGAGACTTCTGACATGTGGAATGTGGCGACATTTAATTAATGTTTAGCTGTACTTACTCATCAATTTTGATGTCGATGTAAACAATTAGTACCAAGAAAAAATGTCATAGACTGTCTTCAAGTCTTCAGTGTCAACTAGCAGAATCATTCACTCGACAGTGAGTCAGGTGACGATGAGCCTTTAGTTTCACCTTCAGCATCACATTAGAGAGAAGTCTTTCCATTATAACTGGACCACTAATCCTCACTGCTAAACCAGACTGTGTGAATAAGATACAATAATGTTTAGCTCAGCTGACACTGACAGTTCTCATAAAATGATGCCCACATGTTACAAACAGCTTTCATATGAATCTCATTGACAACTGAAATGTGTAATGTTATATTTTATTTTTCACGAGCAAGTACCATCCACCAGCTGTGAAAATCATGATGAACCTAAAGACAAAATACAACTGAATTTATCATCAACTGCATCACAGCATACAGAGTTAAACAAAATGGAGGCGGCAGTCTGCAGCAACACTCCCAAAACTAATCAGTTAAAGACTAAATCAGGAAATAATCAAATCTCTTGTGTCCTCTGAGTAAAACGACGGCCCCAGAGTGAACAAATCAGAGTATCTTGATACACTACATTGTGACTGACAGACTTAAAACAAGAGCCTCGACACTTTATTATGACCTGATAAACATAAATATCTTTATCAACTGTTATCTTTATGAGAATCAAAATGTACTTTGTTAAAGAGATACTGCCAACAGATCAGCAATGTTAGTAAAAATAAAACAACATGACAGCATATTCAGTTGAAATAATCTCAATTGGAGGTGGAAAGTGAAAAATAAAAGTTTCTGATGAACTAACATTGATTAAAAACATTGATTGGGAGGAACTGAGACTCAAGAAAAGAACAAACCAACATGAAAAACACTTTGAATGATTCATTTCAGACTGAAGAACAGTTAGAAAACATTTCTGTGACCTTTGACACCAAATCAAATCTGCAGAAGATGTTGAGGAACAAAAAGATCAAGAAACTGATGAGCAATGTTTGTACTATAACACTAACCTAAGCCCAACCTAAATTCACAACTTACCACTAACCTGAACCAGGACCTGAGAAATGACACCTTGTTTGCCTCTTTAGGACCGGGCTCTGGTCCTCATGACGACTACTGGTCCTGACAAGGTCAGTGTTTATAGCCTGTAAGAACCACACACATACACACACTGGAGACAACAACACTTATTCCTAACATTCCTGAACATCACAGAGAAATATCAGTCTGACAGATTTTGACATCAGCAGTTTTAGCATCACCAGCATTTCCAATACTGAAATATGGGAAGAGTTTCTCAGTGAAAGTGTCTCTGCGAGTGCAGAGGTGAGTCGTGTCTTCATGGTCGTAGAAGGACACCTCCCCCCTGTCATAGTCCAGCTGGACTCTGATCCTCTGGAGACTCTTCTTCACTCTGACAGTCTCACCATCACCATTAGTGTATTTTCCACTGCGATGCATAAAACACCAGATTCCATATTCTGGTGAAGCAGATAACTCTCCCTTCCTGTCAACTGACTCTTTAACCAAACCTACATTCCAGCTAGGATGAATTCCCACCTCCACCTCCCAGCTGTGTTTCCCTGAGCTGAAGCCCTCAGAGCCAAAAACATTGACATACTTAGTGTTTCTCTCTGGATTGTCAGGAAGCTGCTGATATGTGTCTCCACATCTCACACTGGTCAGATCATCAGACAGATGGAGCCAGGGGTTTGCAGTGTTTGGGTCCAGAATGACAGGACTGAAGTGGACCTTGTCCTTCATCTTCTCCCAGACTCTGAAGGACAGGTTCCCCAGGTGTTTGGCCACATCTATCAGCGCTCCTGAGACCAGCTGTGGATCTGGCAGTGAGCACTGGACTCTGGCTCTGGTCTGAGTGGCTTTATAACTGCTGAGGAATGGCACGTTGTGTTTCTGCAGCTCTTCTTCAACAGTACAGATACTGTCTGACAGAGAGGAGATCTGCTCCTCCATCATCTTCATCTCTCTGCTGATAGTCTTCCCCTTCTGCTCCTTTTCCTCCCTCAGAGCTGCCAGTCTGGACTCCTCTTCCTCTTTCAGGAACTGGTGGAGCTTGTTGAACTCTGCTCTGATCTGCCTCTCTGTGGACAACAGCTGCTTCTTGGAGTGTTCAATCACTTCATTGTATGTTTTTTTCACATGTTTGTATTTGTTCCTCTTGTCCTGTAGAGACTTTAAGTCAGATTTCAGCTGCTCCTTCAGCTCACTGACTGCTTGTTCTACAGGAACCACCTTGTGAGTCTGGTGGAGAGAAAACTCACAGACAGGACACACAGCTCTCTGCTCGTCCTCACAGAACCAATAAGAGACTTCTGGGTGTTTATCACACACGACCTCCTCTTTCACCTCCACCTTCTTCTCTCCTTTTTCTGTCTTAGGTGGTCCAGTATTCAGTCTCTTAGCAAAGGCATTGGCCAGTTCCTTCAGTGTGAAGTTCACATCTGGATCATCATTCAACGGTTTTCTTTTACAAATGGGACAGTTTTTGTTTTCAGCTTGTTCCCAGAATTTTTGCAGGCAGCTTGAACAGAAGCTGTGGTTGCAGCTCAGAGACACAGGATCTCTGAAAGTCTCTGAACACACATGGCAGCTCAGGAAACTTTCAACAAGAGCAATTTTCTCAGCCATTTGCTCTGATATGTGAATTATTCTTCAACAGCACGACTCACCAAATCTTTGTCTCTCTGATTAACAGTTTATGATCCTTCTGATTCCTGTTTATTGGAGAGATTCTTCACCCTGTAATGTCTCAGCTCTGTTCAGAAATGTGGAAATCAGTTTCACTTTCCTTGAACGTAAATTAATGACAGCTGACGTTTCGTTTTCTCACCAGCAGATGGCGCTTTGTGATCTATTAACAGATTTTAAGGTAACTGTCCACACATACAAAATAAAATGCAAGTTTCATAAATACTGTTTACATGTTTTAGGAAATAATCACCATGATGATTCATGTTTGAAAAATTGTTTTAAATGTTTAATCATCATTTCATTATATGACATGTACTCTCCCAAGATGGTGGAAATTGCTGTAGAGTATTTTATTAATGCAACAACACCGAGTTGGCTTCTCTTCATAGGGTTTCTTTCACTCTTTCTCCCATTCCCTCTGTTTCCAACCTTATTCAATCATTTCTCTGCAGTTGGCTCTTTCTACTTTCCCTTTGTCTCTTTTCGTCCGTTTGGGTTTCTTCTGTATATTGATATTAATCATCTAGTTCTCTGATTCTTCGGATTATTGCTCTGTTCTCTTACGTGCTACACGTGTTTCTATAACTTTAAGACAATGTGTTAAGGTGTTATCAATAAAACCATAATTTAATTAGAAAAGCGATTCAGTTTCTGTGTTTACAAGCATTGTATTTTTATTGATTGTAGTAACTGGGAAAATGTGGGAACTGCTTTTGACTAGAATATTTTCTAAGCAGGTAGAAAACATACAAGTTTTTTAACACAACTTAAAGTGAGTCCACAGTTATCCAGCATCAATCCTGAAGATCATCCAGCACAGACTCGTGCTATTGGGTTGTTGGGACAGTTAACATAAACACACAGGAACAAACAGCAGCTCCACCGTAATGAATGTTCAAGAATGATTAAATAAATGCTGCTGGGAAATAATAAAGGTTAATGTTAGAGATCAAGATTAAAGCAAACACTGCTTTACAATTCAATATCAACATTCAAAGACATTATCTGCTTTGCACTCAACATTTTTTATACATATTATAGGAAATGAGACTTCTGACATGTGGAACGTGGTGACATTTAATTAACGTTTAGCTGTACTTACTCATCAATTTTAATGTCGATGTAAACAATTAATACCAAGAAAACATGTCATAGACTGTCTTTAAGAGTCTTTAGTGTCAACTAGCAGAATCATTCACTCGACAGTGAGTCAGGTGACGATGAACCTTTAGTTTCACCTTCAGCGTCACATTAGAGAGAAGTCTTTCCATTATAACTGGACCACTAATCCTCACTGCTAAACCAGACTGTGAATACGATACAATAATGTTTAGCTCAGCTGACACTGACAGTTATCATAAAATGATGCCCACATGTTACAAACAGCTTTCATATAAATCTCATTGACAACTGAAATGTGTAATGTTATATTTTATTTCTCAAGACCAAGTACCATCCACCAGCTGTGAAAATCATGATGAACCTAAAGACAAAATACAACTTAATTTATCATCAACTGCATCACAGCATACAGAGTCAAACAAAATGGAGGAGGCAGTCTGCAGCAACACTCCCAAAACTAATCAGTTACAGACCAAATCAGGAAATAATCAAATCTCTTGTGTTCTCTGAGTAAAACGACGGCCCCCAGAGTGAACATAATCACAGTATCTTGATACACTACATTGTGACTGACAGACTTAAAACAAGAGCCTCGACACTTTATTATGACCTGAGAAACATAAACATCTTTATCAACTGTTATCTTTATGAGAATCAAAATGTACTTTGTTAAAGAGATACTGCCAACAGATCAGCAACGTAAGTAAACATAAAACAACATGACAGAATATTAAGTTGAAATAATTTCAATTGGAAGTGGAAAGTCAAAAATAAAAAGTTTCTGATAAACTAACATTGATTAAAAACATTGATTGGGAGGAACTGAGACTCAAGAAAACAACAAACCAACATGAAAAACACTTTGAATGATTCATTTCAGACTGAAGAACAGTTAGAAAACATTTCTGTGACCTTTGACACCAAATCAAATCTGCAGAAGATGTTGAGGAACAAAAAAATCAGGAAACTGTTGAACAATGTTTGTACTATAACACTAACCTTAGCCCAACCTAAATTCACACCTTACCACTAACCTGAACCAGGACCTGAGAAATGACACCTTGTTTGCCTCTTTAGGACCGGGCTCTGGTCCCCATGACGACTACTGGTCCTGACAAGGTCAGTGTTTATAGCCTGTAAGAAACACACACAAATACACACACTGCAGACAACAACATCTATTCCTAACATTCCTGAACATCACAGAGAAATATCAGTCTGACAGATTTTGATATCAGCAGTTTTAGCATCACCAGCCTCTCCAATACTGAAATATGGGAAGAGTTTCTCAGTGAAAGTGTCTCTGTGAGTGTAGAGATGAGTCGTGTCTTCAGGGTCGTAGAAGGACACCTCCCCACTGTCATAGTCCAGCTGGACTCTGATCCTCTGGAGACTCTTCTTCACTCTGACAGTCTCACCAACACCATTAGAGTATTTTCCACTGCGATGCGTTAAACACCAGATTCCATATTTTGGTGAAGCAGATAACTCTCCCTTCCTGTCAACTGACTCTTTAACCAAACCTACATTCCAGTCAGGATGATCTCCCACCTCCACCTCCCAGCTGTGTTTCCCTGAGCTGAAGCCCTCAGAGCCCAGAACAATGGTATACTTAGTGTTTCTCTCTGGATTGTCAGGAAGCTGCTGGTCTGTGTCTCCCTGTCTCACACTGGTCAGATCATCAGACAGATGGAGCCAGCGGTTTGCAGTGTTTGGGTCCAGAATGACAGGACTGAAGTGGACCTTGTCCTTCATCTTCTCCCAGACTCTGAAGGACAGGTTGCCCAGGTGTTTGGCCACATCTATCAGCGCTCCTGAGACCAGCTGTGGATCTGACAGTGAGCACTGGACTCTGGCTCTGGTCTGAGTGGCTTTATAACTGCTGAGGAATGGCACGTTGTGTTTCTGCAGCTCTTCTTCAACAGCACAGATACTGTCTGACAGAGAGGAGATCTGCTCCTCCATCATCTTCATCTCTCTGCTGATAGTCTTCCCCTTCTGCTCCTCTTCCTCCCTCAGAGCTGCCAGTCTGGACTCCTCTTCCTCTTTCAGGAACTGGTGGAGCTTGTTGAACTCTGCTCTGATCTGCCTCTCTGTGAACAACAGCTGCTTCTTGGAGTGTTCAATCACTTCATTGTATGTTTCCTCCACATGTTTGTATTTGTTCCTCTTGTCCTGTAGAGACTTTAAGTCAGATTTCAGCTGCTCCTTCAGCTCACTGACTGCTTGTTCTACAGGAACCACCTTGTGAGTCTGGTGGAGAGAAAACTCACAGACAGGACACACAGCTCTCTGCTCGTCCTCACAGAACCAATAAGAGACTTCTGGGTGTTTATCACACACGACCTCCTCTTTCACCTCCACCTTCTTCTCTCCTTTTTCTGTCTCAGGTGGTCCAGTGTTCAGTCTCTCAGCAAAGGAGTCAGCCAGTTCCTTCAGTGTAAAGTTCACATCTGGATCAACATTCAACGGTTTCCTTTTACAAATGGGACAGTTTTTGTTTTTAGCTTGTTCCCAGAATTTTTGCAGGCAGCTTGAACAGAAGCTGTGGTTGCAGCTCAGAGACACAGGATCTCTGAAAGTCTCTGAACACACATGGCAGCTCAGGTAACTTTCAACACGAGCAATTTTCTCAGCCATTTGATCTGATATGTGAATTATTCTTCAACAGCACGACTCACCATATCTTTGTCTCTCTGATTAACAGTTTATGATCCTTCTGATTCCTGTTTATTGGAGATTCTTCACCCTGTAATGGCGTCTCAGCTCCATTCAGAAATGTGGAAATCAGTTTCACTTTCCTTGAACGTAAATTAATGACAGCTGACATTTCGTTTTCTCACCAGCAGATGGCGCTTTGTGATCTATTAACACATTTTAAGGTAACTGCCCAGACATACAAAATAAAATGCAAGTTTCATAAATACTGTTTACATGTTTTAGGAAATAATCACCATGATGATTCATGTATGAAAAAATGTTTTAAATGTTTAATCATAATTTCATTATATGACATGTACTCTCCCAAGATGGTGAAAATTGCTGTAGAGTATTTTATTAATGCAACAACACTGAGTTGGCTTCTCTTCGTAGGGTTTCTTTCACTCTTTCTCCCATTCCCTCTGTTTCCAACCTTATTCAATCATTTCTCTGCAGTTGGCTCTTTCTACTTTCCCTTTGTCTCTTTTCGTCTGTTTGGGTTTCTTCTGTATATTGATATTAATCATCTAGTTCTCTGATTCTTCGGATTTTTGCTCTGTTCTCTTACGTGCTACACGTGTTTCTATAACTTCAAGACAATGTGTTAAGGTGTTATCAATAAAACCATCATTTAAATAGAAAAGTTTCTGTGTTTACAAGCATTGTATTTTTATTGATTGTAGTAACTGGGAAAATGTTGGAACTGCTTTTGACTAGAATATTTTCTAAGCAGGTAGAAAACATACAAGTTTTTTAACACAACTTAAAGTGAGTCCACAAGACTCAAGATTAAAGATTAAAGCAAACCCTGCTTTACAATTCAATATCAACAATTCAAAGACATTATCTGCTTTGCACTCAACATTTTTTATACATATAGGAAATGAGACTTCTGACATGTGGAATGTGGTGACATTTAATTAATGTTTAGCTGTACTTACTAATCAATTTTGATGTCGATATAAACAATTAGTACCAAGAAAAAATGTCATAGACTGTCTTCAAGTCTTCAGTGTCAACTAGCAGAATCATTCACTTGACAGTGAGTCAGGTGACGATGAACCTTTAGTTTCACCTTCAGCGTCACATTAGAGAGAAGTCTTTCCATTATAACTGGACCACTAATCCTCACTGCTAAACCAGACTGTGTGAATACGATACAATAATGTTTAGCTCAGCTGACACTGACAGTTATCATAAAATGATGCCCACATGTTACAAACAGCTTTCATATAAATCTCATTGACAACTGAAATGTGCAATGTTATATTTTATTTTTCAAGAGCAAGTACCATCCACCAGCTGTGAAAATCATGATGAACCTAAAGACAAAATACAACTGAATTTATCATCAACTGCATCACAGCATACAGAGTCAAACAAAATGGAGGAGGCAGTCTGCAGCAACACTCCCAAAACTAATCAGTTACAGACTAAATCAGGAAATAATCAAATCTCTTGTGTCCTCTGAGTAAAACGACGGCCCCAGAGTGAACATAATCACACTATCTTGATACACTACATTGTGACTGACAGACTTAAAACAAGAGCCTCGACACTTTATTATGACCTGAGAAACATAAACATCTTTATCAACTGTTATCTTTATGAGAATAAAATGTACTTTGTTAAAGAGATACTGCCAACAGATCAGCAACGTAAGTAAACATAAAACAACATGACAGAATATTAAGTTGAAATAATCTCAATTGGAAGTGGAAAGTCAAAAATAAAAAGTTTCTGATAAACTAACATTGATTAAAAACATTGATTGGGAGGAACTGAGACTCAAGAAAACAACAAACCAACATGAAAAACACTTTGGATGATTCATTTCAGACTGAAGAACAGTTAGAAAACATTTCTGTGACCTTTGACACCAAATCAAATCTGCAGAAGATGTTGAGGAACAAAAAAAATCAGGAAACTGTTGAACAATGTTTGTGCTATAACACTAACCTTAGCCCAACCTAAATTCACACCTTACCACTAACCTGAACCAGGACCTGAGAAATGACACCTTGTTTGCCTCTTTAGGACCGGGCTCTGGTCCCCATGACGACTACTGGTCCTGACAAGGTCAGTGTTTATAGCCTGTAAGAAACACACACAAACACACACACTGCAGACAACAACATCTATTCCTAACATTCCTGAACATCACAGAGAAATATCAGTCTGACAGATTTTGATATCAGCAGTTTCAGCATCACCAGCCTCTCCAATACTGAAATATGGGAAGAGTTTGTCAGTGAAAGTGTCTCTGTAAGTGCAGAGGTGAGTCATGTCTTCAGGGTCGTAGAAGGACACCTCCCCCCTGTCATAGTCCAGCTGGACTCTGATCCTCTGGAGACTCTTCTTCACTCTGACAGTCTTATTAAGACCATTAGTGTATTTTCCATCACCATGCGATAAACACCAGATTCCACATTCTGGTGAAGCAGATATCTTTCCCTTCCTGTCAACTGACTCTTTAACCAAACCTACAAGCCAGTCAGGATGATCTCCAACCTCCACCTCCCAGCTGTGTTTCCCTGAGCTGAAGCCCTCAGAGCCCAGAACTTGGGCATACATAGTGTTTCTCTCTGGATTGTCAGGAAGCTGCTGCTTTGTGTCTCCCTGTCTCACACTGGTCAGATCATCAGACAGATATAAACAGCGGTGTGCAGTGTTTGGGTCCAGAATGACAGGACTGAAGTGGACCTTGTCCTTCAACTTCTCCCAGACTCTGAAGGACAGGTTCCCCAGGTGTTTGGCCACATCTATCAGCGCTCCTGAGACCAGCTGTGGATCTGACAGTGAGCACTGGACTCTGGCTCTGGTCTGAGTGGCTTTATAACTGCTGAGGAATGGCACGTTGTGTTTCTGCAGCTCTTCTTCAACAGCACAGATACTGTCTGACAGAGAGGAGATCTGCTCCTCCATCATCTTCATCTCTCTGCTGATAGTCTTCCCCTTCTGCTCCTCTTCCTCCCTCAGAGCTGCCAGTCTGGACTTCTCTTCCTCTTTCAGGAACTGGTGGAGCTTGTTGAACTCTGCTCTGATCTGCCTCTCTGTGGACAACAGCTGCTTCTTGGAGTGTTCAATCACTTCATTGTATGTTTCCTCCACATGTTTGTATTTGTTCCTCTTGTCCTGTAGAGACTTTAAGTCAGATTTCAGCTGCTCCTTCAGCTCACTGACTGCTTGTTCTACAGGAACCACCTTGTGAGTCTGGTGGAGAGAAAACTCACAGACAGGACACACAACTCTCTGCTCGTCCTCACAGAACCAATAAGAGACTTCTGGGTGTTTATCACACACGACCTCCTCTTTCACCTCCACCTTCTTCTCTCCTTTTTCTGTTTCAGGTGGTCCAGTGTTCAGTCTCTCAGCAAAGGAGTCAGCCAGTTCCTTCAGTGTGAAGTTCACATCTGGATCATCATTCAACGGTTTCCTTTTACAAATGGGACAGTTTTTGTTTTCAGCTTGTTCCCAGAATTGTTGCAGGCAGCTTGAACAGAAGCTGTGGTTGCAGCTCAGAGACACAGGATCTCTGAAAGTCTCTGAACACACATGGCAGCTCAGGAAACTTTCAAAGAGAGCTCTCTCAGCCATTTGCTCTGATATGTGAATTATTCTTCAACAGCACGACTCACCAAATCTTTGTTTCTTTGAGTAACAGTTTATGATCCTTCTGATTCCTGTTTATTGGAGAGATTCTTCACCCTGTAATGGCGTCTCAGCTCCGTCCGGAAATGTCGACATCAGTTTCATTTTCCTTGAAAGTTAATAATTGACAGCTGACATTTCGTTTTCTCACCAGCAGATTGTGCTTTGTGATCTATTAACACAAAATAAAATGCAAGTTTCATTAATACTGTTTACATGTTTTAGGAAATAATCACCATGATGATTCATGTGTGAAATAGCCAAAGTGCTGTAGAGTATTTTATTAATGCATACAAAAATGATTAATCACAAAAAGAGGTTGTGTTTTTGAATGAAATACACACGCTCATAAAAGAAACCAGAAATCTTAACATCGGCATTGAACACAACAGTAATGTTTATCAAGTCAAACTAAAAACATGAGTAGAAAGCAAAGCGCGCATCGGCATAAATGGTAGGAAACATGAGCCACTCCGAGTTGCTACCCGGACGATAAAAACTGTGACACACAACATCCGCCTAACTACAGGATCGAAAGAAAAGTTTTCTCGCCTGTTGAACCGTAAGGGAATCCTGTGCAAACTGTGCAAGATATCTACAATCACCAGAGAGACAGCCGGTGAGACAGCCAGCGCAGAGAGTGCGACTGTGGACTGTACAGGGAAGTCTTTGTGCAGCCGCTAGCCGCTAGCTGCTAGCCGCTAGCTGCTAGCTGTAGCCACCGGGTCGCTCGGCAGCGCACAGTGAAGAGTTAACCCCTTAAATGCCAGCGTGTTTTCTGCTTGTTAGTAAATATGTTCAAGTTTACAGACCTGATTTAAAATAATGATTTCAATATTGATATTATTTAAATAAATAATACATGGAAAATATTTAAAAAAAAGACTAATATTAAGTTCATAACATCACTTTTATGTGTGGATAGTAGATAACTTTTACAGTTTACTTCAGGAAAATTAGGGGAAAATTGTCTTATTTTCTGATTTGCATTTATTTATTCAAATTGTATTGTAAATTATGTTTCTTGTTTTTTGCACCAAAAGGTTTTTCACCTAATCACCCTGCCAACAACTGAAGAATAAAAGAAGGAAAAATAAAATGAAAGTTTGAAGCCAGTTAAAACTGAGTAGATGTCCCTCTCTTTCAAATGGAGACTGCACAAAAAGTAAATAACTTGACAATGTTCATGAAAAACATGAATACATTTTCAATAAAAAAGTATATGAGCATTATGACTATGAGGATGTTGACGGTGATGATGTGATGAAGACTATCTCGCATGCTTTTCTATGGGCCTCTGTGTTGTCAGTGCAGAGTGGCTGCCTTTTGTACGTAGCTGGGAGAGGACTACGAGGGGCGCTTGTTGACTGTGAGCATCAAGAGTGACTTCAGGGCTTCAGTTATAGCCTGCGTGTCACTGCCGAGTCCACCTGACAGAGTAGAGGCAGTTCAAAGAGTGAACGAGCTCCAGCAGGGGAGCACTCACACAGTGTAAAGCACAAACACACAGGGATGGAGGGCGGACTGATGCCTCTGATGTAGCTGCACAATAAGTTGACTTTAGTGTCAAATCTAACAGACAATCCAGTCAGAGACAGCAGCAGTTTATCACCGTAGATTAAGAAAACGCTTCTATTATTATTATTGATCAGGGCTGCACAGTTATGACCAAGATGACCATCCTCATGTCGACACATGATTGATCTCCAGAATCATTCTCCTTTATTCATCTTATGTCAGAAAAACTGTTTCCAGACGCTTTTTACATTCTTGGCTAAAAAAAAATGCACTGATTCCACTGATAAATCATGATTCTGTGTGACTGATCAAAGCTAAAATCATGATAGAAAATGAGTAATTGTGCAGCCCTACATATAAAATACAATAACTGTCCTTCTCTAGTCTCTTGAGGTCAGTGCGAGCTCCGCTGCCTTCCTGTCAGCTATTCAGTCAAACGAAGCATGACTGAGATCAACTGGAGCCACGTGTTCACTCTGAACCGCCGCCATCTTCTTTCTCCAGCCAGTGCCGAAGTTGCACTGACAACACTGAGTTGGCTTCTCTTCGTAGGGTTTCTTTCACTCTTTCTCCCATTCCCTCTGTTTCCAACCTTATTCAATCATTTCTCTGCAGTTGGCTCTTTCTACTTTCCCTTTGTCTCTTTTCGTCCGTTTGGGTTTCTTCTGTATATTGATATTAATCATCTAGTTCTCTGATTCTTCGGATTATTGCTCTGTTCTCTTACGTGCTACACGTGTTTCTATAACTTCAAGACAATGTGTTAAGGTGTTATCAATAAAACCATCATTTAAATAGAAAAGCGATTCAGTTTCTGTGTTTACAAGCATTGTATTTTTATTGATTGTAGTAACTGGGAAAATGTGGGAACTGCTTTTGACTAGAATATTTTCTAAGCAGGTAGAAAACATACAAGTTTTTTAACACAACTTAAAGTGAGTCCACAGTTATCCAGCATCAATCCTGAAGATCATCCAGCACAGACTCGTGCTATTGGGTTGTTGGGACAGTTAACATAAACACACAGGAACAAACAGCAGCTCCACCGTAATGAATGTTCAAGAATGATTAAATAAATGCTGCTGGGAAATAATAAAGGTTAATGTTAGAGATCAAGATTAAAGCAAACACTGCTTTACAATTCAATATCAACAATTCAAAGACATTATCTGCTTTGCACTCAACATTTTTTATACATATAGGAAATGAGACTTCTGACATGTGGAACGTGGTGACATTTAAGTAACGTTTAGCTGTACTTACTCATCAATTTTGATGTCAATTTAAACAATTAGTACCAAGAAAAAATGTCATAGACTGTCTTTATGAGTCTTTAGTGTCAACTAGCAGAATCATTCACTCGACAGTGAGTCAGGTGACGATGAACCTTTAGTTTCACCTTCAGCATCACATTAGAGAGAAGTCTTTCCATTATAACTGGACCACTAATCCTCACTGCTAAACCAGACTGTGAATAAGATACAATAATGTTTAGCTCAGCTGACACTGACAGTTATCATAAAATGATGCCCACATGTTACAAACAGCTTTCATATGAATCTCATTGACAACTGAAATGTGCAATGTTATATTTTATTTTTCAAGAGCAAATACCATCCACCAGCTGTGAAAATCATGATGAACCTAAAGACAAAATACAACTTAATTTATCATCAACTGCATCACAGCATACAGAGTTAAACAAAATGGAGGAGGCAGTCTGCAGCAACACTCCCAAAACTAATCAGTTAAAGACTAAATCAGGAAATAATCAAATCTCTTGTGTTCTCTGAGTAAAACGACGGCCCCAGAGTGAACATAATCACAGTATCTTGATACACTACATTGTGACTGACAGACTTAAAACAAGAGCCTCGACACTTTATTATGACCTGAGAAACATAAACATCTTTATCAACTGTTATCTTTATGAGAATCAAAATGTACTTTGTTAAAGAGATACTGCCAACAGATCAGCAAGTAAACATAAAACAACATGACAGAATATTAAGTTGAAATAATTTCAATTGGAAGTGGAAAGTCAAAAATAAAAAGTTTCTGATAAACTAACATTGATTAAAAACATTGATTGGGAGGAACTGAGACTCAAGAAAACAACAAACCAACATGAAAAACACTTTGGATGATTCATTTCAGACTGAAGAACAGTTAGAAAACATTTCTGTGACCTTTGACACCAAATCAAATCTGCAGAAGATGTTGAGGAACAAAAAAAATCAGGAAACTGTTGAACAATGTTTGTGCTATAACACTAACCTTAGCCCAACCTAAATTCACACCTTACCACTAACCTGAACCAGGACCTGAGAAATGACACCTTGTTTGCCTCTTTAGGACCGGGCTCTGGTCATCCTAACATTCCTGAACATCACAGAGAAATATCAGTCTGACAGATTTTGATATCAGCAGTTTCAGCATCACCAGCCTCTCCAATACTGAAATATGGGAAGAGTTTGTCAGTGAAAGTGTCTCTGTAAGTGCAGAGGTGAGTCATGTCTTCAGGGTCGTAGAAGGACACCTCCCCCCTGTCATAGTCCAGCTGGACTCTGATCCTCTGGAGACTCTTCTTCACTCTGACAGTCTTATTAAGACCATTAGTGTATTTTCCATCACCATGCGATAAACACCAGATTCCACATTCTGGTGAAGCAGATATCTTTCCCTTCCTGTCAACTGACTCTTTAACCAAACCTACAAGCCAGTCAGGATGATCTCCAACCTCCACCTCCCAGCTGTGTTTCCCTGAGCTGAAGCCCTCAGAGCCATGAACACTGGCATACATAGTGTTTCTCTCTGGATTGTCAGGAAGCTGCTGGTCTGTGTCTCCACGTCTCACACTGGTCAGATCATCAGACAGATAGAGCCAGCCACTTGCAGTGTTTGGGTCCAGAATGACAGGACTGAAGTGGACCTTGTCCTTCATCTTCTCCCAGACTCTGAAGGACAGGTTCCCCAGGTGTTTGGCCACATCTATCAGCGCTCCTGAGACCAGCTGTGGATCTGACAGTGAGCACTGGACTCTGGCTCTGGTCTGAGTGGCTTTATAACTGCTGAGGAATGGCACGTTGTGTTTCTGCAGCTCTTCTTCAACAGCACAGATACTGTCTGACAGAGAGGAGATCTGCTCCTCCATCATCTTCATCTCTCTGCTGATAGTCTTCCCCTTCTGCTCCTCTTCCTCCCTCAGAGCTGCCAGTCTGGACTCCTCTTCCTCTTTCAGGAACTGGTGCAGCTTGGTGAACTCTGCTCTGATCTGCCTCTCTGTGGACAACAGCTGCTTCTTGGATTGTTCAATCACTTCATTGTATGTTTCCTCCACATGTTTGTATTTGTTCCTTTTGTCCTGTAGAGACTTTAAGTCAGATGTCAGCTGCTCCTTCAGCTCGCTGACTGCTTGTTCTACAGGAACCACCTTGTGAGTCTGGTGGAGAGAAAACTCACAGACAGGACACACAGCTCTCTGCTCGTCCTCACAGAACCAATAAGAGACTTCTGGGTGTTTATCACACACGACCTCCTCTTTCACCTCCACCTTCTTCTCTCCTTTTTCTGTTTCAGGTGGTCCAGTGTTCAGTCTCTCAGCAAAGGAGTCAGCCAGTTCCTTCAGTGTAAAGTTCACATCTGGATCATCATTCAACGGTTTCCTTTTACAAATGGGACAGTTTTTGTTTTCAGCTTGTTCCCAGAATTTTTGCAGGCAGCTTGAACAGAAGCTGTGGTTGCAGCTCAGAGACACAGGATCTCTGAAAGTCTCTGAACACACATGGCAGCTCAGGAAACTTTCAACACGAGCAATTTTCTCAGCCATTTGCTCTGATATGTGAATTATTCTTCAACAGCACGACTCACCAAATCTTTGTCTCTTTGATTAACAGTTTATGATCCTTCTGATTCCTGTTTATTGGAGAGATTCTTCACCCTGTAATGGCGTCTCAGCTCTGTTCAGAAATGTCGACATCAGTTTCATTTTCCTTGAAAGTAAAAAAATGACAGCTGACATTTCGTTTTCTCACCAGCAGATGGCGCTTTGTGATCCATTAGGTAACTGTCCACACATACAAAATAAAATGCAAATTTCATAAATACTATTTACATGTTTTAGGAAATAATCACCATGATAATTCATGTATGAAAAATTGTTTTAAATGTTTAATCATAATTTCATTATATGACATGTACTCTCCCAAGATGGTGAAAATTGCTGTATTGCTGAGTATTTTATTAATGCATATAAAAATGATAATCCACAAAAACATTTTCTTTAAAAATACACAAGCTCATAAAGAAACCAGAAATCTTAACATCTGCATTGAACAAAACAGAAATGTTCATGAAAAACATAAATACATTTTCAATAAAAAGTACATGAGCATAAATACCTCCTGCCACAAAATGAAAATACAGACCCAGCTTCCACCATCAGGCCAGTTTCACCAGCCTCTCACTGGCCTCCCACAGTTTTTTTGCCACACCAGCGTCTCTTGCGAAAGGACGCAGAGTAGCTGGTCGGCAGTCGACGAAGTAGCCCCCGCTGTGCTTGGCCGCTTCATCTGACACAGCACAGTAGATGACAGTCTGAGCTCCAATCTCACACGGCACAAAAAACATCCACATGATCACCTGCATCAGCATCCGGAACAGGATGGAGAAGTGGCACGTCCAACCACTTTGGACATAACCTGGAACAATATATGGAAGCAGAGATATTAGGATGAACATATAAATAGTGTCAGGAATAAGGATACTTTACGTTTGGGGTGGCCAATATGATTCAAATCTTTTAGCTCGACATAAGTTATTTTATAACTCAACTGAAGTATAAATTGTGATATCCTGAAAATGTGAGGGTCCTCTGTAAATTCAGTTGACTTCAATTAACTTTGATATAAAAATTAATCAGATATAATGTCTCTTTTAGGTTTTAAGATACTATCTCACATTGATGCAACACAATATTGCCATAAAGAAGCTCTGCTCATTGATTTTGTACATTGACAACAATGGCCTAATACAACGACACACACTGTTTTAGACAGCTACCTCAGTGTAAACAGTACAGAAAAAAAGATTGAAAAATGTCTGTTGTTTTGCGCTATGTAAACCTTAATTGTTTAAATTTCTAATGAAAATATATTGATTGTAGATTAAATATATTCACAATAAACAGAATATAAAAAGGTAAACATTCAATTGATGTATTCATACAGCACTACATCGAGAAAAAGTTTACATAGGCTTCACTCAAAGCAAGAAGTAGAAACCTCTCCTATTCCTTTGCATGCTTTTAAACCATTGTACTCCAGCATTCAAACACACAGTCACATGAGTGTTCTTGCTAAAATGTTGGTTCTTGTTAGAAGAAAACAAACAAAAACAAAATAAAACTTCTACCAGGGTGAACAGCATAGGAGGTCACTCCTTTCCCTTCTGTGATGCGAGCCAGTTCCTGGCTGAAGTAGATGTTGGCCAGCTTGCTGCGGCAGTAGGTGAAGAAGGGCAGCAGGTTGTAGTTGAGATCCTGGAAGTCCAGTTTCTGGTATTTGTAAGTTGAGCACGTGACAGTGACCACCCGGCTAGGGGTGCACTCCTTCAGGCGCGGCAGCAGCAGATTGGTTAGGAGGAAGTGACCCAGGTGGTTGACACCAAAACACATGCTGAAGCCGTCGTCTGTCCAGTCGAGGACACTGGGCATGCCTGCAGAAGCACCACAGAGAGTGAAGAAAAAGTTCAAACTAGAATGTGGAGAAAGTAGAAACATCTGGCTTTTACCTGATGTTGCTTTTGTCCATAAGATCACACAATGACGGTTTCCGTGCTATGGAAGTCTTTATATTTCATTTTTAGATTTCATGTGTAGAAAACAAATCAGTAAGAACCAAGAGTAGACTGAAACTAAAGTCCATCCATCAATGATTTGAAACTTCCCCTGTGTCTGTGGCTCCAAACAGGTAAATAATGTATCCTTTAATTGTTTAAAAAGGTAAACAGGAAGTTGTACAGTATGTTGGACTGATTCAAAACAAACTCTAAAGGCTGTGGTTAAAAAAAGGTAAAAAAGTAAATTTTCAGCCATATAGCCCAAATAAGAATAAAGAAGGCAAGAATGATTGTAGTAACATCTATCATTGTACCCATGCATTGTACCCACTGCCTTGCATTATGTCAAGTCAATTTTATTTATTCATGTATTATTATTATTATTATTGTTATAAAGCTCCAAATCACAAATCAGAGGGCCTCACAATCATAAGACGATCGATTAAGACAAGAGAAAGCTCAACAAATCTTTGATGTGGAAAAGGAAAACATTTCCTTCTTTATTTCTTTGGTGACATTGTTTTCATGCGACAAGAGACCTCCATGAGGTCGACACCCTCACCTGCATTATTGATCAGGATGTCAAGCCTCTTCTCTCTCTGGAGGAAGCTCTTGCAGAATTCCCTCACAGAGCGCAGGTTGGCCAGATCCAGCTCCATGTGAAGGACGTTAAGGCTGTGACTCTTGAACTTGATCTCCCTCACAGCCTTCTCAGCCTTGTCCACGTCTCTGCAAGCGATGATGACACGGGCGCCTCTCATTGCCAAGGCTACAGCTGTGTCCTTGCCAATGCCAGAATTGCCACCTGCAAAGAAACAAAATGATGTACATGAAATTCATGTGTTAGTGCTCATGTGAGGCTTAGGACTTGAAGAGGACAGCAGTAACACTGCCTGCCATAATCAGACGTTTATGGTAATATCAGGTAAGAGGCATTAGAGGAAGAGATGATGGATATAAATTTCAATAAGCTTTACATATTTTATTCTTACTGACATAAATTCAAAACACACTGCTCTTCATATA
The DNA here is from genome assembly GCF_040436345.1 of Pagrus major. Classification (NCBI taxonomy): domain Eukaryota; kingdom Metazoa; phylum Chordata; class Actinopteri; order Spariformes; family Sparidae; genus Pagrus; species Pagrus major. The sequence continues at coordinate 19,503,974 of NC_133219.1, forward strand.
AACAGTATAGTCACCTAACAAACGACATCATTAAATGGAGATATTAGCTGTAATAAAATAAGACATGTTTATTTACCTGTAATAAGGACTGTTTTGCCATCCAGTCTATTCAAGTCGGTGCAATACTTCCTCTTTTTCATCCATTTCAAAATGAAAAAAGAAACTAAAGCCGCGATGATTGTGTAGAGAAAATACATTTCTCTATGAGTGCTGCCTTGAGAGCTAAAATCTGTTATCATTAGCAGCTGCTGATGCTGCTGTCTATGGGAGCCTGGAGCTAACTCCAGCTAGCTAGTTAGCTTGCTAGTTGACTGGGAGAAACGTCATTTTTTTTTCCCCTACTAGTGCTCTTTTCTGGTTTCTGGCGCTGTAAGCGCGGCGAAGATGATCCAGGACGAATTGAACACAACAGAAGAGAGTTTTATAGTTATTATTATTGTTATTATTATTATTATTATTATTTACTTGTCAGTCCCCTCCAATTCATTCTGGATCACTCCAGCGAGATGCGAGTAAAATGATGTGCGCATGCGTCAAATGTCAAAACACCACACGGTCTCGCGAGAGCATATTACCTCAACGTGATCCATGTAATAAACACAGGAGTTAACGGTAAAGTTACAAACCTAGCTTAAAAGACATAAAAACGACGCATGACAGAAGCGTATTAAGCGTATATATAGCTGACATTGTGTTGATACGCCTGAAGAAAAAATATTATTAAATACCGAGCGTTAAAATGTCGGTTAATTCATAACTTAATAACTTGAATAGTTAGGTTTGTTAGCTATTTGAATGACCTTTGCACTACACTGCACAGTGAGGTTCAACCGAGCATGATGTGACATGACTGTTATTCTTCTTCTCCAAGGCAAACATGAGAGCACACCTGAGAGAGACACTTTTTCTCTGTGGAGTTGTTCTCATTTGCTCATCTAAAACAGCTGGTAAGTCGCTTTCAGATATACTTTATGGACTAAAGACTAATATGAGCCTTCAAAGTGAGCAAAGTGGGATTTTAACGTTGACTTCTAGTTGACAGCTGAAATATTTTGTATACTCTTTTAACCTTAAAGTTATTGTTTGTTACTATAATAATCCAGATGCTTGCACTATCTTGTGTCTGTTCAACTTCATCATACTATATGCAACACATTTTATTCACCACCAGGAATTCTTCAGATCGTTTCCCAAATGTTCAGTCTTTCTTTTAGGACTAAACTCACTACTTTAATCACTTAAGTTAATAAATGACAAAAAATGTAATACATTTATGAGTAATTTGGAAAGCTTTTAGCCTGAAACCTCTGTCTAATGAGGTATATATTGGTCTATATTTGACCAATATATACCTCTATATTACCTATATGTTACCAGTCTGTTTGTCTCCTTTTCTTATTTTTCTCAATATATTTTTTATCGTATTTCTATGTTTTCTACATATATTTATTTGTATTCTCCTTATTTAATGTCCTTTATCTAGCCTTATTTTCCCTTACATTTGTTTGGTATGTTCTGCTGTTCGATTACTTGGATTCTTTGTAAACTGTTCCCCTTTTCATTAAAGTGTTAAAACGTCTGAAATGCGGTTGCAACATCAAGCTGTCATAAAACACAAGTTTGTAGAATTGTCTTGATAATTTCTTCATTGCCAGGTTGAAAGAGAGATTTCATGTAAAATGTCATAAACATGGAACTATATAGTGTGTGGACTGCTATCAAAAAGCCTCCAGGACATCGTCATGGGAGCACCTTTTTGCATTAATGTAAAACAAGTACTACTACTGTAAGGGCGCATGTGCAAGTACTTAGTGCGTTACAGCTTTGACCACTCTGAACCATAACTTGTGGGGCAAACTGCATGAGCTGAAGAAATAAATATGAGGTTTCAAATGTGACAGTTCGGGAGACTGTGGTGGTTTGATAGGTTAAGTGGTCGGTGGCTTGTCTGCAGGATGCCGGTCCATTCTAATAAATTTCTTTTCGCTTGATAAACAACTTTTATCATCTGAATGTGTAAAAAGAGAACATTGTCATTGCAGAGTTTGACTCAAAAACAAATCCCTGTGAAATATGGTCTAAATGTGAACATTTAATTAAAGCATCATTATGTCAAAAGTGGCGTTTTGTTCAGTTATGCGTGTTTTTGAGTGCAAGACCACTGTCGTAAATACAAATCCCAGGTCTGTTATTTGTCAGATGTAATGTAGGTGCTAACTACAAACAAAATCATTACATCAAAACAGTGTTGTGTGCTGAAAACTTGTATGTTGAAGTAAACAAGGATGTAACGCTGTTGTCCTACCCTCTCACTGAAGTTACACAGTGCAGAAACAAGTGATAGAGACAGAGACACCATTTACCCTGTTACAAGACACTGTACCATCAACATGATTTTAAAGCTGTTATTTTAAGGTAGAAAAGTTGCATAATGATGCTTTAAAGTCTTCAAATAGTCTGTGAAAAAACTAACTTTTGAACCTGTTGTGATCGTCTTTTCAACGGAAAAATGCTCACTGGGTCTGCTCCAGTTCATTAATAAATTTCCACTTTTGCACAGAAATACATTTTGAATTCTTATAACTGGTTTACATTGTTTATTGTAACTAGATGCAACAATCCAAATGAAGCAGTTTCTTATGCAGGTAAAAGTGCAAAAATTCAGAGCAGATCTTTGTGATGTTTTTTTTTTTCTAAGGTCAAACATGCAGGGGAAAGTGTGGAGACATATTGGAGGAATGCTCCTGCCATGCAACCTGTGTGTCTTTGCTGAACTGCTGTGCAGACTACAACCAGTCCTGTTTCCAGGTGATGCCTCACTCCAGCTCCATGCTGGGTGGAAGAGCTCTCAGGATCCTTAGCTTGGTTCTCCATCGTGGTGGGCGCCTTCTCTGCAGGTTTGTGTGTATGGGCACACACAGTGACCTTTGAAGCACGCCTTGATGTACTGTAAATATTGCATACAGTCATCATAGGATTGTTTCCATTACAGGTCCACAATGAGGAAATTACAGTATAAACAGTATATACAACTATACAACTCATATGTTGTGTCACAAAGCAAGTAAATGTTGTGTTGTGTTGCAGCTTGATTAATAAGTATGCTGTTTATGCAGACTCTTAATAGACATACTGTCTATATAAAGAACAAGATAAGGCTTCCTTTGAAATTATATATTGCATTCTCTGATTTTGCAGTATTAATATGATTTCAGTGTATATACTATTTTTTAGCCTTAATCTCAAATCCTATTGCCTCATGATGTATATCATGACAGTCTTCATTTCCAATAATTTCTACAGCTCGCATTTTTCTGTGATGGAATGAGTGGAACACATACTACTTTGTTACAAAAACATTAATGAAGTTGGCTTCAAATCGGAATTTATTATGGGTCTTCTGAAATTGTGACCAAATCTGCTCGCTCAAAATTATACATACAGCAACTTGAACAATCAATTTTGGTGATTCTAGAAAGTTTTGTGAATCAAATTTTCTTTGTGGCGTGGCCACGTAACTTCTTCTGAGTGATGATGATCGATAATAGCTGGCGACTTTTTTGGGCCCTTTTTAATAGGGCTTGTTTGATACACCCACTAGACTGAGCCAAAAACACGACAATGCGAAAGTGTAAAGAGCTCAGCATTGATCTGAAAGAGCCCATTAATGATTTGAACAAGTCATTTCAAAGTTACAAACATTGAAAGAAGCAAGAAAGAAGCCCTTCCTCCAAATGTGGAAAAAACCTTCTGGAGGAAAACTCTGTGGTCAGATGAAACAAAAATTCAGTTGTTTGGCTACAATGAGCAGCAATATGTTTGGAGGCGAGAAGGTGAGGCCTTTAACCCCAAGAACACCATACGTACTGTCAAGCATGGTGGCGGTAGTATCAGGCTATGGGGCTGTTTTGCTGCCAGTGGATCTGGTGCTCTAAAGAATGAAAATGGAATAATGAAGAAGGAGGATTGCCTCCAAATTATTCAGGAAAACCTAAAATCATCAGCCAGAAGATTGAGTCTTTAGTGCAGTTAGGTGTTCCAACTGGACAATGATCCCAAACACACATCAAAAGTGGTGAAGGAATGGTTAAATCAGGCCAGAATTTAGGTTTTGGAACGGCCTTCCCGAGTCCTGACCTGAACCCCATCAAGAACATGTGGACTGTGCTGACGAAACGATTCCGTGCTATGAAGTCAATATATTTAGTTGTCACTGATTCTGTCAGGAGTGGTTAAAAATTCAGCAAGAGGCCTGCCAGAAGCTTGTGGATGGCTATCAGAAGCACCTAATTGAGGTGGAAATAGCAGAGGGACATTTAACCAAATATTAGAATTACTGTTTGTATATTTTTGAGCCAGAAAATTTGGTCACATTTTCAGAAGTCCTATAATAAAATCAGATTTGAAGCAAACTTCATGAATGTTTTTTGTGGCAAATTAGTATGTGTTGCTCTCATTCCATCAAAGAAAAATGAGAGCCGTAGAAATTATTGGAACTGAAGACTGTCATGATAAACATTTTCTTTACAAGTATATGAACTTTTGACCGCAACTGTATTTCAGTGAATGATTGCACATTTCAACCCTGAGACAGACTTGTTATTATCCAGAGAGTGATCTAAAATGACATGCTGCAGGAAAGCTCTTAAAGTTGTTATTGACCAAAGACTATGTGTGAGAGAAATGATATTAAGAACAAAGTAGTATTGTGTAGCTAGCCATAAAACAAAACAAATCAAGTTTGTCTGTTTTTGTTGCAGGTTCAAAGATGAGATTGAACGAGAAGGGTTTATTGATGCTGAAGGCAACGCCTACTGCATCTCTCCTTTATTGTATGAGACGGGTTGGATACCATTTGCTTTCTCAACGGATGGAATACATTTTGACAGATCTGGAGAGTACTTGTCAGGTATGTTGCTGGAATATAAATATGAGGATTTTCCACTGCTGAATTTGCAAATACCTCATTGTCCTTTTTCCCAAAAATTACATTCCATCATACACTGTGCTAGGTTCAGTATTAACCATTTGAAATGCTTTTTAAAGAATACCGTTTGGGAATTTGGTACTTCAGTTTTAGCTTTGAATATGGCATTTTTAACACAATATGTTCTTAATAGGGCTGCGTAATTCATTGAAATATTCTTAAAATGGCAATATGGCAAAGTGCAAATCTTGTTCTCCAGATGTAAAAAAAAACCTGTGTGTTTGGTACAGACCCCAACAAATGTGACATCATCATCAGGATTTACATTTTTTTTTATTATTGAAAATTGTGATGCAAAAATGATAATTCCCACCAACTGTGAATTATATTGCAATGATAATATCTTTCAAAATAATCTTAGTGTCATTTTTATTTTTTTTAACTATATAGTGCTGCCTTTGTTTTTACCGTATAGAGAATATAAACTGGTGCCACTGTGAAAAGCTTAAATGACGCAGAACCATGTTGCAATAATTATTACTGCAGACCAGTAACTATTTAACTATTTATGCAACTGGTTGATAAAGAGTTATAATTGAACAAAGTGACCTTTCTATTGCAGTTATTTCCTCTTGCCTCTATTTTTGCTTTCGATCAGCAAAACTCGGGTTACACCAAAACTGGCTACCAGTGTACACCCTTAAGATTTTCTGTTTTTCACTATTAGTTCACCCCAGTAAAGCAGATCCTGCCTTCGAAGTCACTCTTGTGAATGCAACACAGTGGCAGTACTATGGCACGCCGAACATGGCGGGACGGCTGAAGATGACGTGGAACAGCTCTTTGATTGGGGCAGAGAGGGTCAACATAGAGCTGTGGGGTTACAGAGAGTTCAGCAGGAGCATGGAGGCGGGGGCGAATCGATCATCCTCTCTGCAGGCCGAGCTGAGCTATCTGTACTCTCTGGGAAGGAGTCTGTCCAACAATGGTGCCTTCAGCTTCATCCCCAAGCCCTCACAGGACTTCTCTGACTGGGAGTTGGGGAATATCCGCATAACTGCTAGTTCTAAGCCAGATGGAGCAAGGTATCCATGATTCATATCAAGCATTTTAGAAAAAATTCAGTCTTAAATGACATGCAGCTTACACATCAATTCAATGGTGGTCCCCAAGACCCATAAACACACTAAAATGTGTAAAATTGATGGAGTTACCCTTTGATAAAAAATATACAACATAAGAACATCTTATGGAAAATTTTCTGCCAGTATTTGGCTGAAAAACTGCAGATTTATGATAATGCGGCTAATTTTATAGCTGTTATAAATTAGCACACTTCTAGAAAAAAGCAAATGCATAAATGACATAAACATATCACTTTGGGCCCTGGGAAATTGAGAGAAATCTTTTACCATTTTCGGATGGAACAATTCATCGATTATTTGACAAAATAATCATCACATAAATTATTTTTAGCCATAGCTTGAGCTTTGATTAGAAGTTCATATTTCAAAAATAACTCTTTCAAAGTATGAATTATAATTGTTTATAAACAATGTACAGGGATGTACAGGGGCTCTGGAGCAGAGGTCATGTCTTAGCCTGGCAGCTGGAGCAGGCTTTCAGAGACGACTCTTCAGCCTGGGCCAAGAGTAAGTGTCTACAGTGGGACGTCCTGGAGAAGAAGCTGCCCAACTTCCTGGATGAGCTCATTGACTGTCCTTGCACTCTGGCACAGGCCCGCTCAGACACAGGCAGGTTTCATGTGAGTGCACTTCAATTTAACTGTTATAATCATATTATTCACATTTTATTTTTGTTGTTTTAGTTTTGAGTTGAACAAGTAATCATAGAGGTAACTGTTGTGGTAGTGATAGCACTATCGGTATTACTACAATTAGTGTATACAGTATAATATGAGGAAAATGTGCTTTGCATAACTAAATTACAATCTTTCTAAACAAGTAACTGTATTAGGAACAATAATAATTATATGAGACCTGTGTACAGAAAAAATATGGGAGCAATAAGAAGATTGTCACGGCAAATGTATTCTTCATTGCCACTTTATATTAAATCACATTTATTATTTTATTGAGACTGATTTTTTTCACTTTGTTATTTCAGACTGACTATAGTTGTGACATTGAGAGGGGCAGTGTGTGCACTTATCACCCAGGCAGTGTCCACTGTGTCAGAGCAATTCAGGCCAGGTAGGAGTGACACAAGGATAAAACAAGTTTAATACCTTTTAAAACTGAAAATAAAAGCATGTTCCCCCTTTTAATGCGACTCTCTTCTCATATATTCAGTCCTACACATGGTTCAGGGCAGCAGTGCTGCTATGACAGCGCAGGCGCTCTGGTGCTGACGGGAGACTCGACCGGTGGCAGCACCCCAGACAGGGCTCATGACTGGGGCTCACCTCCATACAGGGAGCCACCACGGGTGCCCGGGTACTCCCACTGGCTTTACGATGTCATGAGTTTCTACTACTGCTGCCTGTGGTCTGACCATTGCCACATCTACTTAAACCATCGACCTTCTAGCGGATGTCGCAAGTACCGGCCCCCAAGAGCTGGTAAGACCATTCAAGTCAGATGAAGTTTATTTAAAGACAGCTTTCAACAGCTAAACAGATATCAAAGGGAACACAAAGTGGATAAAGTATAATAATCAAGCACCGGGTTAATAACCGGGTTATTTGAATGTGATGACAGATTTCCTTCAGGTTTGTAGTTTGTTATTTTAGTCAGCATTAACATCTGGTAGTGAAAAAAAATTAATCATGTGTGGAAAAGGTCGAATGGATTTTCTGATTTAAGTTTGTTTAAAAAGTTTAAAATGTGTTATGGTGTTAAACAGTTATGGAGAAGCTAATTTTGAATGAGATAAGGATATTATATATTTCTTAATGTCAAACATACAGTACCCATTTATTGGTGAATATAATGTCTTGATTCTGGTTTCTGTAACTAAATTTGGGTAAAACTGCAAAATATTTAAGTTATGTGTGGCGTTAAATGTGTGTATTTGTTAATCCATTTTTGCCTGCCTTTATGTCGCTACACACACACTCTACTCTGCAAATGGAAATTAGGGTAGCAGGTAGTAACCAGATCAGTTTGCAGGAGAAGTAAATGAATTACAGACCACAGGTTAGACTTAAGTTGTGGAAATATATTAGATCACATAACTGACTGACTGCTCTTAGAGAGAGTAGGACTGCATACGGTATATATATGGCATTTTAAATAATATCACAATATCTTTAGGTGATATCGCAATACACAATATATATCTAGACATTTTGAAATCTCCTCGAAAGCACTTCATAAATGGTTGGACCGAGTCACAAAGTCAAATACCTCAATATTGATAATGTTGACAATATTGTAGGGATGACTTGGTCTTTTCAAAAAAATGTTAACAGAGTGAGATTTTTGATAACTAATCATCAGTAATGTGAATACAATGACTAAGTAGGTGAAGGCAAGCATTAGAACAAGTAAGTTTTAATGGTTAGTTCAGAAATTGACATGACTTTACTGTAATGAAGCCTTTAAAACCAGGAAAAGACAACACTTACACCATATAACGATATCCAAACTCTAAGACGGTATCTAGTTTCAAATCACAATAAACATGTAGCATGGATATATTGCCTAGCCCTACTTCAGAGACTGTAAGAAACCTCATACTGATGTTACAAAACCAATGTTTAGATGAATGAGAGATCAGCAGCGCACTGTAGGAAATAAATATACTTGTGCCAGAATGTGCATTTGGTGTAAACGCATTAGTGTTTTGTCTCTCGATGCCTCACAGGTGTTGTCCTCGGGGATCCGCATTTCATAACGTTCGACGGCCTCAGCTTCACTTTCAACGGGAAAGGAGAGTATTACCTTGTGTCTGCACCAGACAGAGAGCTGAGTGTTCAGGCCAGAACAGAGCAGGTGAAACTTAAGAACGGTGAGTCCAAATTTTGACGTGAAAGCCTTGTTTGTGTCCCCTCTTTCATCCCCATGCTAGTGCTTTGTCTCTCTTTTCCAGCTTAAAGCTTCGTTTGGATGAAACTTGCTCCAGGATCTCTGCAAAGAAGCCAGTTTACTGGTTTGATAAGATTTATTGGCTGCCTCTAGAGTTTTACAAAAAATATTGACCATGTTTTTTCTTGCTGAATTTTGTTTGTCTTCTTTTGCTTTTGCTCCTCTCCTAACTGTTTTTAGGCTGCCTCTTATCTTTTACACAGTTCTGAGAGCAATGACGCAAGGTCCTTGTGTCCTTGTGAAATATGCTGGTGCAGTTAAACAACTTATTTCCTTTGTTTCCTCTTGTTTTTGCTCAATATCCCTGGGGGTCACATTTGGTGAAGAAGAACAGATGTTAGTTTTCTTGTTTTGAATTTCACAACAGCTATTTGCCAAGTGATTGTAGATGGCCAGATGTCATTGATATTCTCCTTATTAGATCAGTGAAATCAAACATCTGGATTATTTGATATTGCAGTGATTACACCCCTACTGACTTCAGAATACTACTACATAGTGCATCTACTCTATAACAGTGTGATGTCTATATTGACCAAATAGGTACTTTGGCCAGAGCCACATGGCTGTCATCAGTGGCTATGAAGGAGAAGGCCTCTGATGTCATCGAGGTGCGTTTAGCAAGGGGCCACCTTCAGATGCTAAGGAACCAAAAGGTCCTTCCTTTCAGCGAGCAAAGATGGATGGACCTACACGGTGAGATGATCGAGACACTCCTGACCAGCGGCAAACTAGACACTGTAAACTTTGGGAGTCGTGACAATTTAAAGGGAAGTTCCACCAATTTTACACATTAACGTGTTTACAGTCTTGGGGAGTACTACTGCATACGTGAAAAAAGTACGATAAAGCTTTTTGTGGCTCCAGAGGAAGCTGCAGGTAATCTGATTAATTGCCTCCAATGATGTCAGAGTGGCTAAGTTGCATGTTGGGTAATGTAGGCACAAGGTTTTGAAAAAGAAGAGGAATGCATTAGAACCAAAAAATGGTTCTGGTGTATGGACTGTCCATAATGAGTCAACAGTGTTGGAGCAGTACAATGCTAGACCAGTGGACTGCTTTTCAAAACCTGGTGCCTATATTACCCACAATGCAACTTACATGCAGCTTCCTCTGGAGCCACAAAAGGCTTTATACTAATTTTTCACATACGCAGTAGAGCTCCCCAACGCCTGTAAACACATTTTAATGTGAGGAATTGGTGGACTTACCCTTTAAAAGACTAAACTTCATCACCTCTTCAGATGACGTTTTCTACCAGTGAAACATGCCAGGAATAAAAAAGATGATTGGATTTATGTTGTTTAAAGAGGATTGGATGTATTTTCTTTTTCAATCTTAGTTTATTTAATTTGTACAGAAAAGTGTTGCCTGGTGCAACATCTAGTGCGCACACCCATGCTCCTTCATACTTCATACCTCCAATTATGTTTTATTTGTTTTTTATTATGTATTGTAAAATATCTAAGTTTTGTAGATTTTAGTGTACATAGATTTTACATTTTTACCATCTTTCATTTTGTCGTAAAATTACAAACAAAATCTCTCGTTTCTAGGAGTATTTGTGTTCGCTCCCAGTCCTCAGAATGTGACAGTTATCTTCCTCTCCGGTGCTGGCGTGGAGGTTCGTGTGCATGAAGGAGCCATGGCAGTGACCATCCTGCTTCCAGAGGAGTTCACTAACAACACTAAGGGCCTCCTCGGCCTGATGAACTCTGACCCATCAGATGACCTGCTGACCCAGCAAGGAGAGGTCATCTCCTCAGCAGACACCTCGCTGGAAGAAATCTTCACCTTTGGAGCCGGCTGTGAGTGTGGAAGACTGTTGAACTTGTGTTTGTGAAACAAGCAAAAATCCATTTGATTGCTCAAATAATCAGTTGTCGCTCTAAAGCAGCATGAATATTGAACTTGTTGCATGTTTCAAAGGGCAAGAGCTGATTAGGGATTGTGTGATTTGCTAATAATTCCCCATCGATACCATATTTGGAACATGTTTGGCTGAAACTTTGACAAATGTTTTAAGAGTGCACAGAAAGAAAACAAGGCACATGTTTAGAGTTAGCATAGCTTTAATAGATCACAGAGAGATATGATGGCGAAACCACATCTCTGGAACACAGTTGGAGCCAGACCACATGCATACATGATAATAATGTCTCAGCTGTAATTACAGTACATATCCCTCAAAACCGGTGAGTAGCTGACTTTTGATGTGCTTGACCTTTTGACTGAAATCATTCATTTGAGTGTAAGTGCAGCAAACGCCCAGTTTAAGCTCGTGGGAATTAATAGATTTATTGGTGCTGAGGATGAAATTATTGTTTGCATCAAAGTCTGCGCCAAAAGGAAACCAGTACAGCATGCTGTGTGTGTCCTGCACTGACCTCTCAGAGTTATGCTCTTATCTCCAAATTATAGCGTTCCTCATGCTCTCTTATTTTTAATTTCATGTTACAGAAAATAGGTAGTTTGAGCCAAGCACTCTGATCAAACATATGCTGCTATGGCAATGATTCCGATAAATGTGGTTAGCCATGTCTAATTGGTTACTAGGACAACTTTATATTGGTCCATATCTATATCAACCCATACATATACTGTACATGTTTTTTTAATGTTTTCCTACATGGGCTTTGCTTATTCTGTAATGGGTAGAACTTTTCAGAGGCTGCATTCGTGTTTGTCACATAAAAGCTGTGATGCAGTTGAGGATGTTCTCACGTGCGATTATGGATACTACGTTAAGGATCAGTTTAAGCGTGTATCATTTTCCTAACCAACAATTCCACATGGTTGCACGTCTTCACTGGTGTTATGTTTGTTTTTTATCAACAGGGAACATTTCAAAGAATTCTTCCCTTTTCACATATGACTCAGAGTACCTTTTGGCTACCTACTACTTTCCACCAAGCCACGATCCTGCTTTTATCCCTGCCTTCACTCTACCTGAGGGACCTGATGACCCTCTGGTGGAAGACATGTTGACGATGTGCTTTGGAGAAGGAGCAGAGTTCTGTAAATATGATACCCTGACCACTCGGAGCCTCGCAATGGGAAACGCCACACTCAGGGCCTACCAAAATTATCAGGCCCGAGTGGCAGCCCTGGAGCCAGGTACAATGTGAAACGAGATCAATCTCTGTCCGTTCATTCATCGTCTTTTATGGTGATATGTTTGTGTCTATTTTATTTGTGTTAATGCTGAAGGGCAACTTTATCATGCATCTTTATTTTTGTTTGTTTTTATCTTTGAATAAATAACAGCATGTCTGAAATTACAAGATACCTGGATACCTGTATGAGCTCTTGAGTATCCTGTTTAGGGATACAGCCATACGCCACAATAATATAATACCATTTGAAAGCTTAATGAAGGGAAAGCATTAGTTTTGAATGTGATCTGTCTTTATATATCTGCATATCTTTCAAAAACATTTAATTGTCAAGACAACATAATGGCTTTAATATTGATTTTTGAATTGGTCCTTTAGTGGTGTCTTGTGGCTGGCTTCTCACACCCAGAAATGGGGAGAAGAATGGGACACATTACCTAGAAGGGAACACTTTGAGCTTCACCTGCACTGAAGGCTACAAACTGTACGGTTCAACAGAGCGCACCTGTCTGGACGATGGGACCTGGACAGGAGAGCAACCCCATTGCATAACAGGTTGGTTCTAATATGAAACAAAACCAACAGCTGGTTGTGCTGAAATATTCTGAACTCATATCTATAAAGTATAAATATTGCCTGCTCTGTTAACAATGCACTAGTCAATAATTTGAATAATCAAGTATTCTGCCGTTTATTCTAACAATTAATCAATTAACCGTATAAGAAATTATTTTTGCTTTATTATATACAAAAAAGAAAATCATACAGGTCTCTTATAATGAATAACTACTTGTTATTTGATCACAGTTAGAAGGGTTAGCATGTGAAGGGCAACCCTTCAACACAGGGAATAAATCTGTATTGGCTAGTCTCATGAACTTACCTGTAAGCTAATAGTTGAACTGAAGATTTTGGATGTGAGTTAAAGCGTCGTTAAGAACTTCATGAAAGCCCAGTTTCCTTCGTTTAGCACATAGATGTACCATGACCCAGGTGACTGAGAAAGCTCAAAGACATTTTCTTTTTTTATTCTTTTGAGCCAAAAAACAATTATCTAATTTAGGAACATCATAACTAGCTGGCATAATGATTTACATTCTTAACTCGCCATAAGATGTTTCCATAATCAACGTACATTTTTTACTGGCCCTCATCTCCACCAGCAATCACATTGATTTACCGGTACGTTATCTACTAACGTTAACATGACTTTGTGATTGGCCTGCTCTCTAGACTGGATGCCAGCTGTTCAGATGCTTTAAGCATTGAGGTCATGCTATTGTGACATGCTAGTTCAGTTTTACATCAAACACACTGCAGAGAGTTATTGTGTTTTTTGTTTCACGTTCTGTCGTTTTCTCAGACTGCTCCTCCCCCTTCGCTATTTTCTCTCTCTTTTCCTCCTTTTTGCATTCTGCGCCGTCAAATCACATCTTATATGTCCACAGCACTTTAATATATTGTAATACATCCATACCACAGCATAAGAGTGCATCAGTGATAATTATCAACACAGTGCGCTGTATATCAGTATAAGGATTAAACAAAGCTTTAATTCAAAGAATTTATAAGTGATTTTTGGTGATCTAGTTACTTGAGGAATCATTTAAACCCTGCCTGGAGCTCATTAAAAAAAACTCTTGTTGCTGGTACACATGAGATTTGGCATGCGAGTTTTGAGGGTAAGTTGCAGGATTGCAGTCATGAGCTGTGTTTTCGGAAATCAGACCCAGAGGACAACTCTGAAAAACTTTTATATGGTCATTGATGATCGAAATAAACGCATTCTTCAACACAAACAGGAAGAGATCTGAAACAGTTCCTTCTGGCAGTGACAATATCACATGACAATGACATAAAAGAACAGAAAATAATGATAATTAATAATAATAATAGTTATTAATTATTTCAGAATCTCTGCAAGTTGAGTTTCAAACCGCACTACATAGAAAACTTATGGCTGCTGTTTCTGTCATGCTGTGAGAAGCATTTATTACCGTTTTATTCGCTTGTGAAAAAGTTTGGAATTATCGCTCTAGAAAGTCACCACATAAATAAAGTAATTTACTTACTTATTACCAACTAACTCCTCACATGTTTTATATTCAGTGTGACTGGCAGCGTCCTCCAATGAAAACTGAGAGGGACATTGGGAATCCTCTTCTTCTCATCCAGTCTCTTTGAAAGCAGAGATTCAATCGGCTTGGCTCTCTGTTGCTCATGCAGACCATTAGCTACAAAGCTATAAACTTCTGATCCTGGATTGTTTAGCTTTCTGTTTGTAAATTGGAAGCATCTGGGTCTCTCTATTGGTTTTATTTAGCACCCCAACTCTGAACTCTCAAAGAGCATTGGTGTAGTCACTAGCTGTCACCATCAGGTGGCAGTATTTCCCACTAAATTCCTAGTGACAGAGCAGGTTAATGCCTTCCTTTGTGCTAATGTGTAGTAGAAGCAGGCTGGGTTTCAGAAAACTTTGAAAAATAACTGTTGACAACACAGCAATTATTAATCTGTACTGCCGTGACAGCAAGGTTGGATAAGAATAAAAGCCAATGTTTAAAGAATTTCAAAGGTTTTGGCTTCATCGATCTATCAGCTAAGTAAAATGAGAGGAAGCAGGAACACAAAGCAACTTGGCTTGTGATCCACCTCCACTTCATCCCTTCGTGGCTTCACCCCAGTCCTCCATCCTTTCCTTGTTAGAGCTGCAAACAGAGACTTCCTCTTGATAGTAATCGGGGATGAATAGACTTCATATGTCAGATTTGGAGGCTCATGTAACAAACGGCTGGGTCACAGCTGGACTCCTTCATTAGGCAAACATATAAGTTTCATAACTTGGTTATCCAGTGCAGAGCAGTTAACAAATGTTTCTTATTACGCTTTATTTGTTAAACATACTACCATACGCCTCCTAATTTCAAACAAAAAGCCCTACCTGCTGATCTTTTTTCTATGCATTACTGCAGCGACTAATCAGACATAAAGTTGAGAAAGTATCTCTCCTAGTCAGTATGCAAGTGCCGCAAGAACAGTTTCTTCCCGACTGCAGCTGGCCTTGTCAAGTTCCAGGACCCCCCCTGACTCTTACCTTTCCCCCATTAGACACTACACGTTACATAACATAGAGGTCCGACATGTGAGGTGACTTAGACTTAGACTTCATTATCCTAAGGGGAAATTCTTTTTCACAGCACGGAATGTCAGACAGACAGTACATACAACAGACAGTATGCATATATAAAACACACCGTAAAAACACAAGGGAACCAAACAGCAATTATAAACCACACTTGGGTCAGTTCATCGAGGCCTGTTATTTAGTGCAGTTATAGCTGAGGGGATCAGGCTGTTCCCAAAGCGAGCCCTTCTGCACCGCAGTGCTCTGCACCTCCGCCATGAATGCAGCGGGGTAAAGGTGTGGAGACATTTACATACATCTTGGGCATTATTATCTCTGTACATAGCAAATTACCTTTATACGTCATACTGTCAACTTTTGCACATATGTTGGTCAATATTTTGCGTATTCTTGCACAAAACTGCTGAGCTCTTTCGTCTTCACAAAAAATAGATATTTTTGATTTATTTTAGATTTTTATTTCTATTTTTTATAGATGTTTCATGACTTTTGCAGTTTTTGCTTTTCCTCTTCTTTATTTTTATTGTTATGCAGGAAAATAACATACAATACAATTCCTTCTATGTAAAAATCTACTTGGCAATTACCTGATTCTGATTCTGGGTGTGTCTGGAGATAAATATAGTCTCACTGGCACATACACACACATTCACATGCATGTGTAGATAAACATGATCTTACAGCTTGAGGTAGAGCTTCACTTGCACACATACATGTTGACAACACACATACATACACACACACACACACACACAAAGCTGGGCCTTTCTAGCTATGTGACAATGATCACACTTGCTCCAACATTCTCATTACAAAAATCAGAGCTAACAACTGTCAACATGACCTGGGGTGCTCAGTGGCAGGTGTTGCATGAGCTGTTACCTACGCCATTCAAATGTGACCTCTAGCCATGTAAACAACACTAAATACAGACCGAGCAGGAGACGCCCTGACGGATCTCGCCTCCTCCACTTATATGAATCATTGCAGAATGATGTGTAGGCTGAACAATCAGAGGACTGTAGTTGATGAAAACGGCGTGCCGCTGAACAACAAAAGCCACTGCATCAAGTTTGACTTCTTCTCTGAGTCACTTAAATGAACTGCTGTTGAATTGGCCTCTGTCAGGAAAGGTGACTCTAAGTCACTTCCATCAAAAGTATATCTCTTTTTGAATATCTCCCATCACTTTAATCCCCACCTCTTTGAGATGGATTATAACCTGCTGCAGTACTTGTTAATATGTGTTTTTTTCTCAATTTAGACTTTAGACAGGGGTGTGATGTATTGTGATGATCAGTGTTAATATGACGGGAGTGTTGGAGAGGTGGGGTTTGGATAGAAAGAGCTTGGAGTGTTTTTGATCTACAAACAGGGCCAAAGGAAACTTGAGAACTAGAAGGTGATGGAGTTTTGCTAGCTTGGCTGCGCCTTGTCACGGTCTTCTGCAAAACAATAGCCCTGGTTGAGTATCAGATGCATACCAATAACCGGATCTCCCCACCTTGATGCTATTGTAATATTAATAGAGTTCCTTGTGCGGAGGAGAGGAAAGTGATTAAAGGAAAGGTGACAGCTGCCGGAGAGGGATAGAGCGATTTTCACAGGAAAAGGTGACGTGGGTTGCAAGACAAAGCCTCACTCAATTTACAGTCAGTGGTTCTCTTATTGGATTCCTCGGAGATAGAGCAGTGGAGAGCCAGGAGAGAGACACAAGTGGTTGGTAAATGCAGGTTGTGTTTAAGAAGCAGTTGTTGAAATGCCAAACAAGAGCTGCTCAAGACTTTTAGACCAGTCACGTTGCTCACACATCACTGTGGGCCATTTCTGT
The DNA here is from genome assembly GCF_040436345.1 of Pagrus major. Lineage (NCBI taxonomy): Eukaryota > Metazoa > Chordata > Actinopteri > Spariformes > Sparidae > Pagrus > Pagrus major. The sequence continues at coordinate 19,521,042 of NC_133219.1, forward strand.
CAATGTACAAAGGTCTCTGCAGGGGAAGGTCCACTAAACAGGGTTTCTCACCTCTCTGTTGTGCTTTAATGACCACTTCCTGTCGCTTTCCTCATTTCCTATTCTTTCTGTCATTATGAGTTGCCTCTCACTCTGATGACATGGAAGTGCTTGCTTGCGCGTCTCAAAGTTAAGTCAAGTTGTTGAAAGTTGAGGGTGATGAGAACTCTCTGTTGTTTTGCGACCAGTTTGCTTATGTCTCTGTAGCTAGCTAGCTAACGTAACATTGTTAGTGCTGATTTGTGCACGACAGCCCTGTAATTTTTGATTTATTTCAGTGTTGCATTTCCTCCCTTTGATGCCATATGACGGCCGAATTTTAACTGGGTATTGCTCCTCTAATATTAATGCAGACTGGCAGGGTGGGAGCACAGATTGCTAATGTTATCCTGTAAGGCACAGCTAGTGTCCAGCTAATGAAGCTGTGTGCTTTTTTATTTGATGACTTGATTGATAGCATGAAGCTGGGAACGAATTGTCCATGCTTTTATATCTCCTTCAGACAAATGGCAAGTGGCTTTGTGATAATACCAGGATTGCCACAGTAACAGAAATGAAATCACCACAGAAGACAATATATTGGAAATGTCTCACGTCTGTTTATAGAAACACCATCAACGTCAACTGATGATGTATGAGGGTCTTGAAGGGTTGTCCCATTTCATAGGGGGAGATTTCAACCACTACCAGCTGTAACTCTGTTCTGAGGGGCACTCGAGAACAAGAGGTGGAGGTAAAAATTTGGAAATATGATTGAGCCAAGGCCTAAACATCGACGATTTCACGATGCTTGTATCTTGTGTCTTGTATGAAATATATCCACTTTTTTATAACCATTAGTTTTAAGTAACATCTAGTTTAAAATCAAAAGCAATTCAAAATTTGGAACATCAGAGGTGTGGAGCAGATCTGATAGAATCATGGCGGTATGTCAAACTAAAAATGTTGGGAACCACTGATACTGAGCATTGATTTCTTAAAAGGCCTGCACACTGCACCTTTAATTGACTAGACTCATGTTCATGAGGGAAGGAACTGGAAAATCAAATGACAGAACATGTAATTAAAAACATATTTTATGACTCGTTTGATGATGACATAAATTGTTTTTACAGATACACACACACACACACACACACACACACACACACACACACACACACACACACACACATACCTGGCCTCAGGGTCCAGACCACATAAAGGATAGCTGTTGAAGCTGAGTCTAATTTCTTTCGACACATTTATCTTCCAGATAAAGGAAGCTGCTGCTGCTGCTACTGCTGCTGCTGTGTAGACTTTATGTTCATAAACTCCTCCATAAGTGTCTGGGCGTGAGTCTCTGACAATGGATGGAATCTAAAAGCAGGTTTGGAGACGAGAAATGTTTTCGTTGGCTACAACCTGGCTTTGTGTTTTTTGAGTGTGTTTACGTAACCGAGTCCTGTTAAGTTTGTACATGGAACATTTGATGTCTGAAGTTCGCTGGTTTGACACATGGTCCAAATTCCAAGAATACTTTCACCCATCACATGAAGTCAGACAGGGTGAGATACATGCATCAGATGAAGACGATTGCTTGGTACAGAGACACATGCTCTTACCAGGGTGAACAAAATCAACAGAATTATTTTAAGATGATATCAGCTCTGTCAGAAAGAATCTCATCTCTATCTTAAGAAATGCTTTGTGTGATAAGAGTGTAGCTCAGGGGTGTATGGCCGTGGTGGGGTTATGAAAACAGACTTGGATTTCTGATTGGTATCATCTGTTTGCAATTTCTTTTGGAGATAAACACTGGAAAAGAGACTGAACGATGATGAGCTCAGCTATTTTAATACTCTAAGTTCTTAAGTGCAAATTGTAGGAAATGCATGTAGAATATTACCATTTTTATCTCTCTGCAGATGATACAGACAGTTGATATACATAGCCATCTTTGAGATGTACACAAAACACCTTTTTCTCTTTTCTATCACTTTTAACTTGTTCAGTCCAACCCCATGATGTCCGTCAAGTATTAGTCCCCTGTCGCTCCCCAAAGAGTTACTATTTGATCAATGCAGAGGGGGTTCAGTGGAATAATGAGATGGCTTTGGGGTTTTGCCCGCAAAAAACAGAAAAGGTGAATGTTAACACTGATTGACTGCCAGTCCTCCGCACACTCCCAGTACAATTATATTCTGGGCAGCTTGTCGCACTGATGCCGAAGGCGTCGGTATGCAGCGGTTTGACGCCAGTGCTCCTTCATCCAAAGCCTGACTGTGTGTAGCGAAACTGATTGGTTTAGAAACTTCAGGGAATATTTGTACACGTGGGTGTGTATTTCACTGTGCTTCTTCATGCATGTGTGTGTTTGTTTTTGATGTTCCGAGACTGATGACATTTAAAAGGAGCAGCACCTGCAGTGCCTACCTGACAAACACCTACCATACTTGACATATGTTTGTGTATTCATCCGTAAGAGGACGATGAAACTTTGATGATTATCTTCCTCGGAACGTCGGTATGCTTGTCAGCCTCAAAAGAAATAACTCCTGGCTCAGTATACTGTATGAATAGTCAAATAGATTGGAAAATGGTTCACTGAACTTGCCAAGGCCCCGAGAAAAGTTTCAGTTGTTCAGATTTGATCACAATATTACCTAAGCGAGTGCAAACAATGTGAAGTCAACTTCTGGGAAAATTTGGAAAATGGAAGCTGTGTCAGTCCATCCACTATTGTGCTGATGATCTGTGTTTGGAGCCAATTTATCTTTTTTGTATTGTTTGATCGCCTTGGTAATCATAAATACTGATTCAGACATTTGCTGATATACTGGCAGAACACAATGGGCTTTTGTTGGATGGCCAAGCTTGACCTGCGTCTAAAATCTACTCTCAGAACATTTTCTCTATATTTATGTAAAATAGACTCATAGGCCAATCACAGCTTCACTGAACAGGAAATGTTATGGTTATTTAATGTAGAACTGGGCGATATGGATTATAGTCACATTACATTTTATTTTATTTATAGCGATATGGATATACTGTTGCAGAACATTATCTGGAAAAATTAATTATGGATGAAATAAATGCCCAGGAATGTAATGTTTTTGCCAAATAAGCAAAATAAATATCTGACCAATGAAAGTACTGAACACATTGTTGCAGAAATCATTCAGTTCAATCATAAAGCCAGATATGTTAAAGGGAGAGCTACCTTGGCACTAGCCTGGTTCCTGACCTCTTGATCGCTTCACACATCTCAGATTTGGTCAGCGTTTCAAATAGTTTGCATACATTTACATACTGTAAAGGTGTATGTAGCATTTTGTTCATCATCCAATGTTGGTGAAAATGGAATGGGTAAAGTTGGCTAACTATGTAACAAATGGGTGAGGATAAAAAAAAAGATGCTGTAACAGATTATGTGTGGTTATTGGTCACTTAACACGACTGACAGGAAACTGGTGTGGCCCTAGCAAGTTTCAGCTTGAGTTGTACAGCAACTTAAAGGTCCAGTGTGTAGGATTAAGAGGTAGAAATGGAATTTAATGTGTTTTCATTGGTGTATAATCACCTGAAACAAACAATTTTTGTATTATTTTTATATTTTTATATATTATATCTAAAGAGGGAGCAGGTCCTCTTCCACAGTGTTTTCTATATTTTGCTGCCATGTTTCTACAGTAGCCCAGAGCGGACAAATCACACACTGACCCGAGAGAGAACCTTTCTGATCTTTAGCAGCCATTTTAAGGTAGGGTGAGACATAGGGGCTGTGTCTCAATTCAGGGGCTGCATCCTTCAAGGATGCGGCCTTTGCGGCCCACGAAGGCCGGGTCCTTCGGAGAGACCTTCGAAGACCTCGTCCACCGTTGTTAAATGGGACGGTCTAGCCTTCGGAGCATTTCCGGGTTGTGTCACCAGATGTTCCCGCCCCGAATTGGGACACAGCCAGGGTGTTCAAGTGGTTGTAATCTGCAGCCTTACTGCTAGATGTCACTAAATCCTACACACTGAACCTTTAATAATAAATCCAGCTTAATTGGTATGAGAAATAACAGTGGTCTAGCAAGTTTTTTTGTTCCTTAATCCTTTATTTACCCAGATAAAACAGTTTGAACATGCTTATCAACCACACCCAGCTATACATGCTCAAACTGTTACACCCATCCTTACCCAGGAGCTTCAACCATGGCCCTCTACTGTTGGCTACTGAGCAATTGATGTCTTACTCAAAATAACTGTGACTGTTGATTGATCTTTCCTCTCAAGTTTTTTTCCTCCTGCTTTTTCTTCTAACATCAATGCTTCCCCGTTTGCCTTATGGCTTTGTATTGATCCAAACATTAAAAACTGTGGATGGATGGATGGATGGATTATTAAGGGGAATCGATGGCTGATAGCAGTGACTAATTCTGTGTTGGTACGATTTTCACAGATGACATCGTGGGGTTTGTGCTTGGCGCTGCTGGTTCCCTCTCTGCACTGGTCACAATGGGTGTAATGATCAATCTGCACAACAGGAAACAAGAAAGGTGGGTTCACACATGATTTACCTCAAAGAAAAATCGATTCCTCTGTTCCACTGGTGCTACAAAATGTGATATAGCAAACAAAAAATATAAAAAAAGCAAATATTAAATCACTGTTTGCAGCAGTTTATGTTGTCTTTTACACTTGATTGCTGCTGCAGATTTATAGTTAGTTTTTATTAACCATCCGACACCGTAAATATAATTTTACCACCTACGATTTAATATTGTTTTACATACCCCAAAAGCTCTTTTAGGCTGAATTGTTTTTCAAGTTCTTGTGAAGCTGAGGGTTTGATGTAGGTGTCCAACTAGCCATGTTCCCCAACAGATTGGTGGTATCATAGTTGTGATACTGTTTCAGGTGATATTATAGCCACACAAAACTGTTAATATTGTACTATTTCACTGCATCTCATTGTAGGATTAAAGTTATAATCCTTAACATTTCAGTTCGGGTTGATGTGGCATCTAATGTGGTGTAATACTACAAACCCCAGAGCCATGGAGGAAGCAATCTCTCCTTGAGCAGCTACTTTGTTGGGAGTACAACAGAGGACCAACTGGTGTATCTGTTTACAGCACAGCCAAACAAACTTATGTTGTTTTCACAGAGAAGACAGTCAATAATCGCTCTGTTGCCATCATGCCACGTGCCACTGTGATCTGATTTCATGCAGCTCTAAGAACTCGTTGTGGCTGGTCTTTCTTGTTGAAGATGACAGTTGTGTTGTTTTGCAGAAATGCATTTTTGATGAAAGAAAACATTTAGTGCATACATTGTTTTAAAGATGCACAGATTTTCAGTTCCAATCGAAATCCCAATACCCAAGGTTGAGTATCTGCCAATACACATACAACTCCCCCCCCTCAAAATGTTGGCTTTACACACACTACAAGTTTCTGTCTTGGTTTTCTGTAGTTCAAGACTGAAATATCTCCAAACTAGAGGCATTTTGTGTTAGCAAACTGTTCAGGATGAGGTTCAGGTTGCTTTATTTGTACCCGTTGGTAGATTTGGTTGCAGTAGCAGAAGATAAGCATCCTTCTTTACACACACTTTACAAACAACACGACAATAAACAAACATGATAAAACATGATAAAACTACTCAAGGCTCAACTAATCAGGACTAAAGAAAGAAACTACAATAAAAAAACACCAAATGAAATAAATAACCACTTCATAGCATCTGTAGTATGACTTATTCATGAGTGATGGCTGCTAGAACAAAGCTATTTATGTACTGCTTTGTTCTTCACCTTGGGCGTTAAAAGCTCCGTTATTGTATATATTGGGTTTGCATTAATAGTACAACCAGCTACAATATAAGATGACAGTAAGCGATGTGAGGCTGATTTCAGTAGAGAGACAATTACAATTATTTTATATATATGGAGTGTTACTTGTGAATTCCTTATATGTGAGTGTGTGTGAAGGAAATATAAATACTGCAGGAATGCAGACTTTGCAACTAACAAGGAAAGCTACAATACAGACAGGTTATTACAGAAGGTAAATGCGATAAATGGCTTTTACAAAAAAAATGCCATATGCAATATATATGTATAAAAATGGGGTTTGAATTTATGAATATCTTAAGCATTATAACACTAAAATGAAATTAAAACTGATCTTAGAATCAAACTGAAAACCTCTGGCTAGCTCCCTCTCTCAAGAAAGCATCTCCACTGGTCAAACACTGACTTATGACACCAATACTGGCTTGTTTTTGATTGGTAGGCCTCCAGCCAATATAGCCGCCCATATATATTTTCTTCTGTCTTTGTATAGATAGATTATATGTTGGAAACAGGAGGCACTTATCTTTTGAAAATCGGTACATAGCTAGAGGTCTTCTTCCCCTCCCATTTCCTCCCAATAGACAAAACCTTTTTGCCTCGCCAACAAAGCCACATAACACAAAGGCAATGAATCCCACCTGCCTGTTTGATATCCAACATGTCCCAGCCTCCTAACTGTTACTCATAAATTTTCTTTCTGATCTGATCAAACCAAATAAACTCATATACCCTGTGGGATCATACTTATGACTGCAGTCCAGAAAAACGAGAGGCTAACAACAGCGCTAGCTCCTGGGCGTATAGACGCAAATTAAAGGCTTGTTTTATGGGCTCACAGACTTCATTCGGGCTTTCCCCCACCATAACTCCAGTAGGGGAAGAAAAAAGATGGATGTCAGGAGTCAAGAGCCACCTCCCACTCCCAGCAGCACTCAGGGCAGGTGGGCCATGAAACTGCTATGTTGTGAGGGCAAGGAGCGAGCACACCTGCCCTCTCTTAAAGCCTTGATCATGTGAGGCCAGGTGTAAAAAGAGATGAAGGGTGTCAAAAGGTCTGCAGATTTGAGGGAGGTGATCTCACACACACACACACGATATGCTGGTACAGATGTTAATGTAGGAGACACACACACACACACACACACACACACAGCCAGGAAACATACTGCGCACACAGTAGCCTAAAAGTGTAAAGAGAAATCTTATACATTCCTTGAGTGTGAGTGGTCACACTGACATGCATATACACACGCGTACACACTCCCCTACCAACAAGTGCGGACACATTGATTGCTCTCAACATCAGAAGCATGGCAGGATGGAAGTAGCGGGGGACTTACTGTATTTCATATCATGTCTGGGATGCATGTCTGGCGGAAAGAAGCAGTGATACTACACAACACCGTGTGTGTGTATGTGTGTGTGACAGGTAGATAGTGAAGGCCTCCTGCGCCTCAGTTCCCTGTGTCTCAGACTCAGACTTGCATGGGTACTTTCCACATCTAGGGTTACTCAGCAGGTTTCAACAGGTCTGCTGGCAGCTCACCACAGGAGTAAGAAAGTCATTACACCATAAGATGTGAGTCAGTTTGTGTGTGTGTGTGTGTGTGTGTGTGTGTGTGTGTGTGTGTGTGTGCTTACCATCATGTCTACTCCACTTCTGCTATATGACATCAAAAAAGGTAGAGCGGGGCTTTGTCTGAACCTGGCAAGGGGTTCAAAATGGATGGAAGGAGTGGGAAAGGGAGCAGTTTTAGCAAAGTGGGGTAAACTGTCTCAACATCTAATGTCAGGAAATTCTAGTAACGTCTCTCACTTGTGTATCTGAAAAGAAATCTGATGGGACTCCTCAAAAACAATTCAGAATTAGAAAAATATCATCAGCGAGTCAATAAGTGTTGAAGGATTAGTGCTGAGATTGGGAAGTCCTTTTGCCAACAACTCAACTCATTGTTTGTGATCTCCCTTTTTAGCATTAAAGCTCAGTGTTTTTAGACGTTCACTTCGCATTTTCTCTTCAATTATTGAAGTCACCCAGTCCATGTCATTGAATTTCATGAAAAAAATGTGTGAAAACTTATATTAAATTCATGGGAGCTTGCAAAATCCTATAGCTGCACTCAAAATACTTTTTAAATGTAATGATTTTTCTCATTTTTGTATGTGAATTTGTCACACCAATTGCCTATTTTTCACTGGATTGAGTTGAAATTGTTCCTGAACATCCAAGAAACCAAAAGGACACTTGGCAACATGTATTCATTTAAATGGATGTTGCATAATGACAACAGTAATCAAATTAAAAACAATAAAGCTTTCTTTTTCAAGTAAATTCAAGTCCATGACATGAACTGGGAAAAGTTCTGAATGGTAGTTGAGCTGATAAGGAATGATCCACAGCTAAAAGCCCTATTTGGAAGTGATTGCAAGTACCAGTAATGCTTTAGCTGTAATTTGGATGTTGATTAGGCTGCTTTTATAGTGAAAATTGGACTGATCTACAATAAACAAAAGAATACAAAGTGTCTCTCTGGGCTGGTTTTAGATCATTTAGGAGAGGTGTGTTTGCAGATGAACAGTAGGTTGGTAATTATAGGACTCCGGACAGGATTAAAATCAGTGACCAGCACAGTAATATTTAAATCACCCCACCTCCCTTTGAGAAATAGATGGGGATTAAAGGATAACTTTGCCTTTTTTCAAGTCTGCCTTGAAACAAGACTGAAGTATAATTTCCACAGTCGTTTTTCTGTGTAAAAATGTCTTCTAAAGTTCAGCTGAAGCTTCCCTGCTGAGCTACAGCGGAGGGATAGTATTGTTCACAAACAAGGAACTTCACTTCAACCCCATTCAGAGAAGAGAAACAATTAAAACAACCGAGAACTCCTTTAATGTACACACTGCACAGATACAGCAAGACATTTGTAATGAGATACAGACTGAGAAGAGTGCAGTGCAGTAGATGTTTTACTCAAACAGCCATTGAGCAGATACCTACAGCAACACGTCTCTTTGTGGTCGTCGCTTAATCAAGTTCAAAGAATGATCCTCCTGAGCTTGTTAATCTTCACCCTAAAGTAATGGTTATTAATGTCAGAAAACAACTAAAAAGTTACTAGTTCAGATACCATGGGATGGCTTACATTTGCCCTTCAACATTTATGTCCCTGTTTTGCAAGTGTCCCTAATGAGTGACTAAGTTTTATATGCACTGTTAATAAAACACTATTAATAAGAGCAATAAAGCGCTGTTATTAAGAACCGAGCAGAAAACGATCCCTGCCCTGATGCAAGGTCACCAGACAATTTTCCTGCGGTCAGTTTTGATTAAACAAGTGCTCCCCATTACTTCACTTGTTCAACTCCCATGGAGCAGCGGGGTCTGGATGTTTATTTCCCCCAAATAACTTCACAAGGTGAGGATGAGCATCTTCAAAATGAGGACAATAGACGACCAAGTATCATAGCAGTTTGTGAAGTAACAACAAAATTTAATCTATAAGATTCATGTACATATGCACATATTGTCTATTTTTTTTTCTCTTGACAATTGATTGGATTTGAAATGTAAAATTCATGTCCATGTACACGAATCCTAAAGATTAAATTGCATCAGTATTTCACAGATTTTTGATATAATTAAAATTACGATCTTTCCCTACGTAAGTCTGAGTCCGTTTCACTAACTGAAAATATCTTTTCCTATCCTCAACCAAAGTGTTTTGTGGCCTAAACCTAACCACAAATGGGATACAAAGCCAGGATTCTGGTGTGACAGTTCTGGACTTAATATGCAACTTCAGCACAGTCCATAAATGTTGACTTTATTTTTAGTCAAAGACATGTCGTGCTGGCACAAAAGATAGTAATGCTGAGAGTCATGAAAACAATTAAAATATTGTGTCCATGTAACCCGAATACTGTAGATTATGTTTCATGTCTATTTCATTTGAGAGTTGGTGTAAAAACAAATGTATGTTATTGTTATTAATTGGTTGCTTTTTCATGTTAATGCTTAAATTCTAAAGTCGTCTCAGTGACTCTTGTTTCATTTGTATTTTCAGAGAGAAAAAAGAGAAACTGGACCAGACGGTCACCCAAGAACAAACTTGCTAAACCATCAAAGTCCTGTTGGATTATGGACCACTCCGAAACTGAAAACTATGTGGCCTATGTCAACAAATGTGTTTAGAGCTGAGCATTTGGAAATCACATAGTTGTGTTGTTCATTAAGACGATGGTCTTCTCTTGACCTGTTGACCTTATCAGAAAAACCTCAGGCGCAAGTCAGGCTTTCAGCGTGTTGTTTGGCCTGGTGTTTTTCCTCTTGTTTAGTTTGGAGAACCTCCAGGTCCTGGTAAATGGTGCATGGGGTGAGGATTGAGGGTATTGAAGTTAAGGAAAAATGCCATGATTGTTTTTATATTCCCGTTTTGCTTGACTGGACGTCCGATCTTCGCCAGAGAGAAAATTGTATAAATACTACACAGAGATATCATCATTACAGTCAACACTCCCTTCTCCTGTTCAGTTTAAAATAGGACCAGATGTGTTCATGCTCATGTCAAATGTGAAGCGAACCTGATCATTTTTTGGTTGAAAGACTTTGAACTCATATGCAGCCTTTGTGTGGGCTCCCAGCCTTCAGTCAAATGAAGGGTTTTGCTGAGTGACTGAGCCAGAAGAATCCACAAATGTAACACGACGTTCACCTTTTTGCACTATATCAACACTTGCTTTCTGAGTTTTCTTTGCACTGTTACAAAATCTGTAATTGAAGGCACTAGTTGATTGGATGTATCTGTAAAAATTTTAAATAAAAATCACATTTTATCTTTTTTAAAACTGGTTGTTGATCTGGTGATGTCTTCTGTGTGTGTGTGTGTCTGTGTGCTAAGGAATAATAATAATAAAAATCATCCTCAGGCCAGCAGGCAAACATCGTCTGGCACAGCCACATGCCGGACAGACTGTCATCTCATGTTACCCAGCGGTCTTCTCCTCTACTTTGAACCTGTCTCGCTTCTCCTTTTCCAAAACAAAGCCCTTGGGGGTAAAAGGAAACAGAGTGACAGAGTCCTGTGTGGCTGATTCCTGGGAGTGATAGGTGGGGGTCCAGCTGTGGAAGAAGAAGGGTTCTTGTTGGAGCTAATTGAAATAACCTGGTCTGCTTGACGTAGAAGGCTTTGAAGTTTTCTGCTGTTTCCTAACCAGCAGTTGTGCAGTGCTCTATCCATTACCGGCTCCTGCACACGCTGACTTGTTGCTGCTCCGTCACGCCTCGGGGACTCTTGGGACCCTATTGTTTTTCACATAATAACACATTCATGCCCTTTACGAGCATAAATAAGTACACATGAGCCCACGTCACATGTGGTGCTACCTGGTAATGAAACAGGTTCTGATACCCTCACAAAGGAGAAGTAAGCCTCCCTGTGCAACGCTGTCTGAGGTCTTTCCACAGAATCGGCTCGGATTTGACTCACTCACTGTATAATCTCCTAACTGAGTGCAAATTTCCCCGCTTTCATGTGTCAGTCAGTGCTTACAAGAGAGGCAATGGAGCAAGCTGCTGCGTCTGTTTGCAGAGTCAGATGCTGATTAATTGCGTATGGATGAAAGTGGAGGGTTTTTATCTCCATGGGGGCCTGTTGTAACCTTGAATGTTTACGCTCGCTTATCATCCCAACAACCCGGCGTAATTAGTTCAATCTATTTCAAACACAACTAAATGCTAATGCGTTCTGTGGAAGCCTGTTGCTTTCACGTGGGACTTTTCCCATTTCTCAGATCTGCTCTACATCCCCGGATTATGAAGAAAGGCTTCTGAAGTGGCTTTTGGATGAGGCTTTTGTTTTGGGGGTGGTTTTTTTTGTTTCATGTCAACTTCAGCTTTGCAGGTGTGCTTTGTCCCTTACCTCCTAATACCTCACGGCTGAGCAGCACCTTCTGATGTTAACTCCTAATTTTAAGGCGTAGGTTGAAATAAAGATGGATTTCAGGATTAAGGTGTTTGCCCAAACACAGAGTTTTGTGTTTGAGTTTGTCGCTGGCAACGGGAACACTTAATGTTGGGGAGAAGATTTTAGCAAAGTCAGCTAATCCTAAGGTAGATAAAAAACAAGCTTTGCTTTTTTTTTTGCTTCTAGTTTTCTTATACTTTGTTTCTTAATTCTCTTTTCCCAATACGGGACAATTGTAAAAACCAATTGAAAAGAAATATTTCACAGGTAAGGTAGGTCAAAATCCCCCAAATCTCTTGCACATACTGTATCAATGCACTGCATAAATACACACGTAAATACATTCATATATATGCAATCATTGCGCCAACACAAAGGAAAACAGAAAAAATATAGATATTTATCTTACATTGTAAAGCAACACTATGTAACTTTTTAACCATAAAATAACAGCTTCAGAATCACTTTGATGGTACAGTGTCTTGTAATAGGGTGAATGGTGTCTCTTGTTTCTGCACTGTGTAGCTTCAGTGAGAGGATTACACAAAAACTATAGAAGAGATTTCCACAAAACTTGGATCGAGGACGGGTCTCGGTGCAGAATAGACCCTGCTAGCATTCGGCGTGGATCCGGATCAAGAGGCGGATCTAGGATTTTTTTCCCACTTACTTTCACACTGCCAGATCGGGTGTTTTTCGACATATTTGTTAATTTTTCGGGGAATAACAAAATAATAGATCTTAATAAAACATATATGGCATATTTAGATTGTTGGTATCTATGAGAACACAATGGGACTGTTGGACCTTGGTGGAGGTATGTTCTCTACTGAGTGCCATTCTAGTTTATTAATTGACTCAGATCTTAAAGCAGTGTTACCAATCTTTTTTTTTTATATAGAGGGCAAGTGTTAGCACACTAAGCATGCAGAACTCACGCTGAAGTCCACTGTACAACCCAAAATTGAACCTCACTTTCAGTGAGGACTCAAACACAAACTGCTCCTGACATTACCACTCAGTATAACTTTATCACTCTCGGGCCAGCTACTAGTGTTCCACCTTCTCAGTTATCAACATCACAGGCTGAGCTTCATCCCCTGAGGCAATGTAATCCACTCAGCGGCCGTTAGGACCCAGGGCTCGTTTTTCATTGGAGTCAGTTCTTTTTATACTGGAGCACGTCATTCTCCCAGGCCACAGAAAAGGCAGATACCTCACTTTACTACACCACAGATGAGCGTAGCAGAGCAAAACAGACCCGGCATGCCCAATCCACCCTTACAGATGTTCGTCCTAGACCATGCCCAACACAGGAAGCCATTAAAGAGCGAATCAATCAGTCGGCACTGTGGAAACCGAGGGGGACAAACCTCCATGGAAAGCTTGTGGAGGGGCACATTGCCAGGGGAGTGAGATACACTACGCAGCTTGTACCAAATATAAATTCATTGCAGACTCTTGGAAACTTGTGTTTTCATAAACACGAGAACTGGGTGGAAGCGATTTCCCGATTTGGAGTGATTCAAATGCAAAGCAGTGGAGGGCACTGACAAAAGACTAGTGACAGGAGAAAATAAATAAAGAATTGTTAGCGTTCGCCTCTTATTTGCCTAGAGGGGAAATATTTTCAAAGCTCATTCTCATCCTGAGGAAATCATTTTAGTGGTGATAATCCTCAAACAACATTCCCCTCTGATTTCTCAACTGAACAGAATACAAACCATTTTCAAAATCCTTTATGCGCGGATCAACCGTTCTCATGAATAAAGATGTGCATCATTGCACTTTCTTTACAGCGAGCCAAGATGAAGTTGTGCTCTGTCCTGCTTGTTTGTTTCCCTTTGAAGAAGTTCATTCCTTGCAGAAAATTTCCTGTGACCCTGCTTCACTAGTCTCCATATCTCTTTTTACCAAATTTGACCCCATACTGTAACGCTTCAGTCATCTGCTTCAGTCAGATCCCATTTACAGCCACATGTTTTATTGTTGTGTGGTCTTTAATTTACTCAGTAGAGTCGGCAAACACCAATAGATCTTGTAGGATTTGGCATCTCTTGCATTTAGATTCCTTTTCCATAACTTGAAATGTATTTCTTTTAGTCATTAATTTATTGTGACGTGTCGCTGGCAGACATTAACAACAAAGGGCTGTCTGAGGGAGAATCTTCAATCACTAGATATAATCTGTCGAAGGATGACTTTATCCCCATATACCTTAGGTTTCAGTATGTAAAGCTGTTATTCCTTGACTCTAGATTTATGATAGCACCTGTCTGTTAGCACAACTAAACTGTTCCAGCAGGCATGGGAATTCCCATCAAATCCAGCTCCAGAATCCCCCGGATCATCAAGAACTTTGTTCTTGCCATCAGCGATAAAGCTTTGCAATCCTCCCCAACCATTACGCTTAATGATCTGCTTAACTAGCCGCGCAACGCCAAAGCTAGTTCCAAGAAGAAAGACAACTTCAAAAGGCACATATTCCTCCACGCCTGGTTTGTGTTTTCCCCCTTTTTTCTCTTTATCGCGCACCATGGAACTTGTCCGATGCACAGATATGATAAAGACGGAATTAAATCCCTGCTCTGTGTACGTGGAGTTTCATCTAAGGATTTGTTTGTGTGTGTCTTTCTGTGTGTGGGTGTGCATACAGTTTGAAGTCCTGTCAGTAGTAGTACACAGACACCACACACATACAGTGTACATATCTTTCAAATGAAACCGTATCAGCTGGTGCTAGCCCAGACTTGCCTCCGTCTCATCTTTTTCATTTTCTGACATTAGAGCCTTAATTAAGAAGCATCTTAATATTCAGTGATTTCAACATGCAGTGCTTCTTCGTGATCATTTTATCTGGTGAAAGTAGGGTGTTTGTCTGCTCCATTTATATCCTATTGATTTTAATGTGAGTGCATGAGATGACAAACTCGCGATTGTTTATGCAGTCATCTGCTCACTTTCAAGACTTCTGCACTTTTGTATCTAGTTAGCCCACATTCTCAGGCCCTAGGGGCAGGTATTGTTTACTGTCTAGACACACTTGCTTGTGGTATCTCTGAGTGTTCCTCTCTGTGTGTGTCTGTGCATATATCTGCTTCTGAATGTGTGATTCATATCAGGGGGGCATTGAAGGTCCTTCATTTTTCTCCCTTGGTCTTTCAGCATTTGTTGTCTCTTCCTGAACCGACAAGGTCAGAGAGCTCATAAGTATTCATGTCCCCGTCCCCGCTCAGCCCCGCGCTAATTGAGAAGACACAGCAGCCACAGCATCATCAGGTGAATTTCTTGTTATTCATATTTATGTAAGGGAAGGGGAGTTCCTCTTTGTTTCACTTCTGTCTTTCAGAACAGTTTGTGGTTAGTGTTTTTGACAATGGTTATGCAGGTACCACGCTATACATTCATCACTGTCAAGTGCAGTGAATACAGTGGCTGTCCATATAAACAATACAATACACCATGCAGGTATTTAAAAAGCATTTTTTCTTTGCTCAAGTTTTTCAATTAATTAATTAAAGGTGCACTCTGTAGTTTTGGAAAGTCTCAGAAAATTCAGAAAGGCAATATTTACAATGTAACTAAGGTCATAATACAAACTAAAACAATGATTTGATGTATTTCCAGAACTGAATAAACAAGCAATCCTCAGAAGGGAATAAGATCCCAAGAACGCTGTTGAAGGTAGGAGGAGGCTACTTTGAAGGGTCTTACAAATATAAACAAAGTCAAACAGTATGAAATTGTGTTGTCCTTGGAGGACAGTGCATGTATTTAGTTTATTGAGTCATGACAATCCATCTTTCCTCATGTTTTTGCAAAAATATTACCCTCAAAATATGAGTGTAGGGAGGTTCGAGAGGCTGTAACTATGAAAAAAAGAGAAAAGTGTACAAAAAGAACAATTACCATCAACAACTCAATTACTAGTGAAAAGGCAACCAGATGAACTCACAAACAAAGAAGCACATGGCCGAACATTCAGACGATATAATCATATGTGTATTATTAACACAATATCAGTATTTCATTAATAGTAATTCATTATTTTTTAATATCACGTTTATCGTGAATATTGTGATATTGCATCACCCCTAATTGAATACATTTAAATAAACCTCTGTTGCTGATTCAGCCGATCACCACAAGATAAATCTGTATTTCACAGTAGACAGAGTTTTTAAATCTGAGTGTGCGGCAACTTTCCCACACCAGTGGATCTGTCGGGTGGCGTTTTACGTCAACCAGCAAAGATTGGTTTGCTACAGCTGAAGGACGCCATAGCGAGAAAGTAGGAGTATAGTAGTGCCCACTGAGTCACACACACCTGACAGTGTTTGTGTAATTACTCTACCTGCCAGAAGGGGGAGACAAAGGTTCCGCTATGCAGATTTAAATAGTTAAAGCTGCTGTAAGTGATTTATTTTTGTTAAAATGTTATACATGTTATATAGTGTTTGGTCAGTAACCCCTGTCTCTCCTCCCCCTGCTCATTCAGTAAAAGAGAAAAGAACATTTCTGGTATCCCTGCCCATTTTATCCAATCAGGACAGAGAACTCCATAAAGAGGCGGTCCTGTTTGCTTGTGCTGCAGGATCCTCCTGTTTGCTGCTGTTGTATGTCTGGTGAATACCACTGCGCGTTCACGTGTTGACGTAGTCAGGAGGCAGGGGATTGCTAACTGCAAAACGGACAGGAAGGTAGCTTTAATAGTAATCTGTGCGCTTTTATTAGAGAGTAGTAGTAATCATAATACACATGTACTCAAACATAATGAGAAAATGCTGTTTATTATGTGTTAACTGATGCTACAGCATGCCTCTGTTGTACCCTCTACATGCCTCTGAATGGTTAAATAGTTAACATTACCCTGTGTGGGTTTTTTTTTTCGTTTTTTTTTCGTTTTTTACAAAAGGAGAGTTGTTAGCCTGTACTTTAAAAGTGTGTCACACAATAAAACAATTTGAATCATCACGGGGTTTGGAACAATTTCTTCATCATCAGAACTCTCTGCGTGCTGATGCCTTTTTCTTTTTCTTTTTTTTTTGCCCCTACCCTCCACTGAATATAACAAATAGTTATTTATGCAATTTAAATACAACCAGCAGTAATCTCTTGGTGCAATTCTCTTGAAGTGTCTCACTGTGCGACACAATGTAATTCTCTGAACTGGACTGAAATCTTCCAACTTGCTTTCCCTTCAGTTTCAGTGTGATTTGTAGGCAAGGATTTGTCATGCTTTCTCAGTGTTTAAATATTGCATGGAGGACATGGTTTCCTCTGACTAGTTTCATTTCATAATTGGGACTGAGATGTAGTGGGAGACCTGCCAAACATCAGCACAACATGGTTTATTAACAGTGACTGTGCAGGGGAATGGAGTTTAT
The DNA here is from genome assembly GCF_040436345.1 of Pagrus major. Classification (NCBI taxonomy): domain Eukaryota; kingdom Metazoa; phylum Chordata; class Actinopteri; order Spariformes; family Sparidae; genus Pagrus; species Pagrus major. Next base: position 19,538,258 of record NC_133219.1, read on the forward strand.
AAACCTTGAAGCTTGAAACCATAAACCTGCAAACATACATTCGTTTCTGCATTGTGTGGCCTGAAATATGGTACATGGCTTGTGTCACTGTATATCTGACTCTATAGGACTGTGTCTCTGTTTCCACTGGGTCGCCAAATGTTTAGCTGCTCAAATGGAATATGACGTCAGGACGCTTTTCATCTTCTTGTTGTTCCACTATTGTAAACATCGTAGCCATACCAAAGTTTGCATCCTGAAAGTGTGTTTCTCATCAGTGGTTTACACTTGCATATGGTGGATTGTGGTTCTTACATTGCGTTCCATGAATGGATGGAACGACAAAGACACCCATCAGAGGATGTTTGCAATGTTGTCGAGCTTCACGTGGGGGAAAAAAGAGGTGCAGTGTAAAAACAAGTCTGGCCTCAATATGCCCCACAAAGCTCAAACCCCCTGGAGTTGTTTGTGCGCAGTAAGAGTATTTGGATTGATTTAATGTGGTGACCACTTTCTAAAATCCTTTGAAGACCAGGCCCAGACAACTCTCAAAAGAAAATGCACCACTTACAAACGTAAAGAAAACATTCACATAATTGTATTTGTTCTGATTCAGCACAACAAGGTTTCCTAGAATCTGGGGACAACTATGCCCAAGTAGACATACATCAAGTGTCATTCCAGCCCAGTGGAGAACACTCATATGAGCTCTGGTACCACGGCTTTGGTCCTCTGTGCTCCATATCGTTCTTCAAGTAGAATAGTGTTGATGATCTTTTGCCATTAAAAGCTCTTTTTGAGTGTGAGCCTGATGTGGTTTCATTGTCAGCCCACAACAAAAGTTTTCCTCAGGATTATTGCCACAAAGCGGCCCACTGCATCGGGAAATTGTTTCATGGCGGGAAGAGCAACATCGCTGGCCAATAAGGCTCTTTTCCTGGTCTGTGATGAGTTAATAAGACGACATTTTTTGACTTGAATGATGATTGTGTTTGCCGTGATGTCCTTATTTCTTTGTTGGCGGTAAAGGGTGAATCAGAAAAAGAAAAGTTGTTGAGTTGTTTTGATATATTCTGTTGATCACAGTCCTTCAATCAGTGAAGAATGATGTTCAGCAGGAACACTGTAGTCCTTCCAGAAGATTTACATGTTCAAGTGAAACTTTGCTGTAGCATTACAATCAGTGGTATGTGGCTAGAAATATCCAGATGAGTCCAAATGAATGCTTGTGATGTTCTCTGTCTACTAGTAAATAGCAACTGTTTGAAAACACTTTTGCAACACCAACTATATAATTTTTTTTGATAATATGTTGTTGTGTTGACAGCTTGTTCCATTGTCCCCAAGAGGCCAATAAATCAATTAAACCAAAAATCCTTTTCGGCAAGTCTTGCCACTTGGCAGCTGTCTTGGCAACTCTCCTAGGCAGTTATTTCAGGCTAACAAGACCAGGCCCCAATCTAAATGACTGGGGAGGGAGCCAGAACGTCACTTTCAGCAGCAACAGCTTAAAAATTTGGTATCTTTGCCCCAAAATAAGGTTTAAGACGCCTTTAGCGCAAGATGTCAGTTTCACGACACCAGCTTCTTATACAGCTCAATCCAGAGTGCCACAATGTGACGCTGTCAGCTCATTCCACAAGAGTACTTGAACAAATGTGAGTTGAATGTCTAATGATTGAATAACCTCACCCTTCTTGGTAATCCTGTGCATTGTCATGACATCCTCCCCTTCCATGCCTATTAAAAGTCCGTCTGCAGCTGCACCAAATCGGTTGAAACTGTTGTGAATCTCAACAGTCAATGCAACAACGATTGGCTGATATCTTTCTTGGTTCGGCCCTGATAAAGCACGCGATTGGCTTTTTGGGGGGAAGGGGCAGGATTGGTGTCATACATCTGCCATCTCTGCCGCGTCTGTTCGAAATACTTTAAGTGGTTTGTCTCCTCAAGACATACCTCAAGGTATTTGATGTGAATATTTATCCAATAATGTTTTTGCATCAGCAAACATTGTTGTGTTGATTTTTGTAACTGAATTTGATGTCGTAACCGTTTTTTTGTATTTTTTTTGTAAAGACTAATTTGCTTCTTATTTTTCAAAAATTTCTCAGCACTGCTGCTACTGCTGCCACCCTATTTCAAATAAAAGTTACAGCGTCACCCAATAAATCAGTCACTTTTATATGTTTTCCCAAAAATGGAATGATCACTTATGCAGGGACCAGGCTCTGGTTTACAAGGGCCCTTTGAGGCAGATGGACAAGGAGCAAAACATGACTGCCTGGCATCCACTGTGGTTAAAAGACGGCTACTGGGTTGATCATTCACATCTTGTGTTTACTTCTCTTGTTCCCTGCTGCTCAAACCGGACAAACAACCGATGCAAAGTCATCACATCAACCCACGCAGGCTGTCCTCTTGAGGGACAATGCTAGTTGAGTTGATTACATTTCTATATTTCTCTGTTACTAGCTCATCTGTGCTTGAATAAAATGTTATGTTGAATCTTAATTTTATAGGTTTGGCCAGTTTAATCATGAGGTTGTTCTTACAAAGTTAATCTAGAATTATGAATTTGAGGGGAAAGTGAAATTGAAAGTGTCTCAAAATAGACATAAATAAGTTCAATGAAATTTGACTTAACGTTAATAAACAGGCTACGTTCTGCTTTCTGTCTCTGTGTTTTCTGTCATCACTGCAACACTTGAGAAGTGTTCACACACTCGAGCCTTTTTCCATTTTAATTGTTGTCTGTGAGCTTCTGTAAAGCCTGCTTGTTCTCATTATAAAAATTTCTCAGTGCTTTTACAGTGTGTCAGAACCCTGTTAACTGCTAAGAGCTCAGAGCACGATGACATTGCTAAAAAGAACAGCCACGCGGTCAGACAAGTTTCGAACAAATCCCCAGGTGAGCCAGGAAGAGATTAACAAATTTACCACCCAACTGTCTGTTGGTCACATTGCTCACAGTCTACAGAGTTTTCTAGGGTCAACGTTGACCTATGAATGTACTTACAATAGGTGTGTGCACTGGGCATTGATGGCTTATTATAGACTGGCATCTATTATAGACTGTTCCGTCCTTCACTCATCCTTCCTCTGTTTCTGTCTGTTTTCTATTGTTTCTCCTCTCGTGGTCTTCATTTTTTACGGACATAAAGTCGAGCGATGTTACAATAAACATTCCAAGGGGTGTCACCCACCCGGAGCCTAATTAGAGACCTGGGAGGCCTAGCAAGATGGATGATGCCTGTGTGTGTCAGCGGAGGGAGGCGGAGGAGGAGGGGTTGTGGTGTTCCAGTGGCTGCTGGTTACGTGCAGGTGGCTGGCTGTAAACGTTAGCTTTTATCTTGGCTTTGAACACGGGTGAGCTCAGGGGCCCGTACAGGTGTGTGTGTGTGTGTGTGTGTGTGTGTGTGTGTGTGTGTGTGTGTGTGTGTGTGTGTGTAGAGGACAGGAGTTGAGAGAAGATGTCGGTTGGGGGGTTGATACTGGGACAGATAGGGCCAGAGGCAGTCATTTGTCAAGGGGAGCCTACTTCAGCAGAGCTTTGCTGGGGTCAGAGAGTGACACCATAATGTGTGTTGTGTTTTGTGTGCAACCACTAATGATGTGGATCATATAGACACTGATGTGGCCTTGTGGGGGTTGTAGGCCGGGTCGAACAGACTTCAGACAACAACCAGATGCTTTCGTTGAGTAATCGCATTGACTCACTGTGTCCCCCATAGGAGTAGACAGAAGAAGTTGTGCGTCAAGCTTGTTTTGGTTTTAATTAATGTAATGAGCCAAGCGATGGCAGAGATTATTTCTGGCACTGAGGAGAACGATCCCGACAGCAAACAGTGACTCAGTGGTGATGTCAAAGAGGGAGACAAAATCGCCATCCTTCTTCTTGTCATGTTGCTGCCAACAGGGTGCCAGACAGACTTCCGCGAATCCCCTAAATTTAAAAAGAGGCAAGGTGTGTACTCCACTCATTTTAAAGCACCGATTTAGAACATCTTTTAAATATTCATTTTGAAGATATCTTTTTGAGATTTTTCTCTGAGCATTGCTGTTTAAATTCCCATTGTACAATGTCAAAATTTGTCTTTCCAAAACGATATCCTGATTTCGCTGGATAATCCATAAACCAATGTACTGTGATCCTCTTAAAGGTCCGGTGTGTAGGATGTAGGGTCACAAATGGAATGTAAAATGCATAATTTTGTTTTCATTGGCATATAATCACCTGAAACTAAGAACTGTTGTGTTTTCCTTGCATTTTTTTTTTTGGGAGAGGAAGCAGGTCTGCCATATTGCACCACCATGCTTCTACAGTAGCCTTCAAGGGACAAACCAAACAATGACTCTAGAAAAGGTCCTTTTGTGGATTTAGTGGCCATCAGAGGGAAGGATGAGGGGAGGGTTGTGCAGTTGGTTGCAATCTGCAACCTCACCAGTAGATGTCACTAAATCCTACACACTGGACCTTTAAAGCTGCAAGTAATGATTATTTTCATTACAGATAATTCTGCCAGTTACTTTCTAAATTTATCAGCTAATTGTTTCGTCTCCAAGATGTCTGAAAGTATTGAATTTGAGGTTATCATTAGGAATGTAGTGATGGAAGCATGTTGTTGTTTTTCTTGAGAGGTTACTGTGTTTGAATACCTGTTCTCCTGTTCCACTGTGATTTTTGTATATCATGTTTTATATGTTGCATTAATTATTTTGCTGTGATTTTGTTTGGCTTCTACCTGGGACAGGTCAAAGGGACTTCCTGGCGAAATTAAGGTGACATTAAGAAAAAAAGAAAAGCCAGTCACCGTTTCCTAGAGTTGAGTTGCTTGTTTTGTCCAAGCAACATTCGAAAAAAACCCTGAACTATTCAATATACGATACTCTAACAAGGAAAAGCGGCAAATCATTTTTGTAGTCTGGTGTGGCAGGAATGTCAAAGACTCAAAACCTGGATTAATGAACACCAAACCTGTCTGCATGGTTTGATACAAGTGAATATATGCTTTTATTTTATTTCATTTTTTTGATTAATCTTGTGGTTTCTCTGTCTCTCTCTGATGAAACAAAATTACATATCAAAATAACATTTTTTCGTGCCACACTTAAAAGCTTTGAGCGCCTCAGGTACAATGCAGCCAAAGATTCTCCCGGATGCCAAGAAGAAAAGCATAGAAGGAGAAATAGTTTTGACCACAAAGGGGAGAAATGTGGCATTAAGATTCAGGGCCAGGCCCTCATGTTTACCCGAGAGGAAACAAGGACATGACATAGTCTTGGCTCCTGGATTTGTGAATTCAAAGCATCTGGGCCAACTTCTAATTCAGCTATGCATAACTTCCCATTGGCAGGCAGGTCAGGGATGCCAGAGTACTTTCTAATACATCTCAGTGGATTATTCTTGCTATGACCTCCAGCCTCAGCCTTGCATAACTCAGCAGGCAGGATACACTGGCGAAGAGTGAAGGGCTCAGCGCTCACTGTGGACACCCATGCTAAAAAATGCGCACACGGCACAGCGAAGAACTTTGGACACTTGTTATCTGATGCTCTGGACACATTAAAAAAAAAAGAGCTGAACTGCTTAAAAGGCAAAATGCCAAACAAATAAAGTGTGAATGTCATGTGTGGAAGGGCCAAGTTTTATCTGAAGAGAGAAAAAAGACAGAACAGAATTACTGTAACTCCAGCAGACCACGAGGAATGCGGCCAGGCAGCGTGTACAGACAAGCCCAACATGTGATCACACACACATACACACACGCACAGAAGACAAAGGAAGCCTTGCTACCATAACTGAACAGCATCACTGACTGATAGCAGGGAAAATGGGAGGTAATGACAGGAGTCCAATTCTGGTTGATTTTCATATGGACACAGTCGATTATATTCAGCCTGAGGGCACTGAGACTGCTTTGTAGGGTCACATGCTCTTAACATGTCACATACTAAATGATGCAAACAATGTATATGATGCAGTGATGGAAGAAGTATCCAGCTCAAGGAATTACCTCAATGTAAAATACTTTGCAAGAGGTTCTTCAAAATCTTACTTAAAAGTAAAATATGTATTCATGTATAAACAAGACCACTGATATGTATTTTGTTGAGTTGTGTACTTACATCATCCCAGATGTTTCCAACAATGTTCAAACCCAGAGAAAGTCCACAAGTTTAATCAAGGTAATGTTGCGTTTCATTAGATCGCCACATCAGATGGATTTTCATCAGCAGTGGTGGTTGTTTAATGGTGTATACAGCAACAGTGAAGCGACTTTGACGTCGGCCAACTCTGCGGATCGCTGCTGCAGTCAGGGTGATAAACAGGAGTGAAGATAAATCAATTTTTTAATCTCAAAAATTAAAAGTTCTCTCTGAAGTATGGCTCCTGTAAGTGTTGCAGTATATTACCATGTATTAGATTATCAAAAGTACTACAATATACGGCTGCATAGATGTGTGAGAAACATTTTAAGGCTGCAGCTAATCAAACTTGAGCTCATTTAAACTACTTTATATACTGATAAGTAGTTGATCTATAAACATTCATCATGTTTTGTATGTGAAATATTACGTTGCAAAGTAACTACAGCTGCAAAATACATGTAATAGAGTTTAAAGTACAATATTTACCTGTGAAAGGTAATAGAGAATACCTATAAAGTAGCAGAAAATGAAAGAAAAGTAATAAAGAGTAAAAATACCTCAAAATTGTACTAAAGTACAGCTTTGGAGTAAATTTAGTTAGTTATTTTCCACAACTAATACATGCATTTAGACTGAAAACCAGCTTCAGTTTCAGAAAAGGTTTGCTTATAATAAACTGTCAGTTTGCCTGAATCATAATAAATCTCTTTCCCTCCAACAGTTTCAGCCTTTTACTGTAATATAAGTGCAGTTTTTACCAGCCAGTATCTGAAGGCCGCACAGTTACATTTCTCAAAAGGGCACACGTCATGCTAGATTACTTTCCCTGCGCACCCCATCTCAACCCCGTCGGTTTTGGCAAAATAAATGTTGGGCCTTTTTTCTTCAAGAGGGCTGAGATCATACTGGATTTTCTATTTTTAGGCTGACTGCTTTTGGCTTTGGACACCTCCTCACATTGCTGCTCGATGCTAGCAGTGAAACACACGAGGGAGCTGTTTCACACTGAAGGTGAGGCTGTCAGTCTGATGGCAAAGAGGTGCATGGCACTTACGGTGACAGTGCACCTGTTACTAACTGGGGAGTGAGGTAAGAAAAGCTTCAGAGGAGACATGTGAAGGGAAAGTCAAACAACGAGTGTAATTAATATGTTTTCACGTCCTGATTTTTCATCTGATGTGTTGAATTTCCTTCAGGGTGAACATTTATACAAACATATCACCAGCTTTAAAGTGATGGACTGAATCTGCTCATATGCCCCTCAGTTTAGAAAAAGAAAACATTGCAGCATTTTTCCCCCCTTTTTTTTTTGATTAAAGAAGAATCACATAAAGCACTGTGGACATAAACAACTAAATCTGACCCTAAGAGGGGAGTCTTTCTAGACAGATTCCCCAAATGTCACCCAGGGACTTCCAGCCATCCACACCAAAGGCCTTACTTTTATTTATTAAAGGGACACTGTGTATTTTTCGGAGAAGAAATACAAACATTATTTACAATACTGATGAGGTAATAATATAAACTCATAAATATTTCCAAAGCTGAATAAACAAGCTGTTCTCAGAGGAAAAGAAGGTCAGGTTTGGCAGGGTCTGCCAAATATAAACCAAACAGTTTGTTTATTTAGTTTGTTAAAGCATAAAAAAACAGCCATTGAAGATCGTTCTCTTCTGATTAAAATGCCTTTCCCAAAACTACGTAGTGCACCTTTAAATGTTGGCAGATAGGCAGACAAATCCAAGAACTTGTTTTTTTTTTGCTATCACAAGTTTCTTTGATCCCAACTGCAACATCTGGAACAATACTTGTATTTCTTCTGCAATAAATACTTAGTGAGTATAATCATTTCCCTAACCACATCTTAATTAATCTCCTTTGTTTGAAACCTGCATTTAACCACTGCTCTGCCATAATCAGGAGCAAATCTCTCTCATTCACTCCCTCCATTTTTTTAAAAAAAATTTTATTTTTTATTGTAGCCATGAAAATGATGTACAGCTGAGATCCTTTGACTTTTGTACTGAGCATAGCCCAGAGGTCCCCAGACGTAATGGACTCCCAATTAGATTTAGACCCCAACATAAAAACCAAGACAACACTATAATGTTCCAGATGGGACTTACTGTGGGTCTCTTGCACCATCCAGTATGTTTACAGTGAACTATCCTGCTTTATGATGGTTCTGATCTCACCTCATGTCTATAATATTACTACAGGGACCTGAGAGTCAATGCGTAATGATCTTTTGGTACTTTTTACCCTCTGGAATAGTTTATTGATGATATTCTTGCTTTTTTTCAGTTTTGCTGTAATATAAATCTATACTAAATTTATTGTGTGAATGTGCTTTAAATCCAGTTTTCAGAATGGGAAAATCAGTTTATACTTACAAACCTGCTCTTTGCACCACCCTTCCTACCCCAGCACCGCCACCCATCCTCCTCCTCCTCCTCCTCCCCCTCCTCCCTTCCTCCTCCTCTTTTCTCTCCGCTGCTGCTTCCCCAGCGCTGCAGGTTGAATCTATTGCCCCTATTTCCTGTCACATGGGTTGGAAATAGGATCCCTGCTTTCTACTATCTGTTCCCGTCGTTGTGGTGTCAGTGTAGTAGTAGCTGTTGGACCTGCCTTGAAGTTCAGGGACTTTTTAACGGCGACTCGTGCGCAGACCCGGACAGTCAGTCAGTCCAGCAGCCCGCCGGTCTGCATGCGCATCTGTCCGCCAGGCTGCCCTTCACTTCACCTGAGAGCCACTCCAGACTCTTTAATCGCACCATGGATTCCTGGACAGTCACCTCCGCACTTCTCCTCGCTGGGGTTATGTCTTCTGCGGCTCTAAGTCATTTCGACACCGGTAAGTCAAAACTTTTCTGCTCGCCTTCTTTTCTGGGGACGTCTTCTCGATGATTATCTGCGTCGTCGGAGGCGTCTCCAAAGTGGCTCTTTTGCGCACGGGACAAGCTGTTTTTTTCCTATCATAACACACACACACAACACACACCGTAAAGTACGCTGATTCAAATGTTGTAGCGTTGTTTTCCTATTTTGTGTCGAACACTGCAGTCGCAGTAACTTCATTCATAGTTCATCGCCTTGGTCCGAGTCCCACTACGGCGCTGTTTCCCAACCGGGAACTGGGATGTTTACAGACGGCGTACAAACAAAAAAGGAAATGTTTGTGTTGTTATCTGATTTCTGTCTTCTTCTTCTTCTTTTTCTTTCTTTAATATACTGAATAATCTGATTAGACTGCAGTTTCAGTGTTGGAGTAAACACTTGTGGTCCAAACCGTATCCAAAGGTGTCCTCCGACCTGTAGAGTCAAACTCCTCACAAATAAGGTTCTGTATACATTTAGTAAAGACAAAGACATACTCAGGAATCCCCATCTTGTCGTCCTGGAAGCTGCGTTTTTGATTTAATCAGGAAAACGACGAGTTCGTAACCAAAGCCAGCAGCTTTTACGCACTCGACTCTCCGGCACATCCTGCGCCTCTAAAGCCTGACATGTTTACCTGTTCTGCATCCGATGCTGTAATCTGATCGACCACACTGTCGTGGTGCATTCTCACATGTTCGTAATGGTTTCAATGTCCATCATAATCTTTTTTCTTTTTTTTTCTTCATCTTAGTCTGCGCTTCATTACTGGCTATTATGTCTTTAATTGAGCCGTTTAATGATCGTTTCTTCCTCCCAAAATGAAGTGGAAACCCTCCGCGCGGTCATCTGATATCATCCGCTTAATTCGCCATCAAGTTCAGACTAATACGCGGGGACACGCTCGCGTCTGTCTGCAGGACTTCAAAGTTAGAGCCGGATTCCCATTCAGAGCTGCCTTCCCGGAGAGTATTTTCTCCTAATGTGTACGTCTAATAATGATGACCGCACTAACCGAGCTTCTCCTTGCTGTAATTTGCGCCGCGTTTCATGTCGAAGCAGCAAATCCTCATGCTTTCCTTTTTAATTTTTTTGTCTCTTAATTATACCCTTGGATTTCAAATTAGAGGGTCCACCATCTGGGCTAGTGCGTAAGTACTCCCATGTGTACCTATGTATTAACAAAGTATTTAAAGCAATGGTATTCCCCCTCATAACACTGGGGAGAAGAAAGGCCAAGTTTATGTTTAGTTGAAGTCAGCTGTGCCATAGTCACTGCACAGGAAAACAATCATTTCATGCGTCTTCAACGAGTCAGTCTCTCGGTGCACACGCAGAGAGGGACTGTTTGATGTTCCCTTAATGTTTGGACACCTAAAGATTTAATCCACCCTAAATTACAGTTAAGGCACAGCTGTTAGTTCAACCACAGATTATTTGCTAGATGTCTTCAGCAGTCGATACCAGAAAACTGGTCCTGTGTGTTAAATGTCAGTGTCATGCCCTCAGAATCAAAGAGTAAGTACTTCTTCCCAGAGAAATCCAATCAGAGGAGATTAAGTTTATGAGTGATGCAACATGCAAGAACCTCGGGGGGAATGTGCGAGGCAGGTCGAGGACAAGTTGACACACCAAAATATCTGCCACACTGCACTGAAATGCTCGATGTGGATGTTATAAGAGAGCTACTTACATCTCAGATCAAAATCTGGGCATGTGCACAAAAGAATCCTCAAAAACAGCAGAATTTAAATTAAACTGCTCAGGCCAGGTGATACAGCAGCGTATTAAAGGGGCGCTGTGTAGTTTTGGAGAAGAAATTCAATATTGACAATATTAACATGGTAATAATACAAACTCAGAAATATGTATCTTGTCCATAAGTGAATAAACAAGCTGTTCTCAGAGGAAAATAAGGTCCCCAGAAAACTGTTTGAAGCTAGAAAGGTGGCAGGGTCAAGTAAAACAGTATGAAACTGTGTTTGTCCTTGAAGGTCTGTTTGTTTATTCAGTTCATTCAGTCATGAAAACAAAGAGAGTTTGTTTATTTAGTTTGTCATTGAAGCTCTTTCTCTTCTACTTAAAATTCCTTCCCCAAAACTACATACATAGTGCACCTTTAATACATGTACATTGCTACAAAATGTTGCATAGAGCGCCTTTAATACTTTGCAGAGTGCCAGCAGCTGTTGCCTCTGCGACAGCGTGTCTAAAACAATTATACTGGAGTGCTTTCACTGTCCTGCTCGGCTGCAGCAGCGCATCAAGCAGAGGTGTATTAACAGCATAAGTGTTTTTAATCTTGTGCTGAGGGACAATCGTGCGCTCAGTGATATGCGTGCACACAAACAGAGACGCGGCAAAATGTGAGAGATGACGTGTTGCAGGAACAGCTAAGTGCCTTTATACAACCTATAATGTGAGAATGGGCCCATTCAGCCCACTTTATACTCAACGTGTGCAGTGTTAGTTCACCACAGGCCCTTAACATTAATGTATATGATGTCTCCTCCACCTGAGCTCAGAGGCTTTATAAAGAAACCCATCCAGACTCCCACATTATGTTTTGTCGTTGCTCACTTGGCAGCTGCTCAGGCCCTTCACGCAAATGTACACACAAGTGGAAGCCGAATCCTGTCAGAGCTGTCAAGATGAGGCGTAATTGAGCTACTCTGTAAGCCGGTAATGATGCAGCTGATGGTGTTGATGTCGTGAACAAGCTCGAGCTGGTTAATCAGCGTGGAATTATTTTGTTCTTGATGTTTCTGGTGTCCATGACCAGTCTTACTGGCCGCTTGATGATGGGGGATCAGAGGTGAAAGCAGTTATGAGGGTCCCACAGTGCATTGCAGACTCACATGTATATTTTTTGTTTATGTAAATTAGGCTTCATCTTATTGAAATGGAGGTTGAGGAAGCTTTTTCATGTTCCTGTTACAGTGTTAATGTGACTCACCTTCAAAGTGATCCTTTGTAAGTTCGGTGGCAGGGTGAGCAAGCTGTTTTCCTGTTAGTACACGCAAGGATAACCTATAATCTATCCTAGTGGTTCCCTGCCTGGGTCAGGGGATGGTTAAAGGAATAGTTTGTCATTTTGGGAAATGTGCTTATTTGCTATTCTTGCTGAGAGTTAGATGAGAAGATTGTTACCACTCTCACACATGTCAGCTAAATATGAAGCACCAACCAACAGCTGGTGAGCTCATCACAAAGACTGGAAAACAGCTAGCCTAGCTCTGTCCAATAGGCTGAAATAGTCTGATACATAAACCCTGTTAAACTGGGACATGTCTTTAGTACAGTTTGGTTTTTACAGATTAGACAAATTAGAAATAATGTAGTGAGCTTTGGGGGTGTTGCTAAGTGGATTTCATTGTTTTCACTGTTTTCATTTGTTTCCAGTCTTTGTGCTAAGCCAAGCTTCATATTCAGAGGACAAATTTGAGAGTGATATCGATCTTCTCTCTACCAAAAAGCAAATAATTGTATTTTCTAAATTATTGTTCCATAGTGCAGGAGTGAATCTTAAATCTTTCTCTTGTCTTTGCAATTTTCTTGTAAAATTCTGAATTGATTTACCCTTTCAGGCCTGTTGTAATTATTCAAATGAAAGAATCTGAAAAAGGGAAAATAACTCTTTTGTTGAACCGCTCACCGTTCATTGTTGAATGCAACCTGTCACAGGAGATCGTAAGAAGGGAATGCTTTGATTTAGAGGTTCACACAGCAACAACTGATCTGTCTGATCACACTTTTCGCAGCCGTGATTAACAGCGAGAGTTTCAACGAGAGCGACGTGAAACAAGTGGAATCACGACCTGTCTATCACTGGACTTTCTTTGACTTTTAAAGGTTTGTTTTGTGTTGAGCTGAGGCTTGAAAAGGACATGCTGTGACATTTTGGCAATGTGCGATACACTCTCATTACATGATCACACAAGACAGAGCTGTCAGAAATACAGCCTGATGAAGAAAACATCAGGTTAATACGCTCGACCAACTGAATCTTTGGCTGATCAGTGCAGGCGAGAGGGCTTTCTTTTCCTCTGCAGTCTATGCCAAGTCTCTACTTAACTAGACATGCATGAAATAACTTCTAAGGCCACACTGAGAAGATTTGCAAAGGCTGATTTCTGCGCAGAGACGTCTATAATCTAATAACTTGCTGCAGGTGAATCACCTCGAATATTTCCAGACCAAATTGGAGATTTTTAGGCTTTTTACTCTCATTCAACACAGCCACTCTTCCTTCTTCCTTAAAGCACTGTAGGCACCAAACAGAGCGATTGGGGGATGAATGACAGCATGTGTTGTGATTCCTCTTTGTAGCCTAACACGCATATAAGCTGCTGCATAAACTGGCAACCCTCTGTTTCATCTGGCAGCCTGCTCTGTTTCCTGCCCCCCGTCTGATCGCTGTCCAGCAGGGCATGATGCACTCGGCCGCAGACGGAACTGGGCGTCTCTGTGTGGCGCAGTGGGAGAGGCGAGGTGGCCGGAGCGCGGTTTGAAGCACTGCACGGACTCCTAAACAGTAGCTCACACAAAAGTCTGGATTGTAGTTTCTAAGGCTGGCAACAGTCGTGCAGCTTCTGTGTTCACTAGGTCGAAGTGGGATTGATAGGAGTCTGCAGTGTGTTTTCAGTTGTTTGCATTGACTGTGCGTGTTTGTGCGTGCATGTGTTCACCTGTCAGTCTCGAGGAGGCCAGAAGCTTTTTAACATTTCTGTAGCCTTTGGTCATATTACATGACCAGCTTCATCAGCAGGATGTTAATAACACTTTATGGACTTCATGTCTCAAACAAGAGTTTCAAACAATGTCCTAAATAGTGAAAAATGACCATCAATGCAGGCCAGAGCCCAGGGTAACATCCTCAAATCACTTGTGATCGCCGACCAACAGTAGAAAACTCAAAGATGTTTCAATGTAAAGCGATGTCAAAACAAAGAAAGAATCAGATTCTCACATTTAGCAAGCTGGAAACGACACATTCGACAGCCTCCCTTTTAAGACTGATCATTAATTTTCTGCCACTCAACTATTCAGTTAAACAGCTAGTAATTTCAACACTACATGCGTGTGTTTGAGTCCAGTTTAAATGTGAAGCAGCTGTGGCTTTCCAGAGCCTCTATAAACCTCCAACGTTCCTGTTCCTGATTTTAAAGGGGCCATGTCAAGTGTCAAACCAAGAGGTCTCACATCTTCTATCTGATGCCCCTCCTTTCATGTAACCCCCCCCCCCCCATACACACTAACACACATAACCACAGACACATACACACACAAAAACCACTCTCTGTCTCTGCCCAATCCACAACTCTCTCTCATCCAGCCAATCACCATATCTGTCTTGAATTAATCCACTTTCAAACGCAGTCCATACAGTGCAGTTTATGACTGGCCTCCATCAACCTTTGTAACCCCTGAGACAGAGAGATCTTTGTGTGTCTGTGTGTGTGTGTGTGAGAGAGAGAGAGATAGAGAGATAGAGAGAGAGAGAGATACTCTGAATCGTCTGCCTCGGAAGATAATAACAGGCCATCTTCAGCCAGGATCTGAAGAAACACGAGCTGGTGTTGGCAGAAGGGATCGCAATGGAGCGCTGGTTTGAGGAGGGACAGCGGGTTCTTAAAGAGTTTAGCATAAGGGCTTTCGGTGTGTGGGTAAACCCTCTGAGCTCAGTGTGGGGAGTGTCAGAGGGCATTATGGGAAGAGGGTGCATGGGTCTGGGTCTCAGATGTGGGCTGTGCGGTGTCCTCCCCCCCCGCTTTTCCGGTTCATAGATGGAGAGCTTCTGTGCTGCAGACACAAGTTCGCACAAACCACTGTGGTAGATTGGAGTAGCGTACAGTACTGTGTGTGTGTCTAAGTAGCCGTTCATGATTAAAGATGTGACTGTGTGTAGACACCAGTGGGAGTTTCAGACTTTATGGAAACTTATTATACTCATTTTCAGGTTCATCATTTTATTTTCGGTTACTACTTGAATATGTTTACATGCTTCAATGCTCAGAAAACACAATAGTTTTTCTCACACTGTCCAGTGCTGCAGCACTGTATCCCCCTCTGTCTGAAACGCTCTGTTTTAGCGCCTGTCTCTTTAAGCCCCCCTCCCGAATATCCAGTCACCTCTGATTGGTCAGCTCACACACCTGAGCCAGCCTCGCTAACAACAAAAGAGCAGCCGTGCTAAATCAATTCTTACGACCAAAACTAGCTGTAAGGCATAAATCATGCAAATGTGTGATGTGAAGTCTCAGAATTAAAGGCGGGACTACTGACGAGGTGTTCAGGAGCGGTGTTTTCTGTTGGAGAGAGGAGCTTCTGTCTGACTTTTTATTTTTCAAGATCTTTTTAGTGCACAAAAACCTATATAATGTAAAACACTGAAGCAAAGGGAAAAGTCCAAAAAGCATAATAGGTCTCATTTAGGACAGAAGACATTTTTATAATGTAGGTTAACTTTGGTTCTTAGTATGACCCGGACCGTGCACATTAATCGGGTGAATGACCCATCCCCTTTTTTGAGTGAACATAACAAGGAAAGCATTGTAAACAAAAACATATTTATACATACAAACATAGAAAGCCTTATTAAAAATTCTTAATTTTATTAAAATATTTATTCTTAGAAAAAAATCATGTGCTAGAATAAACATTAATCTATAGTGCAAGTAAATTATTCTCATGTTGAAGGCGTCAGTGCTAGTAATAAAGTCACCTAGAATTATCAGATGCCTCAGCTCTACAGTACGCACCATTTTAGCATCTTTCAGCCCATTGTTTTGGTTTTTATATTCCTCAGCTAGTTTGGTTTACACTCGTCAGCGTTGTTTGGTCTGCAGCAGCTGTTTAGTCTGAAAAAACAACTGCGTGCTACCTGCTTAGCGCCAAAAAGCAGACCAAGTTAGCGACCAGCTGCTGGAGACAGCATTTAGATGCTAAAGAGCTAGATATTATCCTCACGAGTTGGTGGAGACCAATCCCGAGCAAAGTGACAAGTTTAGCATACATTTGTAAGGTGGCATTAAACACAACTCCAAATGAACGCTTATGTTGTCCTGTTTCAACCTGATGTTTAGATAGGCAACCGTCTGCCAGCAAGAAGGCCATAGCATTTTTATTTATATACTACTGAAAATGTTCACT
Source organism: Pagrus major (assembly GCF_040436345.1). NCBI lineage: Eukaryota > Metazoa > Chordata > Actinopteri > Spariformes > Sparidae > Pagrus > Pagrus major. The sequence continues at coordinate 19,554,419 of NC_133219.1, forward strand.
GTTTTAATGTAAACTGTCAAACATCACACTTAAACTGTTTGGGTGAGGATATTACACTCAGGGTAGTGACATCATTGGTCTGTTGTTCTCTTTTCTAACTTTAAAGATAATGTGAGTCGCTTGCCTTTCATTCAAGGGCATGCAAAAGTGTTGGCATCAATCACAGGACAGAACAATCTACCGGGGACACATGGTTGCTTTTATGGCCTATTTTCTCATCACTCATTGGAATCATGAGCAAGCTGACAAATGGGGCAAGTCTCCCTAAAACTTTCGTACACTCTACAAAACTTTATGTGCAGGTTCAGTCAGTATGTCCTGGTTGTTTTCACAGTAAACCAAGTCAGTCTGCCTCCTCTTTGTGTTGCATCCATGCGTAATCAGCTCCACACCAGCCCATATGGCGCCCTCATGATTCTTCAGTGGAATGCCCCAAGAGGTTACGTTTACCAAGACAACAAAACACAGCAACAAAGACCGACCACGCATATCGACTTCAACTGACACTGTTACTGTGAGGTGACCGACAGCAGAACGGGCTGTTGAGTTATGGTGCAGAGATACTAACATGCTACTTTGCTCTTGGCTCTCCTTCTTGAGCGAGTAACGCACGAGATCACCTCACATAATTACAAGCAGAAATATAAGATCATCTTTATCGGGGTTATAGTTTTGTAGATTTAAACATTATTTTGTCAAGGAAAAATGCTAAACTTTTGCTGGTTCCAGCTTCTCTGCTGCTTTCCTTCTCAGAACTTTTTCTCACATTTGAAAGACTGAACAATTAAAGATCATATTCACATGGCGGCCATTTTCCTCTGATGTCAGACTCAGTGGGAGGTTTAATTTCATACTGCATAAGTTGTATAGACGTTGTATAGTCTGACTAATTGTTATCACTACTTTCTGATTGATCAGCAACAATTAGCCATTATTAACATACTTGACTCGATACCCCGTTAGCTAACGTTAGCATTGAAGCACTTCCTAGCCAACGTTACTATTTGATTACATACGCTTCTCCTTTCAGGGTCCAATAGATATGTCCAAGATGTGTGTTGATATTTTAGAATTTCTTTGTCATTTAAGATAGTAAATGAAGGGTCTTTGGGTTTTGACGTCACTTGAGCATTTTTCCTCATTTTTCTGATCTTGTATGGTACAGGGTTATTCCGATACCGATACCAGAATCGAAAATGCGTCCGATACATCCTAAAATGCTTTGATCTATCTGATACCATGTAATGTATTTAGCAGAAACTAAATCCTGATACTTTCCAGCAGCGTCAACTACACTTGTGTGCAACTTAACAAATTTGTTTGGTATCAAACTGGTACTCAGCATTGGTGTTGTGAAGGAAAAAATTGTACTGGAACATCTCAATTTATAGACTACGATAAACTGAGTAATCATGAGATTAACAAGCAGATAATGAAATTCATTGATAATGAAAATAATCATTAGTTGCAGCTCTATAATCAACAGATTGGGAAAAAAAAGTTAGTTTTAGCTGCCCTGTAAATAACACATCAAATCTCCCACCAGAAGAAAAATATGGTTCGTGCAGGAGTAAAAACAGGCTAGGAAGAGGCTCTTCTTTCCAATCACACAATACAGTTGTACATTTGTATGTTACCTCGTTGACAACAAGGTAGCTTTAAAACTAAGCCACAGCTCATTAAAGAAACCTCCTCATCTAGTGCTCCAGGGACAGTAGCACAAGCTCACAGACGCTACCTAGCAGTGTAAGAAGAGGAGACAGGGATGAGCTGCACTCATTGTAGAGCCAGACAAAGAGAGTAGAAAGTTTTAAATGAAAGAAAATAGAGCATTTTCCTTTTTGCGTATCCCAACTCTCATGGTACTCAGCATGCCTTGACTTGTGAAGACAGGCCAAAGTTTTGAAGAATTCCCTCATTTGCTTGGCCAAAAGTACGTTGAATCTGGCTCACAGTTGGTAACAGAAGAAGGGGAATAAAAAAGTCCTCTGGGTCAGAAATGTGTGCTTCTGTGTCAAGCAGCTGCCCATTTACTTCCTGCTGACCTCTGGGTGGTGCCCTCCGAAGGTCAAGTTGCGGGCAACGCCCTTGTTCTTCCATGCCAAGGGATTGGACTGCCCATAAAACCACCAACCACTAAGACGGAGAAACAGACCTAGTTATTATAAACACAATCATGCTTATTATCGTGCCACTGTGATTCTCGTCCTGTCGTGTTCAAAGGCTTATTTGTTCAAGTACCTCTCTCCATGTCAGTCCCCGCTCTCCCCATTTCTCTTTTTGAATGTCTGTTGACTTATTCATTTTTCTCTCACCTTGTGCAAATCACCACCTGCCAGGCGGTTAGTCGGGCAACCCGGCATGCAAAGCAGCCAGACCAGTTCCAGCTTTAGGATCTGTGATGGCGATGGTGGCGCATGGATAGCCTCCCTCAGAGGTGACAAGGCATGACGGGTGCGATAGTCATGTAAAGCACAGAGCGGCGAGAGACAGAGGCGTCCTCAAACAAAGTGGAGTGAGGTTGACTGTGTCACTTTGGTCCCTGATCCACGGAGGCGGTCCTGTGAGACAACATGAAATTAAGCTGTCAAGCTGCTGCTGGCTGTACACAACTGTCAGGCTTGAAAGAGATAAACAATGTTTAGGTGGGAGAGTGCACACAGAGTGGCTAGAGTAGTGGTTTGTGAGGTTTTGTTGCTCAAAGGTCAGTCAAGACCAGAGTATTTTTTCTGAATGAGCTGTGACATGTTGTGTTTGGATGCAGCTCTGTTAAGAAACGTCTTTACTTTTTCTCTCCCAACTCTTCACCTCAAAGTATCTAAAAGTTTTCTTCCTCCTTCTCTTGTAACTAATTCTCCCCCTCTTTCCTTTCCCTCTTTTGCACATTTTAATACTATTATGCATGAGATGTGTACCCTGGCCTCTTCGTGTACCTTGACATTTGCGTATGCATGAGGAGACCCACTCCAGTCAATGCCGAGTGACATTCTCTCTCAGCTTTGCTGGTGCTCTCTGCAGCAGCCAGAGCCCATCAGCTGGAACACACTCCAGGGCGAGGGGGTAAATCAAATAGTCAGAGAACAGTAATGAAATACCATAGAGCCTTATGCTCCTCTATGAATTCTATTAACTTTCAAACAAACAATTGTTTTCATTATCAAAACCCAATTTAATTCACAGAGAATGGAATTTTAAAGGAGGTTTTAAGGCCCCGGGGAGGAAGTGGCTAGTGCGTGAAGACGTTACACAAAATCTAGCTTTCTGCCTCAAAGCTGGATTAATACACTGACGTGAAATCAAAGTAGAGTGTTATCAGCTCTGGGCCTGCTGATAAAAGGGAGTGCAGCTTTGCCATTCCCTAATAGCGCTCATTGGCTGGTCTTTTGTTTCTGCATTTCAACGAGAACAGGAAAAAACGATTAGACTGTGGTTTGATTTGTTTTGGTACAAGCCCAAAACCATTCTGGCTTCCTGTCTCCGTATTTCTCTTTTTGAACATACTATTAATAAAGCTTTTGACATAGTATGATTAAGGTAAATTAGCTGTTATTCTTTCTTTGATTCAAACATGTAACATGTTCCAAACATCTCGCCAGTGATTGGTCGGGTGTTTTTACAAAAAATCTCCACAGGCTGAGTTTCAAAGCAACCATGTATTTTTGTGGTGTCACATGCAATTCTGAGTTTTGAGAAGCGTAACCAAGAACATAACGGGAGGATATTGAATTGCTACTGTGTGAGACATGACCTGTCCGGCGAACCTAGTTCTTTTTATACAGCAGTTATGGTTGGGCCAGGGCCACTGAGGTCTCTGCTCTGCTGCGGTAGAGTAATGGCAACCACTTTAAATAAATGGAGAGTAATTTAGCTGCTGAGCCCCGGGGTCTGGTTAGTGTCCAGCTGCAGCAGTTTGTGGCCAAAGAGGCAAATTGTCGCCTTTCCTCTTTGCTGGAAACGCCCACCTACAGCACTGATTCGACAAGGCCAAGCAAGTGGACATGGCTAAATGGACAGAGCAAACATTTGGACAAGTGAAGGGAGCAGACGTAGCTAAGTGGACAGCAAACAAAGGAACAAAGCCAGTAGCGGGCAGAGCTAAGAAGCCGTGACAGTGGATCAGAGAGTGCAGAACAGGGGTTGCACGACATGTTTCAGTGTGGTCATTTCTGAAGGAATATGGAAATAAACATCCATTAGCTTGAGCTGCGATAGCACAGTGATAGTTAACTGAACTTTACCAGTTCATGGACCCTACTTTACAAACGCATAGGAACATCTCAGTCATCCGTTTTCACAAATAACCATTGTCCCTGCGGAGCCAGTGATATCCCATCGCAATGCAAGGCCCTTTGAAAGAGGCTTTAACTGAAAAGGGGTGAAACCCAAGTCGCCAAGAGGCCCTGGTTTAGTTGTCTGTCCTGCATCGAAGGTGAATACAGCTCCCCGAGGTGAACACAAAAAGGGTTGGGTCTGCAGCAGCCTACGTGGCACCAGCCCACGACCAACGCCAACCGAGGGGTGGTCACACTCGGCCGATGCCGTGAAACAGAATCTGCTGGCCCTCAATAGATGCCTCGAAATGGATCCCCTTCCCAGGGAGGCCGGTGGGATGCCCCCTGTCTTTTACCAGAGCCATCTGGTTCCCAGTACTGCTGCTCTTCCCACAGCCTCACAAACCACAGTGAAAAAGGATCGCTTTCATAATCAAGATCAGGAACTAGAGACGTGGCTGGTTAAAAGGGGTCTGAATGTTGAGCGCTGTGGTCCCCTCTGCAGCAGCCTATTGTGCTGTTGTTATTGTGTCCTTGGAAGTGCACTCTGTTGCGGTGTATCTGACAACCTTTTGTGATTCGATACAGTGGAAATGTGTGCTCTGTTCATGCTCTGACCAGGTCCATCAGGCAAGATCATTTGAAAAAAGGATTTAAACATGTTAGGCTGTAACACAAGTTAAAATGAATGTCGCTTTGGTGAAAATGATCACAGATTGTTCTGAAGACAACAACAGTCATAGGTGGCTCTGCGTAGAGACAGATTTAGGCAACATGTGTTGACGCAAAGGAGATTTTCTCCACAATGTATATGGATTAAAAGCGTAAGAAATTCTAAACATGCCAAGGAATGCTGAAGGAACAGGCCAATGCCTCCATCTGCGTTTTACAAAGATAGACAAAACAAATGTGTTTGATGTGTTTGACACGCTCTCCAAATGAGCACGCTGGAGATTCATTGCATGCAGATGGGAACGTGTTTGAACTCCACACATCAGGTCTGTTCATCCACCGCAGCGAGCGAGAAGTAAAAGTTGATTAAACCTCATTATTCAGTATATATCTATTACTGTTCATTTAATGTCAACCCCTGATGTCAGAAGAGTGAATGAAATCTGCCATTGGTCAGCTTTAGTTACATTTAATCACAACACATGGCTCTAAGCCTCTTTCAGACATTTGATCAACTTAAGCCCAATTTCCAGTAACCACGTTGTTCCATTTCTGAAAAGGGCCTTTAAAGCGGCCCGAAAAGCTCGGGATTCCCAGGCTGACATGACACTCGGACTTGGGGATTTGAGAGAATATTATTGAGAGACTGAGTGAGGTCTTATTCAGAGTTTTCATTTTGCTAGTTTTGTCATTTCGCACAGTCATGAAACACATTCAATGTTGATGAAAACACACATTATGTAACTTTTTCACCTTAAAATAACAGCTTCAAAATCATTTTGATGGTACAGTGTCTTGTATCTTCAGTGAGAGGGGAGGATCACAGCGTTACATACATGTTTACGTACAAGTTTTACAAGTTTCCAACACATAACATTGTTATGACATAATGAGTGTTGTTTGTATGTATTCACAACAGCAGTGTTTCACTATAGGCTGCTGTTGTAGGCTCAGGTTAATATGCAACAGATTTATACAATACATATAGTAGAGGGTCCCTGCTCCTTCTCTGTCAGCTAAAGGGGTCCATGGCCTAAAACACGTCGAAGAGCCCTGTGATAGTTGATCAACAGAAAATTAATAAACTTACCATTATTTCCATTATCAGTTAATTTGCCATGTATTTTCACGAATATTAATGTTTTGGGCTAGAAAATGTAAAAAAAATCGAACCTCTTTTGTCCAACAACAGCCCAAAACCCAAAGATTCATCCTTTACTATCATAAAAGACAAATAAAAGCAACAATTCCTAAAATATAAGAAGATAGAATGTGCATGTCTGACATTTTTGCTTGAAAAATGACCTTTGATAATTGATCTTCAAAAATACAGTAGCTGGCAATTCATTTTCTCAAGTAAAATCAAGTAATTGTTGCAGCTCTATCAGCAGCTATTTTGATAATTAAAAAAAAGCGATAATTAAAGTAAGCATTAGGGCAGCCCTAAGCCTCAGTTACCACAAGGATTAAATGACAAAATTGCACAATTAAAAGGGGATTATAAACTCTCTAATTTCAGAGGACTAAAAGAGACAAAGTCAAACAAGTTGTGATGACAAGAAGAACAAGAAGGACATATTTCCTACTAACTTTATAGTCTTCTGTCAAATTATATAGATCTCTAACATAAAGTAGTTTGTAGTGTATAGAAATGCTGTACTGAGACAAAGAACACTTTGAACTATCAATTGCGGCTAAAAAGGAGAGGATTTCTCATCCGTCCTACATGAATTGCCACTGATTTTTTTTCCTGCAAATTACATTTTGGCATCATCTCCACAACAGGAAATGACTATTCAAAGCTTGAGTGTGAAATTTACTGTATACACCTCTTCCAAACAGAAGCATGGAAAGCTTTGTAAGGAGAAAGTCTGACATTGGGCGAAAGTTTAACATCCGCACCCTCGTCAGCGACCAAAGTGAAGAATGAAGAGCTGCACATGAACATGAGGAGTGTGCAGTCAGCCTAACAATGTTCATACCCACCAGACTGAACAAAAAACTCCTTTAAAGTCCTTTAAATCCTTTCTGCTGCTTTACACAAAAGCGTCGGCTTCTCTTGCCTGGAGACTTGTTGTGATTCATTTTAAAATAAGTCGAGGCATCATTCTGTTTCAATAATGATGTCTGTTAAAAGTAAACAGGAAAAGGAGCTGAGCTTTTGATCTAGTGCATCTGTGTTTTTTGCATCAGCAGGGCAGGTCACATCGCTCCCTCCCCTCGACCAGAGACCTTTATTTATCCAAGTCAGCCCTCATCTTCCCTCGACCCTGTAATCACACAGGACCTCTGAGAGAAAGAAAAGAGGGCGGCAGGGGGGTCTGCAATGGTTGCACACAATCCCCCTGCAACAGCACTGACAGAGCTTCAGCCCAAACCAAACCACATATAATTTACATTCCTCAGATACCAGCTAACCTGAGCACAAACAGGACGATCGAAAACAGGTGTGTTTAGGGGCGACCTTTTTTCTTTCATGCTTCACCTTTCTTTGAGGTGCTATCTGGCGTTCTTGTTACTGCTTAAAGTAGCTTAGCGTACAGAGGAAAAGGGCCTACATGTGGATCTGAGGTCCATCGCTGTGTACAAATTGAAATATTGTCTTTGGAGCAACATGAAACTTGGAAATCATCCTGCAAGAGAGCAGACGGGAGGCAAGCCGAAGCCATACTGGCCACACAGCTTACACAATGTCACCACAAATTGATTACTGGCCCATTGTGAGGAGAGGAGTTAGGGAATTGACAGACATGTGCGCTCAAACACACACACACACTAAGTGGGTGATATCTACAGTACAGTGATGAGTGGGTGAGAATGGCATCGCCACAATGACACTGGCCCTACCACCGAGGGAACAAAAGAGCCTGTGTGCACGGCAATGTGTGTGTGCGAGTGTGTGTCCTCCCTTTCCTTCCTCATCGGATCCATCTTAAAATGCAGCGGCTGCTCCACTGATGAAAATTGCTCCCTTTCGTTCTAACTGTAAGTGCATCTGGTGGGGGAGTATGGGTATGAGGGGGGAGAAGAAAGAAAGAAAAAAAAAAGAGCCAGAGTGATGTGGGCAGGAGTGCAGATTAATGCATGTTTTGTCACAGTATATGTTTATCAGGGCAAGTTGACTGAGAGATCATTTTACTTTACCATCCATTTATACAGGCAAAACTAAAAAAAGCCGAGAGGAAGCTTTAAACGCCTCCATGCGAGGCGCGCAAGGCCATTAGCAACTGTGAGCCACCATGACTTGCATCACTCATGACTCTGATCCGTCCTCTGGTTATCAAAGGCTGCATGCGACGAGGAACCCATATGGGGATTTGTTATTTTCTTCACAGACGACACGCATTAGCAAGACCTGTTTTCTCTCCCTTACGGCCTTCGTCGGTTGTTTGTTTGCTGGTAAAGGGCCCCAGCATGCAGCTGTGCCGCAGAGCTCCTCTGGAATGAGATTTCTTTTTTTCTACCCTCAAACTCAGACCCCATGGCGTTGGAGATGCTAAGTCTTTGCTCTCTGTTAATTTTACAAGCCTGGCCTTTGTCGGCCCTGTCTATAACATGGGGAAATGTGAAATAAACCCAGCACAAGAAGGAGAAAATTAGAGCCAAGGTTAACAATCTGCGGGATCATAAAAACAGTCTTTGTCCCACCCTGACTCACTCTGTTTGCCTCTCTGTTTTGCTCTCTTCTCTCTTTTCTGCCTAATTTTGCCTCCCATGCCACCGCTCTGTCTTTCACAAACCTTCCTTCAGCCTCAATGCTCTGCTCTAATTTGCAGTTTGGTTTAATTTAGGATGGATCAATCCCAGAAGCACTAATTGTGCACCTTTGAAAGGTCTCAACCGATCACCCTCATCTTGGCTTCTCTATCTCTGCTACCCTCACTTATAGACCGTGCTTTCTCCTGGCTGCACAAATCATGTTTACTCTGGTGCCAGAATTGGTTTAGAGCAGGTTCAGTGGCATGTGTTGAACATGCAGGAGATTTCCCCCTCTATTTGTTTAACCCTGTAACCCCCTGTCCTCTTATTGTATAGAGAAGTGTGAATGTGTGTGTGTGTGAGAGAGAAAATACAGAAAACGGGGACAGCGTCAGAGGTGAAGAAGCTTTTAATCATGTTTGGAAACATGGCCTCTTATTTTTGGCAGATGTTGATTATGACTTGAGGAAAGGAGGTGCCAGAGGGAGGTAATTGAACGCGACACCTCATCCGCCCTCATGTCAGTTTGGCTGGCGGGCCCCTGATGTCGACATTTTGCCAGCGGATTTTTTCCCCAGGGTTTCAGCAAGTCCCTGAATGTCCTTTACGTCATTGTCAGAGTCTGCAGCCCATCAGTCACTCCCTGAACTTCTGCCAAGCAAAACTCAAAATCGTCCCACCTTGTTCCATCGTTGTTCACTCGCACAGCCAGAACCACGCCAGGTCCATCCGTGCTGTGTTGTGTCAGATATAATCCGAGATATCCTGCAAAAGGTGGATGTCTCTTGTGCTTTGATATGTTTTGCTGATTGATTTTTTTCAAAATCTCTCGAGACATAACAAGTAAAGTAATGGCCAGAGAGCAGCTTGTGGCAAAAAAAACCCTCTTGTGCGTTTCATTTCTGCGACAAGCTACTTCAAACAGGGTTTTTTGGCAGCACGTTTAGCCCACCGCTGGCTCCAGCAGATTAGACTCTTTCCATTACGGAGCTAAATAATAGGGGCCGTGCTAGAACGAGATGGGGCCATGTTTTATAGGTGCTACCCAGCATCTTTGGCAGGGAGTCCTGTCGGTCTGTGGCTACTGTGGTAGTGAACTCGGGAGGTGGTGCAGTGGAGGGTTTTTGCAGGAAGAATTGCGGTAATGGAAGCTATTTTGGGAGTGAATGAGGTCTTAGTTTATGGCCTGGTCATCTGGAGCTACAACCTATGACAAAAGCATGAAAAGAAATGGAGGACTGTAAAATCTCATTGAGCGGTCTTTGTCTGCAGATTTAACTAGTTAGAGGCCTCTGTTCTCATCACTTGGGAGGCTTTATTTCTGCACTTTCACTGACCCCCTCGCATGAGGGCACTTTTTAAAAAACTCTTACAGGAGAGGAGATCAGAGAAGCAGAGAGGAGAGGTGTGGTCCATTAACTTCCGAGCCCCCCCTTCCCATGAGAAATCACTGACTTCTCCTCAGCAACATCTGACTTCATTATAAGAGCCTCGCTGAATCTGTGGCTATCTGTGAAACCTGGATAATAAATGTGAAGCAGGCTGGCTTCCTGCGATCCTCTGAAGTCTGATGTGGTTTTGATGTGGAAATAGATGCTGTTGGGGAAAAGGGGAACCAGACTTGAGTTGCAGCCAGCTGTGTCCCCCCAAGAAAAGAAATCTGTAACCGGCTACATCTGGCCTGGTTTGGCCTGTCCCTGGCCTCTGTTCTTACTACACTGACATTAATCAATTATTCATACCTCTTTTAACAGAATTTTAATAACCGGTGATTTTAATTTACACGTCGACATCTCCTCAGACTTACTGTCTAGAGAATTTTTAAACCTTTTACACTGCCTCGATTTTAAGCAACATGTCACGCAGCCGACCCACAGCAGGGGGCGCACCTTGGACCTGGTTATATCTTATGGTCTGTCCATTGGCGCGCCCTCTGTTGTGGACCTGGCTGTGTCTGACCATTTTTGTGTGTTTTTTACAATCACCAGTTTTAACCAGCGAGAGGCCCCTGTGGGAACAGTGAGGAAACGCTACCTAACTTCTGAAGTGGCTGCAAATTTTATCCAGATCTTACAGAGCACTCCTGCCGAAATTCTACCAGCACCCTGCGATTTTATTACTGACAACTTCAACAACAAAATAAAGACAACACTGGACTCAGTGGCTCCACTTTTTATCAAAACAGTTAAAACAAGATCTACACCCCCGTGGAGAACTGAGGATATCAAAAAACTAAAAAGGGAATGCAGGAGTGCTGAAAGGAGATGGAGGAAATCCAAGTTGACAGTTCACTACGACATACTACGTCAACGACTCAAAATTTACAATAACACAGTCAAACAAGCAAGAATCTCCCACTTCCAAAACTTAATCCATGACCATAAAAATAACCCCAAATTCTTATTCTCCACAATCGATCTTTTAACAAACAAAACTTTTAAAAGATCCTCCAGGATACCAGATGACGCCCTCTGCGAGGATTTTGCAGACCACTTCAGAAGAAAAATCAATGACATCAGATCCAGTCTTTTATCCCAACAGCTTTTAACATCTGGATCATTGCTTTTACCTGAGGAAACACTTGAGAGTTTTGCCCTGGTTGATGCGAGGACACTTGGTCGAGTTTTCTCCCAGGTAAAGCCCACAACCTGCCTTTTAGATCCCATTCCCACACCGTTTTTTAAAACACTCTATGGATTCTTTGAGGAACATCTGCTGTATTTGGTGAATTGCTCTCTTCAGACGGGTGTCTTCCCCACCTCCTTTAAAACGGCGGTGGTGAAGCCCCTTCTGAAGAAGAGTGACTTAGACCCCAATGTTTTAAACAACTACCGGCCTGTATCCAACTTACCATTTTTAAGTAAAATTTTAGAAAAACTTGTTTCTAATCAAGTAAATGAATTTTTAAACTCAAAACATATTTTAGAGTCTCATCAGTCTGGTTTTAGGATGAACCACAGTACAGAGACAGCACTTTTAAAGATTTTAAATGACATCAGGTGTAATTTAGATAACAACAAACTCACAGTCTTGGTACTACTGGATCTAACAGCCGCCTTCGATACAGTAGACCATCACATTTTATTAAATAGACTGAGGAACCTGGTTGGCCTCTCTGGTACTGTTTTTAACTGGTTCACATCCTACCTCACTGATCGAAGTTTCTTTGTTAGTATGGATACATGTTCCTCAAGAACCCATAAGATAAAGTGTGGGGTTCCCCAAGGGTCAATTTTAGGTCCAACTCTTTTTAATCTTTACATGCTTCCCCTTGGGGACGTCATCAGGAGGCATGGCATCAATTTCCATAGTTATGCTGATGATACACAACTGTACATTGCCGCGTCTCCTGATGACACAGGGCCAATTGATGCCCTTTTTAACTGTATTTTAGACATTAGGTCATGGATGGCAGCAAACTTCCTACAGCTCAACCAGGACAAAACAGAGGTTTTAGTCATTGGTCCTGAAGGCCAGAGAGAGAAACTTTTACCAAAGCTACAGGATTTTAAACCCTCAAAATCAGTAAAAAATCTGGGCGTGATTTTTGACTCTGACCTCACTTTTATTCCACACATCAAAAACATAACAAAGATAGGTTTTTACCATCTTAAAAATATAGCCAGAGTCCGCCCGTTTCTCTCCCAGGCCAGCACGGAGGTGCTGATGCATGCTTTTATCTCTTGTCGTTTAGATTATTGTAATGCCCTGCTCTCTGGTCTTCCCAAAAAGAGTTTGCATAACTTACAATTATTACAAAACTCAGCTGCACGAGTGCTGACGAAGACCAGAGGGCGGGAGCATATTACGCCTGTTTTAAAATCGCTGCATTGGCTCCCTGTGCGCTTCAGGATTAATTTTAAGGTTCTTTTACTTGTTTTTAAGTGTCTTAACGGTCTTGGGTCTTCTTATCTATCTGCATTACTTTTACCCTATCAACCCTCGCGGACCCTGAGGTCCTCCGGTGCTGGCCTTTTAACGATACCACAAGTTAGAACTAGAACACACGGGGAGGCGGCATTCAGTTATTATGGCCCCCGATTGTGGAACAGCCTCCCGGAGAACCTCAGGGCCGCAGAGAATGTTGATGTTTTTAAAAAGAGGCTCAAGACCCATCTTTTTAATCAGGCATTTAATTGAGCTCATTTAACTCTTTCTAATTACCGGCATTTTTTATTATTTATTTATTTATTTATTTATTTATTTATTTATTTATTTATTTATTTATTATTATTATTCTATTTTATATTAATTCTTAGTTAAGCCAATCCTGTTTTATTACTTACTTGTTTTATCTCAATGTTTTATTTCAATGTTTTAGTCGTTATTTATGGTCTATTTTATACATTATATTGTTCTATTCCCTCAGTTTTAGCTTCTATACCTTTTATCTTATTTTACTGTTTTAGCCCCTCGATTCTCCAGTGTTTCCTCCTGGGGGCCTACCACACCGGGAGTTGCTTCTGGTCCACCGTTGGGGGTGCTGTCCCGAGGACGGCCCTGGCCGGAGTGGCGGGAGAGCTTTACGCCTTGGTGTGGAGCCTCCTGTCTACCTGGGCTGGGGCGGTCCTTTTGGTGGCGCCCCTGCAGTCATGGACCTTGATTCCTCTCGGTGTGCACGGCCCCCAAAGGTAGCTGTTCCTCACCTCTGATCTTTGTGCCGAGCCATGTCTCCTTAGCAATAACTAGTGTATGTCTGTGGGTGTGTGTATGTTTGTGTGTGTGGGGGTGTATGTATGTCAGTATGTCTATGTATGTACGTGAGTGTGTATGTAACTGTGTATTTGTGTGTATGTTTATGGGTGTGGGAGGCTTGGGGTTTTTATGATGTTGTCTTGCTCTGTTTGTTTGTTTTTATCCTCTGTGAGGCACTTTGTGCTGCAAAACTGCATGAAAAGTGCCATATAAATAAAGATTGATTTGATTTGATTTGATTTGATAATGAGCCCCACAACAGTAATGGCTACCAGGACACACTGGAGGGGAAACATATTGTCGCAGATTGTGTATTAATAATCTGCCATTTCTGACATCTTTGTTTGTAGACTTGAAGGTCTTTGAAACCTTTGTTTGTACTCAGTGTGCGGCCTCCAGTTTTTGGTGGTGCCTGTACAAATTTGATTTTTTTATGCATAATACTGTCCATGCTCGTTTCTGTCATAGACTTGCTCTGCAGAATTTGGTTATAGTGGAAATATTGCTCATGCACTAAGCCTGTTTTGCCATCCCCAGAGCTCGAAGCATATAATAAAGATGGAAGGAAGCTCTTTATGTCGGCCCTCTGTGAGGAAGCAGTCGTCTGTAATTATCGCTGCTTTTCATCCCTCGTAGCAAACACAACAAATAAGTGCTCTTGTGTGACCTGGCAACGCGTTTTAGACAACCCATTTGTTTGTAAGCTTGTTTGTTTGTGTTCTTGAGGTCACGTGATGAAAGCCCCATACTCTTTTTCTCTCTCGCCCCCCTCTTTTCTCAGAGCATCAAGTGCATTTGAAGTTGCAATGTGGAAGTCATTAGCCACAAATCCCAACAAATATAATAACAGGGCGATTAGTTCTCTCTTAACTTTGCTGTTTTTCCTTTTTTTCCCCCCTCTTATTGCCGGGGTGGTGCAGTATTCTGTGAGCGCAGGGCTTGGTCAAGGGCGAGTCTTCCTCTTCCCGTTCCCGGACTTTTTCTATTTGTAGATCTGCATGTATTTTATAGGAGGCTTTTTTCCCCCCCTTCTCTTCGTCTTTCATGCGGTGGTGGCTCTGTTTCCCATCACGGCTTATGATGAAACCACAAGAAAGCTCAGGCCCATGTGACGAGAGCGCAACAGTTGCTTGGTGACAAGGAAAGGGGTGTGAGATGGGGGCCGGGCGTGTTCAGAGGGGAGTGAGCCCAAAGTGGTGACGGTCCAATCAGCAGATGAGCTCTTCATTTCCTTCAGGACAAGGATAAAATGCTCATATTCACACCGCTCCAACGTTAAATTGGCCCTTTCTCTTTAGCTTGATAGATGTGTGGCCATCCGCAAGGCTCTTAAATGGACCATTCATCTTTACGATGGCCTCACTTATCTCTGAGTCCTTGCAGATCTGCTACTTCCCATTCTCACCACAAGCAAATGGTGCCTTGAAACCACACGGAACACCCTCCCCATCTCCCTCCCCGGTGGCAAAACGCTGCCATATTTACCATCTCCTCCTGGAAAGCTAACTTGGCCGCAGCAGGGTGGAATGATTGCCAGCATCGGCGCGTTCCAAGCGGACCATGTGCAGACAAGCTCTCCTTCATCCTGAAACTCCGGAGTAAAGTTTCCTGCAGGAGGAGAGGAGACATTTTCAAAGTCATTTGGCTCTTTCTTTTTGATACAGTGTGTTGAGCAGCGCTGCACGCAGCCAAGTTCAGTCATTTTAATACCCACTCTTTTCGAGGAGAAGATATTTGAAGGACGTGAGCTCATTTGGGATGCAGTCGGCTGCCCTGTCCCTGCCTGATGTTATCCTCTCTGACTGGGGCAGTAACAGTCGTGATTGCTTTTGGGGAGCAGTGACTCATGATTGTGCTTGTGCCGCTGCCAAACTCTCTCAATAGCAGTGTTTCCTTCCCTTTCTTTCTGTTGCCGGGGCTGCTGGCACCCAGAAAAATGTAAATGCAATGAAAATTCATCATCTGTTTCCTGTCTTCCCAAAGTATACATCATCTTATACAAACTATAACCTACCAGGGCAGTTGACACTGATGTTGGTGTCAGAACACCCTCTTTATCTTGTCACTGCTGCGTCCTTTGCACATGCAACAACTGAGATTGTCCAAACGCGCATTATTTAACACACCTCGCCTGTCCTCTGGGTGTCAGCCCAATGATAACTCGTTTCATCCAGCCCTCTCATCACTCCTGTAAGGGTAGCAAGAGGATGACCCCTGTTGTAACACCATTAGGCTGTTTTTCTAATTTTATGGAGTCGTGTTCCGCCTCAGCCAAACTCAAGTGGATTTACGATCTGGTGGTTGATATCCTTGCATGCCGAGGCAGTATTAATTTGCTAAGAGAGAGGGGAGCGATTTACAGACAATGGAGTGGCATCATAATTGCAGTAACCTGAGGCCCTGCAGCTCCTTGCTGCCGTTGAACTCCCGTCAAGCCAGACGATGGATGACTGATAAGCCTGACTGAACAACACAACCGAAACAACTTTAATTAAAAGCAACTTTGGCTGACACACTGAGAACAGCCGGGGCCTCTGATTTACTCTAAAATTAAGTGTTAGCAGTACATTTGTGGTACATGCGAGAGGCTGGAATGCGTGTTGCGTGCAAGCTCACTGCTGTAAATATTGCAAAGCATGGTAGACTGTATGGGAAGCTAATTACTAAACAAAAGAAAGTTTCACAACATTTACTGCTTGTTTAGGCCCCACAATTTAAAATGTATTCACTTTTTAAGCGTTGGCTAATGTTAATTTATTGATCTCTCACAAATACAAAGAAGAAAACTGTCATCAATGATGCTACCTGGCTCCTCTACACCTGTGAACCGCCATCTAGGGGCTGCCATCTAAGGATGGATGTGGCAGCAGTCTCCAAAAGTTGCATTGCAAGGCTGTGGGACTAAGCGGTCCCCAGTGGAATGTTTGTCCGTATATCAGTTGAAAGGGGATAACATAAAAGGCAAAAGCAGCAGAGGTGAAAAGAGTGGAGGATGGTGAGAGAGGAGAACAGATGAATAGAAGAAGAGAGAGAGAGAGAGGAAAGTTTGGAAACCTTGGAAGTCGAAAGAGAAGGAGAAAGAGCCTTGGAGCACAGCTGGCTCACCGAGGGGTATAATGACTGTCATATTGCAATGCATTAGCTCATGCTCCGACCCAGACAGCTTGACTTGATGAAAGGGGCCGGTCATTGGCTAACCACGTACATAGCAACAAGACCCCATGGAGACGAGCCAAACACACAAGTATTGTTTTTATCTTATTAATGTTTGATTGACAGGCGTGACGTGAAATTGTCGTAATACTTCCTTGTGCTCTTGCTTGGCATTCTTACACTCGCAAGTGTCTTTGTATGTCTTAATAATGGAGAGTGCATATATTGCACATCAGAACTTCAAACTGTTGCTCTTGTGGCATCATTTGCATGATTTAATGTCATACTTAGACATCGAAGAGCCTGTTTTTTTCTTGCACTGAAGGGGTATCCTGCTCTGTCAACAGTCCTAGAAATAATGAGCACCTGCAGAATGAGTAATCATAACACTCACATAATAAATTAATATTTTCCACGGTAATGCAATCAAAAGAGGAATTCAGTTGTAGCTGTTAAACCTCTCCTGACGGGAGCCCCCCGAGGCTGAGAACGATGAGCGGTGATGGCTCATCACGCTCCCATCAGCCATTGTTTATTTGAATTCCCTCTTTCAGGGAAGAAAAGCCTTCCACCAGCCATTGTTTTGCCTTGGGAACGCAGCTCACTCTCTTTCTCACTCCCTCTCTCTGACTTGGCCATATGGTTGTCATATACTTCCTGGAAATTCAAGCCATGTTTGCTTTTGTTATGTATCAGCAGGGCTTTTTTTTTTTTCTTCCCCTACGCTCCTGCGTTGACATTAATCGAAACAATACCGTGATTGATCTTGTCTTAACAAATTTGGCCGGAGCTGAAATGAATTGAGGCTGAGCGGAGAATACAATTATTCCAAACGTATCGTCTGTGATCATTCCAAACAAACATTTTAACAGCACGAAAAGTATTTCACTAAATCCAGACTCTTCATAAAGCACGTCACATGTGTGGCGGCCTTTTACAGGCCTGTTTAAAAGCGCTCGCCAAGCTTTTGATTTCCATCTTAATGGATGTCTGATCCCGTATTGCAGACACCAGTAAATTCTCTCACTTTCTCCGTCTCACTTCTCTGTTTTCAGAGTGTTACACTGCCAACGGGGAGGACTACAGGGGCTTCCAGAACCAGACCAGCCTGCATGGTGGTAAACCCTGCCTCTACTGGAATGAGACCTTCCAGCACCCTTACAACACCCTCAAATACCCAAATGGAGAGGGTGGTTTGGGCAGACACAACTACTGCAGGTGAGTCCTTGTCTTGATCTAGACGTTTACAGAAAGAGTTTACTTATTAAAAATAATGATACAAGAAAAAGGTTAATGAACCAACAAGCTTTCAAATAATAGGTTGGGACCAAAGGGTTAGGATTGGAGGAGGGTGTTAATACATTCTCTATAGTTGATAGTTTAAAGCAGCTAAATAAGTTTTGATATGTTTCTGTCTCATCAGCACATATAGCATCAAATAGAATGCAAAGAATTAAACTTTAAAGCAGAAGTTCCCAAACTTTGACCTTGTGACAACTTCATCTAAAGTGGTGCTAACATTTTTTAAGTCCCAAGAGATTAAACTATTCAGTATTTCAGGAGAAAATATGAATCATATGTGAATATCCTGCACTTTTCTTTTCAAAAGAATGTTACGTGACAGTATATTCTGTCTAAACAGCCCAGTCGCAAGGATATAATATTGGCAAATAATGTTATATAATGAATGCAAACCACAGATATGTCCAAGGCTGACATTTGTACCAAACGTGACATATCACGTCCACATAACCCTAACCAAGAGTTTTTTTGTGTTGAACCTAATTAGAACATAAGCACAGCGTTGTGACAAGAAAGAAATAGAAAATTCAACTTACACAAACATTAAGTTGCAACATAAAGAAACGTTCAGTTTAACTTATCTGTAGTTTTGCAGAAACAGTCTTAGCTAACATTTATTCTGGCTATTGGGTTGGTTTCAACGCTCTTTGATCCACTGGTTTACACATCCATACAGTCGAGCATATGGAGGTCACCAGTTGAGGGAGTGATGGATTCAAACAGGAAAAAAAAAGCCATATTGCAACCTTTTGGAAATGTCAGTGATCATATTTAAATGCAGCATCAGATTATTCTTCCTCGGAGGTCACACCCATCTCAAAGTTACATGTAGAATTTTAAAAATGGGATGTATTTATCATTAATTGGTTGGAGTCCCAGAGTATGCTTCCTGTTAGCAAAAGAGCCCCTGTCTCGCAAAGATTGTTCCGACTGTTTGCTAAAATGCAGACCAAACCTGCCGTCGCTCCTGATCCATTTGTTTTACAGGGTCTCAGACAGAGGGTAAAGGGAGAGGGTAAAAGTTTAGAAACACATTATTTTTAAGCTATATTTTTTGAGGATTTTCACTCATTTCACCACTGAGCATTTCAAGAAAGCTTTAGTTCTCTCAGGAATGTAAGAACAACAACTGCTCCCTTTTGTTTTATTGTAAAGCAGTCTCCTTTTGTGCAGCAGATTTGCCACAAAAATTCCAAACAGCTGCTCACAGTGTAGGCGGCCAATCTTTTTAGCAGTTATCTTGTTTGTTTCTGATAGTTTTAATTATGCTATTGATGTCAAAACGCATTCAGTGGCAACTGAAACTTTCTAAGGCAGACTGATGTTTGACAGAGCTCTGAGTTTCACAGACAAAGCATTGGACGGTTAATAATTCAGAACCAGGTTGATTTGCAGAGGTCTGAACACAGGGGACCTGCTCAGACATTCGTCCCTGAATATTTTATTGACGGTACCCGAACAGAACGTTTAGCCCTGTCATCACAAGGATGCAAACACGCTTGAAGAGTTTGTGTAAGCAAATCTCCATCCCTCATCCCAGGAATGTGAAGGGACACGGTGGCTTTGGGTGTCTAGAAAACCCTTTCAATCCATCAGTCACACCCCAAGTACGACTGTCAGCGTTGTATGCAGGACTGTCAAACTTGAGTACTCGCAGTGAGCCACACACTTTCGTGTGTGAGTTCAAATTCACCGAGACATCTAGAACAGTGGCTTGGCCCAGATCGCCAAGCCATAAGAAGCAGAACACCCCCTCCTCCTCGACCCAAAGCCTCTGAAACATTTCTCTAAGTCATGGTTGTAAACTCATAACGCAGCAATGCTTTGAAGTGGCACTGGACAGATTTGTTTTTACTTAAACTGGATGGGAATTCGGAAGATTTATGAGGAGGATACATGCGGAGGATCGAGTAAGGCTTTCCCCTGCCCATTAGGAGTGCATTATGTCCAACAAGCGATTCAAACTGGACATCTTCATTGTTTGGATTTCGCTGTTTTCTTGGCCACCAACGCTTTTCCAACTCACTGACAGCTCACAGCTTTGTTTCTTCCTGACAGAGAGATTTCTTTCTCTCAGGGCTGTAGCAACAGCTACTCTCAGTCTCTCTCAGACACCCTCCTTGTAAAGAGTGACCCATCAGCAGTCTTCTGGGGACGAAAGTGGCCACTTCATTGTGAAAAGATGAGGGATGGTATTTATGGCATGTCTGCACAGGGTCAAATATTTGTGCATGTGTCCATCCACCCACATGCGTGCCTGTGTGCACATGCTATTAACATCAACGTGCCAGCGATGGAGTGGGTTATCCCACCGCAAAGAAAGACATGTAAAGTTTGATTTGTTTGATCACAGAAAGCTGCCTTGTGAGATGTGTTGGATGTTGTTGCTCAATTTGGTTTGCAAATCTCCTTATTTACATGATGCGCGGCTTGCAATTCAAATTCTGTTTCCCATATTTCTATAACCCCCACTAACCTTCAAACTCTGTCTCATCGCCTTACCCTGGCTCTGTTCGTCTTTCATCTGAGGCTTTAATTTTTTGCGGATGTTTCTGGCTACAACTCAACAAAAGGGGGAGGTAGCACAATGAAAGCAGGGAGGAGGAGTAAAAAGGGAGAGCCAGGGCATTTGTGGCATGTCTGACCCTGAGGGCAATTGTGGTTTTACGAGATGAGAGCTGAGGCTAGAGCACAGGTGGATAATGCGAAGCAGGGAATCACTGCACGTCTTAGCTTTAATACGCGGCTCCGAGCACGTATCAGATGTTGAGAAGCAGAGAAGTACGGGATTACAAACTCACTTCTCGTCCCATCACTGGCACTCTCCCGGTGGTGATTTAGTTAAGGGAGCACCACAGTGGTGCTGAAGAAGGAGCCTTAACAGCCCCCACATTTCATCTTTATAGCCTGCTATTAAATACCCCAGTGAAAACAGGAAGAAACTGGGCATAGGGGAAATGTCACATTGTTCCCCTACAAAAAAAATGGAGCACAAAGCCTCAGGAAAAGGACAACAGCTCTCGTGTCTAAGCTGAGACTTAGCGAGACTCACTTCAGCAGTGAATATCGCATTACTGTTAATCGTCATGGTTCGATTCAGAATTCATTTCATGTCATAAAGTAGAAGTAAATGATCTACTTTTATGTCCCGCATTGAGCTTGGATGTTGCTTAACAGTCATTCCTCAATTTAACACTTAAACAAGACGCTTTCTTCACTTCTGAAGTACTTCTTTGACCTTTTCTGAATGCTTCGTGACATCCATAAGAACATCACACAAATCAAAGTCCTGATTTATACTTCATTTATTGTTCCTTCCAATCTACCCTTCCTACCGGCTCTCCCCCCCGGTGCATTAGTATGAGGGTTTGAAGTGCATGACGGTTCAGTGGGTGGTTGAATAGCTTTGCCAGCCATTTCCTGGCTATTTATATGCAGGTGTGTGTGTGTACTGTGCAATTTATGAGTGTCCACTATGGCTTCTAATGCTTTTCCCTTACATAGACGAGATAATGGAAATGCCAGAGTGAATAGTGTTCCCCAAGTTGATTGTAATTGAATCTCTATGATGTCAGGTGCAAATCTGAGGTCAGGGAAACTGCAGCCAAGGTGTCCGCCGTTTGTGCGACTATATTATGATCCCAGTGCGCTGCTTTGTTGAATTGAAGAAGTTAATAAAAATGTCCCGTGAGAAGATGGACTGTGTTGCGCTAAAGCATCAGTCATCAACATTATAGTCATTTCAGAGAATAAGATATACCACTTAAACATTTGTCTTTGAAGGGTCGATTCATTCAAATTGCAAGCAAACATGTTTTCAAACTTTTTAGCCTTCTGGACAGTTGTTGGTTTTATTTTCCCAGGTTTTGAGATATCACTGTGAGATGTCCTCTTCCAACCTGTTGTTACGTAAAGAGGGACACCAGATCTGCTTTTCCCAACTTTTATTTTCATTTCAAATTTGTCTTTAAACTGACAATTTACAAGCTTTCTGCTTATCATTATGAAGTAAATGTTGAAAGAAAAAGAAATATCTTAAATCCTGAACAAATCAAACCAAAACATGGCTAGACACCAGAGGGAGGTGAGAAAAGTTTTCTTTGTAATTTAGGTGAATGGATCCTTTAAAGACAAGTAGACAAGAACATAGTGGCGTGTTTACCAGACACAGTAACATCACAACATCGTATTTAGCACGAGTGGACCATGAGAGAGTAGACAATAGACTATACATATCGGGCCACAACCAACAAGCCTCTTCTTCAATACATTCATTCATTCAGCACAGCAGCAGGCAGCAGTTTGCATGCTAAATCATACAAGCCAATTAAAGAGTCTTCTCTCAGGCAGTAAATTGCCAGACTCTGATCTGCTGTTGACCTCAAATCCCAATCCAGACAAGCCTCTCACCACCACTTTCCAATCAGCATTTCCACTCTCTCCAATTCAGCAAAATGAGGAAAGTGCAGCTTTCATTTTTTGTATACTATCTACTAGTTTAACTAAACAAAAGTGTCGAATCTCACTTGAAGTTTAACTTGTGAAAGAACACGTAGGGGCTTGTTATTTCCAGCATTCGCTCACATAGTCTGATGTAAATGATTTCAAAATTTTTATATATACATTTCACAGTGCCAGGCATTTTAAAGGTGGCCATAAATTTTGTGATTAAGGTACGTGGAAAACGGTTATTAAAAGAAACCTTTTGAACAGCGGCCAGCCGGGAACAGCTGCTTTTTTTCTCAGTGTTCACATGGAAGACAGTCTTGCCTTCAAATGCAGGAGCGGAGAGCCTGTGAGGCAAAATGCAGTGTGGCTATAATTGGCTCTGTACCGAAGTGTGCGGCTCACTCCGAGCAGAATGAGTCAATAAGCGTAATTGTGCCAATTAAGTGTCCAAACATCTTCTTGTGATCTACCTCTGGGTATGGGAGTGTTTCAACAAGCTCTTGCACTCAGAGCCAAGCGAGCCCTCTCTGACGCACAAAGATGTGAATGCAAACCCCCCCCCCCCCCCCCCCAACACACACACACACACACACATACGTATACACCCATACTGGCAGCAACTTTTATCACAGTGTCTCTACAGGTATATGTGCTGCCGGGTTAAATGGATGGATTTCCTTCCAGCGAGGTCTCCGCTTATCAGTGCTGTGGCACCTCGGATAATCTGAGACTGTCTGCTTTCCAACTTTTCTTCCACCCTCCTCTCACACACACATGCACGCACACACTGGCACCTCAGGGCAGGATTGATAATGTTTCTCTGTTATGTGGGCCGGCCTGTTCACCTCAGCCCTGTGGATAATGTTCCCATGCTTTTGCTTAAAGGGTGTGTGCAGGTGTGTGTGTGTGAAAGAGAGGGATGAAACACTATTTGGGGACCGGGTAAAGCTCGGATGGGCACACCACATCATTACTGATCAAAGATGCCGGTGGGTCAGATATGGGATGGGTGGTCCGCTGAGGATCTTTTTTTTAATGCTGATGGTTGTAATTCATGCCTGCCTCCTGAGGGGGTGATTAAGAAAGTGCAGTAAATTACTTAAGTGGCTATAGATGAGCTCTTGGGAGTCCTGTTTCAAATAGGGCTATTACCCGTTGACAGGCCTGAAGAGGAGGAGGGAGACAGAAATAGAGAGAGGGTATACAATTCAAAGTTTTGATGGTTGGACTCAGTTTTTGCTCTCTTCATTTCAGCAGTAGCCTCAGGCTAAACAAACAGGTGCCTGCATCCAATCTGGGTGGAGCAACAAACAGATCTGGGCTCATGATATGGTGTCAAGATTTACTGGAAAACAAGGCTGTGTTTATTGTGAACATGGGAACATTTCAGGGTAAGAGAAGTTCTGGGTTGTTTATGATAGCAGAATGGTACAAGAGTAAATAGATAAAAATGTGTCTAGATGAACTCTTCCTTCACACAGTCCCTTCGCTGACAGCCTACAGGAATGAGAGCGATGATTGTTTGCCAGATATTGAGAGTGAAAACAAGCTTAAAGGCACTTAAACTTGAGTTCAACCCAGAAAAAAGTCTTAACAACGACATCTTTGTCAATACCTCATTTTGAGTGTGAAAAGAGAGGAGGAAACTCTGGATAGTGTTTTTGATAGGAGAAGAAAAGACATGGAAACGCCCTTCACAACGCTGCTCACAAAAGGCGAAACGGGATAGTGCAGCGCCGCAGGGCTTTTTCAAGATGCTACAATGAGGTGTGTCAAAAGAGAAGAGAAAAGGTCTCCGGCAATTACAGTCAGGCCTGGAAAAAAAAAAAATCGCAAAGTCATCTTAGAAGGCTCTTTCAGTTGACAGGATGTGTATTTTTACAGTTCACAGTAATCCTGAAATATAGCTTAAAGAGCTGAAACAGCATAAAGATGAACCCTGACTGCCTACGAGCTGCTTGATTTCATTTATCAGCAATTTAGAAGTTGCAGTAAGGGTCATGATTTACAAAGTGGCATGATCACCCTGGAGATATGGAGCCTGCACAAAGCTTTTAGGTATTTCTATCCTCAATCCCACTTCTCATCGCTTTTGTAAGTGAAACTGAAAAGCAAAGCACCGAGGGGCCTGTCAGCCTTATTATGATGGGTTAAAAGTGCCTTGATGAGGTTCAAAGGAGGCCGCAGCCTCAAACAAAAGCTTCACCCCATCACCCATCCCTTTTTTTCAGGTCTGTGTCTGGCCCCGAACAAAGAGCTTTCCCTCCCTTGACCTCCAACCACCTCCACCCAGCAAAGACCCATTGGTCTGGCCCTTGACTGACATGCATGGTCAAGCCTTCAGGGCCTAGAGGAAGAGTCTAAACTAACAAGCGCCAAGGGGCACTGCTGGGGAATGATTGACACAGCCAAAGACAATCTCCCTCTGAAACATTATTGAGTATTCAGCCCTCTACAGCGCTGTTGTTGTTGTTTTGCCCTCATATCTCTGCCATCATCCCCTTTTACCATCCTTGTCCCCTTTCCCTTTATCTTTTTCTACCTTCTCACTCCCCCAACACATCTCCGCTTCCACACAAAGAAAGACAAATGTGAAAATGCATTTAATTTGTGGAAAAATGTGCATCCACATCAGTTTTTCATGCCATTTTTGTAAAGGTAGTGCTGTGACTTATAATGATTTTCACTATGAATTAATATGTCCTTTTTCTCAATTAATCACTTTTACTATAAACTGTATACTATAATTTCCTGAATCCAAGGTGGCGCCTTGTCACAATCAGAGAGATTCAGTTTACCATCAAATATGACAAAGAAAAGCATCAAATCATCATTTTTGTGAAGCTGGAATCAGCAAATGTTTTGCAATTGTTCTTAAAAAATGACTATTTCATCACGTAAAAAGCTGCAGATTAGTTTTCTGCCAATAGACCAATAAATTAATTGACTAACTGTTGCATCTCTAATCACAAGTTCTGTAAATATCAACATAAATACAGGTTAACATCTGTGTTGTGTTTGGTTAAATTAAAGGGGAAACTTTAGTTGAAAATGTTTAAAAATGAACCTAAATTATCAACAGAATGTGAAGAAATAGCATTTTTGACATTTTGATATCTATGTATTGTGTTGCGGAGATATCTGCTGAACCAGTCCAAGCTGTCCGGACCGCTAGCTGCGCGGCTAACTGAGCTAACCAGCTAACGGCAGCTGCAGTTAGCACCGATAGGCAGTTACTTCAGTGATGTGCTGACCCCTATCTGTTTTGAGTGTGAGATGGCTAATAACTCATCATGAGTAATCACAGAGTGGGTAACAGACCATAGAAAAATGACTGTGGCCCAGCGTCTGCATCACCTGCCCTGCAGTCCATGCAGGTGTTTCTATCCAGAACGTTTTTGAAATTTCACATTGTTTTTGAAAAGACACATTGTCATGTTAAATCAGCGTAGTGTAAACGTGGTCCAACTGTCACCCCTCTCTGTCTGCAGGAATCCTGATGGGGACGTCCAGCCGTGGTGCTACATTGCAGATCATGAGGACGGGATCTACTGGAGATACTGCGACATCCCCACATGCCAGAGTAAGACATTATTGCCACTCCTCTATCTTTCTTTCTATTTCTCTGTCGGCTCTGCCCTTCTATGCCCTCAGGGCCACATCATGGGTGCAAAGACCAGCCATTTTATTGCGTTGCTCATCTGCTCGCCTGCTTTGAATAGCTTTTATAGGCTGTACGGCTTGTACACAGCTATTATCATCTAAAAAAAATGCCTCTAATTGCCTCCCGTCACCCCTCCTCCTGCCATGCCCGGGCCTGCCCTTACTTTAATGTGAGCTGTCAATCACTTCCTCTGTGTATGTATACAGCATGTCTCTGTGTGTGTGTTTTTGTATGTGTGTTCATCAGTTTCCCCTTTGGCTTTGTAGCTTGTTTTGACACGTTTTTTCGATGTGAGTGATTATGTGCATCTACCTGTTACCAGTTTGTTTTTTCATGATCAGTTCACATGTGGGTTTGAGTCCCTATCTGGTGATTCCTCAATGAATGTGTGCGATGGACTGCTCGAGATTTTGTGCTCCTGTGTGTCTTCTCTGCCGCTTTGGCACACATTTTTTAAAGAGCTGCCTGTCTTTAATCCCATTACTTTCATTCCCTCCACCTTTTTAATCGCTGCTGTTGAAAACAGACTTAGGGGATCAAGCGACACCGTTTTTGATGCCAGCGATCATGAATTCCTGCAGAGGAGGTTCAGATATAGCGATTAGCTGCAAGCATGTTTAAGTTTTTTTCAGTAACCGCCACACATGCTTATATTTATAAGGTAATCAGATATTTCTTACTACTCTCTTAATGTTATTTAAACATTTTTCCCGCATTGTTCTCTTTCGCAAGGCGTTTAAGGTCAGAGGTGTTATTGCATACCTGACTGAACACAATGTTGAAGAAGAAAGCGGCTGCTGAAATTTAGCAGAGCAGACCTCAAATATTCTGTTTAACTTAAATAAATATTTAATTTACCTCTTTTATCATGAATTACATTCCCCATTCTTATTCTTGTAATCAGCCTCTACTTTTTGGCTATTTTTCTCAAAGTAAAACATTCTTCCTCCCTCTTTATCTCTTTTCCAAACATTTACATCCTACCTCTTTTACATCTGTTATCTCTCTGTCTGGACCTTACATTCCTTAATATTCTAAGAATTCAGTTACCTTTGAAATCCTTGCCACAGCCGGCCTCGCCTAAAATCCTAAAAGACTAAATGCAGCGTGTGTGTGAACAGTGAGGTGGACAGTAGTAATCTGGCTGAGACCTAGAGATGTTGTGACTTTTACCGCCATCCCGTCCCTCCAGCTATCCCACCATTATCCTGTCCGAGTAGCATGCTTGACTAAAGCCTGCCGTTTGAATGACCTGGGACCCATTAAGCCATCTAATAATGCCTGTTGGCTGCATGGCCCATGTGTATCCATGTATTTGTCCATGGCATTTTTGCGTGTTTGTGTGTATAGGAGCTGTGTGTATCCCATTAGACTTTTGACTGACCTATTTCAGACAACTGTCCATTTAGCTCAGTTTTTCTGGGCTGACATCCCAAACCTTTGTGGTTTGAGAGGAGAGAGGAGAGCAGACCATACCATCTCTGTTCAGAGCTCGTCCCTTATCTTTGGCAAAATTAGGCCAGCTTTTGTTCCAGATGGGTTTGCCATGTGCTGCTTCAGCCTTGTTTGTGTCAAGGATCCAGTACAGTGTGGCGTGTAACCCATCCTTGTGACATGTGGCCAATTTCTAACGGCTGAGAGCTTCGCCCGTATCAAATGCTGTTCTACATGAACGTTTCTCTTTCTGCCTAGGCATTTCAAAGTAACACAGAGCTCTGTAATGTAAGAAAAGGTGATTAGGTTTGCTGTGAGCTAGGCATCCAGTGTCATGAAAACATGCCTGTTCAGTGGAGACGGTTTCTCCCTGCAGGGATACCGGGGAGCTTTCAGACACGAACGCTCCGTCTCATCTATTGTGAAACCACAATCGCCACGTGGTGCCTCACCTTCTGGCGGTGCATGTTCTCAATCTGCTGCGTTTGAAAGCTTCAGCTGCCAAGTGAGAGAATGCTGATGCTCTCTCAGTGTCAGCGCTCTCGGTCTGCGGCTGGCAACGAAAGGCTGAAAAACACCGTGGTGTGCCAGAGAGATGGGCAGCAGTGGTCTTTGTTTTCATTTTGTCTGGGTTTTTGTTTTGTCTGTGCCTTCATTTTGTCTACTTTTTTTTGCTTACGTTTGATGTTGCGTGGTTGGTAGTTGGTGGCCACTCGCTGAGGCACCTGGAGCCTGCCAACGGTTGGTCTGTTATCCAGCTGGGTTCCCTGTCATCTAGGGTCATGCCACCCTGGTGAGGGTGACACACCCTGCTGGAGCACATGCTGCCTGGCTGGTCTCATGACGCCAGAAACACATAGTCTGACAGGATGGATTATAGTGTAGGTCACAACATTTGTTGATCCTAGTAATCCCTCATGGCAGTAGTTATCATGTGGTGGAATTATCTAAACATTTCAAAAAGGCGGTGCTGTCAAAACACATCGACTGCCGTACAAATTGACATTACCATAGCGTGTCTGTGTGGATGCTGGTTTTGAGGCTCTGTTCATTTCCAGGACGCTAAATTCTCCACTAAGTATAACCCGGTCACAAGTGTTGTTATTTATTAAAGTCTAGTTCCTGTGTAGTAGACCAGACGTGTAGTTTCACTTCATTCAACTGATTAATTTGAGCTACACTGAAAGTAAAAGTGAAGGAAAAACCAGACAGATTTTTCTCTGAGCTTTAGGTCACTTCAGTACTGATTTATTTACATCAAACTTGAGTTCGTGGAGCAGAGAAGGCTTATTTTGTCCGACTGAGCAATGCTGATTCTAATGAGCTGTTAGGAATTTACGGGTAGGTTCACCAGATAAAAATTAGAGTCGACAGCTCAGTCCATTATGAAGGGACTTAAGTTTTACACAAGTTTAGAAGTCGGGCGAGTCCTGGTTGATGATAAAACATGCATTTACGTTGATGGTAAAGGGTTTGTTTTTAAAGAATAGTTAAACAGTTAAAAATGCTCCAGCTGAGCACTAATAAAACCTGCAGTTACACATTTCTCGCACAGCTTTACTGCACGTCTCGGATGTCATAACACTTGTTGACTTGACCTGAGACAATGTGATAGTTCCTGTTGAGTGTTTCCTTTTTCAGAGCGTTCCACAATGAAAGGACGTCTTGTTTTTGTAAGACTCCTTTAATCTGACATGCATTCGCTTGATGATGTGCCCCGGCTGAATTTGACTGACAGAGCGAAACTGTCAGGGTGAAGTCCTCAAGCGTTTGCCAAGACAAAGACACTTTGATCTGCGCTCATCGCTCAGCAGCGATATAACCAGGAAAAACTTGTTGTGCCACTGTTTGTTTTTTTTCTACTCTGCATTAAAAGAGACATACAGCAGCTGTTGTTCCCCTAATGCAACAATGCCTTTTCGAAAAATGCTAATTTGGAGCATAGTGCATGTGGAGGATGATGATTGTTAGGTAAACCCAGGAATAATAAACCCATTTAAACCCCAACATCTTCCACCTTTTACATTGCAGGACTCTTTAACATCAATTATGTATGGCTTTAAAGGTGCACCTAGTAAGATCTCTTTCATGGGCTTGATAAAGTCCTTTATTACCAAACCCCCTTCAGTATTTGTGCTATTGAAGGTGCACTATGTGGTTTTTTTTTAAGAAATTTTAATCAGAAGAGAAAGATCTTCATTGACTGATTTTTTTTTTGTGTGCCTAAACAAATTAAATAAACAAATTCACTTAATTTTCATGGCTGAATAAACAGAAAGAACAAAGGACAACACAATTTCATACTGTTTTAATTTGTTTGTATTTGGCGGACCCTGCCAGCCTTCTAGCTTCAAACAGTGTTCCGGGACCTTATTTTCCTCCGAACACAGCTTGTTTATTCAGTTATGTAAATAATATTTCTGAGTTTGTATTATTACTTCTTTAATATTGTAAATATTATAATTCTGATGTACAAAACTACCCCTTTCATTCACTATATATTCACTATACATCACATCAATTGATTATTAAACAAGACTTGTTAACAAGATGGAAAAAATAACATTTTCCCGAAGCTACTGCATGTATTTTTATTACCAGAGTGAGATACTGTTTGTTTACAGTCTTTGTTATTTCACGCGCTGTCATTGCAGCTGATAATACCTGCTGAGTTGGGTAAAGAGTCTCATTATCTGTATGCCTGGATCCCCGTGAGCTAAGTTGTGATGTCTTCTGATGTTCCTTTGTTACAAAGCTGTCAGTGTGTTTACACTTAACATTTAGCTGACTTGATGTATGACTTGACTTGCATTACAGTAGGTTATATCTATTTGAGCAGTTGAGGGAATGTCTGATTAACCTTGTCTGTCACCATGGAACAATAGTCTGAGAGAGCGGCACCACATCCATCTGGCAAGCTAACCAGCCACCCCTTGAAGACATTAAAACAATGTAGTTCTGTGTTTGGCCCAAGGTTTTATTACTGAATGTTGACGAAAATATGCAGTGATGAGATACTGCCTTCATTAAGAGTGATTTATGAAGCGGCTAAATGGCACTTTGAAGTTGTGGAACAAATGAGTCAACCGCCGGCTCGTCTTGACTGAATGTGACCAGATATCTGTGCATGAGTTGTTCTTGTTCAAACTTTTGGGATGAAACTGAGCTGGTCATGATTCAGGGGTTTTCACACAAGTATTCTTTTAACTTACTCTGCCTCCACCGCTGTAAATGTCAATCTTCTCTACTCAACTACAAACTGTTAAATTGACATTTGTGTGGATTGTAAAAAATACCACCAGCTCTAGCTGTCACTTATCCAGTGAAATATCTCAACATCTACTGGAGGGATTGGCAGGACCTTTTAAGCAGGCATTCATGGTGCCCTGAGTCCTAACAGCTTCACAACCAGGCAAAGTGGAGCTAGAGACCAAAGCAGGTCTGAGAGGAGGAAAGTCAAGACCAGACATTACCAAAGCAGAATCTGTCTATTTTTAAGTTCATAGTGGGCAATTAGCACGCTGTTTTGAGTAACGTGGTTGATTTATGAGCCTCTCAAATATGAAGTGATGTACCTGTCTCTGCATCAGTGAGGTGCATCCAACCGATCAGTACACTAATTGTAAAATAAACACAGGCGTTATTACTTAAATTGCGTTGACTGTGAAGAAAATAGGAGGCTGTTGCTCAGGATGAGAAGAAAATGCATTCTTGAAGGTTTTATGATAGGCAGACAAGTGCGAGTCAAAATAAGCAAGAGGCCGAGACAGGTCGAACTTGTCAGACATGCGGTCTGGAAACCGAGCTCTGACTAAAGCGCCACAGCCCTGCCTCGTGGCTGTCGTGGCTGCCTGAACCAGGGATGCTTTCAGGTTCTGTTTGTGCAGTTTTCACCTCGCTCTCTGTCGATGTTTTCAGAGGCAGAATATTTCCCTCAGATGGTCTTGTACCAGCTTTCACCACAACCAACCCTCTAAACTAGCATACTGAGGCAGGTTCAGGCATCACTGAGCGGAGAAGGGTGTGTGTGTGTGTGTGTGTGTGTGTTACCGTGTTGTGTGTGTGTTTGTTCCTGTACTTTTGACAGAGTAAAGTGTGAAGTGAGCTCATTTTCAGCCATTCCTTCATGCCTCCCTCAGGATGAATTGCAAAAACTTGTTTTGTATATCCCCTGAGTTTTCATCTAGCTCAACTGTACTTTGGGTTTAGCCCCACTGAGCAAATATCATGAACAACCATATAAAAAAAAAAACTCTTTAAGAGGCTATTGTGGATGTTGATGTTGGGGTAAGGTGCTGACGGTTAAGTCTTGGCTCGGAGATCTGACTTGTTTCTCTCACACATATCAAAAGTAGGAAACAAAGTTAAAAAAAAAAAAGAGTTCTGAACTGTTTAAACAGGAAGACAGATTTATAGCAGATGATCCAGTAGAACAAAAACAAGCTAGCATGTGGCTCCTCTTAAAAGAACTCCATTCATAATAATGAGCTAATGACTGTGAGCGTGTGTCTGCACCCACATGTCCAGAATTAGCTTTTTGTCTCACTGCCACCAGGCTCTTAAATTAAAAAATTACCTGCCAAGATTATTTTATACGAACCAAATTAATTATTATTATACATTTTTCATAGAAATATGCCAACCTCCTCCTTTTTAGACCTATTTTATGTATGGAATGACCACTGCTGCCGTGTGAGTAGATTTAGAGGTTTAATTTAAAATGCGTACAATGGAAGTTTCTGTCTTCATTTTTTTCTTGCCACTGGCGTCCACATGGGGATGGTGTTAACTTTCATCCACACACTGGAGAAGTTGTTTAGATTTAAACCATACATGAGTGAGCTGAGACATTTTTTTTAGACGGGTGCTAATTTTGAGGCTGTGTGGCACAGACATCCATCAGTTTGACATGTCCCCTTTCACCTGCATTAGGCCTTTCCTTACCTGGCAGAGAGGTTTGGGGAGCTTTGAGCACGCTCATTGTTATCTTACTCTGACCTCTGACCTACTCATGGCTCCACCCACACCTGCCCTCGGGGGAAATACCTGCTTGTAGTGCTGTGAAGAAACTCTCAGACAGAAACTAGAGAGTAGAGACTCTCACAAAAACAAGCGGGAGGACATCAGGACGATTTAATCTCTCAGCCTCTTTCTCTGGCTCCTTCCCTCTCTCAACATGGCTGGGGTTAAATCAGTCAGGGCCATTAGGGAATTAAAGGTATTGATTACGAGGCGAGCGGGTTGTGTAGAATGTTTGCTAATGAGAACAAGTAGCTGGCCATTGTTTAGTGGTAAGAGGAGCAGATGAATAGCGGGTCAACCAATTTAGCTGTGGAAGATGAGGGCGTGCAGCCAAATGTTGAGCAGTATGATTCTGCGCAGCTGCAATAAATGTTATGTTATTATTGGATATTGTTCGGCTTGTGTAATTCAAGATCACAGTGCTTTGTGTGTGTGTTTTGCCTGTCTTCATTCAAGCGTGATCAAAATGAATGAGCATAGTGAATATGATTTTTAATTGTGGAAGATAAGACAGTGACAACAACACTTTATATCAGGGAACTCATATTAACCATTGACTGATTGCTCATTAGCATGCATATTAGAAGTGTATTGGCTATTTATTAGTCATTATGAAGCACTTACAGTAAGTACTTAAGTGAGTAAGTAAGTTGTTGTACATGAAGTACGAGATAAAATAAAGTCAGGGCATAAAGGTTTTTGCAATTCCTCCTGAGGGGGGCATGAATGTGTGAATTTCATGACAATCCATTCAACAGTTGTTAAGATCCCTAGAGCCACAAAGTTAGCACGGCCAAAAATAATAGTGGTCAGTATGTCCTACAGTGTGGTCAAGACTGACCCGTGATCCGCAACTCCAGTCAAGATTGCCATTAGATTTTACTCTACCTTTAAAGCCCTCTGATGACAACCCAGTCGCCAGAATAAATGTTGGCTGTGTATGTTTCTGCAAATCACGAATATGTTGAAACTTTACATTTCTTAATGTTACAATTTAACTTTTTTGTTTAGGTTCAGTTTTCTATTTTATGATGTGACTATGCTGTGCTTATGAACCGGTGAGGCATCAGTACAAAAACCACTATCCCTAGCCCTGGAGATGTCTTGAGGTCGCAACAAATAGTTACGTTATATATTTGATATGATATATCGAATGGTGTCATGCTTTCAAATGTAGAAACATGGTCTTGATCTGCAGTCACTGGCTTGGAACAGGTGATTTTGTATACCAGGCAAACCATTTTCTGCACATTCCTGGGGTTTGTGATTGACGTCCAGGTAAACCTGCCACAGCAGACAAACACAAAGTCCATCTCTTTGAAAGTGAATGATGATAAATGGAAGTGTGCCGCTGTGCTGCTTATCTAACGCCTGAGGTGGCCTCAAAGTGCCTGCTCATCTTTTCATCTCCCAGTCGCCCCGGTATCAAGTCCCCCGGGATTCCTCGGGACACAAGCTATTTAGTCTGTCAGGGGAGGCAGAGTGATGCAGCGTGGCGGCCATTTTTCATCTCTTTCCGGCATTGTTCGGCCTGGTCTCTAAGAAGGCACTAATTATTCATTTAAAGCTCTGGCTCTTCCCTCTTCCCTCTAATTAGATGGTTAGTCACTCTCCCAGGGCCCCGGGCTGGGGCATTGATCTCCTCCATCTCAATCTTGTTGTAACACAGCCTCTCCACCACACACACACACACACACACACACACAGAAGAAATGTTTAAATGGGATGAAAGAGGAAACACAGATAAAGTTATCACGCAAAATGCTCGTGATATACTGACACAACAGTGGAGGCACTCTGTCTCTGTCTCTGTCTCTGTTGAATATCCCACTTACAGTCAGTCTGTTGGATACAAATACTTTCCTCATTCTGCCCAATAATAAGTTCCTTATTTTCTGACTGTGAGTAATTCCCATTTACAGGCTGGAGAATTTATGATCTCAATAGAAAAACAAAGCATAAAGTCAACAGAAACACATAATAGCAACTCCCACCTCCTTACAAACAATTCAGAGTTTCCAGAAATGGTCATCCTGGGGGACTTTGTGGCATATTTCTCTGTTTCTCTTGTGTTCTCTCAAGGCTGTGGTGCAGTCGACAAGACTAATCACAGGCTAGATGAAATGCAGCAGCTGTATTTGTTTATGTATTGAATCTACTGTACTACAAAAGGGGGTAATAAATGGGGGCTGAGGCACAATGAAAGGGAGACAGAGCAATGACTAAAGGCAGAGAGACAGAAAGGGATGGAGGGGGGAAAAAAATCACATAAACACCGACTGTGATAAGTGTTGTTTCCTTGCTTTGTTGCACTTAGCTTTCCTGGGAAGGCAGTGTACATTCCAGGCGGTGTGTGTGTGTATGTGTGTGTGCATCAGATTTGAATTGTTAACCTGCTGGCGGTGCATTAATGGGTTGGTGGGAGTGTTTCCAAGCCTTGAACATACCTGTGTTAAATTACTCGCATCAAGCCTTTTAGCACTTGAGGAATGTGCTTTTAAAACCCTGCATCTCCTCTTTTGACCTCCCGGCTTTAACATCTCTTCTCTAATGTGGAGGCACTAATGACTTTCTTTGGCTCTGGTTACAGTATAATTGGATGTTAATGAAGCGTTGGTGCTGCTTAAGGGATGATCTTGGCCACACTGAATGTTTTAGCTTTTATTTTTTAAGTGTCTCCTCAAATAAACCTGGTAAATTTCTTCCATGCTTCTACCAGAGATATGTAATTTGCTTTCTATCTGCTCTATATCCAGATCCAGGTCCTTGAAATCCTTAAAAGTTTGTGAATTTTGGCTGCCCCAGTAGCTCATTTAATGGAGCTAAAGCCATGTACCAAGGATTGAATCCGATCCGTAGCCCTTTGCTTTATGTCATCCCCCATCTCTGGCTCTCACCCCGTTTCCTGTCATACTTCAGCTGCACTATCTAAAAAAGTTTTTTTGAATTTGTGTTGAAAAATCAACCCCTAAAAGTTTGATTAAAAAATAGACAGAATTCATTAATTGAAAGTGCTTGAATTTATACATAATGTAACAATAGAAACTGAAGTTGTTATAATTAGAGCAAGACCGATACTTGATTTTTCAAGCCCATGCTGAGCTCCCAGCCTGGGCAGAGTCAGGTAATAGGACAGCTTACTGCATGGCTAACTGGGCTAACTGGGCTAACTAGCTAACGGCAGCAGCTAATGGTTACTCTGGTGATTTGCTGCCTCCTAATTGTTTGTAGTATGAATTTGACAGGTGGCCAATTCTTACATATTGCACCTTTACGCTCTTAAACAGGCTACATTCTGCCGTCTACAGGTGTATCACCCCCAGTTTTCTACTGTCACTGTGACACAGCGCAGTGAGAATAATTCACATATTCAACCCTCTCACTTTTTAATTGTCTGTGAGTTTCTGTAGAGCCTGCTAATGTTCATCATAAAAAAAACTCTGTGTTGTAACAGTTATAAACCCTGATCAGTATCTCAAACAATGCTGTGTTGAGTCCTTTAATTTGAGGGTATTTAGCCTGGAGAGTCCTTTAAAAGTCCTTGAATTTGATGTGGTGTAGGAACCTTTAAAAAACAAATCTCTGAGGTTTCAAACTCAGTAAAATAAAATAATCCATGAAAGAAATCTGTGTCTAAACAAATGTTTCAAGGCTAATGAGGCATAAAAAGAAAAACACTGAAGCATTCACCAGTCTCAAGACAAAGCATGTGATATTAGACACTGACAAATTTAGTAGAAGCGTAGCAGCACTTTGGAAGTGATGTACGATTCTCTGCATAAGGATATACGAGGAAATATGTTTTCCTCAGTGACACTGCTGTGCGTCATCAGTTTGAGACATGGTATGTATGTAGTTTGGCTGGTTCGTTCTTACGTTTCTTTATTACTGGAAGTTACACCTGACTCATGTCGAGCCTCTCAGCTGCCTGACTGTACATATGCTCATATGAAATCAGGGGTGTAACTTGTGATAACTTTAATTACAGGGTCAGCTGCTGATTGTATTCTCGATTCATTGATTAATCCTTTTGTATGAGATGTTGGAAAATTGAGAAAAATCACCCCCTTGAAGATTTCTACAGCCCAAGGTGGTTTATTTCGATATTTGTTTTCTTCAACCAACAGATCAAAAATCTAAATATCCTCAGTTTGCTATCAAGAAAGTCAAATGGGAAATGTTAAAGAGAAGTTATTCTCAAAAACCGGCATAAATTTCACCATGAGCGAGTCATTCATCATAGCAACCCCACGGCATCACCTACACAGTGAAGCCACAGAGGCGATATCGTTAACGATCTGTGTGGGCGCTTTGAAACTGACCTTTCATGTTCCCACATCCCGAATTCCTAACAGCCCATTCACTGTTTTCTCATTGAGAGAACAAACAGGCAACCAACTAGAACCAAATCACCTGATAGGAATCATTTCTGCCAGCCCAAAGTAATGAATGTAAATGTATTTAGATGTATGGAGTAGGTGGAGGGAGAAAAGGAGGGCGGAAGGAAGAAAAGTTTGCTAAAGTTTAGAGTTTAGTGCAGCCTAATAGGCAGCCGATCCGTGCACTGTTGTGATTTTTATGTTGTGTTAGTGTATCTCAGCTTTTATGTTGGCCAGATACAATTCATTAGAGGTTTATTGATACTGAAGTTGATATAAAAACTGAGTTTTGTGCAGAAAGTACACTTCATTGGATAACTACGACAACCTGTGATGCTGAAAACAAACATCAAGCATCAACTTCAGAAAAATTGTGTATTTATAAAAATCAATGAAGCTGATGAGGTAAAACATTACATTTATTGTCTTCTCTGTACTACTATTATAAAAAAAACTAAACTTCTAAAGTGTTGAAACAAAAGAAGATTTTATATCTTACTACACATTTGATGTAAGCTGTTGCTCCACAGTTTGCAACACTCAGTGTCACAGACACATTTCAGTCAGTACAGAAGAGTCTTGAGGTTTGACACCCAGCCCAGATTTTGGTGCTTTATCGTGTATTTTGAAGGCAGGCTCTTGTATCTACATTTTTTCAGTGTCATCATGGCCTCTCTTAAAGAGATTAGAACAGAGTGTGAGAAAAGCTTTTCTACTGAATACTCCGGTGATTATAAAGCAGAGTCTGGCTGTTAAGAGTAAATCTGTTTTGGAAAGAGAGAGACACCTGGAGTGCCATTAAAAAGAAAACTCTTCTTTAGGTCCCTCTCACTCTCTATGTATTTTTTCTTATGTTTCTTTTGCTCTTTACCCTGCAGATGGCATAGACATTTATAACTGTAATTACGTTTCCTTAATAACATGTTTGCCCCCCCCAGCTCATCAACCTGCTTGCATGCTCCCTGCCAAGTGCACTTGCCAAAGCCTGCTGCTCATGTTTGATGTTTTATCCCTCTCTGTTGTTCTTTTCTCTCTCTCTCTGATGTGTTTTGGGTCGGCGCTGTTGTTGTGTCTGCTGCGTCGACAGAGGTGTCTCCTTTTCTCTGCTAGACAGACACCCATGAACTTTGTTGTTTTGCCTGCTGCCTCCTGTCTGCATTACACTGTGATGCATTGTGGGAAGGCTAACTAGCTGCTCCTTTCCGAGCTAAGGCAGCAGGCTGCCAGGTTGTGATGAGTCTGGCTGCAGTCTAGCCTTGTTTAGTGCTCAGTCGGTTTTTTTCATCTTTGTTTTTTTTTTTTTTTTTTTACTTTGTGGGAGTCCCCCCTCCCGCTGCGATCTCCAGAGGTTTTCAGAGGTCTGGTCTTGGCTGACTGGAGCATTTATACACCTTGTGTTTCCTCCATTTCACCCCTCTGGCTCGTTAAAGTCTAAATTCCACCGACACCTTTGAAGTGTGTTGAATGTGTTTGTGTGTTTTTCTTTTATTGTACGTGGAGATATTTCTACTTGCTGGGCCTGCAAAGCAGATGTGTTTAAAGGAACTATGCTTCGCTCAGGGGTTTACAAAATTACACTTTTTTTTGGACAAATGCTGTAAATGAGGGGACGGTACAGTGCAGCCGCTGCCGCTTTCCTTGTTGCCAGTTCCATACAAACGCGCTCTGGTGTGATACGATCCCACCACCAGCTGCTCTTCAGCCAGAGCTTCACAGCCCCTGGGATGAGAAGAGGACAAAGACAGATAAATTGACTGTAGTCTGCAATCTTCCTGTCAAAGCAGAATGAAAAAGGAGCACTGCTGCCTTTAATCTGGCTGTTGAGCCCTGCAGTGGCATTTTCTCCTCCACATTTCAAAAGCTCCATTGAAGTGCTACCCGCCTGCCTGCCTTGCTCGGAGGGAGGTTGCTGGTTCCCAACCAGGTGTTTATCTCTCCTCTCTTGTCATCTCCCCTCCTGCACACTTTTGGGGTTAATCCAGTAGTTGAAAAAGTAGGCTGCCGCCACATCACTGTCCTGTCTCACCCTAAAAAAATATGAAGTAGCTTGAATATTCTTATAACTGTCATGTCTGCCTCTAACCTGTCATGTAATCTCATCCCTTAATTCTGCAATTGTGCGCCGTAGAGTCACGCTAAATGATTCAAACAACCATTTTAATCCATTTATAAAGCTTTGCCGTGGCTGCGGCTGACAAAAGGAATATTGCACATGATTTGTTGCAGTTCTGAGGGAGTCTGAGGACTGTGTCTTCAAGTGTTGAGTCATCTGTCAAACACAGTTCTGCACAGCAGCGACTCACGGCTGCAGCCAAAATCTTGCCGGTCACTTTACGGTCAGCAAACGTGGGTGAAGAGGCAAGGGAGCGGCCCTCTCTCTGCCACTCTGTTTGCCTTCATTCCCCGCTCTCCCCTCCGTCACTTTTCCAGTCTGTGGCGGACATTCTTGTGGACAACAATTTGCTTGGAATCTCAAACTTGTCACACTTTTTTCCCCCAAAAAAAGCCTTTGTGCCTCATTTCTACATAAACAGAAAGAATCTGCAGCATCTGTTGTGCATGTAGAGGAGCTTTTGTCCCAGCCAGTAAGTTAACATTGGCAACAACTGGCATCCCAATGACAATACACGTGTGTGGTCCTCGTCGAGGTTACTTCGGTTCATGCATGCAGTTTTGAGTGATGCCTCTCCACAATGTTGTTATAAATATTCAAATTGAGTTGCCTACTTTTTTCCCTCCTTTGTAGAATTCCAATATATTCCAAAATTGAATCATGACAAGCTTGTAAGAATGGATCATGTGTTTTTCTGCGTCTTACTGCCAACAACTGGGTATCAGTAGTTCACTGGTGGAACTGGCTG
The DNA here is from genome assembly GCF_040436345.1 of Pagrus major. Classification (NCBI taxonomy): domain Eukaryota; kingdom Metazoa; phylum Chordata; class Actinopteri; order Spariformes; family Sparidae; genus Pagrus; species Pagrus major. Next base: position 19,594,020 of record NC_133219.1, read on the forward strand.
TCATCAGACAAGCAGGCAGCTTTCAACAAATGTTTGAGAAGAGAAGACGAGCACAACGAGCGAGAAAACTCCAGAGATGTTCAGTTCTAGGACAGTGTTGGTCTCCAGAATCGGGGGACAGACCGCTCCACGGTTGTTGTCAGATGTCATCCACAAAGTGTGACACAAGTTGTTGTTCACAAATAGACAGGAAATGCTCCTGTGTGATATCTAACTTATGATCAAATGAATATATTTGCTTCTTTTTTTATCGGTATGCGTGGAGACACTGCATCACTGAGTTCCCTGCTAAGTTGCATTTGCATTCATACTTCATGTATTGGGCAAAATAACTCAAGACAAGTATGATTAACTTTCTACTACTACTCAAAGAAAGTCTTGTATAACTGCAAATGGCGTAACCACATTATTCTCCACTATTCCAGTATCGTAGTCAGTAAGATATTATCTAGTGATTTGATTTCACTCGCTTTGAGTTTACAAGACCGCAAGAAATTCGATTTAAGAACCAGGAACATCCGTCACACTTTGAGCTCTGTATTAAAGATGGTTTGGGGTCAGTTAACTCGCACTCGGAGATGGAAATGAATCTGAAAATTGCAGATGCTTGATAACGAACTAGAATACTCTGTTATGTCACATGCTTTTGATTTTCACATGCATGCTGTGTCTCAGAGCACCATCGACTGCAATTTCAGACACAGTCTTTGCTCTTCTGTGTACGCTACAATCAGATGACACCAGTTCCAATTAGACTGGAAAGATTATTTCTCATACTTGCAGTGGAAATTACTTTCAGATTGTGCATTTATCCCTGTTTGTCAAATCCGTTTCACCTGCGAACGTGGAAATGAAACAAGAGTGAGCCCGTTTGAATCACAATAAGAAACAAATCACAAGTGGGATATGGACTGCTGGTGGCTTTGTTGGCACTTCCTGAGCTATTACGTTGAATGTAAAGGCTTTGGGGTGTTTAATCACCGCGCTGGGTTTTGGAAGATTGCACAGTGTTTGATGAATACACTGTGGGTTAAGGGAGGCGGGCTGATCCGTCTGACTTGAATGTGATCGGGAGGGATGTCGACATCCATCTTCCATGTATCTGTCTGGTCTGTGATCCGTCTGTGATCGTTGGCCTACTTGTGTCATACATCCCCAGGTCTCACCTAACAAGCAACATTTTAATGTTCAGTATTTATTCATGTGATGGGCTGCATCAACCAAGAGGGTATAAAAAAGTGAAAGGAAAATGGAGATGGAGGAGTTGCTCATCGTTTTATGAAAGATTTATCAAAGTTTTTCTCAGATAGCAGACTGAAACTGAAAACTTTGTTGCATGAATGTTCTCCCCCCGTGCTCTAATATCACTTTTGTGCTCTTACAGCTTAAAATTGAGCCTGTGTTCAATGTAGACCTCAGGTGTTGAACTTGGCCTCCCTCCACATGTTGCCATTTGACAGATACCATCTGGAAAGGCGCTGCAGAACAATTCTTTCCATTTCTTGGCACATCAAACTTAGAAAATTCACTCTCTCACCACACACACACACACACAGTCACACATGTAAAAAACGTTATTTCCCTAATCAGATGCAACTTGCTCTCACATCTGACAGGGTGCATTTTCTAGATTCCAGCTCTCTCTCTCTCTCTCTCTCTCTCTCTCTCTCTCTCTCTCACTATGACTCAAACATCCCTGTCCCTTTCACCCCTCTCCCCTGCCTCCACCACCACCTCCTCCTCCTCCTCCTCCTCCTCAATTCACACCAAAACATGCAGACAGAGGCCTGAATACTTCTTGAGTGTATCATCATAGATTTTTCTTTTTGGGGGGTTAGGGTTAATGAGAATAAGTGTTAATCACAAACAACGCTCAGAGCAAGCCATGAGACACATGAGGGTCCGAGGCACGCGGCGTATGTTTCATGACATGCAAACCGAGGAAGGATCCCTGGATATAAAAATCTACATGACAAAAAAATAAATCACCCATCATATTTGTATAGAAAGTGAGCATGTGATACAGATTGTATGTGTCACTGATTTTTTTTCACCCTCCTCTTGTCTCCTTACAGTGCCTGGAAACTTGGGCTGCTTCAAGGACAGTGGTGACCCGCCCACTCTGTCCGGCACCAGCGAGACCTCCAACAAACTCACCATCCAGAACTGTATTAGTTTCTGTAGGAAGCAGAGATATAAGGTAAGTCGATTTTAACTCTCAAACATTCAAAACTAAAGGAAAAAAATACTCAAATGTTTCTAGTGTGTACTTTATCCTGGCACATGCTGAAAAAGTTTAACTGCGTCCCCTCACCGGATGAAAAAGCCTCCAGTCAATAACCGGAGTCATGTCTGAAATGGACACAAGCTGTCCCTCACGATATTCAAGCTTTTATGTAAATCATCTGCATTTACGGGCAATTTCCTGACAGTTATTATCATGATGCCCGGCGCAGTCTATGCCCTCTTTATTCAGCCATCAAGCTTCCTGTTTCAAACCAACCAGCGGATGACAAATCCTTGTAGCAATCAAGGCTGACAGCTGGAAATGAATGGTTATTAGCCCAGTGGGCACCTCCTCTTCAATGCATCTCGCTCATCTCTGAGTCTGGCATGCCATTGTCCCTGCTACGAACAGTGCCAGGTGTTCATTTTCTGTCTCAGCGGATCCAGTTCAGCTCCGTCTGCATTGACAGATACTGACAGCTCCCCCCCTCCCCGCGTATTTCAGCAGATGTTACAGGATGTGGCGGCAGATTGGCATCGTCTGCCTACCCTTGGACTGTCGCTGTCCTTAATGCGCGTGTGAAACGTCAGTGCTCGGAAGTACAGATCCCGTGTGGCTGTTTGACAAAGAGCATGCCTGATGAGTTAGACAGCGATCCATCGCTTGTTTGCTCCGCCAGAAGAATTCATGTTGGTGTTCATCAGATAGAATAATGCAACAAGGACGTAGCTCGATACATCTTGGCGAGAGCGGAGGCTTGATAAATTCCTATTCCATGAGAGAAGACGCAGAGTGGGAAATGATGCAGTACCTTCAGTTGAGTGAATTCATTTAGGGCCTGAAAAAAAACTGGACAATGGTGTCCTTTTAAATGAAGGACAACAGCTCTTTTGAGAACAAGCAGCCAGCAGTGACGAGGTCACGATGTGTGAAAGTTTTTGACGTTTCACATTCCTGCTCCAACGCTGTCAGGAACAGTTTACTAACAGTTTTTATTTGAAAGATAGATAGATGCTATTTCAATAAGGTTTATTCTCTACGCCCTGTGTGCAGCTGTGTGTTTGAAAGGAAGCGTCTAATCAGCTGAGAGGTTGTGGTCGTCCAGACTCAGATTACAGCATCATGTAATCATGAGAGCAATTAGGCCACTTTGGACTCAAGTCTCTTTAATTTCAAAAGAGAGGAGAAGCTCCATGCAGCGGACTTTATACCAAGAGTTCAAAGCGTTTCACACAGAGCTGATATGAGACTCACAACCTGTAAAACAACTTTTATTTGAGTATGCAAACTTGGTTTATTTCTATGCAGAACTTGTTATGTAAACATGTTTATTTTATGGAAAAAGTATAAGTTTTGAATATTTTTAGTGGAAAGAATGGCCCAAATCTTGGTTTCCTTCACAATGTTTGTTCTCTCAGTCTCCCTCAGCGTTTTCCTCACTGGCACCCATGCCAAATGGATTTTTAATGAATAGCATTATGGGCAGTGTTACCCAAAGTTTGTTTTGAATTGCTGATGCATTGATTTGCATAACCCCCTTTTGTGCTTTGCAGCTCGCCGGAATGGAGTCAGGATATGCCTGTTTCTGTGGCAACGAAGTGGACTCTCGTGACCACGGCGAGTCGCCTAGCATGGAGTGTAACCACGTTTGCTTCGGCGACCACACCCAGCCCTGCGGTGGAGACGGCTGGGTCATCATCTTTGACAGTGAGTGTTAACTAGCGTTGCTCTGACGCTGTGATCTTTGCACATCTGTGCTGTGGTTTGGAATTATAAACACGACAACAAACGTTTAAGGTTTCAAAAGTAATATAAGGTAATGTACTTAAAAATGCCTCTGTATCTGTGATGTTACCTGTTTGTGCTCTTAGTGTCTGCAGTTTGTAAGTATTAAAACTATTACATTTCACAGTATTACATTTCCTTATCACCATCAGACCTGCTTACCTCATCCACAACTGTGATTAGACCTACAGCCGTCCACCTTACTGTATATAAACACTTAAAGTTTCAGTGTGGAGGATTTAGTCACATCTGGCAATGACTTTGCAGATTGCAACCAACTGAATATCCATTACCTCACCCTCTTCTATGGTGGCCGCCAAAAACCCATATTACATGAAAGGCCCTATCTTGAGTCAGTGTTTGGTTTGTCTGTTCTGGGCTCCCGAACACAAACCTGCTTCCTGTGTAGGCTCATTCTGAGGTAACAAATCATGTTAGTTTCAAGTGATTATACACTAATTAAAACATAATTATGAATATCATATTCCATTTATGCACCTAAATCCCCTTTAAATCCTACACACTGGACCTTTAAACAGTAGTTTACAGTATATAGGTGTTCAATTTGAGTTTTTAGAGATTCATTACTTTGCACTAATCCAACTTTTCTCTCCCAATAATTGAATCTGATAGCCTGACGTAATGCTAGGGTCTAAAACTCAAATTAGCTTGGGGCTGACAAAGACCACTGACCTTAGGTATTTGCAAATACTGAGGACCGATCCAAAACCTCTCTTTAGTCCAAATTTCTACGTTTATGTCGCAACAACTTATCATATTAGTTGTTTTTATGTAACATTGTGTGGCAATGAAAACTGAGTCAGCGGCCAGCTGAGCCCAGAGGAATGTAACTGATAGCGTAAACACTGAATTTTATGGATCAGTGGAAAAGTGGATCAGTCACGTCATGGCTCATACCCCATCCAATTAATAAAATCAGGATATTAGACTGCTGAATCCCCATTCAGTACCATGATGTCTGTTACAGAGGCACACATGAGACCAAAAACAAACTAGTAATCAGTTAATAAACTGAACAATCTAAACAATCTAAACAGCCTCTAAGCTCTGATTGCAAATATCACTGACTATTTTCTTTTGTTTTCTTCCTTTCAGCACGAGTGGGGGCCTGCGGTGGGAACTATTCTTCTCCATCAGGAGTGATCTACTCCCCCGACTTCCCCGACAAGTACGGGGCTGGCCGTGTTTGCTACTGGACTGTCCAGGTCCCTGGATCCTCCGCCATCCTCTTCAACTTCACCTTCTTCGACATCTCTGACCAGACGGACATGGTGGAGCTCCTGGATGGCTACACCAACCAGGTGGTGGCGCGCTTTGACTGGCGCAGCCCGCCGCGCGAGCTGGTGAACGTCACAGGCGACTTCGTCATATTGTACTTCTACTCGGACCGCACCAACCAGGCCCAAGGATTTGCTCTGCTTTACCAAGGTGGGACTTCGCTTGCATGAGAGAGTTTCTAGCATTGCATCTAGAGAAGAATGGTTGTTTAAAATGTGTCAAATCCTACGACAGACTACCACTTCTAATGTTTGGATTGAGTTCTGGCAAACATCCGGAGCTACAGTGCCACTTAAACCCACCAAAAGCCACATTTCCATGATCAGGTGTGAGGTGGTAACTCACTGGCTCCATGATGGAGTTAGCAGCACACCACTAGCAGTCCCTTTTCTCTTTTCATTTGCTAGTCAATGTCTCACAGCCCGGAGTGATGCTGCATATTTAAATAATGTTTTGTTTTTCCAAGAACTCACTCTCTTATCAAGCTGCAGCAGGCTGCTTTGCTTCACCAGAGTGTGCTCCTCTGTGAATTGCACAGCAAGTTTTGATGCCGCCTACATACAAATTACTGTGACACTCGCGCCTTCTGATTGCGTGATGTCACTCGCAGAGGGTAGAAGACCTCACAGCAAATTCTCTTTATCTAAGGTGGAAAAAAGAAAATCTTCCCTCTCTTGAGTCAGTTTTTGCATGAATTGCCTGAATGCACCAAAAATGATATTATAGATTAATTTCTTCAGGCACACCCTCATATAATTCACTGCAGGTGACATTCAAGCTTGCTGCTCGCTACACTGGGGGGCAATCCGTCCCCGCTCCTACCTCTCTGCCTCCATTTGTAATGCTCTGTCATTTTTCTTGCCCGGTGGAGTTACAGTAAAAACAATATTCGAAGGTCAAAATCCTCCGACCTCTGGACAGGCACAATCCTCTCTGCTCGCATCTTGGTTCTTGTTTTGCACGAGGCATCGTGTAGCCAAGAAATGGAGTCTGAGACATGATACGAGAAAAGGTCACCTCCTGAAGTAATGAGTTTTTCACGACAAGATAGAGGGAAAAATACATAGCGACTCAGGTACAAAAACAGAAAGAGAAAGACAACAGTTGAAATGAGTATCAGCACTAAATACATCTACAATCTCCTCTGTGGCAGGCTGAGCGGTCGAAACGGTAATTTCAGGATAAACGCTCTCAGATGACGATGGCAGAGCATTTCAGCTGAGCCCGGGTTAGAAGCGTGGTATTTTGTTTGCAAATGGGGAACATGTGGGAAGTTTCGGGAACATCACAGTCAGGTTGAGCCATTATATGAAAAGGAAAAAAGAAATCCCACGCTGCTTTAACATCCAACCACCATTCATGGAAGAGTGGAGCAGGCCTGGTTCAAATAGTGTTTAGACGGAGTTCTGGGTGTTTGATTTAACCTGCGTGGGGCACAACAAATTAACTAACTAAAATAACCACGTGTTTTTTTCACGAACTCGAAATCTTGGGACAGCAAACAAAAAAACAGAAGTCATAAATGAATTTCAGGACTTCTAATATGCTGAAAACTATGGCACTATGGCAGAAACATAGGGGTCCTGAAGTTAAGACGGACATGCACACGGGAGCTAATTTTCGGCTCGGGATGTTTTGTGAATGTGGCCGCAAGCTTATAATTATATTCCAGTGTGATCACCAATATCTCTATTATGTCTGCTTGCTACTCACTTGGAGAGAAATCTGATTTGTGGATGACTACAATCACAGAGTCACCGCTGATAGAAGTTTTTCTTCACCAAACCTCACTGCAAATTAAGAAAAATAATAAATGAGTCGGATGAAACGCATAAATATCAGCATGACACATTCCACAGCTTGTTTTTCAGAAGCAGTGTCTCAGAAGTAGGAGGAGAAAATGCTTCAAATCACACAGTGATTTTAAATAAATCTCATCTATGTTTAGGAGACGTAAATGAAAGGCAGAGGAGATCTTATTTAGGATATTGCTTTCCTCTGGGAACACATAAATGAGTTGAAATAGTCCACGCTCTCTGGCACTGTTGTTTTATGAAGCTAACTCTGCCCATCTGGTGCTGTAAGCAGGTTAAAACAAACAGAATTTATTGCAAACACTTTTTGAATCATGTCCTGGGCGGACAGAAAAAGCTCTCAACACCACATGTTTACAGCACTCTTGAGTGTTTTTGCAAAGTCGATCCGTTGCTTAACGAGCGCTGTTAGTATTACATATTCACTCATGACTCTGCTGTATGTACTTTCAACAACATGATCGACACGATGTATCCTCTTACTGCGTGCTTGCTGCCACAGCCCAGTTTGCCCACAGGAATAATTAAAGGGGTGTTAAATGATATGTGTGCTCAACTTGTAGGAATTACAAAAACATGGCAGACCTTTTCCTCTTCTGTGTCTCCAGCACAGGACACAGCACTCGCCACTTCTCGCCCTGGGTGCCATGAAAGCCTTTTATAGTCACATTTTCAAGAAGCGATGTGTCACATTACAGAGAACTATCACAGTATTCCAGTTAGCACAAGGCAATATGGGTTAAAAAAGTAATATTAGCAACAAGATTAATAAGAAGACAGAAATAATTAACAACTAAGATTGAGAAATTATTTATACACTGCAAGATGTACAAAATAAATAATATATTCGCCTGAATAATGAAGATGACGTTTGGTTTGCCTCTTCCATTTTCCCTAACCTTATTTCCACCCTTTTCCTTTGGTTGTATTCTTTAAGTATATAACTTAATAATATAATAGTATAATAATATCTAACATTTCTGCATTAAAATGTCTACAAACAACTAGACTATTGTTATATACTTTGTTGAGTTGTGTATTAACACAATCCTAAATGTTTCCATCAGTGTTTAAACCCGAGTAGTAATACGTAATTCTATTCAAGGTAGTGGTGCGTTTCATTTGGGCACCTGTCGGTCTCACCTCCAGCAGAGAGTCAGAGAGTGAGGAGGGAAGCCGGCGAACGTGACTTAACATAACAAGACCTAAACTCATCCATCAACATTTCTGTCACGTAGTCACAAGTCTCGTAGATGGATTTTCCGCAGCAATGGTGGCTGTTTAACAGCGAAGACAGCAGCTCCCACGATCAATACTTACTTCTTTTGTTTAATTTTGAATGAGTGGCTAAAATCACAAAATGCACCTTTGATATTCAACTGTAATTACATGCAAATATGGGAAACTGTGTGACTTACTGTCCACAAATAATACTGATATATAAGGTACATTTTTAAAGCAGCTATAGTCAGTCATTTTATATTAACAATATAATGACATGAGTACTTGTATGTCAAAGGGGTTCGTTTATAGAAATGAACCTCTAGAACCCAACTCTGCACTTTGGGGTATTTTAGCACATTGTTTTGGTTTTGTGGCCCACCACTCTCATCTGTGTTCTGTTGTTGTTTTCAGTGAATTAAACTCCCTGTACACGCCACCAAATGGTAGACAGACAAAGTCAACGGTCAGCTGATAAACATATTCAAGTATTTAGCTGCTAAAGAGCCACATTTTTAGTAGAAGTAGGAGGAGACCAAAAACAGAGCTAAAAGACAGTGAATATTGGACCAAATGAAAATAAGCAATCTTTGTATTGTAAAGAAGAACATCCAACTGTCTTTGAATCTGTCTAAATCAGCCCTTATTCTTGTTTCTTAAGCACTGAGAAGCCAGGACACCAGAACAATGGAGGCTGAAGGAGATGGCGAGGATGAAGGAGAAGACGTTTCCAGCACAGCGGGGCCCCAGCTAGCTGCTGGTGTCACAGAGAGATCCAACAGCACCTCTAACGGACGTTCCTCCCAGATCCTCTACGTGATCACGTCCAGCCCCGGTAAACCGGAGCACAACATGCCAGGTCAGTGGGCTGGACGCGGCGAGACCACCGGCCACAGCGCTAGTATGTCATACCCATTATCAACTGCACCTACAGCACCTCTATCTACCTCTGCGGGACGTTGGGGGACGTTTCTTGGCTAGAGCTCCCATTTAGCATGACCTGGTTTCTCTGAAAGTATTTAAATCAACACAGTTTGATGAGAGGCTTCTGGAAGCTCGGCCCAGAGTGGCTTCCTATGATCACACATAGAAGTAATGCTACGTGACGCTTGTTTTTTCCTGTCAGTGATTCATAACTGAACTTACTTTGGGTCTCCCTGCTGATCACAATCAGGCCTCTTGTGAAAGCTCCGCAGGGTGGACTGACGTTCCTCAGCTTTTTTTACTTCACTCAAATATTATTCTTTCCAAACTCTGAGCGCACTGTCTCACAGGCTATCTGATGTATTTCCCAACCAGAGGAAAACAGATGTGCAATGATAATGCATCAATATTTCTTGACAAATCGCTGGCTGAACACTGCTAACAGGTGCACCAGCAGTGCTTGAGTAATAATTCTTTCCTTGCTAATCCTTTCAGTCTGCTTCAGTTTGTTTTCATTACCGTGATTCGGTGTCTGATGTCTTGTTACTGTGTTGCTCCCTCTCTGTAGTGTGGACCATTTACGCTCTGGCTGCTCTCCTCATACTGACAGTCATAGCCATGGTGGCAAAGCTGCTGCTGCACATCACAGTCAAGTAAGTGAGAGGATAGTGAAGGTGTGCATGGTCAACCAAGCATCAAATGTCAGAGCAGTGTTCTGTAGAATTATGCTTATGTTTGAAAAGAGGAAAGAACAAGACGGCGTTCACTTGTTTAAAGTCCCAAAGTGCTGATTTTTTAATGTGATTTTAAGCATTTTAGAAACATACAAATTGGAGTTGCGTTCAGCCACTTGACGATTAGCATTCCTGTCTGCCACAGTGTTGTTTCTGATGCTACCACAAGAAATCGCCAGAAACTTTCAAATCGTACACAGGGGAAATTCAGAGCAGCATCACAGGCAAAACTTTTCTATTGACCAATCTAAATGTTTGTTTCAACGTTTTCTTCAAACAGAACATTTATTTCTTTTTTCTTAAGTGATAATGAAAAGGTCTATATTTCCTCATCTTTATTTATTTCAAATTTACTCAAAATTTATATAATATAATACAAGGAAGTGTCAGAGGTGTTACTGATATCGTTCTGCCACTAAATGCATTGCATTCATGTCACAACACTGCTGTTGTTCGAATCATCTGCCCCCTCAAGTGGTTGCCAGTTTGTGCACTGTTAGCTAATGTTGCTAACCCTACCTAGCTAAGCTTAATGTTGCTAATGCTAGCTAACGTTAATGTTAACCTTGCTAATGCTGGCTAACATTAACGTTGCTAATGCTAGCTAGCAAACGTTTGGGCAGTCTAGTATACTGGGCGCAAACTCAAAAGTTATCAATATTACCTTTAAGTTGGTCCAAAGCCAAGTTTTGATGCTTGATTATTGATAAAATACTAAAGGGAGTTGAATTTTTTGCCAAACAACAACATCATTTTTAAAAAAATATTCAGCACAACCTATGTTACCAATTTAGGAAACAGATTTTACGTGAATAAAGATATCTAGATTAGAAATATTTCAATTCTGGCCATCAATAGTGGTAGAAGTAGTGCAATAAATGAGATGTCAAGTGGAAGATAATTAGGGCTATACAATCTGGCAAGTATAAAGCAGGCATGTAAGGGAAAGCCACATTAGGGATACACAGTATGACACCCTTTCTTGATCACCTTCTTTCTTCCCTCATTCCTGTCCTCACTGTATTTTCCTCTCCTCCTCATTTTACCTCTCAGGTCTCCTAACATCCCAACGGTCAGCGCTTCAGACAGCTGCAGCCAGAGCACGGCATCCTCCGAGCCTTGGATCATCCTGTACCGACCCTCAACCATCTCCCTCTTCAAGAAGAAGCTAAAGAACCACCACGGCGACCTCAGCCCCCTGGTGGGCAACTAGCGCCACTGCTGCGCTCCACTGTTAACCAAACGCTACCGCCACCCACAACTACTCTGTACAAGGGCCGTCAGATGCCAGGACCTCAGACAATGAAACTCTATGAGGCGTTATGCTAACAAGCCAACAACTGAGTGGCTAATGACAACTGAGTGAGTGACTGCTACTAAACGGCCCATGGGCCGAAGTGGCTGGGCCCTCCCTTCCTGCTCAGCTCCGAGGAGGAGGGGGACAGGCAGGGCTGTCAGTGACCTCAGTGTGGGAGAGGAGAGCAAAGGATTAGATGGAGGAAGATCTGCAGCTCGGACAAAGATTCAAGGACGCTTTTAACATGCGGGCAGCTTCTCTGGTTCAGCGAGGCTCCATTTTCATCACCCACGGATGTCCCTAACAATCAATATACCTCCAGAAAACCCTTCCAGACTGCAGCCTCACCTGTGAAAACACAACATAGCCGGGTGCAGAATAACGGCTAGCTTCACTGTCTGTGTTCAGTTTCGGAAACAGGGAGGTTTACTTCCTCCTGGTGCTTCCAAATGGCAACCAAATCTTCATCAGTACCAAGGCAAGGATGAAGATACAACAGTTTTGTATAACTCTTCTAACTGCCTCATATGGACGATGAACACTTGCAGCCAAAAAACAGAATCCTCCCATCCAAAGAGTTGTGTATTTATTTGTCTTTTTGGTTTCATATGCAAAGTTTCTATTTGATGTGTTTTACGTGACAGCTAGCTTTCTGAGGAGAGGGGAACAGGACACGGAGACGTCACGCAGAAGGTAGATATCGCAGCACTTAGGGAATGAATCACTCGCCGTAAAAATGGAAAGATCACAGAGAAAACAGAGCGCGCTCGCCCACTCGTTCACTCACATGGATTTGGGTGGAGAGAAGTGGCAGCGTCATTCACTGGGGGGGAGGCTGGGTGGTGCAGTTTGTAGACAAACTGCCATTTAGGGAGGCTTGGGAAGATCTGAGGGTTTTTTCTGCTCGGTTGTGGGTGGGAGTCTTTCCGGTTTGATGGTGTTCAAGTGCCTTAAGGATCTCCTCTTCCCTTGTCTCAGATTCCTCACATCTGTTTCTTTCACGAAGCGGACCCTCACAACAGACTGCACTTCTTGAAAATCAGTGAGGACGTGAAGAGTTTCAGTCCCAAAAAGGGTTTCCACCACTTAAATGTAAAGTTAGAAAATGATGCCACATCTTGTACAGTGACTGAAAGCATTAAATATTAGTCTTTTTACACATACACTCAACTGAACACCTCTCCAGACTGGATCTTTTACATTTTTGTTACATGATGGGACATTTTTTTTGTTTCCGAGATGAACACGTAACCTTTTGGATTAGAACTCTTCATGTAGTAACGGACAAGGCTTCAAAAGAAATGTTTGTTTTCCATTTCTATGTGTGCTCTTATGTGTCTGGTCTTGGACATTTACTGAACATATTGTTCGCATTAAGTTGTCTTTTGATTACAGGGTGGGATGAATATTGTTGTATATTATGTAATTCAGTGTGGGAACGATGATATTTATGTCCGCTCTTTAATTTTGTGACTCTGCAAAGCGTTTGAGAGACTCATCAAAGTGCTTTTTGTACTTATTCGTCAATTTAGCTAAAAGGTGGAATGCTTTTTTTTCTGCTCTCTTCAGATGGCAGTAAATTGCTTGAATTTCACAAGATTCTGCAGACCTGGAAGCTTTTACTCGTCACCTCGATTTCTGGCCAAAATGTTGAGCGCAAACAATACTCCGAGGCAGAATTATAACCAAAATGGTACTATGCACAAGCTGACAGCTGTGATGGTTTTCTGTGCATTGCTGTGACATTTAAACTACTTGTGAAAGGTCAAAATCTATTAGTCCGCTATTGGCATAGTAATGGGCCTTTCCTGTCGTGGGACTAGATTTCATCTCTGCAGATGGTCACCCTGAAAATCTTTTAATCACTGAAAGGATTAATAAAGAAGATGCACTTAGATTTGTTTCTACTTAGAAGACGGAACAGTACTTATTCATTTTTGCATTCAGTTTCAGCAAAAGAAAAAAAAAGTAAGATGTACTTTGTGCAGCATCCTGAGCACTTGATTATATTTTACGCATGATGCGGCCTCACAGTGACATTCAAGCCATGGATTTGTTGTTTCTCGAGAATCAGACTCATAAAAAGACGCTCTTTCCCAATCAGAAATCAAAAATGTGACTCTGTGCTATATTCTTGCCTGTCTGCTCAACTGTAACTCATCTTAATTATTGCAAGACAAGAGCACATGCCCCTGGGTCTGTGATGTTCAGAGCAGACCATGCGTAGAGAGAGGGAGAAAGAAGAGCCTAGATGTGAGAGAGCGATGGGAAGTTAATGTGCGTTCAAATCAAACACAAGCTAACCAAATCTGACAGTTAAAATCTAACAAGGCCATATTTGTTTGGATAGCCCGGTGAATTATGCAAACTCCCGTTTTCTGTCCCCATCCTCCGCTCAATCAGAAAATTCCACGCTATCTTCTGTGCGGCGGAAACAGTCTTTTCCCAAACTGTGGTGGATGTGAATGTCCTGTAGTGCTCAATGGTGTGAAACAACACCAGAAGCCCTGTGGGAAACGATCTGGAGGGGCCAAAACATCGTTTCCATGAAATTGTAAATAGCAAAATAGTGAAATGTTTAATTTATACAGTAAATTATTGTTATTTTGTATGTGAATGGGATATAATCTATCTTTTGTATAAGTGAAGTACCTTTGTAGTTTTATTTAATGTGTCCAGGTTGCAAAATAAACACTGTATGCATGTTTCTTACATTCCCGTTTTGTTGTGTCTTCTTAATAAAACACCATTTATTCCATAATCGCACACAGTATCACGTACCTCAGTGGCTGAGAAGCATATGGGCCACAAAACGTGGATCAAGCTAATCCCATTCACTTTTCCATTTGAAACCATTCCATTTGAAAAAACAGAGTCAGGCTTCAGTGGTTGCACGGCGGTACATCTGCACCCACTCTCCCCGTTTTTTTTCTGTGGAGCTAAATACTTATCAGATATGTGAAATGACTCCCAGACTGTTTGGAGATGCACACACACGTAGGGCGGATTTGGAGAGCCATGTGTAACCTATTGGTTCCCCTCCGGGATGAGGTCAAGCATGCAACCTGCACATTTTAGAGGGAAACAGCAGGAGCTCAGCTTTACAACTGGAACAACATGAAAAAAAACACACAAACATGGAAGGACATGTAACAGGCTGGAACAGTTGGGGTATATGCAGTGATGATTTGTTAATTCCTGAAAGGTGTTTCTGTGTTTCTTTCAGCTAGTGCTCACTCTGAAACTGTCGGAGGGCTTGTTTTGTTTCAGAGAAACTCAGCAGCAGCGCTCAGTATTTGCTGGCAAGACAACTGCAGCTCCATAGAGAAGCAAAATAATTGCTCTCAAACCAGCTCATAAGGTTTGGAAGTGCATTTGCACTATGTAGTTTTGGAAAAGAAATACTCAGAAAATTCAGAAAGGTAATATTTACAATATTAAAGCAACATTAACGTTTCTTTTATCTTAGAATAACAGCTTAAGATCGTGTTGATGGTACAGTGTCTTGTGTGACATTTCACAAAAAATGCCAATTTCTATATAATGTTACTTTCATAAGGTCATAAAACAAGCCATTCTCAGAACAGTTTGATGCTGGAAAGGTGGCTACTTAGAAAGGTCTTACAAGTATAAACAAAGTAAAACAGCATGAACTTTCGCTTGCATTCACTTTATTCAGTCATGAAAATCAATCACTGAAGATTTTTCTCATCTCATTAAAATTTCTTCCCCCAAAACTACATCTTGCAAGATGACGTCTTGCAGGACTTCCTAAAATCCTGAATCAAGTTACCTGTGAACCTTTGATGCGTCTGACTGAACCATATTTTACAGTAAAAACCTTTGAGCAGAACTTGTTTAATATAATAATTTTGTTGATTTCCTACAGCTGGTGTCCCTGTAATCTTTTTCGCCCATGTCCCTTAAACATCCTGAGTCTGCCACTGGCCTTCTGGCTTTGTTTGTGGCCCTCTTCCTCTCTCACTGAATGATATAAACAGTAATACTGATCACAAACACGGTATAGAAAAGTCTGCTCGCTGTAATTATTGGAACACTAGTTTTAGACCATCCATTGCTCTGTTCTCTTTACATCTCTAAGGCTTCATAGTTTACCAAATGTTATCTTTAATTCATCATATTATATATTAACATACGTTCTTCTGCAGCTATACTCAAAAATGAGTTTTTTTCAGTGTGATATCACATTATGGGAACTCCAGCGTCCCTCCAATCACAGGTGCTGCAGCAGCCAAAGCTGGACAGCAAAATATTCACGAAATGCCCACATCAGGATCACCACACCCAGCCTGGTGTTACTGTGGTGAACTAAGTATAAGTTTTGGTCTACACCAAGAAACAAGAGGCCATGCAAGGCAGTAATCCACGCAATGATCTTCAGTACCGAGGACAGTGCATAACTGTCAGCAGTCCAACCTGTGTTGTCAACTTAGCCTTTACTCTAAGATTAAAAGTTTTGCGGCCACAGCTCAATAACAAAAAGTGGACTAAAACTACCAACAGCAAAGCAAATCGAAAGAGCCCTTTAAGCTGTACCAGACAGGTATCATCGGAGGAACACAGGGATGATCGAAAAGGGAGGAAGGCCCTACAGGAAAACAGCAGATGCATAACCCACTGCATGATATTAAAGACAATATCCAAAACACATCCACTGCCTTACAGAGTACAGAGTGTTTTATATTAGAAATTGTTTCATCTTCTATCAGAAACACACACCTTCCAGTACACGGACCAGCAAAATGTGGCTGATCCTCTTCCTCCCTCTACTGGTGACACAATGTCTGGAAACATATCCTCATTGAAGACCCTAAATGATGATTCTTGGTACAAATGCTTTCCCTGTTTTTTGCCTGTCAGGGTAATAAAATCATCTTTATTGACCACAAACAACCAGAAATGTTACTATTATTGAATTAATTCTTTAATTCAACAGGTTTTTTAAGGTCCATTATAAGTTCTGTCATTCATGCAACCAGTAAGAAATCGTACTGGGCTTCTACACACCCTCCCATTGACCCCCCCATTTTTTTTTTTTCCACAATAGCAATTGTGCAGCTGTAACATTAATCCTTAACTAGGCTCAGAGCCTTTTCACCACTCCTCTGGGTCCCTGTGAAAGAGCCTCGGCCTGCAGACCCCCCTCCAGTCAACCTTCCCATGTCCAAGGAAAAGGGAACGATGTAAGCCGATGCCTCTGAACCCGAGTTGACCAGTAATTGAGGCAACAATGGGACAATGCATCGCAGTGTCTGGTTACTGTCAGAACGAGAAAGTGAGAAGAAAGGAAGACAATACCTGCCACTTTCTGCACTCAGGGTACTGAAGTCAGGTAGATTAGGAGAGAGGTAAAAAAAAAAAAAAGAAAAGAGCTGGTCTCCCTTGATAGATTTGGAAAAGCAGTGTGTGAAAGAGGTTTACTGGCTGTGCACGAACTTGTCTGTTTTGATCCGCCTTGCTCTGTAATATTGTCTCTGACCCGGGTGCAATTAAGGAACTCTCATGCCCTTCAGTGGTTTTGAGTACATGCATTGGCCTGTTTAATGCTGGAGATTTTCCTTCTATTATTGTAGCTTAATGCTGCTGAAAGCTGTTTACATACGCTACTTTTTCACCACTGCCTCAAGGACTGTTGATTAGTGCTGAAAATAATCATTTAGATCACTGTGTTATCAGTCAAGTCATTTACCATGCAAAAACGTTCATGTCAATTCCCTCCCTCTTGTAAGTTGCATAGGCTGTAGCTCAGAGGGTCGAGCTGGTTCTTCTCCAACTAGTGTGGTAGTACTCGAGCTCGGTCTTGGTGTCAAGACCTTACGACACATTTTTGAATGTCTTGTCTCAGACTCAGACAAAGAGGACTCTGGATTTCATTTCAAGACCAGTCAAGGCCATTACTGCAGGGAAAACACTGAATTATATAATTGTTTGATAACTTGTGCTTTGAGACAAGACAAGAGTCACCTAGAAATCCTAAAGCTTGCACAAAAAATGTTATTAGGTAAGTTGGATGGTAATACATGGAAATTATGGATATTTGACAGTTTAACAAACTTTACTGTCTAAAATGACATCAGTGCACTGAAACAATAAACTTTACTGGAAATGTAAGAATCATAAATCACTCCAAGCATCTTTTTTTGCATCATGTTCTGTAAAACCAAAAAGCTTAATATTGGCCGATATTGAAGAATATTTAGATAGATACCAATATATATCTGTCATAGGACAATATCAGCAGATAATATTGACCAACCCATGTATCGGTCGGCTCTAATATAAATGGCAATAAAAGAGGTGAATGATTATGAATTTTCAATAGTCTTATGTGGGTGTTTTCATGAGAATGTGGATGTTTCAAATCAATTGTTTGTTTGCAGTTTCCACAGTTATTGTGTGTCATGCACTGTGGGACTCGCATCTGGTCTTCACTCGGTCTCGCCCTGCTTTGGTCTCGGTCTGGACTTGGTCTCAACCCCATAAAGACTTGGTCTTGTCTCGGTCTCGATACACTCTGGTCTTGGTCATGACTTGGTGGTCTTGATTACCACACTGGCTCCTACTGTTGACTTTGAGCAAGAAACTGAACCCCAAATTCTTCCCAAAATGTATGTATTTTTCACAAAATGTCTAAACTAATTTCATCAATTAATTAAAAATAAATGTGTTTGAAGTACTACAGTTGATTATATATTATATATATAATTAAAGATTATCCTGTTAGCTAAAAGAATAGTTACCATGGTGGTCTGACTCATGACTCTTGAAGGGCTCCAGGCTAAGTTTTCATAATGGTTACACTGGTGTCTGTGCCTAACTTTTCATTCAGGAGGAACCCCTTAATTCTCACTTTTGAAAGACAATTAAGATTTTAAAAAATGAAATGAACTACTGGTAATTGATTGCTGCTGAGACAGTCTGAAAGGTTGAAATGGACAGTTTGAGTTCCAGAGTATTTAAATACCTCTAGCGTCGTTCTCGTATCACTCCTGGTGCCAACTTGATTTTTTTTTTTGCCAATTACTATGCCTGACACACAGTCACAACTAATACCCGATCACCACACAGTTTTCACATTTGAAATTGTGCTATTGCCCTGCTATTGCTGACTAGCCTACATATCCACTTTAATTGTATAGTGGCTAGGCTGCTAGTTGATTTTAAACTAAGCTACAGCACGAGAATGGGAACAAATAGTTTAAGATTCTGCTGTTTACTTTTAATGGATGAGTTATTGAGGAAACTTGTTTTAATTTAATTTAGTTTTATTTAAGTCTCTAACTCTCACAATGCTTCTTCATGCTGTATGTGACATCTGTTGTAGTGTAAACATGATCAATAACACGAGTGGAAATTGACAGTGTTCAGTTTTTGATTAAACATAAAGGAAATACCAACAGTACCATTCAGTTTAATATGTATTTTTAAATCATTTACATGTTTATAAAATGTAAATCAGATGGATGCAGCTCCACATGATGTGACATTAAATCACAGTTTTGATACAAAATTGTGTCAATGAGGTTGTTTCCATTTTCTCAACACACATCTGTCAAATGATCATGTGAAACTATAAATTACAATAAACACAAATCATAAAAAAAATTTCATCTGACCTGTTAAAATGGTTAATCTACATATTTTAATCTTTGATTCAACAAATTCCTCACTGAAACTCTTTCAACATCAACATTTATGGACAGACCAACTCATTTAGGTAACATTTCTTTTATAAAGTCACATGACTCATGAACTGAGCAGCAGCCTCATACCACCCTGATGAAGCTGAACAGCTGAAACATGTGAGGAATAAAACATGTCATACTGGAGAAGAGTTGTGCAGCTTGTTTAATACTGATGGAGTTTTATTGATTGTCAGGCTGGTTAGCGTCTAATTTAAAATATGGTTAAACTTTACCCTCCTACAACTTCACTGCAGGATTATAAACTCTAAAAATGGCAGTTCAACATTTAAAAATAACAATAATTTACAACAATCTTCGTATGAAATATATATTTATTTCCCTTTTAGACTTTGTGTTAATAAAAAAAACACCAGCAGAAACTTTCCAGTTGTTGATAAAGTTTGTAAAGTGAAGTTGTGATAGTGTGTTGCTCCTCAGCTCTGTTACAGACAGCCTCATTGAAGAGAGGGAGTACTGAGGCTTGTACAGACACAGATGTAGTGATGGTGTCTGACATTATTTGCTCTGAAGGAGAATTCAGATTGTCACTAAAGATTTGCTTCTTTAAACAAGTTGAGTCAGTCAGCAGGACTGTATGATGCTAACACAGTGTATGAAGGCTGTAGAAATGATCAACATTTACAAGAAGACAACATAGTTTAAGAAACGGTTTCACTGTTACATTTGATTCATGTTGTAACAGACTTAATGCAGTTTTCAGGGACAACATGCTCACATGTGCATGATGTCATCAACATTATTGAGTGTACAGTATGTATACAGGATGTGACTGCATGGACACATTTTACTTCCTGTAAACGCCACAAGATGGAGACAAAGAAGACATTTTGTTCACAGCCTGCTCATTTTGAACTCTGAACATTTTATTTCTACTTTCTGTCACTTATTGACATGAATATTATTGTTAGCTGCACAGGTTGATCGACAGCACCACCTCTTATCAGTTTCTGATGGATGTTTCTATCCTTCACAAAGATCCCAGTCTGTGTGTCAGACATACTGTATGTCAGGGTCTCTAAGAATCTCATCACTGCTGTGACTCTTCATGTGTCGCTTCATCAGGCACCAGTTCAGTCAAATCATCTCAAAAACATCACTCAGACTGAATTATAGAGAAAAACTCAACTTTTCATTAAAGTACAGAACAGAAGTACAAACAGAGCAACAGAAGTATCTGTATTAGTCCAGTTTTTCTTTCCTCCAACCAAACATTTTACACACGAACATCTCACTGTTAAAATACAAATCAGTGACATCATCATGAGCGACAGCAGCAGCAGTGTGATGACATCAGTGGAGTGCTTCTGAATCCAGGACATCTTGTAGGAGTCGGTCTTTCAGTGAGCAGGTTTATGGAAAATGTTACTATTAAACAACATCTGTTCCTGCCTGAATTACATGTTTTCTTACAATGTTTTGTCAAAGATTTGTGTCAACATCATATAAACTTTGATTTGTACGTTTCGTTTGTACTTGAGGAAGAGTAACTTTCACAGACTGCTTTCATTGTCATTTATAATTCAAAACATCTTTAAAGCATTGACAGAACATTTATATCAAAACCAAAAACTTGATAATTTGTTATTTCAATTGTAGTTGTTAATCTCAAAAGAATCATTCAAACTGGGACATAAAGAGATAAACTTTAACTTTTAAATAAAAATTTCCCTCTGCTTGTTAACTGAGTGTTTTATATTTAGTCCAACTGGATGAAATGAACACAGTCATTCAGACATATCAGCAGAACATGTTTCCTGTTACAGTGGCTGAAAAATAAAAATAAATCCACTTCAAGTCACATAAATCCACTTCACTTAAATTGAACAGAAGCTTTTCATGTCAAAATGACTGTTGTGCAAATGGTCTACACATAATCCTATAATTTAGCCACAGTACTTAATCTTGTATTTGGGTCAGTGACAAATAACGGTTTGCATTATGAGCAATTCAAAAATTAAAAAAAAAATTGTTTTAAAAGCTTGCGTCAGGTTTGCTAAAATGTATATTTTGTATTTATGTTGGTTTCATGTAATTTGAAGTAGCATTTGAACTATTTTTTACAAAAGGTAAGACTGATTGCCCCTGAAAATGTCAAGTGGTGTAACCACAACAAAAGGAGAAATATTAAATATTTCTTTCCACCTAGAGTGTATGCAACTGTACGTTGATCCTACAAGGATTTAGTAAAGAAATGACCAGGTGGATCCTTCAAATGAAGGATGACTTCCATTTATGGGTTCAGGAAGTTCTCGTACTTCTTCCGCTAAACAAACTATTTAAAAACCATCTTATATTAGCTGGAAAATGCACAAAGCTGAAAACTGAGCTCACATAGGCCAATGTGGTTCTCACAAAATAACTAAAATGCCCATAATTTAAAAAGTTTCACTTAATCAAAACGTTTTAAGGTTTTTTATCGACCTATTGTGGCAGTGTGGAAAGTTTCTGACACTGGATGTGAAACTGCAATGCAGCCTCCTGTAATGAAACACTGTCACCGTCGCCTGCGAATGACGACAGACTGTCGCATAGTTGTATAATCAAGCAACATGGCCGCGTCCATGAGACTGCTGGTCCGGAGGGTGATCCGTCTTTCTCACAGAAATGTTAACGTTACCGCTGCTGGACTTCCAGGTCGGTCGGGTTGCTGTTGGGCACCGTCGTCCTGTCGGTGTTTCAGCGATGCAGCTGGAGACAAAAGTACACATTTTGGTTTCGAAACGGTGTCCGAGTCAGAGAAGGCGAAGAAAGGTGAGCTACAGCAAACCTACCCGCGGGTGCGTTCTGTTCATCTGGGTGGATAGTGTGAGATAACAAACTTCATTCAAAATAATGCTTTTTAAAACATTGTTGCCTCTCTGTAAATCAACAGACCTTGAGGGACGGGATTTGAGATTGGTTTTGGGGTCGTGATAACTTGTTGAATAATTCGGCATACAATTAATCCATAAAGTGTCACTTCTGCTCTGTATAACAGAGCGTTTTAAAGGTGATTGCTTCCAATTTGAAATGAATATGTAAGTGGGAATTCTGCCTGAATGAGTGGTGTTTAGTGTAGTATATGTGTGCCGAATTTTAAATAGGTAGACATGAACTTTTATACTGTTTTAAATATAATTGAGCCGGCAGAGGTTTTTTTCATAGGCAAGCAAGAAATTATAATTGTCAGTTTTTTAAATGAAGTTTGGAGATATAGGAAATAGGACGTATCTGTACCAGAATTTGCACGCTGCATTTTTTGTGTATTATCAGGCTGACATTTTCTGGGATTTTAAAGTGGTGCATGTCGTAAATTAATGGTAAGAATATTAAATAATTCCCTATACTCATACAGACACATAGTAAAGATCATACCTTCATAAACCATATCCAAATTAAGTAGTTATTTACTGTGACATTGTAAATTTAATGTAATGTTTAATTTAACTTCCCACTACAGATACTAAACGTTTGACAGAGTACAGAGAGGAATGCAGTTTACTGGACAGGTCAAGTTCAAGTTTATTTGCCAATAATTCAAATATGAAAGAATACAGTTACAACGCAGCAACATTTTTACACCTAATAAAAAATTACACAGTTCATAAAAGGATCAAGAGAAAAACATAAAATACATAAAGTGTTTTGGTTGCATTATAGCGCAAGTGTAATAGAATATCTGAGTACACCTAAATAAAACTATAAATAAAAATATACTGTAAACGGCTTCCAGTGAGACAGATGCCCTCTCTTTCTCTTTGCTTTTTCAGTGTATAAAGTCTTTGAGAATGTGGCTCAGAAGTATGACGTCATGAACGATGCCATGAGTCTGGGGATTCATCGAGTGTGGAAGGACATGTTGCTTCATGTCATGCACCCACAGCCCGGGGTGCGACTCCTGGATGTGGCGGGTGGAACAGGTACAGCATTTTTTGTGCGCCCCTGCAAAACAATCTGCGACCCCACCCGGTGTCACACCTCACTTTACGTTCTTGATGACCCTCTCTTGCAGGTGACATTGCCTTCCGTTTCCTGGAGTACGTTCGCTCTCAACAAGAGCGGCAGAAGCGGCGGGCGGCGCGATCCATGCAGACGCCATCGTGGCAGGACATTTCCAACAACTACTCCACAGAGGACGAGGACGGGCCTCAGGAATCCACAGCTGTGGTCTGTGACATCAACAAGGAGATGCTGAAAGTGGGAAAGCAGAAAGCGGACAGCATGGGCATCAGTGCTGGTATGTTTTTGATTTAAAAAGTGCTTCAAGAGCCCAAAAAGACAACTGATCCCCTCAGCTTGGAGGTTTTAGTGAGCATGTTTACATGTACACAGATGAGGTTTTAGGGGATATCCCCGTTCATGCTGCTGTGCATGTAAAGACCCAATGATTACAGGAGCCAGAATAACCATCATCCTTTCTTTGAGAAAGCCAGATGTTTTGGTTGAGTTGCTCTCAAAGAAAGTGAGGAAACTGTAGTGTGTAAACATCTTATTCAGGTTTCTGATCACTGTCCACAGGGTTGTGAATCAAACTTCAACCTTTTGTGACAACCGACTGACTTAACACAACATATCAAAAAGTGTCCAGGGTTGATAGCTGGCAACGATTGCTTGGTCTTCTTACCTGCGCCAAGGAGGTTATGCTTTCACCCATTTCCGTTAGTTGGTTGACGTGTCAGCAGGATTACACAAAAACTAATGAACTAACTTTTGGTGGAATTATTTCCCACTTTTTTAAGGTTATGAAATAGGGAGTTTTTCCACGTTTACGTACATTTCTCAGGGAATAATGCATTGGTCTTAATGTAAGAAGGTGTTTTTAGGTTGCCTGTATCAGTGAGTTGATAAGGGTCCAAATAAAAATCCAGATTTAGGGGATTTAAATATGTTAATTTCATCAGATAATTTCATCATCCTAGATATCAGGTCACTGCATGTTAAGTGTAAGCATTTCTATGAAATATGATCAAAGACAGAATGAGGCTCATCACATGGAAACTCTGCAGCTGTGACTTGTCTGGATGTCAACAGTCTTGGGTAATTTCTATAGATTAATATAAATTTGTGCAGACATTCACTTCCAGACATTCAAATTGCGCAGCTGGGTACAGCACACAGACAGGAAATGTAGATGGAGACCAATTTCTCTAATTAGATGTGTGCAACCATGCATAGACAGAGCTGGAATTAATCACTTGCTGCACTTGCATCATGATTTGTTTTTGACTCTGAGCCTCTGTGTGTCAATGTATGTTTCAGGTCTGTCCTGGGTTGTGGGGGATGCAGAGGAGCTGCCCTTTGATGATGACCAGTTTGATATTTATACCATCGCCTTTGGCATTCGAAACGTCACCCATATAGATCAGGTAACTGACAGCTACTGCACAGATGTTCTGATAAAGACTGTTGCTACTACAGCTCTGCACTAAGTGGTCTCAGCCTGTTAGTGGAACGTAGCAATGAAGCATTCATTCAGCTCCTTTTTTTTACTGTTTTTTTTTTTTTTTTTTTGTAATTTTTTTTACTCTGTTTAATAAAATGTGAATGTGACAGTCTGTAAAATAATTGGTAATAAATCTAATATGCAGTTTTCTAAATTCACATGCTTTAAAACATTGCTTTTTAGTAAGTCTTCTTAAGTTACATTTTATGCCACAAACTACATTTCCATCTCCTGCAATAGCAATAAGAGGAGTCACTAGTGTTGTCAAGATTGAATGGAATGGATTTTTAAACTTCGATACAATACTTGATATAAATATCCGATACCCATGTTTGATACCAAGGGTAAAAATTGACACAACATTGAAGGAACAAATTTACTTCTGGTGGAGGTGGGGCTCACACATTTGTTAAGTCCAAAGTGAAATCTCTCCAAAATCCAATGATACCCAATTTAAAATGACATTAATCCTGGAAAATTTGCAAATCCTCACTTTAGAGAAGCTTTGACCAACAAATATATTTCTTTTTTGCGTAGATCATTAGAAATGTTATTTATTTGTGTATTAATTAATTAATAACTTTTTATTTATTTAGCCTTTATTTAGCCAGTAGAGTACCATTGAGATACACAATTTCTTCTTCCAGGCAGTCCTGGTCAAAACAGCAGCAAAACATGTTCACATGTTAGGACACCTACAATGGATTAACACAAGGGAAATAGTTAAAGAAGAGAGACATACCGGCCATACCAGCGATAACGATAACACATTCCACCTCGAGTCGAGCATTAAGATAAACAGCAACATGTTTACTTCAGGCTTCAGGCCAATTTGTAAAAGACAATTAAAAGGTGTTCGAAGAAGGGAGTGCTTCTAATGTTAATTTGTTTTCTGTTGTTAGACCAATAGTGCGAATCCTTTTTTACATTTTTTTCAGGCACTGCAGGAGGCTCAGCGGGTCCTGAAACCTGGTGGCAGGTTCATGTGCTTAGAGTTCAGCAAAGTGACAAATCCTGTGTTGGCAAGGTGAGAAGGAGGAGGAGTGAAAACTCCTGGTGGATGACTCGGTGTGAATATGAATCAGCCTTGTAAGTCTCATATTTAAGGAGAAGTGATTTTTTTGTAACTTTGTGATATGTGGTTCATGTTGCATTTTTTACAACATTTACATTTTCATAAAAGGAGATTCTGCTTAATTGAGACATTTCAAGAAGTACTCTCCATTACTTCATAATCTGCACATTTGTGAAACTCAACATCCTTTTGCGTTGTTCAGTTTGGACAAACACTGCCCTCTTCTGGCTGCGTAGTACTATAGAGCATGTGGGGGCCAACCTTGTGTCGTGGAGTGCCTTTCTCCAGCTGGAATATCCACCTTCTGATTAGCACTTTGTCAAGTTCAATATAATATATATAATAATTCCAATGGATACTTACAGATATGCTATATGTAAAGGGTCAGTCAGTCATTTCTAACCCTTTAAGCTGTAGATGTTTTTACATACTCATACTCAATTGAAGAGTTTAGTTTGATTAAAAATAACTTTTTGTTTTTATGTAAACAAACCTTTCTTCTGTAAGAACAAATTCCTCACTACTCTTTAAATCTATATATATAAGATGTTGGATAAATTAGTGATTGGCAGCAGTTTCCTGCTCTAAGAAAGCAAATTCAGTCTCCCCTGCTAACCTGTATCCTGTCCTATTTTCCAGGCTTTATGACACGTACAGTTTCCAGATGATCCCAGTTTTAGGAGAGGTTATTGCTGGAGACTGGAAGTCGTACCAGTATCTGGTAGAAAGCATCCGCAAGTTCCCAGATCAGGTGAGAAATTTGATTGTTTTATTTCTGTCTCCTCATTTTTATCATTGTTACTCTCAATTCAGACATGATTCACTTCAAGTCAGGCCTGATTTAAATCTTTTGATTGTTCAGATCTTATTCTACAATTTTCCACCATGTTGCTTCCATCATTTAGTTTGATGTTTCTTGCTTGTCATATTGTTCCTGTGTTGAGATGTTTTCATGAGGCATGTGGAATTTTTGCTTTACAGATGATCAGTATTAATTTTGCTAGTTGGACTTCATTTAACAACTAATTCAATTATTCTGTTGACTGTTTTTTCATATAAATGATTTAACTTTTAGTCTTTACATGCCAGAAAAGTTCACCACGTCCTCGGAGTCAAAGGGGATGTCTTCAAGTGTCATTTATTTTTTTTCTATCCAGTTTTTTTTCTTAGGGACAGTGCATATTATTGAACATTACTGTAAATATGCCACAATTAGCCAAGAGACTAGTTGTCATCTGTAGTCCCTGGCCAGGTGTAAAGTTGGCAACCTAAAAACAAGTCATGACTGAACAGCAGATATTACATTTATTAAAATTTTTAAATTGATAATGAATTTGTTAATTGTTTTTTGAAACAGTCTGTAGGAACAGAAAACAGGACGTGGGCCTATCTGTATGTGATAAATGATGTTCGATTAATCAATAATTAATGTTTTGTCTATTTTCCACGTTGTATTCCTTCACGCTTGTTTTAATTTTTGATGCCAAACACCAACCTGACTATGTGCAGTAATGTCAATTTGCTCTTTCTCTTCTGCAGGAAGAGTTTAAAGGAATGATTGAGGACGCAGGTTTCTACTGTGTGCGGTACTACAACCTCACTGGCGGAGTTGTGGCTCTTCACTCTGGTTTCAAGCTGTGAGATGCACTCCTAACACCTCGTGTAAAACAACAGACTGGCTGTGTGTTTCAGGCTTTTTCTGCCCGTATGACAAACTGTCTGCAGAGTTCTTGGACATTAATTTCAGAACATGAAGCCCCAGAGCTGCTCTCTGCAGATGTTTATGCACAGTGGCAGAAAATCAAGTCGGATGATATATTTATTGACTGTTTTTTCCCTGTTGATTAAACTGTACTGAAAACTGTACTTTACACCAATTTTAGTGTAAAGAATGCCACATTGAAAACCAAAATGTTGCTGTGTCTGTGTTATCAATGTTAAGAAAACTGGCAAGTGAGTTAAAACATTTGAATACAGTCTGTTTTGATTATTTTTTGTAACACCTATGTTTTGGCAATGAATAATAAAACTTGCAAAAGTTGATCTCAGTATTTGATTGGATTACTCTCAAGCTACAGGAGAAGGGAACTGTTACTGCTAATGATCATGCAATAACTATAGCTACTCACCTTCAGGAAGCAAAAAGGAAAAATCTCCAAGTGAAATGCAAATAATGGAAAGGAGGACACCACAACATGAGTTACTTGAATAAAACTGTATATTTTACAGATCTTTGTACACTTTAATTACAAAACTGTATGGTACTAAAGTTTTAAAATCAGTTTTTTGGTCAGAGAAGATTTAATCGTCTTGTGTGCAATTACCATGTATATACAAAGTCTCATGTTAGTGATTTTTCTCAAAATAAAAAGCAACCAAATAACTCAAACGTTCATACACTCTGAACATAAGACATGGCTTAAAGATAAATATATTAGTAAATAAATATTCAGAGAACATATTTCCATTTATGAAATGTGTTTGCTATACAGGTACAGAAATATACACAGATTGATTTCTAGCCTTTTTTAAACATTTGTAATGGTAATGACAGAAAATAATTATATTCTTAAAAAATTAAAAAATATTAATTTTTGTACACTTTAATCTTCTTAAGTGCTAGAAACAATAACAAAAAAATTAAATAGTGACTCAAGTACCCCAAAATGTTATATTTGCAGTAGGTACATATCTCTATGCAAAAGGCAAGATTAGATTCTCACTTGATTACAGCACTGGGTTAACTTATAAATAGGGTTATTTCAGAAAGTTTTCCTCTGTGTAGAGAATGTGTATATTTCATAGAAACAGTATAAAAACAGTCTGCAGGACAAACAGAAAGGCATGAATGACAAGCATTGATATCGCGAATATGTATTATGCATGGCACGATATGATTCAAACGGATACACTGTGGTATGTATAACTGCATTGTTTAAAAAAAAAAAAAAAGAAGTCACAGTACAATAAGGAACCCTTATGAAATATGAGTCTTTTTCCAGCTACTTTCCTTTGGCCTTTTAATACACGCTAGAACCTTTTTATAGATATTTATTAGAGCATGCCTCATTGAGGAAATTGGGTGACAGCAAAACACACTTTTAAGGGCTTCCAAACAAGAGGTAGAGTGCTACACCCTACTTTTGAAGAAATCTACTGACCCCAAGACGCCGTCACTTTAGTCTGGAGTTCGACTAAAAGTGGTGCAGTGTCTTTTAGATATTGCTACAAATAGCTTACCAGCATAAGGCTTTCATGTTGCTCTGGCACATCTCATACAGGTAGGCCACTAATGGACAGAAATGCAATGCATAAAACAAATTCTGTATTAAATTGAATAGAGACCAGTGTCAGCCTTGCATTCACATTTCTATGCATTTTTTCTGTAATATATAGATAGCTTCTTCTCCTCAGAGAAATGTGTGGGTCACAGACACTTTAAAAAGACCCATTTCCCTGCTCTTGAAAAAAGTAAAAAAAAAACAAAAAACAAACAAACAATCATGTCTTTCTGTTTTGGTATAGCTATGTCCATACAACCTATTTGAGTTGGTGGTTGAAGCTTTATAGGCAGTCAGTGTTCATGTGCGCACATACATGTAGATGCAGATGTTTATGAATTAAGAGTGTACTTTGTTTGTGAAGAAAAATCTCAGATTTCCTAGATCTTGCACAAAAGATGGAGTCTAGACATTTTGTTCTTCACAAAATCTGAAAAGATCTCACAAGAAATTGGCCCAGATTACTTAGCGCTGAAGGGGCCTAACCCAGACAGTCGGATGCCAACACCAACCCACCTCTAGCTTCAGTTTATAACCTCCATCCATATTTGTAGTATCACTTTTTGTCTCAGCACTATGGTAACATAGTTTGGTGCCGAGATGTTTGTGGCCACAGGAATGAACTTGATACTCTGTATATCTAGAGATGACGGGCCATTTCAGTAGAAATCCACACAATCTAAGATGATAACATTCAGCGCTCAGAGAGCAAGGTTAGAACAAGGCAGCTGAGGGTTTCACTGACTGACTGATACGGTACCAAATACATACTTTTAACTGAATCCCTTCTTTCTGGGCTCAAGTTCGTAAACCCAGACCTCCCTCATTTGTTGAAGTACTGCTTCCCAGTGCAGTGGGGCTTGCAGAGAGCTGAGGGTGGAACAAAGCCCTGGTCTCTTCCTCCTGAGGGTATGGCTGACCTCTAAACTGTCCTGAGGTGAAGTACCCCTCTCTGGGCTCATGTCGCTCCCCTGTCCGCACCTCTGCCTCCACTGTCACACTAATGGGCAATAAACTGCTCTGGGTCTCTGCCCCTGTGCCCAATTCACAATCTGTGTCCTCAGGAATTATGGGTATTCTCTGATTGAGTTCGCAGCAGCCCTGTCCAGAGCAGGCCTCTGAGTCTGCATGCGCGTACTGCACATTAACAGCGTAGTCCTCGGTGTAACGCCCTGCTGTGGCCCTATGGACCTTCATCTCTTTGTAGAAGCAGCAGGGCAGCCCTTCGTAGCTCACCTGTTCTGAAGAAGGGCACATGTGCTCAGGGGCAAAGTAGTTCTTGGAGGTTGAGCTCTGAAAGTCCATCCCCCTGTGGTAGCGTCCTGCGGCCAAAGGCCCAGATTGGTCCAAGTCCTGCCCTTTGCACTCCACATTGGGAGGAAGCACCTCAAAGCAGCAGCTACAGGCTGCTGCTCCAAGCTCCCCTGACTCTTCCTGTGCCCCTTTCCCCCTGTCTGCTCCGGGAGCTTCTGGAGCCCCGGCTGAGGTAGTGCTAGTGTTGCTGTTCTCCCTGGGTTCCAGTGATGAGCGACTGCTGTAGTTGGGCTCCAAACTGCAGTTGGAGAGGTGGTCCCCCGAATTATATCCCGAAGCTCCAGGAGGGAGCTGGAGGCAGTCATGTCCCAAGGGAGCAGAGGATGACGAATCCTCAGCAGGAACTGTGGTGCAAGACGCAGCCCCTGCTTCCCCTGTGGATCCCCTACACGGACTCTTACTCCGGTAGACGTAAGGATCATAGTCACTGCTCAGCGAGCTGCGGAAGGTGGAGCAGCTACCGTACACACCCTGGTTGCTGACCTCAGTACAGTCCAACATGGAGTCGCTGGAGGAACAGTGGCACTGGCCTGAGCTACTGCTGCTACTGTCACTGCCAGGGCAGTCAGCAAGGTAACCACTACACACTGAGCGGTGGCCATGGTAACAGCTCAGGCCAGAAGTGCTGCCAGTATCACCTATCCTTGAAGATGAAGCGGGTGCCATGTGTACCACTGTGGGGTATAGAAGCCCCTGCTGAAAGGCCCTGCTGTGGTGGCCCTTGTGGGCCCCTCCTCCACCAAGCTGCCCTGCCATAGCAGGCCCTTGGCCACCCTCAGGCTGTTGAGGGAAAGTCAACCCCTGAAAATAGTAGTGCTGGTACATAGTCTCGTACTGCGAAAAGCAGGCTGCTCGGGAAAAGTTGCGACCATGAAACTTGGGTCGTTTAAAAGCAGCATGATGCGGCTGTGCTGGGTAGGCGGGGGGTCCGCGGTGATCTAGTCCACAGTGGTGAGGGTTGAGGGAATGGTCCAGGTGGAGGGTGGGGTGGTAGCTCCGGAGAAAGGCAGACGTTGACTGGGGTGGGTAAAGACCTTGAGGATCTGGGTGCTGGTCCACAGTGAGCACTGTGATGGGGTTTCCGTGGGGGTCCATGCTGGTCCTGGTTGGGTAGGCTGTCACCTGGCCAGCCCGGTGCACCCTGCCGGGATAATGAACTGGCAACACCACCCGCTGCCGGCCGTGGACTGGGTTGCCAGGATCCATGCACGAGGGTCCTGGATTTCCCTTTTTTTGCTCTATGAAAAAAAAATGTAACGTTTAGGGTCTCACAGATGAAAAGGAACTTTGAGTGTTTTATAATCTAGGAACTTTTTTCTTTCAGGAGTTTGTATTTTATTTATCTAAACATCAAAGCAAAACAGTCAGAGGTTGTGCACCAACTCACCGATGATGTTGTGTCTACAGTGGGGACAGGTGTGATGCTGGAGCAGCCAGGGGTCGACACATTTCTTATGAAATCTGTGAGCACAGGGGATAACCCGCAGCTCCTGAGGAGAGAAAAATACAACAAGATTCATAACAAGTCAGATTTTACCTGTGCTGTGACCTACAGAGTGCAAACCTGAAATAGAAAAGATACAACTATCAAACTATTGTGCCTTGTTTTCTATATACATTGATCATCATTAGAATGTTTAAATATCAAATATTGAAGTATTTTTAAATATTAATATTGATAATTTGTGTGCTAAAAAACTTTAATTTAGAAAAGGTCCACAACATCTCCACACAGCAGATGGACAAAAACATCTAATTTTCTCTTATTCAATTAATATTGCAAATAATTGTTTTCAACAGAGATGCTTCTTGATAAACGTGTGCTTTGAGATGCTTCCTGGCAGAATCAGATATCCTTAAATTCACAAATGCAAGCACATCTATCCATTTAATATGAAGCTAATAAGTAGAGTCTGTTCATTTCTTTGAAACACCAAATGCAGTACAGTAATCCCGCATTATTTTTGTTAAATGGTTCGGTTATTTTTTTAGGGCTTGCACCATCAATTCAGGCACTAACTACTATAAATCACAATTACAGGGGTAGCTACATATTATGTTTGCAAATCAGTGGAATGGGTAAACTTAAAAAGGTCCAATGTCATTTATACAAGTACGTTTTCAAGGCAATAAAAGAAATCTCCCAAAGCTACAAATTTCCAGATTAAATTAGCTACATGACAAACTGCAACAGGGGGGGGATGTTTGTTGAGGAGAATCTGAATGTCCAGAGGGTGGCAGCAGAGATGGACAGAACTGTCATTTGGTTGAGGTGGTTGAGTCTTATCAAGTTTTTAATACCGAGGAGCCAACTCGAAGTCATGCAACAAACACAACTCTTACGAGACGCCACAGCACAAATACAACTCTGATGCTCAATGTCACCACTTTCTGGAACAAAACAAACAAGAGGCTCACACTCGAGGATTGATATGAAAAGAATGCGGCACTTTGTATTCAGACGGAGAACTGGCATGAAGGAATTCCAAGACACAAAAGCAGGAGGGACTGTGAATATGAATTATTATATTATTCTTGCAGCGAGAGGTCTTTCACTGCCGTAAATACTTTTAACTCGATGGCTTAATGTGACTCATCTTTGGGCTCTTTTCCACCCAAGCTTTTGTTGCTCGGTTCACTGCTCAAAAACTGCTTTGATGCCATTCAGCCTTTTATATCGCCACTTCCTCTGTGCAATCCTGGCGCCATGCTTTGTTGTGTTTTCTTCTCCTCCTTACAGAAGAGACACATAACCACAAAAAACACACACACATACACCAGCTATGTCCCTGTGGGCATTGGGGTTTGTTCCTCCAGCGTCCGTGCTGAGGATGAGCAATGCTGTTACAGTAAACCCTCAAAGTGCCAAGATTAGGATACATATTATGACAATGACTCCTTTAAGGATTAAAGAAGGCCACACTGGGAAAACAGGAAGCATAATCACAATCCAGTGCACTCTGGGTACCGTTATCTCTCCAGGTGCTCTGAAAGACCGAACTAAACATCTAAAAGGCGCCGGAAAGAACGTCACCGAAAGATCGCAGGACTGCGGTCCCCGAGCACATCAGGGGAACTTCCATTCTATTGTCCACATGACTGCATTATGTTTCATGTCTACAGCATATGTAATGAAAAGAAAACAAGCACAGTGGGTAGATGACCACACAAACACTGCCAAAGCTAAGAGGTTCAGCTCCTACATGGTCTAATTTTGCACGCACGGCACTATAAAGCACTTTGGATTAAAAGCATTCTGTGCTAAATTGTTGGTTTTCTGTCTGAAAATGCTCCCCTGGTTGTGCATTTTTGTCATGACTCTTTGATTTATTATGTTTTTATAATGATCGTTTTTGACAAATGTTCATAAAAATGTAGAGATTTGAAACAAATAGTGATTGGATTTTACGTCCCGACACATCAAAATTTGTGCTTCCTGCAGCAAGAGGACACCGTTCACACATTACAATACCAAGTTGATGTAATGTTATAAAAGTGACGGGAAAAGACTTGAATTTTTTGTCACTTTCATGCATTAGCTAGCAATGCAAAGACAGACTTTAAAGCTGATTTCAAAATAAAAGTAAATATTGACGCAGGACATATGAACAGAAAAAAGACCAAACAAGAAATGTCGAGAGCAAATCAATCATGCAAAGCAGATGACTTTAAATCAAACATTCTTCTCTCACCTCCCCATCGATGTACTTCTCCAGACAGATGGCGCAGTCGGAGGTGGAGCTGCTGCTCAGTGAATCAGAGGCTCCACAGCTGCTCTCGCGCTGGCCCTTTCCTTTGGCCTTGAACTTTCTCGTCTCCATCTTTTCCAAGGCTTGAATGGCCATCCTGTTCATGGAGCTCTGTGTTGGGGAGGGAGGTGGGAACAGGTCAGCAAGAGCTGCATGTTTAAGGAGCCACTTTTAACTTTAGATTCAAAAGGCTTCAGAATTGGATCCAAATTAAGCTCTTCAAATGAGAAAACAACTCAGTGATCATGTTTTTTCAGCAAACATCCGGTTAAATGTCTAACATCAGCAGAGAGGTTCAAAGTTAACACTCGCCAACACTGACGTACAATGTGACAGGGTTGATTGTTGTCATGACGTGAGATTTCCCCCTTGACACAGTACATGATTTTGCAATGTTTGACTGAAGCATTAGCAACTCTCTCTGGCTCCAACTCTCTGCTCTCTTTTCATCTCTAATTTTCTTCGTGTTGCCTTAAAAATGTTACTCATTAAAATATGGTGACTGATGAGTTATCACATCCAGAACCGCTTCTTCAAATTAAACTTAATGCTTCACACGTGTAGTAGACGTTTTGATTACTACACGTTATTAATGTTCAGGATTAGTTAAACTAGGGTCCCCGAAGGGTGTTTCTTCCCTTAGGTTTCCTCACAACTAGATAATTGTAGACTTTTTAAGGACGTCCTGGTCAGAAAAAGGGCAACTTTGGCTTGAAAGTCAATCTCATCACAGGGTTGACAAACATGAAACATGAGGACTTAAAAATCTGTACTTTTAGTTTGTAATTAGTCTTGTGAGGGCAAACCCTTCACTGCACCCAGAAGTATTCTCAAATTATTTCTACTCTTTACAGTTAAATTGGATAGAAAACGTCAACACTGTATGAACAATATTTACTCCACAAGAAGCTCATTAATTTTTCACATTTCGGGAAGGAAAACTTGCTACATGTGACAAAGCTGCCCCCGGTGCGAGCTGTTAATTAACCACCAAAGGAAGTCACGACCAAATCATCCGCTGCTGTGACACACACATACACACCCATTATACACCCACGCACACGCGTGTTGGCAGGATTACACCTGTCTTAACGGGTGCCGCTACAGGTTTTCTGCACTGTTGTGACATTTCCGTGCAGCCACCCTCTCGTCGGTGTTAATTAAATGCTTATCCTGATTCATGCGCCTGACGTCAGCCTCCTCCGAGAGCTGTTTGTCAACACATGAGAGGAATCAATCAAAAGCAGAGCTACTGCCGCCTGACTCCTGCAACACACTGTGTGTTTGGGTGTGTTTTGTGCAACTCAAACTGCGAATACACAAGTTTCTATGTACAAGTTGTTGGGGTCAGTCACACTCCTGTTCTAGTGGGGAGGAGTGTGTTTTCAGGACACTGACCTGGCTTCTCCTCTGCTTGAGTTTGATCTTGATGAGCAGAATTAGGCAAACCAGCGACACGACCACGAAGAAAGCCAGGAAGATGCCCATGTCGAAATACTCCGTGGGCTGCTATGGAAAAGGAGAGCAACAGAAACAACAAATTTGTCAAATAATCTTCACATGCAGCTGCTTACTGTACAGGGGTTACTAAAAGAGTTACGTGGCCTGAAAACAGATGCATTTTTCATTTCCAGTCACCCACACTTGAGGATATTTGATTAGAGCTTCGTTAGCCGCTCAGCAAAGCAGAGCACTCAGCGATGTGACTCATTCGACGAGGAAAATGGGACCTTTGCACATAATTCGGTGGTGTTTTCCACCATAAATACAAATCAATTCATCTCCATATCAGAATCGTTGGTTCTCCGTCAGTTATTTACTCAGGTGAGCTAAACGCTACGGTACATCTCTTGCACATATTAGACCATTCTGAAACGATGACCTGATTAAAAGTGCAATTTGTGAGAAAGTTGATTGTAGAGTCTCATTCTCAGGTCATCAAATACTGATGCTTTGGGTTGGGTTTTGGGCTGTTGTTCAGACGAAACGAGTCGGGGGTAAACGGGGTTGGTTGTCACATTCATTAGATCTCGCTCCCTAGAAGGCGCTGTTAAAAAATGTTGATACTGACATTTACAGACATGGGGTCAGAGGTCATCTGCAGACTCATGTCAGGAGTAATGCTGCGTTCTAGTCAAAGTCGGAGGAGGGAATTTCCAATTTCTGACCTCCAAGCGTGGTGCCAAAAGACGACAAAATACTTGGCTGATCGCGAGAAAATGAAACGACAGATGAGGTGACGGATGCCGTTATACTTTTTTTTTCACTGCACTTATACCCGGAAACATATCTAAATATTTGCCCTCACATGGGTGCTGCCATTGTTGTATGACGTCAGACAACTGCTCCCTAATTAAGTCGGGGTAGATGGATTTTCCTCAAGCTAACAAATTCCAACTACGGGTGGTGCTCCATCGTACCGTTACTGGTAGGAGGTCGGTAATTTTCGGAGTTACGAGTTGTCTGGAACGCAGCATAAGACACTGAGGTAAGAGGACTTTTAGTGTTTCTAATGTCAAAATGTAGGCTGAATAAGTCCATCTCTTCTGTGTGTTTTTTCTATTATTACCATAAAAAGTATGAAGGGAGAGCTATGGTTAAGATTTTTTCTTAGCCAGGCAACAAGATTCGGTTGTTAGTTTAGCTTTTTGACGTTTCACACACTAATCACTGAGGTATTCGGCAGATTTGCTGATAATGAGAATAATTGTAAGTTGCAGCCCCACTGCAGAGCTCAAGACAAGATAAAGACCAGATTTGACATTGTTGCTTTTTTACCGACAAGTAGAACGTGACAGACTTTGTTGATACGTTCAGTCCACAAACAGCTGCTTAAACTCACTGAGAATGAACAGATTGTTTTATTCTTCATCAGAAAAATGCCTCTAATGGGACAGTCCTTTCTCTCGGGCTTTCATTATGTCAAGTCATTTGACCTCAAAGTGTGTTGGTCTCTTATCAAATATTCCAAGCAAACAAACAGCTCTTTGAATGGCTGATATTAATCTCCCAGAGTGCTGCGAAAAAGTCCTCGGCCTCGGGGCAGTGGAGATCAGAGAAGAAAGGGAAAGGGTCAGATTTCACAGATGGAATTTTCGTTTGTCTTCACATCTAAAAAAAAACTAAAAATGTCTCTGAGCTGTTTGGTGCTTGGGCCTCAAAAACATGTTCACCTCTTCCTCATTTTCCTCACATGTGCCTTAGATTAGTCTCTCTCTCTCTCACACACACACACACACACACACACACACGAATGTCATCTATACTGAGCGGTTTGGGGTTTTAGCATGACCGCTTACCCTCGGTGGTCTGTGTTGTATCCGAGCACGAGCCACTTTCTGCTTGTTGACGATGTTCATCAACTTAACGGCGTCATTTCCCTTCACGTAAACCACCGGCCGCTTCAGAGGATCCTCTGCGACCTGGTTGAGCTGAGGAGAGGAGAGAGAAATAGAAAAATGAACTAACACATAAACCAAATTACACTTATTTATTTAATCAAGAATCACCTTTTGTCAAAGGGTCTCTCTACTGAATTTACACATTCTGTTCACTCATCATGAGGAGTCAGCCTATGAAAACAGTTGTATCAGGTCTTCTGTGGCATTATGGGAAATGTAGGAATCAGTGTTTTTTTCAGCTTGCCGCCATCATAGGGCAGGATGACATACTAGTATGAGTATATGAGGCAGGTTCTGATCTGAGTACAGCTTAAACATAGTTTCATATCAGAGAACATTTACACTGATACCGATATATCTGTGAAAGGCCAATATCAGCTGGTAATATCAGTCAACTGCCAAGTCATCAAGGTATCAAAGGCTGAACACTTTTATCCAATAAGCAATGGTGCTGTCAACATGCAATATGAATACTTTTAATAAAACACAGTACGGAGTGCATCACCCGATGGTTAACCGACACACCAGATTGACAAACGCAACGTATGATGAGTTGTCACAGGTAGACAAAGTTAGGGAACGTTAGGTGAAAAGTTTGGGAACTTTAACCCTAATGCACGTGAACTGTCTGAACGTAAAAGGCATGAATGAAAGAGAAAATGACCCAAGACATGGAAACTGCGGCTGCAGTTTGCCAGAGGGAGCAGTGGGGGGAAATAGTCAATGAATAATATGCTCTGGCTTTCGAGTCAGTTGACATACTCCTTTACTCCTCCTCATCCGCTGGTCGGAATCTGTAATTTGAAAAGCCCAAGGGAAATACCGAGGATATTCGCATTTCTATTTCTTCTGCTGTCGTCATGTTCCCCAGAGAAAAACTGTACGTTCTAGTTTCAAAGTATAGACTTTGAGACTTTTGATCTCTCCCTCGATTCTGGTGCAGCGCTCCCACTTTGAGAAATGACTCCTCCAAGACTCTAGCTTTGCCTTTGGCAAACGATACACCATCAAGAAGAAGACCTATAAGTCCTTTAATAAAACTTGTATTACTGTTTAAAGAAAGTTAAAAAATCACCACTTAACTTTTTCCCAAACAAAACAACCAAAGTGTTTCAGTCACAAGCAGCACTTGGCCTCACATACAGTATAAACGAAGATAAAAAGAAGGTCAAGTACATTAACTTTCATAAAGCCTTTCTCCTAATTTCAGCCCCGGGACTTTAATTCTCTCAAAGCTCCTCCTCCCTGCCCCTCGGCCTTGTGGGTCCTGTCTGTGCTGATCGGGCCGCTCTGACTGGAAAAGCCTCTCGGGGGAATTTAACACAGCCGCCCAGCGATGCCTTTCATGTGGTCTCCGCGCAATCCCTTTTATCTTTCAGCTACGCGCTTTACGACCCAGCGGCAGAGAAGAGGAGGCAAGGAGGGAGGGAGGGGGGGGGTTTGAGAAAAAAAAAGAAAAACCTGCAAGTCCAGGCCTGGTGTGGTGAGGATGAATACCACAGGAGAATTCTTGCGACAAAGAAGCTCAGACGAGCAACTCGTGTATTAAACCTCTTAACAGCAAAGACACGGGAGCAAGAAAGAAGAATGTGAGTGTCTGGGCGTGTGAGACCAGAAATGCACTTTGTTCTTACTGTAGCCTGTGTGTGCCCCCCCTCCCTCAATGTGCACTCAAAGACAGATCCGTAGTCTCAAGGGATGAGGTAATGCGCGCTACCTGTTCAATTATGAGCTCAACAGAGTTTGGTCATGGTCTAGCGAAAGCCGAACCTGGATATCCATTTTCAGTCCTCTCGGAGAAGCAGTGCACTCCTCCAAACACGGGTTAGAGAGCTCAAAGGCCCAAAATGGTTGAATGAGCAGGGCTGATCCACATGCTTTTGAACAGTACTAAAGATAGAAAGATCATTGTTTGTACAAACAGCGTGCACACACACACACACACACACACACACACACACACACACACACACACACACACACACAGGCTGTCTGAAGGGCAAGGTGTGCTGCTGAGCTTTTTCAAAAGCAGAGCGTCTCTCGAAGACAGTTTCAGTGTCGTTGAAACAGTAGTTTGTGTGTGTGTGTGTGTGTGTGTGTGTGTGCGTGCGTGCGTGCTTGCGTGGGTTGAATGCCTGGGTGATTTTTAGGTGTGCACAAACCTGGTCGATGGCATCCGGATTCTCTGACACATCAAAGATGACGGCTGTGGCACCCCGCTGCACTGCTCTCTTCGCCTGCCAACACAGAATAGAGTTTTCATTAGACGTGTTCAACAGCGGTGCAGAGAAGTGTATGGTCACATTGACTTCAGGTGAAGTTGTCACGTTCAAATTCAGGCCACTAGAGGGTGTTCTCTGCCTGAGTGTGACCTGCGCACATCATCTGGAACGAGCAAATGAGAAGGAAAGAGACAGAAAACCAACAGGCGAGAAGTAAACAAGCCTTTGATAACATTTGCAAGGATGCACATGTGGTTCATGTCTCCATTCCTCTGAAGTCT
Organism: Pagrus major; assembly: GCF_040436345.1. Lineage (NCBI taxonomy): Eukaryota > Metazoa > Chordata > Actinopteri > Spariformes > Sparidae > Pagrus > Pagrus major. The sequence goes on from NC_133219.1 coordinate 19,633,793, forward strand.
TCATAACGTCACACCAAGCGATTCTGCACCACATTAGGCTAATAGTATGACAGTAACCAAAAACAAGTTTCACCCCTCTGTTGAGAATGAATGCATGCACGGCGCCATGTGATGCAACTCTGCATGACACGGAGCTGAATTCGAATTCCGCCGTGCAGCGCTCGGGAAGAGTTGAATAAAGTTATCACGGATTTCCGACTGCTAAAAATGTGAGCTTCTTTCATCTGAGAGCAGGGAAAGTCACAGCACAGAGGGCTTTTGAAGACTTCTGCTAAAGGCAAAAGATAAAGGAAATGCTTGGATCTGCAGAACCCCAAGTATCTCCTCGCAGAATCCAAATTGGCTTCCCATCGTCGGAACAAAAAAGAAAACGTTCCTTTATCTTAACTCCTACTTTCCCCTACAACCCGTTCTCACCCCGCTTGATTCACGGTGCCCTATTTAGACAACGTTTTGATGTCGGCACTACATGATCTAAAATAGCGCGGCTGGGATCATATCCTGGTATTATCAAGTGCCCTTGGGTTCTTGCCAGCACTCTTCATAACTGGAGGGAAGGGAGAGAGGGGGGGTGAAGATCAAAGTGACAATGTACAGTGCTGCGACTCTGCTGCAGAGTGGCTGGAGAGTGTCACCGCTCCAGTCAGCGGGCACCACTTGCAGAGGCCACGGAGAGAGAGGGGAGAGTGGTATGTGCGGGGGAGGCGCGATTGCTCTTCTCGCAACACATCATGTTGATTTGTGAGATGATAACACTCAACAAGTTTGTGCATCATCTTTTGCTTACAGAAGAAGTGTTTTTTTATTTTTTATTTGACCGCATCACCGCTGCACCCACTTGTTAAGACTATGATGAGAATATACAGAAGAACTACCCAGAAAGTCCCAGTCAGGTGTTGGTACACCATTAGCAGCCAGAGCAGCTTCACGGCTCCTCGGCATAGATTCAGAGAAAGTCAGAAACTTTACTACGGGGATGAGCAGCATTCATCCAAATGTTACTCCCAGAAGTGTTCAATTGGGTCTGATGACTGAGGATAACCTGACGTGTCCAAAGGTTTGTTGCACAGAACCATCTGGGAATTCGCCCTTAAAAACAGTTTGGAAGAGGTCAGGCGCTGTCAAAAAATGCTCAGATGGTTCGTCCAATCACCTGCCGTCTATCGTGGGCTAACGAAACGTATGACATAGTGGGTGAGCGCTGCCAGTGGAGCCAGTTGGTAAATCAAACTCTTACTAACTCAATTTCCATCTAGAAAAGCCTTCAGTGCCACTCTTTGCTCTCCGTATAATGAAATATTCTCTCCAGATAATACAGCAGCATCTATGCTAACCTCTTCAGGAGCTGCCTTTGTTGTTTTTAAATAAGCCGCTGCTGCTCTCGCTGGTCGTCACACCTAAACCACACCGCAGCTGCTCATTGGATGCTGATTGGTCCTAACAACTGTGGTTAGGCCACAAGTGCATATAGGTTGAAGCCTGGCAAGATGGATTGAGCTGCCTCGCAAGGTGAGATGTCATTATCATATTTCTCTGACTGTTTCTAGACTTTTTAGTCAAGTTTTTCCTGTTATATGTCATCTGTCGTAACCTCGTCACTAGTTGTAATTTGTGGCGATGGCAGGAGCTGGATTATTTTAATTATTTATTAATCTTCCGCTTATTTCTCCACATTAATGTTTGAGTCTGTACAATGTCAAAAATGACGACAAGCATTCATCAGTCCTAGTTATAATGAAATCCAACAGGAAATGTCTGTGATGTGTGTACTTTAAAAAGACATTTATTCACTGTTATCAAGTACTTATCAACTGCACATTTCAGCACAACATGTAACCACTATTTCCTCTATGTCAGAGCAGTCTGTTTGACTGTTCTGAGATTTGATTTATCAAATAAATATGGATCATGAGTTTTATTTTGAAGCTTTGTTTAAGTCTTTCCCCTGCAGGTCTGGCACAGATGATTCAGCCGTTTTTGCGGCTCTGTTAGTCGTTTCCTGCTGCATTAAACCTCAAATCAAAGTGCGATTAGCATCCATTGCAATATGATCCACTTTTGTAACCGTGACATTATTTCAGATAGCCTTTTTCCTTTATTTTTCCTACTCCCTGCGTACTGGAGTCTTTAGAAAGAGGTTCAAGATTACATTTAGTGGCATGCTTAGCTAAAGTTAGTTTGGATCCAACTTTACCAACCACTCAACTCAATATACATGGCAGTCTTCTCTTGTTTAAAGCAGTCTACCTCTAGAGAACCAGAAGTATTTGTATTCTCCAGAATCAATAACTTTTGATAACAGAGTCAATAATGACACTAAATACAGAACAGATTGGATTTTTAGAACGAGTGTGGGCCAGCCTGGGTCTTCTTCACTGCAGGTAGGCCTACTGCTGCATGGACAAGTCTCATCAGGAGGCAAACAGAACCAAAGTCACAAAAGGCCTTTAATATGAGAGGTGGCGTTCGCATCACGCTCTGTAAATTCAACTATGAGCGTGAAACAGCAACAGGAAAATGTAAACACGCGGTGACTCTGAAGTGTTTGAGCTACATCTCAATTAGATTTCCCCTAATCATCAGATAAGATGTTTATGAATCTGGCTTTCATAGCTCATTAAAGACTAATTAACACTGCAAACCGATTTGATCTTTCCCAGCAGTGTTCGAAAAGCCTTGTCAAACACAAACATTAAAACAACGGCGCGCTTTAAACGCGAGCTCTCGCATCTTTCAACTCTCTCTTTCGTCCTCGCCTTCTTTACATAAACTAACAGCGCTCTTTTCTCCCTTCTTTTCACTTTTTTTTTGTAATCGGAAAAGTTCAAAAGCGAGCGGGGCAAAAATCTCACTCGGCTTTTCCCTCTCACCCAGTTTTCTCTCAGCTCCACACTGCCAGGCTCCAGCCCCCATTTAATTCAGCACAAGTCTGCTCCTTTGATGTTAGCTCTCCCAGTTAATAATTAATAGCTCTTGGTAAGACGCTTTGAGAAGAAAGAGATCTCCCTCCTAAAGAATCTCCACTCGGGCAGGCCTGCGCTGCAGTGCAGGGACTTGCCTGACGACAACAAAAATGCACCCACAGGCAAACTGGCTCTCTTGAAAAAACGTGACACATCTCCTTCCCAACATTGTAAAAAAAAAAAAAATACAACCTCGGACACCAAAGGAGGGATAAATACTTCTTGCTTTGTGGCTGCTGTACTATAACTTTTCTTCCTTCTCAGGACTTTGTCAAGTTGCTAAAAACTAAACTCCTCAGTGAGGAAACACTGTTTACTTCACTGACTTAAACTGGCTATAGAATTTCAAGTGGCAGAGCTCCTGTGTAAGGAGATATGGCGCAAGCTATTTGAGTTCAGTCCTCTGCTGCAAACTTTTCAAAAAAGATGAACAACCACACGCTGGGAACGAAAGCAGTTTCATTGAGATTGAACAGGAATTTCAAGAGCGTCTGTTCATTAAGCTCGTCGGGGTGAAGTCGTTACAAGGTGACATTTTGATCTTCTCATTCACGACTGAAGAGGACTGAGACACACAGATCCTATCGTTTTTAGGAATCCAATATTTCAAGGGCGAAAGCAACGATAATGTGTCAGCTCAGAGAAATTCAATCGTCCTTTTTTCAGCCAGAGCTTGACCAGTAGCAGATGATAAGATTTAAGCCCAACTATAAATGTACAATGGTTAAGAAAAAGTACATTTACTCAAGCATTGTACTTTTTTCTGCACAGTTCTGAGGTTTTACATTTGAGTATTTACGTTTTCTGCCACTTTGTTCTCTTTACTCCACTAAATTGCCCTGACAGCTGTAGTTTTTACAGATTAAAAGGTGCAATATGTAAGAATTGTCCAGCTGCCAATTCACATTCAAAACAAACAAGCAGCAGCACGTCACGAGAGTGACCGCTAACTGTAGCTGTCGTAAGCTACTTAGCTTTATTAGCTGTGCATCTAGTGGTCCAGACTGTGAGATCGGAGCACCAGGGGAGTGTTGCTGTTTACACCACTAGCACCTACTGGACCATAATATATGGATGTCACAACATCAAAACGTTTAATCCTTCACATTATATTGATAATTTTAATACATTTTTGAATGTTTTTCGAATAATATTCTTATATATTGCACCTTTAAGGAAAATCATTCACACACACATTCATACACTGATGGCAGAGGCTGCCATGCAAGGTGCCAACTGCTCATCAGGTGGGGTTCAGTATCTTGCTCAAGAACACTTGGACATGCAGCTGGGGAGAGTCGGGGATTCGAACCAGCGACAATTACTTCCGATTGCTAGACGACCCGCTCTAACTCCTGAGCTACAGCCGCCCCCGTGCACACTGTGCACATTTAGCTGATAATACTCCTGTACTTTCACTGAAGAGGGATTCTAAATGCAAGACTTTTATTTGTAGTACGTTTACCCTCTTGTTCTGGTACTTTTTTTTTTTTTAATTGTGTACTTCGTCCACAACTGGAAATGAATAGGAAGAAGACAGGTGATCAAGAACTTGAAATTCAAAAAACATTTTTTAATCCTCACACCTGAAACATGATCACCTGTTCCGATGAGACCCTCTTAACAATAACTCAAGATGCAATCAAAAGTAAGAAAAAATAAAAGTAAGAGACAAACAGGAAGAAGTAATCAACAACTGACCCCCCTTGGAAGCTGCCAAAGAGTGCCCCGCTAATATTTTTCTCAAAGCTGAAACATGATCTCTGCTCCCACACGAGTGCTTGATCAGTCATCCGTGCTCGAAAATCAGCTAAACTCTCAACCTGATCTGCGCGCCTGGGGGTGGAAGTTTCACAGGTACTTCACAACACTGCCGGCTAAACAAACTTCCCGCTGGCTCGGAGGCATGAGAATTAGGGTACAATCTTCCCTGAGTGAGCAACAACCGCAGCAGAAAGTACTGAGAACCCAGTCTAGACACAGAGGAAAATGAAAGCTATGTTTAGCATCCCTAAGTAAGCCTGCCAGCTTGTAAGATCTGAGGGAGAGAAATTTGCACTCGTGTGGAAAGAGATATTTTTCTCAGCGTAGCGCTCACTTCATCATTCACATGGACCGATGATTGTCATACTTAACCCAAAAGCACGTGCAGCTACCCAAGTGACGCATGTGTAAATATAGGCGCACATGTAAAAATATGCATGTGAGACAGAAGGTTATAATGTGCAGCCACACACCTGGATTACACCTGCAACATCTGGCTAACGCACTAGTTCCTCCATCACATCACTCCCTCTTTCTTTCCTACTTTCTTCTCCTCCACTTCCCTCCGTTCCCTTTCCTCCTCTCCATGCTTTCCTTTCCCTCTGTCTCTCTCCGCACTGCTATAATTAAGGCAATTAAGTCTTCAGAAGACTCTCCACTGCTATTATGCTGTAATTTCATGTTGCCTCCTGGCTTTACGGTTTATTAAAAGATAAAGGCATACTTTTCTCCCATGGATTTTCTTATATGTGGTCGACCCCCCCTTTTTTTTCCTCTACTTCCTCGCTCCCTCTCAGAGCAGGCATGTGAGCCAAGACATTATTTACATTCAACCAAAATAAAATCCAAGTTTTTTCAACGTGGCTATGCATCATCTGATTGGACGCTTCGTGCAGCCCGGAGAGAGAAATGAAAACTATGTCTGAGGCACCTCTTCCTCATTTATTCTCCTATACATGCCGTACTTTCTGCACATGAAGTCATCTGTATTATCTTGACATTTTCATTACAACAGGATTTAGTCATTTCCCCTGTTCATGAGGCACATTACTCACCATCTTCCTGATCGCCTACTGTTTGATGTTAACACCTCACCGGCCGTCCGTTAATCTGTCATAGCATCCTATTCTCTTTGCAGATACGTAATCGATTTGGCTGCGTGACATGTAATCAGTAATCCGTTTGACACCCTCGCCCTGCTGGAGATGCTGTGTCACAACAACGCCACATAAGGACTTTCCTGTTTCCACAGACTAGAACTTCAGCGATTATCAATTAATTGTCAACTATTACATTAAACAATGACTATTTTAAAGGGGCCCTATGTAGTGTAGCCCCTAAGCTCTTCTCAGAAGAAATATGGTCCCCAGAACACTGTTTGAAGCTACAAAGGTGGCAGGGTCCGCCAAATATAAACAAAGTAAAACAGTATGAAACTGTGTTGTCCTTCAAGGTCAGTGTGTTTATTCAGTCATGAAAACAAAGTGAGCTGGTTTATTTAGTTTGTTTAGACATAAAGAAAAAAAATCAGTAAGTTTGAGTAATCCCTTAAAACAGAATTCACTGATTACAGCTTCTTAATGTGAATATTTTCTGATTTCTTTACTCCTCTTTGACAGTATACTGAATATCTTTGGGTTGTGGACATTTGAGTTTGTCCTCTTGGGCTTTTGGAAACGGTGCTTGACATTTTTCATTATTTTCTTACATTTTCTAGATCAAAAATTGGTTGAGAACCGAGAATCGAGAAAATCGTCATTAGTTGCAGCCCTACCACAAAGACATAAACACTATCCTGAGACCACTCGCAAGGGCACAATGCGAACTCTGTTAAACCTTGTTGAGCTTCATCCTGCCAATAACTTGTATTCATTAATCCCCTTTCAGTCATTTCAAGGTTTTGAATGAGTCTCACTCCAAAACTGCAGATTAAAAAGTGGTAAAAATAAATGCAAACATTCCCTGGTGACTGTGTGCTTTTGAACTCTCCCATATTCCTGTTTAATATTAATTTGTATGCGGTTAAGCTCCCGGCTAGAGCATGTTACATGCGTCCAGAGGACATCTGACGCACCATTTTTCGAGCTGTATAAAAAATGTTTACGGAGCACATAAAAGTCCACTTGTGTGTCACACCGGCAGAGGACAGGGGGCCGGCGAGCCTCCTCGAGCTCCTCTCCAATGGGCCGACTTCGTATAAACGGACAGTTTACCTAACGTAAACACGCGGGGGAAAGAATCACTTGAAGCTCTCAGTAAGCTCAGTGACTGCCATTAATATCAGACTGCAGATGAGAGGTTAGGTCAGGAAGTGAAGGAAGACGTGTTTATCAAATGTCTTCAAGTAAGGGTGCTGATCCAAGATCGGTTTAAGAGATAGAATTGTTCAATGAGGTGATAGTCTTTAGTTTAAAGTTGTAGTTATTTTGTAGCAGTTGATTTTTGACCACTAGTGGGCAGAGAAACATCAAAACATACCAACAGACACACAGTCATCACACATCACTATTAAAAGGACTGTGAGGTTGTCTATTAGCCTTCATTTGGAGTAGTAAGTAGTGTTACTCCCACAAATAATGAAGACTGAAGCCAGCCATTTCAGAGGTGGTTACAGTAAGAGCAGCTGAGAATTAAATTATGGAAATGTGTGGGCCCTAAACTGAAAACAATGAGCCAAATATAGCTAAAAAGTGAGAACAGCTCAAACTGACAAGATGTGCCTCTGATAACAGCTGCATGTAGGAAGCAGGCGGCATAATGACAGAAATACGCTTCTTTTCTCCAATTCAATATGCTGCTGTGCCGCCTGTGGCAATCATGTCATCATTTACTTTGTTGTGTTTTTCCAACCAACTGCAAATAAACGGAGCAGCTCTGAATGAAGTAGTCAAGTAGTCCTTGTCCTGAAGTAGCAAGGAGGACAGCATTGACAGCTGTCCTTGTAACATGTGTTAAATAAAAATGGTACACAGAGTGTAAGCCACAGGTGTGAGTGTTAAACCAGTTGTGAGGTCGGAAGCACCTATGGACATAAACCTACAAACACATGGTTACCGTCTCTGTTACATACTACCAAAAGGACGGGGTATAGAATATCAATACCATGTTTAGATAAAAAAATAAAAATAAAAAAAAAAATTCTGGTCAGAACCAAAATGTTTAACATTTGACGAGTTTGACTTACATTGATAATAAGTGTAGTTCTGCTGTCTGTGGTGTGTTCACAGGTAGGCCTATAGGTTAGGGGGTTTTGCTCAGTGTCTCAGTATGGTGAAACAGAGGGGTTTGTGGGTAAACTGTATCTCAGTCCAGGAAGACAGAGAGACAGAAAGAGAGATTTGGGGCGGATGTAATGACCTCATGATGAGACAAAGACAAGGCCCGCCCCAGGTACACCGATCCCCGACCCTGCCTCTGTACTGTACATCATGTACATGACCAGCCTGCAACACACACACACACACACACACACACACACACACACACACAATGTAATGAATATCTACCCTGTCACCATCCCTGAGGGAAAATCAGCTCCCATGGGTGAAGTCTTATCTTTCCACTGGTTTAAATCCCCAAATGTGAGACAGTTGTGGAATAAACACAAGAAAAAGACAAGATACTCATAACTAGGTCTATTTCCTTTAGAGGGAGATGTGTTTCAGCAAGAGGCCATCTTCAGGGTCGGTGTGAAAAGCTTTTTTTAAAAAGGTGGTAATGTCAGCTTTGGAGAAAAGAGAGAGTTCTCTGGGGGACAAAAACAACACATCACAGAAGGAGCCTGAGGTTGTGTTACAGTGATGCCTCTGCCATCATCCAGCTAAGTTCTCCGAGTCAACGTCTCTTAAAAGATAAAACTCTAAAAACCACCCTCCTTCTACGATTGTTCTTTTCCTCTTCTTCACCTCGTCTTTCCCAACCAGTAATCCCCCACCACCCTTTCTGTCTTTGCCTCAGCGCACAATGTGGGGTGGCCATTCACCCACCCATTGCATAACCAGAATTATACAAGTGAATTGTGCTATCAAAGTGTGTGTGTGTGTGCGTGAGGGGGCACCTCTGAGGGGGCCTGCCAGTGAAACTTGGCAAAGAGCCGACCCCATTAAAGAGTCGAGAGAGTGAGAGTGAGTGAGTGAGTGAGTGAGTGAGTGAGTGAGTGAGTGAGTGAGTGAGTGATCATAAGACCCATATATAGGTTCTCTCATTCATTCTCACTTTAATCTTCTTCCGGTAATCCTGACCTCAATATTTACTGCAAACTTCTGTAAACATGCAGAAAGGTCTTAAACTGCAAACTCGTGGTGCGTTTAGTCCATTACTGATCAATGTTCACTTATTAGGCTGGTTATCAAGTCTCACATCTTGTTCTCAGTACCAACCAAAATGTGTCCTTAGCAGCGAGTATTGTAATGTCAAGTACCGCAAGCTGCCGCTGAATATCTGGTCAGATGCAAACTCTTCTTTACTTATTCTTTGAAGAGATTGTTTCTTACTCAGTTCACATTTCTACCAATTATAGATTTTCTCTTAAACAAGCAAAGTCCCTCACAGGATATCAACTTGTGAGCACATTGGCTTGTTGTGTTAAAGGTGCAATACGTAAGAATTGTAGTTTAAATGATCAAAATTTAACTCGAGTTATCAACAGAATGTAAAGAAATAACAATGTTGATGTACTGTGTGGCAGAGCTATCTACTGAGGATTGCATGCTAACCAGCGAGCCCCGGGCCTGAAAACTTCTTTCTCCAAGCGATACAAAGCTCCTGTGCTAGCAGTGTAAACACCAACACTCCCCCAGAATACCAACTAGCTGCACAGCTAACTGAACTAACATGCTAACAACAGCTACAGTAATGGATGTAAAAACAAAATACAGTTAGCAGCAGTTAGCAGTTACTCTGTTGATACGCTGCCCCTATTTGTTGGGAGTATGAATTCGGCAGGTGGTCAATTCCTACGTATTGCACCTTTAAGTAGTATTGAGAAAAAGGCACTGCACACTGAAAATGATATATAGTGTAGTTTAAGTATAGCTGCTATATTTTGACAGGTTTTGTGATGATAATGGTCCATCTATAGAGGCGGCGCCTGGTTTGGAAGGAAATGTTCTATTGATTTTTTTATCCAGAGACAAAGTTACCTGACACAGCTGGAGCTTCTCCTGTTAAATCATCAGTCCGAATTAATAACAATTGTGTTAAAATATATACGTTTCATTGATCAAACTAAAAAAGGTACACGTTCTGTGTTTCTATGTTGGGCAACATCAGCGATATTGGTGAAAGAAAAAAATTGAAATTAAACAACCAGTCCACCTGATCCAACCCAGGTGTTGAGCCCTATGAGTCTACATGAACACATGAAATTGTTAACGATGTTTCCAACACAAAACTTTGCGATGTCAGTCACATACCAATTGATGGGATGCAATCAAATACTTAAATCTTTAGAAACTAGACAATCTAAATACAGCAATATGATAACTACAATAAATCCATTGATTCTGGTGTGTGGGTTTTCTTGACACAGATTTTGCCTTCTTGTCAATGAGCCTGATACAATGTTGGGACTATTTTTGTTTGGTAGCAAAACATGTTTAATATTTCTTGAAGCCGGTAGCAATACTAAAGCCCCACTCTGTTACTGTTTCACATTTCGAACAGTATCTTTTTAAGGGGAGATATGGAAGCAAAAGTAGAGATTGAAACAGCCAAATGCTGTTTGTGTCTATAAATCAGACTACCTAAACTTTGTTTAACCAATAGTTTGTGTTTGAAATACAAATATCTCTTATCTAAGATAAATCATGTGTTACTTGAGCTAATTACTCACAGAAATGAAAGAGAGAATCACCTGCTCTTGCAGAACCATGAACACTACTTAACTCTACACTTTTTTGGTATGAAAAAAAACAGAATGTTTTCTTCCTCGGGTTACATAACAAAGAGAAAATTGTTCTCAAACATCTAAATGCTTGTCATCATGTGGCCACGAAGAAGGATTTCAGAGGAAACGCTGTGGTTTTTACGAACTAACAGACTGTTTTAGAACTTTAAACAAGCCCTGAATTGAATCTGTCCGTCCTTTCAACCTTCTTTATCATCCCAGCACACATATATTTTGGTGATAAAATAAACCGCAGGACAATACACAATAAACACGACAATTTTGTATGCTGTGAAGATTAAATGATGGATAGAGGCTCACAGTTCTTGCGAAATACTGAGCATTCTAAACAGCTTTCTTTCTAAATATACATGTTTGTCTTGCTTGTTGTGCACCACAGGCAGCCTTTCCTGTGTCTCTCCCCGGTCAGATGTCTTGTGGCGTCAGGCGCGCACACAAACATGAACATGGAGGCAAGCGCACGGACTCAGACCGCTGCTTATCAAGAATCCTTTTAGTCTTCTGTCCTCCTGCTGCCCATTGCTCTACCCTGCTGAGACCAAACGCTGGGGTTGGAGGAATGGACAACCGCTAATTAAATTTCCTCCACTTTCCTCTCTGTCCCTCCCTTGTTGTTTTCTTACCGGTTTTGGGCTCTGGTCCTTTGTGATTCACAGGAAAATAAACAAGCTTCCTGACGAGGGACAAGAATACTACTTTTTAAGTGCTTCTTCTCCCCCGAGTGTCTAAACAGGAGTTGTTTGGACGAAAGTGACGGGAAGTGTTGGTTAGAAATGATTAGCGATCTGTGGAAAAGTTTGACGGAGGAAAACATTAAATTAATTAGATTATCTGTAGTGATTAGGCGCACTGTCAGTCAAAAAGTCCTTGATGTTTTCTCAGTGAATATTAAAGTTTTAAGTTATGAAACACAAACGCAAGCATGTCTCATTTTTTGATCAACGAGGTAGGAGATAACTCGTGATGAGAAGAATTATATCTGAAGTTTTGACATTAGGTTTTTTGCTTCTCAGCTCTCACAGGAGCACCTGAGGGTGGAGGAAACTTTTCCTGGAATTGAAAATTCTGAATTACCATATTTTTCATGAGATGAGAGCTGTCAGACGAAGGGAGGGAAGACGAAGTTGGAAGCAAGTAAAGACAAGTGAAATGCTGGATTTTTATGCTTGCCTGCTGCAAGTCTCCTGGCACATAATACGTCAAATGTTAAGTGTTTTTCTTCTACTTTCGAGGATACAGACGACTTTTCCCAGCACTTGGATTTGAACAGTGGGTCAGATGGGTTTAAGTGATGGGGCAGTTTGAGAGTGCATTAAACAGAGGCCGTCTTATTCTGAATCCTACAATATGATTATTTTTTTAAATATTTTACTGTGAGTTTCCTTTTTTACTCTGTGGCTTTTATATCATGCATAATCTTAAAGGTGCAATATGTAAGAATTTTAGTTTAAAATATCTAAAATGATCAACATATTGTGGAGAAACAACAATCCTGATGTTGTGTCAATGTCTATGTACTGTGTTGCAGAGAAGTGTATTGAAGTTAGCATGCTGACCAACTCGCTCTGGCCCGTCCTGACTCAAAAAACCACTCTGAGCGCCCGGTCCGGACCACTAGCTGCATGGCTAACTGAGCCAACTAGCTAAAGGCAGCTACAGTTAGCTGTTATTCTGGTGATGTGCTGCCTCCTATTTGTTTACAGGTGGCCAATTCTTACATATTGCACCTTGAATCTATCAGTATTTTCTCTTTTTTGTATAAGTAAAGAACCTCTTTGACATTTGTCATTTCAAGCAGAGTCATTAAATCAATAATGTTTTCGAAGAAAACTCCTGTAGGCTGTATTCAGGCCAAATAATGCACTGCATCGATTAACATAGGGTTGTGCAGCAGTTGAGTATTTCTCCTCCCAGGATGGTGTGCAGCCTCCTGGCAGCATGATGTTGTTCGTGGCACAAAGCATTAAAGAAGCTCAGAGCACTTTGGTGGATCTCTGTTTGTGCATGTGTCTTTTTTTTTTTTTTTTTGCCAATATGACAGCCTGTTTCATCCTGACACCTTCAGGTCATGTCAATCAGCCTTTATAGGAGAACATGAACATCTGTCATGAGTATTATACTAGCGGGCTTTATTTTATAGTGTCATTTTATATGTTAAGTGTCAAAGGATTGATCAACAGTAGTGTCTACCAGCTGGTCTGTACGCAGGATTATGTGATAGGCCACCGCAGCGTGACATCAGGTTGTGTTTCTCCAAAAGATGATTCTGTTTCATTTTTTCGCAGCAGGACTTCTGTAGTCCTCACCACAGTAACTTGATTCTTATGGGTGGTTATACAGCCTTGTTCAGCACCAAAATGAAAAAGTGAAGCTTGCCAACAGCTAACACTACATCTTTTCTACACAGGCTGTGTCGTGAAAGCAGTGCGTTAGCTGAGCTGCGTCTCCACAGGATGCACTCAGGCACAATATTAAGTGTAGGTCACAGGCACTTTTGCAGTGCTCAGAGCCCAACAATCACTTAGGTTGATTGTGTAAAATGGAGGAAATATACTTAAAGGTACATGTAATAATATGCTTCAGGTGTATCGCCTTGATTAAATGAAGCCGTTACACAAATGTGTTGACCGTAGAAAGACGACTGGAAAGTACAGCTGAACGTCTCCTGTGAAGAAAGCGGTAAGCGCTTGCTTAAGGAGACTTACAATCTCATGTACATGCATGCTGATGAACATTACTGCACCTACAGAAACTTTCACAGTTAAACTTAGTTAAGGGTCAGTCGGCTTTTCTGAATCTGCAATGAATTACTACGAAACAGAACAGCAACATATGAGTATCTGTGCTTCACTTTACCCAGGATGCTATAGTCTGAACATTCACTTTAATCCAAATGTAGTGACTTCAGTCGAGCTCACTTCTCTCCTTCCCCTTAATTCGTCTGCAGTCATACGGTTTCTCTCTAATCTCTCTCTGCCTTGAAGCTGCTTTAGGAGACCAAGTCCCTGCTTGCATGAAAGAGAAGTTGCAGTTGCTTCTCTTTCTTGTAATACTCTCTCCTGCTGCTGGTGGAGGGGTGTTGCTGCTGCCTGCTGTCTTCTTTCCCTGGGCAAACAAGGCAGAGCAGGTCGGGACTCGGCCCCATAACCCCCATTTTGCCTCTTTTCTCGCTGTACCTCTCGTCTCCATCTGCACAGTGGGCTGGCAGAGGAGACTAACTTAACCTCTGGTTGTTTGTCATTTCAGCACATGAACATGTAAAAGAAAGTGCTGAAGGAGAAGCTGACTGGGTCTGTAATTTCGTTGCAAAGAGGTGCAGCTTTCGTCAGGCTGTCACTCTGATGATATCCATCACTGTCAACGTTGAAATATAGACAGCAGCAAATGGCAAATGCTTTGATGACAGAATGAAGAAAAAGTTGTGTTGTGAGAAAAGGTACGTACTGCATCCACTGACTTTATACAACCTTTTCACATATGTAGACTTTCCACGACCTCTAAACAGACAGGTTGGATGATCCACATTATCTAACCTGATTTTGCCTCTGAAGGCCTCTTAAAAGCTTTAAAATAAAACAGTCTATGAAGAATAATCATGTTTTTTCTAGGTTGAACTGGTCACAAAAAAAGCAAAAATAGCCATCAAGAGTCCATCTCTTCACCAAACGCAGCGAGCACCTTTTATTTTTGTTGTGTCCCAATAAAGATAACGTGGAAGCAGGAAATGTCCATGGCTGTAAAAGGGATTTGAGCAACGCATGGCAGCGAGATGGTGCAATATCCAGGTGTGTTTATCTCATTCAGCTTCGACTCCAATATAACAGCTCATTGTTGTCTTATCTCAGCAAGTCATCCGTCAATTATAGTATCTGTGGCTGTCTGATTCGTCAACAACTCGAGGTAACAAAGTAGTATCCTTAAGTACACTTTTGAGGTACTGTACCTCTACTTCACTGCATTTCAGAGGGAGATATTCTACTTTATATACCCCTACATTAAAGGGGCACTATGTAGTTTTGGAGACTATTTATTTTTCTCCATAACTGAATAAACAAGCTGTTCTCAGAGGAAAATAAGGTCCCCAGAACACCGTTTGAAACTAGACAGGTGGCAGGGTCTGCCAAATATAAACAAAGTAAAAATGTTTGTTTTTTTCTGTCATGAAAACAAACACAATTTGTTTATTTAGTTTGTTTAGGCATAAAAAAATCAGAGATCATTCTTTTCTGATTAAAATGCCTTCCCCCAAATTACATAGTGCACTTTTAAGCATTAAATATTAAATGAAGGTAAAGAATTTGAACAAACTTTACTTTAACTAAAATTTACCCAAATACGACTGCAATCCAGATGTCTGATCTAAATTTTATTGTTATATTGGTCTCCAATAAACAATGCTAATGTCACTTCCAGTTTCTGCCAGGTGCACTGCCATTCTTCATCTTCTCTCCTTCTCCAGGTTTCCCTTTCCCTTCTTCCATTACCTCACTGTCTCAGAGCATGGGCAGCTCCAGTGTCGCCCTTACACACACACGCACGCACGCACAGACACACACACCACTTTTCCTCCATCTCCTCGTGCTGGGCCCAACCTTGCCTCCCTGGCGAAGCATGAAAGAAAGTTTAAACCACATGAGCAGGATGACATTTTCACCCCCGCTAACCCTCCAGCAGAGGAATCATCTGTAGTGGGAAGAGGCATCAGATTAGCTGTGTGGGGACCAGGGGGCTTCAGTTTCCAGCTTCCGTGCCAGGCTGTGGTCCCGAGCCTTAAAGACAACAAGGCTCTGACATACACAGCGGGGCGCGGGGCACGAGGATTCTCACGCACACGGGCGCATTCCCCTACAAAGCAACAGGCTTAGACGGAGATGAAGAGAGAAAAGGCAGGGCTTTGGTTGACGTGGGTGGATGTCTGGTCCTATCTTTTCTAAGATTTACTTTTTCCACGGCACATCGTTTGATCCAGCGCCGCCCCGTCTTCTCTGGGTGCCGTTTGACAGACAGGGGAGCTTTGCTTGTGGCTGGCGTCTGACTTTCAAATACCAGTTGTGATTAAGAGCAAAAATCAATGTGAGGGCTGGTGGAAAAATAAAAAGAAACAACTCCAACTCAGTGGTGCTAAGTGCGCTTTCTTCTCTTTCCACTCCTCTCTTCTTCGCCCTCTGTCCTCATTTTCTTCCCTCACCCTTTCACTCTCCCTCCATCTCTCTCTCATCTTAAGTCCCCAGGGCTCCTTTCTTCTCTCTTTAAATAGGGGCCTGAGCTGTGAAGTCTAATAATGGTCATTTGGCCTCCCATTGAAAGCTGGGTAATTCGGCCCAGGGACGGCTCACTTTGAGCCACATGACACAAGGAGCTTCCCAGTGACCATGGAAACGAGCGCAGTGGGATCCCGGGCGCCTCCAAGCGCCGTGAAACGTGGTGAAGCGGTGATTTAAGAGAGGGACTGTTTTTTCGGGAGGGGAGGGGGGGATAGACGGAGGAAGGTGGGTGAGGGTTCCAACACAGCCTGACGGTGAGGGGGTTGAGAGAGGGAGAGAGAGACAGACAGACAGAGAGAGAGAGGCCCCTGCCTGGTCACAGTGGAAACCTCTCCCGACACCCCGCCAGGAAGAGCGGCCAAGATAATATCAGCAAGTTGAGGCGTACACAAACATGAAAGGAGAGCCCAAGAGGCAGGCCCCTGAGTGCTCAGTGCTTCACAAGCTTTTTTCTCCCTTTTTTCTTCTCTCCCCGCTGCTCCTCCTCCCCTCTTTTGCAGTTTCTCTTTCTATCCCTTCCTCCATGCTGCGGTGTTTCAAAGTGTTTGTTCAGGGTGTTTGGGGCAAGGGGCAGGTGGAGAGGAAGCTAAAGACTTAGCTTGTTCATTTTACCCCTTTACACTGCAAGGGCTGCTTAAGTTTGTGTCGGCGCTGTAACTTCTTTTTTCTTGATTTGATTCCAAGGGCTAATGGAGACGTGAATGCAATTAATATTTGGTACTTAGAGTGCTTTATTGATTGTGTGGATGAAATTTAAATGTGAAACCCCCTGTGAGAGCCCAGAGTGCCTAAAACTTTTCATTGTTTTTGTGGTCGGGCTGCAACTATTGATTATTTTCACTGACAATTAATCCGTCGATTGTTGTCTCGATTAAAGGCAGGGAAGGCAATTCTGGCAAAAAAATTTGTTGATTGTTGAGTCTCATTCTCCGGTCTACAAATACCAACGCTTTGGGTTAGAACTTCGGGCCGGATTCTGACCCAAAGTGACTATCTTTATCCAGAATTTTCTTCCCTACCTTTAATCAATTAGTTGTTTGATCTAAAATGTCAAAATACTGTGAAAATTGTGTATCCCAAAGCCCATGGTGACGTCCTCAAATTGTCCACAACCCAAAGTTCACTGTCATAGAAGAGAAAAGAAACTAAAAATATTCACATTTAAAAAACTAAAATCAGAGAATTTTGACTCACTTAAACCAATTAATTGATGATCAAAACAGCTGCTGTTTAATTTAATAGTGGACACCTAATCAATTAATCAGTGAAAACTGTACTTGCTATTTCTGAGAAGTTCATGAAGTTGCTACAACATTAGTCTCCATTATACTAAACGTTAAAAGCTGTCGATGGTAGCTGCCTTCATTTGAACAAGCCAACATTGACTTTCAATTTGCCGCACTCAACTGAAAGTAAGCCCCATCATTTCTAGCACGAGCACAGGGGAAAAGTGTCTTATCAATATCTTGCATCTTCTTGGCTCTGTTATGAAAAGATTTCTTTTGAAAACTCAAGCTTCAACTGCATCGAACAAAAGCCGCCATTGTAAATCGATCACTGCTGTGGCTTCACTGCAATTTTACAAAACATTCTGGAGACTGCGGAGTGTAAAACTACAGCAATTTTCTTTCTTTCTGCTATCAAGCCTCTCTTCTTCACTGAGGTCTTTGTAGTGAGAGAAGAAAAAAAGCATGAAAAATATAAAAAAGAGTGAGAAGAGAGTGATGAGGGAGATAGGGTGAGTCATACAGCCGTGTGCATCAAAACACAAGCTGATCTGCCAGCCTTCTAGTTCTTCCTATCCAGTCTGATAAACAGTGGATGAGCTAATGCCGCCCACATATACATGCACATGAACAGATACACCCACTGATCAGACAGTATTCCTCTGCATGAAGGCCAACGTGCTGTACTAGAAGTGGTCTGAGAACAAGGCCAAAATGCAGCCAGTTCAATCCAGCATCGCAGCGTCTTTACAACAAGCCCTGTGGCTTGACACCCTACTGGCATTGCCGTGGCCTCGAGACGACCTCTAGCACACACCTGAGTGTGTAGGACGGCTAACCTGGCCGCAGGCTTGGAGCCAGTCGCCCGCAATATCACACTCGTCTGTCTGTTGCCATTTCTTTCTTTTAATGCAGGTCTCTCTTCTTCAGACACGCACACCATCCTTACAGCCCTGGTGCACTTTCTACATCCCTGTCATTCCTCTCTCTCTCTCTCTCACACTCACACTCTTACACACTACACCCTCTCTGCAACTCTGGCTGAGATGCCAGACACGGTTAGAGTCCAAAAGCCACTTAGCACTAAGACACAGCAGCTGTTTTCTCTGGCCTGCTGTCCCGTAGTGCCAACTTGAGGGCCATGGTAGAAAAAGACACACTCATCTGCCCCCTCACATTGTTCCATGGCAACTGCGGTCTTAGGATTGTGTTTATATGTGTGTCAAAGACAGAGCTTCCCACACAGGATACACTTTTTATGGTTGTGTGCCTCTGGCAAAAACTTTAAAGTAGCTAGCTTTATTTCTGGGAGGATATGTCAATAAAGATCTTGATACTTTTCTTGTTGCTCTAGTTATTTTTAAGTGCTTTGTAGCGGCTGGTCCTGGGCCAGTTGCGCTCCGCTGAGATGAAATGTTGTCTTTGGCTGGTGTTTAAGGTGGAACTGATCGTGGTTCAGAGACGAGCTGGTCAAGGGCAGTGCCAGGCCACACACAACAAGCACATACCAGGGAGTTTTACATGCTATGCCAGCCAAGAGACTTGCTTTACACAAGCTGCAGGGCTGTGTGGGAGGATGGGTCGCATTTTTCTGCTTATGTGCGTACAAAAAAAAAAGTTGTACCAAGCGAGACACAAATCCCAGCCACCCACTTACCAAACCAGACACATTCGCCTTCGTCATCTCCTTGAGAAGCCAAACCCCCAACCTCTTTCCCTTCCTTCTGTACTCCAACTCCCACTCCTCTCTCTATCTGTCACCACGCCACTTCTCTGCCTTCCCTCCCCCAGTCTCCCGGGTGGGGGGCTGATGTCATGAGAGCCTGAGGAGGATGAAAGGGGAAAAGCCGGCATGCTAAGGCCCCGTGAGGCCATTGGACTGACACCGCGGTACTTGAAAGAAGAGATATCTCACTGGCACTGCGACAAAGACCCCTACCAGCCCGGGCCACCAATGAAAGCCAGTGGCATGATTTCATGTTCCAGAGGAGCTGCCAAAAATCGCAATGCATGTGTGTGAAAGACAGCGTGGAGATGCAGGGAGGGGGGACAGTTCTGAGAAAGTCAGGCAGCAGGAAATGACAACCAAAAATATGTTATTGACTGCAATAAATAGTTCAACTTGAGAACGGATACATGTGTACAGAGAGGTAAGCATGATTTACGACATTTACAAACACCTCAAAAAAAGACTGGACTTGATAAGCTGTAACTCGTAGGAGGCACCAGGGCACCTTGCAGTGACACCATATCTCAGACAACTAAACCACTTGTCGAGTGTCAATACTGGTACAGTTCGCAACAGTAGGAACCACTTTGCACATGGTTTTCCTGCTGCTGGGGGAGGGGCTTCTGCTGTGGCACACAGAAGTCAGGGGTTTCACAGTCCTTCAGCTCTCACAGGAACCAGACAGGAAGTGCAGGAAAAAACTGTGTACATATATGTGACACACCAGCACTTTGGTGAGGTTTGCACGTGGACTTCAGAGGCTGGAGTGCTCGACCTCTTTTCCTCCACTTCCTCTGCCGCTAATATTTGCTGATTTCAGTGCTTCTCTTCGTGACAGTTAGAGCAGCCTGAAATCTAAGAGGACTAATCTAATACCACATTGATATAATACTGCCATGCCATGATTGATTATTTTCACAATTGATGGTAGGGATGGCAATTCTGCAGAATTTTGGGTTGAATACTGATCCAAACTTTCGGTTTTGGACGACCTTGGAATGAGACACAACAGTGACTTATCTTTCTTCAGAATCGCCTTACCTACCTTTAAATGTTCAGTCTGTAAAATGTAAGAAACAATTAAAAAACATATGCTCATCACAAATTTCCAAAACCCAAATACTCTTCATTTACCATCATATTGCCAAAAAAATTGGCAATTCATTTTCTATTTCCATCGACTTATCGACTGATTTGATCATTTTGATCAGTTTTAGACAAAGCCGTTCAATGGAAAGTCCTCTATAGAATTTAATTTAAGCTCAAAACAAAAAGCTACAAATAAAGTAGTATTAAAATACTAAAAAACATTAACACCTGCATTAAAAGCTGGGTGCTCAGATAGCTCCATCTAGTCTACATAGCAGCAGTTCTGAAGTTGCGGAAAAGCTGCAGGAACTTGGACAGCCTGTGTACACTTCTTCGATATCGTCCAACTGAAGGAAGTTCTTGGAGACAGTGAAAGTTCATTCCTTTTCATCAAAATGTTCTTTTTACCTAAAAAAACCCCCCAACTATCTGAATGACCATATGCATCAGCCAATTAGGACTGGAAATTAAACACAAGCATTCAGCCAAGTCAAAATGGAGGATGTACTGTAATGCCCGTTGCTTGTTCCTCAGCACAGCTAGGGGCCTTGTGTTCCCAGACACTTTATATTTAGACACGGTTTGGCGCAAACAGTACGTTTTCTGCTACATTTCCGTTCGGTGCGTTCACTGGGATTCTGTAACTGAATGGAATCTAAATTGACCAGACAAGACCCCAACACTGTTGGTGGCAAAGTGGCAGCAAAGTGGAGTGGGCTCTTGGGTTCAGTCAGGGGCCAGTAGGGTAGGGCGGGAGGGGGGCGGGGGCTGCCGAGCATGAGGCCAGACCAGGCGGGGTGAGTGTGTAAGAGTGGGCATAGTATCCGGACTGGGACTGGGGCTGGGCATGGTGGCCTGGCTGGCTGGCTGGGCAGAGTAAGCAGACTGGCAGGGGGTAAACACTAAACTGTCTGGCCTGGCAAACGCGGCAGTGCCAACGCAAAGCCCCCAGCTGTGTTCAGGCCCCGGGCGAGGGTCTGTCAAGATGAAACAATGGGCTTTCCCTTCTCTAATTATAGTCCTGGCTCAATCAAAACAGAGGAAACAGAGTGATCTAGAGGTTAGGGAGGCTGGCTGGAGGCCAAAAGGTCAGCAGCGAAGGTTCTTGCCATCCTCACTACAGAGTGCCTTAGCAAAACATAGAACTACAGAATATATAAAAAATGCCCAGCTCATTAGCGCTTTGCTTTGACTGGTTTCAGTGAGCGGAAGGTGTGGGTTTATGGTACACGGGTGTCCTCGTGGCTCAGTTGGCTAAGGCCCATGACATGTAGCCACAACATTCTGGATCTGAGTCGCCCAATAATCGCCTGATCATAGCACCCGTCCGCTCGGTCTCTGTAATCTTTGTCTCTCTCTGTGATTCCCCCATAAAATGATAATCTCCGAACAACAACTGAACAAAACTGACAACCTGGTTCTCTGTCTCAGCTTTCCTGACTTGAGCATCCTATCAAAAGGCTTATGCTGATGTTAAATGCTCTCAACTAAAGGCAAGAGATCAGGTTCAGGGATTACTACTCAACTGATTTAGCTATGCTCTCCTGTAACACTGTCAGACTCTTGATGGACAGTTCCATGCATTCTTCTTTGTCAAATTAATGCTCGGGTAAGAGAGTTGGGTGTGTTATGTCAGCAGTGGCTAATGCAGCCTTGAGCCTCTACCCTCAAGCAGAAATGAGAAGTCTGGTAAGCTCTATGGTTGGGTACTGACCAAATTATGCCAGTAATACAAAGTACCAATTGACACTAAATTCAATCTATGCCAAATTTTGGTACCTGAGAGCACACCTGTGGAAGAGAACCCAGAGTAAGAGAAAGAGAGAGACCCACAGATTTTTTTCAATTTAAAATGTTTAGTTTTCAGTCCAAGTCAGCAACAACTGAAGTGACATCAACTGTGACGATTTCTCAGACTGCGCTTAACTCCCACTGGAGCAACAAAAGGCTTCTCACATATGCAGTAACACTCCCCAAGTCCTGCGAACGAGCTTTGATGTGTTTTTCTGTTAAACATTCACTACCTCCAGTTAAAAATCATGTACTTGGCTGACAGACTGAACAATGTCTGT
This sequence comes from Pagrus major, assembly GCF_040436345.1. NCBI lineage: Eukaryota > Metazoa > Chordata > Actinopteri > Spariformes > Sparidae > Pagrus > Pagrus major. Next base: position 19,655,808 of record NC_133219.1, read on the forward strand.
CTTACCGTCCTATAGGCACACCGTTTCTGTGGTAATTATAGTAGAGGTAAGTGGCAACAAGTTAAACCAGAAGTACTGTCCTTGGTTCCCCTCTGGAACTGTTAGCTGCTCCTGAAATACTGATGCATCACCTCAATGAAGACCATTTACTAGGAAGTGAAGCCACCCGTGACAATATTCTTAGCTGCAGTTGCAGTTTAGCCGCAGTTTGAGTGCTGAACATTAGGTCAGTTTTCAGGGCTGAGCGTAAGGACGCATCAGCTAGGTAGCAGCAACCATCATCGAGGAAAGTGCACCATTAGCATGTCTATACGACACAAGGGCTCCTTAAATTATGAATGGCTGCTCTCTTTCTGTCACTGGGCATGCAAAGGATAAATGAGACTATAGCCAGGCCCCCCCTCATCCTTCAGGGAATGTTGGTACATTCCATTAAGAGGAACACTTAATTAAAGCATGATAAAATACCACTCGGAGACTCCAGAGGGGTCTGGGAGCACTGGAGGAGGGGGGGAGAGAGGGCGGTGAGAGACAAAGGAGGGATTCAGTTCAGCCTCATTCTCCCAGCAATGGGAAGTAAGAAACAAAATAAAACAAAATCATCCTTCCGTGAATTGTCTCTTTGACTACAAAAGATCAAAGACAAATTCTTCATGAGGGGTTCATTAAGTATAAGGGAAAGAACTGTCCGTAATGTGAGTGTAGCAACAGGAACCATCAGTCTGAACGTTTCTGCTCATGCCCAAACATCCAATACACCTGCAAGATTGTTTACGGGCAAGTAGTAATTCATTCAGAATACTTTCAGTGTACTCATGTTTGAGAATGTGAAAATAAGCAGTAGATAGCAGCTGTAAAAAACTAAAACTGTGGTGCTTCTCAGTCTTGAAAACTCAAAACCTTTTTAATCTTCAAATATGCAATGAAGAAAGCCATACTCTACATCCAAAATCACAGCCTGAACACTTAGCTTGCGTAATTCATCACATTAAGTTGTCAAAATGACTCAAGTCCTAACTGTTTTCAACAAAGCTAAGACTGTTATTCATTTCATCGCATGACTCACCTCACCTACAGTGGCACCCTTATGCATGTCACTCTGAATGTGCCTAGAATACCTCTCCGAGTGAATGCAAAGTGATAAGTGCGGTAGAGTGTGGTGCATGTTTTTCACTGACCTCTCGTATATAGTGCAAGCTGTTATGCTGTCTTTACTTTGTAGCATCCAGAAGACTAACTTCTATACATCACTAGTCTCGCATAGCCAGACCTATATCCACAGTGCTGTGTAAGCACCTATTATTATTGTGCTATAGGGGGAAAAAACAAACAAACACTGCAGCGATGGTGCGCCTGCAAAGTATTGTCAGGGGAATTTGTTTTGCATGTGGCTTTATAATGGCTACATCCATGCAATAGGACACACAGCTGTACTGTACAATTAAAGACCGAGTTAGGGTTAGGGTAACTTGTCATTTTCAGCATGTAGGTTGCTAGCTCGGAGGCTGTTGTTGCTGACTAGACAGAGGAAGGGGAGGAGAATGCAGACTGAAATAGTTGACCAATGGCAGGTTTATACCTACAGTCTACATCCAGTGAGTCGGACAAGTTCATAAGGGGCAAACCTGTGCAAGTTACGTGGGCAACTGGCACAGCACAGAAACTTGAAAGAGTAAACAACCAGTTCTTTACCTTTCCCAGCACGGTGAGACAACTGGGGTCCAGCTCTGGTTGCTCCAGCTTCACTACTCCGACCCAGCCATACTCATATAGGTCCTCCTCATCATTATTATTACATAGTCCCAAAGGATGCATCTGGAAAGAAGACAGAAAGAATAGATAAGACTTTATATCAAAAAGGTATTAAGTTTTTATTAATCTCAAGGTGTAAGGATTTTAACTTCGACACCACTGACGCAACAAAAACTGGTTAAAAGCTTTGATAAGACGTGTCACGCAAGTCACATTTAAACATAGCATTTTGTGTCTCGAGATCTTAATGCGACAGGAAAAAAGTAGCATGTGCAGTGTTTTAAGAAAACATGAAACGCTGCCCCACATGTTGCATCCATTGAGAGTCCTGGCATCACTGGCTTATAGATTGGCCCCCACCCCCAACCCCGTCTGAGGGAGTAGGACAATTTATAATCCACTTGTCACCCATTTTCCATAATGAAACATAAGAGCTTAAGAGCATTAGACGTCTCTAAAGAATTCGCTGTGTGTGGCAAAATCCATGCAGGATCTAAACACACAGTACAGCATTAAAAGAATAGCAGCAGATAAGCAAAACTGGGATTTATGTGCTTTCATGGATCCGCTGATGAGGCAGATTTTCAGAGTTTCTTCTTAAGGAACTGTGCGCTAAGTCCACTTCCATTCTTAGTGCTGCACATGATTCATGCTGCTGCCATTTCTTTTGTGTTTGTGCATACATGCACAATGATTTATCTTCTCCTATTAAATTAGAAAGTGGATGCTGACGTTTCACACCAACACACACACGCACACACTCACACACACAGTCTGATCAGTGTCTTCCAGACTGTCTTGAGCTGTCCTCTCGTTACAATTAAGGCCACTAAATTGGCCCAGTTCTCTGCGCCAAGAACTCTGCAGAGCAAGCATCTAAAGGATGTCTGTAGAGACGATTAAAGCTAAAGGAGGCACACATCACAAACACTGACTCACTCACTGGGCCAGAAGAAAGAGGTGCTAGCCTTCTTTGTTGCAAAGAAACAGAAGCATCTATCTTAATGCATTTCCATTACTTTAGTCGAGTGGTCTTGACTGTATGGTGAAGAAGGCTAGAGAGTCACTAAGACTGTTGTCTAATCATCAATCTTGTCTATGTGCTAGTATGCACACCCAAGAGGCGTCTGTATCATGAGAGAAGTTAACAGATAACACTGATAAGCACAACAGGCCATCACTTGAGCTCAACAGTGCAACAAAAAGACGTGAAACATACAAACACAAACTAAAAAACCAAACGAAAGCAAAAAAAAAAAAAAGGAGGAAAACTACGGCTGTCAGCGATTCACTAGGAAGAAATGACGATCTGGTCACACAAGGTTGGATTACAACTGTAACCAAGTGGAGTCCCAAAATCCTGGATCCATTCCCCACCCTGGCAACAGTGCAAAGACAAGCTCCTGTATTAGCATTAAACTGGGCCAAACTGACCTGAAGGCCACTTATCCTATTAACCCAATGACCACGGCACCCCAATCAGCCAGCACTGTGGCGCCGAGTCCTGGACCACTCTGGCCCCTGGGCCAGTGTTGATGACCCGAGATACCCTTCTCCCTCTGCTGAACCCTGACCTTTGAACCCCACTTCATCACATTGGGAGCAGGTTAGTCGTGCAGCAGGCCAATTGAAGAGATATTCAGAAGGTGCCTCGTCACTTCAGCGCCACAAGGCAGAGGGGTCAAGCCCCTGACCTAAAGGATTTTTGGGGAGGACTTAGCTTAGAGTAAGGGGGTCAAATGCAAATCAGGTGCAACTATTGAAAATCATAGGGAAGGAATGTGGACAATGTGTGCTGTCACAGAGCTCCACAGTGTAGCAACTTTTCATCCTCCCTTTGGGATGAAATCTGATGAAGGGACTGGCATCAGTTTTTAGTGGAGAGACAGGCACGAACAGCAGATGCTGCATTGGAGAAATCACAGGCTTTTAGGGTATCCAAGTTGGAAGAACATTTAATACCAACAGAACATACGTACATACACTTTTTACATACACACTCATAGATTCTGAATTGTACCTTTAGAGAAAAAGAACGCTCATCCTTGAATCCTCCTCTTCAAGCCTCCCACACACAGATGACAAAACATGACAGATTGAGCTCCAGTTTTCAACCACAACCTTTGCCCTTGGAAACAAAATGGATCATTCTCTCAGCTGAGTAAAGACAAGGTCATAATGAATCAAGGCTACGCTGACTCAAAATGCATAGGATGCGCTCACCTTGTCCGCATACATTTTTTCAAAGCTGCTTTTTTCTCTTGTAAACATAGATGAGCAGAAAGCTGCCATGCTTTGGATGACTGTTTGGAAGACAGATATTAGCCTAGGGCTGGCAGGAGCAGGGAGGCAGCAGCACAGCCATACATTACGCACACATTTGGTATGATAATTTCAGAGCGTGCTTTACCTCTCGGCCTTTGGAGGACGCCAAAATTGAAGGGACAGACAAAGATAAAAGAGCGTAACCTAGTCAGGTTTCCATTCAACCTGCATTTCCCGACCTGCCCCTCCCACATATCATCATTTTAAAACCGTGACAATTCTCCGAGGCATAACCGCACATCCCAGTCAACTGAGGTAACATTTTGGATTTCGTGTAAGATATCCCACCAGAGGATGCACAGAGAGAGAGTCGGCGTACAATGAGAGGCTCAATCTTTGTGTCAGTCAATCTAGAGGAGGACCAGGAAGTGGAGCGCTGCTTGCTGTGTGATTATGACCTCTCTCTCCTGCTTGTCTAACAGCTTGGATGGCAGCGGGGAGCCCCGCCTGCGCCCCTGGGCCCTGAACACTGGGCCATTGTGCGGGGGCTCTTGCACTCCAAATGGGGCAGTGTTGTTGTTGTGGACCATGTTGTTATTTTAGAGGCTGGCCATTGCACCATTATCTCCACCGCAGAGATTTTTCTTTTTTGTCAGATGTTGACGTAGGCATTGATGGATGTGGGGATGGGGAGCAAAAGGAAAAGGAGCTTGGTTTGGATGAGGGATGGTGATCTAGTGAAGTGGGTCACAGCTACTGGCCATGCACACAAAAGGAGTAACAAGCACATATGCAAACGTGCCTTCACACACATACACACACACACACACACACGAAATGACAGAGACTGTCCCCTCTTGTGTTCCAACTGCTAGCTTTCCCTGCTAGGCCCCAAATCAGACAAGCTCGGCCCACTGGAAACACCCCGTTGCTCCACTTTGCTCTGCTCCTCTGTACCAAGGGTTTTGGGTGAAGGGCAACCGGCGGCCCCCGAAGTGCCACAAGGGGGCGGCTCTTGTTCTGCCCCGTCTGTCCTGCCCCTGGGGGAGGCAGCCTTTCACATGAATATCCCGTTACAGAGGCCACACTCTCAATGAAATCCTGGCAGGGATTTGAACTCCACCTGTCACTCAAGCTGGCCACACCCCCCTGACAACCCCCACTCTTTTTTCTGCAAAGCCACCTGTAGAGAAAGTGCTTGCTCACATGGGATGCTTTTTAATGTGATAGCATCTGTGATATATTGAGTATAATATGAAGATGGATTCATTCGACGGGTTTCCTTTATTTATCATTAAAGGGGTACTTTTGGAGAAGAAATCCAAATGAGGTATCCATGAGGTAATAATACAAGCCCAGAAATATGTATTTTTTCTATAACTGAATAAACAAGCTGTTCTCAGAGGAAAATAAGGTCCCAGAACACCGTTTGAAGCAATTAAAGTAAAGCAGTATGAAACTGTGTTGTCCTTTAAGGTCAGTTTGTTGTTTATTCAGTCATGAAAAGGATCTTTATTTATGAGTATGTTTATTTAGTTTGTTAATCAGTCAATGAAGATCTTTCTCTTATTAAAATTTCTTCCACAAAACTACATAGTGCACCTTTAAGTAGTGACTTCTTCTGTTTCAGTGTCATTTCAAGTTGAGTTTATAATATATTTGTCATATTCTTAATACAAAATGCGACTGTAAGGTGCATTCTGACTTCATTAAAACTTGACAAATAAAAAAAACGGAAATTAAGTTTGAATTAAAATCATAAATAGCAAAAAACTTTAACACCCGGTCCTTAAAGGCTTTCTCATCCACCAACAAGTGACCTGATAACAGTTGGTAATGGGATCAAAACAGGGACCTACTTCTAAAAACTCCCACCACCCCCGACCCCCCGCGAGCCCCCCAGCTCTCAAAGGAAATCAAAATGCAAGTCACACCATCCAACGGCATTCTTCTCTGTCTGTCTGTGACACAATTCGCTGAGCCTTTGATCATACGACGACCACTTCTTCTGCCCCCCCCCTTCCCCATCCCTTTTCCCCATGCCGCACCCCCTTTTCCTCTCTCCCTCTAAATTATTGGTGGCCCTGGTTACAAACCCCCATTAGCCCCTCATCCCTCCCCGACTCCAAAACAGTCACCCTCCCCTGCCCTCGCCATGCTATATGCATGAAAGAGCTTGTTTTGTTTTTCTGCACAGCTGTGTATGTGTGTGTGCGTTTTACGAATTCTGTCCTCACTTGCACTTCCACTTCAACATGAAATGTAGATATGGCTGACATGAAAAGTAAAAATCAGCAAGTTTTACTTAACTTTTTTAAAAAAAATCTTCAGAACGCCTTTGAAATCTTCAGAAACTTCTCCAAACATCTGTATTTGCACATGAAATATCCCCGAGGCTAAAAGAAAAAAAGCTTTCTTTGTGACAAAGCAGATATTTCAAAAAGATTATGCTTCTGGACTGGAAAGGCTTGTGAAATGATGCTCGTAGGGTACTAAATCTTGCTGAAACACGCTGCATTACAACAAGGCGTCCTTGCTACAGCACACCAGGAGCTGAAAACATCAAAAGGCAAGTAGGCGGATTCTAGAGGAGAATGATCCCTGAGCTAAACAGATCTATACGGGATGCAGATATAGACCCTTGCATGCAAGCCCTTGAAACACCAGCTCTAAAAAAAAACCTTTATACAAACCTTAAGCACCAATATTTACCCATAATGAGTGTCAACACTTCTTGCAATGGCATGTAGGTCACACCGAGGATGAGTTTCTGTCCTAACAATCAAAGCTTCCTTGTTGTCTGAAGCCTGTGCCAGCCACAGACAATTTTTACAAGATGTTCTTTGTGAGGCTGGCTAAATGATTAACTGGACAGATCTGTTGTTTGTAGGTTTCCTTTATAAATTTTGGAAGAGGAGCTGGCACCTATTTCACATGCACACACAATCTTGACGAAGAAAAACCTGGGCATGGCGCCAGTCCTCGCACCCACCTGCTTCCCCCCGCACTGTGCTTGTGTTTACGTATCTCACTGTTTGAGCAAAGGCTTGTGTGTGTTGGTTAGTGTGTAGCCTGAAACGCATCATGGGTGACCAGGGGTAACTCAGCGGCATCTCTCGCTGACCATCCGCTCGCCCTGAACTCATTCACCCCAGTGAAGAAGCATCCCGCCCACCTCTCTGGGCCTTTAATTCAGCCGACCCCTCCGACCTCCTCCTCCAACGCCCCTCCACCAACACTTTCCCCTCCCCAGCACTGTGCTTCAACCTCCCCTCTCTACTTTGGGGGGGGGGGGGGGGGGGGGGGGAGTATTGTCAACTTCCTGGAATAACACACCAGACTTGCCAACAGAGGTGGCAGGCGGTTGCGTTGTGTTGATGGCTGGGTGGGTATGTCTGATCACAGGCCACAGACCAAGTCTCCCCAGGGACCTGTGGTGTCTTTTAGAGCCTCATGACATAGTTACAACACTCAGAGCTGTTTTGAGAGAAAAGAAAGGCACTGCTTCTTCAGGCCAGGACAGGACACAGGAGTGGTAATGCAACCGGATGTTCAGGACATCAACAAGCACTCACACACACTCACACACACACACACACACACACACACACACACACACACACACACAAGACAGCTCCAGCTCCAGCTCCACAGACTTACATGAACTTGAGCCTTGGAGTACATCTGCAGACATCCACACCATCTGGCAGCATGGACAAATAATACCCTAAATATATGTAGTCCAACTAACTTAATCTGTTACCTTTCAATCAACACTGGTTCACTCCGAGATATATCAGGGCTAACAACATGACGTGTGAAGTGTCACAAGTACAGTCAATGAAATGGAATAATCACATGAGTAAAGGAAAAGCTCTCTGTCATTGCTTAAACCTGCGGTTAAAAAACTGACAGGACTGTTGTGCCATTATTTCGCTTTGCCATTCTGTATAAAACGACACAAAGACAGAACGGCGTGTCATTGCTGTTCCACCTCAGAGCCATCAGAAGAGGTAGTAACAGCACCAACTGTGTGAAAACGTCTGTGTGAAAAGAGTAGGGATATTCAACATTGATTCTTTTCAGCCGATACCAATGACCGATAATTACCTGCTTCTCATGGCTGGTACCAATAAAATGACTGATAATTGAACTTTTTTGTTGTTTAAAAAGAATTTCATGACGCACGCCTGAGGATAAGAAAGGGAAACATTGGAAACCAACTGTGTAGATGCTTTGATTGTTAAGTCCATGAAAGTAATTTGGCTATGTATAATTTACTGGCTCGATGATATATATTGTTCATCGCGTGAGTGCCAGTGAGCCGGCAGGATGGGACAAAAAATTTCGAAGATGCGTTACACATGCGAACAACAAGCAGGAGAATTAAAAAGCAGCTAACTCAAAATAAGAACAGCAACCAAAAATACCTGCGGTGAGCTCCTCCTTTCCCTCCAAAATCAACTGCCATACAACAGAGACAGAGAATATATGATTGTTATGGCCATGGTATGCCATTGTTTAGAAAGCACTGCCCAATGCTTATGTAAACAGTCAGACTAGGCGTGACGCTGTTGTTTTACACATCATGCCTCTTTTGGTTGCAAAACGCTGCCATGCAATCCAAAATCACAGACTGGGGTGGTGTTATACTGCAGTTGTTTTGTTCAGTGTAAAAAACAAAACAAAGGCGGCGCAAAGACGGGTCTTCGTTGCTGCGGAATTGCGCCGTCTATGTCCATGAAGGACTTTAGTCCATTCTTGCACTTGTAGTGATTATTTTAATTCATGAATAATCCATCAATCACTTAGTCTTTGAAATTAACACCAGTAAAAAAGTGCTGATGACATAAACTCCCAGACCCCACAGGCAGCATCTTTCTAATCTCTTTCTTTGGTTACTGAAATGATTGACACGTTAAATAGTTGTTGATTTAGTTTCTGTTGATTGATTAAACAGAACTACATTTTTTTGGGGTGGCTGGAAGTCGGCCTAGAAGTGATGTCCAAAAATCTCTTCAGTAAAAAAACATTAAAACACCAGACTAATAAGCCTTAATTACTACCAATAACAACTGCAAAGCATCTTATGCAAACCAGCACATACAGCGTGGGTGCTTTATTATGTAACATCAAGCAAACAAGCATAAAACTGTTGGCCCAAACACACCAACTACCAAAATATCATCACCGTGTTACCACCAGCTCCTCTACCTGCTACATACTCCCTTACAGCCAACTGTATCGCAGGCGTCCCCCTTTGCCCTGCGGGGCAGACAAGGTAACCTTGCTGGCGCTTAACCCTCAACCCTCTTCTGCACTGGTAATAATAATGACACAAATGACCTCTCTCTACCAGCGAACACACTTCAGACCTCCAGAAGGTGAAACAGATGAGGTGAGGGTGTTTTCTGGGTGCTTATTACTATGAGCTGCAGTTTTTGTGGGCGAAATTGGCATCCTAAGTAAAAGCAGGTGAGAAAAGTACTTTCACAGAGACACAAGCACGTGTGCAAGCATGATTAGGTTTCCAGTCTACAAGATGCCACATTTCATCTCACCTTGATCCCAATGCTAACACGGCTGCACACATAAGTTGACAAAACTTGACAAGACAGCCATAAGTCAAAGGTCAAATTTCCCTAAAGTCTTGTTGCCATCTGTTCACATAAAATGCCTCTTCTAGCTTTGATGCCTCCACATATCCTCTATTTCATTATCGCACCTCCCCCACCGAGCCACAGACATTCTGTCGTCTGAACCCTGAAATGCTCGGACATCATGTTAGAAGCAGGGAGGAAGGAAATCAAGGCCTGATACGGAGCCTTAATCCAAAAGATGACCCGAAAGAACCCACACTGAAGCAAACAAGGATGGAGAGTCTCTCTCGAGTGGAGTCATTTTAGTTCAGGCTCTGTGAGGTTAAGCTTCTGGTGCAGATAGGGATGTGCCTGTTTAAGAGACAGTCAGACCTCACTAGGAGGATTTACAGCGAGTGTCCTTGCCTGCAGACAGGTTAGGGTTACCGCAGGTCTTTAGGCGTGATGAGTCAGGTCAGGCTTTTCTTATGTCTGCTTCTTGACAACGATTAGACCAAGGAGGCAATCAGGCCAAGAATAATATCAGAGGCTATTTAATCACAACCAGGATCCATGCTCTGAATTGCGATCTTTTTATTCAATTTTGTAGACTATAGCCAGACTTGATATCGCCTCAGAATTTCTCCATTACAACAAAATATGGCATTAAAGAAAGTTGTTTCGTAGCACAAGCTCATCATCCAGCATGCTGCGAGGAAAGCCAGGGAAGAGCCATGTGAAATAATTCTTTCAATCATCGTCATCGCCATAGTTGGCTGCATTACTCTATTGGCGTGTATACTTGAAGTTTGAAAACAGATCTCTACGATTAGCCTGGAATGTGGAGCGTGGATGCCTTCAAGATCGATCACAATCTGAAATCCTTAAACCACCCCAACTAAGACCAAGTAGGTTTTACAGCGGCTTCGGGCAAAACCTGAGATTGTGCATCCTGATGGGAGATTAGTTACTCCACATTATAATGATAATGATACAAGCTCGCTTCTTTTAAGATATCTATAATAATCCATCTAGTTTACAGAAGATAAACATTAGAAGTTGTTTTCTAGGTTGTTTTGTCAATTTCCTGCACTGAAAAACAGTCGATAAGCGTGGTGTGGTTTGTTTTCTGGGCAATAAATAACATGTCTTCAGGGCTTGTTTTGGGGTTGATGCATTTACTTCATAATCCCAACATGTCTTATCCTCGTTCAGAGGTTCAATGTCAGACTGCACAGGGGGGGAAAGGAGCAAGAGTTTTGAATTGCAGCCTTCTATGTATAGCATGCACAAATAGACTCACAAACTTAAATGCCTGCACTGACACACTACATACACACACACACCCCTTTTCACTCTCAGTCACTCTTTGCCCCTCTCGGTCGCTCTCTGCCCCTCTTTCCCAGCACTAGAAATAACTTCAAAGAGGGCTGGTAGCCTTGAGGAGAGAAGGAGCGGGATCCAGTTACAGCGGAGCAGCTGGGAGGGCCCTACAGGTGGGGCCGACACTCCACCTCCTGTAACATTATCGCCGTAAAGGGATCCCTCTGCCTTTCCTCTCGAATAATGAAGACTTCCTCCCCTTTGTCTTCTCCATTGGGACTAAAGGAACAATTAGCCAAGGTAGGCCCAGCGTCCATCTTTTATTTTGGCAGTCAAGCCACTGTGAAGGAGGGGTGTAATAAAGAAAAAACACAATGTTGGGGAGTAAAAAAGGGACATTTGCAATTTACATTTTTGTAATGTGAACAAACGAACTTCACCGTACACTTCTGGCAAGTCAGCTTGTTAAGTGTACCAAGGAAGTAAAGCCAGAAGACTCGATTTTACACTTAACATGTGTAAGAAAACTTTTCCTTTAGTCGAGGCCATGCCCTAAGCAAGCCAGCTTTGTGATGCGAGCCTCAGTGCAGTCATCATCTGTCCCACTACTCGCTGTCCCCTCCTTAACCTTCCCCGAAAATCACCTCCACGCCATCTTCATAGCAACGGGCAAAGCAAACAAGTGTCATGGTTTCAGTATGAGTTGGGGACGCTGGCAGAGGACACCCAATATCATGTAAATGTCCTGATATGTAGCACAAGGCTCTGGGGTTGACAGCTTTAACACTGAGCAGGACGCCGAGCTTGTGACTCTATTAACTCTCTGCGAGTGCATCCCGAAACAGTCAATGGCGTGTGTGTGTGTGTGTGTGTGTGCGCACACTCAAACGTCTCTCTGGTGTCACTTTCAGCGCTTCAGTCTTTAAAACCCAGAGTGACACGAACAAAGGACAGGCCGACAAAGTTCAGGGGTCAACAGTGGGCTGGATGCCACCATTTTGGAAAGGGAAGAGGGGAGTGGAAACAACTGCCGCACCCCTCTTTCCCTGAAGAGATCACTGCATCTATGCGCAAAGATAAAGTAACAGCAAACAAACGTATTGTCTCCGTGTGCAAGAGGCTGCTGTCCTGATGAGGACAATTACAAAAGTAGGTGAACACGCGCATAAATTATTTGTCAGCATCAAGGTGCCACAGTGAATTCATTAGCATGACTAACAACGTAACAAGCAAAGGGAAATGGGGCTCATTAATAAACCAATTCTATACAGCACACAACCGCAGAGAGTTGCAAGTACACGTGTTTTTATCTCCCCGACACATTTCTTACAAGATTTTCCTTTTGAAAAAGACAACCTCACTTTCAACAGGAAACAATCGTGAGGAAGTCTTTGGATAACATGAAAACACGACAAAAAAGCTGACGACTAAGCAATCAACTATTAATGATTTCATTGTTTTCTGAGAAAAAAGGTTAAAAATGTTAAAGGCGAGCCCTCAGAGCCCAATGGGATGTCTTGAATACGCTCGTTTTGTCCGATACACACTTAAAAACCCAAGGATAATTTTCAATTACATAAAACAGAAGAGCCGGAAATCGAGAGTCTGAAATTGGCAAATGGTTCACCAAACAATTTGATCATTTAACAGAATGATTGTTCTTTTTGACCATTGACAAAATGATTAATTAGTCATTACACAGTTTATCACGCTGCCGTTGTTCAACACCACATTATTGTTTGCGCAGTTGGATTATGCCCACTGCCAGCATCCGCCCCAAATATCAGTGGCATCTCCCACTCCGGCCCGTCCCGCTCCCCTTCACCCCTCACCATAAAACAAAAGTCAATGTCACTACTTAATGAGCTATGATTAATGCTGCTGCAGAGTGGCTGGTGAGCCTGGGGAGGAAGGAGGGAGGCTGGAGGGCGCACATACCTGGCGCAGTCAGCCTGCTCTGCATGTGTGCGTGTGTTAGAGGGCTGGAGGGAAGAGGTTGCTAAAAGCGGACCGAGGGGGGGATTGCAGTCATCAACACCTAGGGCCTGAGTGGCCTTTGATGTTGCGCGGCGGCTTTGATGGCTCCGGCTATGGAGGAATGCTGCTCGCCCTCCCTCCCCACCCAAAAAGCCCCCAGAGTTGTGGAATGCGTCGCAAGCTGCTGCTCGGCCTGCTGGAATGGGATTAGAGCATAGGCGGACCATATTGCCCTGCCTCCCCCCTTCCCTCTTCTCGCTCCCACCCTGCCCTCTGGAGTGGACAACATGGCGGCAACCTTGTCCAGACGATGGTGGGAAGAGGAGGAGGATCTATTCCCAAGTGTGGTTGTCATTAGTCTCTCACCGCTACTTCAGTGTGCGTCAGCCACGAAGCTTGCAGGCTCTGCAGGTTTTCAATCATCTAGACACCGCAGCGGTTTCATTCGTGGATTTGCACTTCCTCATCGAAAAAAACATAAGCTGATGGGAAGGAGTTCTAATGATTGTTTTCACAATTACTTGATCGATTCAACCATTTAGTGTGTATTGTTTTGTCCAACCAACTAACCAAAGCCCCCCCAGAACACTTTTTACTGTCAAATAAGACAAAAAGCAGGCAATGCCTCACCAATGAGAAGCCTGAAACTTAAAAAAAAGACAAATGGTGAATCAATCAACCAACAGATGGAATATTTTTCTTATTTTACGCAAAGAAACAGGAATTCAGCGAAAACTGGTTTGAAATCAGTGTCACAATAGCAATATGGCAAAAGCTCAGTGGATGATGATACACAATAACTGGTCATCTCTTTCTTCAGCACAGTGACCTGGAACAAAAAGTGATTTCGATGTGGCCAGTCTCCACGTGAAACTTTAGTACGTGGATTTACAGTATGTGGGAGCGGTGGCCTGCGGAGATCAAACATGTCGCGGGTGAGCAGCTGGCCCGTAATCAAGAGCCGCACCACCTAAACTCTGATGCTTTGAGATATCAGATTAAGGGACTGGCAAACACTTCACATGGCCAAAGTCACTTGTCAAATATGCACAGTAGGCCCAGCATATCAAAGCGTACAGCCACATCATGAAATCAGAGTGACTGTGTACTTTCACGCAGATTTATATACGCATGTGCGTGTCTGTGTGTGTGTTTGTGTTTGACAGTTACAGCGGGAGAGGAGTGTCACAATCCCGCCGATCCTCAGAGGGAAGACAGACGGGGCTTTCTGCAAAGGTCAGGTTCATATTGTCCTCACACACACACTTAACTTAGTGAATGACCTTCCACACAACAACTGCACAAACAACCCATTTTGGCCACGCATGCCGGTGTCTGTCAGGGCGTGGCTAGACTGGGCTAGGCTAGCCAGAACATTGGCCTGCTGCACGGTGTGTTTGCTGAGGATTGTAGCTCCCCACCGGGAGAGTTGAGAGGAATGCGGACAGGACTTAAAGTATATGCACATGTTCACACAGTTAAACGAATGTGTGCATGGACGGTGGGTTTGGTACAGTAAGAGTGACTCCCCCCCCCTTACCTCTGCTCTCCCCCTGGCCACAGGATCTAGGGAGGGAGGGACGGGCGCAAGGTGGAGAGGCAGCCAGCATTAGCGCTGGTTTCAGATTTCGGCCGCCTCTGACTTGTTTTCTTTAGGAAACACTTACTGGGGCTCCAACTACACCAGAGGAAGCGCTCACCTACATCACTTCCGGGTCGGATGGCTAAGGTCACGCTGCACTCGGGGGAAAGAGGTGAAGAGTGCGTTTAGCATCACCAGGAAATAACCCTGTGATTTAGATTAAAAGAGAAACACGGAAGAGTAAGAGGTGAGGTGGGGTTGAGAGATTTTTCTTGTACTGCCGCACGTAGAATCAGACTTTCCCCAAGTCTGTTTTTGGCTCACGTGTGTCTGCTGTTTTCCTGCCCTACTCTTTCTTTCACTTGCCCTCTTGGTTTTGTGAATGGCTGCATGATCACCTTTCATGACAACCTGGAGGGTGAAACAAGAGGAAAGCTCAATCCAGGAACTCAAGGCCCTTTGAGGAGCTAACATTATTCCAGAGGAAAAGAGAATGTGAATAAACAAAGCCAGGACCATTTCCAGGAATAATGCTATGGGATTGGGGTGGTTAGATGGAGAGGGGGGGAGTCATCGTACAGCTTTCTATTTATATTCCTTAAGGGAAGACCTTGGATTGCAAGAACAGGAGCACCGGAAGCTATTTGGATGCTCTCCAAACTGCCTATTGCGTCTTTGTTGTAGCTTTAAAGATAAGACACAAGCAAGTTTTTCTCACCGACACAATATGTGCCGCCCCTTGTGCTGCAAAGTTGAGAATATTCCAACTTCTAAAAAGAAACTGCTTGAAAAATGTGACACGCAGCAAAGAGAAGAGCGCACCCCAAGCGTGCCGTACCATTGGTTTTGCTATTAACGCACATCTCAAGGTGATCAAACGTGAGAAAATTGCAATCATTTGTTTGTACTGTTAAATTAATTTTGAGTTTTGGACTGTTAGTTGGACAATGCATTGACTTCAACTTTGGGAAACAACCAAACAATTAATTGAGAGATACAATAGATACATTAATCAACAGTGAAGACCACAAGTTGCTGCCCTAATATAAAGACAGCATTGAGATAATCATACAGCAAACTTTTCAAGGCTTTATGTCAACTGCAAAAAGAATTAAACTTGAACTATTGTCAACACAAGCCTTCAATTAAAACTTAAGCACAAACAAAATGTGATCGCTGCTTGTGTAAACCTCCTTTTTCATTTATTTATTCATTTTCAGATCTGAAACACAATATGCAAAAGGCATCGGGATGGACCAGTGGGCTGGTCTATCCCACCTCTGAACTTGAAAGCAACAACCATCTCTACATGTGTTTTCAGAGCCTCTCCCTGCATTTATTCTGACCAGTGATCAGGTTAGACAAGTCGCTCTATTCAGGGCTACACAGTAATACCGATATCCCCAAAGAGAGGGAGGAGGTGGAGAAGAAGAAGGGGGAAAAAATCCTATCTGAGAGATTAACTCGCAGCACCCAACCGAGCCAGTGCTGGGTTCACTGGCTCACTCAGTTCTATCTTACCCACTAGTCTCTTGTTCTAAAGCAAAGCATGTCTTTGATACTCGACTAGAAGGAATCTGGAGGCGTTACAGGTTTCTTTTGTGCTTTACGCTGCACAGAGAGTCTGTGTGTGTGTGCCAAGGCTGGGATTTCTTTTCTTTACCCCCCCTCCCTCCCTCCTTCTTTCCTTTTCTCCCTCATCCCTTTGCCTTCATCTCCTGCTCCCCTTCCCCCACCCCCAAACACTAAATCAGTGAATCATAAACCTTTTTTTTTGTTACCATCACAAACTGTTATCTAAAAGCTCAAACTCTTGCTGAAAAAGTTTCAAACCTGCTGAGTTTGAGGATCAAAGAGACCATATTTGGGTTGTGACCAAAGGTGGTTACCACTTCAGAGGACTTTGGAGGGTGGGTAAGGGTTGGGATTTTGGTCGGAGAAGGAGAGGAGGGTGGGGGGGTAGTTGGGGGTATGTGGGTGAGGTTTGACTCCCCTTGGAGATTTTCTTAAACCCATTACATCAGCTTTTTTCTGCTTCATGGGGTCCAAGTCCGGGGCTTTTGTGAGGGTAGAAAATGACCTAAATTGACATTCAGTGTGGTTGTGGTTGGTTAATTGTGGCCAGGCATTTTTGGCATAAATAAAACAAGATTCCAGAGGCCTTCTTCTTTAAGCCTTTAGCGAATTCTGCTTCTTTGTGAACATAGCCTCCAATGAATGTAAAGTGGTCATACCCAAAACCGCGTCAACTTGCTCAAATATGCTAAAACCTTGCAGATCAAAAGGAAGGGGGCCATGATATGAGAATGATTCTGAACAGTGTTAAGAAACGTACAATATCAAAGTGAGTAATTGCTCAACACCCACGCAGGGATTCAGGCTTTTGAAGAAACTTCTACAGTTCCCACCAACTGTGAAGTGCTTGCATCTCTGCTTTTTGAATGGCCAAAATATGAGACTGCCTCAGCTTTGATCACCACAAAGGCTGTCAGGGCTCATCCGCATGCTGCGGCTCTCTTTTATTTAAGAGCACATGTTTTTCTACATACATGATCGCGGAAGTTGTCATTTTAAAAAAGTGGTCAACACAAGCCCTTTTTTCAAAAGAAGGTAGAGCAGAATCAAGGGAGAAGTGTGAAATAAGAAATGATGCAGCAGTCCTGCTAAGCTCTACCCACACATTATAATCAAAAGGCTTCACAATGGCTGGCCTAAAAAACATAAAAGAAAGGGAGAAATTCAAAAGAGGCCACTTGCTGGTGCTGGGTAAACTGATCAGCAGCATATAGACTGTCAAAAGCTAGTGGGAATGTCAAAAGCACCACTGATCTCTCTCTTTCTCCCCTAATGTGATCAAACAGGGGTTCCTTCCCTGGAGGAGGTCAAAGAAAGCGAGGGAGGAAAAAAAAAAGTGAATGGGAGCTTTGGTGCACCATAGGAAGCCGGCCACCAGCAGCACAACCAAGCAGTGAGCACAAAACAACATGCTGTCTCTCAAGCTTTCTTCCAGTCCCACAGTGAGGGGGAAAAGAAGAAGAGTTGGCCGAGGTGGAAAGAGTGGCTGGGCAAACAGTGAGGGGTAAGGGCTCAAAGGGGCCTGGTTGCCCGGGTGAGGGGGACCCGCTGCTCCAAAAATGTCCACATCAAGCGTCCGGCTACAGGCCAGGCCCCGCAGAGGTGCGCTCCCAGTGCGCTCGGAGGTCAGTGGCGCGGACAAAAGGGAATGAAACGGCCCTACCCTGGCAGAGCAGCTGGGCTCAGGGTATAGAAGCTTAGGACTTGAGAAGAGGTGTATTCGGGGAGACTGAAGAGTAAGCACAGGATGAAGTATGCTTTCAAATCTCTTAACACAACCAAAACCTCTATTCTATGAATCATCTGTCGAGTTTCTGAAAGGAAGGTGTTGCTTTTTCAAGAAGTATTTTTCCCAAGATTTTAATTGAAGCCTCGATATTCTACAACACAGAAGCTGGATTTAACAGCTTCATGCTATGGCCTTCAGTGTTTGACTACTACAACCAGAGAGAACTGGCAAATCTTGATTTTTTTCCCATCAGTTTGGTATGTCAGATCACTATCAATACTACACATAACCCATAAGCCTCTACCCATCAAAGGCTTCGAAGCGCTCCAACTGCAAGTCATCTAGCACCGTCTGCAGATATTTACTTCCACAATCATGGAGGCTCGACATGACGCCAACGCGGACATCCAGCTCAGTACTTTTTGCAACTGAAGTTACCATAATGATCCAGTCACACCTCCTTCTCAACTGCTTGAAAAACAACATGCACACTCTCAAACCTACACACTCACTGTCCCTCCACACACACACACACACACCAATAAAAGGGGGGTGGGGCTGCAGTGGTGATCGGACAAACACTGTTCTTGGAACTCTGCCGAGCAAGGCTATTGTGCAGGCGCGCGGTAAAGAGACAGAGAGAAAGGTTGGGGAGGGGTGGGGGTGGCGTCGATGTTGCTTCAATGGCTGGCTCCACCAGTGGAGATAAAAGGCATAAAGGTGCTGGGCCAAGTTGAGGCCTGGCTGAGGTGGGGAAAAATGATTCGAAGGGAAGAGGGACTCACAGTGGCAGGTGTTAGCAGGTGAGGCGGGGTCAGGGAAAAGATGTGCGTTCAGATAAGAGGAGTCCAGTTTGTACCAAGATTTGTTCAACCAATTATTAGCAGAGAGTGAGGTAGCCATTTCGATACAAGACATATATACATATATATCTCTACGTTACAACCTATAAATATGTTTTTTTCATTATTTTTTGTTGCGTTCTGTTGAAAGCGAAACTGAATAAACAGTTGACAGTTTGTTATCTGGAGTATCCGAAGTAACGGGGACATTTTAAGTGAACTTTTCTATTCCTGAATAAAGCAGTATAATGCTCTGAGTCATCTTCCATGTGCGTATCCTTTTACCAGTCACCTCGGGGCCACATGGACCGAAGGTCTGGGTGTGGATCCATGTCAGCCAGCCATTCAATCCCTCTCATCTCCAACCCTGTCAACCCACACCACCGCCTGAGGACAGGGTCTGTGGATTTCATACATTCCACCGTGGGAGGGGATACGCTTTAGATTCTCCTACTTAAGTTAAGTTAAAAACATGCAAAATAGCATACTCCAACCAGCATGAAAACAAGTTATTGGGGACAGTGGGCGTGTTAACCACTCTGTAAATATTACCACAACATCAGTGGCAATTACAGGCAGAGAAAGTGTCATAAGCTAGACTGCCATGCCTTCGTCACTCAACCCCTTGCACCTCCCCAGAAATGCATGTCTGTGCCTTGAGCACTTCCCTTTCTGCTGCAGGAGCAAAATAAATAATCTACATGAGGGCAAGGGGAGAGAAAAGTAAACTTAAATTGGTGTGGAAATAAATCCATTACCATATAGCTCCCTATAAAGGCTGATTTGTTCTTTTGATCACCCCAGAGAGTGTTTATGAAGTCACTGTGGGATCAGCCTGGGCCCAGGGGCAAGGCCAGCCACCAGAATTCCTCATCCGAACATTTGTTTAGCAGCAGGCCGAGTGCAGAGCGGTGCACAAACGCAGTATTGTTCCTCCCGTTCTCGCTGGTCGCGCTGCCAGAGGTAGGAGCTGACGGGGCCGGAGAGAGAAAGGGGAAGGAGAGTTGTGGGGTTGGGAATAAGCAGACCCTGGGGATAACCGCCCCTGAAGAGTTAAACATCAAACCCGCTTTACACACAAGCACTTCCTGCCATCAGCGTTACCGAGGCCGCTTTGAAAAGGTAATGGCCAACTTCTAAAGATCAGGTCATTTCACAGTCGAGAGGGCTGTTCCATCGCTGAGTGGTCAGAGCTTTCCCCCCTCCCCTACTCTCCTCTCCTCTCCTCTCCTCTCCTCTCCTCTCTTCGGCACGTTGTGGCTTATAAATTATACAATCAAAGCCAACAAGTTCCTCCCACATCCATGCCTTTGTATGGGGATATTTGGAAGAGATTTATCTGCCCAAGAGTTCATGACTCTAGTGTTATAAACCCCTAGGGATCCATGTTATTTGATTTGTTTTTTATTAGAAACAAGGAACCACTTAGCTGGCTATAACCTCTGGGGCATTTGGCTCCACATCTAAGAGGATTGCAGGTTGCAAGCCCTTTTCTGAAAAGGGACGCCCATGGCAAACACTGCCTCAGGAGACGGAAAAAAAATCTATGCAAAGTTACAGTAATTCAGACGTCACAGGATGTCACAGAAATGCCAACTAGGGCCAACTGCTGGGTGCACAGGAATTTGCAGATTTGGCAAACTACATGACAATAAATTTGAGTGAAGCAGTGTAGTTGAATTCACCATCTCTTTGAGAGCCTCATATTAAAATAATGTGGCTTTGAGCTGATTTATACTGCAGTGTGATTATGTGATTTATTTTTAAAACCCAGTCCGCAGGGGCAGTTACTCTGAGCCTCCACCTCCATGTTTGTATTGAACAGCGAGGCATTTGTTAGACTAGACTTGGTCTCTCTGACAGGCAATACAGGGCCTTTTGAAATGCATAATCGGCGTGATGAAAATATTAAAAGGACAGAGGAGGACGAAGGGTCAGGGAAGGTCTGTCTGTCACTGCTTCAGCCAGAATTAGAAAACGCCTCGCCATGACACCTTGAAGATGAATACCTAATTCTGAGGATCCGAAGATGATGAAGGCTATAAGGGGACGAGTACATATTCAAATAGCCTGGCGAGTCTGGCCTATTTTTGCATATGAAATTCCGCTGCAACTAAGGGTCAGGACCTCGGGGTCCTTAAGGAAAGAATGTGTGACTTAAAATGGGAGACTAAAAGGGCCGCTCGCATCCCCTGGCCTCCCAGCTGGGAGGACAGCATACAGATCAAAGAGGCTCTGTGAATCTTCAAGAGGGGCGACTGGGATAAACTTGGAGGGCATGTGAAGGGTCTGGGAGAGCTCCCGCTCTTCATACATCGCGTGTGGAAGCCCCATCTTCTCCTTGGACCGTTTACAGCTTCTCCTTGTTTCGTTAATAATTCAAAAAAACATGAAAAGACCACAGCTCAGCCTCAGCCATTAGAGTCCCACGGGTGTGCTGCTAGCATGTTAGAGCGTGAGTCACACAGTCCAGTGAGCAGTGTGTTTACCTCACGTTTGTCTTGGCCAGCTGTGCGGTGCTGTATTAGAGCAAAACGAGGGATGATGAAACCTCTTGTGACAGCCGTGGCAGCTCCTTCTCTTCCGAAACGCCCTCCTGTGCTTAACTAGGTGACTCGGAGGCAGTGTGAGCACACCGTCTCAGCACCAAACCAGCTAACAGTCAGGAATCAAACCGTTCTTGTCACAGTTTATGATCTCTCTGTCAATTTCTAAAATCTGTGCTGAATAAAAGCAAAGATTCTTCAATGAATTGAAGACCACAGAAAGTTGCTCAGTCAAATGCACTCATAGTTAAAGCCATCTATGTGTGTCTATAAAGGCACTGATGACTGAAGACTTTTCATGGTGTGGTAATTACTTTTTTGCTGCAGGTTTTTCTTTAATATCATGGATGTGACATTTAGCTCATGTAAAAGCAACAAACCACATAAAAACATGATAAATAATGTTTTACAGCAACCCATATGAGCACTGAGAAATTCAAAACCGCAAAAAAATCAAACATCTGTGATCCAATTATCCCACTAACCCTATAGCCATGTCCAAACACCCAAACACAGGTGGGGGATGTAGTTGCCGCTGCGGGCCCTTGGCTCCCAGCTAAACCTGTGTGCGTAAGTGTACATGGCATGTCACAATAACAAAGCCTGGTCATAGGCAGAGAACAGAGTGTCTTTTGTCGGGAGAACCAGGACGACCAGCATCCCCTGTCGGGCTCCTGCCCCTATGAGAGAGCTGAAGTCTCCCGACCTCCAGCACCTAGTCTGCCAGCCAGCCAGCCAGGGCCCAGCCCGGAGAAGCCTGTCATCACTACCACAGAGGCCTCTATTCATCCCCGCAAAGACAAAGCCAAAAGTGTACAGCAGCCATCCAAGGCATCCCAAGCATCCAGATATCCACCAGCGATATCATTTTAGGCTTTTGTGACCCTGTGCTTTGGTTTACTCGCCGATCTCTCCCCACCGTCCCGCTCTTCGTTTGCTTCACTTTGAGGATCTGTGCCATTTTGTGGTGCAAGAATTTTACATGCAGTTCACATGCATGGAGCAAGATTTTACACATCTGCTTTACACCAGGTGTCAGGCTTTGGTCATTATTTGGTGCAGATGCCGTGATTTTTACCTGTCTTGCAGCAATAACAAACAGGACACAGCGAGCTGCATAGAACCAAGACTATGCAACACGACTAGAGCCCAACCAGTTTAGCAGCTGACATTGGCTTATCACAGATATATCAGTATTTTTTGTTGGAATCGCTCCCAGAAATCCAGTATGGTTCGGGCTAAACAGAACATTAAAATATTCAGCATAAAGTGCTGCAGCAGCTCATGACTCAAAATGAATAGCGTAAGCACTGCTGGCCAGCTTGGCTGATCAGGTGAAGAGAAGATTACGAGCTAACAAAGCCTGAGCTTCATCAAAAACATATCCAAAGATGTTTGACAAGAGAACCACTTCTATGACTTTTGTGTCACGAAAAACTAAAAAAGGCAGGTGTTTAAATGACAGCAGGGCTCACACATTGTTCGGAGTTCACATTGCACGTTCCCATGTCAGACCCTTCCGGTCTGGCCCTCCTCTGGCCACACTGGGCCCCTGAACCCGGTGGTGAAATCTCCACCTGCTGATAGCATCAGCTGCCCCACCGCCCCTTCTCTCGGGCATGTGTGGCGGCCACTGATAAAAGAACTGTAGATAAGAGGAAACACAAGCTGTGATGAGGAACACATTGCCGCCAGGAGAACAGAACAGAACATGAGCCCAGTGGAAGGGAACGAGAAGGAGGAGACGAGAGAGGAAGCGGTGAGAGAAGAGAATGAGAAAGAATCTGAAAATGATTAAAGGAGAACGCTGGGTGGAAGAGAAAAACGTAAGCTGTTGTGTATCCCCAGGCTAAAAAAGAGAGCGAGAGAGGAGGTTCTGTCAAAAAAAACTGAACAATCCTAAATATGAACAGCCAAAGAGTTAAAGGGCTATACAATATATGTCGAAACCCAATCAGCAATCAAATCGGATCAAATTCGCAGATGATTAACCATAAATAGGGCATGAGAAAGAGTTCTAGCAAGATTATTACTGTACAATAACATTGCTGTTATCTGTAGAAAGCACTTGTGTATTTTACATTTCGTGCAGAAAAAAGTTCCAGAAGACACAAACCCATCCTCTGCTGTTTACAGTCCAGTTCTCTGGAAAACAAGAATGAATGTAAATAAATCTGAGCTGTTGACACAGGGCTGAGAGTGGAGGGGACAGGTGCCACGATGACACCGGCGACCTCCAGGGGATGTATGCATCCCATAGCGGTGTCCCCTTTCAAGATGGACACCGGAGGGGACAAACCAGTTGGTCCACCCAGGGGTGTGAGCGCAGCAGCAGGTCACTCTGATGCAGCCAGGGAAACACCAGTGACTTAGGCGACACTTAGCATGCATTGTTTGGGGATTTTAGGCATATAGTCGCATTTCTGTCCCTCCCATGCCTGAAGACAATAGTTCAGTCTCAAGCGGAGGTATAAAAAAAAAATTCTGGCGCTCTCTTAGGTCTTCCTTATTTCTCATAATCTCTTGGAAAGAACTGCTCCCTTTAAAGATTTCAAATCTGCTGTGCTTACTGGAAGTCATGCTAGATCCAAGCAGCACTGGCATGCTTTAAATGTAAACTAATATTTATATATATATATATATATATATATATATATATATATATATATATATATATATATATATATATATATATATATATCTCTCAAAAGAATCTATTAGCCTGCATTTGACCAAGTACGCCCTGCTCCTGGCTAGGCTCCCTCCCATTGGCGCGGAGTCAACGTAAAGTGTCCCGCTAATCCAACAGTTGTCTGACTACACTGAAAGTCACCTCTGATCCAGCTCTAGCACTCGCGTCAGGAATCCACAGGCTCTTTGCATACCGAGCGGCCGGATATCCTCTAGTTAAAGAGGACCCTCTAAGCCAGGGCCATGTGTTGGTCGACTGGGGAGGGTGACAAGGGGGTAGGGGTGGTTTTTTTTGGGGTGGTGGCAGGGATGTGCAGGCAGTGCTTAAAAGGCCTTTAGCGTGACATCAGCATCACTTTGAGCTAGCACAAAGCGGTGTAGTGAGAGCGCGCTGTTCATGTTCCATAGAAACCAATCCATTTTCCTGCAGATCCTCGGCGCTGTGCACCACGCCGGCTAAAAGTGCAGTTGCTCCTGCTCCGAGTCCGCGGATCTGTGCATCTGTGAATGGCTTTTGTGTTGCTGCCGGGGCAGAACAAAGTGAGTTCAGGTTACTGCACTCCTCCCGTTATTGGCCCACATTGTCTCTAATTATTCTAGCAAACATTGACACAGCATGTGTGGTCTCACATTTATACCCCCTCCCCCTCCCATGCTTAGCAGAGTGAGAGAAGACAGGGAGAGAGAAAGAGGGCAGAAAGAACTGATGAAAGGGAGGGAAGGAATGATCTGACAAAGAAATGTACTTGCATTCACTGCTTTGTGCTTCATTATGATGCAATTATAAGGGAAATTGCTTTAAGGTGTGCTGCAATGCTTTGTTTTCTTGTTTGTGAAGAGAACACTGTGTATACCCGGGGGTTTTCCTCACCTGTCTCCCATGCCACCTCAACTCCTCAGAGAACAAAATGCACCATGCCAACTCGAGCTTTTAATACACGAGCAGCCAGGATCAACCAACACGGGGTAAGAGTGCAAAACGGCAGAGTTTTCAAGGATGCAATAACCGAAAACAGAAAACAGCCACAGCTTTAAAGCACAATCCCACACTCTAATTTGAATTCTGAAGCTTTCCCGTTGCCCGGGCGCTTCTAACTCCAGCTTTTGCAAAACAATAATTATGACGAATGTATGCATCAGTAGCTTACCAAATCCTCTGTCCGTGAGCTTAGCTAGAGGCAATGCTGCAGAAAAGCTGACCCAAATATGCTACATGTGGTTGCCAATAGGAAATGGCTTAAAGCTGGGCACAAGGATGGTCTGGTGTAAAATCAAATCACCAAATTTTAGAAGTGGTCTGAAGAGGCGCGCTTACTTACTGTAAAATTGGCCCTGACCTGTTGTTAGCGTTTAGTAGCAGTGCTATAGAAGAGCTCAGTGGAGTGTGAAGCCATTACTGTGAAATTCACATAAAAGCCTTCCTGAGCAGATCTATTGCAGATTTTTACTGGAAGCCATTTGAGTAAATGGACTGACTCATTTTTCAGTTTCCTGAAGATGGGTTTTGATTAGGAGTGGATTCAGACTTTTTAAATTTTACACCGCTCCTCTGAGATTTGATACAATCATCATGTTTTGTCGGATCAGATTGGAAGTATTGATATGCTGAAAGTACCACTGTACCTTAACGGAAAAATGTGCCCGACACTTAAGACTACCGTCCTGTCCTGCAATGTCTGTTGATGAAGTTTGAGTTTCTGGATGCTAGTTTATCTGCTCTACAATGGTAACTGTGAATGCTTCTGCTGACATCCAGTCCAAACCAACTGACACCTACCAGCATTCAAAAGCTCATCAACACGCTTTATCTTCCTAAAAAAAAAAACACACACACACACAAAAAACTCCACAATATAAATATGACAATTTGAGGTATTGTGGTGGGGGAGTCAGAACTGCATCTTGTTTCCAGTCTTTATGCTAAGCTAAGCTAAACTAAGCTAAGAGTCTCCTGGCTGTAGCTTCATATTTACAGATATGACAGATATGGGAGTGGTATCAGTCTTCTCATTGAACATTTGGCAACAAAGCAAATTAGAGTATTTCTCAAAATTCTTATCTATTCCTTGAAGTAAATTTAGATTTGAGCTCCATCTTGTACATAAAATAAAATCCACAATATACAAATTTCGGATCCTCCTGCATCTGTTATAAGACAGATCTTCTAACCGACTGGTGAGGCCGCTGTCCAAATCTCAAGAGCCACATCTCTGGGATGTGTTTACTTCGAAATGCCTGCGGGATGCATGTCACCCCAGGGGTGACAATTTGACTTTGTCACATGCCTGTGGGATGCAGATGGAATAGCAAAGGGCTGTATTGGCCCGTCTTTTTCCGTCATTCCCATCTTCTCCCACTCGATCTGTCCTATCACTCAAAACAGCATTCTGAGAAACTAGATTCCTTGACATGTCCGAGGACAAGTTATCATTAGTGAGCCAAGTGTGTTTGGACAAACTGCACACACACTGTCAAGCAGAGAATAGCCGAGATCTGCTCGGCGCCTCTTTTAAAATTGCTACGAAAAAATGAAAAGTGCAGCTTTTACAGTAACATATGACAGCGGGATGAATCTAGATCAATCAAGGAGAGGGGGTGAGATTGAGAAAGTGCAGTGACACGAATAACGACGTGCTCCATCTCACTACACAAAAAACAATTTGATCAGTCCCTCCAATTCACCCCTCATATTAGTGACCTGTGATTTAAAGTTTTGTACGCCAAGAAAAAAAAAAAAAACTTGATTTTTTTTTTTCCTGACAGCAACATGCAGGGGCAATGAGGGGTGAACAGATGGGTTGCAAGGAGACTGAAATGGACACAGCTGGCCAGGAGTAATTGTCCTGACCTTTTCATACACACTCAGGTTCATGTTGAGCCGGGGGGGAGTTTGGAAGGTGGGGGTGGGCGGGGTACCAGGACAGCAATAGTGAGCGTACAATTTGCATGACGGAAAATGTCACATCCATTTGCCCAATGGTACTTCAAGATATTGTCTGGACGTCTCTCCTCCATTGGCACCTTTCTATCTCATTCATCGAAGATGTTGATAAATCAAAATACCATTGTTCTTTCTGCAGATACTCCATACATTTTGAGTCATTTATAGTATCTGCAAAACTTAATCCAATATCACATTTCCCTTTTATTGTATAACATGATGTAAACATGTCCACATTAACATCTAAAAGGAAAATCTAACATCGATGCTCTAATGGTCCTTCATTTACAAATTACATTATGAATCACCCTTCCTTCAGTACTTTTACATGCTCTTTTGTACAATATCCCACAGTGTTTTGTGGCTGGAAGGCCTGTACATCCTTTCTTCACCCACAGCATGAAGTTCAATTGCAGTTCTGACATAACAGCAGCACTTGATGGCGCAATGCACCTGCAAACTGACACTGAAATAGAGGCAACACGATTGTTAACTCACAGAGGACCTGCCTGCTTATTTCACTGATATACAGCATGAGTGTGGATGAGATTAGCCTATATGACGATTTATTTTGGTCACAATGCTCTGTAAATCATCTTCTGATGATGCTCTGCCGCAGGAGCAGGTTCCAGTGTTTTAACGGCGTAACTGAGCGGTTTAACAGCTGCCGTACTCGAAGCACATCTGGTTGGAAGGAAATTCAGAACTGCAGATGAAATTGACTAAACTTTCCAATTTCAATCAATTACGTGGATTAATGATGAATTGAAACAAATCAAATTAATGCCAACAATCTGTAGAATGTTGCTTGTACAGTCATGGACATAGTGCTGATGCCATTGGATCATAAAAGGGGCAATATGTAAGAATTGTCATTGAAAAAGATCAACAGTCATTCTGATATCTATGTGTATTGGGTTGCAAATATATCTATTTAAGTTAGCGTGCTAACCAGCTAGCTTCCTGCGCTAGCTGTTAAAACACTAACACTCTGGTCACCAAGCTCCCAGTCCAAAATGCTAGCTGCACGGCTAACTGAACTAACGAGCTAAGGGCAGCTTCAGTTAGCAGTAGTTAGCGGTAATCTGGTGATATGCTTCCCCTCTATTTGAGTATGAATTTGACAGCTAAGTCTTACATATTGCACCTTTAATTGATTAGTTGTCAAAAAGGGTCACAACTTCTTCTGATGTCTTTAATTGCTAAAGTGTTAATTAATCAAGCAGAAATGACAATGAGGACAGAATCCGCTTGTTGTAAATGTAAATATCTTTGGATTTCATCATTAAATTCAGTATTCAGTAATTCAAGTGTAGCAATTAGATGGGTGCTCCCGTGAGAGTCGTGAATTGCTAAACTGCACAGACTCGAAGCGCAGAGATTTTTTCTTTACAACCACCAACAAAGCCTTTGTGCAGCAATCCGAGTCTGACCCAGGATGCAGAAGTTAAAAGGCTGACCTCCTTATGAACTCCAAATAAATAAAAGTGCAGCTGTTTACTGCTAATTTAACATCAAAGGCGCATACAATCACAAAACAAGGGCGAGGAGATGAGAGCTTCACTCAGAGGCATGCAAATAACCTTTGGCAAACCAGTCAACAACAGTGAATTACTGCCGTGTGCTCTCGACGAGAGAGATACTTTCCTGCGGCGTGTGCTTCTAAACTGTCATGGGAGCTGTCAATGAGTTATCAGCCAGATGATCGTGGGGACATTTTGAAAGAATCTGTGGCCATGCTTGGTTTAACACACATTACAAGGGAAGCGCATGTGCACACTCTTCAACTCACACACACACACACACACACACACACACACACACACACACACACACACACACACACACACACACACACACACACACACACACACACACACACACACACACACACACACACACAGGCGCTGTATAAACTTTACAAAGAACAGAGTCTACTCTGTTCCACCTGTTGTGTACTTTAGAAACGCCCAGTGGATTAACCTATCTGCTCAAATCAGATAAAAACTCTTTTCCCGTTCCAAGTCCTCCATCAAAAATGTAAATACAACTTTTTGCAGCGGGATCCTTACATTAGCATTGCGTCAGGAAGTGACCTAACACCTTCTCTTGCAAGGTGTTCCGAACTTTCTAGTTTCAACCTAACACAAAGTATTTTTCTCACCGTGCTTGTGCAAGGGAACACCTCCACCTTTATTTGTATGGGAGCGGATTTAGCTCGAAGGCCTGCAATTACATCATCATTCAGTTTTGCAGCGCCGCATATCAGGGCCGGCATTACTCAGAGAGGCCTTTGAAGAGTTTGGCCCAGCCCTCGCGCTCTCTCTTCTTCCCTCCTCCCCTCCACCACCACCCCCTTCAGCACTGCCTTTGATGTTAGCGCGTGGAGCTGCGCCGAGCGTCGCGGCCTCCCAGGCCTCCCCGCCTCGCCTGATCCTATCTGCTCAGGCGGCACATTCATGTGGTTTACACCCGCAGCACGACTCCCAGCAGCTATTCACCC
The DNA here is from genome assembly GCF_040436345.1 of Pagrus major. Lineage (NCBI taxonomy): Eukaryota > Metazoa > Chordata > Actinopteri > Spariformes > Sparidae > Pagrus > Pagrus major. The sequence continues at coordinate 19,685,113 of NC_133219.1, forward strand.
AGCCCTGCAGGCCCCTCCCTGATCAGGGTCCAGGGGCTGGACAGGGACGCAGCATGGCCTGAGCTGCCGACGGGGGTCAAGGGGAAGGACAGGAGGAGTTATGGAGGCTTTATCAAAGCCCGAGGCTGTACCATAGAGCTTTTATTGGCATGTTAGTGAAGGTACTGTATTTGTAGAAAGGAAAAGTTACACCTGACTCTTAGGGACTGAATGCACTGGCAAATGTCTTTTTCTTACAGCTACAGAAGCACAGACTGCTCTTAGCTTTAGGCGCACCTGCACTGCACAATAAAAGCTATCCTTCAAAAATATATATTTAACTTTGAGAGGAGTCTTTTGGCAAAAAACAAAGCAAACCAAAAATAGAAAACCCTGTGTCCTCAACATCTTCAGCATACCCATGATACAGGGACGACATAAAAAGAAAGCCAATTTTTCATTTGAGAAATCTAGGGCGCATCTTTAGCAGCAGGAAGAGGAGGAGGAGGTGGGAAGATGTGGCGATACATCTTCACTGCGGCGCTTGAAGACATGCAGCACTCCACCAGACAAAAAAAAAAAATATATATGTGGAGATAACCCAGCTTGTTCTCATCTGACCAAGCAAGCCCAATCCATCATACCTCTGGCCCCATTGTGTTAGAGCCTGGATCTTCCTCATTACTGGAACAACTACCTACACACAATCACACACAAGCCGCCTCTAGAAAGCATTGTAGGATGAGAGGGATACAGCAGAGGTGAACATGATGGAGTCGGCGCCTCCACCTGAAACGGATTTGTCCCCATCTGGCACCCCTATAAATGACCTTTGCCACGGCTGTGTTGGAATCCATTAAAGGAAACAAAAGGAGGGGAAATGAAAAATGGCAGGGTTTCTGACAGAGGGCCTGTCAGGAGAACCCCTCACAACATTAATATGATGCATTAGACCGAGGGTGATCATGTGCGCAAAACCAGTAATGGCTTCCCGGAATAATAACCAGTGAAATTGCTTCTAGGGCTAAAACATTAGTATGAATCAAAATGACAGAAGGAAGGACTTTCTTACATCAAAAGTAACATTATGTTTTTAGGCATGTGAGGCTGATTCTTATGTAATGATGTACACAAAGGAAAGAACTTTGAACCCTGTCTTCTTGAACTTGGGTGAGTGGGACATATCTTTGATAAGACCTCTCCTTTCATGAAAACAATTGCGAGTAGTAGGAGAACAGAGGGCACAAGGATCCAAGTATGGTGAGAGGTAGGAGGAGAAGGAAGCAGATGGAGTGTAGTGGTCAGAATGAAAAGGACTCCCTGCGCAGCTACCTTCCTAGTCTATTGGCGAAAAAAGTACAACAAAAGGAGAGGCTGGCGTTGTGGCCTTCCACGGTTAGTCAGCACATTCCTGGCCGACAACAAAGCATGCCTCTGCCTGGATGAGCCACTGTGAGCATTGTCATTTCATAACCCTCGACCCCTTAGCCTTTGTTTTGCAGACCCTCTGTGTCAGTGGATAAAAATATGGGCTGAGGGGATGGACTGGGCCTTTCAGCGCCGTTTCATCAAACGCAGTCGGACACACCAGGGGCTAGTCAAAAGCAAAAAACAAAAACAAAAATCCACTCCGGACTCTTTTTCATCTTTGACTCATTACAAATGTGTTTCAAAAATAACCCGACTGAAGACAGGTGGTATGAAAAGTCACTTTTTCACCTGAGAAAGTATGGCAGTCTGTTGTGGTGCACTTCCCAGCACCCTTCATAGAAAAAAATAATAAAATCACACCCTTGGGGCGAAGCTGAATTAACATTTCCTCATCATTGGAGTGTAAAACAGAGGACAAACACGAGACGTTCCTACAAATGAACTCAGACACATGATCAATAGCAGATCAGACGAGAGGGACACGGGGGAATAGGGTTCCCCTGGGAGAGGCCTGGATGCTGGAGAGACATCAGTAGCGAGCACCAGCGCTGACTGCTAATCTCTCTTGGAGTGGAACATCAAAGATCGGCTCAGCCACTCAGCCCAGTGGAAACTAACATAGCTACTGGGGCCACCAGTACCAACATGCGCTTGTTCCAGGTGGAGTTGTGCAGTGAGTGGGAATGAGGAGCTCAGAGAGAGAGACAGAGGAGGAGACAGAGGAAAAGAGACATGCGCAGGAGAGGAAAACACGGGTTGCTGGTTTGGGAGTAAGTGTGGCCAATTAAAAGAGGGTTGGACACATACCAGGCGATCCAACAGGTTTTAAGATTGAGACACCTGAATGATCACTGCAGGCAGTCAGTGCTCGCAGTTTAAATCCTAAAAATAGATTTTCAAGTGTTTTCCTTCTCAGGATTCTGCATATTTACTGCAAGACTGTGATATCCGACTAATTGGTCAATTTACGTCAGTTAATTTTATGATCATTTCATGTAATTAGGCAAGAAAAAAACTCCAGATGTTGGCTGGTTCCTGCTTCTCAAAAGCAAGTATTTGCACATATCAGCTCTTCAGACAAATGAAGCAATTCGAAGATGTCACCTTAGATTCTGGGCGTACGAAATAACCCATCATCAATTTTTTGACTATTTCTAAGCTTTATCATTAACTGAAGGAATTTCTGGGGCGTTTTGTGCCTTCATTAGCGAGATGACAGCAACACTACAAGAAACAAGAGAGGGATGTTGCGGCTCATGGTCGGAGTCCACCAGGGCACTTCAATAGTATTGATTAGTCCACGCTTGTTGAGAAATAGGTGCAACACTCAATTGAAGTCATTCACATTCAATAGAGGATGCATGACAAATTTTGGCTGCATCAAAAAGAGCAGACTGGTGGTGGGGGGTGAGAGTGTGTGTGTGGGAGGGGGGTGTTAAGCAAGAGAAAGAGAAAAACAGTTTAGTCTGTTCTATTCCGAAAAGGGGAGAAACGCAGCCTCAAATTACTTTGGCTGGGACATGAAAGTGAAATAGGGTGGCGGTTAAGAGACGATAGCACTTAAAATACAGCTGCGACCGCCAAGCCAATAAATGGAAAAAAGTAGGGAGCAGCACTTTTAACCTTTTAAACCAGCGTTTGTGTACTGCTACTGTTGCTTTGGCGCTGGGAGTGGCCCGGTCCCTGGCACCTCCCGTCTGGGACCGGCCCATTATGGCCTCTTGGGGTTTCCAGCCTGTGGTGAGAAAGCGCGCTGGATGCCTTAAACCACTAAAGCTCTCATTATAGTCTAAATGCAGCGCGACACAACTCTTGCCAGCTCCAAGGTAGGAGCTCCAGTATTTAAGCTCATCGTTGTCTTAGCTCAAAACCGCCACTTTCCCCCTGCACATCCAGTCAGAAAAAACTGCCACTTTCAAAGAACCACATCATGAAGTCTCCCAGCTATAGTTCCTGGCACTTCATGTGCATGGAGATGAAGTTCAAAGGTGAAACAGCTCATGGGTGTTGGGAAACTATAGCCTCTTCTTCCTGACGCTGGATTCAGGGGATGTCCCTGTCTCAGTGTCCCTTCTGAGAGGAAGTAGGCAAAAGCCACATCAATTCCTCCGGTTCTGGCCGACGACACTGCGAGTTCCATCTGGTCCTCTCGGTGCCCCTGCCACGTCCCTGCCTCGGCTCCTCACTCACATGCTGACAGCACGGGCCCGGCTGGAAATCAGAGGCAGATGTGCGCTCATGCAGTGCATCGCAGCACATCTCGCAACAGGAAAGACGATTTGGCGTCAGGGAGACAATAGTGAATGATGAGCAGCAGATGGTGTTTCCCTTCTCATCAAACGCGTTCTAGTCGGGAAAGCTGTGCGTGCGCTGTCAACAATGAAGTGAATGTGAAAAACATGGTGGCCAGCAAGTCAGACTGAGCATCCTGCATTGCAAGGCCATTCCAGAAATTAGATTACATCAGCATCAGCCGGCTTTATCAACCCCTGCCAGACTAGGTGTCACCTCGGGGACTCAACTGGGGGATGATGTGGTCATGCCACCTGTGCCCATCTTAATGGACTCAAAACAAAACTGTTGCTAGTAAGTGGAACGGTGACACAAGACGATCTGAACTTCTACAGGGCTGCAGGGTGCAAATGTTTTGGTCGCACATGACCCATAAATCATAAAAGTGCACCCAACCATTTTGGATTGGTCGCAGCAGTATGCTGAAATTTAGCAGTTTATTACAATTACAATTATTGATAACAGTTTACGTTATTGCAATTTCTTGTTGCATGCAATTTAAAAAAGTTCATTTTTTGAGTCTCATTCCCAACTCATCAAATACTGACGCTTTGGGATTGTAGGTAGGGTCAGCCAGCATCCCTGTGCATCAGTATTTGACAAGGAAATTAAGAACAACATGTATTTGCAACTTAACATTTTGTGTTAAGAAATTAAATTAAAATGTGCTACTGGGTGCACCTTAATTATGTACGGGTGCAAAACTTAGGTGCACCAGTGCACCCAATGTGAAAAGTTGGTCTGGAGCTCTGTTCTAAGAAGACAAGGCACTGAGTGGTCCAAGTCCTCTCAATCAGTGTTTCTCATCATAATCAATTTCTCTGGGCCCAAAGCGCTGCTAGGTTTTCATCTTACCAGGCCATTTTCATTGTAGCAGTCTAATCAGGAAGTATCTAAATCTGGAACAAGAGGGGAATACAATTAACTACCTGGCAGGGTGGACAACCTCACAGCAGTGTTGTAGCCAAGAATCAGGGTTAAGAGCCACCGCTGTAGTCTTAAAGTCATCTTAGGGAAATGTCTGTTGACACATACATAGTCTCATGTCTTGACAGAATGATTTAAGGATACATGGATTATGTTGCTATTACAGAGTTGAAGTGTAGCAATCAGGGAACTGGCATGAGAAGCCTGGGGTTTGGCACTGTGGCCAGATCTGCATCGTCATGTTTCCCCCCTCAGTGTAGAGCGAGAAGCAAATTAACTTAATTTATTATTTTTGGCCCTGGCAGCATTTGCCACTTTTCGCACTCTTCAGGCAGAGCTGAGCGGGTGTTAGCTTTAGGGAGTTGGGAGTGCATGAGCGGTGATCGTGGTTGGGTTTTTGCTCAGGAAAGTTGCCAAGTCCCCCCTTTCCCCTGTATTTGAACCCATACCTGCTGTGGTCTGGCCATCAGTGAACACACACAAGGTAGCGCAAACCCCTCTGGGCTCTGTTCAAACAGCAGAGGAGTGGACGGGAAGGCCCCATCAACCTCAGGCAGACCAAATCAAGCGCTCTATTTCACAGAACACAGGACAGCTCAAACATTAAAAGCAAAAAGTAGACAAGAGCGAAGGCTGCAGAGGTCACTGCGGACAACTCAATGCACAACCTAAATATTTGTCTTCACCCCAATTCTAGTGTAAGGCTATATCTGTTACAACACCGCAGCAATTTACCAACACGTTGCTGCAATGTTATTTCACAAGTATAGAATGTGCAAGTGCAGAATTTGATACCACGTTAAAATTATACTCTTCCGGTTGTATGGCTGTCATCCATTGTCACGTTCGACTTTCGTAAATCTTTGGTGGAATATATGCTGTAAGAAATTCAAGACTGCGCCAAGCTGGACAGACTGCCCCTCATTATAGCCTGACAAAATATAAGCTGCCTCTAAGTGGTCAGAAGCTATGTTAGCAAAGAAAGCAAACCTAAATAGATGTGGTTAGCAATGTAAAGCTGAGGTCCGACGTTTCAGTGTGGTTACCGAGTGGCGCCAAATGGCCATCACTGTGTATAAACGGGCCATTTTTATGCTGAGTATCCCCTACTTTGATCCCCACATATCATCTTTCTTTCAAAGTTTTTTTGAGGAAAACAAAAATGCATACATGCACTGAAAAGATGCTGTTGTGTAGCCGATACAGACATTGGTGCAGAGTGGCAAGGGATGGAGGGAGGGTGGATGTTACTTGATGTGTTGATGCAGTGCGAGCGCACAATAACAGGAAGACAAATGTGCAAATGAATCGCTGTCTTAAGTCTGAGGGTTTTCATGCGATGCAGCCGATCTGTACACACTAGACGCAACATGGTGAACTTGATTAAACTCAAATGTGTATTTGCTGCATTTGAACACACCCCCCGCCACTCAACCATCTCTGCCTCCCTCTTCCTGATGCTGCATTGAAACCTGGCCTCCCACCACAGACCAATGATCTCATGGAGCTCAACAGTTCCTTCAGTCTGATGTCACACTTCAGCAGCTACCGGCGTTTACCGCGATAAATTAAAACAAAAACTCAAACATCACCTCCGCTGTGCATTGTTCGTGCTGTGACGCTGTGGCTTTCATCTCCCGGCGATCTGATGTTTAACTTAACATCAGAAAAAACCTTCAGAATGAAGCAATATTCAAACCATCACAATGGACTGGACTCGACCCAACCAACCACACCACCACAAACTAACTTAAAAGGGACACTATGTAGTTCTGGACAATAATTCCCACTCAGAAACTTAACATTTGCAGTAAAATACGAACTCAGAAATATCAATTTTTCCCATGAGTGAATAATAAGATAAAGAGAACACTGCTTGAAGCTAGAAAGGTGGCAGGGTCCGCCAAATATAAACAAAGTAAAATGGTATAAAAATTCCTTTAAGGTCGTCTTGTTTATTCGGTTTATTTAGGCGTTAAATTGAATCAGCGAAGAGTCCAAAACTACACAGTGCACCTCTAATGTGCATTACACTTAGTTTGGATTCCAGAGATGCCTCCGAATCAAACTTCACAGACCATAAAGCAACTGCATCACATTCGAGTGGCTTCCAATCATTCACAAGGAGCTTGGAAGAGCTGTTGGCCCCCTCCATCATGCACGCCAACAACACAGGGGATGTTAAAAATGAAGCCAGAAACAATACATCTTTTGGCGCATGACTGGACCGCAAACTCTTAACTAACAAGTAGATGAAGCAAGGATGATAAGTCTTCAAATGGACACTTGGCTTTCGGAGGAGGGCTTCATACTTTAGTGAATTCCACTCGATCAAAGTTGGATGGTTGATCCAAACATAACCAGCTGCAGCCAAGTGCACTTGGGAAATAAGCTGTGTGAACATGAAGGCTTCTTCTGTGATTACTCAAGTCTTCTTAGTGTTTTCCCAAAAAAAAGCCTTAAAATAGTCACAAGTGTGGCCAGACCCAAAAGAAACAAAAAAAGAAAAACATGCGTTGATGACGGCGACATAGTAACAGAGTAACAGAGGCTACAGGCGGCGGGACGTGCGGGTTTTAGTTTACGCGTCGGTCCGGCCAATAAAAACAAACATATTCCACTATTTACACTCACTTTTCGCGCTTAGGAGCGGACATGTGAGCACAAAACACACAGCTGAGACAGAAAAGCGGTCAGCACAGAGCACAGACAGCCCCCTCGTAGCCTTGCTGCTCTTGTGAAATGCCTAAAAAAAAAACCTGCTCGGTGAAAGTTTGCAAACTTTTTTCTTTTTTTTTCTTTTTTTAGTGGAACCGGTGGAGAGATTTTGCAACTTTAGGAGGAACACGGTGACCAAACGTGTTGGGGGGGAGAGGAGGAGCAGGAGGAGAGGGTGGTGAAGGGGTGGCGAGGGGGCAAATTCACTGCGAGTGGAGCTCCAGACATCAACAAAATAACCTGCAAGAGCATGTTTTCTCTGTGAATGAATTCCACAAGATAGGAGCCATCTTGTGACCGCATATGCTCGCAAGCTTTCAGTACCATCCTCACGCTGCCTGCACACACACACACACACACACATACATACACACACACCATATACAACTCATGTCAACCCCTTCTCCAGCCCCCTGTGGAAAAAGTTTTAAGAAGGGCAGCTTGGTAAAATTACACCCCGCGCCCCCGGTAGTGCTGCTCGGCGCCGCTGCCGCTTGTCACGGGGAAGGAAAAAGAGACACTTTACACGTACTTGAACGATCTCCCCCTCCGCGCTGATAGTGGCTCCTGCTTTGGAGAACCGTCCTTGCAAGCCAGTCGTGTAAGTAGTATAATCTCCATTGGGACTGGACTCGAACAGAACCACTTCCACAAAGGCGGTATCCTTGGCGAAAACGGTACCAAGAGAAGCGGCAACCGCGAGGATCACCAGGACCACCGTGTCGGGTACACGATCTGAGCCTCTCCGTGGTAAAATCATCATCTTGCCGGCTGGATCTGCGCCGATCGGGACATAATTTCACACGGATTAATTGATCGGGTGAAGGTAATTGAAATCAGGTCTGCGATCGGGCGATGCGTCAAAACAAAAAAAGAGTCAGAATCGTGCAATAAAAGCTGAGCCTGGGCTGAAGCGTGTTTATTTCACCACTGCAAGCCTTGTCAATTACACTGCCTGCAAACGCTCTCTCTCTCTCTCTCTCTCTCTCTCTCCCTCCCTCTCTCTCCCTCTTTCTTTCTCACCCCCTCCTCCTCCTCCTCCTCCTCCTCCCCCCTCTACAAAGCGGATCTACTTTGATCTCCAAACACGTGATTTTTCTTTTTTTTTTTTTTTTTTTTTAGTTTTTTTTCTCTCTCTCTCCCAAAAGGGTTATATCCCCACCCACCAATCTTTCTGACCCTCTCCTCTGCACTCCCCTCTCTGAAGTGCCAGCACTCAGTTAAGGAGGCACCGCGGACTAGTGCGCCGCTCAGGAGACAAAAAAAAAAAAAAGGGGGGGGGGGGGGGGGGGACACTTATTGTTTGGGGCAATGTGGATGTTAGGCGGTAAAGTTTGAGTTAATTCAGTTTAAGTTGTGCAGGAGGCATGTTTTCAGTCACAGTTGCGATCCCGAGCCGCCCAGTGGCGTTTTTTCCCTGAGTTTGACACGTTTTTGTGTGTGTGTGTGTGTGTTTTTTTTTTTTTGGCTGTCGTACCACCTTAAAACAAACACTACCCTCCTCGGGACGCTGCATGATTTAAACCGGGCTAATTTTTCAATCTGATTCAGATTTGATCACCTTCAGGTTAACATATAGTAACAGTTTGCTTGAGATTGACACCTGAGATGTATTTTGTTTTTATGTTTTTTGTTTTGTTTCTTTGTTTGTTGTTGGAACAGTTTTCCAATGAGAAAATACTATTCAATATTCAACTTACATTGTCTTGAACGTACAGATGATGTTTTCGCGCTTCTTGAAATAATTTCAGCATTATGCTCAGTTTTTTTTTCTACACAGGCACAAACCATTGACTTACATTCATTAGGCTGTTACAATTTAAAGGTGCACGATGTAGTTTTGGGGAAAACATTTTAATCAGAAGAGGAAAAAGATCTTCATTGAATGTTTTTTTTTAAAAATGGCTAAACTAACTGTCTTAATATTCACGACTGAATAAACCTTAAAGGAAAATTATTTTTGGCGGACCCCGCCACCTTTCTAGCTTCAAACAGTGTTCTGGGGACCCAATTTTTTCCTCTGAGAACTGCTTGTTTATTCAGTTATAGGAAAAAAATAAATATCTCTGAGTTTGTGTTATTACCTTGTTTATATTGTCAAAATTCAGAGTTTGAATTTCTTCTCCATAACTACATAGTGCCCCTTTAAATGACAGACATTCATTATATAGATTCATGAAACAGTTATTGTCAACACCCACCTACACGAGACACCTTGCCATATCAATACAAGACAATATTCTGGTTTACACCAGGCTTTAGTAACCATATATAGAATATTTCAAGGGATTGTTATTGTGTAAGTAGTTATTTGTCCATCCATCCATCCATCCATCCATCCATCCATCCATCCATCCATCCATCCAAATTGAGAAAAAACCCTTTAAATCTCTTTCAATACTTAATCAAATCTTTCTCGATCATCTTCGTTTCTCTTCCAATTCACTATTCACTCACGAGCTGTTGAATTGCAATTAAAAGCAATTCACTACACACATATAATTGTGCGTCCCTTTTTTTCGACGAATGGATCTCCAATTAACCGTCACCTTTGATCTTCAAAGCAGTTGCTGTCATCAAGACCAGCCTGACAAGCTAATCATAGATCATTTCAGGCCTTTTACAAACCTCTGAATGTACAAATGTAATTTGACATAATTTCTATCTGCAGAAAGTCAAATTAGTGGCTGGAAGGAGAAGTTATAATCATGAGCGAGTTTATGACTCATTGATAAACACCAATTTCATTATCCACTTTTAAAAATATGCGGGGATATCCTGCAGTGCTCTTTTAAACGAACTGTTGCTCTCATCTACTGCAGAGGAACACAATTATTTCCCAATCATACTCCGTTCAGAATAAAGAGTCCATTGTGAAACGTCCCCGCTGACCAGTTCCTGGAGAAGATCTTCTGCCTGGTGCCTTTTCTTTCACTGTGTCAGACTGTTCATTATGTGTCTGCAAATAAGCACACTGTCTTGTAAGGACGCTGAAAGAATAGATAAGCACACACTATCTTTTCATTCCTACAGCACAAGATGATTTGAATCTTTGTGCAGCTGAACAGTTCATGAAAAGAGCCCACAGTACCATGCAAGTGATGATGACACTGTATGTGCATTGTTCTGTCGTTAATGTGGGAGACAAGGTGACAGTATCATGTTGGGTACAGTCTCTCAGTTGAATCTGACTTCAACATTTTACAGCAATGCATGGAAAGTGAAAAACACCACTTTGGAGAGGCCTCTTTCCAGTGATCCCACCAAACTGGTCTCTTGCAACGAGAAAAACACTTTAAGCTCTCAAATGAAGGGTGAAAACATGGTCTCATCTTGCTGTCAGCTGTGTGGCAGTTTGATTATGAAAACCAACTGTGAGGACGTTTTAGGTCAAAGAATGCAGCCGCCTCTGGAAGAAAGCGTGATGGTCAACATGTGTTCGGACTCAAAAAAAAAAAAAAAGAAAGAAGAAAAGAAAAAAATGAGGGCGGAAAACAATTCAAAGCTGAAACTTAAGAAGTTCTTCAGCGCCTCCAGCATGACAATAATTCACAGATCACATTGGATGTCACTGTTTTATGAATCCTGATCTACTCCACATGTCCCGTATCTGCCTTGTGACACTTCTCAGAAATACAGACACATCATGAATAAATACAGAAACTTAAAAGACTTAAAAGACCCAATGCCTCCGAGCTTAATGATGAAATTAAATTACACTATCAGCTTACTAATGGACCACAAAATGCATTAGGGCAACAAGTTACAGTGATCCAATTACTTACAGAAGGTCTTGCTCCTCTTTTATTGCAAGTCTGCCCTCTGCTGGTTGCTCAGGTTTTCATTCTGTGAGAGATTTTTAAAGCTGCGGCTCCACTTTTAAAGTTTCCTTTAACTTACTTGAATTACATGTTTACTTTCTGGATTATTTAAAGAGACTAAGGTGACTCTCTAGTGACCATTTAGCCCTTTAAAAAGACATATTATGATTTCACAAATGTGCCTTATTTTCTCACTCCCCCCCCGGCATATTGTTCTCCCCCTTCATATGTGTGGTTTTGATCCGACAGCAGCTGTGGATCCTCTCCTGACGCTCCAGCCTCTCTCCACACCAGTGTCTAAACTCAGGCCGCCCTGAGAAGAGTCAGCTGTCCTCTTGTTTAGGCTGAGAGAGTGCTGAGGATGAGGATGACTTAGAGAGATGACGGTCGGCTCGGCTCTGTGCATAAATGTGCCATCTCTCCCAGCTGACTCTAAATGTCTGTGCATTACTCTTTTTCTAGCTGAATTTGTAAAATGTGTTGGCTAATTTACAACATTTCATGCGATTTTAAAACGCCGCACAATAATGAATGCAGTAATTCTGTTTTCATGAGTGTGTAATAGCCTAAAACAATCGTTGTGTTGTCGTTATGAGCCTTTTATATCTACAAACAGAGCAGCTCCTCTTCTGTGGAGTCCATCGTGTCTCGAAGCAACGTTTCTACAGTAGCCCAGAATGGACAAACCAAACACTGGCTCGAGAGAGGGCCTGTTGCATTTTTTTGTGTTTTTAGTGGTTTGAGTCAAAATGATGTAAACAGTCTTTATACTGCAGCTTCCTGTTAATTTCACCCGTGACCATTTGTTGGTTGGTTGGTTGGTTTGTAAGTGAGATTTAATAAAAACTACCAGACGGATTTCCAGGAAACTTGGATAGTTGATGGTTCTCGACCGAGAATAGACCCCATTAACTTTTGGTGAGGAATAAAGGGACGGCTCCAGAAATCTTTTCTCACCTCCTTTGATGCAGATTCTTGGTCTGGTGAGGTTCCATTATGGTTAGGCAGTCATGGGTGGTTTCAAATTTAGATTGATACAAGACTATCAAGTTTGGTATTGGATTAGCCTTGATTGAATTAAAAAGGACCGTTGGGCCTTGGCGTAGGTATGAGCTCCTCTCAGTGCCAGTCTAGTTTTTATTTCTTCTTTCTCGACGGTGAGTCAGACGGATCAAGCAATTTGAAGACGTGAACTTGAGCTCAAGGAAACTGTGATGGACATTTCTCTCTATATTCAAATTTTCCTTTTCAGACCAAACAATTGCACCAATCGAGACAATGATTCTCAAATTAATGAATAATAAAAAGTACTGGTTAGCTGCAGCCCTGAACATAGCTGACTCAATTTATTTGTTACATTGAAGCGTCAACATTTAGTTGATTAGTCAATCGAAAGAAAATTAGTTGCCAACTATTCTTACAATTGATTAATTGTTTAAGTCATTTTTCAAGCAAAAACATTTGCTGGTTTTTTATGCATGTGTAAAGATTTGCTGCTTTTGTTTGTAACTTCTGATAGTTAACGAAGAGTCTTTGGGTTTTGGACTGTTGGTTGGACAAAATAAGTTTTTTGAAGACAATTTTTAAGAGATGAATTCATCTTATATGAGGCGATAGCAAGCAGATGATCTAATGTATAAAATCTAAAGTATATAGACACAATTTTGGTTTTTTTTTTGTCATTTTTTAGTGCATATCTTAATTCAATATTTGTTTAATGGCGCCCTTGTTCAGCAAATGTATCTGTTGTTCTGTGAACTATGACCAAGCCCTCACGTGTCCCTCCAGTTTATTCTTGAGCTACTTCACCCTCTCCAGCCTGTCACTGTGAATAAGAATTTGTCCTTAATTGACTCGCTTGGATAAATGAATAAATATGAAATAAACACGAGCTCACGGGTTACTAATAATACCCAAAGGGAACATTTGAATGTGTTTGATTAGTCCTTCAGTGCAGCACTATGTGTACCAACTGGTCTCCCAGCCTCTGTGAATATCCCCTTTGTTGGCATGGTGCTGACGTTATGTTTTAATGAAGAAAGGAGATGATGAGGAGGGGGAGCATTTACATTCATGGCTCCCAGAAGAGCGCATCACTGCAGCATATTATTACATAAAGCAATTAGGGGGCCCCACAGCCCCCAAATTATGGGAGATGCTTTCCCCATGATGACACAGTACGGCGGTGACTATTGACTCCAGCCGGCTCAGGGTACGTTGCATGTTTGCAATGATGTCACTGCACAAACCCCAGTGGGAAACTCTCATGAGATATTCTGCTATAAATTATAAGTTGAGAGGACAGAGGGGAAAAATACAGCACCGAGGGAGGGATGCTGGAGAGTCCTTTGATAATAATAATAATAATAAAGTGATTTATGGAGTGCCTTTCCAAACAAATGAGATTTCATGACGATGTGACGTTAAAGTAGCTATAATCAATATTTTTTTCTAATGACAATGTATCAAATAGCGATGTGAATGGATTCGCTTGTAGAATTTTATCACTTGAATCAGTAGCTCGCCTCAGCTTTACAAAGCTTTATAGCAGGATTCAGTTTACTGTTTAGCTGTGTGGTTATAACTTCACTATTTTGGTTGACTATAATGCTCTCATAGTTTCCTGCCACAGCAAAACTGCTGTGTTCAGCATAAAACACCGGATTATTTAGCTGCAGCCAGATAGCTATTTTCCTCAGGAGTTGGTAGAGACCAAAAACAGAGCTAAAAGAGAGTGAAGAGTTGCCAAATGAACAGCAATACATCTCTAAATGAATGACAATGTTGCCCCGACAACTGCTGGATGTGTGAATGAGACACAATTTGCTAAAAAGGTCAGGATATCAACTTTAAAAGTAATAATATGTCAATGTTGTGTTGACATGTTTCTGCTGCCCCCAAGTGGACAGAAATAGACTATGTAAATTTTGGAAGAAGAAATAACGCAATCTTTTAGAAATTACGAGTTGAATGTGTAACCATAATGCAACCCTGCTCAGTTCAATACAGCCAGGGTATTTTCTGCTGCAGCCTTACTTGGTCTGTTACAATCAGTAGCTCGTGATGGCTAGCAAACTTCATCCAGATGAAGCTGAGTAACTTACATCTATCGGTTTGTTTTCTCTGCTTGTGCTTCTGTGACACAGCAGTTAAGCTTCATAAGTTCTCCTCACCATGACGTCTTTAAGGCAACTCAAAGCAACAAAAAAGGTGCTATTGCTATTTTAAATATGTGCAGTTTTGGTGTGGCATAGCAAACTTTAGCGAGGTATTTCTGTATAGCAGACAGTACTGTGTCAGTTCACTGATATTATGGCTCTTCTTCATACTGCTAAATTGCATGAAACATTATCCCATTTTTGCTATTAATGAATACAGTGGCTGTTGTACAGAAAAAGTTGCATAGGCTTGCTTTAAAGGGGCTCTGTGCAACTTCTGTTGTGCTGGACGATAGTTGATGTCATTAGTTTATGTTAGCAGAATCCATTTCTAAGTGAACTTTGGCTACTGTTGCTCTCCGCTAGTGGAGCAGAAAGAGGCACTGAGACGAGGCACATCCTTTAGACTGTGGAAAAATCAGACTGGAGTCCTTCACAAAGAAATTCCCAGCATCATTAAGCAGCTTAAACAAATTGTCCACAGACTCGTATAGGCAACCAAGAGAGACGGGGAAGGTCTCGACATGTTACAATCTGCTCACATATGGCCAATAAAAATGTGATTAATACCTGTATATTGCTACAAACTGTTACACAGAGCCCCTTTAAATTAGAACATTAATTATACTAAATATTTACATTATAATTGAGCCATCTTGTGTGTACATGTGTGTTTATGATGCGAGGAATCTCAAAATAAAAAGCAAGCCATGCTAAATGTATAGTTGTATGCTGATCAAAACCATTAGATGTGACAAAAAGCTAGTAAGTGGACCTTGAGTAACATGGTTTTATGGTGTTACAATTCATTATTGATCCTATTTCTCATACTGCAAAACCATAACGTTTGCAAGTTTTTGTTCAAAGATTTCAAAAGTTTTGGTCAGACAATTATAATTACA
This sequence comes from Pagrus major, assembly GCF_040436345.1. Taxonomy (NCBI): domain Eukaryota; kingdom Metazoa; phylum Chordata; class Actinopteri; order Spariformes; family Sparidae; genus Pagrus; species Pagrus major. The sequence goes on from NC_133219.1 coordinate 19,700,341, forward strand.
GCATCAGCTTGGCAGTGGACAAACGATAGCATCAATCACCTTCTTCTTTAAAAGTGTTCTCCAATTCTCAAACGGCTCATAACTAAATGTTGCAGGCTTTGAAGTCCTAACTATTCAGGGGCTGGGCCCTTTACCGGTCGGACCGCCCCCCTCGGATCTGGCTCGAGGGTGAAAGTCGACTTTGAAGTGCAGACTAGACCAGGGGAAGGTATTTCAATAGGCCTCTGGTTCAGTCGAGGGGTAAAGTTGCAGCCGTGTGGGGGGAGGGAGAGAAAATGAGCGAGCAAAAGGGGTGAGGGAGAGAAAGAGAGGAGTCTTTTGAAATGAGGCACCTGTACGTTTGAGGCTTGCAGGAACAGGTATGTTCCCAGGGGTTAGGGGCTTTGGAGAATTCAAAGTCGTTTCAGTCAGCTCCAACGCTCATAATCTGTTCTGAGAAGTGAGGAGGATAGGGGGGATATGATGTTAATACACTCACACAGGCGTGAACATGTTCTCAAAGGATTGGATGGATGGATGGATGGAATCTGTGCTCACACACACACACACACACACACACACACAGCAGCAGCAGCAAGACAAAAAAACAAAACTGAGGGATTAAAACAAACATACGGCTCACTTTGCTTTCAACTGTAAAAAAAATAAATCAAAAATATTTCTTACACCTAAGAGCTGTAAAAATAATATGTAGGTCATATTCACAGTAAAAATGGAAACACAATATGTCACTAAGAGAAAAAAGGAGAGTGGCTAATGTCCTCATCAGTGATCAAAGAGTAAAAGAGTCAGCGAGGTTTGCCTCATGGCGACATGACAGGAAAGTGGATGAGGAAACAAGACTGGAAACAGGAGATAGATGACGACCCCTCAGGACAGTGTGTGTGTGTGCGTGTGTGTGTATTCACAATAGCGAGTCTGTTTTCTGGTTTGTTAACTTCTACTTCACCGTCTGAACTGTTGAAGCTGCATTGGGCAAGATTTTTTTATCTAAATATTCATATATGAGCATAAATGAAGGAGCCCTCTGTCAATAAATTAAAAACAGTAGATGAAACCAAAACCAGGCACAGTGTATACAAAATTCGTGAAGGGGGCTATAGCATGTTGCAGTTGTTGTTGGTGACAGATTCACTGAATAAAAAGCTGCACAGATGGACAACAAGCTGGCCTTCTTACTGTTTGACTAGTAAGTAATATTAGCTGGCTTGCTAAGTTATGTGTCTAGATGTTGTTGCGCTTGCTTGTTGTTTGTCTCTGTGTTGTTTTTGATCATAAACAGAGTCAACAGAGGTTTAGCTGGTAGCAGGTTTTAGCTGAGTGCTATTGTCTCTGGTTCAGTTTAGTCAAAACAACTTTATAAGCTACACAAAAATTCAATTCATGCTTCTTTTTCTTAGTATCAAAGAGTACAGTATGTCACATATTACCCAATTAATAATTAAAATATATTTTCTACTGATTTTATTTAATTGCATAAAAACTTATTAAAGATATAAAACTATCAATTTTTTGTGAGCCTCTCATGTACGATTAAAAGTTTTACTTAGTGTGCTTTTTTTTTTTTACTGGCTGTTAATTCGTTTCTTTTCAATTATTACTTACTACTTACTTATTAATTTACAAATAACAATATTACTTTGTTTCTTCATTATTTTTTTTTGTCTTACTTTAAACTCTTCCTTGTTTGAAAAATGTACTTTTATAATTTAATAATACCTCTATGTCTGAAAATACCCTTAAAAGCAAGTAAGCAGGGCTGAAATTGCTGAAAACTGCCAAACAAATGATGTCTCTCAACACAAATAAGAAGAAATGTATAGGCAACATGGGATATGTTGACAGTGAAGCCCAGTAGGTTTTATCTCCTGCTGCCAAATTACAGAAACCAAAATTTCCCTCTCTCTTTCCCACTAATTGTCATTTCCTTCATAATACTTTCACTCACTCTTTCTCATCTTCATCATGTCCTCGGTTGACTCCCCTCACCTTTCTCCCCCATTAACTCCCCCTCTCATCGACAGTTCTACACATTCCCTAGCCTCTCATTCGATTGCTTGTGACTGCAGGCACACATCACCACTGTGAGGAGGGAAACAATGTGTCAGAGCACCAAATCCTAAACATCTAAATCCCCAAATGAAAAACTGGTCTGCACATCACACATGCTTCTCTTCAAGAAGGGATCTCTGGTTTGCGTGAGAGGACATGCTGACCTAGTACAACAATTTGCCACATATGCCACCCAGTGGTTGGGTGGCAGTAGAGATGTAAGGACGGGGGGGTTGAAGTGAAGGATGACTGGAGAACCGGTCGGGCAAAATGTGAAACGTGGTTCACCATGACTGAAAACAGATAATCTTCCCTCCCGGGTCCCTTCAATGTCTGGGAGATTTATGTTGTTTTCGGCTGATTTTGTGGCAATGAGTGCGCTCACACACATGCTCATAGACTCACACACATGCTCATAGACTCACACACATGCTCACAGACTCACACACATTCACTCACAACAGCATAGGATCCAGTTAAAGGAGACATCAAAGGGACTTCAGTTCAAACTTGGCTTGTAGACACAAATTCAATTTCCCCTGGGAATCAGATCTTTGTAATAAGCACCCGCTCATTGAATTATACTTAACTGTGATTTTGACCTGAGACGCGGGCCAAAACTCTGACGTACTGCAAGACAAAGACTTGTTTTCATTCTTAAGCCCATAAACAGCAATAGTTTTGATTCAGTTTAATTCATCCTTGAATTTGGAATCAGCATTTAACAAATTCATAATTCTCAACTGGATTTGGCCGCCTGACGTGAGAGTCAACATGGCTGGACACCGAACTGCGACTGAACAGAGCATCCAGGACCAACTGAGGTCTCGGGCCAGGGCTAGCTGGTTAGCATGCTAACTTTAGGAGACATCTCCGAAACGCAATGCATAAACACCTTTGACCTAACATCAACACTGTTGTTTCTCCACCAAGATTTATAATGTTAGTCCTTTTTGCACGATTTAAACTACGGTGCAGGCCATATCCTACAAGTTGATCCTTTAATAACTGTAATATGATGGTGAAACAAAATAAACTGTGTTTTAGTGACGTAACACCACACTACTGAGCAGTGTCTTACCTCAGGCTGTGAGACCCCTCACAGTCATCCTCAGTACTCTGCTCTAAAAAATAGATTTAATTTATGACCTATCCGACTTCCGAAGTGGGAATCCAACCCGGCGATAGGCATCAAGAATAACTGATACAGAAATAGCCAATCTTCTCGTTGATGGTCTTGTTTGCTTACGTGGGTCATAGAGAGGCATCTGTATTAAATTGAGAATTTTTCATAACCAGTAAAAAACTGTTCCTTGTATGTTTTAAGTCTGTATGTTTTGTGCTGATGTGGGCTGTTTCTCAGAAGCAGTTTAATATGAAATATATATTTGTGTGGTACTGCTGAAGCTGGTTATTTCAGGCAATAATATGTTTTATTGGTCTTAGAGAAATTGGGTAGATGTTTTGGGTAAACAAAAGTGAAGCTGTATCGGTTTGATAAACTCAGCTCAGTGAAATATCTCGGAGCCTCACCTTCTTTTAGCATTTCACTTCATTTGAACCTCATGAGGAATCATGTGTATTATTACTAAATAAACATCATCTGTCTATGTCCAACTGTAATAATACGTGTAGATTTGGGATGACAGGTTAGATACAGTGGATTAACTTGTTGGATGTGGAGATAGTTGTTCTTCGGTTCACCACTGTGAGGCAGAAACAAGCTGCTGATCATGTAACATTTCTCAGTTTCACCTGGTTGAATGTGAAATTGACTGATAATGTTGAAATTAGTACGAACTTTTGTGCAATTCTTGACTTTTTTTAGTAGATTTGTTTATTTGTGAACATAAACATAAATTCTAGATTTCAAACAAGACTATTAGTGCACTATTAAAGGTGCAGTGTAACATTTTGGGGAAGAAGTTTTAATCAATAGAGAAAGATCTTCATCGAGAGAATTTTATCCCTAAACAAACTAAATAAACAAACTCTTTGTTTTCATGACTGATTAATCTGAATAAACAAACTGACCTTAAAGGACAACACAATTTCATACTGTTTTACTTACTGTTTATATTTGGCGGACCCTGCCACCTTTCTGACTTTAAACAGTGTTCTGGGGACCTTATTTTCCTCTGAGAACAGCTTGTTTGAGTTTGTATTATTACCTCATTAATATTGTAAATATTGAATTTCTTCTCCAAAACTACATAGTGCCCCTTTAAGTTGCTTTAAAAAACAAACAAACAAAAAAAAACACTTGACAAAGAGCATAAATTACAGCAGAGACACAGCTGATCTCATGGAAAACTTTACATTAAAAAACAGCTCAACTGTTGAAATTGCTGTTACAAACAGCAGAGGGCAGTAGAACACATGACTTCTGCATGTATCAGACTTCAACCAGACGAAAAGTAGAAGATATGTGCAGGTTTATATATTGTTTTATAGCAAAAACTCTTGTTGTAGGATGTGTGCACCACACATATCTGAATGTGGCTTGCACTAGAGAAAGAGGAAGTGACAGTCATGTAGAAAGACCTGGGTCATAATGAATAGAAGATTATTGTGGGTTTCATCAGTTTTGGTCCGGATGTCTTCTTTCTCTGGGTTGCATCAGATCAGATGTTGCATCATAGTCAAGCCGATCATATCTGTCCACGTAAAGACATACCTGCTAAGGTTAAAAAGACAAATATGAAGACTGCTTTGTGCACTTCATTATGCCTTTTCTGTGCCACTGAGAAAAACTCATGAACATTGTGGAGGTAGACAAATTTGGGTTTCTTCATTTTGTACCATTTTGTACTTACTCTCACTACATAATCAGACCCTAAAGTCAAGAATGACATGAAGTGAGCACAGCAGCATCAACAGGTTATTACAAGGCTAAGTGGCTGCTGCACGGTCTTGCCTTTCTGTATCTGAACATTACAGTGTTGTCGCTGGCAAATAGTGTTGTTGTTGTGATTCTGCCAGTACAGTGAGAGCAAATGTTGTCCGTCAGACAAAAAGAGCGCTATGTCAGCTCTCTGTACAGACAAAGCATGGCTTATCTGGGTGAACAAAGTGCTTGCAGAGACCCTAAGACAATTACAGAGAGAACGGACAACAAGCACCGTTCCACTGGTTGGATTTTGGTTAATTTATACTGAAAGATGTATTTGGTTGTTTATTACCCATGATGTCTCTCAGTTAAAGGTAGAAAATGTCATTTGGTGCAGAAACTGTTTGATGGATGGATTAATTAAAAAAATCGGGATGCATCAAAGACAAAGGAGATTTATGCTCTACGAAGAACAGCTGGTGTTTCTATCATCTGTTTTACTGCCCGCTTACACAGATAATGTGCATGCAAAGTGCTGGATAACTTATCTGTGAATTGGCTCGCACACACATACATGCACTCACACACACTTAAATAGAGAACCAACTGATTGTAGAGTAACTGGTGGACGGATGTCAAAGAGCAGAGTGACCTGCTGCAGGATCATGGGATGACTCTGCAGCATGTCAACAGTGCTGCTTTTGCAGGGCTGCAGAGGATTTCACACCACAGGCCGGGGATGCACAGCGGAAAATGCACATTTTAAAGGGGCACTATGTAGTTTTGGAGAAGAAACTCAGAAATGTAATATTTACAATATTGATGAGGTAATAATACAATCTAAGTAATATGTATTTTTGGCATGACTAGATAAACAAGCTGTTCTCGAGGGAAAATAAGGTTCCCCAGAACACTGTTTGAAGCTAGAAAGGTGGCAGGGCCCGCCAAATATAAACAAAGTAAAACAGGATGTTGCATCAGTTTGTTTATTCAGTTTATTCAGTCGTGAAAACAAGGAGAGCTGGTTTATTTATTTTGTGTAGGCATAAAAAAAATCAGTCAATAAAGATCTTTCTCTTCTGATGAAAATGTCTTCCCCAAAACTACATAGTGCACCTTTAACATTTATAATGAAATAAAGAAAATGAGATCGTGATATGAGGGTGAAACACTGGAAAAACAATAACACCAACCAAAAAAAAAAACCCTGAGAAAAAAAAGTGGCAGGGGAAGATATGGAGTTGGAGGGTGTGGGAAGGCTCCAGGCCAAACAAACACCCCAGTGGATCGTGGGTAGGGATGAGGTGTGGGAGGAGGTGTAGGCAAACACATCGGCCAGTCGCCCCCTGCAGCTGGTTGCTGTCTCAGGGTGTGACCCCACTCACCCCTGTATTGTCCCCCCACCATTTACACCAGTACCCACCCTGGTGAGCGTACACTGTTTACCCTGCATGCCATGCCTTCTCTGTAGAAACCAGGCCTTTGCTAAGAAAAACAACCATGGTAGGTTGACAGCATCCTCTAATTAAACACGCACAATTGTTTTGTTCTTAATTACAGCATGAGTGCCAGAGCCGAGACGTGCTGCAATCTAATAATATTGTTTGTGTGTAAGGTTATAATTAAGAGAGAATGCTGTGGAGTGCACTGTATGATATCCAGGCCACGTCGCTGACACCAACTGAAGCTGCCAACACTCAATATCTTATGCCAATATGTAAATATATTTAATTTGGATGATTTCAAGCCAAAAAACACACATTGTCATGATTCAAGCCAGAACATTTAATACTATTTTATTATTATTTAGTTATAGGTTTTATAAGCTGATTTTATGTAACTGTTGGCAGGGAAAACATCAAGCAGTCATATTATTCTGAGATTACGTGATTCATTAAACCGTCAAAAGTCATTTTTAGAAGGTTGTTTGGAGAGGTAAACATCTTACTCATTGTTGCTTATTATTTTGACAGCTAGTGTACAAAGTCTCTGAGGTTTTAAGGTGAAAAGGTTAATAACCTACATTACATAAAAATGATCAAATTAATATGTGGAGTCAATGACAGGAGGGAAATTACTGGCGTAGCGGGAAACCTCCATGTATAAATTCAATAATATTTCATTAAACCAGGCTGGTCCCATTAAGATTCCTCTTCTAAAGGAGACTTGACTGAGAAACGAGCATCTGGACCAACATAAAGGTTGCAGACAAATGGCATAACACAATGTACTAAGACAGAATATTAAGTACGCCCTCATTCCACACAGCAGTTTGAATACCACAGGGTACACTCTTTAATCTGGAAGGCCTGGTTGTGTCTTACATCACAGCTATGTCACCATCTGGAAGAAATAAGTGAGATTTATACGCCCTGAGATGTTCTTTCCATGCTTATGGGATTGGTCCATTCTGAATTGTGGTGTCGAGGATCCACCCACCTTAATCACAGGCTCCAGCTCTGAGCTCCAGGGAGGATCCCCAATTTGGCACTTGCGAGTGTATCTGTGTTTGAGTGTGTGGGTGTGTGTGTGTAAGTACTGGTTGAGCCCAGTCTAGCAGGCAGGACGGACTGTACGCAGGGTTAGCTGTGTACACAGCTCCTCTCAGAGCCTGCAGGGAAGATTATCTGAATCCAGGATGTGAAACCGATGATTTAATGCCGACACACTGCAAATAAAGTTAGTCAGCTCTGTCGTCTCATCTTGCAAAATACCAATTACTCTTAAAATACAGTAAGCCGGAGCAAACGCTGCAGGCTACTCAGCTACCTCCTTCTAATACAGATCAAATAATGAGGGAATTTATCTGTGTCAATATTTCAAAAAAAGGAGAATAAGGCTGATAAGTAAAATTAGTATCAAGAAAATAAACATAGATTAAGAATATTCTATCAAGTGTGCTCAACACAACCGTGCTTATTTACATGAGTATGGTTTTCATATAGCTACATGATTCTGCTTGAAACTTTACAAAACGAATTGTCAATCAATACCAAACTTCTCAAGCTTATAGAAATTCGTTATGTAAAAGAGAAAATAAGGATTTATGTAACAATTTTCTAAATACATAGTCTTATTTCACTGTGAATGTCTTCTGAAAATTTCAACATTTCTTCCATATCCAAAGGGGCACCATGTAGTTTTTGAGAAGAAATTCAAATTCAGAATTATTTATTTTTTCCATAAGTGAATAAACAAGCTGTTCTCAGAGGAAAATAAGGTCCCAAGATCACTGTTTGAAGCTAGATAGGTGGCAGGGTCCGCCAAATATAAACAAGCCAGTTATCTTAGCTTAGCATAAAGACTGGAAACAAGGGGAAACAGGTAGCCCGGCCCTGTTATTTAATTTGTACAATATAGAAACGATTTGCCCTTTTATGAGGGGTTTTGTATAACAGCATACAGCGTGTTGATTTGTGATCTTTAGATGTTGTGTTTAGCTTATTTTGTTATTGATGGACAGAGCCAGGTGAGCTATTTCCCTTTGTTTTCAGTCTCAGAGCTAAGCTGCGCTAGCTGCCATCTGACTCTAAGACGCATAATAAATAACAAAATAGCGTAATTCTATTAGGTTTATGTTTATGTAATCATTTGTCGAACATGTTTCTGATTTGGAACAGTTGTTTTAACTGAATAAGGAGTTTCTCAGCAGCTCCAGGACTCTCCTTAAGGCAACACCGTTTCACTGCATGTGTCGTTCAAGGTCTAGCTTAAGTATTCTCAAATGCACTCTGAGTCTCTGAAACCAGTCAGGCAGCAAAGACCTTTACAGTTGGAGAGTTTCTTGAATCTCTTTGTCTTACATTGTATTCAATGAGCTGTAATTGTTTGTGCTTACATTGTGTTGTTACACCCATGTAAGCACATCATGTATTAAGAGGATTTTCATTAAGTACTTACAGAGTCTTAGATTGTGGTTTCAACACTCTGTTCTGTGGGTTACTACAGTGGCATGAGGGACATTTTACAATGAAATGCTGTGAAGCACTGGACTGAACACATGATTCGGTTTTCAAATGTATAGTATTTGCAGAACAAAAGCAATCATTTGACTGTTAACTACCACCCTGCACATTTTCTTACAGTTTGAATGTTGACAGATCGCCACAGGCTATGGACTCAGAGCAGAATGTAGTAATACTGAAGAATGACACACAAAAGGAAAAATCCCCCTGGGTACGTGGTAGAAAGTTTTGAATTCTCTAGAGGTGTTACACTTTTGTCCCACTCTGGGTTTTTGCAAAACAGATATATTATATAACAAATAGAAAGCAGAGGTAGAGGAAGTACTGATCTTTTAGTCAAGTGAACCAGCAATACCACAGGCTAGAAATACTTTGTTACAAGTGAAACTTCTGCATTCAAAATTTTACTGAGGCAAAAGTAGAAATCCTGCAGAATGGCCCATTTCAAAATAATGTTGGATCATAATTATTATTAATGTACGCTTTCATTATCACTTTAACGCTGCATCCAGTAAAGGTGGGGATCATTTGACTTACTATATATGCTGCTGGGAAGCTTGTGAATTTCCTTTCGGAGATCAGTTAAGTGTTTTCTTAACAAGGGGTCACAGGATAACTCATGATTCATGATATGTTGCCCACGTTTACGACTCTGCGATAATAGATACACTACAAGACAATCATTTAACAACACATCATGATATCTGCCTACCTGAAGAATACAAAATACCCCTCAAAAGTTCAGGAAAAATGTATCTATTTGTGGCATTATGCTGTCAGTTTCACAGAATTGGACATGAAATGAGATGAAACAATGAGTAAAAATGTGACTGCAACCTGTCCATGTACACGTGTGCCATCATTGCAATGTAAAATAGACATAAACTGGCAAAAAGCTGAACTTCAAGAAAGCAGAACAGTTCCTGAGTCAAAATGTTTAAAGGAAGGATACAACTGTGCTGAGCTTCACTTTACTGATGGCAAATGTGACTCTTGTCTCACTCATGAAGGGGGATCCCCAACTGGCTTTCCAAGTCAAAAATAACATTTCATCATATGGCAAGTGAGCAGTGTGTGATATTAACTATCGTGCCCTGGTCTCTCTGCTGAGTGAGATAAAGAAACTTGAAAATAGGAAGTTCAAAGGCTCGCCTATTTCCCTATTCGCTTGAAGGCTTGGGGCAAGTCAGTGTAAACTTTTATTCATGTGGCCACAGGAGATTTACTATGTCGCTATAGTAAAGTGGCCACACTATCTCCTACAGGAGATCCTGTATTCAAATCCTGTTTTCTGTCTTCATTACTACACTACACTATGAGACACACATGCCATCATAAACGAGTGCTCTTACTTTCTCAGATGTTGATTCTGTAGTGCCAGTACAGCTCTGCAAACAGGCCAGTGTTTGCTCTGGCTGCTGTAGTTACTCCTGCGGAGGTGACAGACGTCCGGGGCAAAGGGCTAAAAGCTGTAAACAAGGACAACGGGCAGACACTGCAAAAATGTGAATTCCTGTTTGAGGGCAAATAGAAGTTACAGGAAGAGAGTGTACTTGTGAACTTGCTTGATGTGTTTCTTTGTAACTGTTTCTGACCCGAGGAATGTTTACTTTGAGGTGGGACACCTTCAACTGAAATGATGGGTGCCTTAAAACCACTTGAAAAGTTTTATTATGATGACATGCACCGCTACAATTAGCATTGTAGTTCACAGTCTTTCTATCAAGGTTGTAAACTATGCTCTCCAATTATTCACCTCCAAGGCTCTCTTGTCAATACATGCGGTAAAGTGAACAGCTCAATCTCTTGTTTTGCTCACAGATGAGCAACAGTGTGGTTGCTGAACTATGTCATGTCTCTCTCATCACATCCTGTTGTTAGCATTCTGAAGAACTGCTCTTGTTTCGTGGTTTTACTCTTGACGGTTCAAGCAAACTACAGTTTAATTTCAAATCCTTGAGACCTGCTTTACATTATGTTTAATGGTATATAGGTCTGAACTGAAATTCAGAATGTGTTATTTGATCACAGTGTCAAAAATCAAAATGTGAATTTTTGATCATATGTGCAAACAAACGTCTCAAGGGTGGTCATTTTGAAAAACAATCGTCCATGATGCTTTTCATGTTGCTTTAATTTAAAGGTTAACTGATCTTTAAATTCTCAAACGTAACAGTCCTTTACAGGCAGTAGGAAATGAACATTTCAGGGAAAGGCATCAGAGTGGTAAAGCTTGTTTTATCAGTTTGCTTTGCTCCTTCAAAGAAAAGAATGAGGATACTGCACTGTACAAGACAAAGAGCGGGAAGCATGACATTTCTCACAAAAGGCCAACGAGCAGCCTCTTGGAACCATAAAAGTGAGATTTAGGCTAGTGTAAAAACAAGAAGAAGAAGAAGAAGAAGAAGAAGAAGAAGAAGAAGAAGAAGATCTCCTGCCCTGATCAAAACTGTGACTTATTTTTAACATCAGCCGACATGAAATTTAAGACATCAGTGTGACCTTTGGCCATCAAAAGCAACATGAGGTCCTCAGTGCTGTTTGTTTTTACTGGACAGGGGTTGTAAATACCACTCATGGATGGAATAAGGGAAATTCCCAATCAAAGTCACGGCTCCATCATGATCAATACAGTGAAAGTAGTCGAGGCTTAGTTGAAGGCATATGAACTGGGGACTGAGCATGTCTGTGTGGACAAACATCTGATGTAACCCTGAGAAACTGCAGATCTGAGTAAACACTTAGTCTCAGCTTTCTCTAACAAACTCTGAAGCCATTCTTCACAATAAGTTGGCTGAAAGGACACATTGTTGACCCGACACAGAAGTTGACACCGAGCCTTGACGGGAAATCACACTGAGCAGGAACTTGATGCAATTTTTACCTCGCAGGCAGCACACTGAAACTCCAAATGCAAATTACATCAGCCCAGCGACCAATCACAGGCCGTAAACGCACTGCGTCACAGCCGCTGGGAGCCTATCAGCTGTCACCACGACAGTAGAAAAGATCGCAGGCGCAGGCCATCTTGTTGAACAGTTGAGAATAACCGGGGATCGGGTGGCAAGGAAACCTCAAGGTTTCCACACAATTCAATAAGGATAGCCGGTTATTTCTGATTTTTACACAACGCCGGTAGGATATACCAACATGGTGGTGGTAACAGCAGCGACCGGGGGAGCCCACAAAGTGCTCCTGATATCGGGGAAGCAGCCCGGCTCCTCTGGCGGCTCACAGGCAAGCTACAGCCGGCCCATCTCGGTCGTTTTACCGTCAGCGGCGAGCCAGGCGTCGTCGGATTCAGACTCCAACTCGTCCGCGGGGCCGCCCATACGAAAAAGACAGAGGCTCACACACTTGAGTCCGGAGGAGAAAGCACTCCGCAGGTTAGTTTCACCAAAAATATCCATGATTAAACAGAAGTAGTAAAGCGTAAACCCGGCCATTGTTTAAGGGGCACGCCCTAAGATATTGATCCAGAAATGATTTAACGTTTAAATGGCAGCCCTCGGGAATAGGGTCAGTGTTGCATCATACGTTATAATTAGGTTACCGAAGGTGTCAAAAATGACCTCATGAAGCATTTAAATAGCTGAAATGTCTTTATCATATCACCTTCGGACTTTGAACTAGCTTGTCCAAGTGCTATCTGAGTGATTTGACGGTCCGTGGACCCGCCCGGCTCTGCTGTGACAGAGCAGGACACTGATATCCTGGTCTGCCTGCGTGGCAGGAACATGGCCGGTGATTGCGCAGTACTGTGAACCCACAAGTCATGTCAGAGGGCTTAGTCAGCATCACGGAAAGACTGTGTTGAATTCATGGTTTTTTTCTTCTTTTTTCCAGGAAACTCAAGAACAGAGTCGCAGCTCAGACAGCCAGAGACAGGAAAAAGGCCAAAATGGGAGAGCTGGAACAACAAGTCCTAGAGTTGGAGCTGGAGGTAATTTTTTTTTTTTTTTTTTTGGCATCTTCATCCAGGAATGCAGAGTACTTCATACAAGAAGGCACTGTGCTCGGGTCCCAGCCCACCTTCACCCACTTTCCTAATGCCCCCACCTCATCACTGTGCCATTGTACAAGTCCAACACACTCAACTCTTTGGAGGATAGTTTCCATTCGTAATTAAATCAATTATAATTATATCAGATGCGCTACGATTAACGTTTAGTGTGCAATCATGTTCTCCATTTAGTTGGGTTTCATTTCTAGTTGTGGTTTGTCTCACCCCGGACACTTCACGCCTCACTTCCCACTAAACGGTAGCGAGTTTCAAGTACAAACATCTGTTCGTTTTTCCTCCCGCAGAATCAGAAACTTCACATTGAAAACAGGCTGCTTCGGGAAAAGACAAGCGGCCTAATGACAGAAAATGAGGAACTGAGACAGAGACTGTGTTTGGACACCCTCGACACGAAAGAGAAGGTGAGATTGTGACGCAGGCCGTGGGGGGGGTTGTCGTTTGGTTTGATGCAAAGTGATTGGATTAACCTTAATTCATCCTCTTTTCATTCTTTTCATCACAGGTTCAATGTCTGTTGTCCACCGGGAATGAAGCAGGTTTGGGGATCGGGTCTTCTGAGTCCGCAGCACTCAGGCTACGTGTGCCTCCGCAGCAGGTGCAGGCCCAGCAGTCCCTAAATCTGAAGACTTCTCAATGGATACAGACGGTTCTGACTCTACAGACACTGAGGTAAGTCTCCAATAAAGATGCTCATTTTAATGAAGAGGCACGTCTCAAGATTTAAATCCTGTTCCTAAGAAAGCTCTGCAATAACACCAAAGTCAGGTCATGGGTTACTAGGCTAATCTCCTGTTTTCTCCCCCTTCCTCACTAGTCTGATTTGCTCATGGGCATTCTGGACATCCTTGACCCAGAGCTGTTCCTCAAGTCTTGTGAACAGGAGTGCCAGGAGCCGCAGGTGCAGCTGGTCGGAGGGGGGAACCCAGTACCTGCCACCACACCTGAGACTCTGGGGTCCCCATCAGTTAAGCTGGAGGCCCTTAATGAACTGATCCACTTTGACCACATCTACACAAAGCCCGTGGAGGAGGTGAGCGTCGGGCAGTGCAGCGACTCAGAGAGCGATGACGAAGAGAAGATCGACGAGGCTACCTTCCACGTTGACGAGGTGGTTGTCGAGGAGGAGACGGTCTGTGTCAAAGACGAGCCGGAGGAAGTGGTCATCCCCAGCTGTGACAGTCACAGTCAGGTGGATGACTTTTTCTCTGAAGCCTCCTCCCCTGCCCTCAGAGGCCTGGATAAGGAAGCCTGCCTGGCGGACACCTACAGCGACTCCGGATACGAAGGGTCTCCTTCCCCTTTCAGCAACATCGCCTCTCCCCTGTGCTCAGAGAGCTCCTGGGAGGACATGTTTGCAAACGAACTCTTCCCCCAGCTTATCAGTGTCTGAATCCAACCCCTAACCCAATAAGTTATAATATTCTATATATATACATCTAAGAAGAGCTAATGTGTAGTGTTCAATAACTACAGATAAGCACATAATGCTTCATAGTAACATAGACCACCACTGAACCCACTCATTATAGGCTAAAGTTAAGCACATAATCTCCTTTTTATTACAGCAGGTCTGTACCACTGGCGATGCTGCATTGACTTGTGGGAGATGGAGTTCATGACAGCTTATTTTTGCATCATTTAATTACTGCAGAGGATTTAAGATTGATTACAAATCTTTCCCTCACTGTTCAAAGTGAAATGGGGTTGGAATTCAATTCAGTATTTCTGTAAATTAACAGGGGGATGGGGACCGATCATTTAAATATTATTTATTTGTATTTCGCTTTGGAGTCATTGTATATGTCCACATGTAAAAACGCTTTCTTCTAATTTGTTGACCGCTCTCTATGTAGTCTAATTACTGCATTAAAAAATTTTTGCATTGCATCTCGTCTCTTCGTCTCAGTCATTGCAACTGCTTGGGTAGAATTGATCCTTTGACAACTCTTTATAGGATGTGGAGACTGAAGTGCAACCGTCACGTCTTTCAGGAAATTTTGATCTTGTTTAGCTATCCAGTGTCACATGGGATCATCTTGGCCGCATGAAGACGGCGTGTCTGAAAAGTCAAGGAATAGATAACGTAGGTAATGTTTTACAGTTCGACAGCACACATTTCTAACATGACCTGCATGCGACAGTTCATTAGTAATTGGAGAGGTATTTTCAAAATTGCCAAAACACTTGCTGGTGGTAGGTTCTCATGTGATGCTGTGAACCAAATGTCTTTGGATAATGGTCTTATTGTGACAGGCTCACCCCTGGGAAATTGAGATGGGTGTTTCCACTATGTGCTGACATTTTATAGATGAAGCCAGCTGAGGTGTCACAACATGACAATGTACAACAAAGAAAAACCTGTGAGATATTGCTTTATTTAAAAGGGTCACAAGCCATTAAAGGTTGGCAATAACTTGATTAAAGGTGCAATATGTAAGAATTTTAGCTTAAAACTTTCAAAAATTAGATTGTCAACAGAATGTGAAGACCTGACAGTTTTGACATGTCAAAGATGTTTGTTGTGTTGCAGAGATATCTTCTGTTGTTAGCATGCTAACCAGCTAGCCATGTCTGAAATCCTTTCTTCCCAGTGGTCCAAAGTGCTTGTGCTAGCGGTGTAAACACCAACACTCCCCCATCAGCTAGCTGCACAGCTAACTGGGCTAACAAGCTAACAGTAGCTACCGTCATGAAAACGAATACAGCTAGCGGCAGTGATATGCTGCCCAAATTTGTTGGCAGCATGAATTCAACAGGGGGCCAACTGTACTGCACCTCTCAACAATGAATGATAAAATAATTTAAAGATTAATCAATACCAAAAATTAATGATGGTTGCAGCACAACCATTAAGATATCAATCTTGCTACACAGAGAAAAAAAACAACACTGAATGGCAATGTTTAGTGAAACGCCTCCTGAGAATCATGAGCTTGTAGCTTGTATTGTTTTACATTTTAAATCACATCATCCATTCTTACCCCCAGACACCAGGGAGATAGCAGTATCAAATATGCAAATAAGGGTTAATTAGATTGTTGAATGTTTACTGAGCCCTTCCTTCAGTATGAGGGGTCAAAGGTTAGGGTGTTCGGAGGAGTATTTTCACAAAACAGTTTTATCAAACTAATTTAACATGCTGTCTTGAACTTTCATATGAGCAATCAACATGCACAACTTGTTCCACTGGTGAATATGAATTCACAGTCTGAAGCACAATCTTTCCACAGTTTATCTTTCCAACTCCTATCCCCATATGTGAAATAATCTCATACATGTGCACACACGGTGTTTATACTCCCTATCTCTCGCGTGGCAGCACAACCTTGGTTTTCTGAGAAGGAGGCCCTGCTTGTGTTACATAACCCTTGCAATGTTACTGGGAGTTCCCTGGGAGTCTATCGTGAGACAGATCTATTCTTCACTTCCCTGCAGAAATAGGTCAGGCTAAGTATTGTTGGTGTTTTGGCCTGGTGTGAAGAGAATAGGCCGAATAGGGAACACACCTTTCCCCTCAGGCCTTTACCCTAATCACAATGAGGTCTCATTCTGTCATTTAGGAGGAGACTGTTGTGCCTTTAAGTTCCCGAGGCTGTGATTGCCATGACCACCCGTTGAACAAAAGCCCCTGGAGTCCCTGTTGTTGTATGAGCTGATTAGATCAGGTTTTCAATGTAGCACAGATGTAATTGATCTTAACTCTGCATGGCCTGGATACCTGTCTCCGTTAGCTTTAGCTCCCGTTCACTGATTACACAGCTTTGTATTAACATGTTTAACATCAGTTACTTTTGTTTTGGATCAAAGGTACCTGGAGGAGGTTGAAGAGAAAAACAACTCAGCGATTTCATTGTGACTCAACCCCCATGTTGTGTTCTTGTGGTAGGCTGAAGGAAACCGCACCAGCCTTTGACGTAGCTTTGCCTCAGCTACCCCGAAAGAGTGTGGTGAGAAATTCACCGTTTCCTGTCTCGTAGGTGAAAACCACAGCAAAGTCTAAATCAGCCGCACAGCTGTTGAGCTGAAACTGAAAAATATCTGCTGGAGCAGCTCTTTCAATTTCAGGCTGCAGATTCTGGTTTATTTAAGGACAACCGACCAATTTCTGTTTCTACTCACTACATGTGTGCAAGAGTTACAGTTTAAGTCACTCAGCCACCACTCAACTGTCACCTTTCCAGTGAAGATCCGCTCAAAGTGGTTCCTGCTAATACAAGATTCCTGCAAAATTCTTGGGCTAAAGCACATTTTTACTACTACCAGAGGAGGTTTTGATGACGGATTCCCCATGAAGCACCCAAACGATTTCCTTTCAGCTGTTTTGAAACTCAACACAGTTCAGGCCTGATATTCAAATCATCAGCAGTAAACTGAAGCACATTTGAACATCTGTTGAGTGCTGTAACACAATCAAGATGTGAACTGTAATACTCATATTCATGCTTCAAAAACTGCCAGAGGAGTTAATCAGGCAGAAAAGTGACACTCTGTAACCCCCCAGCTCCAACTCTACATGCTTCAAATAGTGTAATTTGGATCTTCCTTTTGTCCACATTTGGCACCTTTACATGTCAAAAACTGTATACATGTGGTTATGTGGATCATTTGAACTTCCTGTCTCCAAATAGGAGGATATACGTAGTTTCTAGTGTTCAGGCCAGTGAGAGGGAGTGCTGAAATGTAGCTGCATTTTTTGTAGCAAGAGATGAAAAATATGCAAATTTACACAATCACCTGTCAAACTGCCACAATCAACAGATGAGTGACAAAGGCTTGGGGCCTGTACTACATTACAGTTGGGGCCTAGACACAACAAGCAAACATCATAGGAGAAGCAACTGCATACGGCTGGTGGAGTCCGCCACTGATCTAATCTAACTACTGTCTACTGGCTACTGTCAAAACTGACATGTGCTATGTTTTTTGTGTGTTTTTTTTGATTGATTATTATTGCCTTAGACTTGTCAGTGTCAGTGCATTCTTCTAAACCAGTATGAAACCAATCTGGGTGTGGATGTCAAAGTTCATGCTTAAATTAGAGCCAGATCTGTCGCGCTAATATGACACTGTCGTCACATAGGCACAGATCTGGACAAACCTTACTGCAGGTCTCGGGTTACTACACTCAGCAGAATTATAAAGAGGATGGCTAAACCTACATTGGCCGCTGCCACTTCAATGTAAATACAGGTTTCACAGATGGATATTTTCAGCTCTTCAGACTAAACTGTAAAAAGCACGCTCAAAATGTACATTTCAACTAAGAGCAACAGGGTAAATCTGCAATTTTAAGTTGTGAATTAGCTTTACAGCATGGATTCTGAGAAAGAAACAAGCAAGTAGCAGCTGATCAAACAAGGATTTAAAGACAAAGTTGGCAAAGTGTAAAGCAAACAAGAGGTCAAGGCAGCCACAAGCGCATAACGTGGCTCATGTGACAGTTTTCTCATGTGAGAGGTAATGGTAATGGTGTTGCTGGGCGGGGGTGAGCTGGGGTCACACTCTGAGCACTCGCCGAGCGACAAAGGCTCAACCACCTGACCCGAATGAGAGATGAAAATGGCTCAAAAGACCCCCTTTGGCCTTCTTTATTAAAAAGCTAATAGGTGGCTGGTCACATGCTAGGAAGCGGAGGGGGTGCATAGCCTTGGTATTTAGGGCACTTCATGAATGATTCAGCTGGGGGAAAAATGAGTCATTGTCCCCGTCATCGCCAACAAACAACATCTGTGCATCGTCGCTTGTGGACATGGAAGAACAAGAGTCACCAGCATGTTTAAAAGGCAAACTGCTGCACTCAATCACCTGCTAATGTTCTGGAAAAAAAAGGCTCGTCAACCCTGTCGTCACGCTTCTACAGGTGTGTTTCTATTTTTATTGTTCTTTACGCTCGGCTCGTTCCCCCGGATTCCAAATGATCATTTAAAACGCAGAAAACAAGCCATCAATCATCACTCTTCCACCTGCACCATCCTGTTCGAGCTGTTCTTTTCTTTGACGAGAAAGACCAACCAAGAAGAAGAACAATACTAACATGACAATCCCAAACCTCCTGTCTTGTCAGGTTCAAGTCGACGGTTTCTCAGTAGGATCACAACTGGAACGTGTGTGCAAACAAGAGGCCGCAGACGTATGCGGCCAGTGACGCACACATACCAGTGGGCACTCACACACAGATGCACACTTCACCCTTGTGCTCAGTCAAGGTGGCTCGGTCTGGAGCTGTGAGAGAGATCGTTATCCTCAGTTACCAGTGGCAACACAGGACGGTCAGTCGAGTGTGTTAATGCATGTCTGAGCCACGGCACTCAGCCAAAGCCCACTGAGGGAACAGTAAGGCTACTTATGAGAGTCAGATGTGTCCCTGAACGTCAGGCTTGAGGCAACAGTTTTTTTTTTTTCTTTTTTACATCACACTTGTGTAAGTTGCCTTTTGGACCACAAATAGCTCAAAAAACTAGTTGAGCTGTGTCACAAACTCCTGCACATGAAGACACTCTCTTATCACTTTCCCTCCTCAGCAGATGAAAGTGAAAGCAGATTTGTAGTGTCAAAATGTGCACAGTGTTGACCTTCTGCACAGTGAAGCAAACGATATGTGAAGGGTTACTTGCAATTTTTGCAATGCTAACATTTCTGCAATTTTGTCATTTAAAATGGGCAAAACTTGGTTCTCAAACAAGACTTCTTTGCACTCAGAAGTAATACATCATGTCTCCAAAGTATGTCAATTTGATGAATGGCCACATTTGGAAGCATCAAAACTAATAACTGAGGACTGTGCACTCATTCAAAACAATTAAGAGATAAACTCTCCCTCATAACCATCTTTCCTTCAAAAATTAACATCAACAACATGTTGTTTGGAACATAATCTGAGGTCAGCAATGAGGACCGAATGAGACATTTTGTACTGTGAATGACAGCAGGCTAGCCAAGGCTTCCTGGAGTGATATTTAATAGGGACAAGCTAATGTGAGCTGCGGATGAACTGGCGTAACACATTACACAAAGCTCCATTGCCATGGTTTCACTTCCTGTACTCGTGGCAGGTCTGCAAGAGGCAGCCTGTCTGCTGGAAGAAAAACATTAATCACTTGGATTCCTCCTACACAGCGTGGCAGATTCTCCCTTTGAAGCCCTCTCAAAGGCAGCAAACTCACGTAACAAAGATTCAGAGCAGATCAAGGGGATTTAAACTGCACACCATGAATATCTTTTGATGTCATCTAAATGGCTTCAGCTCCCATAACCTTGACACAGCTCTGCATTTTGCTCGATCTGCAAATTCAAATTCTCAGGTCCTAACTCTCTAAGATAATTTCTCTTCGACAACTTTTAGAGTTAGAGCTGCAGTTACACCACAGACCAGAACTTTTGGATGGCCTGAGGTTGCAGGCTCATGCGTCAGCCTGTGTCAGCCAGCAATTACAGAGTCTGCTCCGACATGATCACAGAGCACAGGCAGACAGGCATGCGCAAGCTAAGTATGGTAATTCCTTTTTGAAATTTCATCTTCAGTGTGTTTCCATCGGGACCACCTACGCTCAATAAACAATAAACATTGCTTAGCTGTCACAGCTTGCACTGTGTCTGTTGCAATATTGAACACTCCTGCAGTGACCAGGTGTAGAGTCATAGATCAATAGAGTTGCTGTCAGGTGAAAGCTTTGTTCTGCACTTCAGCTTTTTGGAAACTTACGAGAGAAACGACATTTTGCAAATGTAATAAAATACATTTTTAAATAAACAAGACAAAGAGTCTACAGTCATGCTAGCAGCTGCACTTAGGCACAGTGGCGCTTTGAGCAAAATGCTAACGTTGGCATGCTTGTCACTACCTGACGAGACCCAAGAAACAGCACCAGGCTCTGAAGCTGATTTTTTTCATAGTGGCGAGACCATGTAATTTTAACATGATGTGATGCACTAAAAGACTTCTTCCTTCAAGCTTACATTGTTAAAAGAAGTAGCTATAAAATGGTGGATAGTGTTTTCTTTAATGTCACAACCCCCACGAAATGACCTGGTTCACAGACATAACTTTAGGCATTCAGTCCAATAACATTTGGAAAGTGTAGAAGAGAAAAGTAATTTTATTCCTATATAAGTTAGCCGAGGGCAAAATCTGGTGTTAGCTGGCACGCGCATGCTCTATGGGCCCCACAGCACGTAAGATCCAGGTAATTATATACCTGGGAATCAATCAATAAACTAAAAACTAAATGTTGTTTTTTTTAAAAACATTTGCTTTTGTCATGAAATCCAAACAGAGATAAGGCAGTTCCATTTCTACCATTAAAAGGAAATTGATGCAACATACAGGAAACTACTAAATTTACTTCAAGTCACAACCTAGCCGACATGCTGTTCAGTCATGGTCAGATGTTAAAAAGCCACAGTAGAAGAGCACTTTCACCACTGTACACAACAGGTGGTTTCCCTCAGCTGTAAAACTGTCACATGTGTGTACTTTAAGCTAATGCTACACGGCTATTTCGGCCAGTAGTGACGACAGCCTTCAGCCTAGCTTGTGTGACAAGTTACTGTGAACTTGGTCTTAATGACATTTGTCACAGTGACAAGAAAATCCAATGAATCACTGTTTTTTTTTTGGTCCTGATCTCTGGACCTGTGGACACAGTGTTTGGGTAGAAAATTCTAGTGTGTGCGTGACTTTGAGAACAGCGTAGCTCCCCCTAACTGTTTGAGCACTGATAAGAGAGTGTCTACATGTGCAAAGAGCCAGCTGCGGGGGATTTATCAGCAGGTCAAAGGGCTAAACTAAGGGAACATGAAGGAGAAGGAAGACACAAATAAGGAACTGATAAACGCTCTTACATTTGATATTTCAGGAAGTCAGCTACAAGCTAGTTGTTTTAATGAGAAGCTGTAGGAGCACGGCTGCAAAAGTACCAAAAGACCCGGCTTTCACAACCCCTGATGTATCATGTTGAAGTCGATTTCACTACAGTTCGTTTTTACGTAATAACTTCTAGATCCAGCTTTAGGTTGCACAACTTTTCACCACTAAGCAAACACTCCTTCTCTGTTCCATTCCATGCAGCCAAGTTCACTTTCGTGACTACACAAGCATGGAGAGCCTGCTGCTGGTAAACTGGAGAGTAAATATTGAACTTTCCTGCACAGCAGCTCGGCTGTTGTGCTCCTGATACGATGAGGCGGAAGGAGCAGTGTGAAGATCAGGACACCCTCATCCTCATCTGAATATGTAAAGCAGAAGACCGTGTGTTCTGTCACGTTTAATTAAACCTTTTTTCTGGTACATTTGAACAGATTTTAGCAGACGCTCTTACTTCTGAATGCTTGCAATTGTGTTTAAGCTTGTTCCAGTTATATTCATAACAAAGGCTTTTACAAAAATGACACAAATGCCATTGAAGTCCTCTTAAAATAAATGTAGTTGTTCATTTCTAATCTCATGGTGTTTTATCGTGTTCTTTTAAATCTTCTAAAACCACATTTAACTTTTATTTCAGATTCTTCACTCCATTGCAGCTAAACTTCTGACACACAGTATATCTGGGACGGACCACATCATGGTCATAGCCACACACTATTGTGCCACCAGCAGACCAGCCTTGCAATAGCAGCTGTTTTTTTTCTTATAAATCCTCCCACACAGTTGACTCAAGTGTCCACCCAGTTTTTGCCTGCATCTTGCATCATTCACATGTTTGGCCCTCACCGCCAGCTGGGATATTCCAGCTATTTAGTTTGGTTCTTCCGAGAAGTTGGGGTCTTTAAGAGACAGATTAAAAGGAGGAAATGTCAAAATAAAAGCAGCAGAGTCAAAGATGTCCTGACTTTTAGGCCTGATCCATATACACCCCTTGCCCCGACCATTTAGCCCCTCCGTTTTGCATGTTCACGTCTAGGGGCAGGGTGTCCCAAATCTTGTTGGGGTAGAGGGGTAGGGCCAGGGGTCCAAATGGAGACTTTTCAGATCACAGATAACCAGATGGTGGGAGTGTAATACAGTATGCAACCTTCAACCTTTGGATACTAACTTACTAATTAAAGCCCCTTGTAATCAGACATCACTCCCTAAACATCTGACTTTTGGTAGTCAAACATTTTCATTTCGATCACCATTTACATTGTCTCTGCAACTGAGACTCTTTTTCAGCTTTAAACCCTGTTTTATATTTCACTTATGTGCATAATTATGCTGGTTTAAATCCACTGACTTGCAGCCATATTAATTATTAGCTCTTTCGTTCAATATCTTCCACTTTATTTGGTCTAGACTTTGCGCCCTGAGGCATGAGATCTCAAACCCAAGTGAGAAGTTCAAATAAAAGAATGTTTGTTACCCCTCATGTTTTTTCTCTGCCGCCCTGCGCCCCACCATCCCCCCCCTGCCCAAGGCTCAGTTCGGGGTGTGGGGGTGGGTTGAGCTCAGCTCCCAGACTGTGTGGCATTCCTGAAATGAGTGCTAGCTCGCTGCAGAACCCGTTCCCAATCCCACCCCTCCTCTTCCAGGCATGACACTTTCCCCTTTCACTCTATGCTGCCACCACACACACACACACACACACACACACACACACACACACACACACACACACACACACACACACGGTACATGTTATCATAAATGGATAAGGAGCTCCAGAAGTCACTAGAAGTCTCTTTCAAAAGCTGTAGTTTAATTAACACATATTTGCAAAATGTCTGCTTCTATTAATCATGATATGTGTCTTGTTTGATAAAAAAAGGGATCCCAACCACATCAGGTTCAAACCACCACAGTTACAAGACAGAATTTCAGTAAAAATACACTTTCAGTTTCTCCAAAATGCTGTTCGAGACAATGATAGGCGAGCTTATCTTATCGTATTTAACAGGCAGAGTTGAGGGTTGGCCTCTTTAATTCACAACCACATCAGGAGGGGAGGCAGAGTTTAAGGTCACTGTGAATGTTAGTATATTAGATTGTTTATCCCTCATCACATTGGATTGTTTATATCATCTGTGGCTTGTACCTTAGCAGTTTTTCTGTTATATTTTCATGCAAATGTCTCTTTTACTGCTCTCTACAGACAGTCAAGTGTGTAACAAAGAGGAAGGGGGCTGGATTTACAATGAATTTCACATTTTGCAACATCTACAGTCATTTGTTTTGAAAAAAAAAAAAGAACTAGTTAGAATGAGTAGCCATGACAGAACAAGCCAAAGGAGAGCGTCATGTACAGAAACTTCATCATCACAAAGTGCAATCAGGGAGATGTGCTGCGATGTTCAGTGCAAAACAGAGTTATAAATGGAGACTTACAGGGAAATATGTAAAAAAAAAAAACAGAAAGGCACTTGGTTGCTCTTTGTAACAACTGACTGTAGATTCTCATAATAAAGGTTAAGAACAGAAATGAATGCAATGCTCTTACTTCCGGTTTCCAACTTATTGTGTGTGCCTGTATCTCTGTGTTGAATCCTACCTGTACACATGTGTGACCATGTCCTTGCCTTTGACCTTTTATCTACTTGCTCCTTGTCTTTATGGAAATATCTTCTAACTGTCAGTTACTGAGTGTTATTTCTTACTCATTGACTCAGTGTTTTGGTTCTTTGAAATGTTAAATACCTACTCCTACTAATTAGCTTTACTCATCATTTTCCACCCATTACTTGTGAGACTAATTTAGGCTATTTCTGCCTTGAGCTCACATTTAATTTACAACCCCTGTGTGCCTATCTTGATCTACTTGTCCGTTCCTGTAGCCCTCCTTCAGGCCTGGATGAGTGTGGTTCACCTGCTGTTCAGTGGTGCTGTGGGGCGGGGGAAGAGTGAGCCTTGAACGCAGCCAGGCATCATACTCCTCCCTGGACATTTGGACCACATGCTCTGTGGCAATCTGACAGAGAAGAAGAGAGATGGAGGAGGGATATGTTAAGTAGAGACAGACGGGAATGTGTGTTGATATTTCATACAGGCAAAAGTAATAGACAAAACACAAATACACAATAGAAATCAAATCATACTATGGTGCCTGTCCTCAAAAACACACTCATACACCAGCAATCCTTGCCTTCGCCAGACCTAGCCCACCCTTGTTTCCTCCTGCTGAGC
The DNA here is from genome assembly GCF_040436345.1 of Pagrus major. Classification (NCBI taxonomy): domain Eukaryota; kingdom Metazoa; phylum Chordata; class Actinopteri; order Spariformes; family Sparidae; genus Pagrus; species Pagrus major. The sequence continues at coordinate 19,725,306 of NC_133219.1, forward strand.
CAGAAATGGAACCCAAAGCAAATCATCTGCAGTCTGTTTGATTCAGAGCTGCCTCATACTGTCCTAAAAAGGAACAGAAAACAGCCAGCACCGACCCTCTGGATCAGTCAGCTTGCTTTACCATCCTCCAGTGCAATTTATCAGTTGGCTTCCTGTCATTACACCTTCAGCTATCTGCTCTGGAGTCTGGGAAGCATGTATTGCCCCTCATTTGTGACCGGTAGGGGCGTGTTCAGAGGGTCTGGAGTCAGTTAGTCCTGGAGCGTGGATCGCTCCTAATTGATGGTTTGGTGGGAGAGACCAAGAGTTTACTGTCAGGCTTTAAAGTTTGGGGGAAGATCAGAGGAGTCCCTTAAAGTCCTAGAACTGAATCTCTTATTTGCACATGGACGCTGTGGAAACACATCACTAGAAAACATGTATGGTGGGAATAAACGAGAGAATTTGAAATCTTTTAATCTCATTAATTGTCTTGTTAAATTGCCTCCATGCAGATTTACATTGTTACCAAGCTAGGACCACTGGATCATCCAGTTGTAGATCTGTACTGTTACATAATTGTGACCTTTTCAGCTGATCTGAAGATCTTGAACTTGTGTAAACTACAAAAACAAAACACACTACTTGCAAACTCGCCACAATCTTGAAAATTAGCCTGCATGACCAAATCAGCAAACTCATATCGGGCAGTGTCCTTTTATGGTTTTTCGTTTTTTAAAGAGACCGGAGCTTAAACAGAGGGTTCAGACAGAGGGGGAGTATACAGTGCTGCAGCATTCTGTAAAACTGATGTGTTTTTTTGAGCATTAAAGCAAGTAAACCTATTGAAGTAGTTATCCAAAATAAAATGATGAACCTGAAAATGGGCATAATATGTCTACTTAAACTAAAAATTCATTATCATTAAATTATCATTTGTTGCAACAATAATCCAACAACGTGTGCCGGTTTCCAGTAACTTTCCTGGTGAAATTTGGTCGGAGGTGTTTCGTGTACCTGGATGGCCACACACAGCTCAGGCAAACAGAGCTCCCATGGCTCCAGACCCCCGAGCACCTTCAGGAAGAGCTGAGGTCGAACCTTGAGCGTCTGCCGCTCTGCAAACCCCCTCAGCTTCTCCAGCACCCGGCTCACCGCTTGATCCCTGCACACTTCCTTGGGCAGTCTGCTCAGCAGAGTGGACAGCCTGGAAGAAAAATGACAGAAACAAACCAACTGGGGTGTCAGATCCGCAGATAACATCATGCTACAACACGTAAGAATACGGTGTTTATTAGGTCTAATGTAAACACACATGCGTGCCACATGTGCACACAGTTCCACAGATGGCTACAAATCTGACCCCCGGCACAATAAACCCCCTCATAACCCTGACTCCACATTCCACTCGATAATGTCTTCAACAGGCTGCATACCACATATTGTTGCTGTGCTTGTTTTCACTGTTGTTGTTTGGAGCATCTGTCTCTTGAGACATCGAGGTCACATGACGAGGAAGGCCATGGGGTTCGGTCGTGTGACACATGGCTCGATACCTCCGGAGACCGCTGTTCAACCTCTCCCTGGAAGGCAGAAGAAAACTGAATGACGGAAAAGGAACTTGAGGAACCTGTAAGAGCTCCTGTTATCTTACACCTATATCGTTTACACGGTACCAGCACACTGACTGTATTTGACTTATATTTAAATACCAAGTAAGTACACTGACTCATTTAACAAAGCAAACATGGGTGTTATATAGGTAGCAGAACCTGTCTGAGGAGTGTTCAGGGTGTTTACCCTCAGAGTTCAAGCAAAGCAAAGGCTCACAGAGTAAATTAGTTCATGTCTTTAAACAAGATAAGATCACGTCAATTAACACATGATTAAATTCTTACAACACCTTCGTTCCCTCCGTTCTACCTTCATTGATTTCGAGGCTCGTCACACATTGAAGTCAAAACATACAGCAGAATTTGAAGAATTTAAAACATCATAGAAGCCGAGTGAGGGCACAACTTCACCTGTTCCCAAGGTGCATGGAAGAGGGGAAAAAGTCTAAAGAGGTAAAAACTCCAGCAACACTAGTAGTCTAATGCCATCAGCTCTGATAAAGAGTGAATGAATGAATGAATGAATGAGGAAACAACATCAGGTATCATCTGTCATAGTGGAACAAATTCTGACTTCCCCTGAACTTCTAAACAGAAACATTCCTCTGAAATGAAAAGGGAATAGTTTGATATTTTGGAAAATACACAACTGCTTTCTTTAGAAGCAGGGGAAAACAGCTCTAAAGGGTCTAAGAATTGGACTTTGAGCTTTATCTCTGTTTTCAATCTTTATGCAATGCTAACTCGCAAGTAGCCAGCTTCATATTTTGACATTAGAGTGCTTCTTCTCAGCAAGGAAGCAATTTCTTATACTTTCTTTTTCGAAATGTGAAACTGTTACTTTAAATATCAGTTTTGGAAAACCAATAACATAGAATTGTTGTGAATTAGTGAGGACTGGATGTTTTCCAGACCTGGCTTTGAGCTGCAGGACGTCGACATAGCTCTGAGCCATCTCTTCAACCCGTCCATCGAAGGCAGCTTTCAGCTCCCGCAGCGTGGCGGCCCTGTTGTTGGTCAGACAGCTGATGGCTGGCGGAGGCTTAGCAGGACAGCTGGATGCAGGAAACATGGGGGCAAACAGCATTTATTGTTGTGTCATGATTTTGCTGCTATATAGTGTGTCTTTGTGCTGGCTTTTGAAAAACAAAAAAGAAAATAATCACATACACCTACCAATAAGCCATCACTTGCCTTCAGTCTGTTCTGCAACACGTTCAGTTGAATTGAGGTCATGTGACTGATGTGCCCAGTCAAGAGCATTAAACTGTTTGTACCTAAATCTGACTAGCTGCTGTGTATTTAGGATCACTGTCCTTCTGCGTTGTCATATAACTGGGGGACTACATGTAAAAAATGGCTGTGACAACGTGGACGTGAACGGGCTGGCACACGGGTCGATCTGAAAATCAGCACTTTAACCTAATGTTTATCGTTTTATCTCAAATTACATTTCAAAGTACAGAGCAAACACAAGGTAAATGGATTGCACCACATGTAAGAACTGTATGTATATAGAAAATTGTACATCCTGTTGTAATTATTGTATCTTTATATTTTGAACAAAACATTAAAACATGAATATTAACCGAATGTGATACACTTTTACAGAAACAATCAACCAGGTAAGTTAAGGTTAAATAAGTAATTAAAGTTATTTCCTGTCCTTCGCTGATAATATATGAATAATGGATGGGGTTGCAGTTGCACCTTTTGCACCAAAAAGTCTTTTAGGTCTTGGAGCTGTATTGGTCGTCTGTACCCAGACGTTTTTGGACTCACTGAAAGCAACGACGGTAGCAGCTTCCTCGAAGAAGAGATTGTTAAAATAGCGATAGATCAAATGGTGTAAATGTGGCGTGCCTATTAAATCTGAGACTGGATAGTAGATAGAGTGTGTCGCCTGAAATATTTCTGTCAGAAATAGAATAAACTCGGGCACCGTGCCCCATGGCTAAAATAATGTTAGTCCCATTGTAAGTCTACAAGGTAAGATCATATGAGTCTCAAGTGCTCGCTAGTGCTTTTCAGGGTACACAAAGACACTTTACAAGTTAAAAAGCAGAATATCAAGATGCTTTTGCGCAGTAAAGCCTATGTTTTGCTGCAGAAGACTGGTTCTAATGGGGTCATTTGTTATTGGTTCTTTTTAAAAATGTCGCATTTAAAAGGCAAAACACTTTCTCGTGCGTTCTTATGACCTGGGGTTTCTTTTGGCATGGCTTTTGGATGCATTTGTGAAGGCTTATTATTAGATTTGTTGTGCTGTTTTTTTATGGTTATTTATTATCTATCTAATCAATGAAATACAACTGAAAGTTTTACAATTTCAACTGTTCAAAGTCTAATGTTGATGTAAATCTTGCTGGCACAAACATAATTACAGAAAGCAGTACAGGCTGCGAGAAAACAGTCATCATGCACATGTAATCATTGAATGGTGGTAATCATGTTGTCAGAACTCTAACAGCCAAGGTAAATATCAGGTAGTAGAAAGCAGCGATGAAATGTCCCTGATAACATTTTTACAACATGCCCCTTTGTCCCGTCATTCCACTGAAGCTTCAGAGCAAATTCCTGACATAGCCTTTCAGATCACTGCCTCTAAGGCTGTGATTAGGCCAGAGGAGGAATGAAGATGAAGGGGACTAAAAATAGAAACACAAATTGAAGGTCTGTCACCGCAGAGAGGCTCAGAAGAGTACAGGTTACGCTGCCACTGCAGCTCTCTTCTCCCTGCTCGTTCTCTCTTTACACAGCCACTGCAGGGTCAAAGGAATATTGGCCCGGCTGTGATGGTTTGGACTTTAGTCCTCTCTACGGTACGCTGCTGTTGATCGAGGAAATAAAGCCATTGCTACTGTTACAGTTATTGCAAGTGGCTGAGTCATAATGGGAGCACAGCCCTGAGCAGGGGCGAAACTAGACTTTTATACAAGGGGTGGCCAGAGGGTGGGCAAGGCTTTATCAGGGGGTCCATATACTAATAAAGGAAAATATTATGTCACCATTATTTTTCATCATTCATTATTCTTATGTTTCTAAAAGTCAAGCCCCCAACAGTACCGAAACAACAGTCCAAGTGTATTTTGTCCTAAAACATTTGTTTGGCAACAACTTTAATAGTTTAGTCATAACTCATAAATCATATTACGATAACGCGACAGTCGACATGCCGGCTCTGGCTTACGGGCCAGTTGTTAACAGTAGACGCAGTAGGCGCTGCGGCAATTAGACAGGAGGCGTTAGATATACATGACACGCAACGGTGGGATCACCTTAGCTACACCCATTTTTCTATTGTTTGAGAAAACCCATTTTTCAAGACTTTGACAAAATGACAAAAGTATCCATTTCAACATTTCAGACTGTCTCAGCAGCAATCAATTAATTATCAGTATTTCATTTTTTTTGCTTTCTCCCACATCCTGACCTTGAAATAATGCTTAACCATTAATTCCTTGAGGTGAAAAAGAGCTTGTCTTGCTCTCTAAGACCTGTTGTCTTCACTTTATGTGTAAACGGTTCAGAGGGTCGAATAACTTTTTTGGGACATTAGAAAAAATTATGCATCTGGAGGGAGAAGGCAACGCTAGATCTTCTGCCCCTGACATTAGAGCCTGCAGGCAAGTACCTTATAATGTGGCAGGTGGACATAACGTCGTTAGGTTGTGTTCTTTAATAGTGGTGTTATTGAGTCCGTGTTTTTTTCATTTGCTAATTCCTCATTTACTACACACCACCTCCACCTTCTTCTCTCCTTTTTCTGCCTCAGATAATCCAGATTTCTGTCTCCCAGCAAAGGAGTCAGCCAGTTCCTTCAGAGCAAAGTTCACTCCTGGATCATCCTTTGAGGATTTTCTTTTACAAATGGGACAGTTTTTGTTTTCAGCTTGTTCTCAGAATTTTTGCAGGCAGCTTGAACAGAAGCTGTGGTTGCAGCTCAGAGACACAGGATCTCTGAAAGTCTCTGAAAACATAAGGCCGCTCAGGTAACTTTCAACAAAAGCTATTTTCTCAGCCATTTGTTATTGAAGTTATTTTTCACTGCAGGACTCACCAAGTTTCTGTCTCTTCTCTTGATTGCTTCAAATACTCCAAACATTCGTTTTTCAGCAGAGATCTCACCCTGTAACGGCGTCTCAGCTCTGTTCCACAATGTTAAAATCTACTTAATTTTCTTTTACATGACTCACAGGTTAAATTATTAACAGCAGGAAATGCTGTCATGTCATGTTGTCAGCATCAGATGGAGGTGTCAGGATTTATTTTTATTTTTCAGCCACTCTAACAGGAAACACGTTCTGCTGATATGTCTGAATGACTGTGTTCATTTCATCCAGTTGGACTAAATATAAAACACTCAGTTAACAAGCAGAGGGAAACTTTTATTTAAAAGTTATTAAGTTTATCTCTTTATGAGGCAGGAACAGATGTTGTTTAATAGTAACATTTTCCATAAACCTGCTCACTGAAAGACCGACTCCTACAAGATGTCCTGGATTCAGAAGCACTCCACTGATGTCATCACACTGCTGCTGCTGTCGCTCATGATGATGTCACTGATTTGTATTTTAACAGTGAGATGTCTGTATGTAAAGTGTTTGGTGGGAGGAAAGAAAAACTGGACCAATACAGATACTTCTGTTGCTCTGTGAGGAACAACAGCAGTCAGGGGTAGAATTTAAGGATTTATGGCAGGAGGGTGGTAATGATACTGGGTTGTAATCTTCATGCCATGTTTATCTTACAGGCTGCTGAAGCACAAGTCAAGAGGTGAAGGCTGCTCAAATTTAGGTCTTTGCAAATTAGAACTTACCTGTCTCCTAGATTGCTGGTTTGTGGGCCTTTGCTCTCTTTCCTGACTTTCTGGTGGACATCTGAGACTGTGCGAAGACCTGGAGATAAAAAAAACAAAACAAAAAAGAAAAAACAACTTGAACTAGACTTTTTCTGCTCCAACTCTCCTCATCTCTTGCATCAGTGCATTGTATTATAAATCTGTAACTTTCTCTGGCTTTAAAGGGGCACTATGTAACTTTTTTTGACCTATATTCTTGAACCGTAGGGCTTCTTGATGGGCAACTGGCTCTTTTGATCTCACCCCACCAAAACTTGCACGCAAATATACTTATTAATACTAAAATACACACACATAGACATATGACTTTCAAGTACATGTAGAAACTCATGTTCGGGAGGTTTAAGACTTGATCTGTAAACCCCTCACATTACCAGATAATCTGGGCCGAACAATGGTACCAACCAGGGTCCCAGGCCAGGTTTCTCCTCCAGTTGGAGAGAATTAGGATTAAATTGACCTTAAACTGCTGTAGTCTGTGCCCAGCTTTAGGTCTTGCAAACTGCTTTTCCTTGTATCAAGAGCTCTGTCTCTGTTGGTATATAGGTCGGAAAAAGACTTGCATAGAGCAGCTTTCATTTTGTGGGTAATGTAGGCACCAGGTTTTGAAAAGCAGTCCACTGGTCTAGCATTGAAATCCCATACCACTGTTGGAATCATGATGGACAGTTTCAAAACAAATGATCAGAATCAGAGATATTACTTTTTTATTCCAAGCGCTCTTCTTCCTTTTCAAAATCTGCGCCTACATTACCCACAATGCAGCTTCTTCTAGAGCCACAAAAGACTTCATACTACTTTTTTCACATATGTAGTAGTACTCATCAAGCTCTTTACACACTTTAATGTGTAAAATTGGTGGAGTAACCCTTTAATCACAGTAATACGAGTAGCTGTAACTAGTTACTTTCACTCCTGCTGAGTGTTTTCCGTCTTTTTTCTTGTGACATATTGAACTGCTTGACTGCTTTCGGCCCTGGAAAATCCTTCAAATTAAAAGTCTCTTGGGTTGATATTGATATTGCTTCATTTTACGGGATCACAGGCCATAAAGGTTGAGAGCTGCAACTCCTGGCAACCCTGTATGTTGCATTTTCATTAGATCTGTTGTTTAATGTGAGTGATAAGAATCCAGACATGAGCAGAGCAGTGATATGTAAGAGTCTGTAGAGATATAAGTATTGCAAACATAAGTGAAACAAGATTAGAACTTGTCCAAGTTACAATATGAAATCAATATATTTGTCTATTTGTATTTTCATATTTAATCTCATAGCTCCCCCTGGTGTTCACATGTTGTTACTACACCAGGAAATTAATTGAGAAAAAGTTTAACCTAACATGTAATCCCACCGGAGCAGCAGCTAGTAGTTAACACATACAGTAGAAGTCGCACATGGTGCTGTCAGAATAAATCTTCATGAAGCTTCCCGAGAGCATAAAGCATTCATTAAAATGTTAAATACCAGCCTAAACGATTCTACTTCTCTATGAGCTGTGACAAAATTAATCACAGTGTGGCCAATCGGGCAGATGAGGCACTTATTGAAATGTACGGCACCATTTCTCACGAGCAATAGCTATAAAAACCTGCAGCCAAAACTGTAATAGCCAATAACTTTTGCAAATTGGCTGGCTTTAGATTGAATAAATAGACTTCTTATTTTAATTATCCCAAATGAATGCGGCGGATTAACTATCTGTACTGAGAAAAAAATAAAAAACTACTGGGGGAGGCATTGAAATGCAAAGATAAACCTCCTAATTATTCAAAGTTGTACAATTCCTTTTTTCATCAAAGAGTTTGAAAACCTACTTTTTTTTCTCAGAGTAAAGAGCTCCTCTTTCAACTTCATTTACCAGGCAAAACAATGTAGTGTGGGCAGAGCTGCACATCTCCAGTGGCCAATTTCTGGATTTGAGACATAACTTTGGGGATTAGCCTGAACAGCAGTTAATTGCTTTAAACCAATGACGCTGAATTAATCCTTTGATTTTTGGACTCCTTTTATGATTAGGGGGAGAGCATGGGAGGAGGGAGGGAGGGAGGGAGGGAGGAAGAGAATCAAAATGTGAGGAAGAGAGAGTAATGGAGAGGAAAAAAGAAGAAACAACAACCTGACAATGACTCAGGCAGCGACAGCAAGCTGAACAGTCTTTCATCAGGAGGTAATGATATGAAACCTGTAATCTACAGGAGGCGGGGTGGTGGGAGAGATCAGATGACTAATTATACTGCGCTCTGAAGCCTGAAGCAGTGCACTCTGGGAAGCAGCGCAGGGCAGAGGATGGCTGAGCCCTGGCACAAAGGCTCTGATCACCCAGCTGAGGAGTGCATCGAACAGGCCGACTCTTATTTTAGTTTCCATTTCAGACTCAGCAGGGGGTGGGTAAGAGTGTGTGTGTGCGTGTGTGTGTGTGTGTGTGTGTGTGTGTGTGTGTGTGTGTGTGTGCTCGTGAGGTTGGACTGGGAATTCAGGTTCAGGTTTTCTTTCTGTCTCTACGTGTTTTTAAGGCTTTGTGATCATTAGTTGGTTTCAAACTGCTGCTTCTACGAGAGCGCAGAGCTCAGTTTTCTGTGAGAATGTGTGTTTCTGTGAACAGGATTTTTTTCTGTCTTCACAGTTTGGGCGTGATTGAGAAGAGAGATAGTTTGGGCTGGTTCTTTTGTGCCTCTAGATCCAGTTTAGTTTCATATTGGGTGAGTGAAGGGTTGAGTTTAGGGTAACTGTGACATAAAATACAAGCTGTGACATTGTACTTTGACATAAGAAGTTGAGTTTAAGATGTGCATACTATGATTTCATACATTTTTGTTATTACATTTTATTATACATTTCATTTTCTTTGCAGGAACAAGGACAGGGTCTTAATTTGGGATGCGCTGGTGTCAGTATTGACAGCTGATATCCGCCTTGTTTACTGCCATCAGCAAATAACATGAGATTGGCTAATTGCAGTAACTAGTGTTTATCTGTGTCACATGAATTTTGCGCTGTCACATCCAAACCACCCCTCCTCCATGGCACGCTCACATGTACACGATGCTATGATGGCTGTGAAAGACAACAGACCACAGCAGATCAAAAATAAATTAAACACGTTATTAAATGTAGCAATTTTAGCAACTGTGAGGCAATGAAATAACAACCTAGTCTGTGCGTTTGAAGCGCAACAATACATGACTTTCATTTGCAAATAATGTCTAATTAATGAAATAATATAATGAAATACCAAATAACAAATGTTGCTTAGAAAAAAACTATTCTGAAAATGTAATTATAAGTAATTAAACATAGGTATTCTAGCAATTATTAAAAAAGGAATAATGAGGATAAATGAATTGTGTTAACCTAACTGCTAAAAAATATAGTAAATGTTGATGTTGTAAGCTGTTTCCAGTGGCCTGTTAGTAAAATGGTCTGAGAAAATGTAAGTCCCCCCCGATAAGCAGTTATGGGATATCTTATTGTGAAAGGTAAACAAATGTCAGGAGTTTGTCTGTATGCGCTGCAGATGAGAGCAGGAATTAAAGCTTTCTGTCTTGGTTCAGACTACAGAGTCTTGTGTTGTTATCTTATTATCTTTATAATAGGTGCAACTTGAAAATGTAGTTTTTAACTTCCTTAAAGGGTCCTTTTTGTAAAAAAAAACACAACCTGATTTTTGAGTCTCAATCCAAATTCGTCAAAGACTGAGGCTTTGGGATGGCGGCCGGCCTGACCTACAATCCCAGAGTGCCAGTTTTTGACGAGTTGGGAAACCAAGTGTCATTTTTAGGAATGAGACTCAAAAAATGAACTTTTCTTACAAATAGGTCTTTTAACATTGCTGTAAGGCTGCAGCCTTGAGGTTCTTGCTCCTGACATCCCTGCCATCAGTTTGTGAGTGCTGAAAAATTCTTCTCATTGAGTAGCTAGTTCTGTACCAGGCTAAAAGTCTTTTGAAACAGTTACTTTTGTTGTTTTAAATATTCATCTTTTTCATGTCAAATAAGGTTACATTAAAGGTTGTTTCATAAATTTGTATGGTCGAATTTGTGCTCTGACAAAGATGTGAAATGAAGAACTGACTGACTCTAAAACAGTTCAGTTCATTTTTCATATGAAGATTTCTTTGTTTCCCTAGCGCAAAAAGGGGACAAAATAACAACAATAAGAAAATAAACAACAAGAAAAAGACATTGGTAGCAGTATCTGTAGCAGCATCGGCCTCTGGCATTTACACCAGAAGAACTGTGGCTCTTGACTCCACCAATGAAACTACACTGTACTTCTTTCCAATTCGGACAACTTACACTCCGAGGGGGGCTGGTCTGTCTCCTCTGCTGCTGCTGGAGACTCCGTGTCCTCCTCAGCGCCTTGGACCAGAGACGACACACTGCTGCACACGGTGTTGGAGGTGAGGTTCGAGATGGAGGCCATGGAAGACTTCCTGTGGGCGTGGAGGCGAGCAGAGGAGCTGCGAGGGAGCCTGGGATGAGCTCTCTGAAGCTTGGGGAAAAGAGAAGCAGCAAGGACAGCATGTGTTTAGTTTATCACCTACACACAGGAATGCACATCTTCTCATTTCTCAGTTTCACAGCTGCATCATCTGCCCATGTTTTGTTAAAGCCTTCTGCTGTTTTGTATGACCTCTGTCAGATGAACATAACAGTATTCATGACAACTTATGTATTTACTTTTAATTCAAATTGAAATCAGGAGGACGGAGGAGACGAGGAGGCTAGGAGGCACAAGATAGAGAAATTGGAGGAGCTCAGGGTCAACAAGCAGCTGCAACAAACTACAGCCTTTCAACCTATAGAGGTCAGCACAACAAAGCCTTTCTGCCAAACAGATTATGTTCCTTCTTTAATCCTAACCACATAATCTAATCCAATACCAGAAATGTCTTTTCTCTTTTACGGCATGAGAAGGAGGAGAAGAGAGTCTGGGTTACTGACCAAACACTCTATAACAGTGATTACTGTTGGAACAAAGAGCTATTTAAGACTTACTTTACTAAGAAATAACGCTTACAGCAGCTTTAAATTTGTAACACTGCACTCTTGGAGTCTTAGTATTTTGTGATTAGATCTAATAATTCATGTTTCTGGTGTTTCTAATCCCGCTATCACAACCTGCATCATTTAGATTGCCTTATAAAATGGTCATGAACTTGCAGACACAGTATGCCTAACCACACAAACATGCGACCACACCGCTTGATCGAAAAAAAAAAACCTTCTTTAATGGCTGCCATGTATTGAGGCTACTGTCAGCAGAGAATCTAATAGGCTATAATTGCCTCTTTTCTCTGTGTGGAACTGTTGAATGTCAGCACAGGATGGAGGCTCTTGGTATTACTTCTGAAGGACTGAACAAAACCTGGCAGTAACTACTGATGGTTCAGATCTCTGAAAGTTTTGTTTTCGTATCAAGTACCATTTTTCGCCATGCGAGCTGTATCTCAGTGTGATGCCTAGCCATCTGTGTTGGGCCAGTTCTTCATTAGAAAAAAGTAAAGCGGACCGACAAACGACAAAAAGAGCAGAAATGGTGAAACACTCCTGTAATAATGGCCGCTTTTTAATGAGAAGCCTGAAGTGAAGTCTTAAATTTATGTCGGCTCCTTGTGGAGACGTTTGATCTGAAGTGCAGAAATATGCAAACACACACACACACACACACACACACACACACACACAGACAAGCCGACAGGCAGCAGCTTGGCACACACACATAGGTAGACCCATCTCTCAACTCAGGAAGACATATGAGCAACAGAAAGGAGCCAGACATGTCTCTCCCTGCTTCCCTCCCTCCCTCCCTCCCTCCTCTCTCCTCTCTCCCTTATGCCCTTCCCTCTCCCCCGCCTGTCTGTCAGAGAAGACCAGGGCCTTAAGTGTGTGTGACGCTCCCATCAGCCTAATTATCAGGGTGGAAGGAAGCACAACACTCCAGCGACGGCAGCAACAGCTCTCCAAATGTCCTCTACTGCCACACACTGCCGTCCCCTGAGGAGTAAGTGTGTGAGAGTGCGTGCGTGTGTGTGTGTGTGTGTACGTGTATGAAGCTGCTTTTTGCCAACTGAGTCAGTCTGTCTGTGTAAGTATGCATGTTGCATGACTGTTTAAGTAAATGTTCAGTGCATCAAGATTTAAGGTTTAGAGGCTTTTACAGTGCTCGAGCATGAGTGAGTACATGCACGTGACTTTTCCTTTTATCGTGTGTGTGTGTGTGAGAGAGAGAGAGAGAGAGAGAGAGAGGAGAGAGAGAGAGAGAGAGAGAGAGAGAGAGAGAGAGAGAGAGAGAGAGAGAAAGAGAGAGCACCTGTAAATATAGGTGACACCGTGCAGGAATTTCTGCAGGAATTTCTCTCTTTCTGCAGAGCGTGGCCGGTAGAGGACTTTGAAAAACATAAGTTCTGGGCAAACTCCAACCTGCTGGGATCAGAGTCTGTCCAGAACTCACAGAGACAGATGGAGAAAATGAATACCCTTCTTGGCCAAAAGTATGTTGACGCCTGAACATTACATCCGTATGTGATTGCTGAATATTTTATCTGTTACCACTGGTGTTTGCATGTCGCTATGACAGCCTCAACTCTTCTGGGAAGGCATCTGGACAGAATCTGGAACCTGGCTGCAGGAATGTGCCACCAGATCAGCATGAGTGAGGTCCAGCGCTGATGCTGGGTGATAAGGCCTGGCATTCATGGTAATCATAAAGGTGGCTGTTGGAGTTCTTCCAAGCCAAACTGGGAAGACCATCTGTTTATAGACCTCACTTTATGCAGGGGGGCAATTTTATGTTTAAGTATGAATGAGCCTTCCCCAAACATTTGCCAGAAAATTGGAGAAAATGTATTTTTAGCAGCGACCAGCAGCTGTATGGGTTGATCTGTCGGTCAGTTAGTGGGTCTATAAAAAGCCTTTGGCGGACAAAGTTTTCACCCTAGGAGACTGAAGTTTGGCATCAAGGTCAATTGTGTCTGTGTGCGTGTAAAGGTGTGTTTGTGTCCATGCCAACTGGCTAAAAGTGGGAGTGGCCTATACCAAAAAGGCGTATACGCACACAGGCAGAGATCAGCAGCAAGGGTCCAATTTGCATGCAGCAGAGTCGTGTCTTTGGTGTTTGCCACATGGAGAAGGTGCCCTGTGGAGCTCAACGATATATTTTTGTAGATTACAGCACACTTATAATGCACTGCAGATGGATTTATAGTTTGTTTTTGTAATGTTTATGAGGTGGGTCACACAAAGATTGAAAAGATTATATTGTATACTGTTGTAGTCTGATTACTGACTTTCTAGATAAAGCTGTAATTTTACATTTATCTGACTACTTGATACAAAGTAGCCATTTACAGCGATATAGAAAATTGAGAATGCAATACATTGAATGCATCAAGATACATTCATTTCATTTGTTGGCAGGTGAATCGTAATCGAATCAAATCATGACGCCAGCGATGATTCACACCTCTAATAATACACTTGTCTTTTGTTTTAAAGGCATGTATTTATTTTAAAAAGTTATAGTATCAAAAGTATGTAGTATGGATGCAGGAGTTCATGGTAGGAGTTCAACACCAGTGAAATGATCTGGCTCACCTGATGTGTTTAAATAGTTTTTGCCGCACAATGGAGCTCTATGGCACAGAGGAATAAGATGTACTGAGACTTTCTCTGTACAGACAATAGTAGCTTTAGTAGTATTATATCACTGTTGGGTTTGGACAGTAAGGAAAATAGAATAGCACCAGACTTATCCTTTAACTGGAAATCAGGGTCCTCGGCCAAAACATGAAAAAATCTCCCCATACGATGAGGACTGGGGTGTCAACATACTTTCAGCTATATGATGTGAATACAAATAAAATACAAAAAATAAAACACAGAGTAAATCAGAGTGAGAGATACCTTGGTTGAAAGAAACTGCTCCCATTTGTTCTCAACGGCTCTTTCTTTTTTCAGCGTCTTTATTGTGGTCCTGCCTCGGCCAGGGTCTCTGCCGATGGAAAATAATAGCTGCTGCTGTGATACATTCATCACTCCGGTGACCTTCTGCGACTCACCACAAGTCGAAACTGCCCTTCGAGGCAGAGACAGCTCGAGAGTCGCTCCGGCCATTATCAAAATCATAATTCATCTTATCGTAAAAACTGTGCACTGTTTCAGATTGATGCCCAACATCAGAGCTGCCCGCCTGGTGGAGGGCCCAGCAGTGTCGTAACCTTGTGATAATGTTTCATTTCATCCTCTCCTTGTCTTCCTGTACAGTAATACCTCAGCTGGATCATTTGGCCCATAAAGCTTAAGACTTTCTGGGAAATTGGATTTGAAGCTGAGCGACGGCCCTGGAGGCTGTAACATGATGACGTTTGTGTAGGAAAAAAAATCTCTTTGTAGCTCTTTTTCCTCCCTTTCCTTCTGCTCTTTTCTTTTCTTTTTATTCTTCTATCAATTATTCAAGGCTTACAGTGGTGTGCAATATTATTCCTGGACTACATTCTACAAGGAGCCATTGTGACTGAGTGCCGTACAATTGCTTTTAGACTTTATGAATTCATCTGTTCTCACAGTCCAGGTCTTCTCTGACACTTGGAGAGAGACCATAAACATCACTCTGATCAATACCCAGGCAAGAAAAATAATGTAAAAAGGGAGCCTTGGAAAGAAGCGTCTTTAAGGAATGAAAGCATCTACACTTGTGTAATCCTGTGGGTTAAGCGTATGAGTTCGAGCACCCCACAGCTGCTGTTTCTGCGCTTTCCATCCACTTCCTCACCCTGGACTCCCTGTGGTGGGTCAATGAAACCTGGAGGTGATGGTAGGGGAGGAGGGGTGAGTGAGGGGACGAAGATGGAAGAATGCAATCTCCTCGCTAAGCCTGGACCCCCTCTGGAGCTTTGGACTTTATATTTCATCCAGCACTGTCAGCTCACGCCTGCAGCTCCTGATCACCACCACCCTTCATCAGCAGCTCTCAACAGTGCAGATGCAACGTCTCTTCAGGTGGCTCGCTTCAGAACAGTGTGGATTCGACAGGAGTTACTCGTCGGCCGGCGCTCAGAGGTCAGCGTCGCAACGAGCTGGCCGCTGATGGATATGTCACTCATGCTGCTGGTTTAGGGCTCCAGACTGCGGGATCATTCATTAATAAATGACAGCTAATGTATTATGTATGGGGAGCTTTGTGAGAGTGTGAGTTAGGATGTCATAATCCTTACGCTCTGTGTGCATTTCTGTCTCATTCCTCACCATGAATGCACCATTATCTTGTCAAACAATTGATATAATATACAAATATTCCAAAAAATATTAATATAAAATATTTAAGATGCTCCTTTGTGACCTGAAAGGGGCACTATGTGAGAAAGGTTGCAGGGTCCAAATATAAACAAAGTAAAACAGTATAAAACTGTGTTGTCCTTTAAGGTCAGTTTGTTTATTCAGTGGATTCGGGCATGAAAACGAGGAGAGTTTGTTTGTCTTCTGATTAAATATACATAGTGCCCCTTTACAGGAAATTCAAACTCAGAATTTTAAATATTTACAATATCAATGAGGTAACAATACAAACTCAGAAATCTTTTTTTTTTTTTTTTCATGACTGAATAAACAAGCTGTACTCAGAGGAAAATATGGTCCCCAGAACACTGTTTGAAGCTAGAAAAGTGGCAGGGTCCGCCAAATATAAACAAAGTAAAACAGGATGAAACTGCGTTGTCCTTTAAGGTCAGTTTGATTATTTAGTGGATTCGGCCATGAAAATGAAGGAATTTGTTTATTTAGTTTGTTTAGGTATATATATAAAAAAATAATCAGTCAATGAAATTGAAAATGAAAAGCTTCACAAACATGAAATCATGAGATGTGATAACAGAGCTGCTGCATTAGGGAACAAAGCAGTCTTCAAGTTTTAAACAGGAAGGTGGAGGGTGTTTGGGTGTATTTTTAGACCAAGATCTTGCCCCGTGGCAGCTTTAAAAGGCAACTTCTTATTCATGCATTAGCTTTAACTGACCACAGGGTAGTTGTGAGTGGGTGGTAACAACCTTTGATCCCAGAATAACTTACTTGGGGTCCCAGCAGGCAGTGAGGGGGCCGACTCTGCCGGAGCGATCCAGAGTCAAGGCCTCCAGCAGCCAATTTAGACAGCAGAGCTGGCGGTAGATGACCTTCCTGCAAACGGCACACAAAGACATGAACTTCAACATCTGTGCCCGTCTGGAGTCCATCAATATGCTTTTATTTTAATTCCAACTCCATAAGATGCAGCGAGCCAAATACGTGCTCTTTGTGACAAATCATTTCCACAGCACTGACGACACATTTTTATTGTCCCTTGCAGATCCAGGCTGAACCACTTCCAGTTATTAAGGTTTCCACAGCTTTACTTGTTCACTTTGTTGCTCCTGTCCCACCTTGTTTGAAAAGTGTTGCTGACATTGACGGGGTAAGACATTAAAGCAGCATTATGTAATTTTTTTTACCCCAAAGTAACATCTTCAAAAATCATTCTAATGTGACAGTGACTTGTAATAGGGTGAATGGTGTCTCCGTCTCAGCCCTCCTATGGTGTATTGCCCCCTCCAATGGCTTCAACTTGCCACTGCAAATCCATTCATAACAAACACTCTTCACTTCGCGTCAAGTCGTCTATTGCAGGTACAATAAGTGTATGAAAACATTGACACGAGAGGCCCAACTCTTCAGTGCAGGAGCTGCAAACAAATGCAAAACATGCCATCCCTCTAAAAGCTTGGTTACAGTGTCACCTGCAGTCAAGCGGTGCCGTCCGTCACCCCGACACTTTCACGCTTTGAAGCTTTATGACCACATCCATTCCCATGATCTCTCCTAACACATCGAACAACACAATATGAATTCTGCCTCGCCTCCCTCCCACCTGCTCCCGAATGTTGCTGCCCCGGGTCGCTCCGAGCTCTTTTCATTATCGACCGGGTCATTTGTCTGCCAGGCAGATAGTCTGCTAGATTGGGATCTGTCAGATGTCAGGTAACAGCCTTTGAACAGGGTTGTTATTTTCCAGAGGTCTCGCCAGAAAACAAGGCTGTATTCTGGCAGTGGCAATAATGCAGTGTCAGAGGAAATGCATGTTGAGTTGGAGGTGATGGATCATAAACACAGGCTGTGGATGTGTCCCAGTGGAACAGTGAAAAGACAAATGTAAAACACGGAGGACTGTCCATAAAGATGAGGGCGCAGGCCTGACAGAACACCTGAGGATCCACTGTCGTATTCAGCATTCAATATCCGTATATAAGTTGTTAATATATGGCTTGTAACACAATATAATACTATATTTTTTTTGTTTTTTCAATGTCAAACTGCACATTTATAGATATGGAAAGCGGCCTTTTCATGGCTTTATTGACAGGACAGCACTGAGAGATGATAGGAAATGGGATGAGAGAGGGGGGATGACATGCAGCAAAGGGCCACAGGTCGGACTCGAACAGGGCCTCTGTACGTGGGACGCCCGCTCAACCAACTGAGCTACTGGGGCGCCCCTGGGACTTGAGTTGAGTTAGACTTGAGTCACAAAAATGACTCCCTCAAGACTTGACTCTCATTTGAAAGCAAAAACCTTCAAATCTCGCTATTAGATCAGGTAAAATCTGAGTATAGTGAAAAATAACTCACAGCTTTGAAAGGAAATAATAAATTGTGGAGCCATTTAACTGGTCACTTTTGTACGGACTTCTAACTTGACTTTGACTTGCCACAGGCGTTTAAAACATTTTGGCTTCATCATGTGTTGGAAAAAATGTAAAATCTTATTGTGTCATTTACTACAGAAGCCATAAACTGCCATAGGTCAAACATATTATTTCCTCCATTATCATTATCATCATTATCACGAAATAACAAATATTGTTTTCCTGAGACAATAAGATGATTTATCATTCGAAGATTCATCAGAGTGGACCATTACATACACACACTGCTCTGTGGGGTGGGTTTGGGAGTTTCAAAGCAACTTTTTATGAATTTTAGCCATTTGAATGTTCAACCTACTGTTTTGATAAGAGGGTATTTACATTATGGCTTCTGTAAAGAAGAGGTGTAACAATATTCTTACATACAGTAATGTCCAGAGGGCAAATACCTCTCATTGGCCAAGGGGGCAAAAAAGCTACCAACATTAGTGGGTGTTTGAATGGTATAGGCTTATAAAGTATGTATATAAATAAATAATAATAATAAATAATAATCAGACTATAGTACAGTCTGATTCTCTGCTCTGACATTTTCAGCTGCCACACTTGTCAAGACGCCACATATGCAGGCCGACATGGCGCTGCTGACCTAGTAAACATTAGGCGGTAAGTAATGAGATGGAATGACCTTTTGTTTTCTTGTGATGGATTAAAAATAGGTTGATTTATCTTGTTTTCCAGATAATGAGATGAATTAACCCGTTATCAAGAGAAAGCAATCTTTATTATCTTGTGATAATTACCTCATGAAAAATAATTGAACCTATGGTCATTAGGGGCTTCTGTAATTTACACATGAGGAGATTAATTCTTTTAAAATGTCAAGAGATTCTGGTAAGTGAATTTTACTAGAATTAATTTTTTGAAACAACTTTATCATTGGCCAATTAAATATTAATAGTTTGTTTTTTTAAGTTTTACAGTTAGCCATTAATCATTTATTTACCAAAAAACAAACAATTCCATTAAAACTTGATATGATTAAAACTACTACATGGACATGATACATGTGTACAAATCAACCATAGGCGTCTTTTAAGCAGTTCAATTATGTGTTTGAAAGTAATTAAGACACGCTGTAATAGCATTTGTTACAGAAGTTTACACACCTTTTAAGGGTGCTTTAGAGAAAGAGTTATTGACATAAAGACTTCACACTGACATTATAGTGTCTCACAACCATATTAAAATGTTATATCTTACTACTTCCAGACCTCTATACGGAAGCCTTAAAAGGCCATGCATTCATACATTTTATTTCCTCCGTTTTCCCGTGATAACGAGTTAATTTCATTTGTTTTCTTGAGATCTCGAGTTATTATCTTGAAATAACAACTGCCGTTTTCCCAAGATAACGGGATAATTTTCTCGAGATCTTGAGAAAACAAAACGATAGTGTAGTATATGAAATCATTGCAGGAAACATCATTCAGTGTAGCAATGTCAGAGGAGCAGGAGCATATCGATCACCGCGTCACATATCTTTTCAATCAAGGCCTGACACAGGCTGAAATAGCATTATGCCTTGCTATTACAGATAATATACACATCTCAAATTAATTATATCGTTATCTCGGGAAAACAAAGTTTCGTTATTTCGAGATCTCGAGAAAATGATCCCGTTATCTCAGGAAAACAAAGTTTCGTTATCTCGAGATCTCGAGAAAATGATCCCGTTATCTCAGGAAAATGGCAGTTGTTATTTCGAGATAATTTTCTCGAGATCTCGAGATAATGAAACTTTGTTTTCCGAGATAACGATATAATTAATTTGAGATCTTGAGAAAACAAAACGATAGTGTAGTATATTAAATCATTGCAGGAAACATCATTCAGTGTAGCAATGTCAGAGGAGCAGGAGCATATCGATCACCGCGTCACATATCTTTTCAATCAAGGCCTGACACATGCTGAAATAGCATTATGCCTTGCTATTACAGATAATATACACATTAGTGTGCGTAATCTAAAAAGACGGTTAGCAAGGCTTCAGCTATATCGACGGCGCAATCTAAGTGAGCCCGATATTGTCATTAACTACATAGCTGACCAGCTACGAGGTCCCGGGCGTCTCCATAATCTCAGGCCTATCATATCACAGTCATTATCTCGAGATCTCGAATTAATTATATCGTTATCTTGGGAAAACAAAGTTTTGTTATCTCGAGATCTCGAGAAAATGATCCCGTTATCTCAGGAAAACGGCAGTTGTTATTTCGAGATAATAACTCGAGATCTCGAGAAAACAAATGAAATTAACTCGTTATCTTGGGAAAACAAAGTTTCGTTATCTCGAGAAAATGATCCCGTTATCTCGGGAAAACGGCAGTTGTTATTTCGAGATAATTTTCTCGAGATAACGAAACTTTGTTTTCCGAGATAACGATATAATTAATTCGAGATCTTGAGAAAACAAAACTATAGTGTAGTATATTAAATCATTGCAGGAAACATCATTCAGTGTAGCAATGTCAGAGGAGCAGGAGCATATCGATCACCGCGTCACATATCTTTTCAATCAAGGCCTGACACAGGCTGAAATAGCATTATGCCTTGCTATTACAGATAATATACACATTAGTGTGCGTAATCTAAAAAGACGGTTAGCAAGGCTTCAGCTATATCGACGGCGCAATCTAAGTGAGCCCGATATTGTCATTAACTACATAGCTGACCAGCTTCGAGGTCCCGGGCGTCTCCATAATCTCAGGCCTATCATATCACAGTCATTATCTCGAGATCTCTAATTAATTATATCGTTATCTCGGGAAAACAAAGTTTTGTTATCTCAAGATCTCGAGAAAATTATCCCGTTATCTCGGGAAAACGGCAGTTGTTATTTCGTGATAATAACTCGAGATCTCGAGAAAACAAATGAAATTAACTCGTTATCACGAGAAAACGGAGGAAATAAAATGTATGAATGCATGGCCCTTTAGGTCTTCCGTACCTCTACTTCACCGCTCTCATCATTGTATTTCTGTTGGTGATTCAAACATTAAACAGTATGATGAAAGTTTATAATTAAGTGATGTCAATTTAGCCATTTTTACATTATTACATGATATAAATGCTAAACATGTGGGTAAAATCAGATCATAAGAACAAAAGTGCAAACATACCTCAGCTGTTTAGCAAACTACAACAGGCATCTCCTAGTTTGAAAGCTTTGACATCCAATCATTTTCAACTTACTTACATAATGGGGGACACATGCAGTACTGCACTTTTGTTCAACAGCTTGTAATTGTGTATTGTAGGCAGCGTTGCCATCAAATCCTCTGTATAAGATCAAAGCAGTGCGTAGCGCGTGCAGAACAGAGCGCGCTAAATGTTACTGCTGCGAACCCAAGTCCTGTGTGTGCACACTGTCAGCCGACAGCTGAGTTTGTAACAAGGCAGATTTGTCAGAGAAAACTTTTTTCTGACACGTTTTTCAGGAAGGTTAGCTCTAGTTCACACAGCATCAAAGGAGTCAGCTGTATAAAAGAAATACAAAATGAAAGCATCGGGAGTATCTCTCACTGTCAGATGTTTCGCATTAAATATTCAGCAATCTGCCTGTTTGCTTTTCTTTGTTTGATGTTCGCTGAGGCGTACCAACACAGCTGTTTGACATGAATCAAACGGATGAACACTGACTGACGGAGGAGGGAGCAGTGATTCCTTAAAATCAAATGTTTTTTCCAAAAAAATCTCACCTTTTCCTCTGCTGCAGCACAAGGTGTGGTGATTCTTTTGAAAAATGCATAGAAACCTATGCCCTCATTAAAACAGAGAGTGAATGGTGTGATCATGATAGTAGAAGCAAATATTCAGATGTTATACCTAACTATGCTGAGTAATTTAAATACAAGGTACTAACTGATCCCCTTCACCTCGACGTTTAAAGTTTTCCTTATTTTATGCTCCAATTCCACAAATAATTCATTTTGAGGGTCACAATCTTGATCTTGTGACCTTGAAGACCTTCCGACATGAAGTTCTCAGCAAACAACATGCTGCTGTATGTGTACACTCCAGAGACTCTACCTACTATACAAACTGCATATGGTGAAGTACAGCACAACAGGGTATGAGCATTGTGTATGTGAAGGTTAAAAAATGAAAGTGACAGGCTGAAGGATAAAGCAAAGCAGCTTCGTTTCTCACATCTCGCTCCCCGGAAGTGACAAGTGTGCTTCTGCTTTCTGGTCGCCGCCCGGGTGGAGGGTGTGGAGTGAACCTTAGTCCATCTGTTAACTCCAGAAGTGCTTTTGTAGGATAATGTTTTTCTAAGTAAGACCATCGCTGAAACTCACATCACATGCTGTGGTACATGAATTCAACGTGCATCAGTCAAGAGTGAGCTCAGCCTCTCTGGGTCTGAGTGGCCTGAACAGTTTGCCCTCCAATTCCACCTCAATCAGCATCAACAGTACAATCAGCCAAACTCAGATCTATTAGACAGCTTAATAAGCTGTGCAGAATATAGTAACCTCACCTCGGTGTTTCACTCAGCAGAGGGGAGGTCAGAGAGTGATGGACGGGGGTGAAAGGCCGTTCTGACTGTTTCTTCTTCCTGCGTGGCCTTCCCTCATTCACACCTGAGCAGCTGGGTGTTGCGGGAAGGGGCCACCTGAACGCAGCAGAGATAAAGTTCTGTTGGCTTTTAATGATACCAGAGGTTGAGGACGGTGCGGTTGAAGTGATTAGAATGACCTCAATTAGCTTTGGTTGATCTACTCCATATCTGAACTATATAATTTGCATGTGGGTTTGACAAGAGTTCAATATCTTGATATTTTAAAAGAAAAGATCAGGTATGTGTATATAAGATATATATATATACATATATATATATATATATATATATATATATATATATATATGTACATATATATATATATATATACATATATATATGTATATATATATATATATATATATATATATATATATGTATATATATATATATATATATATATAATAAAAAACTGAAGACCTTAGCTAGAATGTTTAAAGCAAAATACACCTTCAGTCCACATTATACACTGCACACGGCGTGCATCCAAGCTGATAAATTATGCCAACTAAGCTGATGTGAGTTGTTGCCTCACCCCTCTGCATCGCTGTCTGAGTCAGAGGAGAAACTGGGAGGTCGCGGCTCTGTTCTCAACTGCTCCTCCCTCCTCATCCGCTGCCTCTCCTTCGCCTCCTGCTCCTCCTGTTCCTCTTTCTGCAGGAGGTGGAAGTAGCTCTGGCCCCACTTAATTGCTGATGCCAAACGCCTGCAAAGCAGAGAGACACGAGCGAGAATCGTAAATACGGGGGGGCATCATCACCGGCGTTCTTTAATAATGATGTATGTTCGCTTTCCAACAACGCAAATGACAGAAAAGAAAAAAAAATACAAGGCGCATAAACCATAAATGTCAAGCCGACACATTAATCTCCCGTCTTTGTCAGAGACATACAAAAACCATCAAAGCCGATGAGTTACAGTCAACAGTGCCCGCTTGTCATTGTAATAATCCCTCACAACCATGCATGCACACACACACACACACACACACACACACACACACACACACACACACACACACACACACACACACACACACACACACACACACACACACACACACACACACACACACACACACACAAGCCTGCTGTAAATCATCCAAATCAGAGCACACCAAACCAGCAGGCAGGCACAAATGACACCTAACTAGAGCATTATGGGAGAAATGTGTTACGTCTGGCCAGATTAATGACTTAATTAAGGTGGTTTAGCTTCCAACCATAACCTTTCCTCAAATACTGTTTGCTTGTTTTTCTCATACTGCACGCGTAATTACCTTTGCATTAATGCTGCGGTGGAAAATTAAAAGACGCACGCCGGCACCTGTCGAGGTGACTTTGCCAGGAGACCGGCCACAGTAACACACCCCTGTGTTCCTTAATCATTTCACAAAAGTAGTCTGCCTTCTTCTGAGTGAAGGAGGAAGAGAAAGGCAGGTCAGAGTGCAGGCTGCTCTGAAGCTTGTTATAGTGAGTCAAGGTGGCGTACGCCGCGTCGGCCGTATGATCCTTTGTTGCTGGAATCGACTGGGGTTCAAAAGAAATATTACAGGGCTGTAAGTGCTATAATATGAAATGAAGGCTGCGGTTCAGCTTGTATAGATGTTTTTCATGCTGGAGGAAGCTCAGCTGTCATCAGGAGGTCAAATATGACAGTGAGGCCATATCTGAAGGAGAATGTACATGAGAATCGCTCGACAACTCACTATTATTGTTCATATACTTTTAGTGAGATTTTACTGAGATGATATGAACAGAGTGTTAGCTTTTACAATATTCTGTTTAAATGAAAGCTTTCAAGCAAAATGTTATTAGAAAACTTTGAATCGTTATAGGTACCACGTGGAGTATTTAAAGGTGTAGTGTGTAGGGTCTTAGGAGGATGTATTGGGGAGAAATTGAATGCGATATAATTACCATGACCTGGTTGACTGAGAACCTTCATCTAGTTTTTCACAGCACGTGCCCAGTGACCAACTCACTTTGAAATGACTGGGGTAACATCTTGGAACACAGTGTCCAGCTCTCTTTGTAAAACATGGCCAACATTTCTAATTTTCTCATTCCAATTTCATTTTGGAAAGGAAATGCAATCATTAGGTGTTTTAGACATTTGGCTAACCCACATGTCCAGAACAACTTATAGTGAATTTAACAAGAAGCAGCTTCAGTTTCCTGCTTATAAACATGTCAAGAAGCCAAGAAGAAGCGGTCAGTGACCTTACAATATTCTTGTGACCTTTTCTTTCCCGGCAAACTAGATTTTTTTTTTTTTGCAAGGGTGAAACCAGACAAGCAAGCGTATGGTCCAACCCTCTGCTGCTCCAGTTCTTATTTGTTATCTAGCGAGCAGCTGGCTGGTAATATTTTGCCCACAAGTGGAGCCAAGCACTTCAGCCTAGGAGGGGGGCACCGAGCACTTGTGTTCCAGCATGCTAATTTGGCTCTGTTCGGTGATACGAGTGCACCAGTTTAGCTCGGAGGCATGTCTGTTCTATTTGCATACCACCACACCCCTGATATTACTTATTAATCTTCAGATGTGACATCTAAGTCCAAAATGCTGCAGTCTTAATTAAAGTGTGTTTCTATCAGCATCGCTAATGACTCATAGCTTCAAATGTGCAAAAAGTTTCTCCCTGGAGTAGCTGCCGGCTGCCAAGAGTGTGGGAGGTGGCACAGTGACCTTGCCTCAGACGTGACTAATTCCGTTAGCTCTTTGTGCTAAAGTGACTCTTTCACTTCAGGTGATGTTTTTTTTGTTTTTTTTTAAATTGATTAATATCCTCTAACTAGCAGTCAAGTGGGAGTGTTTCTGCTCATGTTTGATGCACCACATGTTCAAATGTTTGTGACAACAGCACCAGTTGTGCCTGAGTGTAACATGAAGGCTGAACAATAATATGCTGAGGGGAGCAGGGGGGGAGGAAGCGGATAGAAGAAGCTGCCGAGTCAATGACAGGCTGCAGTATTTGGTGTGACAAGAAAATAAAAGGCATTGAGAAGAAGCAATGTATCATCAATACGCAAACACACAATGAAACTTTTGTGTTTGAAAGCCAAGACGCTCTGAAGTGAAACCCCATTATGCCTTTTCTCATCACCGCCGTCTGTCCTTCCAGTCAATAACAAGTTATTCTTCTTTGTGCGAGGGAATCATGGCCACAAATCAGACACTGGACTGAAAAGCCCATTCAAGTCGACAATGCTTGGAAGGAGGACTTGATAGGTGGTTCAAAATTGATCGCAATGTAAAAAATTCAGTCATTTGTGCACAGGGAGAGGGTAGTGGCGGTGGGGGACAGTTTTTAACAGATCGGATCATGGGAGCCCTTGGGTGGCAGCTTGTTGCCAGGCAACAAAAGAGATACGGTTCGTGGTAGGTGAGAAATCTTTACAGTGAATTCACCGACTAAGATGTCTGTTCTGAGTCTACTCATCGGCTCGACTCTCTCAGCAGCATAAAATTCTGTACGTGATTTTTTTTTAAACACACAAGTTCTGATTAAAGCCATTAGCATGGGGAAATTTGTAGGGTGTGATCCACGGGGCGCTGCAACACGACGTAAACGAGTTCAAACACATTTCCTAATTAAATCGTAATTATACATCCAACAGAAGAATGCTACTTGGGAAGTATTATCTGTCACATACAACGTGATGAGAAACAGGACTCACAAGACAGCATGGGATGTTTCATGTCAACATCGCCAGAGACAAACAGCCGACTGCGACAACACAAGCTGGCGCAGTCATAAATGACAGAGCACCACAGACGAGGGTAAGAGCCAAAACACTGATTGGGCTTTGTAGTGTCTACTGAGACAAAACAGGAAGGAAACAACAGGAAATACAACACCAAACTGGGCTGTCATGGTATCTACACACCAGATCATTTCTTGGAGCATCACAGTTGGCCTCCATGTTGTGACAGATGTGGGTGACCGTGCACTCTGGGTATAGCAGGATCGGTAAAACCCTATAAAATCAGTGCCAAGATTCAAAAACAACCTTATATTAACACGCTGTAAATAACATGGCTGTCGTGGTGCACGAACCAATCAAATTCAAGTGAATGTATTTAATTTTGTGTCCTAATTTCCATCTAATCTTTAAATGGAAGAAAAAGAGACAATTATTACAGCTTTGTGTGACAAATCCCGGTCCCCCAGAGGATTAGGCCTGTTTGAAATACATTATTTCACATTATGTAATGTTATCATCCAATTATCCTGATATTTTTGTGCTTTTATCTGAGAATTTTGATCTTTTTTCTGAAGTCCGACTTTAGTCAAAGCTTTACTCTCCTCTTATTAAGATCTTCACAAGTGAAATCCTTTTTTGTACTTGTGGAGATTATACATTAGTTTCTCTATCAGAATGTCCAGAGGCTGTGCTCAAATCATTCAGTTCTCAAAGCTTCGTTTGCAATCAAACGTCATGGTTATGTAACTGACTGATGGTTGAACTGCTGACCTTAATGTATTTGAGCAGTTCTGATAAATTTAACTATATACACACACAGCACTTGCAATCCAATCAAGAATAAATATAAAAACTGACACGACCCAACAGCACATGTTTAAAGGTCCTTTTTGTAAGAAGGTTGATTGTTGAGTCTCATTCCCAACTTGTCAATTAACAAGGCTTTGAGTTTCCCAGGTCGTCAACTACTGATGTTCTGGGTTGGTAGATCGGGCCGACCACCAACCCAGAGCATTAGTATTTGAGTATTTGAGTATGCAACCGCCACAACCCCTTTGTAATAGAACTGAATGCCGATTAATTGAGTGGCATGGAACTTTTACTTAATAATATATGGCCTGGATTTAATCTAATACAGATATGTACATGGACAGCTTTGGACACCACAGACGTGTGTTAGTTCTGTTGATCCTACTTTGTGGAGTCAGTAGATCGGCGTACAGGAAGACATATTTGTCGCATGCTTTTAAGAAGAAAAAGAGCTGCTGTGTCTGTTGTACTTAGCGCAAAAGGTAAATTGGAGAGATGTGGATGGCAACTGACCTCTTCACACAGCCTATCTTTAAATTCAGTGTTCATTTTGATTTTACAGAGCATAACGACGATACACACCTGAACAAAATCTTAAGACCGGGGGAAAATTACAAGTTAAGGTTTGTTAGTAGAGCTTCAAAAAGAAGCACCTCTACAACTCACGAATTAACATGTTAAATTGCCTTTGTTTTATCCGCACACAAACAGAAATTAAATACATAAAAATAACAACATGTGGTATAAAGGGGAGTTAAGTGCTCTCACTATTTCTTGGCTGCTTCCTGTCCTGGCTAACCAGCTCCTGGCTCTAGCTTCATGCTTAATGAGCAAACATTAGAGTGGCATCCATCTTTTCGCTCCCCATTCACAGCAAGGAAAAACAAAACAAAACAAAATGCCAAACTATTACTCTAATAAGTGTAGGACATTGTTTCAGTCAAATAATGCAGCTGTTTTCAGTTTTTCAGATGCCATTTTTGTCCGTCATGAGGAAACACAATAAAAATCAATTATTTCCATTGCACTGGGAGGAGGCAGAAATATCAGGACAGGATCAAGACAGGAGATAAATGATAGAATATGTTTTGCTGTGATTTCGGTGAATGGACCCTTTGGTGTGATATCTGTGGCAAGAGAGGATAATGGTAATAATCAGAGGGTTAATATTTCCATTAAGACATCAATTATGAAGTAATGCATTGCTGAAAAACCGACCACTACATGTCAAAAGTTTCCACCTAACCGCCCGAGCTGAAAACAGTACCAGCCTAAGAGGTTTGCTCTGGCCAGAGAAGCGGTGAGATGTATGAGCTTTCGACATGTGAGCTGACAGAGAATGGGCTGCCATTTGGCCTAAAAGGCACCACAGCCCCAAATCATTACTACTGTATTCACTTGCAGGGATAAACAGCCACAATTCATGTGGGGGTTAGTTTCTCCTGTGAAAATGGCAACCTTTCCCCATAACACCTGTATGAATAATTCAACACTCTGGGCTCTATCAGAGGCTGTCAGAAATGTCAGCCGGTTGGAAGTACCCTTGGCTGCCCCGAGAGGATGTTGTCTCTACACCCTGTGGTGGGGTTAGGGGGTTGCGTGCACACACACACGCACACACAGACACACACACAAACACATACACACCGAACCAAATGCCACAGCTTTTTCAGTGCCAGGACTCCACTGCCTGCAGGACACAGAAACACTGAAAGCTGAGCATACCTGCAGTGAGCAGACAGTTGCAGTTTTCCCTTTTTTGCATGAGCAATGTTATTGTTATATGTGACTTTTTCCATACATAGGTGATACAGGAGCTCTCATCTGTTTCTGAGGAAACAGCAGTTAAACACCACATATTTATAACAACAGAAGGGATTCATTCTTTCCATATTTGCTGAACACCCACAGACGTAATTCTCACCTGGCGTGGCCCAGATGCTTCCTCAGGGAAATGATATCTGCTCTTTTTCCGGCCTGGGTACAGCAAACTGGCAACCTCTGCAGGGAAAGTGCATAAAAACAAAGACATTAAAACAAAAGGACGAGCAGCTTTTATCTTTTCGTCTTCGGAGCACTTCTTCACCCATGAAAGACTCTGTCGCATCCCCATGTGACCTCTGCAGTGGTGGATCGGGCACCTGGCCAAGAGTCAAAATTGTGTCTCTAATATGACATCGCTTATGGAAGTGACAGATAATCAGGCAATTAATCTCTACATAATTTACTGCATTGAGTAAAAAAACCTCCTTATGCAAGATAAACTGATGTTTTCTACAGTATAAATTGATAACATGGTGTGAGAGGAGTATAAATGTGGGCCTAACGATTAACAGTCACACCTTGCCTCCTCCTGTGGAATCTGGACGGATGCTGTTAATGGACTGGCTGGTCTTTGGTGGGTCATCTGTGGCCATCTATAAATAGATTATTTCGAGAGGAGGCAAAGGGGCATTAGCTTGGGCTGGATATTTTAATTGTATTTTATTTTGACATCTAAATACAAGGAATATGATGTTGAAGTAAAAACAGTATTTATAAACAGAAACCAAACAATACCTACACCTGAATTACATCAGTATGAACTCATAATGAAAAGTTAATATCTGGTAAAATGCTAAAATATAACAACTGTGTTGCTGACCAGGAAGGAGAATCCTACTTTTGCCTACCTCTGTGTGACGTCATCGCTGCCTTTGGCTACTAAGAGTTTTAACTGGTAAATCTGCAGCCAATATCAGTGTAAACCACATATGGGCCATGCGAGAATGGAAATCTTCACAGGTGTAGCATCAGGTAGTGAGGGTGGACCCGATGTCTTTAAGTCCATTTTGTTTTGTTAATGAAAATCACTTTGGAATAGCTGTTTGCTTTTGGCCCACTACTAACTTTCAGTTTTGGCCCTCCAAGGGAAAAAGTTTGCGCACACCTGTTCTAAAGTATGGCCAAGTTAATTGAAATGCTTCTGTCTTTGCATCATCACCAAGAATATTTCCACTTCAAAAAATTGTGATCCACCCAAGAGAGTGTTTCTTCCATCCTCATACCAGCTTGCACAAATTTTAATCAAGCCACCGCTCAGACTCTGACAACAGATCAATGATTAAAAAGCAAGCCAAACACGATCCATTCCTCCCATCTTCTGACTACTTCATTCTGATAACTGGTTCAAACGCTGCTGTAATCATGCAAAATTAACCTGTGAAACTTTCTCCGGTAGGTCAGTTACCGCTAAATCCAAACTCATGGAACTTCATTTAAAATTCTCCAAATGTGTAAACATGACATATCTTCAATGAAGAGTGAGACAAACTGAAAGACAGGATCATTGTTCCAACCTTAAAGCTGGAGAGAAAAAAGGAGAAACTGTGTGATAAGTTTCAGAGAGTAAAAGCTGAACCGTTGATGGTTAATGTAGTTTAAAAAAGCCTCTCCCCTAAATGTCAGGACCTCTTTAGATTTATGGCAAAGCTATGAACTGGACAAGGACCAAGCTGAGCTCAAGTCTTCAAGCCGCAGCACCCAAAAGGACAAGAGAACGTGCAGGAGAGCATGGAAATGCCACGGCCGTCATATTTCACTGTGAGGCCTCTCTCCGAGCAGTCCTGCCCCTGCTCCGCCCCACCGTCTCTCTTCATCTTCCTCCTCACCCTCCTTCTCCTCATCATCCCCTTGTCCCCACACGCGTCTGCTGATGGATGAGCTCATTTGCTGCAAATCTCTTTCGAGTCAAACCGGGACACTGTTGTTGCCTTCCTGCTACTTCAGTGGACACAGGGAATAGATACCTCAGCGTATGAATACTGTATGTGCACACATTGATCACACAGGGGGGTGCACGCTCCAATACATACATACATTTAATGGAAAAACATCCTTTAGAAACGGTCTTGAACGTGGTCTCGGCCTGTGCATTCCCATCGACGCCCCAGAGCAATACCATACACTGTTGTTAGTATTGCATTTGTCTTAACAGCACCACAGAGAGCTGAATCAAAAGCATTGTAAATGCAATAACATACGGCAGGAAACCGCAGAAGAGGAGATTGCCTTGTTTTCCCCCCTTGCTGATTTACAGTGTATACGGGGCTATTCTTGTTCACTGTAGTCATAGAGACAATGGATTGGCAACAGGCATGGCTAAACCAATTCAGCGAATGAATTTCTTCAAACCAATAGCTTCGTTTTATGTCATATCGAGGTTCAAGCAGCGCTCTGCGTTATTCCTGACTCATTGCCGGCTGCAGTAACTTGTAAAATGGCTTCACGAAAATATATTTCCATAGATAAGCCACTCCATTCTGATGTGTCACTTTTGATACGTGGCACGTCTCTCTATTCGCCGGCCAGCCAACCCGCCTGAGCAACCGAGCCAGCCTCACAATAACTATGATGAATGTAGTGTCCACAGGGACAAACCAGCCGTTTGACACTTCATCCCCCTTGATGCATTAGCTGCTAATATCCCGTGGATTCGTGGCGGGCTGTTTGAAGCCTTGTGATTCGCTGTGACTGGCCTGTGCTGAGCCCTCCCCTGAGCGTAGGTGACTGTAATCATCTTACAAATGGCAGCGTCTTACTTCAAATGCATTTGTTAGCGGGGAACAGGCTTGGGGGGGATCAGACACAGCATCTGTGTTGCTGATTAGGAAAACTGCCTCTGCAGAGCCCATTGGGCCATCAGAACTATCTCTGAAGATCCTCCAACTCAAATCGCACCGAGGACTGGTGAAGTAAACTGGGTCACGGGTGTGTTTCCCATCCTTTGACTGCAAGTCCGAAATGTGTTTTCATCTGGGCTGGAAAATCTGATTTGCGACACACTTGATGTGCTCGAGTGCAGAGGAGGGTCAGCGTCCATTCAAAGTAGATGACGTGACCGGTCTTGGATGGGACTGTGTCGCCCTGAGGGGGGGCATCTGGGGTTACTGATGAACGGGAGATAGGAGCCCGGCCATAAAATGAACAAGATCACACACACTAACACAGAAAGATATGAAAATATCAGTTGAGAGGGGCATTAGCAGTTCAAGGGAGGGGAAGCAGGAGGGCCCATGACGACTTTCTGATCTTTGGCAGCCTCCAGATGGGATGGGATGAATCAGAAATTGGAAAAATAAATAAAAAAAGATAGCAGAGAAAGAGAGTTTGAGTTATTTCAATGAGCTTTTTTTTTATTCGGGGTGAGATGAATGAACTGCCAGTGATCTTTGAAGTTCATACTGAATCATCATCAAATGATTTGGTGGTGATGTGTTTACAGGAGTGAGGAAACCAGAGAAGAAGACATTGTAAAGTCTCTTCTTGGTCTTCAAACACACGACCAACAAACAAAACTAACTGTAGTCTGGATTTGACTGAAGTGCAGAAAATTCTGAATTACCGTTCCCACTTGTTGTCCCATATTCTCCTGGGTGACTGATTTGGTTTCCAGATGTGAGGGCCGTCTCCAGGGAGGCGGCGACGTCATGCAGCGCTGCCGGCTCAGCTGCAGCCCTCCTCGGTCCTGATTCTCCCGGGAGTCCGTGCGTCCTCGACGGCTCGCCACGAAGCGAGCTGCACCCAAACGACGCGGATCCAGCGCAGAATTTCTACTAGTCATGATGAGTATGTGACTTACGAAGGAGACTTAAGACTCACCGAAGCAGTGACACATCACTGGAGTGTACAGACAGTGTTATTACGCGTCAAAACATCGACACGAAGTCGCCAAACTTTTGGCTCCACGCGTTTTTGCCCTCCGACCTCCGTTTCCCATGGTAACGGTGAATGAAGCTCAGCCCACAAGGAAGTGAGTAACACGACGCGGCCAAAAGTATGTGGACAGTCCTGTGTGCAGCTATGTAATGGGACAATTCAGATCTGGACTTATTTTCCAACCTTTGCATGAAAAACCTCCCAAAAACAAATCCAACCTACTCCATCCTATTTTGCATCACAATAGAGTTTTTTGCAGCAAGTTTTTACAATGTAGGCTACTGTAGACATCTTTTCAACTTCAGTCATAGACGTCTAAACAACTTCTTGTGGTTCAGAATTAAAGCTTCAGGGAGGATTCAAACCCCTGGTTTCAAACTCAGCCTGCACTTTGCCAGGTGAGCTATTTACCAGCTTTTTAATATACCATGTTTTGGTCATCCAACCTTAGAACATTAGCCTACTTGATGAGGGTTGGATGACCTTAAGATGGTATGTAAAAAAGCTGATAAAAGATCAAATCCACCCTGTATATTTTGCTGCCTGGAGTAAAATTTAGCGTCATAAAATTAAAAAGGCGTCTAAAAAAAAGGTCACAAAAACATTCTCATTGTAGCTCTCCGCTGGATGTCTTTTCAATGTCTGCAAAGACTTTTGGATATGTTTTTTGTTCAGTGGGATTAGACTAATAATGACCTGATCCTGATCATTGGTTTATAATATTCAATTCAGTATTGACTGAAATATTTTTTTTAAAGCATGGTTGTGTTATTGCCGATTTAATGATTACAGTGGACTGTGTGGAAAAGAACATCTTCACTTGGGATGAGTTCAGATCTCCATCCACATTTTATTCACTTTCCAGCAGAGTCATCCTGACCTTAAACACCCTCTTCCTTTATATAATTATTTCTTAGTAATAAATAGAAATGATTAAAGTTGACTATTTATTGATCATTCATATAGCCTATTGATCAGGATTAACAGTGTAAATGTTAAAATATTTGACAAGTATTAACAACTGGCTTTTGATAGGCTACATTATTTGATTTTTGTACTTTGTGCTGCACTTTTTCTCTTGTTACATTAATTTACTTTTGACTTTGTTCTCAACAAGGTGCCATGCAAAAGAAAAGATGTGTTATATTAGCCTATATATTGTTGTTGTTAATTACTAGCCAAGCACAGGTGTTAACAATGACCGACTATTAATTTTATTATTTACATCTGTACGTTACTACGCTACTGTTCTGCCATTTCAAAATGTCTGCCATAAAAAACAAACAAAAAAAGAGCTGATTATCATTTGTTATCATTTGTTTGTGTTTGGCTACATCAGTATTAAATCACACACCACTGAGATAATAGATGTTATGAAACCATCAATCACACTCGACAAGTTGTGACTTTATTGACGTTAGCTGAAGTGAGCCAAAGCTTTTGTGATAGTTGGTTTTGTGAAAGTCACGGCTCTGTGTGGGACTGCATGCAATCCATCCAAATTAATAAATCAAGATAATGTTGCAGAATCAATATTCATTTCCCCTCAGCCCATTAACCTACCATTTCACGCTCCGTCTCTTCGGTACCATTAGAGATCAACCCGGAAGACTCTCAACCTACTAATTGCGAAGATTACAGTCTAATCACCTCGTGACTGACTATCTATTTTACGAAACAGAAAAAAAAAGTGTTGGAATACACAAAGTAATGAGTTTACTCTGTCGAGCTGGATTGACTCGACCCTCTGCCACTAATTAACAGGCAGAGAAGAGGAACTAATCAGTGAGATCGGCCGCTGGTGTTGGTGCTGGAAACTGGGGTGACCAGATCCCAACAAACCAAAAGCGAGACAGCATCGATCCCACAGTGTGAGACACTGTGGGATCGATGCTGAGAGGTACTCTAAAATGTTCAAATAATGATCAGTTAACTTAAAAAAAGGACCATTTCTATTCCGCCCCTCAGCTTCTAACATATGTTTTGCCCTTTAGCTGATTCAGTACCATGCTGCTTTTGTACAATCACATTATTTTCTTTGTTTTTTTGCAATCTCCAAGTGTAAAACAAATGACTAGTGCTACTACCACAGTCTGCTGACCTGTATTAATTTGAGTGCTGCACAGTGTAATAAATGCTGGTCATTTCAGCTGCTGTTACCAGTCTTAGTTTCCATCATGTTCTGCCTAAATCTCATTGGACGTAGCTTGGAAGCAAAGACAGTGACAGTGATAGGTTAACCTGTACTTCCCTCTGATGACAGCCCTCCCTGTTTTTACAGCAATTGGATGAAGGCCAGATTTTAGGAGAGCGTGTCAAAGCGTCTGTCCTGCAGCAGTTTGACATTGAAAACTATAGCCAATCAAAATGTGGGACATCATCTCCATATGTGGGACATGGGACAAGGGACAAAAATGCTGATCACCTGGTCACCCTACTGGAAACCTGCATGTGCAGGGCGAGCAACCCCAAGCAATGGCCTCATTTACTTTACATGTGGAAATGGGTGAAATCATTTTAGAAAAAGTTAATTTTACAATAATCTCACTAAAAACACCTGCCATTTTTTTCTGCTCTAGCCATCTCAACTAGTGTTAAAGAGAAGTGTGTACATTTTGGTGCACCATGGGCAGGATGGCAGCCTCTATACTGATGGCTAAAACAGAGGAACTGTTTTTCAGGCAACTCCAGCAGCAGCAGCAGAGAATCCCAATTTAACCTCTCACAGCATATCCTACAGACAGAATCTGCGGGTGAGGCATCACGCAAAGTGTCAGAAACATCTGCTCAATCTGTTGTGTGCTCCAGTGGACAGTATGCTGAGATCTCAGGGCACACGGCTCTAAAAATGAAGCGCTGACAAGTCTGTCACACTTGATAAAAGAGGGAACAATAATAATCCTGTTGAAACTGTGGAGCGAAAGAGAAATGGAGTGGAAGCGAGCTTTGTACACTCAATACACACACATGGCCCTGAAATGTTTCAGATAACGCAAAAAATAGCATTTTGTGTCCTTTTCGGTCTTGAGGAGAGGTGTTTCATGCTCCAGACGAACTGCTGCCACTGTCCTTGGAGGGGGAAGAGACACCGTCACAGGCTCATGACAAGACGAGGAGCCCAGTCACCACTGATAGAATTCACTGGGATGTGAGAGGAATGGCTTCAGGCAACAAATGCAACAGTTCAAACACAAACCAGCCTCGGCCAACTGCTCGCTATTTGCCATTGTGCCCTCAAAAGTTATAAATACAACTAATTAGTCTGCCACCTTCTATGGGCCAGCAAGAGGTAATGACCTCCCTTCCACACCCATCACCCCATGCCCACACTCCCTTCTCATGGGATTGGCATGAGTGCTTAATAAGTGCGTAAACAGACAGGAGCAATATATAAAGCCCCTCTGAGATTTCTCCATCTCACCACCCTTGGCTGTGGCAAAGCTTTCTCTAACATTCCCTCCCTCATTAAGGAGATTTTAGCTGCTAAACTTTCACTGAGTCAACAGCAAGAGTCCAAAAGTTACGGTCATCAGAAAAAGGGCTGCCGTTTTTCATCTTCTCCCCAGGTTTTGTTGTCTGTCTCATTTTATTTCTTGAAACATGAGCGAGCAGGCCAAAACAGAGCTGTCATGTGGCGAGCACAGCAGGGGCGTCCCCTGGTACCCCCTGAGAAAATGGTGGCAGTCCAGCCGGCTTTTCAATCAGGATGTTGGCCTGCCGCCTTTCCTGGAGCCGTGGGACCCTCGGTGGATGGATGTGGAAGGGCTCCAGAGGAGTTTGGCAGCCTGCT
This sequence comes from Pagrus major, assembly GCF_040436345.1. Classification (NCBI taxonomy): domain Eukaryota; kingdom Metazoa; phylum Chordata; class Actinopteri; order Spariformes; family Sparidae; genus Pagrus; species Pagrus major. The sequence continues at coordinate 19,762,060 of NC_133219.1, forward strand.
CCTGGCCGGGGTACATACCCCCTCCGCTGTTTGTGCCCTACATCTCTGGGTCGATGCATCATCCCGGCCAGAAGATTAGCAAGGAGCAGTACAAGTGGAGGGTCAGCCTGGACGTGGCTCACTTCTCCCCCTCAGAGATTTCTCTCAGCGTCAGAGACGGATTCCTGGAGGTTGGAGGTACAGAACATCGACTCACAGTTCTGTTAATTAAACAGCTCTAAAAGTTCACTTTATTATACATTGCTAATTAGTTTTTCACAGAGGGCAGCTTCTACTCCTAATGAAGTATTAATAATCTTATCTATCTAATATTATCATCTCAAAGAGTGACGCAGTTATCAAAATAGACTTTTCTCTCACAGTTCACAGAATAAACCCCTTAAAACGAAATGAGGATGGAAAAGAAGCTGAATGTAACAAAATTAAAAAGCTGCTTTAATAATGTGCTCAGGGAAGTCACAGCTCTGTGGCAGAAATTAATTTCTGTGTTGAGTGGTTTCTCTCTGTTGCCTGATTCATCTGTGTGTCCTCACATTCTTACACATAAACGGCAAATCCATCCCCAGGGAAACACGAGGAGAGGCCAGACGAGCATGGATTTATTGCCAGATGTTTTACAAGGAAATACAGGTATGCAAAGTAAACACTGATTGTACCTGCAGATGGTGAAATATGCACAGTTTAAGCTATTCTAAACACCACTCGGCAGCCAAGTATGCAGCACTGAAGGTCTGTTTCTTTGACAGTATCTGATCTCTAAAATGCTCACTGAGCTGAAAAATGAGATATTATGTACGTCAGTTTCAGTATTAGAAAACACTGGCACTTTGCATGTAGAGACACTATAAACATGCTGTCGTTTTTCAGGCTCCCAGCTGAGATTGATGCGACCAAAATCGTATCTACACTCTCCGTTGATGGTATCCTCTCTGTGGAAGCTCCAGTTCCTGAAACCTCAGTTCCTGCTGCCACCGTCATTCCCATAAAGGTGATCACATCTTTATTTACATTTAAAGCAAGATGATGTCACTTTTTAAAAAATTTTTACCTTAAAATAACAGCTTAAAAAAATCGTGTTGATGGTACAGTGTCTTGTAATTGGGTGAATGGTGTCTCCCTATCACTTGTTGTAACTTGTAACTTCAGTGAGAGGGTAGGATCACAGCGTTACATACATGTTTACTTCAACATACATGTTTTCAACACATAAAATTGTTATGATGTAATGAGTGTTGGTTGTAGTTAGCACCTACATTACATCTGACAAATTGTTACAAACCTGGGATTTGTATTTTCTGAAAGTAGTGACGCACTCAGGAACTGTGAGGAGTGACAAATCACACAATATGCAAATTTCTACATAATGTCGCTTTAAAGGAATATAGGACATTTTCGGTAGATATGCTTTTTAATTTCTTGCTGAGAGTTAGATGTGAAGATCGATGCCATTTACATATGTGTCCAGTAAATGTAAGTCTTTACAGCTGGTAAGCTTAGCTTAGCATAAACACCTGGAAGCTAACCTGACTCTGTCTGAAACATTGATTGTACAACATATGGACAGAAAAAAAAAGTGGAGTGCCTTTATCTTGTGTTGTTTCTAATGGCCTGCAGGGGGTGACTCCACTGGTTTCAAAAAGAAGTCAGCTTGTATGTAAGCTTATGAGAAAATGACCCAAATTGTCACTTGATTTATAACCTCAGTAAACAGTTTCCTAATGAGTTTATTAGTAAATAGATAATAAGGCAAAACTTGAGGCTTCAAAACAAAAGTCTACAAACCAATGTGTGACGTCTCAGTATTTTTAAACTGTATTTGAAGTTAATCTGCCTCCAAGCACCTCTAAAGCTCAGAAATTACCACATTTTACGTCTTTAGTGTGGTTGTAGTTGTGGAGGCTGCTCTCATAGTCCAGCACATAACCCAGCGACTGATTTTTACACTTTGGTTTTTGTATTTGTTTTTGATTAAACAAGCAACATTATTATTAGTGAGCTTTAGAGGTGACTTTTGTGAGCCAGGCCAGCTGTTTTCCTTTGTTCCCAGTCTAAACTAAGCTAACCCGCTGCTGGCTCTAGCCTTGTGCAGTATTTATCAGACACATACATGAGTGTTAGCAATCTTTTCATCTACCAACAAAAAAGCTAATTGCTCAAAATGTCAAACTGTTCATTTAAGCTGATTTTCAAGACGCATTCTGAACAAACTCTGCTGATTGCATCCAATTCTATATACCTCTTGAGTTTCCACTTATCAAAAGACTCTCATAAAAAATCAGTAATAAGGGAATGCATGAAAGTGAACCTTTAATCAAAATAGTCATAACATCATTTCACTGCTGACATTTTCAACATATTTATGCACAAATGCAGGTGGAGATGGAGGCCACAGGAGAAGAACAGGAGAAAGAAGAAGCCCCTGATACGGATCCAGCACCAGAGGCTCCAGATTTTCCATCTGCTGAGGATGAAGGAGAAGAGTCTCCACTAGAGGTCCATGGAGACCAGGCCCACCCTGACAGCGCCACAGCTGGGCTTGAGCAGCATGAAGAGAGGAGGGAAAAGGAGGAGGAGACCCTTGAAAAGCCAACTGGAGAGTCCCACCCTTCAGTCCCCGCAGATGGTGAAGGCACAGAGAGTCGTCAAGATTCTGCTGAGCAGCAGGAAACCTTGGAAAGTCAAGAAAGCCCAGACACAGACACACCCACACAGACGGAACACAAAGAACCAGCCGTGGATGGAGAGATCCACGTAATGGCAGGCTCGGGGGAGCCTGCTGAGAAAATCACCCAGCCTGAGGAGCAAGAGTTGGGCACGAGTCCACCTAGCGAGGTCCTGAGCCAGGAGCTGGAGCATCCCGACGTTAAGCAGTAGAAACAGAAATACCCTCAAAATGTTGCACATGCCACATATTGACGAGATAGTCACACAGCCTGCATAGCTTGCCCTGCACCAGTTCTACCACTGCATTTTAGCCAATAGACAAAATAGCCATATAACCATGCTGTCTTTGGAGCTCCAATAAAGCAAAAGCATGTGAAAATGTTAAAATACCGTGTTGGTGTTAGTCGTTATTTCTACATGCTTCACTTCCTCTCAATCTAACAGTGAATTGTGGCTGATTTACATGTGACTTTTGCAACTGCTCATGAATAGCTGACCACATTCATGAGCATCATATTCATGGTTACCTCTGATAACACGTGAGTGCAAAATTAAAAAAGAGATTAATTATCACACTGTTTCAGCTAAGAGGTTTTGACATTAATCAGATACTATATGTTTGCACAGCTGTGCATTAGTCACTTCTACACCAGTAACTTGCCCAAGGAGGAACTGGCATGACTCCAAAATTGCTGTTGCCATGGCAGCGCAAGTCCACACATATCATCTAATACCAATAAATACAACAGTTTATGTGAGCTGGCACATCACACAAAGCGGCGCCTTTGCACAGCCGAAAACCGGGGAGGCCTTTTGTTGCTTCCACAGTGTGGCTCCAGTTTGGAAACTTTTTAAATTCAAACTGATCATCCCTCCTGATTCCAATACGCAGAGAAGATTACATTATTTTGCATCACACAACATGCAATGGAACTGCCCCAATTTTTTGCACTTTTGCATACAAAAGCTCTGGCAGTGCTGCCTCCGTGCGTTCGGGCCGTTCTGCAGCACACAGCAATGCCAATCTCACCCAGCACTAAGCCCTCTGCTAATCTGCTGCCCAATTCCTTCTGTTATCCAACAATAACACCACAGGCTCCCTGGATCCCTGGAACCCAGCCCGTGAGTGGCACGGTTCTCAATAAAAGACACAGATGTTAAGACACACTGAGAGACTGGCTGGACATTTTTTATTGCATCAGCCAATACAAAGACATCAACAGAAAAGAAGGCAGGAAACAAACGTCTTTGGCATACGAGTCGGTCTGTCCGCTCCAACAATCATGCAGCCATCTTTCTGAATGCTCAAATAGAAAAGAGAGATGCAAACCATATTGCAAAACCTGGAACACTTCAGATGAATATTTTTAATGAATTGGCACATATTAAAGTATATTTACAATACACAGTATTAATGCACACAATTCACCCTCTAATGAAGCCACAAAAGGTAACTTACTTTCGTTTCTTGTCAGTTTAAGTGACATTCATTAACTCAAAAAGATAAACAACTGTGGACTGAAGGAAGTCAAGACACTCAAGTTAATAAAGACACATCGTCATTTCTGACCAAATAAATCACATAGGACACATTTAACGCAAAGACTGTTCCACTAAATAAATGGCATGGTAATATAAATACAAGTATAAATTTTGATCTTGAGAGGTTCACACAGTGTCATGGATTACTGAGAACATCCTCGTGGCCCAGCAGCTCTTGCATATGCACAAGTGAACACACCGAGGGCTCCATACGTTGTAGCTTTTAGAAAATTTTTGATCTTCAGTACACAAAAATTTAGCCCCTGTTGCCATTGTCACAGAGCTCAGCCTTGACTTTTAAAAAGATAAAAAAAACAATCAACGATCTTTGAAAACATCCAGAACACTTACTGCTGATCTGAAGATATTTATAAACTCTCCAAAGACTCTTCAGACCACGTGGGTGAAAAGATATCCACCTTCCGCACCATAAAAAAGATGTTTTCCTTCTCAAATTTGTGACTGAAAGGTAGTCAGAAACCACATCTGTTTTTGCTCTTCATGCACAAAACAAGAAAAGTGTTTAAACATTTGATAGAAAGAACATCAACATAGATAAATATAAGTGTTGGATAGGAAAGTTGCAACAAGGGAAAAACCGGTTACAAATTATCTTTAAGTTACAGCTAGGCTCAAATTTTTCAGAAAATCAGTTGCTTAACTCTGTGACTCAATTTTGCCTTGTGCAGCTTTCATAAAGATATCAAACAGGACTTTTCTTTCATATTTTACACAATTTAATTCCAGGTGTCTAACAACATGAAGCTGAAGGCCACACATTTCATACCAAACTAGTAATCAGTTTTGCAGGATGATCTGTTATGTTAATTGTCAGGTGGGGGTTTAGACCACTTCCTCTTGGGGCTTTGGGGCCTCCACCTCTAGTGTGTCGCCAGCCTGGGAGGGGTCGTTGCTGAACAGGTAATACGGAGGCGTCTGCCGAGCTTCGATAATGAGGACACCCTCGGGGGACAGGGAGGCGAAAACGGTCAGGGGGTCCACATCTATCGGGATCCTGATGGAACAGAGGAGAAGAGGGTTGAGAATATGGTTTCTTTTTATGCAAGGATAGAAGTTTAGATGTTACGAGCAGAAGAAGTTTGCTCGGTGGAAAATCTGTAAACTTCTGTGTGCGCTCGGCATGTTTAAAAGCACAAGTGGGAGGAACAACATAAGGGGAGCGGTGAGGAGAAACAGCCTAGAGGAACATTTCAGTTCTTGCTTGGAGGTCATGCAAGACTCTGTGACATTTTCCTTCATAACAGCTGCAGTGAAATATTGTTAAATGCTGGAGTTTTCTTTTATTGACACTGTGTCCATGCCCATAAACAGCCAGCAGTCGGAGGATTTTAACGCTCTGGGAATGACTCGGCTCATTTTGACTGTTATTAAAAACGTTCACCCTGTCCTCCTTGGCTAACACTCATTTTATCTCACGCCTCGGAGACAAACTGAAAGCCATCGGGAGTTTTTATTCAACATACCGCAGACCTGCAACAAAGAGGAGGGGGAGAAAACGCAGGGTGGGACCAGCTGTGGGCTTATGAAAATGAAGTCTGATTCCAATTAATGTGTGTGTCTGTCTGCATACGTTTAACACCTGTACATTTCCATCGGTGTACACTTTCCTAACCTGCTGCTAACATCTGTCATAGGCAACAGCTAATTGTGTGTCTGGCATTTTTTTTTTCCCCCTTGTCTTTGACACTTCTCATGCTGAAAATGTTGTATTTTCCAGAGCCGAGCGGGATAATTGGCTTCCAAAACTTGCAGGCGGATACAAAGTGTTGATGGAAAGTCAGCCAGAGCTGCGGTTTGTTTAAGGTTTACTTACACACTTTAGAAACAATTAGATTTAAAGTTTATTTTCAAAACAATACACATCCCTTTGGAATGAACGTCCTCCCAAATCTGCTGTAGAGGCACACAGAGAGAGATCCAGGCAACTCTGTGTGGCCAAATATGGGTATTGTAGGTTTTCTGTGTGAGCAGCCAAGTGTCTTTGGGAGTTAATATAAACATCAGGCTACAGTGCTCAGAGGAGGAGACTGTGGATTCACCCTCCATTTAATTAGCGAGGACCCTCCACCGGCTTCACACTCCACTGAGAAATACAAGTCAGACAGGGCCGATAACTTCACCTCATAGAAAGCAGACAGACATGGAGGTAAAGTCAGGTCTATTTGTGTAGCCAAACATCCCATGTAGTGTCTCAGTGAGCATTACAGGCCCACTTCAACAACAACATCCTCCAGACCAAAGACCGCAAAGAAGACGCAAGGAAAAATAACAAAAACAAACAAAAATTGTAAAAATGGCTGCGGACGCAATAGGATCTGTTACTATAAAAGGCAATTACAAAGAAAATAGAGAGAAAGTTGTAACAGGAACATAAATACAGAGTCCAACAGTAGGATTATAGTAAATCCAATTTAGATAGAACAAGACCAATAAAACATGTCCACAGAGATAGGCTGCAGGAAATAGGTCCCTGAGAATGTCTTCATTTGTTCCAAGGCGCTCAGGTACACGTGAGTTTGTGTGGGGGGTTAGAGAAGATGGTGAGGCCCACATGTTTGAAGAACACTCATTAAGATCTCCTATACTGTAATGAGGCCTTACATTTAAGGAAAATGAAGATGGCTTAATTCCTGTGCCAAGCTCCTGTCAACTCTTACAGTGGAGCAATAGAAAACCTGACTGGAAACATCACAAACAAGGTTTGCTCATGAACCAGGACAGGAAGGCTCTACAGTGGGTGATTAAAACCGCCCAGAACATCACTGGTACCCATCTATTAAGCATCAGTGACATCGGTGAAGTGTGATGTCTGCACAGAGCCCAAAGGATACCTAAAGACAACACCCACCCCAGCCACAGTCTGTTCACCCTGCTGCCGTCTGACAAAAGATACAGAAGTATCCGCTGCTGTAGCACCAGACTCCGGAGCAGCTTCTTTCCTCAGGCTGTGAGACTCCTGAACTCCTCCTCAAACACTCCACCATAATTAGTTTATATTTCTGACTTGATTATTATTTATTAATTAGTCTGTATAGTTGTTTCTATGTATGTAACTTTGAAAAACACAAACAGAAATTTCATTATACAATCTGGTATTGCATAATGACAAATTCATCTTGAATCTTGAATATGTACAGGAAAACAACATCAAACTCGCTCATTTTTATAGCAGGGTGTAGGTGTAAGTTTTGTCATCAAGTTTCTATATCATTTATTCTCAGAATGGGGTCTGAGATCAAGCAGTACTCTCTGCTACTTTTGGATTATTTCCACAGTGATAAATTCAGTCACTTCATTATAGTTTCAAAAAACATTTGAAAAAAAATCCAAATATTAATACAAGATGAAGAATCTACAGCCACGCTAGGTAATGTTTGCAGGTGTACTCCTGCTTTTGGACTGTATTTCTATTACTGAAACTTTCTTTTAGTGTTTTGTAATTGCCCCCTTTCCACCTACAGCTCCTACTGCATCCTTTAGCAGGTCCACCATCATTGTTTAGCATGTTAGCATTGCTAACATATGCTAATTAGCACTAATGACAAAGCAGAGCTGAGCCTGAATATCATTCATTTTGCAAGCGTTTTGTTGTAAACTAAAGTAATGGAAACATCTTGATTCAGAACTGATGGTGGTGCTGTCGAGGAAAAGTTAAGTGATCCCCAAAGTTAGTACAGTCTATCCTGTGGGGACCATGACTGTGTGTACCAAATATCATGGCAATTTATCTAATTCACTCAAAACCACAAATCTGAATCATGGAAGTGATCTGGACCAGAGAAGTGGGCTGTCTGACTGACACTGCCGCCCACAGAGCCATGACACTAACATGGCTAATAATGATTTAATCACCTGGTCAGTACAATATGTACTCTGTCAATATACTGAGGAAAATGACTTTGAAGCTGGAATGTGAAGTTGGTGTAAGCCAGGATTAATGTTTAATATTTTTTACTTATCAAATCCCTCCCAGGCCCACACATGTGTCAGTATCTCCCCCCCCCCACCTTCCTTCAAGGAGCCAATTGCTGCGAAGCAAAGTTGCCCCTTCTGACAAAGTCAAATCACTCAGCCGGCCCATTACGTAGAACTCGGGCAGAAACCTTATCTGTCCAGCTCGGGGAGTTTATTTACTTCTGGCAAGCGCATGTTTTATCTCACACATTGATTTTGTACAGCTGCCAAAAAGCTGTCCAATATGCTTTTCCCCTGAAGAGATACTGAGGCAGAGAGAGACAAGAGAGTGAGACCGGACAAAGTGAGGATGTGTTCATGGAGTGTGTGTAGTGCGTAAAACATACTGTATAGCCGTGTGCTCCTTCCCACACACCCAGACACAGTGCACATGAGTCACGCAGTAGTATCATGTGTCTCATGAGATTGGAAACAGAGGCAGAGCGAAATATTCTTAAATAACATACAGCCAAAAGTGAAGACACAAACGGATGGGAGTTGCTGTGTTGCCGCTGGGCTACATGACCTGAGGTCTTCAAGCTACCTTTGCCCTCAGAACTGGTTCAACAACAACATATTTGGTTAATAACTGACATATTTCTACCTGATTCAGAGTTTGTGCCCCATTAATGATTTCTGAAGTTAACTGTCCTTAATCTGCTGTCCTCTCTGCCAATAGTGCATGAAACATGTACATTTACTTGTAGGTCAAACGTGCAGTATTTGTCTTAAACATTTGCCAAAGGACTTACAGAAGGTTTAAGTTTGAAATACTTAAAATATTCCAAATGCAACACATCCAAAGGAAAGTTTGCATTTTTATTCCACTGCATTATTCTGACAGCTTTCAGTTTCTAGATATTTTGCAGACAAGGATTTTAAATATAAAACATGTTTAGTTTATAAAAATAATATATGTAAAATAGTTAAACTTAGTTGATGATGGATTGAAGTTTTCCCATCTTGCAGCCTTTATCTCTTCTTTACACTGTGCTAGTAACTGACAAGTGTGACGGTTTCTAACAATCTTGAAAGCGATTTGTTGCCTTTTTAAAAACTGTAATACAAGAAAAGTTTGTTGCTAATATTACCATAAGAAACAGAATGAAAAATTAGCACGGCTTCAATTAAAAACTACATTCTCAGCCACACAAACTGTGACTTGTCTGCACCATCTCTCGCTTTCATATAACCAGAGGATTTGGGTATCCAGGTCAGTTATTTATATATGACCCCCACTCCCTCCTCCCTCCACCATCACAACCCCCGCTCTCTATATATTCAGTGTGTCATTGGTTTTAGGTTCCGCTTAGCCGAGGAGCACAGGCCTGATCGGGGGGCTTTCCAATTAAGACAATTGTGATATGAACAGCGCGGGGCTAGCACAACTGCTTACTAATTAGCCAACAGAAAATTAGAAGAACTGGAGTGACGCGCCAGCGAGACGGCGACTCGCACCAGCGATTAGCGCTGCTGTTTGAAGTCTTCCCACCACCCAATTAAACGAGCAGAGGCGGAGAGCCGGGCACATCGTGGAAACTTCTGTGGCCTGTTTGGCTTGGATGAGTTACAGTATGATAAGTCTACAATATGTAAGATATCTGTGCTACAGCCCCGCGCTACACACCAACACTTCTCCATGTAGTGCCTGCTGCAGTATTCTAGTGTTAGTAAGTGTTGTTCCTTGTCAGGGGAGTTGACAAGAGTCGTTTGTCCACTCAAAGATGATATGACTCCGCAGCAGCTGTTCAAAAACTTTTTAAAGTGAGAGCTGTGGACAAACACTCACATAAAAATGATTTATACATTTCTTCAGAGATAAACAAAGAACACTGACCCATGTGGGGCACTGTCATGTTGTTGAATAAGGAAATGTTTCTCTGTCTTTCTGTCCGTTCTCCTTTTGTCGGCATAGTTTGGCATAAGAAGTCCTGCCCCGTGTATTATAACCTGGAACTAAGAATTGTTGTGGGAGGGAGTGGGTCCTCTTTCGCGGAGTCAGCCGTGTTGCTGTCACCGTAGGGTCTCCTTCACCTGGTACAATGGTTGGCCACCCCACTGGCCCCCTCACCCGTGAGTGCCAGCCCCCTATTGCAAGTGCGTATTTCTGGGGGCGCCCCTGTCTATCACGCTTGGAAGGGGATAGGGTACTTAGTTGGTTGCTATATGCTACCTCCCCACCTGATGCCACTACATCCTACTAACTGGACCTTTCAGCTAAATGGCTACCAGTTACTGCACTGACAGTTAAAAATCAAGAAAATCATCATCATAAACTGGCTCTATAGTCTTTTTTGATCTTGAGCCTTTTATATGAAGACACGTCTACTTGTTTTTCCTCAATACTGCATACTCATGGTTTGTGAGTAGTTCAATTGAAAATTGATTCACATTCACATACAGTACTGACAAGGATAAAGTCTGAACATGACATCCCCACAGTTTCAGCTCAAGACCTCAACACAAGGTTGGAAATGATTGTGTTTATATTACCAGGCTTAAAAGGTACAAGGTAGAGTTTCTGAGCAGCTTGAAAGCAATGTTTTACACGTGGGAAACCATTTTGTTTGCCTCACACATGCTAGCAAATTCGCATGCACTTACACTTGTACACGGGGGAAGTGGTACACATCACAGCCACACCATCAACGGGTGGTGGTAACGCACCAAGGAACACAGCAACAGTAGAGGAAGCGACGGCTAACAAGTAAACATGGATGTAAACATGGCAGGTTTCTAACTTTATACGTTTTTTGCAAATGTTTTATGATGAAGGAATCATTTGTTAGGCTTACACACACGCAATGTTTTGGGTGGGTAACCCTGAACGTAAACAGAAACGTAGTTTATTAGACAACTCCACAGGGCACCTTTAAGGAAATAAAATGTAACAGCAGTTAAATTTTACACTTGACAGCGTGAAAAATCAAAAACCCTGGAAATATGTATTTTGGCCGAGAGCTATTACAGATAATTTTCAGTTTTGGCACTTGAGAATATCAGATCAAAGGGTGGACAAACAACCCTCTGATATTTGCCATATGCGTGACTCATAAAAAATCTGATTTTATAAGCAACACATATTCATTCTGACATTTGTGGTCATAAAAATGATGCAAATTGAAGCCCTTGGTGTCCATAATGTGCAGACAGACAGTGGGGAAAACACAAAGAGTAGGTTTAGAGAGTGATTTGATACTCACTGTATCTTCTTTGTGAAATTCTTTGTCACTATGCCTCCCTCTTCCTGCTTCTCTTCATGTTTCCCTGTTTGAAAGAAACATCAGCAGATGAGTGAGTGAGTCCATGAACCTTAAATAACTTATCAGGCTGTGCAATAGTTAAGCAAGCACACACACTTTTCCATTGCTCAATCCCAGCAGTGTTTTTGTTTTTGTGTTGGGACCTCTGGGTGGGTTTCAGTGAACAATTAAGAAACACCCTTTACATTTTGTTCTTCCAAGAGTGATTCTCCCGACGAAAGACGCTCAGACTTGAAGTCGGGGAGAACAACTTAGCCTGGAAACCCACCCCTCCCTCCACCCTCTCCTCCAGGCTCTGTTTATGGTCGTTCTATCTCTCGGGCTTGCTAGCAGCTGCTCTGGGGCTGCTAAATACTGCTGCCGCCACCGGCAGCGTGGCCTGCCCCACCCCTCAACAACCCGGCTCGACTATGCGCTACCTTATACCCCCACGGTGATGTCTCTGCCTGCCAAAAGTGCTGGACTCCACTAGAGATCGAGGGGGGAATACAACTCCAGAGAGAAATGTGCTAAGATCATCGGTGAAGTCATGAGAATATTATTCAAACCCCTTCATGACGTAAGACTTAAGTTGCAATCTAATTGTCTCAATGGATGATGGACGGTTGGTCAGTGAGTAGTGCAACCACGCGCTGCCTCTCCTTGTTTTTATGTCTTTTACAGCAGGGATGCCAAATTCCAGATCCTCTGTGTAATACTCTGTGTTCTGGGAGGAGATGTTATCGCAGTGGATAATTCATGAAAATGTTTTTCTGCCTCTGCTGCTAAAAAAGGACAAAACTATAACAATGACTAGAGCTGGAAATGCTAAGTTTTTTCAAAGCTGCACTGATCAGTTTTTCTACATAAAAAAGTATGAAGTGTGTTGCATCCCAAGGAGCTGCTTGTAGTAACAGAGAGCCATCAAAACCCTCCGATCGACAGAGCATTTTAGCATCTTTCAGCTCATTGTTTTGGTTTTATGGGCCGCAGCTCTTTATATTTACTCCCCCCACTCACCGTCAAGCTCGTTTTCTATGGCACCAGGCAGCTGTTTTCATTGAAAAATCTCGGGCTAATCTAGCGACTAGCTGGTGAACACGGTCGAGCATTTTGCAGCTAAAGAGCCAGATATTTCCCTCAGAAGTTGGTGGAGTCCATACACAGAGCTAAAGTGCGAATACTAGACATGACTACAAAAGTTTTTCCTTTGCGTTTTAAAGTTTTGTGTCCAGATGACATCGTTTTGAAGGATAATTTCTTCGGATAATTTTTCCTGGATGGACTACGTGGGGTTTTCACTCTAGAGGAGCATTAATAAACTCAGCAGAGTCAGCAGCACAAACACAGCTCGGTTGTCTGCCATTGATGCTTCCTTCTCTTGCATGGCTATTTTACTGAAAACGTTAATATGCATGGGCGGCGACAGTGAGGTGGGGATTACACTCTGGGAAACTGGTTTCAAAAGTTTGTGTTTTCAGGCGCCCAAAACGCTGTTGTCATGTGAACGAGCCTCTATGTGTATACATATGCGAATGTTGCTCTGTGTCTGGTGACAATATGTCAGCGTTGCCTTTACAGGAACTGGGGCAGCAAATTAGCTTCCATTAGATGCCCTTTGTCCTCTACATCTGTTGCTTAACATCCTACGTAACAGATTTTTTTGTTGTTGTTTTTTTTAAATCTGTGCTGTCCCTGAAACAAATAAAATGCAGCTTATTCCACTACGTGGCCAAAAATCTGATTTAACAATGTTTTTAAATGAGTGCTGTGACATCAAAACAGCGATTCTGACGGTCGTACTTTCATTGAATTTAACCAGAAAGAAACATTTTCAACACACCACTCGTCAGATTTGTCAGTGACGACAACGATGAGTACACTCAGTCCTTCTGAAGGTTGTTAAACATTTGTTCGTTCGTGTACTGAACACCTCGAACACGCTTTTATCTCACTCCCTGTCACACTTTTAGAACAGGGTCGAGTCACTGCGGCAGGCAGGCAGGCCCAACATGGCGCTGATTGAATGACCCAACTGGCATACCAACAATGTGTTTATAAAAAACTCTGAGTTGGGGGGCCTGCTGTCCTCTGTGCCCCCTTCAGCCCCGGGTATCCCTGGAATTCATATATCTTGTGAAACACTGACATGAGGAAGCAATTTCTACAACTTACTCCCATAATCAGCCACTGAGCTGAAACGAGGCACCAGCAGAGACAAAAGCTGCACGAGGAGGACTGCTGGGTAAAAGTGTGATCCTATTTCCAGAACATTCTCTCCCGTGTTTAATGGCAGCGGGCGGCCTTGTCTTATTGTAAACAGAGACTGTTGTCACGGGCCTTGCCTTGCCTTTAAATCTAAATCGAGCTCATGGGTGACGGTGGGAGTGAGTCTCCAGGAATCTGAAACAGGTGTCTAAGCTTGAGGATCTGCCTGCCAACGCGCAAGTCCCAGTCCCCAAAATCTGTCGAGGCCTTCCATATCAAGACTCATTAATGCCGAGACCATGTTGCTCCGCCGAGGCTTTTCATTGTGCTGCTTCAAATCTGCTGCCAAAGTGAAGGAGCTGATATTTCTTGGCCAGGTTAAAGTAAAGGATTGTGCTGCTCATGCTCCGTTTCATTGAGATCTGGGTGATTCTTGCTTTGGACTCCTACTTCTGATCATATTTTATGCGTCTTTTACTCGATGGTGTCTTGTTTACAACTTGTAAAAGGTTTGTTCTAGAAGGGAGAAGTAGGAATATTGATGCCAGGAGTGCATATTCCCTCAGTGAAATCCCCGCCTGCCCAATGAAAAGTTTACCACCAAAAAAGGTTGTAAAATGTTACACTTATTCATTTTGATGGATTTGATTTCTGGATGATTTCTTAAGTACAGGTCTAAATGCTGTTTTAAGTCCGTAAGGCCTTCCAGTCAGAGATAAATCTCAGCTAAAAAAACACTTTTCTAAATTGTCAAAAATTTCAAATTTATAGATATTCAGTCTTAAACTTGACAGCAGTACTGAGGACATGACCTCAGTGTTCTCAATGTCAGCAACAGCCCTGCAAAGTAGTGTTTATCACACGCAGATTAAACCATTTGCCCTATTACTGTGTTTCTATCCTAATAAATGTGCTTTCTTGCATTTTATAGCTTAAATTGAACTCATCACTGTTATTCTAACTGTGTACCTGTGTTACATCCCCACTTGGAACAGCATTTATTGTGTTTACATGTAAGCTTGATTATAAAGTTATGTGCCCTCCTGAAAAAGTGTTAAAATGTAAGATTTGACCTCTGCCACGGCGTCCAGAAACTCACCTGACACTTCTACAAACCCGTCCCTCGTTTTGACGTTTAATTCCTCTGGTTTGAAGCTGTGGACGTTCACGCAAACTTTCCAGGGTTCCCCCGCGGTGGTGATGGGGGAGCTCCGGGAGGAAGGCTCGCCGTACCTGCTGGTGTACAGCGTGGGGCCTCCCGCGGACTGACGCGCGGGGAAGCCTGTGCGTAAACTGCTGCTGAAGGGCGAGGTGCTGAGGCGCGAGCTGAGCCGACCCGGCCGAGCCCAGCCCGGCCAGTCCATTGCCAGATCGTCGGGGAAAGGTGGCATCCCAAACTCATCCTCTATAAACCGAGATGCGAGCTGATCCCTGAACGGAGACTGATCTCTGAACGGTGATTCTCCAAACGGGTCCCTGGGAAACCGCTGCCGGTTCCCCAATGTGTAGAAGTCTCCTTCTGCCATGCCCCCGCTCACTTTAAGACTGGTTAAAGTCCTGTATTTGTGCCAAGCAACCCTGAACAAAACTTTTTCTTTAAAAATATATATAAAAAATACTTATATTTAATGTTTTAATAAACTTTATCTCTTTTGGATTAGGCGCATCACCGTTACGCAGTCAGTCACCGTCGATCCAACCACAAACTCCGAAGCGTACGCTGCCTTTTCCCTTAAACCTCGGAGTAATTCCTCCTGGCTGTGGGTTTTATACTGGACAAGAGATTTCCCAGACGTGTGTCGACACAGAGCAAGTGTCGGGAAAGTGCTGGGAGGATCTGGAGAGAGCACACACTGCAAAAAACATCCATCTGAGAAGTCTGCTGACACTCCAAATCTTTAAAGAAGAGAACAAATGTTAAAACAACAGCTTCCTCTCATCTTAATCAACTCTCTCAGCTCTTCATTAGAGTCAAAAAATCAGGTTAGGACTTAAATTAAGATGAAATGACTCGCTGATGTGGATATTTTTTGCAGTGCAGGCGCAACAGCTGACCGAAGACCAGCCCCCCTTTTTACCAAAATAAGTTAGTCCACAGTCACTCACACAGAGCTGGAGCGCACTGCTCTCTGTGAGTCACTGTCTTTTTAATAGAGCATAACGCAGAGCTTCAGGTTAAACGCTGATGTCACAGCACGGATAAAACAAAACAGCTAAGAAGTCAACTTTGGGAACATGTGCTTACTGCAAGTGTTTTCATCTGTGTTCAGAGCTGAAACAAGAATGCAGAGGCGTTTTTTTTCTTTCTTTTTTTTTCAATTCAGAATATGATTTGATATAGTTTATTCTAAACACGCAGTGAAAGGTAAGGTTGATTTCATGGGCTCATGGCGGCGGGAACCGTTCAATTTCCAGGTGACATATTGTTACAATGTGGAGTTCACACTGACAACGTGGCAGTGTGGGAAACAGATGCTTTTGCAGTATGCATATGGAGAACAGGGAGAGTATGCATAATGTAACACTGAAACACTGGATCATATTGCTATATGACCTTGTTATTGGGAACTTTAACATAAGAAAAGAGCAGATCTTTAGCACAAAGACATTAGAGTCCATTGATTGATGCCCGACTGGCACATTGTCTTTGTTCCTCTTATCCACACCACACATGTTAACATCCAACAAGGCCCAAATCACATTCTGTAAATCAAATAGTCACACATTTTGTATAGTTTATACAATGCAGATGCATATTTACACCACAGTAATTACATATTAAAAATTATTTTGCACAAGAACTGATGTAAACTTTACATTGTGAGATGGGGAGAGGGCCGTCGGCCTGGGTGCCCATCCTAGAAAGTTTATCAGCACGACTGCACAAATCTTCCGCTGGCACCTAGTCGACACCGGTTGACACGAGTCATCATCACTTTAGAGTTTACGAATGACTTTTGTGCCAAGTTCCTTCCTCTTTCAGCGCCATATTTCCCTCATCCGTCCAATTTAGTTGACATTCAGGGAAATAAGCTGAGAGTATTGAGTGCATAGAGAGCAGTCTGTCAGGCCTGGAGCAGTTACACAGACAGGATGATGGATTTGAAATGATTGAGAAATATAACTCCGTTAATTATGTGGAAAGGCAGTTTCAAACTTTCTTTTTTTTTTTTTTGCAGATTCAAACTCCGCAGTCAAAGCAGCCTCGGAAAAATAACTTTAATGGACTAGTTTGACATTTTTAGGAAATACTGTAGGCTTATTTGCTTTCTTGCCGAGAGTCAGATGAAGATTGATGCCACTCTCATGTCTGTACGATGAATATGAAGTAATGATCAGCAGCTGGGTAGCTTAGCGTAGCATAAAGACTGCAAACAAGGGCAAACAGCTAAAAATCCATTCACCAGCACCTCTAAAGTTCACTAATTAACATGGCACATCTCGTTTGTTTAATCCGTACAGCTGTGGTTTTAGGGGTAGTTATGCACCACTGTCTGGTGGCTGTGCACAGTGAAGATTTGAGGATTTCTTGTGCCTGGCTGAGAGTAAGTCCAGCACTTACCAACCTTTTAAAGGTGTTGGTCGGCAGATGTTGTTCACCCTTTGATAAAGCCAATCCAGCTCTTTCCTTATTTCCAGTCTTTAAGCTAAGCTAAGTTAGCCCGCTGCTAGCTGTAGCTTCATATTTAAAGGAGCAATATTTGAGAATTTTAATGAAAAAAATTGAAAATGAACTAGAATCATCAACAACATGTGAAGAAATAACAGCTTTGACGTAATGACGTCTATGTACTGCGTTGCAGAGATATCTACTGAAGTTAGCATGCTAAGCAGCTAGCTCCAGTCTGTCCCCTGTCCAAAGCTCCTGTGCCCTGGTGCACTGAGCGCCAAGTCCGGACCACTAGCCAGGTTATCTGAGCTGACTATTTGCCCCCTATTTGTTACGAGTGAATTCAGCAGGTGGCCAATTCTTACATATAGCACCTTTATCACACTGGTATGAGAGTAGTGTCAATCTTCTCATCTAACTCTTTGCAAGAAAGCAAATAAGTGTATTTCCCAAAATGTTGACATTCCAAAACAAAAGGTTGGACTGCAAGCATCCTTTCTGTTGTACGAGTTTTTGATCCTCCACCTTTTGAACATCCTCCTCTACTTTGAGGTTTATGCATGAGTAAGGTGGCAAAACCAGAGAATAATTTACAACAAACCAACAATAAATTACAGCAGTGTTATAATAACAAATTGCCTGCGTTGCATAGAAAGATTGACCACTACTGAGAGGGACAACAAACCAATAAATATTAAATAAGTAATAAATATGTATGGTGCTGCACAATTCAAAGGTTGACCTTCTGTTGTAATATAACTCAGGAACAAAAACATAGTTGACATATGTGTTTGGTTCCAGTGCTGTAGCAAGAAAAACATTATTCAAGTTAATCGAGAACCACCGCTGTTCAGAAGTTTAGACTTCTGTTCAGTATGTCACAACAAAACAAGAAACAGCTTTTTCTTTCTGTTTTTTCTCTTCTTGAAATCAAATCTTTTTTGAAGCATTGCAGTAAAAAAGAAAGCCCATTATATGTACCTTTAAAGGTGCAATATGTAAGAACTGACTACCTGTATTCATACTCAAAAACAAATAGGGGGCAGCATATCGCTAGAGTAACCGCTAACCTCTGCTGACTTAGCTGCCTTTAGCTAGTTAGCTCAGTTAGCCGTGCAGCTAGCAGTCCCGACTGTGCCGGTTAGAATGCTAATTTGTATCTTTGCAACACAACACGTAGAGGTCACAACTGTTATTCACATCCCGCTGATAATTTTTGTATGCATTAACAAATTCTTTCATATTGCACCTTGAAAGAAATTCATAACATTTTATTCACCATGATTTGTCAGGAAAAGACCTCCTTTGAAACTGTCAAGATCTTTTCAAAAGAAATCCCCCTCCTTGTCCCTGCGCAATGTTTCAATCGCTCTCTGTTGTATTACATGGACTGACATTTCAATTGTTTTCCACCTGATCAGAGGATAAACTAATTTGACATTTGAGCTGACAGGCAGTTTGCCTGCCGTCAGGACATTCTCGCCGATTCATTTTTCAGAGGAAACACGTTTGTTCTCCAGCTTGTGAAGTGTCGAGATCAGAGCAATAAACCTTTGCCTAATTCCTGACAAAGATCCTTCTGAAGCCATTCGTAAACACTCTGATCAAACAGATCATATGTTACATTAATACTTTGCTTCCCTACACAAACTCTACAACATACAGGACCTGACATGGGACAGTAAAAGTCCGATGTCCTATGACACCACTTTAAAAGTGTTTATCTGGTGCATCTGCACTTGCACGAGCCAACACATACTGTATATTGCCCAAAAAACTAGACTGAATTAAGCCGTTTGAACCCTTCTTGGTACCCTCAGTCCTTATTATGTATAAAAATCAATTTTTTAAATAAATATTAGGTTGCCAACGATTTTAAGCATTCATTTAAAAGAATAATTTAATATGAAGTGCACGGACTTATAAATAAGGAACAGCGATGTCGGTTGATCAAACACAGGAATACTGCTTCTGTCTTATGTGCAGTTTCTATTGTAAATATCTCAGAGATGAACAGTCTCAGGCCATTGCGAGTACTGATGCAAGAAGATGCAGTACAAGAACAAAACAAACAAACAAAAAGACATTCAGTCTCCAATGGTCTCTGTGCGCAGAGTGAACAGGACTGCATCAATGAAAGACAAAGTCAGACCCCTGCTGGGACATTTCCACTCAAGCGTCAGAGCGGAGTACGGAGATGTACACAGTCGATTGCTCCAACATCCACCGTTCTCGCTCTCGACTGGAAACACGACCGGCGCTTCAGTCCATTAATGTTCTCTGAGAAACCTAATGCCTGGTTTTGTTGCGTTTGTTCAACGAACCGCGACTCCTGCTGCGACTGCGGGTCCCAAAAATGGAGTTCCAAGATGAACTGCGGCTGTAGCTCCTGTAGGAGGAGTAACTGTGGCTCCGGCTCCGACTCCTGCTCCGGCTGAGACTGTGGATTGGGCTGCGACTGCGGCTGCGGGTGAAGAGGCTGCTCCAGGACGACACACTGGTGGACCGACTGCTGGAGGACGGACTGGGTCGGAAATAAGGGATAGGTCGCTTCCTGGCACTGTGGAGAGCCAAAAAGGCATATGATGTAAAAACAGTAGGGGAATTAAAGCGGCAATGTGGTTCATTAAGCCGAACCTTAAAGGGGTGCCACGTAGTTTTGGACAAGAAATTCAAACTTAGAATTTTATTATTTACAATATGAATGAGGTATTAATACAAACTTAAATATGTTTTTTTCCATAAGTGAATAAACAAGCTGTTCTCAGAGGAAAATAAGGTCCCCAGAACTCTGTTTGAAGCTAGAAAGGTGTCAGGGTCCGCCACATATAAACAAAGTAAAACAGTATGAAATGTTGTTGTCCTTCAAGGTCAGGTTGCTTTATTCAGTCAGGAAAACAAAGAGAGTTTGTTTATTTAGTTTGTTTCATTATGATTAAAGTGCACTTATCTGAAAGGTGTCGCTTGCAGTGACAAACCCACAAAATCTTATCACCTGACTCTATATTCGCCTAAGCTCTACAGAGAACCAATCTTCATCAGCGTTGCTTTCAACCGCAGCAGGCAGCTGTTTAGCTGCTAGGCATTAAAATTCTCTGAGGAGCTGAGGGTAATCAATATACAAATATTGAATAGTGCGGCTTTAAAGCAGTACAAATGAGTGGAGCAATAACTACATCAAAAATCATAGTTGTAATCTCTCCGTGGCTGTCATGTTCCTGTAAGCATATTTTCTAGGTGTTTGTCATTGGCTGCTATCAGACAGCACTATGAAATGAAAGAAAATTAACACCTATTGTGTAACAGACCTGTTCTGTTAGGAAAAGTGAACATCAGACTTGCTTGTTCCTTTTTTCTCCACTTTTTGCCATCCGCTTCTTTCACACCTGCGGTGGCTTTAGAGCTGACGGTTATCTCAGCCTCTGGCTAAATGCCATTTCATGGTACACGGCTCATCAACACAAGAGAAAGACTTCAGGTTGGGGACTTTTTTGATTGAGGGGGCGGAGGGTGGGACCAGCAGTACATTTTTGCTGCCTATAGGCATAAAACTCTATATTGTAGCTATAAATAACCAGGCTGGGAAAGCTCTACCTTGTGATCCTGCGTGCCTCCAGATGGCTTGGCGAGTCTCTCCTCCTTTTCTTCATAGGAGAGTAGGATTTGCGTCTCCGTCTCTTCCCACTGACCTTATGTGCATGCTTCACATCTTTCCCTCTGGAGCTCGGTGTTCTTTTTCTGTCTCGTAGTCTGGGAAGCAGACGTAACAGTGTGAACACTTTAATCACCGACAATGTAAATATATATCTGTTCTTGTACACAACTAATGAGAAGGCAAAGACAAAGGGAAACAGTTTGTAAAGTTTACCTGTCAGTGCTGTATCTGGAGTAGCTTCCTCTGGAGCTCAGGCTGGCCACGCTGCCTCTTCGCCTCGGATCAGCCGAATAACTTGGCGAGCGGGAGTACGAGCTGGCAACGAGAAAAATGACAATGACTTCCCAATGACAAGTACATTATATCATCACTTTTAATTATGCTCCACTAATTCTGATTTATTAGCATTGTGTTGCTATTAGTTTCACAGGTACACATAGGTACAAATTTAAGTCTTGACCTGATAGTGGTGCTGTAGAGGAAAGTTATTATGATTCATCTTTGAGTAGATGAGTAAGAGTTTAATACATGTGAGTAGAAATGTATGAAACTAGCTGTAACTTGGGTATTAGTGGATGTCAGGGAGGTACAACATAAAAGTAGTCAGCCCACCTGCAAGATGACAGCGACAGGCTTCGAGAGTAGCGTCCGGAGTATCTGGAACTCCCCGAGGATCTGCTTCGGCTCCTGCTGCTGGATGACCGGGTTTTCAGTCGCCTCCGAGATGACTTGCTCATCCTCTGGGAGCAGCGTGAGGTCTTTGTACGTCTCACAACCTCTACCCGACATCCCAGGGTTATCTGCTCTCTGCAAAGAAAAACACATTAATATGTTTGAGTGACAAAGTCCAAACTGTGTTGTTGTTTCATCGCATGAGATGCACATTTCAGAAGAGGAGACAGTGTGGTCACAGAAGATAAACAGCTTGCAGTTTTCCTGGGAAGCATTCATTCAACTGGATTATTTATTATGAACACAACATTACCTCTTGGCGTTTCCACTGAAAAGGGTTGTAGACAAGCCATCCTCCACATAAGGTTTGCACAAGGAAGCGTAGCTTGTCACAGAGTTTCCTGAGTCAGAGACATTGTCTCTGTCAGTGAACTTAAGCTTCTCTGGCGAGGCCAGACGTTTACAGTGGTTCCTCTTGTTGTCAGTGACACTCGCCCGAGAAACACCAGTTTTGCTTGATGGCGGCGAAGATGTGTCATTCCCAGAATCGTAATCGTGCGGACCTTCGGTCTGGCTCGATAAATGCTGAGACCCTTTTCCGTCTAAAAGCTCGCTTCCAGGTTTTGACGACATAATCTGCAAACAGACAAATAGGCTGCAGATTAAAACCAAGCGTGTGTCGATAAATGGAACCTGCTATCTGCTTTGATGCACTGTGAATACTCTAGTACAAAGCCACATATCCCCTTGAAAACACAGAGAAGAGATTTCTTTTTTTTTTTCTCGGGACAGAAAACTTTGAAAGATAAAGACATCATGCAAATTTTGAAGCATGCGATTAACCTCAAAAGAAAGTCTGAACTCAACTAAAGTCAAAGAAATCAACAAGAAAACAAACTCAGATAAAGTAAGTCTAAACTAAAACAATTATATGAAAGGAACAACAAAAGAGCAGAGAAGAAAGAAAAACTATGCGTGGAAAAATCTACCCAGTCTAACTCGAGTGAAGAGAAGAAGAGTAAACAATAGCCCCATTGAAAAAGCCTCATTTAAAGAACATTGAACAAACATCACAAAATGGGTATTATGTAGAAATGAAAAGGATTGCAGACAAAGAGAGATCCCATCAGTCTAACTAAGAAAGCCCTCAGTATAGGACAGATGACTGTGTTCTTTCTCCTGTAAGAAGTAAATAATTAACCTGCACCGACCTACAAGTAAATCCCTAAATCTGCGGATAGCATCGACTTACCAATCAAGATTTCCTCCTTAAGTAGGTAAGGTGTAAGAAAAAGGGAAGAGCGGGCAACATAAGTGCATCATTAGAGTCGTAAATTGCAAGAAAAAGACAATAACCCTCTCTTCAAACCCTGAGCCAGTTAGACTTATATTGGCAAGTTCCTTTTTCTTTTTGTTTTTCGGGAGCGAAAAGTCCCAGAATACTTTAAAAGTGGGCTCGTATGCGAGTACAACTACTGCAAAGTTTTTTCAAGTTACTGCAGACGTCCATAGAGGGAAGAAGATACTGACTATCCAAGGATCATAGTTGAGTAATCTCATAAACGTATGATCTCTCTTCACTTATTGATAACGAGACACTCAGAGGTTTATCCTGTCTGTCCTCCCAAAGGTTTCCCACTATCTCGTCTGAAGGCGACACAACAGACCAACCCTGAGGGAAATTTACCACTCGCATCCACGCACGATCTGTGCATACTCAAGAGTAAAAGATTTCACTAACAGAAATTTTAAACAAAGACATTCTTCATTTTTGACAAGGCAACCTTCCAATATACATTTCATCTCAGCCTTGGTATTTTATGCTAATGGTTCTTTCATTGCTTTCTTTTTCGTTTTGTTGCCACAAGGTTTCTTATGCTTCCACCACAAGAGAAATTCACCATTTACATTTACAGAAAAGGTTGACATATTTCATAATCAACCACATTTCATGCTGATTGACATATTTTCCAGGGTTTTTTCTGTCCACTCTACCTACCGTTCCCTTTATGGCTTGCTTTTTTGGGAAAGAAATATTAAGCAAACATCACTCATTTTCACTTTTTGAAATACTGTGCCTTTTATTCACCAAATTAAAACCCATTAATAAATGCAAACACCACTGAAAAGTTCTGATACAGTAAGGCTACTGCACAGCCACCGACTGTGCAGTCCACCTGAAAGACTTTGGGATACTGAACGCCTGGCATGATTCGATATATGGATTAATTTATTGAATTTCAATTAAAAACCCTGTGGTGTGTAATTAAAAACATTCGTCTGTGCAATTAGCATAATTTAATGATCGCTGGAGAGAAATTAAATATATTTCATGCTCCAATAAGCATGAGACAATGAGTTTTAAGGACATAGCTGTATTTATGAGGCTCTTTGGGAAACATCACTTAAACCTGCAATAAAGAGCACAATCTTAAAATTCACAGCCTGTCGTCTGGAGGTTGTCATTCACAGTAAATGTTTGTTTACTTTTAGTTTCTTGTCAGCTCCAGGTCAGGTCTGTAACCTAAACAACTGAAACTGTATGCTGGAGGCATAACATTAAAACAGATGCAATGTCCAGAGTGGACTGAGGAGGGCTGAAGTGAAAAAGCTATATTTTGTATTCCTGCTTCTGTATCATGTCGTAGGTCATAGACAATATACAATATTAAAAAAATCATGTACTAATTACACAGCAGGACAAGAGCCTCTTAGTCCTTTTTATTGTTTTAACCACAGGGTCTCACATCACTAGAGAAGATTTTCTCACCTGTTTTTCTGTTGTTTTTGGTCCAAAGTGGCAAGAAACCTCGAATGTTTCACACTGACATTACATGAGCGCAGTGCCAGCGTTGGGTGCCAGCACAGGAAGCAGTGTGATGTTTATGTAGCGTAGCAGAAACTAATGGTTTATGTCCCTTAAAGCTCTAAACTGTAAGCACAGTCTGTCACACTTTTGATGACAATAAACAAGTGTTCCCTGCAAACCCGCTGCTCGCAGACTGCGGTTTGACCAAAGAGATGCAGAATGGTAACAACTACTTTTGTCTATGCATGTATGTACATGCAGGAGCCAACTACAAATCCAGTAACAATTATTTAAGGTGTAACCAAGTATTTTGTTTTCCTAATCGAACATGGTTATGATGCAGTTTGTTTAAATAATTCATTAAAAACATTGGCTGTGCATATTCATTAACATCATCACTGAATGAAATGTTTATAACTTCGCAATAACACCTTTAATAAAGGAATACTAATGTGTAGTGAGAAATAACATAAAGTTTGTGGTGTTGGTGTTAATTTATATTTCAATTTGATACTTTATTTCTCATCAACAGTTCCGATAACGTGTGATATTCCCAGTGGTCTCATTATTATTGTTGGTGGTCTTCTCTACCAAGTGGTTGATGGCGTTGGTTTATAAAAACAGAAAAACAAGGCTTGATAAAATTACTGCAAAATAAATAATGCATAAAAGGAGCTCAGAGTAAGGCCATGTCAGGTCTTCCATTTTGTAAATATTTATCCCTAAAAGGGCACTTAAATGGATTTAGACACATTATTTCCTGGAAAATGTTGTATTTTGGTCGAAAAATAAATATACTTCGATGTGGAATTAAAATTGTAATAGTGAGCTAAAAATAAAACCTTTTTGTCTTTATTGAGAATAATTTTCCAAACCAAACGGCCTCACTGTAGGCGCTGACAGGAAGTCGTTTTGCATGGCCACAACTGAGAAATCAAACTGAACAAGCGGCAGCACCGTGAAGAGTCCTAAAGTGTACTTACGGTGGCAGTTGAGAGGATGGAGCGATATTTTGGAGCCGTTTTACACACTGATTTGGTTGCAGGTCTCCACTTCAAGTCCGTGTGGTCAAGCAGTCCATTGGTTTCCTCTACTACAGCTGCCAGGTCTCCTAATGCCTGATGCACCACAGATTTTTGCAGATGGTGTCTGTGGGAAAATGCTGGATTTAGTTTTCATGACACAGCAATATGACATAACTGCTTCTATTTAGTCACAGCCAATTCTGCACTTCAAAGAAGGGGACAAAAACAGAAATGGTTCCTTGAGTGTTACAGAGATTGCTGAGGGATTGAGTTTCAGATGTATAAAAATGCAGTTTGACGCTCAGTATTTCTTGATTTTTAATGTGACTTTCTCTTAACATCTTGAGGAAACTCAAGAGGATTTTTCTTTTTTCTTGAGGATTTTTTAGATAGACAGAACATGTACATGTTCTGACTTTCATGACCAGAGGAGGAGGCGATGGTGGTGGCTTGACAGCTTTACATGAAATGTCTGCAAAGCCAGAGACCAGTCCAGCGGATGGAGTGGAAAAAGTCGTGATACATTTACAGTCAAGAGAGAGCACTTCACCACGTTTTGTCCAGAGGAGGGGCACCCCAGAGGCCACTTTATCATGTTTTAGCTACCGTAGGGGCATCCAAGAGGGCACTTTCGCTGGGTTTTTTTCGTCCACCAGTGTGCATTTGAGACGGCTTTTCAACATTTGTATACGTGAAACCACTGGATATTTTTAACAAGATGTCAGTACATTTTACAGACGTGTATGGATGTAAACGGGGTATGTTTAAAAAGATGTGGGGACAATTTGCTGCCCATTTTTGTTTTACGAGACGTCTGAACAATATCCAGTTCCAAGAAACCTGTGGTTTTGCTGAAAGGTACATATAGCCAACAATTATTCTGATGATTGGGTTATAATTAAACCTGTGTGAATTCTGCATATGTCAAAGTTCACTAATTATAATTGCAATACTCTACATTCAATGGTAATCAATGATTATTTAAGAGTTAATTAACACCAGTGGCTACAAGGACCATCATGCCATCAACCCTGTTCAGTATAATCAATAGAACCTGTGGAATATGACGTCTTTCATATTATCACACATCCAAGAATTCCCATATGTCATTAGAACTGGGTGCATTGATCTGTGGAGTGAATTTGGGGCCCTTTCCTGTGAAGCTGTGATAAGGACTGAGATCAGGAAGTCACCCCTGCCTTATCAGTCATCGCTGGCGTGTGACCAGAAACTCGCAGACACCTCGGGCTGATAAGATAAACTGAGGGAGTGTGGGGGGTGAGGCGGCGGAGGGACGGCTTCCTACCTATCCTCTGTGGAAGACTGGCAGGAAGAACTGTCCGACTCTGACCTCCGATAGCGTCGTCTCCGCCTTGAGTGAGTCCGTGAACTGAAGGAGGCGATGAGGAGAGCAGAGGAGAGAAGACACAAGTGGATGAGGAGCTACGAGCACGATGAATAGTCAATCGACCAGACAGACATTTCTTATAATCACTTAATCATTTTTTTATTTATCTCCAATTCCAGCTTCTCAAATTTGAGGATTTGCTGTTTCTATCTGTTGTATACACAAATCCGGGAAAATACCGAAAGTAGACAAGTTGCCATTACTGCGGTGGTGTCTCCTTAACATATCTGCACATTTGAATGCAAGCTGCCTTCGGAAGTGAACAATTTTCTACTTCTACCTATACTTTCTATGTAACGAGTGTAGCAAGTACACAGTACTAGTACAGTACAGTTACACAGTACATCATTACAAATGTTTAATCTTACAATCTTACACATTTTTTCTCTTTTCCCCATTATTTATTCAGGCTATTGTTGTAACCAAACCGAATATGTAAAATATGAATAATGCCATCCATTAAAGTAACTTTAATCAGTAACTGGGGGCCACTTTCTAATATCGTTAAGCCAACTACCCATTGTGCCGTCACTGTCAGCAGAGACTGCTGTAATGGCGGCGGCGCTAAATGGCGGAACACACAAATTGGTCGCCAGCATTCGTCAGTGCCTTTGTAAATTGATCACATTTGTAGCTAATGGTCTGTAGCTTGTACAAATTGTCCATATACACTTTTTGTTAATCCATTACTTTCCTTTTGGTCATTGCTATAATTGTGTTCTCATTATTTTGTAGCTTTTTAAGATTTTTGGTTTTACTAATAGTTTTGACTGATAGTTTTCAGAACTGAACTGAACTGAACTGAACTTTCCAAATTCTCTTAATTAACTGCTGAGGACACTGCGACATTGGGAATATACGGGCCAACAATTTAGCCAGATTATCTAAACCATTTTATGAAAGGTAAAAGTCAGAGTATGTCCAAAATGTCTGTATTAATTCCTTTTTGCACAGGAAAACTGTGTGTGTGTGTGTGTGTGTGTGTGTGTGTGTTTGTGTGTGTGCAACTGCAGAAAGTATGATCAGTCAAAGGTTAACCCAGGAAGTTTGTCTGTAAACTGTTGTAGATGTTCACATCGGACACATCGACTTATGAGCTTATAAATCAACATTGTTTTTGTCGGTGCCGTGGTGTGTTAGGATTGAAGGAGCCAAATAGCGGGTCATCCACTTTATCTCAGGTTAATGTCTGACAAGGTCTGTTGTATGTAATTCCCCGTCTTGGTCTTCCTGCAGTTTCTGTAAGCTATCAAATAACGTTGAAAGCTTTAAAACCTGCCTGACTTCTTTGCCCATTGAACTTCTTTTTAGCAGTGGAGCTGCGTTCAAAGACCTCAGCAGTTAACTCTCAAATCAAATCAAACAGGTCTGTGGTTGTGCTCACTGACGTTTCCCCTGTTTGGTGAAGGAATCGATAAATCAGAGTTTAGTGGGAGGGATTAAGAATGAAAAATAATCTCCTTCATACCTAGCTACCTAGATGGATGAAATCTGCACCGCTGTACAGATTGTTCAAATCAACTTATACAGACACAACTTCTAAATCCACATTTGATTTAAGGATCTATAACTAGGAAAGTAAGATGTTGCCAAGATGTACTTAACTGGATTTTACCCATCAACCCATTCATCTGTTGCACCAGATCAATCAGGTCTCATCAATCTGCGTATAAATAAAACAACTTTACACTTTCAGATTGCGTGCAGTGCAAACGCCAATCCCATCAATTTCTGTGGAGAGCAGATCCACAGTCATGGAACGGTCACAGTTTGGTTAGGTTTAGCAAACAAACCACTTACCAAAGATGTCGTTACCTATGTGACATAACTTTAATATTTTAATGTTAACTAACTGGACTTCTTTGCTTTAAATGATGATTCTGAAGTAAATACTGATTGCACAGTGTAATGGCTGTAGGAAAATGTGCGTCCCTGTTTGGATTGGTTCCTTGTAAACCTTGCTTTCACTATGCTTTTTGGCAACATTACGCCACAAAGGAAGCCAACAGGAAGAGGCATTGTTTTCCCTGGTCAATTTCCTCAGGTAACGGTGAGGGAAACTGGAATAACTGTGGAAAGTCAGCACTGCAAAAGAAAAAGATCCTCTCTGATGGACGAGGCAAAGAAGGTTTTGAGGGAGAGTGAGAGAAACCGAGGTACAACAAGAGTGGAGAGCGCTACGGTGTTGTGCCACAGTCTGCTCCCCTGTTGAGATGTGTTCTCTCTTACCAGCAGGACTGTTCAAAATTCCCTCTACTAAATCAGTAAGTGACAAAATATTTGAGTTTTACTCAGCCTTTTCTTGGCACTAAGATCGAGCTCAAGATCAATTTCTAGGTCAAATCGGGATTCTTACGTTTTTTTTTTTTTTGCTTTAGACAGCAGCCAGGCCATTAGCGGTAGCCATGTTGCTAATGCTACGTGATACCACAGGGAAACGCTGGGAAGGGGGAGAGTTGAAACGTTCTCTATTTCCTCTTTAAGTTAAAAGTCAACGTTGACGTTTAGTTTCACATGGGACTCAACATCTGTCTCCTGGGGGACAGGCCTGTTTGTTTGACCCATTCATCAACCCCAACCTCCACCTTGCTTGGACTTTCTCGCTCTTCATATTACGTCACCTGACATTTTGAGGGTTGGAGTATCACCTGTATGACAAATTGGATTTATACTGCACAAAATCTGAAAGTCTGAAGTTGTGTTGTTTGTACGCAGATTCAAGCGATTTGGCTGTGGCAAATGTTTAGCTAGTGTTTTCATGTATAATTAAAATAGTTTGTGTCTTTCCAAGTGTCCATTTCCACCTCTTATGTACATGACCCATTTTTGAAAAATAGGAGGGCGCATAGAAGAAGGTGAGAGTTTAAAGGAAATGCAAAGACATGAAGAGAACAGAAGCAGCGAGAGTTGCACAGAGCAGTGGTTTCTGTTGAAGTAAGCAGTGACTGAACTTGGCTCTGTGCTTACAAACAACGGCTCGTTCGTCCAGAGTCGAATTATAAAAATGTTGAAAGATCACAGCATGAAATTGGTTTCTCTTACCCTCTTTCACCCCCTTTTTTTCCCTCTCTTTGTGGCTCAAGCTTTCAATCAGTTTTCCTCTTTACGAGGCTTTTTTCACGCTCCGCTCAGAAAAATAAAAGCTGCACGTTTCTGCATTCACCCGTCCTGCCCTTACATGAGAGCATTTTGGAGGAGCCTCTCTCTCTCTTTCTTCCTCGGCAGTGGATGTTCTGAAAGGGCTGGATGGGCTTATACCACGGCGGAGGGAGAGGAGGTGGAGGGCGGGTCAAAGAAGTTGTGTAGGCTTTGGTGAGTACATGATTCTGATGCAGCAATCGCAGACTGACCTTTTCTTGTGCTTGCGTTCATCCTTTCTCTTATGTTTCAAACTCGAAGAGCTGGTGGGATGAAAGAGAATAGAATCATGAGCGAGAAGCATTAAGACTGACAAAGCTGGCACAGACAGCCTGCTTTCTTACTGATACATACTGTAAAGGGCATTGGCTTTTAAATTGGAAATACAGAAACTGTACAGAAAGCAGACGCTGAATGTTACTCCTCATTTATGACTCTGCTGCTCTTTTTATTCAAATATTTGAACCATCAGAAATGTCAGAAAAAGACATACACAGCCTTATAAACTTGCAATAACCATATACGTACCTGTGTTTTGACTTTTTGGAGGTATACCTGGCAGAGACAAAATAAAATAAAAGATGAGTTAAAGTTAAATGTCATGCCATTTTGCCGATATTGTCGTAGTAAGAGAGATCTACCTATGCCGCTTGCTTTTCTTGGAGCTCTTCTTCTTCTTCTTTTTCTTCTTCCGCAGTGGCGACAGGCTGTGGGAAGGAGACCTGAAGCAGGAGAACAAATCAACATGAACTCTAGCTTGCATTCTCCCATGCACCTCTCAATTTATTTATCTCAGGGAAACTTGACAAAAGGGGCCCAACAATACATCTCGCCGCAGAGTCATCTCATTTTTTGGAAACTGACCTTTTCCTTTTCCTCTTCCGTTCGGACTTTCTCTTCTTCTTCTTCCCCTTGGGCCGAGGGGAGAGGTCCTCATCAAAGGAGGGGCTGCAAGCAGAGACAGAGCAGAGGGGACACTCCTGTATTCAGACCACTAATGGGATAGGAAATGTGAAATCACAGCTGGAAGAATCCACATTTTTAGAGAGCGGGATACAGCTCTGGAAGCCAATTACCTGGACTTTTGGACTGCTGAGTCTCAGTGTTGAGGTTTACTTCTCCCAAATTACCTGTTTTCATCTCACTCGCCTCTAGTTTATTCTAGCAGTGCACATAGTTTGAGGTTTATTTGTCCAGTTTTTGGACTCCTCTTTGTTTCAAACACCGTACAGCTCTTTGATTTCCATTTTTAAATTAAAATTTCAAACAGATATATTTTACATATTGTTTTAATTACTTTTCATACATTTCCATTTTTCAAATCACATTTTACCTTTTTTTTTTTTTCTATTGTAGAATTATGATTCTTGACTTTTACACTTTGTCCAAATCCCTTGTATATGATACTTAACCAGATGGCAAGACACCACTAAAGGTAGGTGAGAAAATGTGTTTTACTTCCCTACTTTGGCTGAATCGCCCCTTGAATGCAAGATATGAATAAATCATGTTGATAGTTTCAAAGTGCTAACTGGTGTGTGACCAGCTGAAATAAACACATCAGTGAAGCAGTGCAAACAGCACATTATCATTAATAGATGATTCTAGTGTGTGAGAACTTCCACAGGAATAATCTTCACCTACTTCTGATATCACAGAAGTGTTGCCTGCACTTGTCCCTGCGAGAAAGTGTTAAACTCACTCTATAATGGTCTCTTTCCCCCCTGAAATCTCAGAATGAGTGGGGTAAAATATTCCACATGACTCATCATTGCCATCACATAACTGCACATAAATGCATCCTGATTGATCCTGACATGCATAAGCAAGATTATCTGTGAGCCAAATGTCCCTATGAGATGATCCCATCACAACAGAATGATTAAATCCCATCCAGACTGGTACAAAAGCACAAAACAGATCACATGCCAGTGAGCTTCACTGAAGTCAAGACTGATGATAATAATCTATGATACATCCCATCCACTGCACCGTAGTTATGTCAGGGAAACGCTTCCTATCCTTCGAGTCTGTGACTCTGAGGTATGTTGGTTCGTCCCCCAACCTCTTTTCGTTCTTTCTGTTTTTCGAACATAGAATCACACGAGGGCTATAGGTTTGCACCTAATGCCATAAACCGTTGAACCTCTCTTCAGCAGTAATGCCTCTGAACAACTGCCTTGATAAATGTGCCGTTTGATTGTTTTTGAGTTCACGGTTTAAATGAGTTTTTCACCTTAAGAGAATCCAGTTGCTCAGTGTAGCTACATCATCTAGGTGAGGTAGCTGCAAGGGACAGATTGTTTTTTATTTTTTGTCTGGGAAGAAACCAAGAAATCCCTTTTCAGAATCCATGATCTGACACACCTGTCACTTTCTGGCGAGCAAGATATTTAAAGTAAGTTTATAAAATGATCAAAATCAGCGATGGAACGTAACTAAGTACATTCACTGTAATTCATTTTATAAATTGTGCTCAGCAGCTGAGATATTCCTGTCATCCATCCATTCTTCTCTTCAAGTGTGCATTCATCATTATAAAGAAAAGAAACTTGTCAGATTTCATCAGTTGACTAGCTTGATTGCTATCCAGAGGTCCACTTCATTTTCTCTCTGAAAATAACTGATGTGGAAAAGGAGATGAAGGCCTTTGAGGCACTGCGGCCTCATTGTATGACTCTTTCAACTTCAGACAGACTGGAATTCAGAAGGAGAGTGAGGGCGAGCATGTAGGCTGAAGGAGACGCTGTTCACTGCATCTCACTCGGGCAGCCTCACCTTCAGTTTGATTATGAGGGTGCAAATAAGCTTTGTTGGGGAAACAGGAAAGGGTGTCTGGTCCAGGTCAAATCAGAGCTAATGTGAATTTCACGGTGGAGTGATGGGGTGTTTACATCGTTAATGGCAGGGTAGTAAATAAGGCAGAGGCGGGAGTTGGCATGCAGACATGAAGCACCGCAGGAAACAGGGTACATGCAGACGCACTGAACTGTTTTATGAATTCATAAAGGAAGCTGACGTGCTTGACGTATCCGTCCACTCTGAAGTCATTTTCAGTCGTCACAATTAGTTAATCATTAGATTACTCAAAACGACAGAAAATTTATCTGCAATTATTTTGATGATTGATATATTGTTAGGACACGTTCACAGGCTCCAGATTTTCAATGTCGCAATTTGCTGCTTGACGATGAAGCAATCACACGGGCTCTGGAAA
This sequence comes from Pagrus major, assembly GCF_040436345.1. Classification (NCBI taxonomy): domain Eukaryota; kingdom Metazoa; phylum Chordata; class Actinopteri; order Spariformes; family Sparidae; genus Pagrus; species Pagrus major. The sequence continues at coordinate 19,795,225 of NC_133219.1, forward strand.
CATTTGATGGGGATTTTCCACAATTTTTTGATGGTTTATAGACTAAAAGATTGACTGTAAAAATAATCCACAGATTAAGCATACTGCAAGACACTTTTAACTGGTTATGTAATAGTCTCAATGTAATACTGATGCCTCTATATAACATACATAAGCAAATGAGACAGACTGGGTATATATATCATAGTCATTCTTAGTGCCTTTGACCAGGCCGAATAAGTCATAAAATTAAAACATTTTTTTAATGGTGGAGTGCTGTGGCTGAATTCAGGAGTCTGACAGCCTGAGGAAAGAAGTTGCTCTGTAGTCTGGTGGCTCAAACAAAGTTAAAGCTTTGTCTGTCCTGTCTGTTTTGCAGTTGGCAATCCCCTCCCTCCTAGCAATCACCAAAAATAGCAGCAAACAGGAGGATCCTGCTCTCTTTATGTTCAAGAAGAGACAGGACCGCCTCTATATGGAGTTCTCTTTCCTGATTGGATAAAGTTGGCAGGGATACCAGAAAATATCTTTTTTCTTTTACTGCATGAGCAGGAGGAGGAGAGATATGGGTTGCTGACAGTGATTGCTACTGGAATATAGAGCTATTCAACACTCATTTCACTTACAGCAGCTTTAGGTTTGTTTCACTATCGTCATATCCCACTAAGATCAGTGTATGATCTTAGTGCAAAAGGTGTATGAGACACATTTTATCATGCCTGCTTGAGGGTAATCGTTGGCCATTCTTGTCAAAATTCAGGGAAATGTGCCTTTACGTTACACAATCAGCAGGTCATGCTAACAGGTGAGCGTGATCAGAGCTGATCCAGACAATGACAAACTGCAGCCCTGCTTGATATATGCGACCACAGAGCTCTGGAGACTATGTGCCGGTTTCATTGGATGCAGAAGACTGTCTTGCTATAATAAATGGCCCTGCTTGGTGCAGTCGGCAGTTTGGGAGCATTAGGAACTGAAATGCATTAGGGCTGATTAGACAGACCAAGCCCAAGTACCCTCTCCTGGTAATGAGAACGCTTTGTCACTCATTAACACCTCCACCATTCTGGCCTTGTAGGAAGAGAGCACAAGGCAAGCATTTGCATTTTTTCTTGCCAGCAGAAACGGTTCCTTTTGATGAGGTGGAGCGAATGAAAGGGAGAATGAGAGAGCAGTCAATTGCCAGCTACACTGGGAATGGTGATTGCGCGAAACAATGGTGTATGAAAATGGGATTTGGGGACATCTGATGAGAATATGCTCAATGCTGAATGCAGCCTATTTTCCTGGAGAGCATGCTGCTTTCTTTCTCTGCCGCAATCATGCATGAATGCCATAAATGTATGCATGTAACTACATCCTAGATATGTCATTACATAAAAGATACATCCCTCGCTTGGTGTCAGGCACTGTATCGCATTCGGTGCAGGCGTGGTCAGGTGGATTTCGTCTTCTCCTTGGGGGGGTTCTTGCAGGGTTTTCATGTAATTAAATGTGTGATTCAATGGAACTGGATGGAGATGTTTCATTCATGTGGCTTTTTTTTCCCACTGAATCTATTTTCTAAAATATGCTCACTGTAGCTAACACACTGTTTCAACACAGAAGAAGGCGTCAGTGGCTTGTGATTTCATGTTATAATTAACATCGGTTGCTATTCTAAATTGGACCTCTGCCAGCTTATTAGCAAGATAACAATCCGAAGAACAAATGTCTTCCTCAAAAGATACTTTTCTCAGGCAGCTACTTGTGATGCTTTGTAATTGAGACAGAAAACTGGGAAATGAATCCCACCCATTAGCCACTTCTTGCTTAATGGAAACGAACAAACACAAGCACAATATTTTTCACGCATTTCGTCTATTCTTCATCACTTCTGATCCATTAATTATCCGCTCAGAGCCGGTGGTCCTTGGTGGCTGTGATGCATCTGTGTGGCTGCGGAAGCTCAATCACGACTGATGTAGCTGCTGTTCCGTCTCCTCGGTCTCTCCTCCCACCAGCTGACCTTGTGGTCAGAGTTGATAAACAGTTGCCTCATGGTGATTAGTACTCCTGACAGTCAGATCCTCAGATACGTGCTTACAACCCCGCTGACGCAGGCTGCACCGTGTTTTAGAGACGTTTCTCTTTGTGATCAGCGATTATCAGAAAAGATTAGAATTCAGGATGTAAGATCATTTGAGTTTAGTCTAAATCTGTCTAAGTTAATTCAGGTACTATTAATCACATAAGGCTTATAACCCATACTTATCGTCCTAAGAAGCCTTGGGGGTCCACTGAAAGTTTTTGTACTGTTCCTGAGTTTAATCAAGAGTTGGCTCAGGAAGAACCTTTCACTTTGCATCTGATCTGTCTCGACTTTTAAATCTTAAAACCTATTTTATTGAATGGCAGTTTGTTTATGAGTGTGTCTTTATGCATTTTTAAATTTTATTCCTCCTACATTGTAGACTTGATTATTGTTTATAGTTGTTTTTGATGCTGCTTTTGTGTTTTTATCTTAGTAGAGGCTTAATTTGGCCTAAAACATGCTTTATAAATTAACTATTATTACTGCTATTATAATTACTATAATATTCAGAGACTATCCATCTAGATGGTGGCTTGATTACAGACTTTTTAGACTGTGTTCAAACCAACTATAGTGCTTCAAAACTGCAGCTTCCTCAGTGATTCTGGTGTCAGATCTGGCACAGACTCAGGATCATCTGGTAGCAAGTCGAAACTCATTCAGCTGTGTTGCTTTTGACTTTTGAATTGCGTGCAGTACATACGCCAAAGTTTTGCATTCATCTGATGCGCTAACCCTTATGTTCTCCGGAAAACAGACGCATCCAAATACCAAAACTGTCAGACGACGTAGTATAAAGAGTGAGAGAGCATGTGCAGGGTGGAGGTTGGTTGATGGCTGGGTCAAGTAAACACAGGACTTTCACCCAGAAGACAGGTGTTTCCTGTTTTATTTTGTAGTGTTCATCCTCATGTGTCATGTTGTGTTTCTTCCTGTCTTGTCCTGCTGTCCCTCCCTTGTGATTGTCCTGATTAGTTTCACCTGTCCCTGATAAGCCTCCTGTGTGTTGTCCTTCTGTTTTCCCAATTTCTGTTCTAAGTGTTTGCTCTCTGTTTTCTGCCCTGTGTTTCATCTGCGTTCCCCAACCTTTTTCTTCGAATTGCACTTGGTTAAGTTACTGAATGTTTTGTAATTTCTTGGTTCTTAGTTTTTACTGCCTGCCTGTTTGTTTCATCAGCTTCTTGTTCTTTCTGTTCCACCATTTGCCTGCCTGGAGTCTGTATTTGGATCCTTTTTTCCTAACAGTTTGTTGTCTAAATCTAACCAAATTGCGACTGTTATGCATATATAATTATGTTTGTTTTTTTACCATGACCATAGGACAAGGTTGAGATTTAATTCTACAGTTTAACTAATTAACTGTCTTTAATGGAAATTTCAGAGTTGTATAATTGTTTCATGGAAGTATTCAGTGTTTTAGCATCTGATTAGCCTTAAAACTCATTTGTACAAATGACAAGGAGTTCCTGGATTGTCCTTTAGCTTCTCTTAAGGAACTGTGGCCACATGCCCACACCAAGGCAGCTCCTTGCGCTTTCTGTTGATGTGCACTGTGCAAAATTAGCACATGAAAATACATCTTTTTCATTGGTCTAAACTCCACAGTAGAGCATTTCTTCTAATGTCTGAAAAAATAATGCACTCTTATGAAAGATAATATTAAATTTTGAGGAAAATTAGCTCAGACACAACATGTTTGATTGGCTCACTGACTAGATTATATATTACCACTGTCATTTTGTAGCTAAATAAAAGAATGCGGTATAAGATTATGGTATGGTCCTCATGTCCTTAGTTAAAAGATAAAACTGGCTGGCTGTCCACCTGACTAAAGGCATCTCTTGCGATCCCTCAGTACTCGAGTTTCAAACGTCTTTGTATATCTCGCCGCCATGTGTAGCTACTGAACAGAGAAGCGCTCTACTGTAAGTTCAACTCACAGAAAAGAGCTCTCAGTTTCAGGGATAAAAAGCACGACAAATCTTTTTCCATCAGATGTCTGTTCTTGCACGCACAAACTGGGAAAAATGATTATCAGAAGCCTGTGTGCCTGCGCGTTCTCTGTGCTCGCTGCTGAATTGAAAAACAAAGAGAAGCTGCCGCTGGGTATAAAGTTCATCCAAAGAGAAGCGATTCATGTTTGTGATCCTCTCTAACGCACCTCAGATGCGGCTCCAGTCGTGTTTTACATATCACTGGCTGCTTCCCCGCTATGTGACTGCGAAGGCTTTGAAGGTGTCAGATTAATTAAGAGGTTTCTTACGAAAAAAAAAAAAATCTGCCTGAATTGATTTTTCCCACCTCGGAATAAGAAGCCTGAAAATTATTCTCGGTGTGTGAAGGAGACTTTTTGGTTCAAGGTGCCGGTGAAAAGACAGGATCTGAATGACACCGTGCGGAATTCCTCATGTTTGTATTTCTCCACTGGGCCCGACCTGATAAGACTGTTTACACTCCTCGCACCAGAATATAGAGATTAGCTCTGTTTTCTCCCTGAGAGTCAAGCCCTCGAGGAGTTTTGTTGTGCTGTTAAAAGGCTTTATCACCAGCACTTAAATCTACAAAAGCAACTCCGAAAAAACAAATAAAAACTTAAACCATTCATCATCAGAAACGCTTCGCCGTAAACAACAATCCTACAGCTTTAAAGGATCTTGATTTCTTGAGTTTTTCATCTCTTTCAGAAAACCTTCTTGATGGTTTTCGAGTGCTCCCGCTTGGCATTTGTGAAAGCATAACAACCATCTCACCTCCTGGCCCTGCGATGACTGTGGTGTTTGCGTCCTTTTCCCTTGATGTAGCCATTTCTCTCCACAGCGTCCACCCTGGTGTCCGCCGCTTTCCTCTCGTCGGTCTTGAGCGGCAGGCAGGCTGTTGTCTCCAAACTGTGAGTGAAGAGAAAGATGAAGCAGAGAAGAAACAAAAAAAGATTGAGTCTTGGCTCTCGTGCCTTCTCTAGAGAACTTTTCAAAAAGTGATTTTTAGAGTTGCCCACACAGTTTGCGCCTCCATCATACAATAGCGAGGAGGATTTAGCATGCTTGGTTAGCCTTATTCCCTCTGGTCTACTGGATATGTGTTTTATTCCCCTTCATTTCTCCCTGCCAGCCATTCTACGGGAAAAATTGGAGGTCAGCCATTTACCATTCAAATCGAGGTGTCAATTGAAATGTAGTTATTTACATGCTTCAGTTGCCCTGACATTTTGGGAAATAGTGTTTTCTATCTTGTGCTGTGCAGATGCAGCCACGGGAGATACATGGTCATGAGAATAGTTTGAGTTCTCCTTGAATTTTTTTCATATTTCTGATAAACCAGAGCTTAAAGATTTCTCAGTTGTAAAAAGCAAAAGCGGAAAGTCACACACTCAGCCTCGTGTTTGAACATATTTTATGCAGATTTAAAATTGGAGCAATTTATTTTTGGCTTCCAAATAATGCTGCTATAAGTCAGGTGTTTACGAAATTCATCCACCTCCACCTGAGCCTCCCAAAAATCTTCATCCACAGTCAAACGCTGCAGAACGAATGACTAAATAAACCCAACGATTAGATGTGAACACACAGTTCTAGCCCTGCTTATTATCCTCTGTTTTAGTCATGGGAGATTTGAGCGTAATTACACATTCTCCTCTTCTTTCGAGTGGCTCCCGTCTGATTGTAATGAGAAGATAATCAGAGCCAGAGATTAGGCCGTCAACGCTGCCGCCACCTCCTCCTCCTCCTCCTCTTCCCTCTGCGACGAGCAGGCAGGTGCCGTCGCTTTCTATCTTCCTCACCTTCCTTTTCCTCTGCTCCTCGGCATAAGAGGGAGTGCCCCCGGCAGGGAACTAATAATGTAAAACGGCAGACCGGGTGCTTCGACATGACCGAGTGTTTGAAAGGTGGCAGGGGAGATAAAGACAGCCACCGGAAGGATGATTAGTCTGATCAAGGAGGCTGATGGGAGAGGAACCTTCTAATATTTTGCAGGTTCGGCTAATGTTTGCTGAGTGTTGTTGGACATGCACATACAGTAAATGTCTGTTTAGATTGTTTTATGAATTGCTGTATGTCATTTGGAGTGTTTGAGGGGACAAACTGAGAAATGATTCACAGTTATTTCTACAGTGGCTGATAGAGATCATGAATCTTACTTTGTCATTGTTCATTTTCATTTAGTGAAATGTGAGTGACCAACCAGTCGGAGTGGGAGATAAGGATAAAATCCTCTATCGCAGTATCTACAATTGGACTTATTACATTACTGATATACTGATATAGTGTGATGAAATATGTTTTCAAGAAAATCTGAGAAATTGATATATTGAATAACTGTATTTGAGTATTCATTAAAGGTGCAATGTTTAAGAAAAATTCCCCCCGTTGCCGTTCTGAAAACCCCCTCCTTCCAGCAGACCATAGATCCTGAGCTAGCTAACACTCCCCCGGTACTACCAGCATCCTGTCTGGACCGCTTGCAGCATAACTGAGCTAACAAGCTTCGGTTATATGCTGCCCCCTATTGGTTTGGAGTAGGAATTCAACAGGTGGCCAATTCTTACTCATTGCACCTTTAAATAATACACGTAGGCCCACTACTTACTATGTCAATATGATGCTTTCAAGCTATTTTGTTATTATGCCTTTATTTTTTTATTATTTGCAAAATGTGAATGCATATATTTTCACACTGTCTTGAAGTCAATCTATAAAAATTTGTTTGATGTCGTCTCATACAACCGTCCTGAGATAAATCCTATACCTGATCATAAAGTTAAATCAACACCTCTCTAAAACAGTTTCAACAATATTTGAACATTATAACCTCTATGAAGGGAGGATTTATTGCAGGGCAGTTGTATTAGTCTGCATTAGTTTTAGCTCAGTGTCCCTAATAACATACAAATATCTATAAACACAGGTGATATAATAGAGCCTTGTGGTATTTCAGACTAGTAATCATTTACTAGTCTGTATCTCATCCATTCAAAGGTGACAGAGGCTACGTACCACATGGACATTTCTACAAAACGTGTCCAATCAAATTCACATTACATGTTTGTGACCTGACAGTCATATCAGGAAGAGGAGGGGATAGTGAAGGAGTTACAAAATAAATTAACACAAAGTTGCAACGTAAAAAAATGTAAAGTTTCAAGTGATCTGTGGTTTGCAGAAATGTATATTGTGTTGCAGAGAGAAAGATATGGAAACATTTGAGATGCCTCACGACTCCCCAGCATACTTTTTTTTGCCTTCTTTTGCCCTCTTGATAAACTGTGCAACGTGTTCCAAGATTGAAATTATAAGAGCACAGATATCTCATCCCTGCACAAATGGTGGTGTGATAAAAGGAGGATGTTGGAGCTGTCAAGTGGAACGGTGAAGACAGTTCGTGGTACCTTTTTTCTGATCACCTGTTCACATCATGAAAGTCGCGGTTGATTGGTCGGCATCCAGTGTGTCTGCCATGTCCCTTGGCCAAGTCACGACAAGACTTTGTAACGTGACCACCTCAAAAGGGAAATTATCTTTTTAGACTGTTCCTATGCTACAGCAATTTAACCTCCCCTACCTCCTCTTGTACTAGCATTTAGATTTACATAAAATTCTATGTTTCTTTCAATATGTGCTCATTTTAAATTGAATGTATACCTATAAAAACAAATGTTGAAACCACCTGGAACTGTGCAAATACCGCATTCCCTGAGTGGACTTGATTCACTCAATTTGTGGCCAATTAAACATCCAACTCTTGTATGTCCACTCCAGTTTTTACTGATCTGATGCATCAAAAAATCCAACTTAGCACAAGAATTTAGCAAAATCAAAGTCAGTAAACAACTGTAAAGCAGACCGTAGAGGTCACATCAAAAGATATTGATGTGGTAATACATCCTGCGAAGATTTGAACAGTATAAGCAATTTACTTGACACGGGAGAACAAAAAGCTGAAACATTTGCGCTGCTGAACACTCCGCTCTGAGTGGGCTAGGGTGGAAAGTGGCCCAAAGCTCCTTTTACTGGCCCCCTCTCTGCTTCTTTGTTATTTGCTGTCACTCTAAGAGCAGCGGGTTGATGAGTTTTAAATGAAATCGATTTCGGCATCACAGATGCACATTCGTCTGACCCGGCCCTGCGATTTATGGCTCAAACTTTCCAAGCTGTAAGTGTCAGGATTTATGGCAGGCCGTTTCTATCCCTCAAACACCACCCCCTCGCTTCTTCTCTCACATGCATACACGTACATAGATACAACTCTGTGTCTCTCAAGCTTGAACAATCCTTTTGTTGTCAGAATTCATAACCAGCCAGCGGTTGAAGGTATTTAAAGGAACAATCCAAAAGCGGCAAACTGGCAAAAAGCTTTAAATGAATGCAAATACCCAGCGGATTAAGTGAGAGCACTTCATGACGAAGAATTACGTGGACACTAATCCTCCAAAATCCTGACTGGATTTGTTTACCATAAAACAGGTAAAATGGAGTCATAGGCTGGGATCAGCTCCACTGCAATCCCTCATGAAATGTGACATGATGGGAATCGTAACCATTGTACTATACTGCGCGCAGCAACACTGCGGATACAAGCGACGTCCCACTTCTTGACTGTATGACCTCTTTCTCTTGTCATTTGTGTCATACTGTACATGTATGCTTCAGAACAGCTCCCTGAGCGATGAGTAACTCTGTCGAGAGAGGACCGACCACGCTGTGACTAGCTCTCGTCTCCGACTGTGTCACAGAGGGAGCGTCTCACTCCTCTCAACGTGGAGCGCTACTGCTCTGTCATCCAACTCTGCTGTTCACTGTCACGTGGATGGGTAACAAATACTGACAGATGGTGCACAGAAACACACTGCAAACAGGAAGAGAGCACTTTGCAAAAGAGGGTGAGGATGTGATTTTCACCTCTCTGCGTGTTGAGTGTGTTCCAGTATTGTCTCCTAAAAATATGTTATTTATTTGCCAAACACATTTTGGTGACTGCCGCATGATTCATTTAGCTGACAAAGTGTTTCATCCAAACCAGAAAGTGTGAAACACTGGTTTAAATGATAAAGATATTGATATTATGAACAAGTACAGTATATGGAAATACCCAAATCTAAAAAGCTAATCTCTGAACTAAACTACAGCACCCAGCTTGTTTAGGAAATTATCTAGCCTTTAAAAGAATACAAGTATATGTTAGGCCTGTTGTTAATTATTTATGTAGGAACTAATGGGTCTGAAGTGCCACAGGGAGCCACAGAAGAGGGCCATTGAAAAGGGAAAGAATTGATATATGAACTAACACAGCTGTTTTTTTCCCTACTATTGTCAACAAAAAAACCTAAATATAGAATCTTTTCCTTTAAGGAGTGTTTTAGTTGTCCATAAAAATAACATATAATATTCCACAAGAGAATATTACATGGAAAACAAATTAAATGAACAATATCTGTGTGTATATATGTAATATATGTGTCGAAAACTTTTATGTTGAAGTAATCATGTATATAATGTTGTGATCCTACCCTCTCACTGAAGTTACATAGTGCAGAAAAAAGTGATAAGGGGGTGGAGTGGCTGAGACAGAGACACCATTCAATCTATTACAAGACACTGTACCATCAGCATGACATGAAGATGTTATTTTAAGGGAGTGTTTTTCAATCCTGGCCCTGGTGGCCTCCTGCCCTGCACGTGTCACAGTAGATGTTTCCCTGCCTCAACACACCGGATTCAAATCAGTGAGTTGTTATCAGGCTTCAGCAGAGCTCGATGACAAGCTGATCATTTGAATCAGGTGTGCTGGGGCAGGGGAACATATGATCCCCTGGATATCTGTCGAGGTATCCTTGAGCACGACACTGAATTGCTCCATATGTCTGTTCCATCAGCGTGTGAATGGCTGAGCATAGACGTATTGTGGGACGCTTTAGTCAGGAAGCACTGTATCGCTCCTGATGAGCAGGTGGGAGCGTTCAAATGCAGGTCCATTTACTATTTCCATTCATGTGATTATAATGTTTATGTGACAGCACTCATTTAAACGTGTTAGCAGCAACGAAGTAGTGTCACATTATCAACAGGTCTGTTTGGTCCAAAAAAAGGAGAAACAGAAGAAAAAGACAAGCAGGACTTGTCTGACCTTTTCACTTTTTTACTATCTAACCATCTGCTTGTTTGTTGAACCTCCAGCTCTGTGCTGAGATATTCATAAAACATCATTGACTGCCAGAGCCACAGGAGGATCATCATAGTTTGTGTACAGTTTCATTGTCCACACCTCATTTACGATGTAAAATTGAGATAAACTACTACAATATCTGCCAGGAGCTGCTCTGTAATCTGCCAGCTGCTTTACACAACACCGGCTCACTGTCGGAGGGCTCAGACTCACATCAGCTGACATCGTACAGGTGTGCACGAAGCATGCAGGCAGCCATTAAGCCAACCAGCAAAACAACGCTACACAGCTCCGATGTTTGCATTAAAAATGTGTCAAAATCACACCAGCGATTAACACAGATTGCATTCTCAGCTGCTTCAATTACATTCTGCAAGACATATTTTCATCTGCACTCATCTGCTGTTCCAAATGAAGTGTTTACTCAAAGTGTGTCAGGGAAAACCGCCTGACAGTTTGCTTCAGCAGGCCGCCTGGGACATTTGAGTGTGTGCTGGATGAGTGCAGGGGATCTGTGGGGACACAACAAAACACACAGCACTCGAATGCAACCTTTTCTGTATAACCCTTGTGTCTACAGATACCCCGCTGTGACAGAGTAAGATCTTACAAGATAGAGTTAAGAGACACTCGAGGGGAATTTGTGCATTTTCTCATCTGTGATCTCATCTAATCCTGTTGGCACAAACAGACAAAAGCACTCACTCTCTCTGTTGTGTTTTGCGATCTCAGCGTAAATCAGTAAAGCGTCACAACCTTTTCCTTTTGGGGTCCATTTAGCTCAATTCATTTGGTTGGATTTTACTCTTAATTCAAATTCTCGTTCTCTTATGCATCTTCTTAGCTATTGAATGGACCAGGGATTTATCTTGTGACCTCTCGAAAGCTCGAAATACGCTTATTTGCTATCTTGCTCAGAGTTAGATGAGGAGATTGATACCTCGAGTCTCTATGGTAAATATGAACTTACTGCCAGCAGCCTGTTACATTAAAGATGCTGGTTACCTTCGGACAGAGACAGACTGGCTACTCCCACCGAGTCAAAGCTTCTTTTGGCTTCTACATGGGCATTGTGGTGTTTTTGTTCCCATCGCCACCATAACTCAATTTTACTAAATGTAAACACATGCCTTTAAAGTGCATCTAGATGTTTGTTTTTTCAAACTCCTATTCCATGTATCAAGAGCTCTGTCTCTTTGTTTATTATTTGTTGGCCTGTAAAAAAAGATGCATAGTGCACCTTTAAGCTCCTTCCCTGTCAAACTCTCCCTGTCAGAAAATGTTAAACTATTCCATTGATAGCTGAGCCTTAAAGTAGTCTATTGATAGTGCTTGTGGCCCGACATCACAGAATATGGCCTGAATTTGGACATACTGTAATTTGCAGTTCAACCAAAGGGTGACTTTCTTGTCACAGAGTTTCCGCTGAGAGATTTTTAGAAATCTTAGAGGGAAAAGGAAGCAGTATTTCAAAGGAAAAGAAAAAACAATCTGAATGTATTTGTATATCAGATGTATTTTTTGTATTTATTATCCTTTAAATAATCTTTTTTGACCCCTCAGATTTCTAGAAGGATAGGGTCCTTCTTTGGTGTCCTGACCCCCAGACTGGGAAGAATTGGAAGAGGTGATGTGCTAATTCTATATATGTATATATATATATATATATACATATATATATACATATATATATATATATATATATATATATATATATATATATATATATATATATATATATATATATATATATATATATATATATATATGACTTCATTTTAAAAATACTGATACCAATATCAGTATTGTAAAATGAGGTTCCAGCCAACAAAAATCCATTTTGTGTGCCATGCCCTCCTCACAGGTGCTCTACCCCGCTGAGTGCTGAGAAGCCTCACGCCTAATAGAGCAAGTGAATAACAAACTGAGGCAAATGAGTCAGTGGATATACACGGAAGAATCAATACAGCTAACCCGAAAGCAAAAACAGGAAAACAACCTGAGGCGATCGATGGATGATGCGTCACTTTGAGAAGTCCTAACAAGAAGAGCGTTTGGAATCAAAAGCCGAAGAAAACACTATTCAATACGTCCTTTCAAAAATTGTAAAGCAACTCAATGAAGAGGTCATGTTGAAGATACAGATGAAATCTTGTCTACTTTTTTTCCTAGTAATTTAATAAGCTGGAGTAAAGTTTCTTTCAAGAGTATATTGGAGAAAAGATTTCCTCAGAGTGTCATTAGTCTGTACAGTGGAGCCGCCCCCAGTCTAACAACCAAAACATCCTGATTATTCAAAGTAGAGGCCTGCCGAATTGTCCAAATTAGCACTTAAGGAGCTGTGTTCCAAGATACAAGCTTGTAAACACGTCAAGGCTTTCAGAGCCGATAATGGAGGCAGAGGAAGGACTTGCATGACCTTCATCCTCTGAGGAGAAATATGTGTAAGCGACAGTAAAGTGAGCACGACTGGGATGCTTTTTATTTTTTCTCCCCCATTTCCACAGATGATTTAAGAGTTCCCCAGACACTCGTGAGGTTCAGAGAGGCTAATAAACTTTTCATTATCCCTGTCAGAGCCACCAGGAACAATTGATTATCGTTATTATAGGAGTGATGATAGTTGGGATAATTACCAGGGAAAGAGATGATCTACAACCACAATTAAAACCCAAACAGGGTGGTCCCCAGGCACTTTGCTTTAATTTACACTGAGAGTGTTTATCCAAGTTTCAGAGTCGAGTCGAGAAGAACTCTATCACCACCGAAAGGACGCAAGTGGGCAATTAAACCCACGCGGAGTGAATCAAACGCATCCCTCATAAGGCGAACTCTTAAGGCACTCCAAACCTGTTCAAACTTTTCAACTAAAAGTGGATACCTTTGGGAGACGTCTTATTGATTAAATGTTGAGAGGCAATCATTCAGCTGAAGACCCACACAAACATGTGCATGCAATCGAGCCGTCCTGATCAGTTAACCACTTCATTAAGGCTGCCTCTGAAACTTGAAAGAAATGTCATGAGGTTTCTGTACTGAAAGCCTGAGATTCATGAAATGACATTCAGAAATTTAGGAGATGCTTAAATTTAAATGAGCCTCTGAATGTTTAGTAAAATAAAATCTAAAAAAATCGGACTGCTGCACACTTACATTGCCACTCTTGTGAAAAAGTTCTGGCTGGCTATCATTACAACAAGTCTGTTCATGTGTTTCTTTTCTTATGGGTAAGAAAATCACCTCATGTATTCCCTCGCCAGTGGAGGTGTTTTTTCTCCCAAACGTACGCAGATGGATAATCGATTGTAGGTGTCTTTCCTTCCTGCCAGAATAAACTGCAATTGTGGATGCAAATCCTTTCGGGCGGCTGAGATCAGCCCCAAATTGGCCCTCCTCTTCTTCCTTACAATGCATGATGGGAAGGCAGAATGATAGAAGTGAACATGAAAGATTTAATGGCTGTTCAGCCCCAGTTAGGAGGTATCAGTGGCTCTGGGCAATTTCCCGTCTCCTTTGCCAGTTTGCTCCAAATCTAACATCCAAGTTCAGCATTAAGCTTTGACAGTACATTAGGCCGCAATAATGTAACGACGGGAGATGGTTTTCTGCTTTCTGTTTCAATTTCAAGGTTTGTGATTTATCTGTAAATGAATTCTCTCAACAATTTGTACTCAAGAGTTTCACCCTGTATCAGCAAACAATTGTGGAAAGTAGTTTAATACATTTACTTAAGTACTTTATACTTCCTCCCAACTTCATTTCAAAGGAAAATAAAGGAATAAAGGAAAATATCATAGTTTTGACTCTATTACATTTATTTTACAGCTGAGATCTTGATTAAAACCCAAAGTTTGTCTTCTTCTTCTTCTCCTCCTTCTTCTTCTTCTCTCTTACCCAATTAACCATGCCAAGGGACCCAACCTCCAACTGTAAAAAGAGGGTAACAGTAGCTCCACCTTGAGCAGTTTCAACAGTAAAATGCTGTTTAATCATGAATGCATCTCTGTGAACAATCTATATACCAATATGTCCATTGGGTATTTTTTCTTTTCAGTACTTTTGTATTTTTACATTAGCAGTATTTGGTACTTTCACTTAAAGGATTTGAACAGTTCAAACTGAACTTAATGTTTTTTGTTGAAAACAAGTCGATTACCTGATTGTACATCCTCTGTATAGGCGATCATGTGGGTTTGTGATTAAATTTGGAGAACAACTGGCACTGATTATTTCAATCAGAATGACTTCATTGTCGAAGCTGAACATCCTTGCCTCGCTATCAGCCAATCAGCAGCAGCGCGCCCTTTCCCCTTCCAGCGGGTGAGTATGCTGCGAGCCAGAGTGACTTTGAAGACAAGTGAGGTTGGTTTATTCAATTATTGTGTCCTGATGATAAAATGGGAGCAACATAATGGCTTGATTAATTTCCTTATCACGGTGAGCACAAAGAGTAATTACAACCAAATCCACCGCTTGGTGAACCACACATCAATCAAATTAAAGCAGTCTCCACTCGGTAGCAATCACTTTCACACAGAACAAATGAGTCGATTGGCTCAGACCTCCGCCTCTGGCCAGGGAAGTGTTTACCTAAGGACTGTAACTCCCAGCAAAGGTTACTCAGGGTGATTAAAAAGCTCTCAACATGTCAGAAATCTTAATAGAAATTGCGTATGCCGGATTATAATGCCAGTGCGTTGGTTAATTTGCCTTAAGCGATCATTAAAACTCTCCATAATCTTTGCAACAGACAGGAAAATTGCGTAAATGTGAAGCTGCGGTCAAATGTCAATACATAATCACGCATGAGCAACTCTCTCCAATCACATCCATGACCACTAACCACACAAACCAGTATTCAAAATGCAGGAGCTATTATATCAAACTGTGTGTGCTTCCTGCCTCAGTTCTCTTCGCTGTTGTCAGGTAGATTTGGTTACTGAGGCTGAGCGATGCTCTCGGGCTGGTTAGGTTGGAGTGTGATCGATGCAGGAAGAAAACTGTGACCTTCTGACCTCAGCACTCAATCCTAACATGGCTGCAGGACCTGTGCAACACTTATTGATTTAAAATAAATGCTCTTGGCCAAGAAAGTGCATTTTAAAGTCAGATTAGCCCCAGTGTGTGCTTCTTATGCATTACCATTACAATCGAGTCACAGAGCTAAACAAATGTCTCGATCACCGGTGTAAAGACGTTCACAACTGGCTCAAATGTAAACATTTTATATGAAACATCAAATGTGTTGAAAGAAATGTCTTCATGTAAACCACATTTGCCCTGCCACTGCAGCATGACTTGCAGAGATTTACCTTCACATAAATCAGTTTTGTCTCTCTTTCACCCTACAAATTAACAAATTGTCAAAGTGATGACACAACTTTGTGTTTTGGCGACACGCTGATATTGTAACCGCATTTTAGCTGGCTGAAAAGATGGCAGAAAGCGGTCTTAGACTGAACAAATATCACCCAGTTTGTCCCAGTTGGTGCTCACTGTGTGGTTTCCCTGAAGAGTGGGCACATGGAGGGTCATTTAACACTATTTACGCCTGTTTTGAGGTATTTGCCCAAACCTAAAACACTCCTCTAATAATCACTGGATGAAAACATTTCAGTCTGCTGCACGGTAAAAAAGATTTTTAAGCTGTTTTCCAATTACGACGCCTTTTCCTAACCCAAACAATGCTGGTAGCCTGAAAAAAATAGCAGCAATAATAACTTGATTTATCTGGCATTCTTCAAAAGCAAGTGCCAAAGTGCTTCACAATAGACAAGGGTACTAAATCGCAGATAATGAAAGAGCAATTTAAA
The DNA here is from genome assembly GCF_040436345.1 of Pagrus major. Classification (NCBI taxonomy): domain Eukaryota; kingdom Metazoa; phylum Chordata; class Actinopteri; order Spariformes; family Sparidae; genus Pagrus; species Pagrus major. The sequence goes on from NC_133219.1 coordinate 19,811,248, forward strand.
AGATGAAATCAAAAGAAGAAGCAGAAGAAGCACAGAATAAAACAAATATTAAAATGTTATTCTTTAATAAAAGTAACTCCTTAAAGTCCTTCTAAGATACCCATTAGACAGGAAATGGACATTTAAAAAACAAAACAAAAAACTAAAAGTTTCATTAAGTAGTCTGGTGGGATGTTTACAGAGTTTCCTTTCCAATGTTTCCGAAAAGGAATATTATTTTCTTTCTGGGAAAAAATTATACCGCACCAACACTGATAAAACTTCTTTACTGCCAGCTCTAGCAGTATTGTATTTTTCTTCTTACTTTAAACAGCCTGAAGGGCTTTCTCCAGCTATAATCAGCTATTATATTAATGAATCCATATTTCAAGGGAGAAAAATAAAGTAAAAAATGCAGGCTTGACAAGGTAATAACTTACACATGTTGGAAAAAAGTAAATGTTAGCCCAAAAATATCCAAGCGTCAGTTAAATCAGACCGCTGGTTTAGTATTAAAGTCAGAACATCCCATTAAAATATATATTAAAATATCTCAAGATGTTCCTCTCCAGAGTTATGTAAATGAGGACTGTAACATCAACTGAACCCCTTTGGAAAATAAATTCTAAGCCTAAGCCAGTGAATCATAGCCTAAAGGCTTCATTTGACTTGAGTAAACCTGCTGGATTTCATAGGCAGCTCTTTCTATTTGCCTCCTCTCTGTAGAGCTCAGATCACGGTGCTCGCGCGCTCGGATCCACAAGAGCTGTTAGCGCCATGGTTCATTACAGAAGCCGCTACAGGCTGAGGGAAGGGATGTTGAGGAATGTCAACATTTGAATAACGTCTTCATCCGACATGTTGCCGCTGCACAGAGTGTGTGGTCTGAGCAGAAAATGTCTTATTGAATGGTGACATGTCAGATATGGTCCTGTGTGTGCGTCAGTGCTGTCTGCCTGGTGATATTTTGCCAGAGTGAGCTCGTGTCAGAGTCAGGGCAGCAGCAGCAGCACTTCCCCGTGAGGCCCGAGGCCCTGAAACAAAAATGGCTCCGTTCCTTGTATCGGCTGCTTTACATTTAATTCCCCTAACAAGCCGCTTTGGCCTGAGACACAAACTGTTAGGCGAAGTTTGTTCCAGCATGGAGCGCGCAGCCAAACTCAATGGAGTAATCAGCTCCAATAGCAGAGAAAATGGATTTTCACATGGGTATATTTGCACCCCTGGCAAACAGCAACATACATAACAGAGCTCGCCTGACTCTTGATTAGTGCCGAAAACCTCATATAAATGCCAACACTGTGGTGCTACCATCACCATCATCATCATCATCGACGTTATGCCCTTCGCGGTCAAAACCAACGATGCAATTTCAGACGCATTTAGAAGAAGAAGGCGTCACACGGTCCTCTTTGCCCCAGGTTGTTAACATCTAAACTGGTCGTGTTTCTCCTCTTCCACGCATCATGAACCTTATATGTGCATCAATTATTCGCCTCCAAATCGAGTTAGAAGTGATTAGAGGGTTCTTTGTGCGAAGGCTGAGGGAGGGAAGCGGGCATAGTTGGGTTTAATTAGCTGCTTGTGAGGCACACTTCCTCACAGCACTTCTTCCTCGGTGAAGGAGATCACTGAAGAGCCTTCTGCAGATGCTAATGTATGTGGAGTGCAGCGAGCAGTAATCATCGCGCTACTCCCCGCCTTCACTTACACAACTATGACACCAGAGATGAACAGGGAGGAAGCTGCTGAGGCTAAAGGCTTGTGGATGACTGGCAGAGGGTGTTCCTGCAAGAGTTTGACCAAAGAAGACAGAGTCGAGCCTATCAAAAAAAAAAAGTGGGAGACGGGCCTGCAAGTGCTGTGAAAGCGGTCGTACATTTCCCCAATGACGTCTAATTTTCTCACTCAAGCAGCAGCTGACAGATGGGTTCAGGATTGGACATTTCAGTTGCTCCATTGTAAAGGCAGTTTTGAGGCCCGTGTCAAAAAAAAAAGTATTTTTTCTGAGAAACTAAACAAACATTCTCAACTTTTTCAGCACACCTCTCTCAATTTATCAAGAGGAACCGACTGAGAATGAAACAGTCATCTGGTTTAAATTTAATCAGCCAATTAAGGAGGTAATATTTACCAGCAACTGCAAGGAAAACTGTAAATAACTTTTTTCCATGACACTGAAACTCATTTAGTAGCTGCACTGACAGGCCAGCAGCCATATCTATGTGCATTAAGGACCTCCTGAGCTGCCTTTTCCCACTCCTGCTTCCAATTATCCACCATCACGTTTCCTTGTAGCTGCTTTAATGGAATAATTCCTCGCAGTAACTTCAGGGTTTTCTCCACACACCTGTCTGGATGCGTCGATGGGCGAGCAGATTGGGACCCTACACTTTGCTATTTCAATCCCCTCCCTCTGCCTTAATGAGCTGCTCCAGCTCCACACTAATTTGTGTCAGTAAACATATCAGGTTAGCAGCCGGCCATGACAGGCAGAATGAAACTCAATGGGCCAATCGACACCTCGGTGTGGGGAAGAGAGTGAAGGAACTCCCGACAAGATCTGGATATACGCCGGTAATTAGTGAACGTGTTCGGAATGGAACCAACATGTTTCATTACCTTCAACTTTCAATGTCTCTCTCTCTGTTTTTCTTCCACCTCATCCTCAGCTGTGATGCCCTTTCCTATGCAAAACAGCCATGTGAATTATTCACGAGGGCCCACTTATGACCATGTTTCACTGTATCTGTTCCCTCGTTAGATAATCAATGTCAGTAGAATAGAAAGTGGACTAGAATTTAGAATAAAGAGTTTGTTTTTTTCTTTCTCCTCTCTTTTCCTGCCTGTTAATTGATGTGCCCTCATAGGGGCAGCCTGCAGTCTGGCCGGCAGTGGTGAGGCTTAAAATCATGTCACAAGTAACATCTGGATTCCTGGAAAACAAAGAGTGTTTTCAGTCTTCTCTTCCATGTCAGTCTGCACTATCCAGTATAAATTACAAATAGGCATGCTTATTATAAATCATACCGCTGCCAGTAAATGGCTAACGGTGAGGTTGATGATTGGATTCATGAAATTCAATTTATTCTAAATTATACCTAAAATTGAGCTGCCTACGAGAGCAAAATGGATACAAAGACCAACAAACAAACTTGCAAAGGAGTGCAGCAAAAACCAAAAGCTAACTTTAAAGCACCATCATTGAGATTCTCACTTAAAGGGCCCATATTATGCTCGTTTCCATGGTCATACTCTTATATTGTGATTCTACCAGGAAATGTTCTTTAATGTTCGAAAACACGTACTTCTTCTCGCACTGTTCATTACTGCAGCACCTCTATTCACCCTCTGTCTGAATGATCTGTTTTAGCTCCTGTCTCTTTAATTCCTGTTTGAAAGCTTTTCAGTGTCAATTAATTATAAAATATAAACACATTTATTCAAGCCTGGAAGTGAAACACACTGATTGAAATCAAAGTGTGTTAGTCATTGTTAGCAAGGAAGTGGTTGAGGGATTGTGCGCTCTGTTGCTGTCACAGTATTTATAGCACCTAAATCTGCTTTATAATCAAAGAACACATGGAAATCTCACTCTCTAGAATATGGGAAGTTTATGCTGCATGAATAGCGACATAACTTGCTTCCGCACCAACTTAATGTACCTGACACCTGTCTATTTTTCCCACCTGTGCTCATTACACATTTCACCCTACTGCTCCGTCTCATCTCGCTGGTTTATGCGCAGAGACAAGAGCAGGTAAACTCTCCCCGTGATCCCTCCTTATGTTCACATCACTGCTCCGTCTATGCCACCTACCAGGTGTGGCACACGGGGCAGATGGAGGCACTGCATCCAACAGCTCCAGCAGAACAGTTTTGGTGCTATAAATGTACCTTGTGGATGTCGTCATACGCGATCTCCTGCCAACTGACTCCCCGCTCTGCTCATATGCTTGTATCAAACCTCCCCGGGCTTGTTTCGACTTAGTTCCTTTGCTGCTTTAACCTTCTGTCTCTGTCTATTTGGGTCTCTTCCAGGATGCTGAGTCTTGGTTTTTGAGAGTAGAATTCCACAGTACTGACCGCCCTGCTGTCTGTGGTTATATCAAAGTCGGGACCTCCTCCCACGTCTGCTTCTACACCCTGTGGGCTGTTAGACGGGCCACCGGTGTGAGATTCTCAATGTAATCCCTCCTTCTCTCCTTTTTTTGTCTCCTCTGTTCACTTGGCTGCATTCTTTGTCCCTCACATTGTCTCTATATCTGCACTTCTATCTCCCTCCAGTGTCTTCAGAGAAACTATTTTAAATATGGTCTGTCTGTAACCTCACAGCACCCTTTGCGTCATCTCCGTTGCGTCCAAACACCCCTACGTGTCCACACCAATCACACACAATGCCATTTGATGGGAGTGATCCTAGCATCCACTGCTGACAGGACTGCCCACTCTACGTGACCGTGCATGTGTGTGTATGTATGTAGGAGTGCGTGCAGGCATCGGTTACAAGCATGACATTTCACTGTTGGCTCTTCTGCAGACTTACATTAGCTATGCAACCTGACATTCACATCTAAAATAATCATCTTAAAAATGGAGCAGAATGAGACGACTGGAGAGAGAGCAATCAGGACACCCGCTGACTCCCCCTTCCACCGCCCACCTCTCCCCCCTCGGTGCTAATCAGTGTGGGTGCTGCTGGCTGTCTGGTAGACTTGATCTGATTTTTGAGACAGAAATGCTGTTAGTCTGCATTCGATGAGAGGAGCAGCCTAGACAGCGTGTTGTAATCCGAGGTGGCATGGTGGTCCTCCATTTAGAGCCCCGTTTGTTGTATTTCTGAACCTTTCATTTTACCTTTACTTAACATCTTGTCATCACAGATTGAGTTTATCTCGTTCACCAACGTGACTACGCAGCCCAGTTGCCAGGATATGTTAGCAGTTCACATTTCTGCCAACCACAGATAAGTCCAAGGTTGATTTTTGTATCAAACGTGGCATATCACGTTCCCAGTAAATGCTTATTAGCTGACTTTCACATGAGTTGATGGAGGGAACAGAGGGGGCGTTATTACCAATCAATCTTTATTCGTATGGCACCAATTCACAACAAAAGTTAGCTCATGACACCAGTTTGTGTCATTGCTTTAGTTTCTGTCCTCATGTGCCATGTTTTGCTTTTCATTTCTGTCCTTTTGTCTGTTTTCTCACCCTTTTCACTCCTCACCTGTGCTCTATTAGTTAATCACCCCCTTGTGTATGTTTGTCATGCGTCACCTGTTCCTGTTCTGTTCTGTCCTTGCGTTCCTGCGTCTCACTGTCTCATCTTCCTGTTGAGTGTTTATTTCTGGTTTGTACTTTTCCTTTTGGTTTATACTTTGTTTGCTTTTGTTTCTTGGTTTTCTCCTGTTTTATTTTCTGCCTTTTGTTGCCACATTTTAGGATTTTGGATTTATTGCACTTGGACTTTGGCTTTATGTTAAGTTCCCTGCCTGCCCGTGTGTCCGCTTTTGGTTCCCCTTTGTTTAACTGTGACAGTTGGAGCAAGTCTAGACCATACTCACACCAGTGGGTATTTATTAGGACACCTGGGGCACCTTTCTCCCAGTTTTTTTCAATTCCAAAATCAGCTTTCTGTCACGCAAAATCTCCATCTGTAATTTTGGTGAGCAAAACAGGTATTCTTAAGCCAAAGCATGTTGTTTTCCTTCCCCTAAACCTAAGCAGAGCATAACCACAGCGTCGTGACAAGAGAGAAATAGAAAATTCAGCGTAAACAAACGTAAAGCTGCAACGTAAAGAAACGTTCAGTTTTAACTTATCCGTGGTTTTGCAGAAATGTTCATTAGCTGACATTTGTTTTGGCAATTGGGTTGGACGCTATAGCAGACTATGTTTTTTAAATTTACTCATTTTATTTTCAAAAAACACTTGATGGATTCCTCTCAGTACCACTAGAGGGAGCTCGTGTGCCACCAGTGGTACCACAGGTTGAGAATAGTGGCTGTAGAAAGTAAAAGTTAAATTTTGTTTACTTTGGATCATTTACGTAACTTCCTTTCTGCAAGACAGCCTATGATAAAGTTAACCTGGACCTTGCCGGAGATCAGGCAAACCCACATTTTCTAAGATATAATTATTTTTATTTAATAATCTTTGATTCTCCTGATAATCAGTTAAGCCATTTTTCAAGAATGAATTTGCTGGTTTTAGCTTCTCACTTGTGAAAGTTTAAAGTAAATCATTATTTGCAGCTCTATTACATTCACTATTGTTAACCCACAGCTTCAGGTTTAAAGCTGCACCAGCGGATGTAAGTACCAGATGGAGGTTTTACTGCCTACCTGGCCTAATTGGGAGATTTGTGTTGCAGCCCCACATCATGATGAGACTGGCTTTGCATAACAAGCATGTTTAGTGCAGGTTTTTCCATGATGTATTGTACATTTGAAAGCCCTCCACTGCACAGTATGTACTACGTTGGCTCCCTTATTGCCTCAGACAAAATTCTAAATGCAATTGAAAGATTTTTTAGTTTAAACTCTCTCTGTCTTGTCCTTCTTGCACTACGTAGAAAAGATCATGTGGTATAAGTCAAGGAGCATTATTACCAAGTCAAATGTGCTTCTTCTCTGTAAATCAGATACATTTTAACACCTGATTTGTTTTTTGTGATGTAACGATGCATCTGTTTGACTGTCACGTAATTTCTAATTAAAATCCAGTCTTTGGGAAACATGCTTTTCACATTAAAAACAAGACTCTCACTTCACTATGAAATCAAACAAGTTCAGGGACACACAGCCGTTTTAATCTATGCTAAAACAACGGTGTTCCACAACACAGCTCTACACCTCCCTGGGGGGTTTCTAACCCTTCCCGACGATGGCTGGAGGTGACCTCGGTCCATGTTGGTACACATAATTACCATTTCCCTACAGGGAAACGGTGATCAATGAGAGAGTGACCTTCCCCTCCGCACGCACCTCCTTCAAAGTCAGATAATAAATTGGCTCATCTCACCTCCCCTACCGTCTGTGTTATTTAGAGGGCTATCTGAGGGAGTCCATTACCTTTTTATGGAAAGGAGGTTCATTCAATTTGCTGGCGACCCAATAAGAAGTTCTGTATGGATGCACGGCGAGGGGCTCAAGGGCAAGTGAATTATTCCATTATCTTTAATGTGTGGGAAGGCAAAAGGCGTCAAGGTCCCGAGGGGATTTATTTAGCTACGTAACCTCTGTTCCTCAAGAGGAAACAAGGGGAGTAAATAAAAAATCGCAAATAGGCTCTCTCATGCTTATTCACGGCGGTTTTAATAGATTTTAAGAATGCGTTCCTCTTTACATAAGTTTAAAAATAGTTTTTACAAATGTTGTCTGTCCTTACACCTTTTCTGAAACACTAAAAAGATGCCGAATGTAATTTTTGTCCGGTCATGTTAATGTCTACTAAACTGCACCAGAACGCCGTCTTTATTTTGTTTTTTGGTTCATGTTGGAGGCTGATGTGACAAACAGAAACCCGTAATGACATTTAATTGAAAAGCATCACAGCCGCATGGCTTGAAATGATTGGCTTAATTAAAGAGTCTTCTTATATTTGGCTTAAACCTTATTAAAGGATAATCCCCCTCAAAGTCAAAGGTGTTGTTTAAAGGATTCACCATGCAGCATAGTCAGGCTGCACATGCTGTATTCATGTGGATATAACGAGTGGCATGAACTAGAAAGCGACATGCACATATGGTCTCGTATCAACGCTCATTACTTGTTGTTGGTATAGAAGCCAAATGAATGTAGTTTGAAGGGTTCACAGCTGCCCGGCCATGATAATTATTGAAAAAACCCACTGAGGGAAGGGTTTATAATCTAAACAAAATATAAATCAGTATTTTCACAAATCTATCCCATAATGACACAGTTAGTAACAGCTATATCTGAACACCGTCTGTTTTTGTATGTTTGTATGTGATATTGTATGACCAAGGAGGTGAACCACTCACTGTCTACTCATAATGTCTTAGGATCGATTAGTTTGTATAGATTTTGTCCCAAACAACAGCCACACCCATTTCATTAGCCCTCTACTTTAATAGCCAGTTAGCTTCCTGTTTTTCACCCACATTAGGTTGTTGAAGGTCATTCAGGGAAATGCAGGCACACATGTATAAAATGAGTAAAGATATAGAAATGAAGATATTAAAACAATTCTTTTTATTTTCCTCTATCTTGCATGGCCAAGTAGTCAGAAGTCCCTCCATACAATATTTCTCAATTTCTAATGCAATAATTCTCAATTTGATAACCGCAGCAGAACGTGTGTAGGCATATTGAATTCAGATCTATTTTGAGAGCTCTATGAAAAGCCTCACTGCTTCATAACATAGGTAAACAGGCGTAATATTATAAATTGCATATTTCATATCTCTATCCAATGTGCGGGATGTGTTGGGAAATAAGATATGTTAAAGAATAATCCCTCTAGGCATGTATGAGGCATCTGGCGCAAAGCCTGTCAGCTGCTTTAAACATCGTCACCGTGTTGACAGCATGTTTTTTGTCATTTAGCTGGCGAATGCAGCCACTCTCTGAGCGAACAGAAGAGCAGTGGTGCCTGAGAAGCGAGTAAAGGTGTAAACTCGAATCTTTCCCTTTTGTCAAAGAAATCCTATAAGCCCATTTTCCGGTGAGGGAAATAATAGCGAGGGGAGGGCGAGGTAAAAGTGACTCAGGTGTGGGGAGTCCACTCTGTGTTCTTGGGGGAACTGGAGGAGACGGAGTTTAAGAGAAGGTGAGTCTGATCCTGCAATGTTTTGAGTGGAAGCAGATTATGAAAAACAGAAGAGTCCTGATGAAAAGTGACTTAAGCCTTATTCACACAGGGGCACTACAGTACGGTATGTTGGGAACTTGATTCAGTTAACGAATGACCCTGTCGACCTCTGCATGTTGTGACTTTGTTATTTAGTTTGTAAATTTGAAATACATTCAAAATCTTATTATATTACCTATACTTTATATGCAAGAACCAAGATTTCTTGGAAAAATCGGGTTATGGCAGGAAATCACAGAAAACATGTTCAGTGTTTACATACAGCTGATCAAGAATGAGATATTAACCTCGCACTGGAGCACTTTGACTCTGCTTCCTGATGTTTTTGATTAGTTTTGGTTCCATTAATACACTTTGTTCTCTTTGTGTTCCTCAATAATAATTATATACATTGTAGAGGAATTGTTTTGAAGATATGTTCAGCACAATCATCGATGGACTTTACTGTGTATTTTTTTTTAAAAAATTGTAAAAGGAGACAAATGAGGCAGAATTTGATTCATGATGGATTAGCATTATTGGGGGAAGCTCAGATTTTCTTCTGAACGCAGTCAGAAATTTGCCCTGACACTTTACAAATTACAGACATGGTAGATTTGCACAGAATTAAAATCTCCATAAATCTTTGGAAACTACTGCAAAACCATCTCACGTTCCCGAGTAATATCGCTCCTGTGGGAATGGGGAACGGGGCTTAAGGCCAGGATTAGAGCTGATAGCACAGGCGGTCATCCACAATGATGACCTGAGGGCTACGATGGTACGTTGCTAACTGGCTTTTAGACTCGACTCCTCCAATCTTACGTACTCTAACCTTGGCGCCTGTCAGTCAGGCTGGAGGACTGTCCTCTCGCCTCAGAGTTTATGAGAAAAGATAGGGTGACTGTGAGATTATTCCTCCTTTCCAATACCATATTAGCCCCTAATCTCCCGCCTCTCTCGGCCCATTCTCAACAGGATGAGGTGTCGTTAAGGGCAGCGAAAGATGGAGAGAGGGATGGTGGAGGACTTTGCTGGAGAGGGAGTAAATATGTCAATCACTTGAAGTGCCGTGAGGCTTTCTTGAAGAGGCGGAGAGGAAAGTCAACAAGCTAACTCGCCTCTTCCTCTTCAACATCTCCACATCCGAGGTGTTCAGAATTATTAGAACACCAGACTACATGTCTGCTGGAGACTTCTTATGCAGAAGAATAAAATAATAAAATATTTCCTTATCAACATGCACACAGACAGTGGTTTTGATTCATGTGCACCTGTGTTTCAAAAGCAGTTTTCTGCAGGTTGAATAAAGAGGCAAATGTGCAGGAAATCAAGGACTCGGATAAGTGGATTAAAAATAGACTCTATTCTGCTCTTTGACTTTGACGTTGATATCTCAGTGCATTAAGTTCTCCCTTCGGCCATCATGAGAAGGATTATGCCACCAGTCAAGATCTATTTGTTTACGCAAATCATCACTTGATAGGCCGAGCCCCCCTCCCCTCCCCTCCCCTCCCCTTCCCTCCTCCTCTACCTCGACTGAATATATCAAACAAGATGAGGGCGTCCTGCAGTCAAACTCTAGCCGGCAGCTCGGTGTCCATCTCATGATTTAAAGTACTGTGCCGCATTCTGCTGCAGTAAGTTCTGAAATAATATTCAAATATAGACAATGTAGGTTAATGTGGAAGTTGATGAGATCAGGCAGATGTGCTGCAACTCCAGACTACGAGGCATTATTGCAAACATGGTTCGGATTCTTTCTATTTTAAACCTTTGGATTCTCTGCCGAAGGTTCCCCCGGTGCAAAAAACAAGAAAGGCAAAATCAAAAAGTCAAACTTCTAGCACAGCGTTAATAATTTAGCAGCCTTCCACAGAACTAGGAACTCATTTAGATGAGGACAAAAGGCACTCGTGCATCGCCCTGGCCGGATCAAAGGCAAATCATTAATTCGAAGCCTCCTGTTGTAGTCGGATCTGGTGTTTTATTGCAACTAGATTTCCTTAAACTGTCTTCAGAGTCAAAGAGAGTGCTGAGACAAAGCAATTCTCTTTCTCCTACAAGGGCACTGCTGAGCCCGAAGTTTAAATTGAATGCCCCAAAATAACCGTTTAATTATGTGGCTATCGGAGAGGCTTTCATGTTTTCCGAATGAATCAGGGCGAGCGAGATAACCAATTCTTTCATCGATGCAAAACTGAAAAAAAATTAAGTCTCCCTCGCTTCTATGAAAAGTGATAGGAAGCCACTGAAATGAGCTCATATGCCAGAGACATTAATTATATTTCTTATAATTAGGTAGAATATCCCCAGATCACCCCGATCCATGCCAGATAAATTTAATTAGTGGACAAATTCAACAGCACATGCAGTGTCCATATCTTTATAAAGCTTCTGAGGCTGGAGGATGTCTTTAGTTTAGCTCAGTTTAGTTGTCAAGGTATGGTCACAGCAGGTGATAAAGCTGTGCTTTATTGCAGATTTTAACCCAGTGCTGTTATGACTTATTCTTTTTGAAGAGCTTTTTTAAAAAAAAAAAAAAAATGGAGGGCTTTCATCTGAAAATATGCAGCAGCAGCATTTCACAGACACGTATATATGACTCCATGTGAATTCCCAAATGTTTTGAATTCTAAATATTCACGGCACTCCGACACACCCGGTGACTTGTTCTCTGCTTGTCAGAGCAAATCCGTCATTGAGTGAATAAGTTTGTGATTCATTCCATGACGGCTGCCTATAGCTAGCAAATGAATTACTGGCCATGAATATATAACAGACTACGTCTCCATGATGAGGACTTTGACGGCTGAAAAGTTAATTAAACTTGGATTGTGGAGGACTGGCCTTGGTTGATTATTTATGGATTAAAATGACAAATAAAACAATATATTACAGTAAATCGAGGACAAGTTTTTCCAATGGGGCCTCAGCATGCTGAAATCAGGAATACATAAAAAACAGAATTGCATAAGAAAAAGGATAATTTATATCTTAACAAGCCTCTGTGGGGCTATACTGAGGCACAGCAGTGCTTTGAGCTAAATGCTAACACTGGCAAAGCAACATGTTCGTGCAAAGCAACGTGAGAGTTACACTATATTGTCAGAATTCTCACACAGAGATCAAACAAAACAATCAATTTGGACCCGGCAACATTTTTCAGTAATTGATTTACAGGAAAAGAGGTACTGATATTCTGCACCTTTCTACAATCTCTGTAAATGTATTATTTAAAAAAAAAAAGAAAGATTTGTCTACATAAAAATGTTATCAATATGACCTTTAAGTATTAGACGAATTAAAAAATCCGACCCAATGATGTGCTGAAGGAATAGATGAGGTATTACCAAAGTCATTACAATCTACCCAGAGGGGGACACGAATTAATTTCACAGCAATCTTTTTAATAATTGTCAAAACATTTCCAACGTGAACCTCACAGTGGCTCTATAAGAAAAGTGAAATGATCACCAAAGTCATTAAAAATCACTGTCTGGGGATCAATAATGTCTGTGTAAAATTCCAAAGCATTAATTCAATAGTTGTTGAGAGATTAGTCTGGATCTCCACAGAGCCATGCTGCTAGTTTGGACCAGCTAAACATATGACTTACCACAACCACTAACTAACCACTGACTACTAACTAAACACTCTTATCAACATTGAACACAACAACAACATGAATTGTATAATTTGACTTTATATAACTTCTTTAGATCGTCGTCAAACCCTTAAATGACTCAAAATGGCCTCTGAGTGAATGAACCAGCCATGACGTTGCTAAACTGCAACTGCAAAGTCATTTCATTGCATCAGTAGCTACTGGATCGCTTACACTGACCACATTTAACATATGTCTAATGACTGAGCCATTCAGCCTCTTGCTACTTAATTAAGGGAATAAATGATCCATTTACAGAAACCAAGACAACAGAAACACTGATCTTGTGGTGTCTGGGCAACATGCTGATGTAATGTAAAAATTGTAACTTTTTTAATGATTTTCTGCAGTCTGCAAATCTAAAATTGCGCGCTTGACCTATAATATGCTGAAGTCATTAGAATTTGAGAGCTCATGCACTTATCGATGACAAAGAGAAACAAATATGTTTTGTTGTTATTCATTTGGGGCTGGCTCAAGAAAGTTTTTCTGATGATGAGTTAAAAAAAAACCCTGTAGTATCACATAGTCTAAAAGGGGATCATATCTCCCGTCTCCTCTCAGTGTGATCTGGCCCGACAGAACAGGAGATTTCGACTCGACTTCTGAGCATGTCTCTCTCACTTCGGGAACAGCGACAAACCTGTCAGCTCCATTTGTCCTAATCATATCTCAGTGGGATGTGCCAGCTACTGGAACGTCATTGGGAATATCACTCACACTCACACACAAGTAGCACACTGGGAAGATGAGCCTATATACGAACAACAGCGTGTACCCCCTGTACAGCCCTCCACCTGCAGCACTGTCGCTCTTTGACCTTGGCGTTGACCTTGACATGGCAGCGTCTTTCACTGCTCAGAATCAGCTTGTTACCTGGCGAACCTGATCTGTTCATCTGATGTGGCATTAGGCAGTGTGTACCTCTGAAATTTGACTGGAAGCTCTATAAGACGGTCGTGCATGCTGGAGGAAAAATGGCAATGAGAGCTACACTCTGGAGCTTAATTGTCAGTAAACAAATGGATTTAGTAAGTCCAGTTTGTTCTTCACTCACTGCTGATTAGGCGGGAAACTTTATTTAGTCACACGCTTTATTGAAGCCCAACTTTATTGTTGAGACATACTTTAAAATAAAGGAACCACAGGGCAAGTTGGCGAACAATAGCTGGTGAGCTAATTGCTATCATGTTAGTAACATCGCTCTCCAAACTCCCTTATCTTATCTATGCAGTGTAGCACCCCCCCTTAATCATTTCATTTAATCATATGCAATTTGTTAAAATGTCTAAAAACAGCTAGATCTTTTTTAAAATATTTTTTGTTGAGTTGTGTACTCACATTATCTTTAATGTTTCCAACATTGCTCATGTTTCATTTGGTTGCCTGTCGCTACAACTTCTGGGGGAAACTTCAGATGAAATGTCGAAACGTGACTGAACGTCAATTGAATGAAACTAAAAAACATTTCCTCATCCACGAACATTTGCTGCCTGAGTCACGTCAGATAGATTTTAAACGGCAATGGCGGTTGTTTTACAATGAAGAAAACAACAAAGAGCTTTGTAAGAAGGGAAAAAAGCTCTTTAGGCCTACTAGCTTGCTAAGTTTTCGTTAGCCTGCTGTCAATTAGCAAGCTCAATAACTCGACTCGTGTCATAACTGTGTGAAAACCATTCCTCTTTTGTAGAGCAGTTTGTACTCTGATAGTGGAGGTTAAATAAATGTGGATGGTGCAACAAAGCTGATTAGCTACAGTAGCTTTCTCTTTTTTTGGATTCTCCGGCTGTCTACATCAGCCTTGTCAGGACAACTTGCTTGAATGGTTAACTGAAAATCTGCGTGTCAAAGCTCACCAAAGTTGAACTTGATGTCAAAGATTTGACTAGTTCTACTTCGTTGCCATGAGCAAATCCACTAATCATGTCGATTACATCTAAATTAATTTCATTGATTATGCTACAGAATTTCACAATTCAGTCCACACACTCGATAATGCTCCCACAAACATTTATTACCTCCTTTTGCGATGTTTCGAGCCTGAAACATCTCACATATTTTCCTCTTTTGTCTCTCCCTCCACCTGGTGTTTAACATGCTTGGATGTGCACGCTTTTATAAACATTTTGCATGATTAGTTTCTTCTCAGCCCATCAGAGTCCTTTCATTTTCTCTCTTTGCCAATTCCGACCCATCCTCATGCCGTTCACATTTCAATACCAAGTCATGGTTTTTAATGTTGACATTAACTGAGCTTCTATTCCAAGAACAGCCATGTTTAAGTGATAACTTCAAGGCTCTAACATTTAACACCACCAATTTGTGAAAACAAGCCAACGTGAGACTGATTTTTAAACCGACAGAGGAGAGACTGGTGGTTTACATACATCGTCTCTGTGATTATACTAAACTGTGAAGGCTGCTGCACTGTCTCTGACACTGTGTGTCCTTGCTACATTAAAATGTTCCCTAGAGCGGCAATAACTGCACAAATGACTGGCTGCTATATGCTGGGAGTGTCTTAAAATTGGGAGACACTGGTATTGATCAACAACCCTGTCAACCCCTGAAATATAATATAGTCATTTTACTGCTAAAAGGCAGTAAAAATTACATTATCACTTTTAAAAGCATGCTGCAAAAATGAATCCTGGCTGGAGGGTACATTTTTTGCTCAAATAAGAAGGTAAAGCACAAGGCAAAATGTATTCATTATTTATGAGTGAATATTGAAAACTGGAATAATAAGGTAATGAGGCTAAAGTATTGGGACTACTTCGCTGGGATCATAAGAGCTTTAGTGGTATAAATTCTTAATGCAGACATTTCGTGGCTGTTTGTTCCTTTTCACTGATTGAAAAGAGCCAAAGCAGCTAAAAAAACAACAATTCAGACTCTCAACAAAGCAGCTGTTCTCTGACGCAACTTCGCCGAAAAAGTTGCCACGGAGCAAACCTGTCTTTCACTTGCGTAAATCTCAAAGGCGTCAAAGTTTTGTCATTGCGTGACATTTCGTGTCAGGAAGCGATGGCAGAGGTAAGAACGGGGTGGAGGGAAGGAAGTAATGCAGAGGGCGGGCTAATTAATTCCTCCGCTCCCATCTCCGATTGCATTGGTGGCATCAACACCGCCACAGTTTGCACCCTTACCCCTGCATTGCTTATGCAAATGGTGGCAATTTCACATGAATGGCAGATCGTCTTCCTGGAATGAGGATGGGCAAGGAGCGAAAATGAAAAATGGAGGAGGAGGCTGGGACGTGGGAGCCAGTCAGCCTTGAAATGATTTAATTTAAGTGATGAGGAGCTGACTTTGATAAGTTTGCATTTTAATAATGAACACTATGACCGCTTCAGGGGTCCAGTTACAAAGATGTAGAATACTTAGCAACAAAAAAATGAGACCAACAAAGCTGACAGTCAGTCACTGTAAGACAAAACTGAGGCTGAAGATCATTGTCTGAGTGTCCTCTGTGTGCCGGTGTCGGTGTGTGAGAAGGAGATTGTGTGTGTGTGTGTGTGGATCTAAAGTAAATAAGATGCTCCTGGGAGTTTTTTGACTCTGGAGTTAAATTTGCTGCCAGGGGAGAAAGGCTCCAGCTTATTATGTAGGATTTTTTCAGATTTTCCAATATACCAACTGTGGGGTGTGTATGCATATTTAATGAGGCCTTTTGGCTCGATGCGATTTTAGACTGAGAAGGATTTCAGCCTACTGTCATTATGAGTAATTGTGCTTCCTCATGGCACATTCCAGTTGGATGTGGCAATAACTATCTGTCTATCCCCCAAAGCACCACTGATCTTATTATGATTATGACTTTTTCTGCCGCTGTATATTCAAAAACCTGTCGCATATCATTTGTGTTGGGCCAACTGCGAACTTGGGAGTTCATCACACAGGGAGTGTGCCTTCATCGTATGTTGTATGAACGAAGGTGCAACTTGGCAGTTTACACTGTATGTTAAACGTTTTTCATTCTATGGTGGAAAATTTGAAGCAAATTAATTCAGTTTAATGGAAAATTCTGAATTCAATGGAGTCGCTTGCGGGGGCAAGGTACAATATACTGCATATATTTTAATGACATCTGTGCTATTTTATTTCTTAGATTCTCTTTTTCTCATTTACTTACGTGATTTTCTTTTAATACATATTGTATGAGCCTTATTGAAGGGAGCCGAGAACTTCATTGCCAATGAGTGCTTCACTGTAAGTGTTGTGCATATGACAAATGAAGAACTTGAAACTGAAATGTGCAATTCAGCAAGCCACCTTGACTTCGACTCTCTTTTTCTTTAGAGGTCAAAAACTATTTGTGCTGTACATTTTTTAAGTTAGTAAGAAATGCACCACTAAA
This sequence comes from Pagrus major, assembly GCF_040436345.1. NCBI lineage: Eukaryota > Metazoa > Chordata > Actinopteri > Spariformes > Sparidae > Pagrus > Pagrus major. The sequence goes on from NC_133219.1 coordinate 19,828,070, forward strand.
CAGCCATGATTTTCAGTTAATAAACTGTGTGGGCTGGCCAGGGGGTAGCTACAAGTTTTGAAGTTTTAAAAATCTCTGAATTTAGTGTCCTTAACAAAAGGCCTATGAAGGCTTTAAAAAGTCCCAAATTGAACTGTACAAATGTCTTAAATAGTTTCATTTACCCATTGTATGCAGTAAGGTTGGTCATAAAATGTTTCTCTATCTGAGTGCAGGCAGTTGGCAGACGCTACAGACCCGAGAGTGGCGGACTGAGGTTTGAGGGGCAGGGACAAGAAAAAGAAGGGCACCAGCGCACAGAAACACATGATACATTCATAGTGAACTGCAAGGGCAACCTAGATAGCACTTTATCACATTTTAGCTACCAAGAGGACACTTTCGCAGCGTTTGTTCAAACATGGGTGCAGCAAATGTGCAGAAGGCTGTTTTTGTTGAGTTTCAATCAGCACCATCAGACTCCAAAGACATAACTTCAAACGAGGAAGACGAATGCATGACGCAACATCACTTCTGTGCATGTGACACAGCTGTTCTGATTAAAGCTGTTATTGCGTGTAAGCACCAGAGCCTATTGATCCCATCCAATGTAAACAGATGACCTGAAATCTTCAATTCATTGGTTGATCGATTCAGACTTCTCATGGAACTTATCCAGGTCCAGGTCGAGTTTAATTGATATATCACGAGTTATACTAGTTTCAATATATTATATGATAACAAAAACTTCCAAGCCTTATCATCCTGTACTGGCTTCCTATCACACTTTGAATTACAATAATTTTCTGATGTCTCAATGTTTGTTTTCATCAGTAATTGCTGCAAAAAGAACTGGCCTGTATTTTCAATTAGGCCGAACTGAGAAACACAAAACATGGAATTAAACTCGTCAGTGATAACATTTATTTGAACAGGCTTTACAAACTGTGAGCCTGAGTCTTTAAGATTAAACAAAATCACATTAGGAGGCAAAATCTGTCTTCCTGTTTGCGTTTCTCCTCAGTGTTGTGCCTCTTTGCTGCAGGCCAGATGATGAGCAGTTAAAAGTTGAAAGTTGGCTCATATCTTTTTCATGTCGAGAGACATCCCTGGTTTGTGAAGATCTAATAGGTCGTAATGAGCGAGCCGTCCCCCTCTCTCAGCCACCACTCTCGTTGGTAATGAATCGCTCAAAGGAATAGGTCATTTCTGACTGTCTGTACGATTTACTACCATCCATTTCATGTATAGAGCCAGCGGAGGACAAAGGAGTGTTTCACCTTCTCTCTCATCTATTATGAGTTTATTCAATGTTGTACATTGTGTGCCTACATATAATTCAATTCCCTTTTGGCCAAGACTCAAGAAAGGATTTCTATTCATGGGCTGGAATATGATATTCAGTAAAATGTAATAATCTTGGCTGCCCCAGTGTCCTGAAATGGACAATCTGAAAATGTCACTCACAGAGTCTCCACTCTCGTATCTTTATTTCCTTCCTTCTCTTCTCCTCTCTTCTCTTTCAGACTATTATTAAAGTCATCCTTTGCACTGGTGTTATATTGATTTCCATCCCACGTCTTTACTGAAAATAATGACTAACTATTTCTCCCTTTCATTTCTCATTTTCCTCTCCCTCTCTTTAACTCTGATTCTTTCACAAAATACAGAAGCCAATTACATAAAGCTGTTTGCTGTTGGACACACTGCCGATTCATACTAAATGTGTACACATTTCTGTACGAGACAAAAGTTTGGTCTTTTTTGTCCTTTTTTAAGCTTATTCGGTTGTGTCAGCTTTAACCTTGTTGTGCACTGGTTCGTCAATGTAAAAAAAAGCACACAATATCTTCATTCGAAGCCTTTGAACAAGGTTAAGCAATGCAGAAGCCGCAAGAAGCCAAGCTGAAAAGTCCATTGACGTATCTGAGGCAACATCTGTCCGTTTGGGTTACTGTAGCCAGAACATTACAGGGCCAAAGCTCATAGAGATAAGAAACCTCTAATGAAGTTTGAAAGACTAAAGCTAGTGATTCAGAGTCTGTGCTGACCAAACTACAGAGAAAATATTTCGCTTTTTACAGAAGAAATCAGTGTTGTTACATTTCAGATACGCATTGATAATGAATCCCTGTTTTTGTCTCCTTTTATTCTTGCAGAGTCTGCACTTAGCAAACTGAAATGCACACACGCACGCACACACACACACACACACACACACACACACACACACACACATTTTGAACAACCAACACAATTTACTATGTTAATGGACTTAAATGCCACGAGTCTCTCCAAATGTCAGTGCACTCGATTTTAACATACGGTGAGTGCAACCAGATCCATACTGCTCTGCATCAGTCTCAAGTTATACATGAACAGCTCAAAATCCAGTGAAGAAGACAGTAAACGTTCAAACAGGGCTAATGTTTTTTTTTTCCTGTTATGATTATGGAAATAAACTAATTCAGGCGTAAAAACTCGAGCTCAAACAAAATTGGTTCCCCCTTCTCTGCCACTGGAGCAGAAAATTCCTCTTTAAAGCAGACAGATTACATTTTTGCCTTATGTTTTACTGATGTGGATTAAACATCTACATCTTTGCACACAGTTTCAATAAAATATATTTTGTTGTCTGAGCGTCATCGCCAATGCTCAGAGTTGGAAAATAGACTTACTCAGCTCGTAAATAACTGTGAGAAGCACTGATGCTTCACCTTTAGTAGGTGTTTAACGAATTATTCTACCTTTCATTTTATATTTGGTGTCAACGTGTTATGAGAAAAGCACCTGAGAAGCTTATAAAACATGATGCACGGTTAAATGCTGGAAGAAAAACTGGTGGCAGAAAGAAATAAGTTTGCATATTTCTTCTTTCAATTTCCAGTCTCTTAGCCAAATGATTCTGTTTCGGTGCTTAATCTTGAGTGCTGTTTAAATCAGGTTTGTATCTTGAAATACTGGTGTATTACATGACACTACCCTGCAAAGACACAACATTGCAGTTCTAAGAAAACCACTAAAAAGTAACTGTAATGCAGGTTATTTCCATCCCATGGTAAAGTCTGACACCGGCAACACCTGCACCTCAGGAGGAGTCAAAGATTTGCCTCTAAAGGTCATACTAGTGTGACTAAGTTTAAGTAAACTAGCAACTTGGCTATTTGAAGGTCAGGAGTGCCACATGATGTCTGGCCCGAGGCACCAAGATATCCAGAAAAGGGCCTGTTCCTGTCAAACTGTCATCACACTTGATCTTCAGATTTGTAAACTATATTTTCCCCACAAATCTAGAAAAAAAAAATTCTGCAATGTATGAAAATATTCCCCTCATGACATGAGACTTTGCAGCAGCCAGCAGCTGCAGGAGGACGGCAGTGTGTGGCCTTTCCCTCACAGAGGTAAGCCACATCCTGGAAACTGTGATCCCTGAGGAGGAATGTCACAGCAGAAAGGGTTAACTCTGAGCTCTTTGCTTTCATCTTGGAAAAACGCTGCTGCTGCTGCTGCTGTTCAGCTCTGGAGGAATTATCATGTTGAACCGCCATATAGCGCCACATGTGTCATTGTAGGTATGTTACTGCATGTGCAGGCCCATATATGTCCAACTTCCTGTGGGTTTAGGTAGGTCACTTGCAGATGGATTAGAGGCACTAACCCTCTGAGTACAGCAATAGTAACGCATATAATGTATACATATATGCTGGATGCAAATATCAAAGACTGTGACTGCTTTGAGGCACAGCGGTTGTTACCCATCATGCTGAGGCCACATTAAACATCTATCACAAGTTAGCACTCAAGTGCAGCATATCGCTTCCCAGAATCGATGGCAGTGTCGCTGGAGCTAAACTTATTTCTCATCGTGTTGAGTTGAGCCTTTGTGACGCAGAGAGTGAAATTTGAAATGTCAAAGTGAGCTTTAAAAGCCAGAAATATCACCTGTTGAAGTAATTGTTGAGTCATTGGCATTTATCGATAACACCATAACCCCCTCAACCACTGATATATTACAGCCATTTTGTGCTGTGGCCCGGGGAATGTCTTTCTTATTTTACCTTTAATGTGCTCTGCTGTTCTCGCTGTCAGTTTTTTTGGGCCTGTTCATATTGAGAACAAATCCTTTCACTGAATCCTCCAGTAAATAACACACATTGGTTATATATGAAGACAAAATAAGATAAATAAGAAACAAAACTGTACTTTCTTCTAGCTGTGTAGTCTATCCTGTGTCAGTGCCGAAGCAGAGAGGGACTTGAATTGGCACGATCCTACGCTGCAGGTAAACAGAGAAAATATGGATGGTTGCAGTGTTGCTAATTTAAACAGTAAAAACAACCCATCTGAATGGCCTCTGCAGGTTGCCTTCACTGTACACTTACTAATTGCTACTTAGTACCAGCTCAAAGTATTTATGTCTAATGGAAAGGATAGTCAGTAAAGGATTTTTTCTGCTTGCTCAATGAGCCTTTGTGAGAAACACATTGCTGACTGTGCAATTGCAAAAGAAATAACTAATTCATCTTCTTATAAATAAAAATTCTTAAACAATAATGTACATGCTTGCTCAGTAGTTTTGCTGATAAAACCTCACTTAGTCTGGAATGACCAGTAGCTTAATGGTAGATATAGTTGTATAACAGATTTATTGAATCAATTCATTGACCTAAAGCAACATTATGTAACTTTTCTACCTTAAAATAACAGCTTCAGAATCATGTTGATGGTACAGTGTCTTCTAATAGGGTGAATGGTGTCTCTATCACTTGTTTCTGCACTATGTAACTTCAGTGAGTTTTCAACACATAACATTATGACGTAATGAGTTTTGTTTGTAGTTAGCACCTACATTACATCTGACAAACTGTTACAGACCTGGGATTTGTATGTACGACAGTGGTGTTGCACTCAGAAACTGTGGGGGGCGCCAAATCGCAGAAAACACAGATTTTTACATAGTGTTGCTTTATTGTCACTTCCTCTAGTTTTGCGACTGTTACCGTTGGATTTAGTGTTAAGTATCATCCCATAATTGTGACTTCTAGAGACGCAAATCATTGCTGTCACTCCACTCGAACTAAACTAAACATTCTTGTACTGTATGACTAAAGATACGATTCAAATACATTTCTTAAATCGTCCCTTCATGTTTTGCTTCTGTATAACAACAATATGATGACCTCTCCCTGATATTGCATCATTTCTGCTGTTAAAATGATTCTTTGTTCTGTGAAAGGTTTCAAAATCTTTTGAAATTATTTTTATTTTAGCTGAGCGATTCATTCAGTTGTTTAGAGAAACAGAGAAATATCTGCACATCTTCTTACTTATGCAACTCTTTTAAACCACATCACACAAACTGCACAAAATGCTTGATCTTCAAGCTATAAACAACTCTGTCTTTGTTACAAACAACAAATTAGCAATCGTATAAGTCTTCTGCATCAAACTGTCCTTTTTCCAGCAACACTTAGCCTTCTGTTAAAATCTGGGTGTGTTGTTTGAACCCCCGTTTTGAAATGCATATTAGATTGTCCAATCTTGTTTTCAGCATGCAAGGAATATTGCCAAAATCAGTTCATTTCAGAACTTCAGAGACACAGAATCCACCATACATATTTTTAATTTCATGCGGTTAGATTACTGTAATAGTTTCCTTTAAATTGCAAAAATTACACAAAATGCAGCTGCTTGACAACAAAAACTAGAAAAGGGAACATATTGGTCCCTTATAATGTACATTGGGGACCAGTTTGTGCCATGTATTTTCCTAATGTTTATTTTTTCTCACATATTCATATATCTTGAATTTTATCGCTGTCTCGGTTTCCCTGAATGCTTCTCAATGTGCGCCTACATGCTGTAACAGTGTTTACAGGTCTTAATCATGAAGCGCTGGTTTGATTCTAATGGATCTGCCGTGCAGAAATCAATGCCAAATATAAATCGACACCAATTAGCATCTCCGTTATAGCTCCTATTCCCGTGACATATAAAATGCATCCTGCTGTAAAACACAGTGGAATGGTGCACCAAGTGTTAAGACGCTGACAGTGGTTTGATTCAAATGGATTGGCTATGCGGGGGAATCGATATCAAATGTGAATCCATTTTGGTGATAAGTCTGATTCCTGCCCGGGGAGTCGGCATCATCTCTTGCTCTGTTGTCAGCATGCCTCAGCAGCCGCATCCTGTGCACTCTGAGTAATATGACACAGACACAGAGAGGCCGAGTTAACGCTCAGTGAAAAGATACTGCGAGAAGGGAGGAGAGAGATACTGATGTGAGGAGAGGAAGGGAAGTCAGGGAAAGATACTCAGCGATGAAGAGAGCAGAAGCACAGACAGGGAGATATATAACGGCAGACAAACCCCTCGTCCGTCACTAAATCATGTTTGCCATTCTTGCTGAGAGGAAGAGAGAGATGCTTCGTCCCACAGGGGAGCTCTGCCGGCTACTCCTTGATGTTTCTGAGACTCTGTATCCTGTATTCATTTATTCTCACACTTAGAACATTTTAAAGGCTCGATTTGTGGACCATTTCCAGCACGCTTTGGTACAGACATGGCCACTGTAGAGATTCAAACCCCAGACAAATCATTTCCACTGCAGTCACAAAAGGTGTGGACACAAAAACATTACATGAAATTAATTCTGATGCGGAAAGTAACATGAGTGGGCAGAAAATCATACAGTTCGTAAACCCCAACCCCCACATTACATATTTTGAAGACTAAACAAAGGAGAGCATTCGGCACAGTTTACAGAACGACTTCCAAGCTCAACCATGACCGACCACACACACTTAAGTTGTGGACAAACAGTTTTCCTGTGAAATGGAGAGGGGTTATAGAGTTGTAAACTAGAAAATACTACATGACCCATGAACCTCAGCAGTAGTAAATTTTAGAAAAATGTTGTTGCAGTTGAAAATTCATCCAAAAATAAATAAATGTCAGCTACATGTTTTTTGTACATACTTTGTGATTGGCTGTTTGTTACAGAAATTCTGAGGAATTGTACTTGATTTGTTACCTTAATGTCTCTGACCTTTCTTTTTATTAAAAAAAATATTTTTTTATGCATTTGTACATACTGGGTACTAATATTTCAATCAGGAGAGTTTCCTGCAGATCAAAGCTGCAGGACTCTCAGTCACTATCACTGACTGCAAACCAGGGGCATCCAAAATAGCTCCTCTGTTCCTTTACTGTGATTTCAGGTACACCCACTTTCAGTTTTACCTCAAAATAAAGTGGTTAAAAGAGGCTCTATGGAACGTGTGTTGTGCTGGAAACTTTATAAAGTCGCATCCTTTGAACTCCACAGAAGAAATCCACAAACCAGCAGCATTAAACGACTTCAACAAAGGTCTCATTTTTCACATCACCTTACAATCTGCTCACATATGGCTAATAAAAAAGTTATTAATACATGTAAATTGCTACAAATTGTTACTTATTGCCCCTTTTAGATGATGTGTCATGTTTACAACCTGTCTGATTTTCTGGACTCGTGTGTTTGTTGCCATGTCAGACTTTGTTGTTGCCTTATATTCCCAGATTTAAGCTATTTACATGCTGAGTTCAGAGTTATTATAACTAATGGAATGGCTAGTTATAAAAATGACACCCAAGCTGTAATAAAACTAAATTATCCTTTATTGTAACGCAATGGTTTTAATATGATATGTTGCAGCATTTAAGATAAAATTCCCCCTTTTAAAAAGGCGAGACATTACCGCGACATTACTAGCTTAATGATCACATTAGCAACATTAAAAGAAAGTGCAGGCAAGCAGAAAGAGAAACTTAATGACTCTTTATTTACCCTCAGAAGTCAGATGAAGATGTTTCAAGATGGTGTAAAATAGGCAAAGGAATACACATTTTCCCGACCTGACTGAGTGTTATGTCAGACCATTGATTCATACATCTGCCCTTGTCTTTCCTGGTTCCCACGAAGTCACCACAGGAGTTCCACAGAGATCAGACAACACATTTCTCCCCCACCATGTGAAATCCACATCTCTCCTTGGCTCCTTTGTTCACTTATTTTTTTACCGATCGGCATTTCAACTCTGAGAGAAACATGAAATCCTCTCGCTGCTGTCAAGATGTCTCACCCACTTGGTTTTTAAAATCATTTTCTCACACCACTGGACCCGATATTCTTCCCGTTGTTAACTTTTATCTTTACACTGACACTTTCCCATCTAGTTTTAAGCACGCGATTGTTCAGCCTTTGGTGAAATGGTCCACCTTTGATTTGTTGATTCGACTTTGTGGTCAATTGTCAGGCTGTTGCTGGGCTAGCACTGCTTTCTATTCTGAGGTGTTCCTGTTATTTTGTCCACCCGGCTGTATATCCCCACTGGTGCTGTCAGTGTACAAGACCCTCTCCAAACCCCTTTCCTCTCCTCCTTGTTAAACCAGCATCTGCTGAGGTAAGAGGCCTGAAACCCCCTATCACACACACACACACACACACACACACACACACACACACACACTCACCCCCTCCTTTGCACTGCATTCACTCGAGCCTGCCATCTGCCACAGAGTTGGACAAGACCCCACTAACACGGCGGCCACACACACACACACACACACACACACGCACACAAACACACACGCTCTCATTTCTAACCCTCGCAATTGCTGGACAACATTTCCAGTACAGATGCACGTGAATGCTCACAACTACACGCGCACACACACTGCACAACCCAAAGTTTGCCAGGCTGCATATTTAATGAGGAGCCCCCCCATGAACAAAACAGCTTGCAGGGTCATAATGGTTTGGAGGGGAGCCCCACCCCGCCGCACAGAGCCAGTGAACTCCTCCCCTCCACTGTGTGACTGGGCCTGAAGAGGAGGCAGCAGGGAGGACAGAAAGGGGAGGACGGAGGGAGAACAACAAACTCTAATTACTCCTCTGTGGCTCTCGGGCCCCTCCAGCATTTTTAATTTGGGAGTTAAAAGAGAGAGGAGGAGGAGAAGAGGAAGGAGAGTCGAGGACGGCACGGACAGAAAAAAGACCCGTGCTGATTGAACATGAAACGTCTCCCTGTGGCTCCCCTCTCTTCTCTCCCACTCCGCTTGTTGTACATAATGCCCCCTCACTTTCACTGCAATTGTTCTTCATCACCCCTCAGTTATCCACAGTGAATAATGATGTTTCCTCTCGGAGAGAAAGAGGTAGAGGAGCAAGCCCGAGGCCATGCATTCTGATGGTCTAAGCATTCCCCGGTCACACTGCTCGGGCAAAAATCAACAGCACAGCGGGGAAGGGAGGGAGGACGCCTGAGCCTCCTCCTGCATCCATATTCTCTGTTTGTTTGTTGTGTTTTACTCATTATTTACAATCTGTATCATCCCAAAGTCCCTCTGTATCATACCCTCCTGGGCGAGAGAGGAGCGGACTTTCACAAACAGACACTGGCGAATTAGCACCATTATGTCTTCTCTCTGGGGACGTTCGTTCTCGCTTTCCCTTGCCGTGCTGCCATCATCGTCACTGTCACCCGGACGGAGCCCGTTCAGGGGCAAAGCCACTTGAGGAGAGCCTCCTTCACAGAGAAGCCGAAGCTGAAGAGACAGCTGGGCCCCGCTCCAGAGTCTCTGGCTATTTGAAAAAAGGCTGCTCAGTTCACGGCAGCCACATTACATTTCCTTTCTTGTGGGTACATTTGCTTTGTTTCAATTTTTTTCCCCAAGTTTCCTAAAATAGATTTTAGTCCATCGTGTGAACAAGGCTGTTGTTGATTGACAGGAAAATTGAGGATGCTGTTTATTTGGTTAGACCGCTGAGCAAAAAAAAAGGGATGTTTGGTCATATTCTCGCAATAAACTGTTTTTTTTATCATACCCTACAAGCTAATAAAATCCTTTATAACCGGGCCATGTGCAGCATTATGGTCCTGCTGTAATAAAAGCCATTAAAGACACATTATCTGGTTCACTGTGTCTTTCTGCTGCCTGTGCCGATGTGGGATGAAATGGGCCATTCTAATCCTCATTAACATAGCTAATTTCACATAAGAGAAAGTTGATAGTGGGTGTCAAAACCATTCAAAGATCACCCAAGCAAGCCACATCGTTTGATGCACAAGGACGCATGCGCAACTGGGCGCTTGCAAGTGCGGTTGTGTACCTGTTGGCTCATTTGGGTGTTCTGTCGCATATGCCGTCAGCCCATATCAAAGGAAGCAGCGTAATTGCCACTGTTGTGTAGCGTTTGACAGAGCAGAGACACAGCAGGCAGGGCAGCGCACGGATTGAAGATGGCCGGTGGTTGATCGTGCACGCGGGTAGCAGTGACGATGAGAAAAGACGAAGGGATAAGGAGGAGAAAGGGCAGCAGATAGATCATCCTCCCCTCTGGGGCTGCAAGGGCTACAGCTAACCTTTGGTCGGAGGGATGAAAAGTGGAGGAACAAACATGTGACACGCTGCTCCTAGAACAGACGCTGGCAGTGAGCCATGTCTCAGGAAGGAAGAGGGGACAAGTCTGACATTAGAGGCATGACGATGCTGCCACATGACCTTTACAAGGGGACAATTAAGTGAACGTCACAGTTCTCAGGCCAGCTGTGTTTGGCTGTGTGTCATGTGTGTGCGACTGCATGGAAAAGCGAAGAGAGATCATATGAATGAGCATAATGAATCCCAAAGACATATTTTGAGGTCTTAACCTCTAAAGGCCTCTGTAACACTGATTTGTGGGTCAAAAGATGTAATTTGGAAGAAAACTGAAGGGTTTTATTGTGAGTTGCGCATAACTTTTTGAACATTTATTCGACTGGATTTCAAGGGAGTAGGTTCTTACATGTAACATGTAAACTATAGTCGGTAAAATGCTGTTCAAACAATGGTTGTTTTGGACGAAGACATCTAAACTAATTGCTTTATTATTAACAAAATGTACAGCTGTTTCAACCAGACAACTAGATTATCTTTTGACCTGCAAATCACAAAAAGCATGGTCTTAGGGACTAGACAGATTTTGCGAGATATGATCAACTTGTTCTTTGTGTGACAGGAAAGAAAACATAAAAGAAATATTCAACAGTAAGAGCTTTGGGAATTGAATGTCCTGTGTGCTTGTGTCTTGGCATGTCCAGAAAACAAAGATCCTGTTCGTGACGCCCAAGACGAGTTCAGTGGTTCTGGCATCAGATCATTGAGAAACAATCAATCATTGCCTTTCTTAGCAATCACTCGCTTGCTTGCAAGGGAGTTACTTGCTCAAAAAATCAAAAGCTCGACAATCTTAACCAACTCTCACTGAAGCAGTTGGGCAGCAAACACATTTCACATGGGGGGGAAACAAAAGACTGCAACAAGAAAGTTGAGAACTCACTTGGTCACCCTCCTGCGGGCGGTGATGCTGGCCACGATGACGCTCTCCGGTCTCGGGGTGGCCACAGCCTTGAAAGTCCCCTTCCAAAACTTCTCAAAGAGCTGCTTCTCTTCCAGCTGATGGAGGCCGCCGGTGCTGCCCTGCGATCCCAGGGACGGAGAGGGGCCAAGCTGGAGCGAACATGGGGGCTGCATCTTTGCCTCTCGGTCTCCAAACCAAACCAGTAGAGTCTATACACTCATGGACACACACACACACACACGCGCACTCTCAATCTGGTTGTTGCTCAGGAGCTGTCCAAGTACTGAATCAAAATACACACATAAAAAGCGCAGCAAGTGTTGTTGCGCCGTCTTCTCGTCTCGCAGCAGCGGGTCAATGTGTCAGCGCGTCTGTCTGCTCTTGGCTCTTGTAGCGGGAGCGTGGGGAGAGGGACAAAAGCTGACCCTCTCCAACTGGAGTCTGGGTATTGTTCTCCCAGATGAGGGAAGGAGGGGTGGGGGAGATTGTGTTTCTCTCTCCGCCTCTCCTCTTCTGTCACATCTGCTGCTTCTTTGGGACGGGGGAGTTTGGAGGGGCGCGAAGGAAGCGCTCCTTTCTCCGGTGTGCGCTCCCGTCGGCAGCCTCACACAGAAGAAGGAATCACTCACAGGAGACGGGGCATGGTTCAGTCCTGAGGAGTGAGAGACCGGCTGGTTTTTCTTGTTGTAGTGGAGAGATGATGAGTGTACGCGCCCCGGCTCAGGGCTGAGCGGGTGTCAGAGCAGGTGTCTGAGGGCAGACGTGGATGTGCGTCGGAGCGTGTGCGAGTGAGGAATCGAGTGAGGAGCTCAGCTGAGAGCGGCTTGTTTTGTGTCTCTCAGCCTGTGACGTCAAAGTTGGGGGCTGGACGCTGGGGAGAGGGACACCTACTGTCAACCTCTCTCTCTCTCTCTCTCTCTCTGTACTATCCCCTTGATTAGGTTCACTTGTCATCCTGCCAGATCCAGCATCAGTTTCTCTCATTAGTTTTTTCTTTCATTCTTTGCATCTTGTCTTTAATTAATCGTTGCAGTGAGGAACAGAAATATTCACCAGCGATTATTTTGCCAATTAATTAGAGCTGCTGTCAGCATTGTCGTTGTTTTAGCTAACTTCCTGTGTGTTTTGCAGTTAGCAATCCCCTCCATCCTTTCTTCATCGCCACACTTGCGCGACTCCTTTGTTTTCTTTGTGGCGGCTCTCTTTGCCTCTTTCTTTTCTTCAAGGGTTTTTCTTCACTCGGCTATAAGCCGTCACTGGGAGTGCTGAATTTGGCAGTCTTTCCTGTTCTGACAGGACCGCCTCTTTATGGGGTTCTCTGTGCTGATTGGATAAAGTGGACCAGGATACCAGAAAAAGACTTTTCTCTTTTACTGCATGAGCGAGGGGAGGAGAGACATGGGTTACTGACCAACAACTCTATAACAGTGATTACTGTTTGAATACAGAGCTATTTAACACTTACTTTAATAAGAAAATAACACTTACAGCAGCTTTAATCTCTTGAGTTAATTTTTAAAGGAAAAATCAGAAACATTTTCTGGTTCTAGCTTCTTCTAAGTGAGGATATTAAACTTTTCTCTGTTTGTTTTACACTGAAAGTTTAATATCTTTGGGTTTTAGACTGTTGGTCAGAAAAAACAAGACATTTGTAGATGTTACCTTTGAGAAACTGTGATGTGTAGTTTTTATTATTTCCTGACATTTAAAGGCCAGATGATTAGAAACAATCTGTAACTGCCCCTCCAAAAAAAATAACACTTGCCTGAATGACCTTTGGAGGTTTTTTTGACATGAAATAAATGTATTTTTGTCTGAATTGAAACTTTAATATTTTACATTTTCATGCATTAATACACAGCGTGTTACCGTGCTTTCAGCCTCATCTCTTTCCTGCGTGACAGAACTCAAACCTATCACTCTCCCGCTAGCTTTTCCCAAACATTACATCTCCCAGTGAACCTTCCTGTGATGTGTTATGTTGCTGTTCATTACCGCTTCGAAAAGCATTGCCTTTTTTTTTATGTCTGTTTTATTGAACCTACTGTCACCACCACCGTGACTAATGTTGATGGTGAACAAGTCAAATTTTCCGCTAGGGCCAATAAATGTCATCATATAGCAACGTATGCGTGATAATAACACATCTCTTTACATCTGCAGCAGCAAGGATATCGAGTATTGAATGATAACTGCGGAAAGAGTTGATAAAATAATGGAACCGTCTTACGATAAAGAGTATGGCCCAACATAACAAAGATACAAAACATCAGTCTGAAAGATTACCAGAGTTGTCAACAACTCATCAAGTCTCATCAATAACTGAACAATTTCATGTTGTATTTAGTGAGTAAGTCTTGTAAATGATTGGTGCTGCTATTATTTTCTCTGTCCCCTATTACTGATGCGTCTACTCTACATATAGTCTACAATATGTTGCAAACTCTGTAAGTCTTGCTTGTCCTCTTCCCTCACACACACTCTCCATCAGTGTCTTGGACAAAAGGCCGGGCAAATCAGCATAACAAAAGGCTTGGCTCAGTGAAGACCAGCCAGAGCATGTGGCTACTCCCCCCGGGGGTTTCAGCTTCTCCCTGCCGTCGGATACCTCCTCCTCTCTCTCTTCTCCAGTCTGCTTCTACACGACACATAACACAGAGCAACAGCTCAACAATCGACCCCGACCCTCCCTCCCCTCTTCTCTCCCCCCTCTCCTCTCCTACTTCGCTCCGTCTCTAATGCTGCATATCAGCGGCTGCTTGCCACTGCTGTATCACGCGGGACTGTTTGGAAATCTTGGGAGGGATTATTGACGACTACAGGGATGCCACCCCTGTTTAGACTACAACAGGCAGCCTGTGTAATGCTTTAAAGGATAAATGCTATTTATAGACTTTTGGGATTGCTTGCAAGGTGTCATATGAGACAGCAAACCGATATATTGGCAGCGTTAATGTAGAACAAGTTCACTTTTGTGATTGTAACATGCTTTCAGAGGCAGAGGCGTGAAAGAGTGTGAAAAAAAAATCGACTTATTCAGCTCATGTCAACATTTACACAACATTTGCTGTCCTAAAGCTTTAACATTTATGTTTTATGCTGTTTGAAAGGCATAAAACACCATGCAGATCTTTGGTTTCCCATTTTAACCCATTTGAACTACAAATCACAGTCTTTGCATTATCGTCAGCCATATTCCAAAGCTGACTATGATGATTATGGATTTATTTCCAATTTTTTGCTTCTGTTAATTTAAGGATACTCTGAACATCATCCTTCAAAGACTCCACCACAATGAACACTTAACCATCTGTCTTATTTAATGGTCATGTGGTGAGGTTGGAGAAAGACGCATATTTTGTGATCTTCAGAAGCAAAGTCATTTCCTCTGCAAACCCTTAAAGATGGAATATGTAAGAAGTGGACACTTTTCAAATTCATACTCCAAACAAATAGCCAGAGTGACCGCTAACTGCTGCTAGCTGTTGCTGCTATAAGATAGTAAGCTTGCGTAACCGTGCAGCTAGTGGTCGTATTAGATTACTCTGCCTGGACTGTGAGCTCGGAGCACCAGGGGAGTGTTGGTGTTTTCTTTATCTATGGGACTTTCACCTCTTGAGGTACAAACTGGTTAGGGGCTAGCAGGTTAGCATGCTAACTTCAATAAAGATGTCTGCAACACAATATAACGACATTGTCCTGAAAATTAGACAATTAATTGATCAGTCAACTGAAATGACATTAAGTGCCAACTATTTTGATAATCGATTAATAATTTAAGTCACTTTGCAAGAAAAAATGTCAAACATTTGCTGGTTCCAGCTTCTGAAATGTGAGGATTTGCTACTTTTATTTGTCATTAATGACAATAAATTAATAGTCTTTGGAATAAGGATTGTTGGTTGGACAACAAGAGCTATATGAAGATTTCCCTAAACAATTAATTGTGAAAATAATCGGCAGATTAATCAGTAATGAAAATAGTCTTAAGAATGAATCATTAAAGTCATTTCTCAAAGGCATGAACATGGGCTGGTTTCAGCTTCTCTAATGTGAAAAGTTGTTCGCTTCTCTCTAATATATCATTCTGAAGTGTATATTGAATATTTTTGGGTTTTGAACTGTTCGGACAAAACAAGATAATTGTCGGTAAATTGTGATTGGCATTGTTCATTACTTTTTGACAATTTATACATTAAACATTTAATGGTTTCGTAAAAAAAATCCACAAATTAACTAATAATGAAAATAATCAATATTCTTTTATAATATAAGATACATTCATCATTAGGGTATGACACGGCCTGATGTAGAGCACATTTGTTAAGTGGTGCTGCAAAAATCAATGTGCAAAATATGATAGAGAACTATGAATGCATTTCTGCATCTGAGGCGTAATAAATCCAGCTTTCCTCAAAAAAGTTGCAATATTTAGTGTAGATGGGTTTTAATGCTAACCTCATGTTTATCAGATGAAATGATGCAAACTGCGATTATGATCCTTTAATCTGTTTTTCTCCACACATGCTGAATTCTGATAGTAAACACATCTTCTCTGCATGACTTTCTCTGGTCATTTCTTTATATGAGGATCAGTGCACTACCTTGTTTTTATGCAGGATGAGCCAGGATCATGATACCACATTATTCCCTCGCTGACAACATTGTCATGTGAACTCCTCTTTCCCCTGATGAGGAGTTGTAGGCGTGGGTGGGAATTAATATCCCTCCCTGCTAATAGGTATGCATAAAGACATAGCGCGGTACCTCAGCTGGATTAATAATGCATATATTAGCTGATAACATGAAACCTTGATGTATAACAACGGCAGTCACCTAATGATAAGTGGCTGCTTCATCAATGTGCTTTGCATAAAGATGCAGCAGAGGCACTCTTGAATCAAACTGGAGGGCAGAGACGAGCCAGTCCGCCAAACCACAGAATATGTTTCATTTATGGTGGGGAATATCAAACAGCCGTTTCTGCCGCGAGATAAAGTCGAGGTTATATTAGAGGGCTGTGCCGAGGGCAATGGGGTGGACTTCCTCCTGCTGAGTGTTTTTATGAAGTGCTTTTTCTAGCAATGGTTTTATATGGAAAGTTGAGCTGAAGGACACAGAGCTGTTGAGGAAAAAGTCATTAAACTGTGGAGAGACAATCATGTCATGTTTTAGCCTTGGTGTGTTTTCATGGAGAGAATTGCACCTTGTGACTAGTGATTGGTTTTGAAGTGTTACATGAAATCACATACATAAGAGAATTAAAAGCACCAGTTATGATGAATAGTGTTATTGTTTCTGTGGTTAAGACATCACTTCAGTATGACATGAAAAGCTGAAATCATTAATCATCACAAATTGAGCAACTTGGCACCTCGCTTTACCGAATGCCTGAAATGTTTGGTGCAGGTTATGGTTAGGTTTGCAGCGTCCTTGGTTCAATGTGACCTGGTGTTGGGGGAAGGTAAAATATTACAGCAATGTATCGCTGTTAGCTGTAAAAATGTATACTGATGGTTTACTAAATCGATATTGCTGAAATTATTACATTCACTATGTCAAGAAATGTGTTGCCACCTAACCTCGTTGTTGACGATCGTCATATACGACATACTTAATATCTCTGGAAAGTTGCATGATTGTACGCCATCCACTGGCAGGGGATCAGAGGCTGTGCTTCTGACTAAGAGCCCTCATAGGCTATTCTATATCACCTACCGCTGGATTTGTAATGAATTGCAATCAACTTGCGCGTCAGTGCATTGATGACTTGATATGAAACTTTACCCTGTTCCATTTCCATCACTTGGTGAAACTGTCACACACACACCACCGTCTGTTGAAAATAGATAACATGAAATCTAAAACCTTGTGCATTTGGGATTTTGTTCGTTGACTATCTCTGGTTTTACTGCATTGATTTTGATCACTTGTTTATTAGTGTTATAGGAGTGCAATGCTAGTGAAGTGGACTGCATTAATAAAAAAACGAAAAACAAAAAAAAAACTACATCACTGGAGGTAATTTATCAGATTACATGCAGATTCCTCTGGAGCCATAAAAGGCTTTATACTACTTTTATCACATATGCAGTAGTACTCCCCAAGAACCGAAGACCTTGGGGAGTACATCATTTCCTTGGTTAGCTAGTACACGTCAACAGCTTAGCATGAAGTGCATCCATTCAAAGGAAATAGCAGACTAGTGCATATTTTTTTAGAAGAAGAAGAAGAAGAAGCAGAGGGAATGTGAAGAGATATTGGCAGTGCTCAATGGCTTTGCACTAACAGATCTAAAAGCTGACAGTAATTGCAGTAGTTAGAGCAGATAGATTCATCTTTATAGATTTTTTTCCCCCTATTCAACCAAAATGGAGAGAGGCAAATTGTTCCAGAATGTTGTTTCTTTCTTTTTACCAACGAGTGTTCAAGTCAATACGTTTCTTTTTGTGCTGCTTCTGCCACTGATGCATAATTTGAAAGTTATTTTTGTTCTGGCGAAACTTATTCAAAAAAAAGAATTAAAAAAATAGTGACGCTAAGCTTCACCCTTACTTCAAAACCTTGAGAAGTATTTTCTTTTCATGGCATTGTTCATTTCTTTTTCAATTTCACTTTCCGCATCCACACCTCCTCCACACACTGTAACTTCAAGAGGAATCAACCGCTGGTATTATCTGGGGATAAGCTGTCACCAGGACAGCCAGGCTCACTTTTTAAAAAGTTTTGAGGAGATGTGACAGTAAGACGGTTTCTTGGCTCTGTTTTTCTTCTGTGGTGTTACTGTATGTTTACTTATAAGTTTAGAATGTAGCTGTGAGCTTTATGCACCTAACAAGCCCTGAAAAAAGGAAATGTGCAGCCTCTGTATATGAAAGTTTGTGGTTTCTGAACATTTCTGATTTGTTGTCAGGATGATTAATTGAATGCTTCTGTGCCTTTTTAAAAAAAAACGTATTTTCACTAGTTTGATTGCAGCGGCTGTGCGTCTGTCCATGCTGGGAAGACTCACATCTCAACTCGAGCTGTACTTTGCGGCACATTTTGTCTCATCGCTGTCTGAAGGAGAGAAGGTACGACAGATGTCAAAATGGGGAATATTAAATGAGGTTGAAATATACTGCAGTAATTTGAAAAGGCCCTTCCTCGCACAAAAATAGATAAAAGACGCCATAAAAATATTGCCCGGGAGAAATGCCAGTGCTTGGAGGGGTAAAGCAGCCTCCAGATCAGGAGGGGAGCAGGAGAAAGATTTATTAGATTTATAATGTAAAGAAATTGTGTATTCTGTGTATTCTGTCAGTTTTGAGAAGTATTAATGTTTGTCATGATCAAGATCCAACAACAAGTGTTTATATCATAGACTAAATGTCTTCAATCTAGTGGTGGAATGTAACATTTACTGATTAATAACTAACCAGATTTTTGCATTCAAAACATATTGAAAAGGACAGCTGAAACAACTAGTCAATTAGTCATTTGATGGAAATGCCGTTAGCATCTATCTTGATAATTGCCTCAGTAATTTTTTCATTCAAAAACACTTTTTTTTTATTTCAGCTTCACGAATGTCATGTAGGATTAAAGAAAAAATACTCCACAGCTCACAACAATGGAGAATCCATTCTTCTTCCATTCCTTTTATCTCTCAGAAAAAGTTTGCGATGGCTGAAAAGCTTTGAACAACTGTAATCAATTTCTAGTACGCTGCTTACGCAGACGGCAGAACTGTTGTTCAGAAAATCGTTAACATCAATGAGATGTTTATCTGTGACCCATTTTTCTCACCGTGTTGTTCAGCTTTATACAAAATAAAAGAACTTGTGCTAAGGTTGAAGAAGTACTCAGATCTTTTAACTTCAGTGAAAGTAGCAATACCATAGTGTAATGTTGTTTAGTGATCAGTAAAAGTTCCAAAAGTAAGAGTATTCCAGAATAATTTACATTATATAATTGTATTATAATTGCTTATGCACTAATGTGTACAGTTCATCTGTTAACTTGTTACCATACCTGGAAATGTATGTAAAACTGTCCTAAAACACCTCTCCCAGTCCAGCCCAAAGTCAATTCAAAGCTGTTGTTGAACAATTTAAAGTACAGTCATGGTTTTGGGCTCTTGCCTGTCCCTATTAGGCAGCTGTCTGACAGCAATGTAAAGCACCAGAAATGTTCAAAATATAGCGTACACTTAAATGGATATATATTTCTTTTAGGTGGGCCTTCTTTTAGGTAGCTAAAAATATGTCTTGCTGCCGGTGCCATTAAGTGCAATGCTCTGCTTCCCTGTTGGTGCTACGCACCACCTCTGACGGTCATCTATTGCAGGTAATGCACTGACTATGGATCAGTACCTCACACAACCTCACATCAGAAGACCCAAACTATCCCTCTAAGGTACAAAAATAATATATCATCTTTTATTTTTTATTATATCAATCTGAATTGGCAAAGTAACTACAAAGAGTACACTATAAATTGTAGTGGAGTACAGATATAAAGTAGCAAAATTGAGTACAAGTGCCTTAAAATAAAACTTGAGTACTGTACTTGAGTAAATGTACTTTAGTAACTTTCCTCCACCGCTTCTTCTCACTTGTTATCAGTGTTTTTCGCAGTGTAACACATTTATTTTTGACTACAGATGGCTACCTGGGGCTTGATCACACCTGAACATGTGCACCTGGTGACCCAGGTGACACACTAGAGTAATGAATTCATACACAATTATAAAGATGGTCTGTCACCTCCAGCTGACACCGACAGAGTTCTGATATATTTGACAGGGCTAATATAAATCTCCTTCGAGTAAAACTTTGAGGCTCCTCTTTCAATTATAAAGTACAAATAACTTTTCTAGAGTAGGACCAACACATTGCAGAAGAAAGCCAAGCGTGCACTGTTTCTGTGTTGTAGGACAGCTGCCAACAAAGACACAAGTTCTTCGATTGGTTCAACAGTTTACTCAGAATCCCCTCATTAACATGTAAACCCCGAATTCTCGGTGCTTTGGCTCAGGCTGCTCAAACCTGATAAGATATTTCATTTTCAGGCAACTGCAATTTTGGAGAGTAAATAGACCTGGTCTGACTCTATTGTGTGACACGGCACTAGGGGGGGCGCCAAGGTGTGAGGAGGATGTCTGATAAAAGCACAATTAGCAAAGAGGAGAGTTAAACAATGGGAGCTAATACTGTCGGTATGTTTGTTAAACTGAACAGTGCATCCAAACACCGACAAATAAGAGCACTACTTCTATCACAATGACTTGAATTAGCTTTACAATACGATCAGTGCAGACTGCCTGGAAATGTAGCGGGATATGTTGCTTTCTGAGTCCTCCATTAGCATATCATACAGGAAATAAATGGATTCCCATTCCAGCTCTATCTCCCTATCAGCACTGTCACAGACAGACCGGTGGATACGTGAAGAAAAGTGTCTCAGCTTTAGAAACATTGGATAAAACCAGCAAAGCAGTCAATCTGGTAGTGTAATTACCCATCATGCTACACAGCTCATAGCTCCTCTTTTTCCCTCTAGGCGCATGAAGAGATAAAATAAAGATAATCCCTCACACCAAGCCTACCTCTACTTCACAGTGCTGGTTGTCACCATAGAAACTTGGAGCTAAATGCAAGTTAAGGATAATAAAAATGTGAAAATTGCCCAATTGAATCTGTGCTTTAACCAAAGAGCAAATAACAATTAGGTGAGAATTACACTGACAGAGCGAAAAGTTAAAAGGTTGCTCTTTGTTCAGGATGGAACATTTAAAATGTACTCTGACTGGCTCATATTAAACAAAAGGATTATATTTTTTTCAGGCTTTGAATAACTAAATTAAGCAGCATGTGCACCGGGGGACCACGAGCATGATGAACTTAATCAAGCTATAGGCTGCACAATTTACAGCATGTACGCCAGAGAAGCTTTTTGCAGCAGTTCAATAAAACACCTCAGGAAGACTATACACCCTCCTACAGTATGACTGACATATGCATACGCTGCCAGTAATCAATACATCTTATTGCCCTGATAAGCAAAGATGGCTGTCCAGGTAAACAAATCAACAGAATCCTTTTTGACAGCAAGTGCACGACTTGGACTGACCTTCACATACCATGTATCTATTAATCACGAGCTATAAGACATGAAACCATGACTGAAAATCAAAAAATGTGATATTTCAGGTGCACTCGGTACATCTTTTTCATCTCGACCAAGCACATTTGCAGCAGTAATAATTTAGAAAGTAATTTAAAACTAATTTTGTTCATTTCCTTGAAGCAGGCTCTGATGAGCTCTGCAGAGAAATGCCTGAAAATGTGAACCTCAGTTAGAATTTAATTCCATCTCACTCACAAGCGTGTGATATCTGGAGTGTTTTGACATCAGATGTAACATGTAAATTGATGCAAAATCTACAGTGAGATGAGCTGTAGTCATGCCCTAAAGTCCAATGAAAAAGGAAAAATGATATAACTTACCTTTGCTTTCTTGATAAGGCAAACAGAAGCAGATAAATGAGAGCATCAGTCACGTTCAAACAATGAGCTATCTTTACATTTTCCTGACAAGCAACCCCTGGTGGTCATGCATATAGGAATAATGACTGACCTTTGTCAGAAGAAAAGTTATTGTCACATTTTATAGCACCCCAAAACCGCTTAGGGAGGAGAACTGAGTGGATGGATGGCTGTACAAAGTGGCAGAGGTCGACGTCACAG
Source organism: Pagrus major (assembly GCF_040436345.1). NCBI lineage: Eukaryota > Metazoa > Chordata > Actinopteri > Spariformes > Sparidae > Pagrus > Pagrus major. Next base: position 19,850,165 of record NC_133219.1, read on the forward strand.
ACAACATTTTACATCCCATCTCCTACCAACACTCAGCAATGATTTCTTTTTAAGCATCTTAATCTAAAGTTTACGAAAATGTAACCATCAAGTAACCCGGTTCATCCCAGTCAGAATCGGCTATCCGCTCCTGCAGCTACTGGTCACTGTTGTGGTTGTGTGCGTTAAGCGAGGCGACTGGGTTAGCTGCTGCATGAGCTTTGCAACATTACACTTTATTTTACTATTTATTTCATCACCCCCTTTTTCCCCTGGTAACCCGCGGTAACCACATGTTTGACACCATGAACTGCGGTTCAGTCCCTCGGGTGAAGTCCACAGAAATGTAGATATGGACTTATGGAAAGTGGGCATGACGGGCTCATTATGTCTGCGGGGAGCCCTCATGCACTCATGACAGCTCTAAACCCTTGCGGCCTTATGGGGCGTTCCAGAGTGTGCGAGTGTGCGAGTGTGTGAGCGTAGAAATAGGGATTGAGCCTCTTGTGCAGATCAGAACAATGTTATCTTCCGAAGCTGGAAGTCTGAGCCAGAAGTTAACCTGACTGTTAGTTGTTGCTGTAAACCATTCCTTCGTTCAACAAGATTGACTCGTTCGCAAGTCAGACTTAACTTTTACTCAGATGTCACAGTAAAAGAAATGAGAATAAAACAAAGGGTAACAAACAACTGCAAGTACCATTATATAACAGACACGCAGACTCTAAAATATTTTATTTTATGACTCAGCACAGTGTAAGCAAGCCGGGCAGGTGAAGAGGCGGTCAGGGAGTGCTGTGCTGAGGCTGCACAGGGCGAGGGTAAGAGGACACTCCCATCTTGCCAAATTAAATTATGAGACTCCATCAGGGTAAATAAACCGCAGGGTTAGGGAGCGACGCTGTTGAGTAGATCTGCTTTAACCGGGCCCCGGGGACACAGAATAATGCTCATCTGTGGTGAGTGTCGCGGCGGGCTGTGGAACGTTACGCAGAGCCCCTAAAGACAAGCTGAGGGTCACCTCATGAGCTGTCATCCGAGAGGACAGCGGTCATGTTGTGAAGCTCAACCAGAATTTGCAGACCTCTGGCACAAAGAGAGGATATTATTTGTGTCTGTCTGTGTGGTTAACAATCTCATTTTTGAGGTTTAAACAGCTGCTTTTTAATGGGCCTGTAATGACTTTCAGTAGTTAAACCCCTGATTTTTGAAGTTTACTGACTAACTGCTGCAGTCTTGTTTAATTGTTCAAGTTGATTACATGCATTTATACTTTATGTCCAGGTTATGATGGGAATTTCTATCAGCCAAATGAATGAACTATGATTGGATAACTTCCTTTGAGGTGTCTCTACAAAAGTGACTCAGCACAGCCAAAAAAAATCACTCTGAAAACTGGCCCACTTGACAGATGGCAAAAATCCGGCTGATGCAATCGTTGCTCCAGTCGACGTGCAGCTCTGCCCCTCCAGCACCACATGGCTGAGTCCTTTATCTATAAATACAGTTGGCAATTAAGACAAGGTGGAAGGTGGTGCCACGTGTCTGATGTTCATTTACAGAGCGAGACTTTCTGCTGCCCTGAGAGGAGCTGCTGTGACACAGGCCAGGACTCTGTCACTCTCAGTGTCAGTGTGTGGAGGAAAGTAGAAGGCTTTGAATATAAAAGTTGGGTTTTTGCTGACAAAAATAAAAACAAAGCAGACACTAGATGAGTAGTTTAATTGATTAATCTTTTTTGTTATTCTATTTTATTAAATTTTCCTCCAGCTTTAACATCAAACATACTTGTCATTCATTCTTTAATTAAAGGGTAACTCCCTCAGTTTTACACATTGAACATATACATCAGAACCAGAGATATCGCCTTCTTTATTCATTCTTCTTCCTTTTCAAAAGCTATACACAACCACAGACCTGAACCAAATTCTGCATAAAAATCAAAAAAGCCGTCACGATGTGCATCTGAATGGTAAAATATGCTTCTGGCAGCACACATAGCAGAGAGGAGCAGTCAGCTCAAGGTGCTAACATTAGCAGCTAATGCTTCTGACCCACAATACTCAGTCAGCAGCATTTAAGTATGAAATTCATCCTCCTCAGGGACAGGCTAAGAACTTTATTACTATTTATTATTCTGTGTGACGCAGAATACAGAATTCTCGAGTAAATTTTGTATTCAGTTTTTACAATTCAAATTGAGAAAATAATTGATCTATTCTGAAACATTCAATGACATATTTTTTATGGCGACTCGTGGAAAGCTGTGAACACAACACTGACAACAATAATCCCCTTTTAAGTTGATATGGTACTTTTTACACTCCTCAGTTATGGAAAAACATTATTATTCCTTTGGTGTTTCTGACCACCTCCAAATATTCACTCTCCTCTGTTCTGTTTTTGGTTTCCACCAAAGGGGAAATTACTGGCTCAGCTAAATGCTGAACTTTGTTCATCACTCTCTAACTGTCTGCCTGTTAATTGGTCTACTCTGCAGAGTAGGTAGTGAACAGTGGGTTTCAGATTTTTTTATCAAAACAGCTGCGGCTGAAGAACAAAACAAAACAATTTGCCACAAACCTCCGTAAATCTGAAGAGAACTTTAGATTCTGGTGATTTTACTCTGCAGGTTTATCTCAGCGACTGACCCCTTTCCTATTGTCACATTGTTTTCACATTGTAATTTGGTTCAGTGTTATCATAATAATAACAATTATAGCCACTTAAATAATAGTGGCTGTATAAAAATAAATATTAATTACAACTCAGTTAAATTGTATTGAATCAGCTTTGAGTCACAAGGTTTGTGTGCGCTCTGTAAACAGGGCAGGTGAGTCGTCACTCCACTATGTTTGCTATGATCCAAAAGTTCTCTTAGCTTTTATATTTTATATGATAATTAAACAAAATAAACTCACAGAATGTCAAGAAGCTGAAATCTTTCACCTACTTTCCTTATTTACCAGAAAAATACAACAATACACCTTCTGAATTCAAGTTTCTCTTTTTTACCTAACTAAGAAGAGCTGAATTGCCTCATTAACTTATTGCAAAACACACACTTCATTCAAACCGACAAAAAGAAAATAATACTCACCAAATCCGTCTTGAGTCTGTCCACTATTCTTACTATCACCACCTCTGGTTTGGTCAAAATAAACGCCTAGTGTACAGAGTTAGATGTGAAAATGTTTTAGCTCTACATGCTTCTTTTCCTGCCTCTCTCTTCTGTTACCGCCCTCTTTGAGCTACTGGACTAGCAGACTAGTGGCACTGAGCCGTGGCTCTCACTCGTTCGTAGGAGAGAATTAAATTAGCAAAACAAATTGACAGAAATTGACTAAGTCAATCATTGATATAGTCAACCTATCGCCCAATATTGAGAACTGTGTATTTAGACACATATTAAATTGTCTGACAGAGCTGCACACCCTCAGTGGACATGTTAGCTAGTTTTCTTTTGCTTTTTTTGTTTGTTGCTGCAAAAGCATCATATCTGTGCTAAGCTAACCTCCTTTCAAATCAGAGTTTGAAACATGCACCATGCAATAATCCATACACTGTCTATAACCCTCGGCAATTCACAAAAATGAGATGCAAAAAAAAAAATAATAATAATGAAACACACATGCCATAAAAAGACTCAGAGGAAGCTTTTGTAACAAAATTTTAATGAGCTTTAGCTGTGAATAAATAATCCCTGTTCTGCAGCATGCAGTCCATTTAATTGAATTACTTATCAACTTGTCAGAGAAATCCATAGCTGGACGGCAGAGCATTTCCCACAACAAACACCGTCTCTTATGCACCTCAGTTTCATAACAGCTGTGTTTGTCAGATTGTCATGATTCTTGTTTATCTTATTTTCAAATTACTCACGCATGTAGGATAGAATAAAGCGAAAGACACACATACATACAGAGGAGTGACAGTGATGGTGAGAACACAGAGAAAGACAGAGAGAGGAAAATGCATTCCAGAGACAGGGAAGAGAGAAATCCCTCTAGGCTATGCCTTTTTCAAGCCATTCCCGTTGGCATTCAGAGTCTGCCCTGCTTGCTACTGTCTTTATAAACAGCAAAATCAATATGGCCGCTGCTCTGACCCTGGGGCTGGAGGAGCGCATCAGTGAATTCACTTTACAAAAACGGGTCTTTCAGAAAGGGCACGGCTCGGTGCAGGACAAAGTAAGTTTTTTCAGAGGGGCTGTGAAAGTACTTTACTGATGGAGTCGTCTTCTCAAATCAACACGGTTACATCAAGACCGCTTGAATGTGAATGCAGTCGTATCCACTGAAACCATGCAGCTGAACACAAGTGATTTTCAGAGCTGCGCTATAGCAACTGTAAAAGTTAAAGCAACATTATGTAACTTAAAATAACAGCTTCAAAATCATGTTGATGGTACAGTGTCTTGTAACAGGGTGAATGGTGTCTCTGTCTCAGCCACTCTGCCCTCCCATCACTTGTTTCCACACTATGTAACTTCAGTGAGAGGGTAGGATCACAGCGTTACATACAGTACATGTTTACTTCAGTTTTCAACACATAACATTGTTATGATGTAATGAGTGTTTGTAGTCAGCACCTACATTACATCTGACAAATTGTTACAGACCTGGGATTTGTATTTACAACAGCGGTGTTGCACTCAGAAGCTGTTTCTACATAATGTTGCTTTAAATAAACAGTTAATCATTTTGGAAATATGCATAATCGCCTTTTTTGGTTTTGTTTTTAGTTTAGTTATTGTTTGTATTATTTTTCAGCCCCTCTGCCTTTGCTATTCTATTATTTGATATATTTTCTATCCTACTTTTCCCCCTTTGACTTTGCATGTTTTTACTTTGTACACCTTTACATGCTTTTATTTTTTAAAGGGTTTTGGGTGTTTTTGTGTATGATGCACTTTGAGCTGCATTTTGGGTATGAAAAGTGTTATATGAATACAATTTATTATTATTATATTGGTATGAGATTGAGACAAGAATAACAACATCATGTCTGAAGAGTTATTTTCAGTAAATCCTCCCCCTAAAACCACAAATATGTTGTTTAGGCATTTCTGTACAGATTACACAGGTGAGAAACGATGTGTTAATTACTAAACTTCACTAGTGTTTGTTTTTTTTGTTTTTTTCTTTGCTTTGAATAGAGCCAGGCTAAAGGTTTCCTCCTGCTCCCAGTCTTTAAGTTATTCTTACCAAGTCCTAGGTCCATCTCTGTACTCAAGACACAGACCAGATTGTGGAATTGATATTTGGGTCTTAATCTTAGAAGGAAGAAAAAAGAAAAGCAAACAAGCTTTAATTCCCTAACATTTGAACTAGTCCTTTAATGGAAATGCCAGTAAATGGTAATGGCTTTGGAAAAACAACAGACAACATAATATGGATGTACTCAACTGTTTATCATCTTCATGTACAAGTTAATGGGATGGACATATGGTTTGAAACACTCACTCAATAATCAAATACAAGTCTGACATGAACTGTAGCCTTATAATGAACCACAGAGCCAACACCTCTCAGACTCATGTCAGTAACGTCAAGCTGTCATTTGTGTTAGTCTGTTCCCAACAATAACAACACTAAATTAAGCCTGCCTTAGTGTTGTTATTATGTGAAAGCAATAAACATGTTTTTTTAGATAAACTTTAAAATAAATTGTTTGTCGTATTGGTCGACACTGGGTTTTTCTTCCCACAGGTTACTGTAAATAGACACTGGTGCCCTGTTGAGTTTTCTTGTACACAAACAGAGGTTATGTTTACATTCACTGTTCATCGTGTGTATCCTTGGGGTCGCACAAAAGCCTACATTTCTTTTCTAACAAAACATTTCCAAGGCTGATTTTTTGGGGCCGAAGTGGTGGACCCGTGCCGCTAGCAAGGCTAATACATGCCTACTGCACCTTAAGTTTGTTATTTATAGTCTATAGTTTACAGTAACATCAGGGCACACTACAGTGAATAAAAAAAATAACACCCACTAAAAACCTCTACATGCACATCACTGTGGTGCATAAGCTTGTAAACAATGAACGGGACTTGAAATCAAAGACAGGTGTAGGAGGGTTGAGGGTTTGTGTGTGTGAATGTGTGTGGTGCCCAGCATCTTCCTGAGATGACATATGACAGCACAAGGTAAATGTAGCTCCCTGACGAGCACACCAGCCTTCGTCTTGGGGACAGCGAACAGCAGAGGAACAAAGCAATACAGAAACCAGCAGACAAACACGATCTGATGGCCTCAGCTTCATTCTGCCAATCTGCGCTCCCAAAAATACCCTGCCGACTTTCACACCTTCGCCGCCTTGACATAAAACACGATCCAGTCCCACTACCCCGACGGAATCTGGGATTTATTTTTGCTTACGTGCCTATAAAATAGACTCTTATGCAAGTGCTCCAGATTTAAAGCGCTCAGAGGGGTTGAGAGTCCGTATTGTGCCACTTTTGTGCACTGAGGGAGAAAAAAAAAAAGAAAAGAGATGATGATGACTTGACTGAACTCACTCTAATTGATGGGTCCCTTGGCCTGAGGCATGCGTATGCGCTTACGATGCGTGTGTGTGTGTGCGCGCTCCTTCAAGTGCACGCTCGCTCCGTGCAGACTAAATCATTGTAATGGAGCTCTCATGCCAGAAGAACTCAATGGGAGAGGACACTCACAGAAGATGGCCCCGTAAGAAAAATCATTTGAAGGCAAATCGCTTTTATGTGTGGTTTCTCATTGAAATGCATCATGGGCAATGAGGGGTTTTGTTCCTCTCCCGCTCAAATGGTCTTTACCCGCCAGATATCACTAATCGCCGGACTGCTTGACAAAAAGCACTAACAGTGAGTTCATCATTATATCTCGTGGAAAATCTGATTTGGGAGCCCACTGGTGTTCTCCAGCAGAGTTAAGATGGTTTGCTGCCTAATAATATTGGATTTTAGAAATTTTGACGGTGGAACATGTCTTTTATCTTGCTTCAGGCACCAATTACGAGGCGAGATTTATTATTTTGTGTATCAATGTGCATTTTACAAGCTACACAGAGGGGTGTGAGCAATGGAGGCTATGGTTTGGCAAATGCTCAGCCAACATGGGCTCTGCGCTGAGGCCTAAAAGAAAAAAAAAATCTTTGAACTGCATCTGATGGTTTTAATCTGATGTACTGATGACTCTCAATGATAATAATGACCAAATATAACCTGATATAGCCTACTGATGTGGAGAAGCATTCCTGGACCCTCTTACATGTCGCCCTAACACGGGCCCAAAGATGGCAACTATACAGTCCAGTGAGTACTGCTCGGCTAGCACTCATGCCGAAAAAGTCTTAACTTTAGGTTGTGCAGCCAAATGCTTCCCGCTCTGCACATAGACTTTACATCATGATGACGTCACAGATTTTTAAAACGCTTTCCTCCAATCAAGGAAAGTTTTACACGTATACAGTGAAACCTAAGCTAATACAGATGCTACATGTAAAAAGGCAAATGGTTTTAAGGAAGTTGGGAAGTTTTAATGTGGAAATCACACCGATGAAAATGTTTTTATTGAGTCTGTTCTTTCTTTTTCTATGATTTGCTGGTTTGGTAGTCTGAGTCTGAAAAATAAGAACAAACTGGTGAAAATCTAAAAAAAGACGATTGTTTAGACCCTCAACATCCTTTACAAGTTGAGTTCCAGATGCTTCCATCAGAGCAGAGGTTTAGTCTCCCTAAAGGCAGCACGAACACATACAGATGATCTTTTATTCCATCAGCTATTGTTTTTTAAACAAACTGTAACCTCCATGATCTACAGCAATAGTGTAAGCGATGTGGATCTTGTCTTGCGTATGTGGTTGATGTATTATGCATTTGTTTGACTACTGTCTGTAAAGCAAACTGCCCCACAGGGACATTAAAACTTTACTCTACTCTAGTATGTAGACAAACAGAATCTCAAAAATGCATCTAGTTAGAGTTACGCAATGGATGACAACTGAACCCTGGGGCCAGACAATGTGTACACACAAAAACCATGCACAGGTCAAAGATAAACACATTTGTAAATTATTGTGCAGTGCACCTCAGGCATACTTCAGGCCAGGTGTACACACAGTCTGCTAGAAATGGCTGCAGGTGGTATAAGGTGGACATGACATGGGAAGTAAGAGACATTTAAAGACTTATACTTTAAATTAAATATAGAGATGAATCCTCCTTTGTATCACATTCAAGCCATCTTTTCCCTGTGTTACTGTTTATTTATCCTAAATTGTGAAGCGCTCTGTGAAGTCTGTTTCAATATGAGTGCTGTAAATTATTCAATGATCATCTGTCTTATGGTAAGTGATGATGACTGCATATCACCATCAGTGATAATCAGAAACGTGATGAATTAGTGGTAAATAAAGAGCCACAGTTGTGTGTAACGGTCGTGTGTAAAGACAACTGCTCTGGTGCTATGTAACTGGACGTTCAAATATCACCACTGTCCTCATCTTTAAGACCTGACTCCACCGAGTCAGACTGTTACTGCCAAATTTCAGACCCTGAACATAAACTATGGTCCTGAAAATATATTCTATTTAATTTATTACTGATCATTAGCTTGCTTGGCAAAAGCACAGTATTGCTACACTCTGGTCCTTTCCATTAACACATGGATGCAGATGATTTGCAGAGCCAGTTGGAGAAAAAGTGCTGTGGTCCTGTTATTTTGTTCATTTTATGTGTGTTTTGTTGTGTTTTTTAGCTTATTCTGGTGTCTTTGTATTCCATCCTGTTTTCTTGCGCTCCTCGCCAGCCTGATTTTCCCTCCATACCTGTCTTGTATCTGTTTAATTAGCCCGGCCCTGTTACCTGAGTTCCTCCCCAGTCTGCTTTCCCTCCACACCTGCACCACATCTCCTTTATTGGCATTCTCTCTCTCCAGGGTCTTTGCATTCCTTGTATTGCAGTGATCACAATGAAAACCTCATCCATTGTTCTTCCTGCCTGCCGTCTCATGCATTTGGGTCCACCTTCCCTGCTCCCTGTGTGACAAAAAGAGATATTTCCTCATTAATTACATTTTTTAATCCCGAACCTGTCTTGAAACTGAAACTTTACACAACAAAACAGCTTGCGCCCTATTTGGAATTTAATACTGGTTTATTAGACCTTAAGGATTCACAGAAGGTGTTTTAGTGAATAATAATGAATGTAAACAGAATCTTTGTTTAACAAGATACTTTAAGCAAGAAACTTTAAGACAATAAAATACAAGTGTGCTTAAAAATCGATTTGTTCCAGTGATTCGTGCTTTAACAATGAGCTGTGTCATAAATTTTGGTGTATTTTTTATCTGGCTGGCAGCAACTTTCCTTCAGCCTACTGACCTCAGTATAAAATGCTCTGTGGCAGATTTAAAACAGGAGTGTGAGCACAGTCGAAGTAATGATAATCCTGCTTTAGATGCAAATTGTTTTCTTGATGCACACGTGAACAAATTCATGAATACCATGGCCACGCTTGACAGTTCTAATAACATGTTGCACTGTACTATTACAGATGATGTGTTGTGGAGATGTATGTACGCTCTTTATTGCATACGATCTTACATACTGAGAGCTGAGGGGTGAGACAAGTCAATACAAACAGAGGGCAATTATGACAAACAATGTGCGATGAGAAAAACAAACTGCCAGTAATTCTCCTTTGATCAAATGGGTAATTCAACAGAATCTGTATTTTCTCCCTTTTTTGTCTTATCTGATAATTAATTTTGTGGTATTTAATAAGATAGAGTTCTAATAATTCTACATTTACAATAGTTTGTTCACAGTAGAAACAAACACTTGAGGTAGATTGTAAAGCTGTGATTTAACTATTAGCTTTGCCTCCATATCCAGCTTTTTTCTCACCCCCAGTGTGTCAGATACAACAGCCTGGTAAGTGGCCTTCGCTTGTCTAGCATCTCTTGAAGCGCCACTATAGTGCCGTAGTATAAAAAGCGAGATAAGTCCAAGTTGGGGGTTGGATGGATGAGTCATACACAGGACTTTCCCCCAGAAGGCTGGGCTTTGCGTCCCATGGAGGAGTCAAAATTGTTATGTTATGTTATGTAAGTTAATCTACATAAGTTACTTAATTTATGTGACTGAAAGTTAGTTATTTTACCTGAAGTATGATCTTTTCCTTAACCTAACCAAGTGGTGTTTTTGTAGTAGTAGTAGTTTATGTGCCTAAACTTAACCAAACCATGAACATCTAGTTTTTTGTGCCTAAAATTAACAAAACCAAGACCGCTTCACAACGTTAATAATAGTCAAAAAGTCATCTCATAATATGTGAAATGTTTGTCAGCAACCCTTAGTTTTAAGTGTTTTAAAGACATTGCATTTGTATTATTGCAAACTTGACCACAGAGCCACTAAAAACTGATGCCATTCCTTTAAGTAAGTCTGTTTTTAAAAATGTTGAGCAATAAACTGCAGGTAGATACATTTTACTTGCTTATCCAACACAAAGTTTGGTTGTATTCATTTAACAAAACCAATTCTAGGAGCAGCAAAGTGCTCATATTCTTTATAGATATAGATTTATTTATCACTTCTCACATGAAAACCCCACTACTACGAAATGAGAAAGGATACATCATTTTCTACACACACATGCACCTTGTGTACCATTTTGGACTGAACAATATGTGCTTGTATCAGTTCCAACACATTACGTTAACAGTCGCCCACATATGCACACAATATAATTTTATTTGTAGGTTATTACCTCTTCCAATGAGGATATATGACCCAGAGGCAGATTAAAAACCTCTCAATACTTTCTTTTATTAAAATAGTTAATAAAGTGTGTTGCACTAAAACTAATTTGGCTTTCACAGTTTCAAAAAATGACTTATTCAACAGGGAACGCAGCATAATGTGTCCCTCCTGAAACTGTACATATTTACTACAATGAAAACTATGGACATTGCATAGTTGTGTGTGAGAGAGAGTGTGTTAGCTTCAGCGTGATTTGTCCTTTGTTATTTTCCATGTATATTACTGCAGACACACCTCAAATATACAACACCAATAGTTGGATTAGTATCTCTGACATCCTTAAGGTTCATTCACTTTCACACTGGAGGCATTTGTCAGCTTGGGGAGACAAACAAACATACTGTATGATGGTGATGACCTTCTTCCTCCTCATAAGTACTTGAAGTTAATATTGTGAGTCTGTAGAAGTGAGTGTCACAGCTGAAATGGAGAAGCAATACAGAGGAAGGTAAGAGTGGGCATCACATGAATCCCTCCGAATCCCATGCCGCTCTTTTAGGTCTATGATAAATGAAAGCAATATTGAGACAGGGAGTATGTGGCAATTTTCTTTTTTTCTTCAGAATAGTCTTTTAATAAAGACAATAGCTTACACAGGCAAAGGGATTTTAAAAACCATTTCCCTTTTTTTTATCAGCAATTTTTATACGAGTTAATTTCGATTATAGTATAGTTTTTCGATTATAATTGTCAGTTAAGTTAATGTAGCTGATATACAGTGTTAATTTTGGCAGCTAATTTAGATTTAGTCTTAGTCTTTAGAAGAAAACGCTTATTAACTTTAGCCACATTTTAGTCATTTTGAAGGTTTTAGTTAACAAAATGTCACACATCTTAGTCAACTTTTAGTCAAAATGTCCCCTCGCTTTAAACTAATTCATTTGTAAACTAATATACAAGTGTCAGAACTCAACATTCTGGTCGCTGCTGCCGGGTAGCTGGTTTGTGATGTGTGGTTATCCTGTTATATCAGTAACGAAATGTTGTCTGCTGTGTTGTGCAACAGCCGACCGGTTACTATTACAGCATTTGTACATTTAACAAGACTGCATACAGTCAGCCCCTGACCTTTGTTACATACGGTAGATGTGAATTTTGAAGCTGGTGATGAAGACGAGGTTCTCTTTGAGCACATGTAGCTGCTAAAAACGCAGCAAATTTGACAGAAAGTTTTCACAATAGAAGGAAAGAGAATGTGAAATTAAGTCTGACAATGGTCCTCACAGATGTTCTGTTTTGGTTGCTGTGCTTATTATCATCTGAAAGGGACATGTGCTTGAAAGGGCAGTTGAGTTTAAATTTGGGACACCTTCACATCTGATAAAGAGACAAAGAAACCTTGAGTTGTCATTGCCCGTTCTGCCTCCCTACAACCACACTCCCACTTCTCCATGCCCCTACATTTCTATGAAGCTTCCCGGTCATTGCCATTCTCCATCCGTCCACCAGAAACCCTCAGACCTTCCCACCTTACCCAGTCACCTAACTCGCCCCTCAAGCAGCTCACCAGCGTCTCACTCTCCAGTCACCTTGTCAGTAAAAATACACCAGCCTCTTTTCTGCAGCTTTGTGCCATGACTTCCTGGGCAATAAAATACAATAGTCTTGATCTCGTGAATTTAATTCGGACCTAAGACACATTTGGTGACTTGGAGCCACTCTTTTAAGTGGCTCATTCTCACCACTTCTTGCACGATGGCCAATCTTTTTATTGTTTTCATAGATACACAGGCAGTACAGTTCTGTGAAGACAACAAACTTGGCTGTACTTTCTGGTTGTGCCATGAAGGGATTCACTTGAGTTCAGTTGGTGTGTAGTGATTGGTTTAGAGACGCTAGTGGGGACCTGCTGAGCCTTGACGCTGCATCAGTTGCCATGGGATTGATGATATGCTGTAGCTCACTGAGAAAAAAACATTCTGATGCCATTGTTGCACGCTGTTCATTATAATTAGCTTTAGATTGCCTCTCTGTTCTCTGAGGGCATGAAGGAATTAGAGTGTTTTTGAGCTGCTTTTGAGTTTTTCCTCACTGATGGATAGCTATGGTCCTAACTGCTTTTGCTGCATGAGGCTTGGATTCAAAACAACAATATACATTCTTAAATATGACATACACCAAGTTGTTGCAACAAAAACACAGTAAACAATAGGTTTAATGTCTCTTATACATCTCAACAATGACACAACATATGACATTTGTTCCTGTAAGACTTAAGATAACAATACATGATATAGTAAACTGTCAGTAGCTGAGCTTGCAGTGCTGTAAAAACACATTACAGTCAAGAATGTACAGTATGTAGGGAAGGCTTGTCAAAGCGTATATCCATGAAAGGCTCTCCCCCTTACACAGCCCTCACACTTGTTATCTGTAACCAGCCGCACATACAACTGTCACTATGTTCAATCTGAGGGAGCATACATTGGTTGTGAAGAAGGGGAGCATGAAAGACTAATAGCGACACTGTGTACAGAACCATGAAATCTACTCGCCAATGAGATTTTATAAAAAAATCAGTTCTTTATTAGTAGTTGCCTAGTATGTATGCCTTCATCATAACATTTCAAAATGTTCAAGATATTTTTGCTCCCTTGTCGTTAGGTCCTCTGGTGGCTGTTGTAATCATAACAGCTTGAAAGGAGGAAGTGAGGAGAAGTCATTTAAACAATGAAAAGTCTGTATAGGGAGGAGGTCGGGCATGGACGGTTGGGTTAAACAAGCACAGGACTTTTATTCAGGAGACTGCTGTTCCTTACCAGTGTGAAACAAGAAGTCAATGGTGAGTTATTTTAACTTAGTAAGTAACATAATGTATTTGAAGTAACTTAAGTCACTTAGGAAGATGTTTTCCTTAACCTAACTGAGTAGTTTTCTTGCCTAAACGTAACCAAACTGCGACCCTACGACGAAACTCCGATACGTGTGCTGCTGTTAAGCTGCAACAGTTGTTTTGGGAACCGTGATATTGTCCTATTAAGTTGTTTAGGTATGGGGATGTGTTGGAAAATAGTATTTTATTGACCACCTGGGAATGAGACCGGGCTGTACTCTGCATTTGGATCCCTCACATCCTCCTAAACTCAGGCGCTGATCGTGCCAGTTACGTCACTAGAAGTCTGAAGGGAAAGTTATGAGAACTGAGACCATAAAAACCCTGATCAGCCAGTGCTGGAAAACTATGCAGAGACGTTTATCTACCAATCATCCAACACCTTTTGAATAATTACACTGTGCAGAAATAACATTCACTTCCCTCTCTGCCTTAGAAGCCGTTAAAAACACTGATCTCCTGCCAGCTGGGCTCGTTCTAATCTACATGGAGAATTGCACAACTTGAGGTCTAAACGCAGACAGAGGGTTAGCAGGGAGCCTATTCTTCTCATAGAAAATAACCCTGTGCTTATAAATATTCTCGTCTTAGGCACTTAGCACATGTTACAGAGAATGGAATGAGGGGGAAATGAAAAGTACATGTGACAAAAGCTTTGATGTTTGTTGTTGTAAATTGTGGTAGTTACGATTCTGCAGAACCATGGAGAAAATCTATGGGGTAATTTCTTCTGTGCTTAAAACTGTTGCTATAAATAAGGGAACATTCTTTGGCTAGACTGACTACACATTGTGTCTTTGGGTCTTGTATTGTTGAAGAAGTCGTAGCAAGCAACAAGTACCTAATCAACCGAATAGGTGGAATGCTGATGACTGGACCTTTGTCTTCACATGGCGCAGTACCAGCGGTCTCCTGGGAGAAAGTCCTGCGTTTTTGTGAACTGTCCACCCACCTCACTCTCCTCCGTCTGCAGACTTTGTCATTGTCTAACTACGTTATCTTCTTTCGACCAATACAGGTTGCCAACAGATACCACTTGGCACTTGTCTGTGTTACGATACGGCCACAACATGGCCGCTGGAGTCAATCGCCCTGTTTTTCCACCAGCTGCACCGCACCGTGTTTCAGCAGAGGCCTCTCTCCTCTCTCCTCCATGAAGAAGTCCATTTTTGACGGAAGCGGCCACGTGAGAGAAAACCAGAGCTAATCAAGACAGGCAGGATGTCAGACAACGAAACGGCACAGTACATCCGGTCAATTTTCTAAATAAAACGCCCTGCTGGGATCTACAGCAGAACAAATTCAGCAATATCAACAATAAACACATTTAAAACAGAACAAAACAAAACAACGTAGCTGACTCACCCATTGTAGAAGCACAAAAATCAAGGACAAATGACAAAATACACACTAACCAAGCAAGTAAACAACATCAGGCAGGCATGAGCTCTGCTTCTAAAACACTGCCACTGGGATATAAAGCCGCATGGAGGACAAAACAGTGTTGCACACACCAGGTAAAAGGGACATGCCCGGTGGAATTAAGGGGTCAGAATAATTCAAAATTTGGTTCGTACTAAGCTGCTTACAGAGGCGACGTATATGGTGTTTTTTGTGGTGGGGATAGGCTGGTAGTGAGGGAAGGTTTGCTACCAACCTTCAGTTTTTTCAAGTACAATTTCAACTTAAATAGGCTTTTATTTCATGTTGAGGTGAGAGCAGAGCAAAGCTTTTAACATTGCAGTGTTGCAGGTCTCAAACTAACCTAAAACAAGGTCTACAGCTATAAAAGCAGCAGGCTGGTGATGTGCTGCTGTGTTGATTCTTTTTTTTCTTCTTTTTTTTTTTGGCCACAGACCTGAGCCACAGATGTGGAAGAATACATAGCCTCTTTATTGTAGCACTTAATGGTCTCTGTATTTGGTGTAGTATAGGTGGAGGTATATAGTGCCTCCCTGAAACGAGCCCCCAACTGTGGTGCACAAAATAGCTTTGAAGTGTTTCTAGTAATTGTCCCTGCTTCACACAGAGACAAAAAGCAAACATTTGTAAGAGAAAAGATTCGTCCCTCGAAAGGCCATCTATACGTGCTCTTCTTTTCACATCCTGAGCTTCTTAAGATCCTCAGTGTAAAAAATTAGCCCGGATCTTGTGGGATTGTCTTTGAGACCAGCAGTACACAAATCAACCCTGGAAAGTGTTTAGCCTTACAGGAACTCGTGCTCCAGTACTCATCAAACACCTTGTTTATGATACCTGTTTTCTGGCCCATTTGTCCTAACACAGCAAGGCAGAAATTAATGAGTCAGTCCTTTTTTACTTTCTAGAACTTATCATCCCAAAGACGTGCTGCAATAAAAGACATCTCAGCAAAAATATTACCGAGCTCAAATGAAATTTATGGAAGAAAAATGGAACCAAATTACTGCAAACTAGCTAAACATACCCTGTGCTTTCAGTAAAAAACTGTTTACAAATAGTGTACAATAAGGAGTGTTTAATGTTTGTTTCATGAGATGCACTTCAAAGCACTTTAATAATTATCCCAAAGGAAATTCAGCAATTTCCATCTTATGTTCTTCTTTGCAGAAACCTTTGAACTCGCTAACGTGTGCTGGTAACCAATTAGTTATTTTCAAATGAGCTGCATGGTCAACCAAACATGGTTCTCTGTGTTGTAATTACAGTTCGTCTCCTGCGGTATGCATTTTTGGATTTCACTTTCAAATTTAGATTCGTGACTTCAGGTCCTCAGAGAAGAAGAGGTTCTACCCTTACCCATAACCAACACTAGTACCATAATTCATTTTGGATACATGGGGTAAATGTACCAACCCAGTCACTGTGATTTATTGGTTGTTGCTTTGGTTTCCTCTTTTCTGTTGAAATTTTCTCCTTTTTATCATTTAATTCTATCACAGTTTTCCTTTTATCTCTTTGGGCCTAACCTTTAACTTACATTAAAAATGAAACAAACTGTGCTAAACTAAAGCAAAAGACTGCAATATCAAGCGCTACAGTAAGAAATAAAAGAGTTTTACAATGGAGAGAAAGCAATTTAACAAGGAAACACGGGTTCACTGGTCACAGAGTCCCAGTAGTTTAAAGCCTGCAGTTATGGACCTTATGGAGTTTCCTGATGGACAGATACTGATAACTTTGTCACTAATATTACCGCTGTCTGCTGCTTAACGTAGCTGCTGTTAGATAGTTTAGCCGTGCAGCTGGTAGTCCTATCTGCTGTCTCGGCAGCTAAACCCAGCAAGATAACCACCTTAGTATTGTATTTCAAGAAATTGAAACAAAAGTCCAGTTGCAAAAAAACTAGAACAAACAAAAAAACTTATGTTAAGGGCTGAGGGTAGGGGTATCATGACCAGAGAACAGCTACATTGTGCCATTTTTAAAACCAGAGCTAGTGTCGCATGTTCTGCCTTATTCAAAACTGGAGAATAAACAGAAGATTATTTTCTAGTGACTATTTTCACTAGTGGTCTGAGGACCAGTTGACTTTGGCTTGCTTGTAGGCAAGCAAAGTCAGGAGTAATACTTGTAAAGAGTTGATGTAGTCCACCAGAGACAGTGACAGTCACTGAGTGATGTGACTCCACGGTGGCTCTAATGCCTGTGGAAAAACAAACCTCTTCTTAAAAGGTTCACAGGTTGAATAAACTTTGAAACAGCACTAGCACCAGCCCAGAACCAGCACTTGGTTCACTTTGGTCAAAAGGGGGTATGGCATCTGCTACGCCAGCCAGAGTCGGCAGACTGCTAATCCACATTGGGCGCAAGTAGCTACAGTGAATGCCAATCGATACTCATCCCTCCCAAGCTGCCTGTTTTTCCAGGAAACACGTAACTCTGCCGAAGGCAGATAACACTCCACGTTTTCCATTTGTCATAGTAGATGATGAAATGCACCTGAATGCTGGTGGCCACCAGCCATTAAACAGAAAAAAGGAAATGCCACTGCCACAGTGTAGTTCGGCTCCTACTTCTTTACAAAATCACGTCAGACTACATATCTGTAGTGCTGATAGATACTGCGATAATATCATTATCATGAATTGTTTTTGCCTCGATAATCATGTGGTGAAAGTCTGATATTGTGGCAGCCTGATGAACTCGTACTTTTCCATAAAAAATGTTTATATATAAAGTTTTGGAACAGAACTCACAGCTACTTTTTAAACTGATGACTCACTGTTCAGAGCATAACTTTCTTGGACGTCATATTAATGTGGTTCTATATCAGTGTTTAATGTATTACTTCCTGTAAAGCTTCTAACTTGAAAATCCTCTCATTTAGACGTACCTTAACTATCACCATGACATTTCCTTGGCTTGGCGCCTGTTGAATTGGCAGAAGCAGCTCATTGTTGTCTGAGTGTAAATCCCAGATAATGGAAAATAAGCATTTCCCAGTTTGCCTCGCAACGCTCCTCTCTGCGATGTGTTTGAGGAAGCAGGGATGGCAGGTGGCAAGTGACTCTGGAGCCTGATATTGAACATTTTATGGACTGCGCTGCTGCTGGATCAACTTCTTTTTAATTCGAACGCCCTGTGTATCCACCAGCACTAAAGCCTTTGTAGTTCATAATACTCTCTTGGTGACCTGCCATTGCTCACTGCTTTAAATTCAACACCACTCCACAGTTGTTTTCTTTCATATTTGCATTGCATGGCCTTTTCTCACATTTTCACATAAACAAATATCAGTTTTGTGACTGTTGCTGCTTGATAAAGCACTGCGATGAGTCAGCCCTTAAACAGTTTGTGCGAGCATTTACTTCTAGTTTTCCAAACACACAGGTGCGAAGAATCCCCTGCTGCGTTGCATCCAAACAGGGTTTTTTAAGGTGACTATAGTAATCAAATATATCTAAAATCCCCCCTCCAAGGAGGCATCTCAGCCACTCTGAACTGAAATTAGAACCCAAACATACTCCTATTTTAAGTCATACAGAGACTAGCCAAATATTTGCATCCACAATATCAGCAGTCCAACACCCTCACTGCAACCTTTGCCAGCAGTATGCATCACATTTGTGTCCCACATTATACAAACTTAATATTCACAGGGAATCCTCGCGGTAGCTGCTTGGAAATAACTTAATTCAGGCTCCAACTGCTCTATAATTCTGAATCTCAAAATGCAATTAACACAGGGGCCAGCCCTATTATTTCTTGGCAGTCGTAAAGCATTTCTCCTGAAATGAGAAGATCGGCTGATATGAGGAGCTATAAGATATCCTGCGTATATTAGGTGCAGTATTTACCGCATGCACCTGTAATTGTGACTGTGGAAGGAGGGGGAGGGGAGGGATACGTTCCTGTTGGCAGTGGAAGATTCATCTTCCTGCCTGGAGGGTCATGCGGCTGTAACTGAAGAGGAAATTATTATTGAGTTATCGGGGAGCATTATTGAGCCTTAATTTAATGGTGTAATGCTACTGAGCAACGGTGAGGATGAGAACCAGAGAAGCAGATTATATTGGTCGACTGTGCATTTATTTTTTCAGCAAGATTAAATATTATACATATACATTTTCATATTTTAAAAAAAGAAATCTTCTTTGTGCATGAAATCATGATGTTGTGTGTTTACGGTTCTCCAGTGAGACACTTAAAAGAGAATAACTGTCTCCCAGTCAACAGAGAGGGGGTGCTGTGGTTGGAGAAAGCTGGACTCACCAATGTCAGATCTCTTACCTCTCTTTTCTCTGAGTGATCACAGCTTGTCATGAACAGGTTGGTAAACATATGAGGAATGCGTGCAGCTACTGACTGCAGTGGGCATACGTGCCAGTAAGTATCCCAAAACAACATCAGAAATAAAGCAAGCACCAAACCGTAACATATGTACATGTATGTATAAATACTTCAGAATGACAGCCAAGCAGCTGTAAGATAGTTGCTCACAGGCTGAAGAACTGATTGATGAGTTGAGCATATGGGCGAGGTGCAATGGG
Source organism: Pagrus major (assembly GCF_040436345.1). NCBI lineage: Eukaryota > Metazoa > Chordata > Actinopteri > Spariformes > Sparidae > Pagrus > Pagrus major. The sequence goes on from NC_133219.1 coordinate 19,869,755, forward strand.
ATGCTACGTTTGCTGATGCTGATGTTTTTATTAAAGGATTTAAGTTTCATTGATTAGTCATTTTATAACATCGAGGTGGTAGGATGGAAGTTGAGTTGAAGTCCCTTTATACTACATAATGCTAACATAAGACTAACTATTTTATTTTGTGGAGTGTTTCGAGGAGTCTCACAGCCTGAGGAAAGAAGCTGCACTGTAGTCTGGTGGTACGCCTCAGATATCTGTCAGCAGGGTGAACAGACAGACTGTGACTGGGGTGGGTGTTATCATTTAGTATCCTTTGGGCTCTGTGCAGACATCTCACTTCAGCCATGTCACTGATGCTCGGTAGATGGTAGTTTTAATCACCCACTGTCGAGCCTTCCAGTCCTGGGCCATGCACGAACCATGCCAGTTTGTGATATTTCCAGTGAGGATGATATCTATTGCTTCTCTGTAAAAGTAAAAAAGTTTTAAGTTTCTGTAGGAAGTGGAGCCTTTTCTGTGCTTGTTATTGTTGCTGTTGTGATAAGTCCCTGTGTCTACTTACCCACACTATGTGATGTAACACAAATTGCCTCTCTGAGGACGATAAGGACAATAAAGTTTTCTAAACTAAGGAAACCAGTCACACCAGAAGTCAGGATCTGAACATTTGCTCTCTATAACACAGCAGCATGAGGCGCAGTCAGTGCAGACACACAAAGTGGCAAGCTCTGTCCCAGCACTCGCATATGCTTTGTAAATACATGTATAACAAAATATTGAATAATCTCAATATGTCCGCACAAAAGTATGCCCTGACACAGGTTCCTCAATAAATTACATATATTTATATATATTTCATTATCTCAAGATAAGATTATTATCATGCTTATCATGATGAAGGTAACAATATGTTGATCTCAATAATATATAAGATATTATAATCTCAAGATACCAAGATGATTAAATTGAGATACTGATAGAACAGTATTAAAGAAAAAATTGTAGCAAGCACAACTGTACACGACATCAATACTTATTTTTCATTTCTAAAGTGTATGAATTAATTATATGGCTACACTGTTTTTCAAAGTGGATGAGTAACATCTTGGAAGAGAAACTCTTAATATATTCGCCTTCGGTATCTGATTTTGAGGAAAAGTTCACTACAAACAGCCACAGGGTTCGAGGGGAAAGTAGAAGATAAGTGGTCTGAGGGGATGAGTAGACTATTTTAATATTCTACCACACAAGCACATACTGTACCCCACACACACACACACACACCCACACTCACACACACACACACACACACACACACACACACACACACACACAAACACATACTCATTTTAATGCTGCAGTGCAGAAACTGTGTTCTTTCCTATTAATTACAACAGAGATAAAAATTTCTCTCTGCCCTTAATTAAAATGACAGGATGGTGAATTTCAAATACTTGAGTGAGTTTAAACCCTCGTGAATTTGTTCAACTTTTTAAGTTAATAACTTTAACTTGACAGTGAAAGCACTGGTTGATTAGTAATACATGAAATCTTATAAAGCTGTTGAAGAGACTGGAAGCAAATGAAAAGTTGTAAAACAGGTTATGACATGAAAAATAACTCAGATCTGCTGCATAACACATTTAGAATCCAAGCCAAAGAGATTAAAATGCCTGAAAAATAATATATTTAAGTTTTACAACTAGTAATGTTCAAAACTCTCATTACCACTGAAAATATCTCACACAACACAATGTGACACTTATCCAAACAACCATCTGTGATTTCATCAGCCTCTTTCTAATGAAATAAAAAGTTGTCTAGTGGTATATCCAAGTTTTTCCTCTGGCTGCTGAATACAAATGGATACGCTCCGAATAGAAAGCATTCACCAGAGCTTATGCTTTCTTCAGTGGCAGTGGGGTGGAAAGTCAGCACCAGTAAGTAACCGTCCTATTTCTTAAGGGTATCAACGTTCAGATGGACTCAAATAGCTGAGAGTTGTTCATATTTCAGACTCCTTTTAGTCAAACTTGGACTGAAAAGCAGAGAAGAAATCAAGCATTATGCCTTATATAAAGTTTTTATTGTGAATTTCACCTGTTTTATAAGGAAATTGCAAAGTTTTGCTGTGATAGAAGTAGGTCAGTCATTTTTTGCTTCAGTGTTTGGTCCATATACTTACAGTATTAACCCGCAGGCAAAGTACGATTGTATTTAGTTATAAGGGGAGGGAAGACAGAAAGAGTAGGCTTCGGCCTGCACAGCTTGGTTGTTATTGTGTCTGTCAACATTATGGAAACTCCCCAGACAGCTTAACAACCATTCACACCTGGGCTCACCTAGCCCTGGCAACCCACATGAAGGCCAGTTGGGCCAACAACTCACAAGTGGCCCTAACGACTCTGAAACTCTGAGCTCACGCATGTCCTGAACGACTCTGTAAGGACACTCCCACACAGAGTTTAAGAGCCTGCAACTCCTCTCCAGTTGGTTAGAACTGCTTGGATGAGAGGCGAAGCGTAAGCGTAAATCTTTGAGTTGAATATTAAAATAACTTTTATAACCAGAAGCACAAATCTCAGTCAAGAGAAGTCTCGCTCTGAAATCTGGCAGTTCTGGCAGTTCCTCTCGGTACACTCCTCTCCCAATCTGACTCACACTTCCAGCATTTTCATACTGCAACAACTCACCTCTAATGAGATTTCAGAGCGAGACTTCTCTTTCGGGTTACAAAAGGATCTTATTATTTAACAAAAAGGTCTCTCTCTGTGTATGAGCAGTTTCTGTAATGTTGCCAGACGCTTGGAAGAACAACCTCAGCCTGTCAGGGGAAAAAACAAGCAATTTTAGTGGACGTTGCTTTGACAGGGGGAGCTGCCCTAAAGGATTACATTGCAGCCATTGCAGCTGTGTCGTGGCCGTCAGCAGAGGTGATCTCTTAGTATGACTCATTTAGACACATAAACACGTAAATATAAGGCCCAGGTTTAAAAATACCAAAGGGTGACCAGTGATTATAGTTTATTTTTGGGGGTATACGAATGTTCAACATTCGATCCAACGTTAACTGTCAAGATACTGTACACAAAACAACAAATGTCAGCCTAATGGGGATCAATCTTGAAACATCTCTTTGAAAAAACAAAGAAAAAAACAAGCAAACAAAAACACCAACAAATAAACCATTTACTTATCACACCACAGAAAGCTGGACTCCCTGGTGTAATAGGAATATGTTTATTTGTATGGCACTACTAAAATCCAGTGCTTGAAATAAAACAGATGATAAAACCGAACATAAAGATGTACAGAATATACAAAACAACACAAAACAACATGAGTTTATTGTGGGTAGTTCACTAGCGTCACATTAAATAATCTCTGGTTAATTGAGTTTGCAGCACTTGTTTTCTCTTGCTGGAGCTGATGATGTGTTGTACAACTAGAATTATGTCATGACATTTTCTTTGGTAAATGGGGCCCATGAATCGCAGGATACTGGTCAGTACTAGACTGTGTGTTTGCACCGCGGATGACACAAACTCTAATAATTAATCACTGCTCAATTATGAGGAGTAAACAAGAGCTAGCTTTCACACACCCAGAGTTTGTTCTCATAAAGGGCAAAGTTGACAGGGGGGGTCAACATTAAAATCAATCACAGGGCAGCAACTGATCGATCTGGCTTCCTCCCACCTCCAGAGACACAGTTACTCATACAGGAGTATGGATCAGCTGTCATCAGGGGGATTTGTGGCCTTCTCTCGCTGTCCTGCTGCAACCATAATGAGTGAAAGCATGACGGCAGTTTATTTTTCATAAGACCATCCAGATTGCGATCAGCCTACTTCCAGTAATAAGTATTGACTTTGTTAAGTCTCTCAGTTCATTTTTTCTTGTTTTGTTATTTGACCAATAAAGCTGCTCACAGGTAGGATATGAAGAGATAAAAATCCGCTGCCTTAAAGTGCAATGTAGAAACAAATATGAAACAAATTTTACCACGTATTCATAACACTTCATAAAAGCATTCTACAACAAATCGTCGTACTTCACCATCCTTCCCTTTTCCTTACGTCTTACCTTATCAAAAAAGATTTTACTGATCCGTCAAAAGTGATGGAATATAGAATATGTAATTTCTGCCACAAGGGGGCGCTCTATCAAAACACAACAAAAGATGTTTGTGGAGTGTGAAGGGCCAGGCAGAGCAGGGGGGCAAGAGCTGCTGCTAAGCTGCTTGGAGCCGTCCAGAGACTCTGGAAAATAAACACCTGGAGTAACTTCAACTTCTGCTCTGGGAGGAAAGCTCAGAGATTATTTTTTAACTTTTGGGATTAAATAATGGCTTTATCTTCACTCCTGTTTATCAAACTGACTGCAGCAGAGACCCACGGAGCTGACCTCCGTTTACGGGTGTTTATGTACTGAAATGCTGACTTCCACCCACAGCTGGAGTGGAAATGAGCTCATGAACAACGTTACAGAGAAGAGAGTGGGAAAGAAGAGAGATAAGCACCCTCAGTGTGTGCTGTTGTTTGCTACCATCAGCTTACGTCTAGTGTACAGTTAAGTAAATTAGCTGTTTGGGGCAGATAAATGCCACATGAGGAATGCAAATAAATACAAATGTTCTTGCCATCAAACTTGCTTCACTGTTGATATATACACCATTACACAACCACTGCTGATGAAAATCCATCTGATATGACTCAGGCACAAATGTTCACAGATGAGGTAATGTTTTAAAGTTTTATTCATCTTAAATTTAGTGTCATTCGCCGCCCTCTTTTTCCACGAAGTAGCGGCGGCAACCAGATGAAACGCAACGCTACCTCAGGTAAACTTGTGGATTTCTCTGGGTTTCGGATGATGTAAGTACACAAGTCAACAAATTATATAACAATGGTCTAGTCGTTTATTTACCACTCTTTATAACTTTAAGTCAGAGTAATACTACCACACCGTAAAAATACATCTGGTTTAGGTTAAGTTATGACTGAAAATCTTGGACCGGGTTGCACTTATTATAACAAAACAACTTTTGCTGTCTTGTTTTTCTTCTGATTAGTCAAATATTGCAGTATGTTGTATTTCTTCTAATGTATTAATAACATATTAATGAGATTATCAGTGCTCATGTTGGGAAAAAAAACATATTTATTATGAGTATGAGCACTTGGTTTAACTCTCACATCAAATATTGAATAAATAAATACCTTTTTTTACACATCAGAACCCTCATGGCTGGGCAATGAATGTTTAATGCTGAACTCCAGAAGTCTATAGGGTTGTCGATGCCTCATACTGAGTTTTTATTCTGTCCAGTCCAGTTCCTCTGCTCCAGTATTTATTCCAAACAAACTGTTGATGCTAATTCTGGAGTTGTAACATGCATCATTTGCTGTTTACCAGAGCAGTTTCCCTCAGAAACACCTCCCTTGATGAGCCTGATTTTCATACTGTGCACCAGATGCCAAATTCAGATTCAAAATTGATCTTTAAAAAAACATCAGTCAAAAATCTCAAGTTTTTGATTCAGACACGTTGGCGTGAGTGAAATGTCGGGATTTGTTCGCAAGCTCTTCTAAAACATTTGCTCCATTCTCCTTCCTCAGATACAGATTAGCTTCTCCGTGTTACTCCACCAACCACTGTGAGCTCAATGGGGCTTTGCCTGCCGTGCTTAAGAAGATATTGCAAGAAGGAGAAATAAAAGATTTTCCTTACAATGTCACTGCACTCCAGTAGTGAAAAAGCCAAAGATTACTCGTAAAGTGACTCAGTGCCCTTGTGTGGGAGCGAGTTAGTCGTATCTTCACCGGCAGTTCTTCAGGAGGAGATAAGGTGTCCTGCATTTTCTACCACCACGTCTCCGACGGGACCGTCGTATCACTAGAGTCAAATCTCAATCAGCCCTGCTGGCTGCCTGGAAATACCTGGGGAGAGAAAGAAAATCAATGCCTGGCCCGGTTCCCTGTACACCTTTGAGGTTTTTCATTTGATCGCTATCACTTCTTATTAACTTCAAAATATGTTTCAGAGACTTAATGTCTTAGAGGCGGCATCCTCTGGTGTCTCTTCGTTGAATGTGTCTCAAGGTGTTCCCACTTTCATCTGCTGAATTCAAAGGACTTAGATTCCACTTCCCTGACTGCTGCAGTATCGATATCTCTCGCCTTGCCTGACTCTTCGCTTCATCGGGGGTCTTGGTGGTCTAAAAGCCAAATACTCAACATTACATTGTTGATTAATAAGTCAAAATGCTGCTGTCAACAAGTCGAGTATGACAGCACCATCAGTTGGTTTTGCTCCACGAGCACATCATCTGCATTACAGATGAGAACTGTGAGATGAATCCTTCTGTGAAAAGGAAGCGATGTTGCTGAAAAGGATCACAGATGTTCCCAAAGTGCAGCTGTAGCAAGAAGAGAAACAGCTGGTAAACAGAGTTTTTGTACGTGATTTCCTACTTTCTTTCATGGATTATAGAGATATTTAATGGCTGGGATTTCAGTCAGCACAGGTTTACGTGGGTTATTTCAGGAACACATACACACACTTTCATTTGACATTCTACAATTACGGTGTTATAATAAACAGTCAAACAGAGGTCCGTTTTTACAAATGGATGTTGTGCAAACCATCTCTATTCACACCAAAATAACCAAAAAAGACCACGCACCATGTATATAAATGCATATTTTAAAAAGCACCAAACACCTGGACAATGAAAAAAGCAGCATACTGAGACACATGGATACAGTATGTGATGATGACCAAGTGTGGATTTTTATTTTTAAATCTGACAATGAAACAACTTAAAGTGATGACATACATTATTTGTATACAACATAAGGGCTCAGGTGTTGCGTTGTAGAGAATGTCCTTCGACTACATTAATTTCCTGAATCATACCGCAACTTCGTCACGATAGACTGGTGTTCTGGAGGTGGACATCAACCCAAAGTGAGCTAGTCTGTAGCCACAATAGGCTACAGACTAGCTGTTTCTCTTTGCTTCCACTGTTTATGCTAAGCTAGGCAAATTGCCCCCTGCCTCCTCTTCAAATTCAAACAGACAGACATGGTAATTATGAGAGTGGTGTCGAGTTCCTCATCTAACTTAGCGATAAAGAAATTTAGTGTATTTCCAAAAATGTCAAACTATTGGTTGGTGTAGTTTTGGTGAACTCTTAATGTTTCAACATCTCTTTATTTCAACCCAACCCTGAAAGGTAAACTGCCTCTTCTATTACTGAGCAACCACACACACATGCACACAATCTTAGGTGCCAGTGTGAAAGTGTTGATTTCCCTAAGAACTCCCAATGAACTAAATGCCATTTATAAGTGTGGCTTTCTTCCAGGTATGTTATGATTAATTACCATAATGTTCTAATCTGCTCTGCTGCTGTAGATGTATTTAGTTCTTTGCCACCGGTCACAATCGTTCCCAGCAGAGCCACAGGACATAACATTTAAATCGATGCATCGCAGGGAATGTTAATGTGATATTTACTAAAAAAAAATTTAAAAAAATCTCCTCTAATATCCACCACCGGCTTGAAGAAAATGTCCTGTAGAAGCACACTTTAGAGCAAAATAAAAAATAAATCCCTTAATAAGTCTTTTGTGGAGCGATGGGAAGAAAGCTGCCTGCCATTACACCAAGTGTGTGTGTTTGTGTAAGTGTGTGTGTGTGTTTGGGGGTGGAGGGGGTGGTTGCCTCCTCAGTCACAGGAAAACACACACACACGTACACACACATCAGACTCTATGGTGAAACTAATCCTGTTACACTGTCTGGAAACGTGTCTGCTCTTGTGCGCTGTAACCTTGATTTCACTGAGACAGAGTCGCCCTGGTTACAAAATCAGTGTGTTTTGTAGCCTTCTTTCTTTTTTTCTCTCTTTCTTTGTCCTTTTATTTTATCTACAAATGGCATGTGGTTCCCGTCACTGGACATTCTTATCAATGGCTGTCCAGAGCTCCACCCCCCCTCACCATCCCTGGCCCCTGGGAGCAAGTGCACTGGATGATTGCACACACACATTCGTACAGTTTAAACATACCAACACAAACTCAGCTTCCATGGTTTTATTTGTATGGGAGGGTTGAAATAATGTGCTGAAAAGATTTTGTGGCCTATGGTTTCATCCCAAATCTCACCTCAACCTCAACCAAGAGCTTAACCTCCTGAGCCCCGAGTGTCCCTTTAACTTTTCCTCTTCTCAGCTTTAAGGTTAAAAGAATATTTTTCCCACATTGTATAATAGCATTTTTTTGGTATCTGCCTGTTCAAACACATCTTTTAAAGCTGTCTGATGCTTTGATTAAGAAATACAGAAAAAAAAACAAGCATGGCCATAAGTTTCATCAAAATTGAATAATCTTAATGTCTCGTGCATTTTTAAGCCAAAGTTCCCAGAATTCAGTTTTGTAAAGTATTTAGATGTTTTGTTTTTCTGAAAATACAAAGAAAGAAATTTGTTGTCTCAACAAAGTTGCAGTGATTAAGCCCAGGGTGAAGAGGTTGAAGGTGTAATTTGCTTTGAAATACAGGCCGGAGCTAGCTGGCTAACATGCTAACTTCAGCAGACTTCTCTGGGATACAATACATAGCTGTCGTTGTCAACACTGTTGTTTCTTTTCCTTACTTTTGATAATGTTAGTTCATTTTTTGGATCTTTTAAACCAAAATTCAGTATTCAGTGTTCCAGCTGAGGAGCAGGTTGAGTATCAGGTTTACATTATCACTTGTCTTTGTTCGTGGCTGGCTGGTACTGGGTGTATTCGGTGCTCATGTGTAACAGTATTGGGTATTGACTTTGTTGAGCTAATTGGACTTAGAGAGAGCCTAAACTTGTTTGCCAACTTAAGTTATATTTGTTTATTTATTTGGACCAGCGACAAAACACATTGACAATGCATGAAAAAGGATCCATTTCAAGCCTGTGAAGCTAGTTTACATTATACAAAGTGGCTCGTTGCATGATTTTTAAATTGATTTATGGATTTTTATCTGAGAAATGGCTATCATCAGAAAGTGTAAGTTGGAGCAGTATGCGTGCACTCCAGTTCAACTGATTTGTAGAGCTTGGAAAAAAAGAGTGTGATATTTTTTTTATGCAAAACGCTTAGATCAGGCTTCAGATGGTGACATACAATTAATTTAAGATTACCATCCTTCTACTCGAGCTGATCCTAAACTGTTATGAGTAGCTGTTTATGCTAGGTGTTGTAATGAAAATGTGTCCATGTGGAAGAAAACAGAGCAAACACACACACACACACACACACACACACACACACATTTTGAAGTCACAGTGAACACTCAATCAGCAGCAGGATTTGTATTTATTTGTGCATCGCTGTTGGCGGATAAAAGTATCAAATGCACAGTCACAGTGCAGACATGTCTTGAAAAAGTTCAGCATGGAAAAACTTGACATGTGTCAGTCTGCTCCGACACTTCTGGCATAGACTGCTTGATCCACCCACCCTCCAGCTCCCTGATTGACAGCTCCCATCTGTGGTGAGAGAGAGAGACGTGGAGTAGAATGTATGTCGAACACAGCCAGTATTTATAGTACAGTATAAATACACTCACACACAACAGTTTGTTTACAACAAGTCTCCCGCTGACATGTGGAGTCCCAAATTGTGGGACGTAGTTTCACAGGTGAATCCAACAGCGACATGTAACCAACCAACAAATACTCCCTGAGGCAATATATACAATATATATTGTTATCCTGACATGAGACTATGTATCGTCTGAGATTTTAGATACTGTTATATCACAATATATCATAACTGTTGTCTTTTCCTGGTTTTATAGGCTGCATTACAGTAAAGTGATGTCATTATCTGAACCTATACTGTTCTACTTGTTCTACCCATTGCCTTTACCCATCATTTTATCCATTACTGATGATTATTTAATGTAATGTTTTGTGAAAGTACCAATAGTCATGTCTATAATATTGTCACAATATTAATATCAAGGTATTTGTTCAAACATTATGAGTTTTGTCGCTTAATCCTAGCATTTATGAAGTGCTTTTTTCAAAATATCAAGATATATATTGTATATCACCATAGAGCCTAAAAATACCATGATATTATTTTAATATCATCTCAATTTGAATTTTGAAGCAAATATTTGATGATTGATATTATTATAAAAAATTAATCCAGACAATGTTCAAATGTCCCAAAAACAAGCAGTAAATTAACATGCAGGTATTTATTATAGTTAAAGATCTGGTATCCTTATATTGTGGGTTAATTTTCCCTTTATGTAAAGAGAGTAAATTATACATGTATCATTTAAAAATCAATCATAAAATACATCAGTCATAAAATCCAATAAATATTAGAGTAGGTTTGAGTTGGGGATGATGAAGAGCTGAGACTTGTTTAAATCATAAGACTGGCTAATAAAGTTTGAGAACTTCTTTAATCCCCAACCCCAACATAAATATGACTGAATAATTCAAGAATATTTTGAGTGTTTGGTGTGAGATCAAGTTTTACACTTGCATGAATAAGGAACAAGGATTTTGTTCCAAGAGAAAGCTGTATGCAGTTCACTGAAATTGTTTCTTTTTGGATGCTCAGACATACTAGACTTTTATTTGCAAGTTAGAAACATAAAAGTTTAACCTTCAAAGCACATTTTCTACATGTTCTGTGATGATTGTTCTAAAAAAGAAATGCTGTCGAACATCTGTGCAATCGTAACCATGGCTGAACAATGAAACCAAGGTCTCACAGATTGTGCTCATGTCCTCGGTGGATGTTGCATAACATCATCTGTGAAGTCAGCCTGCCGCTCCTGCTTGTCTTCTGGCTGTATGAAATGGCCTTTGTGTGGCGTCTTTGTTGGAAACACAGCTTACTGAAGGATCAACAACTGAAGTTGACCAGACATTTATTCAGACACCCTGTCACCCTTGAGTCAAGGAGGCCTAAGTGAGAGTATAACTACCTGCCAACAGCCTTCACTTCCAGCTCTACTGTGGATCACACATCAGTAAGGTCAAGAGATAGTTGATCCTCAACCTGAACCGTAACAAAATAACGGATTTAAAAATGCAGACAAAAAAATTATTCCAGTGCATTTCAGGGAAGCAGAACAAAACAGAAAATAACCGTACCTAACTTCACAGAAAAGTTGGTACCACACAACCAGCACTTAAGAAAATGTCAAACCCGCAGAGATGCAGGGGCGTATCTTCTGGGTATTTCAGCACGGCTGATCTTTGGATATCTCCACATACCGAAGAGGCATGCAGGGGGCTGTACTAAGAGCAGCAATCATCATTTCAAGCATTGGAGGGGGGTGTCTTCTTTGTTGCTTTTCCAAAACCAAACTTTTTTCGGAGAACATGTCACTTAAGCCCAGGCACTGAGCCGGGATTTCAGTTTTGGGTGGGCCACATTCATACATATATTAATAATCTTCGCCTTCGTTTGACAGTTGCCAGTCTCGCTCAAACAGAGATGATATCATTCTGTGGAAGGCAACAAGCCCATCTGGTTGATTATGACACAATTTAACTCTTTTTCTATGTTCAATGCCAAGATGACTTATTATTTACCCTCGACAGTTTATAATTATAATGTAAAGTATATTGCTGACATAATGCAAAAATGAAATATCCTATTTATTATTTCTATTAGGCTTTGTTTATTTTTTTGCTGCGGCTTCTGTCGACCTGATCTGACTGGATAATCATTTGATTAAGTTGACTGCAGGGAGAGAAAGAGATGGAAATGAGCTAGATTAATTCTTAACAAGAGAAAGAGGATGGCACACTGCGCTGTCAGTTCCTAAGTTTGTCTCTACAGAAATGTTCTACAGATGTTTTCAAGGCAACAGAGACAATTAAGTCGGGCAGCTCTACCTCCCGTCTTGCCTACATTGTTTTATAAGTTCTTGTAGTCTCTTTGAAAAGCGATCATAAGTCAACGTCTCAAATTGACATCATAAAAAATAAATAAGTTACGAGAGAGTCTGTGAGACCCCTCAAAAATAAGAGCTGAGAAAGATGCAGAACCACAGTCTGCAGAGTGGAGGCAAGAGGACGAGCAGGTGTGACAGGTGGCAAATGCTAATGAAGGAGACGGTCTCGCAATTTGAAAGTGTATTTTTTTGCCTTGGGACATGTTTCATCTATTCTCAGGAGAAATCTCCATGGAGTGGAGGGCTTGAGTGAGCACAGTGTGTGTGACACACCTCAGGCAGGGTCGTTTGCACACATTCACTTCTGCCTGTGGGTTGGGTTGCCAGATACCACCGCACAAATCCCACAGAAACAGAGACACTCAGACTTGATTAGTTTGTATCACTATGAAATCAGGAGATTAGCAGGATAAATTGCTAATCAGGAGCACAGTGGGAGTAGGCATTACAAATATGGAGACTCCCATAAAGATCAGGCATGTTGCAGGAAGGCTATGTATATTGTCCTTGTCTTTAAGGGTGGGCCAGTTGTTCAAGTGGATGGGCCCAGGCCCGGTAGGCCCACCCACAACGCCATGCATGTACAGCATGTAGCTTGCCTATCGAGTACTTAACAGCATTTAGCTAGGCTAGCCTGTAGGACCTGCTGTAAAGAGTTCTTACTTTAAAAAGAGGTAACATTTTCTAACTCATAAAACTCATGTTAATTAGCAACATGTGAGCTCATTAAATCTGCCAGTTAAATTTGTTATCTAAGCTATCGCCAGCTAGAAATGAAAAGCCTGCTTGCATGTCTTCCTTTGTTTAAGACAAAGCATGCATTGTTTGAGAAATTAGTACGAATTTTGAGTGGTAAATCCATCCTCGCTATCAATGTAAACTGTATACGCGCCTCAGGGGAGTAGGGCAGAGCGAACATTTGACCGGTCAATAACTTTGCCCTCAGTAAGGATGTCGTGCCTGCCTCACTTTAATGCTGCTACTAACAGCTGAAGGTCACTGAGGGGTGTGTCTACGCCTACACTTTGAAAACAGTGCAGATTCAGTTAAGAGCTGAGATTCAGTAAAGGGAGATTTTTAGTCATACCTTTAGCAAGTGTGTTGTTAAAAACCTTAAATTCATCCTTTCCCTCTTTAATAAAATCAGGCGCTCTGCCAGTGAGAATGAGTTAGTGCTGATGAAGGGCCCAGCGCCTTCCTCTGTTTAAGATATCAGTAAAGTGCTCACGCCACTATCAGAGCGCAGTGCCTGTTTCCAATGGAAACCAAATTGAAATCAAGTGAAGCAGACAGGGGGCATGTTTGACTCGTCTTATAGCCTCAACCTTTCCAAATTTTATCTTCCTATCCCAGCGTGACATTGTCTTGGAAAAGCTGCGCAGGTGGAAACAACAACTGAGCTCGCTTAAACATATGACAGCTGTAATGGGTCAAAAATCCGTATGAAAACAATTTAATTCCTGCAGAGATCAGGAGGAGACGTTTGCAATGAAGCAATACCTTTTCTTCTCGGTGTCATTGTGTAGAGGTCCTTGTAGTGAAGGTGAAAGTGGAAGAGTTTGCCATCCAACCAAGAGAAAGACCGTAGGACTTGATATGAATATTTAGAAAATGCAACGAGGTGACATTTGGGAATGATTGGCGTAATGCCTGCATGCAAAAATGGACTCTGCCGAATGTGCTGCAAGCAATTTGAAAGTGTAAAGTCGTGTTATTTGCATGCAGATTGATGAGTCCGGGGTTGCTATAACGGAACGCCCCATGATTGAAAGCTCTTTTATCACTAATACTCTGTTTTATCCCTTACACTGTAATTCAACTCACTCGGAAAGCTTCAGTCAGCCTCTTTGTTTATCACTTAAATATCTGAAAAGGCATCACATCGGCCTCCTCTCTGTGTACGAGTGATTGATGCTTGCCGATCCAGTCCACTACCACTTCTTTTGCATGTGTTTGCCTCAGATGAATCTCACTCCGGGCAGTGGCGATGAATTTTGATGAATGTTGGAGGGAATGGCGGATGACAGCCAGAGTGGCCCTTGTGTGCGAGATGACTCAGGGAACCCGCCGGTCTCTTCCCAAATGATGACATTTGAGTTCGCTTTGTGCTTTTTCTTTCAGTATGGCAGGTGCAGAGGCGACAATCAATAGCTCTCTCTTGTTCTCACTTTCTCCCCCTTCGCCGTCCCTTTGCCCCTTTCTTCCTCCCTCCCCGTGTATGTGCCTGTGCATTTTCTTTTCAATCTCGCTGGCTCTATTGAGCTCTCTTTTCTCATTCTTTTGTGTCTTACCTAGCTTATCTCCTACTCTCTCCGTCTCCTTCCTCTTTGACGTCCCCTCGCTCTGTCATCCCTGACTCTCAGCAGCACATATCTGAGGATAACTAATGATAATGGACTTTGCTCCCTGATGTGGGAATTTCTGCAATCAGCCTCTCCGCATGGCATATGCGTTGATGGCCTTAATTTTCTCAGACTTGAATGCCCCTCAAGATCATCAACAGCGAGGAGAAACAGCACACAAATAAACACTGCTAACAACGAGAGAGTGATTAATTCTGCCAGCGATAGCGCGCTACAACGATGTCCTGGTGATTCAGTCAGCTATGTCAAACTCTGTGCGTGCACTGTGCCGTGAAATCCGGCTCGCGACCACCGTAGTGCATCTTCCTGTCGTGATTTCTCTCTCCTGGCTTTGCTGATCTCACAGAGATACAGATGTCAGGAGGGGAAAAGCTGATTTTGTCACTAAGGCGCAACTAGATTATGACACATTTCAGTGTGATTTTCTCCCCAAAGCATCATTCATTAATGTGTCTAGTGCAGATAACTTGCGGTGACTCATGCAGTCCTACAGGGACATTGTATGAATTTATCAGGCACTGATATTTTAGAAGTAGTATTCATCATTGGCAAGTCAGTCATCCGGTGAAGCTCATTATGCACTAAATAAAGAACAGAGTAAACAAAGAGAGAAACACAGAGAAGGATCCCTAACCTTGCATGTTGTGGATTTGTTTGATTCTGATCATTTTCTCTCTTATTTTTCAAACTCAAAAACACTTGTGAAGAGCATTATGCAAGTGGCATTACATAAAGATGAGATGTCGTGCCTTTCTAATTTGTCTCAAGTATCTAATACCATTGCACCAGTATTTTCTATGTGTGTCTGCATACCTCTCAAGGGGCGGTTAAGAGAAAATATCAATAAACTTAAAGGTGCCCAGTGAATTTTTCTTCACAAACAAACTTTCTGTTTGCATTCAGTGTTTCTCACCAGAACACATCTGTGGATCCTTGAGCCCAAACAAATGTTCTGAATGCATTACCTTACTCACCAACAGATTTTTCTTTGTTTACATTCCACTCAGCAGTCTTATTCTTCATTGCCTTTGCTGGCACATGGTCGTGTTTCTTGGAGAATGTTCAACACATCTAGATCAGTCTGGAAGAAATGTGAATCGTCTCAGCATGCATCTCGTGCATGTGAATATAGAATAAACAAAACATGAACCCACATTCCACAGTGGTAAAAAAGTTCCTTTAAAGCAACGTTATGAAGAACACCACTGTCGTAAATACAAATCCCAGGTCTGTAACAATTTTTCAGACATAATGTAGGTGCTAACTACAAACAAAACTCATTACATCATAACAATGCTATGTGTTGAAAACTGTTGAAGTAAACATGTATGTATCGCTGTGAGGGGGGGAGACACCGTTCACCCTATTACAAGACACTGTAACATCAAAATGATTTTGAGGCTGATACTTTATGGTAAAAATAGTTACATAATGTTGCTTTAAGTTAATAACGACATGGTTTATTTATGTAATTTACTTGTGAAACATCAAGAAGGCGTAAATTTCTTTTTCAGACTTTAAAAAAGAAGAATTTTTGTAATGTGACATTAGACTCACATCAGAAAGGCCTGACGCTTGTCTCTCGTAAAACAATCCATGTAACAAAGCTCAAGTGTGGGCAGGGACTTACCTTTCAAAGCTGCTCAGGTCTGCATTGGCCATAGTCACAATGCCATTTTCCTCTGACATCACGCTCAGGGTGGGAAGCAACTACGCAAATACGAAGGGAAAGGCATAGATTAGTTCTAAAATATCACTCCATATCTTGCACATTTCTTTGAGCTTGGAAGTGAAACACACAGGATGTAATCAAACAGTATTGTCAGCTAGGAAGTGTTCAAATATGTAGTTTTACCTCAAATTATGGCCAATTTTCATTCAGATTTTCATTGTCCAATAACCTTTCAGCTGCTACTCAACAGCATAACATTATCCCAGCATTCAAGCTTGCCAACCTGAGTACGACGTCAGAGGAAAATGCCAGCCTTTTGAATAGGGTCACTTGAAATTGTATTCTTGAGAATTTTTTTTTTAAAGCTGCTGTGCAAATGTGCAGTCTCAGGCTTAATGGTTTTCCTTGAGGACAACGTGTGAATGACCTACCAACTCTTATGTACTACTTTTATGATTTAAGGAAAGAATACAGAATTAAAAAAAAAAAAAGCCTTCCTTACCTTCAGTGTTGACACAGAACATCACATCAACAATTCAGTTCAACATCAGCATGTTATGTTTGAGTTATTTGAGCAAATTGTATCTCAGGCTTGTGTTTTAGTTTTGAGAGGACTTCATCTGACAGCTGTTTGTGTTTGGCCTGTTTCTAGCACCAGGCTCTTATTACAAATAGGAGTGTGGGACGAGTGCTGGTGCTGTGTCCAAACCACGGAAGAGCTGCTGTTTGTGCAGCCATGGTACGGCAGCTCGAGTACTGGGCAGAACAACAATCCAGCTCTCCATCCTGCTCCACTCCAGTCACCGCAGAGCAGAGCCAGCATCACAGCCAGCTGTCCTGCTTTAATCTTCTGGACCGGTCTTGCGAGGATCCTTCCTGCCCGATTGGCCTGACGGTGTCTTCCAACCTGAATTTGTGTCCCGGTGGACAGAGAGGAAGCGTGTTGGCTGTGGTTGGATACTTCTCTGCTCTTTCCTCAGGTAGACTTCTCTCCCTCTTTCTCTGTCGTGCATCCTCAATCTCCACATCCAATTTAGTCTTTAATCTCCCTGTTTATCACTCTGGCACACATCACACACACACACGTACATCACTGGCAGAAGATAGCGTTGGACCTGCAATTGCCCATGGGAGGAAGAAGGAATATGTTTGTGTGACGCCACAGAGGAGTAATGGCAGCTAATCAGAGGCATCTGCTCCTTCATGGTGCCAGCATCATCTCAACACAACACAAGCCAAACTGGTGAAAGACTGAAAAAAATCTATTTTTCATCTACAGCACATGGTCACTTTTGGGTTTTTCCATTGCTGTATTTTCAGACTTTAAAAAAAAAAAAAAAAAAATTTATAGGGCTCGCATCCCCTCTGCTTGCCTTCAAATCTTAAAACAAAGCAATAAGCCTCCGGCAGGATGTTATTTCTCACCGCCACACTGGAAACACATGTCCAGCTACTAACAGCTTATGTTTTGTGAACGCTGCTGTCACTGTGGGGTTTGTGTCTTAGCTACCTTTTGTGAGAGGTACAATCCTCCCCCTCAGTCGTCTCCAAGTGAAGAAAAACATGCTCTCTGTGATCAAGGTTGAGCAGTGGAAATGTTGGGTGAAGGGAAAGGGCACTGGAAAAACAAGAAGTAATTTGCTTGCCTCACCGACTCAGATAAGCAAAAGTGAGATCATTTCTGAGATTCTCACGTGCGTCAGTTTATAGTTCGGCTAGTTTAGTCACACTTGCAAATGGTTATACAGTTAGATTTAATAACTAATCCCTCTGACACAATACCAGAGCATTAATAAAGGAAGAGTTTGGGGTGCCAATCTTGTGCGCTTGTATGAATGTGATTGGATTTTACAGTCAGCCACACAGATGAAGAGTCAGTGAGACGATGTTACAGAGCATGAATGAGATGTCAATCAGCTGATGTGAGCACGAAGCCAAGCTCCATTGTAAAATGACATTCCTAACTTATATTTGTTTTTTTATTACTTTAATTTAAACATTTAATGGTTTAATGGTTGTTTTTCTGATAAAAAAACGCCTGCATATTAATCAGTGTAAATTATACAGATTTGGATTTATGACTGTTGATCAACCAACACAAGCTGTTTTAATTTTAAAAGAGTAAATTTATATTGTTGCCTCAAAAAAGGATAGCTCTGTTTGTACAGCTGATTCGGCTACCTGTTCAACCCTGTTGGGTTCACTTGTAAAAACAGATATTTCTGTTTTTTATTAAATCGTAGGGGTTGTTGTGCTCTCTGAGGAAAACCAGTCAAACATTCGTTTTGAGGTTGTTTGAATAAGACTTCTCAAATTGGTTTTAATTTTCATAAGTGGTCACTCAATGGCTTATCAATTAAACTGGTGTTAGTTTATTCAGTTTAAGATTCTGTTTTGCTTCCACAGTATGTTTAATTTTTCAATAAAACAGCACATGACTTATACCCTGATCTGAGAGTCTCCTCAAATTCTGTTCACGTACGTTAAATTTGCATTTGGTGATTAATTTTGTAGGGAATCCAGTGTTCCCCGAAGCATGTTGTTATCAACATGATGGGGAAATATTCTTGTTTAAAGTGTTCACTGCCAACACAAAATGTTCATACTCAACAAATTGATATAATATTCACTCCTGCATTAAGTGTTTTATGTTCAGGTGACTCCCAGAACTCGTTCATGCTGTTGGTTAAATACTGAAAAAGGTCAACACTGTCTTGAAGCACAAGAAAGGCTATGTGATTTATTAAATGTGTAACCAAACCACAATTAACCAGTTGTTCCAGCAGTATAAAACGAACAACCCTGCACTTTGCATGCCCAACTATTCACTCCGGTGTGATGTCATGATGTCACAAGATAGGATAAAACTTACTTACTGGATTGGAAATAACATTGTGAGCACAGTCCAGGCAGCAATTACATTTCTTTCTGCTTGTATCTGGCTGAGCACATTTGTAGTATAGATTTACACCACCTGCCACCTGGGGATATCAGTCCCCATTTTTGCAAACTTTTAAAAACAATTGTTTCTACAATCAGCCCAATATGGATGAAAACAGTCCCTCCCTCCAGACGCATTGGCAGAGGTGAAATATGGCTTCAAGCTCAAATCACCAGCACATATGCAGGGTTCAGGGGAGCTATGTCTCTACGACCGAACAGGGTTTGAAGTGCGCTTTGGGGCTTCTGCCAGGTTTTGGCTTTAACTGAGAAACACAGCTGTCCAGTGGCTGATAGCTCCTGAAGAAAACTCTGCAGCTACTGGATGATCGTTCGTTTCTATAATCTTTAGGGGCAGGTGCAGACAGGGCGCCAGTGGGTGTCACAGGGGAATTGGGGTGCAGAATAGGTGCCGAAAGAGGGAAGACACCAAAAGTCAAAGGTGTTGGATGGAGCTTCGACTGTAAACACATTCAGTTTAATGACCTAATAATTCATTAAGTCTTGCCGCAGTGTCACATCACAGAGCACAGATGGTGGTGAGCTGGGAACAGTGTCTTCCCTGCAGTTTTATGTTTTTATCTGGTAGGAAACCAATTATGCCTGACAGATTTAATATTACGGGATTGAGTCGGGGTGAGGCACAATATAGCTGCACCCAGTGCACTTTGACATGCCATATTTGTCACTGCATCCAAACCGTTCCCTGCACAACAGTCAATATGTCCAGAGTTCAGGATATTAGATGGAACATGTTAGGTAAAATGATCTTTCTGCTGAGAAAAACTAGTGTTTACATTGGAAAACAAAGGAAGAGTGAGATATCACCTGTTTTTATGATGTATTGGTAGTTATTAAATGCAAACGTTAGATTTTTACCCAAAGAGGATTGGCTAAGAAAGTTAACACAGTGCTGTACAGTGACATCTTCAAAGTTTTAGCTCTGTACTCAAGTGCAGAAAGATTTGAAATAAAACAGTAACTATTACTTCTGTTTGTTTGTGATTAATGCATTTTTTGGTTTATGTGTATATATTTTACATGATCATATTGTATATATTGTATTGTATTGTCTCTGTTGTATTTTTGATGATCAAATTGAAAAAAGTGATTGTGAAGGTGTTTTTAGGAGGTCTAGGGTCATCTTTAGTCATGTTTTCGAACACTTAACAAGTCTTTTGTACCTAAACCTAACCAAAGCTTAACGACAGCATTGTCACTTGAGAAACTAAAAAATTTCACCTAAAGAAGTTGCAACACAAGGAAATGTAAAGTTTCAACACATCCGTTGTCTCCAGGAATGTACGCTGCCACCATTTATTTTTGTGACTTGGTTGGGATTTCCCTGGATCAATGTTCTTGTCTGGCTGCGAGTTGGTAATTGAAGCATCTGGTATTCACAAAGCTGGCCCTTAAAACTCTTTGAGTTTCTGGTTGTTTAGGATCATTTTCCTGCCGCATTATCCTAGAAGACTGGGACTATAAATTAAAAAGGATAAGGGTCCTGCTCACCCATTACAGATGTAAACACCCTCAGTCACATTTACTGAAAAGCTGAGAGTCAGCACTTTAACCTGCAGTTATTGTTTCATTTCAAATCCACTGTGCTGGTGTAAGGAGCCAGAGACTGTTGAGACAGATTGTAATAAACCTTATATCTTTATACCAATATGAATCCTGGACAGAAACTAAAGCTGAGTGCTTCATCGTAACCAGTGCTCTTGAAAAGCTGATGGCCACTATACTTTAATTTAGAAACCATCAGTTGCTTACTCTGTGAATTGCTTCAGAGGCTTTCAGACATCTTATCATGGTAAAAGCTCATATACTTCACAGTTTGTTTGACTAGCCAAGGCAGGCATTAAAGTGTGCAATAATGTTTGGTGTTAAGACAACCTGGTACAAGACAAATCCAAAGAGCTCAGCCTTCAGTATTACACAGAGTGAAGATGTAGTGGATGAAAAACATTCACGAAGAGTAGTTTAATGGCTCGGTGCTGTTCAGAGAAGATGACAGGGAAAGCATCAGACGGCGCATATTTATACCGTGAGAGCTTACAAAAACATTACCCTCTTTTTGATTTCACCATGTAATTTGTGGTATAATGTTGATTGGTAAAATGATGCATCTCGCAAATTATTCACGCAGGCAAAGTTTTCAGGCCTTTTACGCAGCTGAAAACAGGCTCAACTCGGCAAAAAGTCATACCTTACCATTTGCTGTGTGTAATCATCACGTATATACATTCAGGTGTTTGGTATGGATAATGGTTGGATATTTGCTCTGTTCAAACTTAAATTATAGTACTTGTGTTCGCTCAAATAAACCCCCACCAATTTTGGACCTCTTGTTTCATCGTTCTGTTAAAATCTGCAAAACACAGACAATTGCAAAATGTGAGTATTCAGGTATGTGTGCAGTATGCTTAAAGTATGATATATGAATTGTGGGTAATGATGTTTTTTACAAACAGGCATGTACTTCCTTTTGTCAAAATGCTGGTTTATAGCTAGAACGATGATGTTTGCAATGCACTGTGTTGTGATAAAAGCTGTTAGGAGTTTCTGAAACCGCTGGAGGAAATGGTGGGTGGCAGCGTTGGTCATGTGGTCCACCACTTTGGTTGAGCTGTCAGGAGTTCTGTAAGATTGTGATGTCACAACTATACAGTCACCGCCCTCAGCCACGCCCCCAGCATGACTGTGGTTGCAAAACCAACGGCAGATCTGATGCAGTGGGCCTGAACTGCTCAGGCCTCTGAGAGCTGACCAATCAGAGAAGACTGCTTTTCAGTAGGGGAAGTCTTAAAGAGGCAGGCACAGAAACAGAGTGTTGACTGAGAGTGAATAGAGGTGATGTAATCCCATTAATTATTTTGTGCTCCTCCAGAGTTCTCTTGGGAAGGGTTCCTGACCTTCATGTTGGGAACCACTGTAGCTAAAAGGTATACTATTTCCCTCTGAAATGTGTGATGAGTGAAAAATCAGGGAAAGCACTTCTGTAAATTTACTTTTCACCTTTTCACCTATAATGAAGCTTGAATTTTTCAGCCATTTAGAAAGTGCATATTGCTCAGTGTACATTTGATAAGCAGCAGGTAGGGATTAGTAACAGTAGTACATTTCATGGATGGCTCTACTAGAGTAATTGCCTGGAAAGAACAAGGAGACTGTTTCCCAGAAGTGGACACCAGTAAATTCCTATTGATGGATAACGGCCTCATTATAAGGCAAGAAAGGTTTTAAGTGACGTGCTGGTGAGGAGTTTGACCGGATGAGAACCTGAGAAGAGGAATGGCTGAATTGTCTTAATTTATATTTAACAAAACATATTTTTTTTAATTGTAAACTAACTAGAATTTGTGATATTTATTTAAAGATACTTCATCAGACATTTGTGTGTGTTTTTCTTTTTCTTTAGGGTTTTTCTTTATTTTTTTTCTTTTCTTTAGAAGCACAACACAAATGTATAAATTACTGGTTCAAGGTGAGAGTACTGCTGATGAAGAAAGTGAGTTACACTCTCTTTGAAGCTTGAGGGCAGACCTGTCTGTCTTACATTGACTTATGATTTAATTGTAGCCTAATGTTTCCATCCAAGCCATCACACTCATCATCGTGGTCACCATCAAGGACGGGAAGGTGGTTATGATCTCCCTGCCCCTTCACCTCCTCCTCCCCCTCCTCCACCACCAAGATCATTAATTTGAGCATGTGCACTTTTGACTGAGCCGCAAATAGGCCCTAAATGCCTCCCTGCAGTTCCTGCCACAGATGATTATCACTGCGACGATTAAAGCATTGAGTAATTCATCCCTCAGGGGCCGCCACTGCCCATCTCCTCCATCACTGCCACTGACCCTCTTGTTAGCCCAATCCTGCCCAGTGGACGGAGGAATGAAAACTGCCGCCGGTGCTCTCCTTGCCAAAAGCTGGTTGACTCTTACACGAGGTGAGTGTATTAACAAGCTCTGTGGATTTGTTTCATCTTTGTCAGAGTTCAGACTGTTATGTTACCCCTTGGCTTCAAATTCAATCACAAATGTTTGTTTTGTTTTTTTCATCTCGCCTGTTGTTTTTGATTTGATTCAATTAGTTTAAATGGTGTAATGCTTAAGCTACAAGGAGCAACCTAAGCCCCGGTATCTCATTTCTTGCTTTGTTGGAAGCTCGTGCAAAATGTTTTTTACGTGCTTCACCCGCTGACTAACTTCTCAAATTGTCTAATTAACGGGCTACTTGAGAAGTTTATCATTACTCAGCAGCACACTTAATCATTTTTTCCTCCAAATCTCTGAGTGTGTTTTTTGGACTGTGAAATCGCTCAAATGAATTGACTCTCGTTTTTTATTTCTGCAACGTAATCGCCGGATAATGGGCTCAGAGCTGAAGGCGTGGATGCTAATTTCACATCAATTAATGCTATTCAGGGAAAACCCAATAATTGATTGCTGCTACACCAACACAACCATACTGCTCTCATTTTCGCTGCAATTAAGGACTTGTGATTCTAGATCTCATCATAAATCTTAATCAGGAATCCTTGCATTTATAAATGGAAAATGAACTCCTGTATGTATTTATATACCCCTTCAATTCTGCCTCTCAGAAATAGGGAATGACAACAGTGTGGTGCTCCACATGAAAACGTGATGTAATAAAACATATTTTTTATGGGGATCGGCGTTTTTCTTTGATTTTTGTGCCTCTGCTGTGGTTGAGTAGGCTACGAAGTGTCATCATTTCATCATTTGTCTGTTTTAAATGTGTATTGCTAATATTTCTGACTTTGTTGTGCTGTCTGGTGCGATCTGCTCCGTGCAGCGGCTATGGTCAGCGAGCATTGTCTAGACTAAAACCATCCAGACTGTGTATTTGCGCTCTCTCTGTATGGTTTGAAAATTTACAGTTTCAACCATGAATAAATGATATAATCCAAAGCACTGCTCCTCCACTGACTGCAGTCACTGCCTTGCTTTCATTACTGTGGTCATTTATAAGTTCCATGTCATGAAAGAGGTGCGTTTAAATCAGCGTGTTCGGTGGCCTCGAATGTGAAAAACAGCATTCGAACTCATACAGTCTGCAGCGACAAATTAATTGGTAAAAATTGTTCAGACCAAATGTCTTGGACACACTGCCGAATGAGAGTGTGCTTGCGTGGATCTTAGAGCTTA
Organism: Pagrus major; assembly: GCF_040436345.1. Taxonomy (NCBI): domain Eukaryota; kingdom Metazoa; phylum Chordata; class Actinopteri; order Spariformes; family Sparidae; genus Pagrus; species Pagrus major. The sequence goes on from NC_133219.1 coordinate 19,893,850, forward strand.
GTACTTGGACGAAGTGCATTGAATTGGACATGTGGGCGAGTTCAGAGTTACATTCATCAAATGTTTCAAAAAAAACCTTGGCGTTCTCTCTGCATTCACGAGTCCATTTGTAATGGTTAAAACGCTCGAGTGTCTCTTTCATTCTCCCCAGGCTGAGAGAAATATTTGACATTATCATTTCTTTGTTGCCCAAAGGGTGCACTACTCCTCTGTAGCTCTGCTGTTGATGAATGGACCACGGTGGAGAGGTAAAACTTACGTCAGTCAACCTGTAACGATGGTTTCCACCTACCTTCACATGAGACCCACGGCCACTGTGGCAGCACGCATTCCTCTCCACAAGCTGATGTTTGTTTCATTGCTGACATACTTTGGTTTGTAATTTAATGTTTCCCATGTGACAGGGACTTACTAAGTGAAGGGTCAATGTAAGAAGCTTTAGAGTGGATTTTTCTCAACCCCATTGATGATTTAAAACGGCAATAAGATCCCTCCCGGACACCCGACTCAGATCGATTCCAGCATTGACCCTGAATGGAGTGTTTGGTCTTGACAAATTGGCATCATAATACATGCACACACTGAAGAAAGTGCTGGCTGGATGCAAATCCTGCAAACCAAAAGGTAAAACATCTTTTAATACTGAGTAGTAAAAGAAAATAGGAACAGGTAGACAGTGTCTGTCTTTGTTCCTTATTGAAGCTTTTTATCAGGACAGATCGAACGTGATGACAGAACTTTGTGGAATACAATACAGGCACACGGTGGCGGGTGGATTTGTTGAGGAAACCTTGTTCAGCAGACTGTTTCAAAGTCATGGGCAGGGACCCTGAAGGACAGATTTAACACCTAGGAAGAAGAATGGGCATCTCTGGTGCATTCACTAACTGGGTGATGAATGAATTACAGCTCCTAAATTTAGCCGAGCAGTCTACCTTGAAATCGGGCTAGACTTCCATCTTAGAGGCGTAGACAGGCTGCATATTACGTCAGAAGCCGTGACCTCTATTTCTGCATTAAGGAAAAAGAAAGATTGATGTCTGGCCAAACATTTCATGGTTGCCAGAATAATATGTTGGAAGACATTTGCTCAGACATTTGTCTGACTGGTCAGGGTGTCCGGGCAGCATTATTTTTGTCTGAGAGGAGATCAAGCAGCAGATGCCAATAACGTCTGCAAATAGAGTTTTAAGCACGCAAACATTTCTCACAGACTATGCTGCTCGGGCAATAATTTAGTAAATTACCTCATTTACTCATTTTCAGTCATTCATGTCAACACATCCTCATACTTAAACGACTGAACAGGTCGATTGCCAGTCACTCCCAAATCGACATATACCACTGTTCCCGAAATAATGACTGTTGCAGCGACAGACGTACTGGACCTTTGTTGTACTCTCACAGCGTGGTTAGGTTTAGGAAAACATTGTGTTTTTGCCTAAAATAACTATCTTATGTACGTAACTTCAGTTACATTAAGTACATGACATAACCTACAGCAGCTACCTATGTAACTTTCACACTGGATACAAACAGCAGTCTCCTGGATGAAAGTCTTGTATTTGTTTGACCCAACTATCCATCGTCAACCTCCTCCCTATGCAGAATTTGCAGCTCTTTACACTACTTCACCTGACTTGCACTACTATGGCCACTAGAGGTCCAGCCTAACAAGATATGTTATGGTCACAAAGTCCTGCTTTCACCGTTGACCTATATGGTTGTTCTGAAGGATAGCTGGACCTTAGCTATAGCTGGGTAGGAGTATGTGACCACTGCGGTGCATTGATAAGAATACAGAGAGGTTGGGGGCTTATCTTCAATGACATTTATTGGTAACAGGTAGGTACAGTGATTTTGGGTGGTTCTTAAATAAAACAGGAAAGCAAAACAATATCAGTACACAAGTACAACAATAGTATTAACAGGAGTGCTAAACAACACTAAGGCTACAATGCTCATAGCAAACCATTTGACCATGTTACCTCACCTTAAATGTAGCCTCTAATTAGCAAGTGACTGCTATCACAAGATCATATGTTAGCACAAGGCTTATGCCATTATAATGCACTCCAGTGATAATGCTGACATTAATTACAATATCATGCAGAATGACTATGGATGTATAAATATGTGTACGACAACATGGCAGCAACTACTGCTGATGTAGCATAACTGTTACTGACTGCTGCTAATGGTAACATAGGCCGGGAAACTGTACAAAGCATATACATATCAAATATAACCCAAAGAACAGAAGTATCCTTCAAGCAATGTTACTTACTTGTTTCTGAATGCACACAAGCATGGATGGATCACAGATGCCAAACTCCAAACAAGATTAACATCAGATGTTTTTACCTCTCTTTCACTTCTGACTGCAAACTACAACTACACTAATCCAACATGGCCACCAGCACATGTTTTCAGGCAGGCAAATTCCATAACCAAGACACTGATTGGCTTATCCCTACCACATGACAACTGTTTTAAACACATTAACAAGTCCTTCAACACAATGGTTGTTTTTCTGATGAGGACGGGCTGATTCATGGCAACAAGATTCACAATTTGGTGAGGTTCACTATGTAGCTTTGGCTGGTTTGAAGTCAGCTAGTCCCCATATCTAAACAACAAATAAAATAGACCATCCAAACACCATTATTTTTTTTCCACCGCAAAGATAATCATGTGTTGCTATTCTACTAAACACCATTTTATGATTCCTTCACTGCGGTTTAAGATCATGCAGAAATACTTGTTCATGTATTTACATGCAACAATTAGAACAACAGACGTTTGGAATGAAAATGTTCCTCTAATGTTGCCTAATGTTTTCATGGAGAATTTTTTGTTCCTGTTTATGTTCATGTTCACTGCCTAAACCAGCTCAATTCACCCGTGAAGCTTCCCTCATTGATACTTTCCATGAGAAAAAATTACCTGCTGAAAAGCCACTTTGAGAAATTATTAAACCGATTCCTAAAAGGCTTCATCTATCTTCAATTTGTCCCCTTCTGTTGTAAATCCCCCGGGGGAAACAGTTTGAATGATTGACAGTCCAGAAGCAGACTGATGGGTCATCTTTTGAAGTCGGGGAGAATTTAATTACTGTACAAAAACTGCAGTAGTGAGAGAACCTGATTAGAAAGATCCACTGCTCTCACCTGGGACACTGAACATGGAACAATATCTAAATTTCAACTTCACAATAAGGGATTTTTAACAAAAGATGGAGGCAATTGAGGACACATGCAATATAAAAATGCTTGTCAGATAAGGAAAAATTACTTAATTAACTTTTTTATGCTGATGGAGGCTCCTGAAGTGATGAAACAAACTATATGTGTAATACAGATTCAAATCTTTATGTAGAATCTTATTTGCATAGCGCTTTAGGGTTTTTTCCCCTCATAAACACTTAACGTGCTGTGCTTACCAGGAACAATCAGCAAACACTGAATAATACATGACACAACAGTTGTTGTAGGTTGTCTTCAATCATGTTTCCACTTGCGTCAATTCATTAATTCCCCCAGACGGTAGCTGTACATTCAAATGCAAATAAATTGTTATTTTTGTACTCAACCCAGAGGATGTGATAATGTGAGGGGACAAAGGCAAGTGCTGCAGAGCAAGCAAAGGTGCTTCTCTCTACAAGAAAGGTTTCCATTTACACCTCACCTGTTTTTTCACTTAAGTCAGTGAGTGTGGGAGAAATCGCAAAGATGTGTTGAGGAAATGAGGATTGCATATGATTGAGGTAGGTAGGTAGCCCTATTGCATCAGTTCCTGAAGCGCCCATCTTGTAGTAGCAGTAGTATAAAGAACAAGAAAGTTGGTTGATGGGATGTTTGGGGTGGTTGGATGGATCAGCTGTCTTTGTGACCAAGAGTCAACAGTCATTTGTTTTTAAGTTACATTACATCATGTGAGCTAGTCACTTATATTAATTACTTTACAGCTAACAGCTGTGAGCTAACAGCTGCTTAACATTTACTGTTCGCTACCAGGTTAATACTATGGTGTTTTTTCATGTAGCAATGGGGAGTTTGAAAACAGTACCACACAGATAGAGGAAGGAAGAGGAGAATGCGGCCTGAAATTGGTGACCATTACAGATCTTATACCAATAGTCTACATCCAGTGAGTCAGACTATTGCTGATGCTAAAGCTAGAGCGGTAGTGTGTCGTAGTTTGAAGCTAAGGCCTTTGACCAAGCTGCCATATTTGACATGATAGAAGTGGAAACGTGTTGCATATGAAACCACTATGCAAACTCCAAATTAGAAAATCTAACTTAAAGCTCTGAACTTCAGCTTATCCCTCCCATTCTTAAAGTTAAAACACAAAGTGGTCCAGCCAATGAATGAGACCGGCCACTTTAATCATATTTGAAGGCTGAAGAAGATTAAGAAAAACATTTATACAGCAGATTACTGACGCCTTTCTTCATCTGGATCCATTTTCACACATGTCAATAACTGCAGTCTTAGCAAGTCTGAGCTGCGGAGACAGCATGTCATATGAGAATTTTCTGAATTGATCAAATCATAGAATTTAACTGGAAAATATCTTGTTATTTTTCTCTCTTCACACAGAGCTAAAACTCATTTTCTATGCTGACACCAGCTGAATAAGACTTGTGTTCAGACTGTCATGACATGTCATTTAGTTTAATCTCTGGCCAGAAGCCAGCAGTCAACTCAGTCTTCTATGTTGTCCTTTCATGTGACTGCTGGAGCAACCCTTTGAAAAATCTTGTGGGGAGAATAAATGAAATGTAAATGAGAATTTCTTGACCCCTGAAAAACACACAGAGGATTATGAACTTACACTTTGATCAGTCGTCAAGATAGAGTGACAGAAAGAGTCCACAGCTATGCAAGGGTTTCTGTGAAGCTGTATAGATATGTTTGCATAGATATCACACTGCATAGATATCACACTGATTGTCAAACATTTTGGTTTGTGGCAAATGCAAGACATGTATTTATGATACAGGACACTTGGCTATATTAAAAATGCAGGTTTTCATACCAGAATACTTTATCCTATCAGACCTTTAATTGAAACAACAGAAGCTATTCCTAGTGACAGTATTCTTTGTGTTTACTGTTACTATCTAGATTTTTCAATTCAATACTTTATAATTCACATAGAAGTAGTTGGATGGAAACATGAATTATGATTGTAGTTCATTAACAATGCATATTTATCACCATCAAAAAAGAAGAGTTCACTTTCACTGTTGGTTCTCCTGTTATGCAAAAGTTATCCTGTTATGGTTTTTTTCCCCCAAAAGAGGTGGTGGAGCTCTTGGAGCTTGATGATGCCAGTCTGAGGTCTGTTGATTAGTAATTGTTCTATAATGTAATATTTAAGATGAACTTACCCTACATAATTAGTGTCTAGGTATATCCTTGTCTTTAACTGCATGTAACATGGCTGCAGGTAGCAGCATGTTAGCATGATAGCACTAAACACCAAGTACCCTACAACAGAGGCTGATGAGAACGGCATTAGTTTTGACATGACAGATTACATAAATGTGTACCAAAAGTCATGGCAGTCCCTCCAGTCCTCATGATGGCGCTAGAGTGAGGAGATCACCAATGTGAGTAGGATTTATCCTCTTGGGAACATGAATGTCTGTACAAAATTTCATGGCAATCTATCCAATAGTGGTTGAGACTTTTGGTAGTGGACCAACTGATAGACTTGGCGTCCAAAGTCCGAAACGATCTACAAATGTTCTCAGGGAGTTGTCATGATGTTATGGTACTCAGTGTAAGCTGCTCTGTTGGGAGTTTTGGTTATTTACTACTACTCGTACATTTAAAATTTTGCATACAGTAGTTTCTAATGTCAGACTATCAGAAACAGACAGACACAGAGGCTTAGCTTTACCCCCTCCAGAATCCAATTTGCTGTTTCTCCCTTCAAAAATGTGTTTTTCCTCTGAAATGGACAAAAAGCCAAACCATAAAAGAGAATCTGAGCCTTTGGATCACTCTGGGAAACAGAAATGGACCCGACCAGCACCTTGAAAAATCATTCTACTTTCACACTCATCTCTCATCTTTCTTTTACTCCTTGTCATAAAATGGTAAAAAAAAAAAAAAAAAAAAACCTTTTCTATCTTTTAACTGCTTGTTGGCTTGTCAAGCATTCAAACCTTGAGATAAAAAGCAAAAACAGGGCTATTTATGAATCAGCAATGTGTCAGTCTGTGAGTGGACAAGACAGCCTGTTCATGCTTGGTTAGGTTTTCACTCTCATACTCAGTAGGGCAGAAGGTTATGCCCACAGGCTTTAAATCACATTGGAAGGGTCCTTCTTGCTCAGCAAGGTAATGTCTTTGGCTTGCAAAGTTTTTTTTTATCCTTGAAAATGAAAATATTAGACGACATATCACGGTCAAATATCACAAAAATGACAAGAAGAGGAGCAGCTGAGGGCTGTTAATCCAGGTTGTGGGCACCTAAGCAGCACCAAACAATGTCATAATGATGAAAAGATGAGCTGGTAGTCCTTGTTCCTTTTGGTGCTTTGGGAAGTGCCATACTCGATTAGGCCCTACATGTCTGCCCGGGTATTACAGCTGACATTAAGAAAGCTGTTCACCGTCTCTATCACTGCTTCCACACAGCCGTGACTCACCAGCACCCCCACAATGCATTGTGGCCAAGCCCCGAACACTCCCCCAAGAAAATCCCTCCACTGGCCCGGAGCGACAGCGAGTACAGAGACAGGATTTATCCAGTTTGTGCCCTCAAAGCTCCACTCACAGCGTTTAGAGGATGCGCACTGTCAGTCACAACTGAGGGCGAGAGGACAGTTCCCCTTGTGTCTGGCAGACGTTCTGAGAGGGGAATGTGCTTTGCTATGACACATTTACGCTTGATTAGGTTACTGTGTTCTCTACAGATGTGTGCTCTTAGTCCTGATTTAGTGTTGAAGCCTCTGCAGGGTGCCTTTCATAAGCTCTTTATATATTGCCAAGAAGATGTTAAGACACTGATGTGTAAAACATGCTTTGGCAGAGGAACCCACCCTACTGCCGAACAGGAGCTCAAAATGAATAAGTGCACATGGTAAAAGAGTTATGTACTTTTGGTTAAGTGATGGGATTATCTCCTCAGAGGACTTGCTCGAAATTCAGGGGAACCAAAGGCAGAGAAAATGTCTCAGTGTGCAAAACACCGAATCTGATAATGCAAATCAAAGTGAGTGACGCAATGATTCAGGATGAGTACAGAGATGATGTTTACTAGAAGTGAAACCATCGCTTAGCGCTCACAGAGAAGGCTTAGAAGCTTCTCATATTGATCCTTCGTAATGCTTTTCTTCTGGCCTTATGCAGCATGAAGCCAGGAGAAAGCAAACAAATGAATTAAAGGAAACTAAATAAGTAGAGAAAAATAAAAAATGTAGATTCTCCCACACAGGGCATGAATGGACTGAGTATAAAAATGACTGTAATTAAATGCTCTGGCCTTCACAATCAACAGACCCAATGGACCGCCTGTGGTTCAGAGGTCCACTCAAGGACATTTCACAAAGATTCAGCACTGGACCAGAGCTCGATTACAGTGTGCGTTATAATCTTTTTTGACTTGCAGTCAATCCTTTAAATCCGCAGCAATTTAAACACAACCTCTCTGAGCTTTTGTACACATGAAGTAGCAAATATCCAAATCCAATTTTGCATTTGTTAAAAGATATGAGGACTGTTTGATTATTTATTTTTTCCTTCAGTTGGATAAATAAGGACTGATATTGTGCAAACAGACTTGTTTATGTTTTTTGGACTAAAGACATAAATGAGGCTTTAGAAATGTGCATAAGAGGAGCAGGACTGATGGTTAAAATGTTTTAATCAGGAGTTTGTGCCTGTTTCAGGACAACAGCATTATTTGGGTCTGTTTGGATCTGCTGCTTTTTGTATCAAGTTTAATTATATTGAATTCGCTTCAGTTCCCTTTGAAGAAGAAATAATTTGTGCATGTCAACTTTGAATTGGTCCGAAATGTTGGACCTTCTCACCATGGAAACACCAAATGAGGAAATATCTTTTGTAATATCTTTTGGTGATCGTGGTCCGTAATCAGACCGGATTTCCATCTTGTTTTCTTTTATTGCTCAAGGTCAGGGTATGCTTGCAACAAACTCCTCTGTACACAGTGTTGTCCAAAAGAAAATTGTGTTTATGGCTTTTCCGAACAGACAAATTCATTTCCAGCCAACACAAACGAAGGCTGCAGTATGGATCCTCGGAGCAACATTTTTTCAAAATTTTTTCACATTGATCTCAGAAATATGCTGTCCTGTGTTATTCTTATTCACATTTTCCATTTGTCATCCCCATTCTTTGTCCTTCCAACCAAAGCTCTGTTTAACTCAGTTGTTTTTCTTATCACTGAAACAGACCTATTCAGATTGGAAAAAAATGGAGACGTTGCAGCAATTCAGAGGTCTGGAGCCGAGTCGCTTTAAATTAAAACATTGATAACTTAAATTTCTTCTCTAATACTCTGAGTGAAAGTCAACACTAAAAGGACAAACACGTGTCAGGATCATTGTTTGCATTCTTGAATTAAAGTTGTATGAACCTCCTCAGGTAAAAGAAAGGGAGGCCATTGATTTTTTTTCAACCCAATTACCCAGAAAAACAAAACCAACTGGCACACAATTAACTTTTTCCTCTTCTGTGATCGATTTTTGGATTGGACAAACATGCATGCTGTGTTTTCACTTTTCATGGATGTCTGTGTGTGTGTGTGTGTGTGTGTGTGTGTGTGTGTGTGTGTGTGTGTGTGTGTGTGTGTGTGTGTGTGTGTGTGTGTGTGAGTAAGCTTCAGCAAAATCTCCCTGTGTACCCGAGCCCCCTAACTTTGTAATACTTAACATAAAATAAAAAATGCCTGTTTTGTTTTTCATGAGTGTTCAAGCACCTGTTTAAAATGCATCACAAAAACAGATGCTCTGAGTAATTAAAAAAAAAAAATGATTCACAAATTAATTTGAGCAGTGCTACTTGGCCATGAATCCCTAAAAAATTCAAACAAGGATAAAATAAATTATCTTTTAGAAACGCAATGAAGTAGCCATGTTAATATTCTAGCAGTAAAATGAAAGTGAGTCTATTTTTTAAAATTCTTTTTGTTCAGCATTAGCATCTGTCCAGCTCAGTTGCCAGAATAAAATGTGGGTGGTGAACGTTTCTACAACCCACGGATACATTCAGATTTGTACGCGTCATGCTGTATCATCATGTTCTCATTACATACAGTATTTACAACCTGGCTATCAGAAATTGGAGTGGATGGTGGAGGAGTTACAGGCGAGAAGGGTGCTAAGCCAGTGACCCCAGTTTGAGGCTGCGTTTCAACATTTGTAAGTGTGAAACCACTGGATAGTTTTAATAAGACCTCAAGACAATTTCCAGCCATATTTGTTGCAACAAAACCAGATGTTTTAAAGGAGACCATGGGTCACCTACACCCGTGTTTGTGTTGCCAAAACAGGGTTTTCTCCTGAACCTAACTAAGCGTTTTTTGTGCCTAAACCTAACCAGAGCATAAGCAAAGCGTTATCACAACATGAAATAGAAACTGAACCTAAAGAAACGTTTCAACATATCAGTGATTTGCAGAACAGTATATTGCCATCACTTATTCTGGCGATTGGGTTGGGCAGCGAGTAATTGGAATTTATGGATTTAATTGCTTTTAATTGTAGACAATGTTCTGGTCTTGGTTGACACTATGAGTTCAAACAAACAATAAGCCTCTATGTGTTGTGCTTGTTCATGTGAATTGTTTTTGATGAATGTCTGTTGAAGAAGAATGTTAAAAGCTTCTGTGTTGTACTATTAGTCATGAAACCACTGAATGTGTGGCATTTAGCCCATCAAGGCTGCACGCGCTTCACAGCCCCTTTAATGGTTTGACATCCTTTCAGATTGCCATTATCAACTTTTCAAACTTGCAGTCATTATTTCCAGCAGCGTTTTTGCAGCAGATGCCCAGAAAGACGTGACAGGAAAAGTACACAGAGTGGACGATTTTTCCCCCTCGCAGAGATCGACTGTCTGTCACTATCTGATGTTTATTCATCCAGCCGAATGAAAATTTCAGAGGGGAAGAAAGTGAAACGTAGTCAAACAGGGTGAGAGCATTTGGCTGTCTCTCTTTGTGTCTGAAAGATGCTTGGTGACTTTGTGAAACAACTTGAAAAACAGCAGGTTTAACAAAACACATTTCTCCTGCTAGAATTTGCGCATATTGCTTTATTCTGTCACGATAATTTAAGGCCCATCTTGCATCCGTTTCAGCAGCAGGGAAGTTTTCCTGTTTGCTGTGAGGGGTCAATTACTACCATTGCAGCTAAGTAAAGGAACTGCATCATCAATGCTTCACCTGTTCGGGAGAAGATGCACTGGCTAATAAGAGGCGATGGCAATATCAGAGGAGCGAGAATGAGTCTGTTCAGGCCCGTGATTTAGACCTATTAGGGAGAGGCTGGGTTTGCATGTGTTCGTATAAAGCAGACTGGAGCATAATAGAGAGCTCCATTCTCCTCAAATGAGAGAAGACATAAAGCATTTGTTGGTTTCCTGCAGCAGAGATGAAAAACTTTAAGGCTGCAGCCAGCCACAGTCACACTTTGAGCAAAATGATAATGTGGCCATGCTAACATAATCAAAACTACATGCAGATGTTTTATCAGGTGTAAGTATCTTGGTGCCAAGTGCTAATTAGCAAATGTTAATATACTAAGTACAGCTGAGGCTTATGGGAATGTCATTAGTTTTCCCAGTAATTGGTCATAAACCAAATTTGGACAACTCAAAATGTGTTACCCAATCATAATGAGAGGTCAAGATCAGTGTTATCACAGTTTATCCTTTGGGAACCATGAATGTGTGCACCGAATTACACAGCAATCTATCCAACAGTTGTGACGTCTCATCTCTCATCTCATCTCATTTTCTTAACCGCTTTATCCGTGAGGGTCGCGGGGATGTTACCGCTTTATCCCCCCCTTTCAGGGGGTTGCGGGGGTTACTGGAGCCAATCCCAGTTTTCATATGGGCGGAGGCCAGGGTATATCCCTGGACAAGTCGCCAGCTCATCGCAGGGCCCTTTCTGACGGCAGAGGCTGCCACACAAGGTGCAACTGCGCGTCAGGAGCAATTTCGGGGTTCAGCATCTTGCTCAAGGATACTTCGGCATGTGGCTCAGTTCCGCCCAGGGGAGCCGGGGTCACCTGCTCTACCCACTGAGCTACAGCCGCCCCCCAGTTGTGACGTGTTTCCTACAAACAATTTCAACCACCTGCACTGGAGGAAAAGTCAGGGGATCACCCAGTTCCTTTGAATGGTCCCCATATCCTCTGGGAACCATGCATGTTTTTACTACAGATATTTCAGCCTGGACCAACCATCAGACTGACATTGCCGTCCCTAAAATGGTCTTCAAAACCATCTCAGTTGTGTTTTGTGCCACTCAAAAGAAAGGAAGGTTTTTAAATACATAAATGCCTCAGACACTGATAGGTTTGGCAGTTTCCAGTCTTTATGCTAAGTTAAGCTGACTGGCTACTTGTGGTACTTTCATATTTGATGGATTCTCCGCCAGAAAGCAAATAGGCACATCCCCTAAAACCTCTTCATTAAGGGTTCTTTATGTGTTTTAATTAAACATGTTACACAGAACATAATCCAGGGTCAGGCAGAATTGACCTCAGTCAATCACACACGTAACACAGACTCACAGCTGTGGCTCAGGAGGCAGAGCGGGTCGTCCTCATTGCCTTCGGCAAGATACTGAACCCTAAATTGCTCCTGATGTTTGATCCACCGGTCTGTGATCAGATGCTTGAATAGATGAGCTTAGAAGTATCTTGGGGCACTTTGGTTAGAAATCGCTGTATCGCTCCTGATGAGCAGGTCGGCACCTTGCATGGCAGCCTCTGCCATTTTTGAATGTGAGTATGGATCGGTGAATGTGACTGTGAAGTCCATTTTGTTTCAACAGATGATGGTGTCCCTCACTGAAACAGATAAACTTATTGAGGGACTGTGGTTGGTCAACTGAGGTAAATGTCAATCATGTTGACTTGCAAACCAGATAATAAAACCAATATAATTTTAAGAAAAGACAAAAAAGATATTTTAGGGAAGACACTTCCTTGTGGAGACCTAGATTAGGAGACTAACATCAATCTTGTTAATAGGAGTGCTTCATTTTAAACTTCAACTCTCAGCAAGGTGGCAAATTAGCGTATTCCCCAACTATTCCTTAAAATAATTACTCCAAGGAGAAGTAATTCTTCTTTCTTAAACAAAGTGTGACTTACTGCCAAGGTGAGGTCACGTAATGGCATGCCATAATTAAAGGCACCAGTGCATTCAACAACAGTTAGAAAAATAAAACAGCTACTGTTTTTTCATAAAAAGCCATCTTATTACCCTGCATTCAGACAACAAGATAAAACCCAATCTTTTATATGGAGATAAGCAGAAAATCAGAGGCTACACAGTATGAAGATGTTTTTACCGGATTTAACTGCTGTCTGAAACCACAGAGTGATTTCCATAACTTAGAGACAACACAATGAATTGTTCAGCGTAGAATGAGCCAAACCGAAAAGTATATTGTCCATCTGTTTTAAAACTGCCTCCCACTGGTACTGCTGAGCATTTGGCACCAGTCACTGAATTCATTGTTTTCTCTTGTTTCCCTTTGGATTTATGGATCAAGCCAGTGTTTCTGCATGTTTTATCACATTCGCTACACTCTGTTGAAAAAAATTGCTGCAAAGAGCTCTGTGATTTTGGAGCTGATGATTGTTGCCCCGTGGTGCGTTCAGGTTTTTAAGGGATGATCCTGCTCTGTTCCCTTGTAATACCCACTTTAAACAGTCTTAATTTTTCTTCACTGTGAGTTTGTAGGGCAAAAATGTGTAAGTTATCAGCATCTGTCTACATGCAGCCCAACGTCTGTGACCACGCAAACTGTCCACACCATATGCATTTCATATATATGGAGGCCTACATATACATTAATTTATTCTCCATCCCTTATCCTATCCTTGTTAAGTTCTTGCACGCACTTATTTTTGACCTCCTCCCTTCATCCCTCCTCCAGGGGATGATGGCTGGAGCAGGTTGTTAATCCAGTGTGTTGGCCCTGGGGTTTGAACAAGCAGATTGACATGAGGAGTCTCCAGGAGGACGCAAACACTCAGAGCACCGACACACCAGGGAGGAGAGGCACAGATATAGAGAGAGGGAACAGAGACATGACAGGAAGTAAATAAAGGTGGAGAAGAGGAGTTAAACAAGTATCTGATTTTGGATTTTGTCATTACTGGCGCTTTTAACATCTCACTCTGACACGAGACTGTTCCCTCCTGCCTCAAGACAGCCATTGTTGTTCCTGTACCTAAAAAGTCTGCTGTGTCTAGTTTTAATGACTACTGCCCTGTTAGCATGCTAGCCACCTACCCCTTGCTTCTGCTGGTCCAAAGACACTTCGCCCAACTCCCGGTCCGGACTGCTAGCTGCTTGGCTAACTGAGCTAACTAGCTAACAGCAGCTATAGTTACCGGTGTTAGCGGTTACTCTTACGAGTGATATGCTGCCCCTCGAACAGTTGACCAATACTTACATATTGCACCTTTAAGGCCACTGTCTAGGGCCTAATGTAACTCCCCATGCTGCTGTCACCAGGCAGCAGCAGACCAGTCACTACCACACGTCATCGCAGTAACGGCGGCGCCAATAAATGGCGGAACGCACAGATCGGTTGCTGCATTCGTCTATACATGCATACATTGTATGAGACCCTTTGAGGAAGAGAAAAAAATCCAAGAGCAGACTGACTCAAAAAGAGGTCACGACTAAGTGTGTCCTTCTCTATCTATACTGCATTTAGCAGAAAGCCTAACCTTCACTCAGCCACTCCGGTTTGGTTGGCAGGCTTCAAGGATGATAAAACATTTCAGGGACTGTTGTTAGAAAGCTTTTCCTCAGAATATGTTTTGATATTTCAAGGTCACATGGCAACTTTGTATACTGAATACACATTAGCAGACAGGTCAAAACACTGCCTCTGCACCCTTGTATGAGTCTCTGGATGTGAACATGTTACATGTGATATTAACATTTTAGTATTAATCTTAGGACCGGCAGGAACGTTCACTTCCTATCCTTTCCAAAACAAAGAGGGCTGACATCCTTAATGATCAGAAGAGGTTGTTACAGTGACCTGCGAGGGTTCATTTGTATTCCACTTTGGACCACATCCAACCTCAAATTATGACCTGGAATAACTGAGAAACAGGTCATTTATATTTAATGGGTGAGGTTTTCTGAAGAGATATTCAGATTTTATACAATCTGCAACATTTTTTTTGATTTAACCTTCATCACTCCATCACTCCTATTGGTAATAATAAAACTGTACTCACCAAGTTAGTTGTGAGTTCTGTGTAATTGTCATAATAGGAATTTTTTGGGAGATAAATAGGTTGATATTGGAGCTCTACAGTTGTTTTTGTTTCAAGATATGTTAAAACCCAGGTTTTTCCATTTGTCAGCTCAAGTTATTGTTCAAGCATGATCTCTTTCTTTTTATCCTCCCGACACGAAAAGGAGCAGTCAGACCTCTCAGTAACGCTCTGGTGTTGATGAGGCGTCTCAACCTCACAGAGACTCCGTGTCCTGCTGTAGGCTGAAAGCCAGTGATAATGAACTGGTTACCTCACATACTGATGACCTGCGCGTTTGAAATGAGGCTTTTATGGTTGCATGAGAGGGAGTAATCAATAATAATGCAGCACAGAATGTACCAAGGTTCTTTTCTTGCTTTGTCTGACTTTTTTTACAGAAGATGTCTCCGTGTTCCCAGATCTCAGAAATGACATTGTTGAGTACAAGGTCATCGTAACTGGAAGAGATGATGAAAAAAAAATTGAAATGAGCCCAAAGGGTTTTTTTTTTTCTTTACAAAGAATGTTTACCCAGAAAGTCCTCCAAATTAAACAACAAAATGTATTTTTTGTTCATTCTTTTTAGAAGACAACAAAACAATCAAACAAAGATCACACTGTCCACTGCCATGTCCCAGCAGCCTCTACCAAATGCATCAAGGATTGCAGAAGAAGCAGGATAGTCAAAAAAATCCTATTACCTCAGTGACGACAACAAGCAGCCAGAACAGCTAATACGAACTATCCACAGGTCTTACCTCTGCCAAAGTAGCGGTAAGACTCAATCTCCTCCAACAGAGTAAAAGATTTACCTCAGTGTTTTGTGGAATTCCTGTTTTCCCTCTGTCTCTGTCGGTCACACAGATTGAGCCGAAATGAGGAATTAGCCTAGCGTCTATCACAGGTTCACAGCCAGGCCGGTAATGTCTTCATTCTAACAAGGTTCACAGCAGGGTGGAAGCTCAGGTCTGCAGGGGAGAGGTTTGTTTGTGAAGGATGTTCAGGAATCCTTTTCGCGCTCCACTTTCAAACCTCTGCTTCACCTCCGAGACTCAAAGTGTGACCAAAGAAATACGTTTTACTCAGGGGTGTAGAGAAGTGCTGCCTCAGTCACTGTGCTGTGGTTTGGAAGGATAAAATAACTTCTATACTTTACACTTGAAACTTTTAATTTGTGAAATTTATTAACATGTAATCTGGGGGGGGGGGGGGGGGGGGGGGGGGGGGGGGGCAGCTTCGTGCAGAGCCTTCACAGGAAGATTTTCCTTGATGCTAATGAAATCATAATCTAACCAGAAATCATACTATAAAATAAAAAGGGTGCACACTAGGAGGCTTGTATGAATAGTCTTTATGCAAACATCTTTCTCCAGTCTTCTTCAGGTTTACCTTGTAATCAAGCACCTTCTGGGACACTAAAAAAAAGGATGTATTGATCTTGTTTTATGCATGCAGTTAGTTAGTTTCAAATCAAGTCATAGGTACAATTGTTGGATTGTAAATAAGTATATGTACTCAAGTACAAGTTCAATTTGATTGATAGATGGAGTCTGCTCTACCTAACAAGCACAGAAGCATTCCTGCAGCAAAGAGTGGCTCTGGAGGATGACTGACACACAGAGGAGCAGCATAAGACTGGTAGAGAGGCCAAAGAGGTTGGTGTGTTTACCAGGACAACTACAACTCATTAACCGCTGTATCAGGATGTATGCAAATTAGACATTACCACAGCTACTGTGTGAGTTAAAAGTGGTCTTGTGAGGACTGCAATGAGATCCATAATAATGCAGAATACACAATAAACCAAAAAGAAGGCCCCTTGAGAATCAAATGTAGCTTGACGAGAATTCTCATGCTGTCTAGGAACCAATCTCAATGTTTGTTTGCAAAAACATCCAGGTAGAAACCCCCCTGCATCAAGTCCTAGCTTACATACAGTTTAATTTTGTTGTTTCAACAATTTTCTTGGTCCTTTTATTATTCTTGATATCAGCTCAGGATATCAATTACAGCATGTGTCCCCACCTTGATGAACCATGCAGAGAATGGAAAAAAATAATAAATAGTGCAGTTATCTGCTCTTTACACCGCACATCTCAGTAGAATGAAATTCATCCTTTACCATTTGCGATGCTGCACCCTGTCATTTTCTGGTCATTGCTAATTTGATTGGGTTGCTGCACCTATTCCTGTACGATGACTCAAGTAGCTACAAGCATAATGTGGATTTATTGTATTGGACACACATCTGAAATCATCTCCTTCCCTCACTTGTTCTTTCATTTGAATTTCATGGTGTGACAGGGATTTTTGTGCTGCGCACTGCTGCCTGCTGGTTCTGACTACAGTCCAACCTGTTCAGACATCTTCTCTTTTCTCATGTGTCTCAGAAATAAAAACTGAGTGATAGCAACCTGTAACAAATAGGGTTTTATTGATGTGCCGCAAGATTGCAGAGTGTGTCTAACAGCCACAGAGAATTATTTTTTCTGCATGAACTCAGTGATCTTTTTTTAATAGTCTTGCTTGAGCTACTCTGAAATTCCCATCTTTCAGGTAGAGTATGAGCACTTCCTTTCTTCAGTCACCTTCAGAGGCCTCATGGTGACACACCAGCTCTTAAATGCGCTGAAAAACTCCTTACACTTGCACTGTTTTCACCTTTTGAAAAGCTTCTTTCTTTTCATCTGCAGAAATTAAGTGTTTATATGTGCAAATGAGAGCGGCCAGAGTATAAAAAGAGAACATTTGTCTGTTTCTTAAGGGTGAATTTAAGGGCAAGGGCTTAATGGGTTCAATCAACAGAACCGCCTACTCATAGGTACCACGGGTATTTAAACTATGCAGTGAGGGAAATCAACGGCTTGTTTAACGATGGTGTCTTTAGGATATGTATTAACAGTTAGAAAAAGGAAATTCTTTAAAGGGAATATGATTGCTTATGGCTTTCGTAGGAATTCACTTTAGGGATAAGATTCAAAAGGACTTCCTTTACCTTGTCTGTGAGCTAAAAGGGGCTGCTGCTTTTTAAAGGGAAAAAAGCAAAGAATATAAACCTGCAGGTTCTATCAAAAGAAAACCATTACAGGTCTACCACTACCCTGAATATTACAAAATAAAAGCCACGAAAGTCAAAAATATCTCATGGCTCTTTCATTTCCTGCACTGCTGAGATGTTTTCCGAGTCTTCGCCGGACAAAGTAGCTCACAGGGGAGGTTCAAACTGCTCTGGGTGATGGGCAGGAAGCCGAGCCCCATAGACAATCAGACACATGAATAATGTTTGCTGTTTCGCGCTGAGTTAAAAAATACAATCACGGAGGGGAGAGGAGGCTGAACCTGCTTTTCCTTTCCAGCAGCTTTATTGTTTTTTAGCAACAAACAACTCAGTTTTTTGGACAGCATGAGTTTCATTTTGCGGTGAAATTGACATTCGGATACCTACGGTTTGATTAAATAGCAAGCACCCGTGGGACAGCTGCCGTACTCTTTAATGACAAACAAAACAAAGGAAGGAGGTTTCAGTGATCAATTTTGCAGGCGACAGATTGTTTTATTAAACCACATCACTTGCTTCAGAGTGTTTTGGTGTGTGTGCTGAATGACAAATCCAGTTTGATAGGACGGGCTGGTGTTACCAGTTTGATCTTTCTATCATGCATCTCTGCCTATTTAAACAACTTAACGCAGGAAATTGAACTCCAGTTCATTTAGCTTTTTATTATGACATTTTATTCAGTGAATGAATGAAAGCCATATATTGCATTTATATAATTATTTCATCTGAAATATGTTTGCCCTGCAGCACAAATATATGTATACCATAAACATTTTCAATGTCCTTCAGCGTTAATGCAACATTGTGGGTGCATTGACCTCAAGAGGTCCATCTGAGGCTGCATTTCATTTTCAATATCTAAAAATATGGAGGACTGAAAGTGCCGAAATAAAAATGAATAAAGAAATGGCTCATTAAATAAATGAATATGCCATTAAAAGCACCAAAAATAAAATTGAAAATAAATGTAGACTTTAATTAATTTATAAAATGTGGCATATATGGATACCCCTGTATTTATTTACCTTTGTACTAATTCCACTAATTATATAATTTCCCATTTAATTTATTAATTAAAATACTTTTTTATTTAATTTTAATTTATCAGCATTTTACATACACAAACAATACAGCAGTGAACAACAGTGAGAGGAATCAACAGGAGATTTGGAGAATGAGGCGGTTTTACGATTGTTATCCTGAATATGCTGTTTTTTTCTGCACTAGATTTTTTTTTTTTTAAACTCAGGAAAATAGCTTTTCACATTTTTTTTTTCTTTTTTTCCAACACAGCACTTAAAGTGACAACAGATCAGTGGACTTGCTCACAGTTGTGAAGTAAACTCAAATTCAGCTTTGACCCACAAATACATGTATTGATCAATAGTCCAAAATGGAGAAAGCTATTGTAGCTCGTATAGCTCTGTTGCACCATCCAGGTTTACTGAACCTTCTCTTTCAGAGTATTAAATGCTCCATATAAGTGGGATGGTCTGTAAAAAAAAATATATAAGATAGGAATCGATGGTAAACCGTGAGAACTTAGTGTCCCATTAGAGGTCAAGCTAGAAGATTGCTAACTAGCTCAGATAGCTTTTTTTCCCCTCTTCACTGTCTTTTGACTAAATCAAGTGATGTGCAGAGGAAAAAATGCTACATTGGAGTAAACAGCTCAGTCCAGAGAAAGAAGAAAGTAACTGACCAGCGCTACCGTGTTCCCAGCTGACTAACCCATTAGCAGTTAGCTTGCTAGCTACAGAAATTCACCAACCAGCTCTGCAACCAACACAGAGTCAGTCGATAGTTTTAAGAAGCCGGTTAAAACTCGCCAGTTTCGTAATGACTTTGTCCTGTCATGTGTATTTGACTCCTGTGAAGTTTGTATTGTTTTCTACAGTGTCCTGTTTTAACGCTCTATTTTTCATTAATGTTTGCAGTGTACAGCACCTCGCAACTCCGGTTTTGAAAGGCACTTTATAAAAAAGGTTTTGGTTGCTTTACTTTGGTGTACGAAGCCAAGCAGCACTGCCGTAAAATTGTTGTTTTTTTTTTGTCAAAGGAGTCTGGTGGCGTTGAAGAGAGCATAAAGGGATAACAGCTTCAGTTTCCTGTCAGAAAGGGCTTTCAACAGCAAGTATGGTGAAAATACTTTCCACAGCAATACAATGCTTAGCTTCATACAGCCCAGCTACCTCTTTAAAATGTCCTGTGGGCACCTGAAGCCCACTTGAAAAAATTAGGACTGAGTAGTGCATTATAAAAACAGAAAATGATGTATGACTGTTTCCAGGGACTTGGGTTCTGTCCAGTCACAGACAAAAAGTGTTATTGGCCCCTTTTCTATAATCTGAAATGTCGTTGTGTTTTCTGAAATGTTGTTGTGTTTGGTTGTTGAAATACATAAGCGAAAAATGTAAAGTTAAAGTTATAAACACATGACCAACACACGGCCAATACCTCTAAGCTAAGCTCACTTGAGAAAAACAAAAAAACCCGTTTTGATTTGAATCAAGCATGTTGTGTTGAATTATTTCTGTTGATTCACCCATGAGCCCACAGCTGCCATTTTCAGCTGCTCATGAAACACTGACTGCTCTCGGTGCTCTCGGTGCTCTGATGCTCCGTCTCGCTTTGCCGCCCCGGGAGTGTGGTGTGCTGAATAGCCGAACAGTTTTCCAGTAATGTTCTGAATTTACCAACGGTCCAGTGTGTGCCAGAGTGTGCTCAAGCGCTTTGAGTGACTGTATACCAGTGCACCGAAATATTTCACAAAGACCAACTGAACAATTTTATTTTCCACTTTCTCCTGCGGGCTGTAAAAAAATAGATAAAATGACACAAAAACAACAGAACACAATGTTAAAGCATTCACAAAAAGAAAAAAATTGCAAATGTACAAGGCGACAGCACATCGGATGGATTGAATAGAACATTTACACGTTCAGTAACTTAACAGTCCTGCTCCACAGCTTGCTGACAACAGCAGCGCCGGCAATTTTAAATGATCCGCAAGCTTTAAAATAATAATATCAAAGTGACAAAATGAAAAGAACAAAGCACAGCCTCAGAGGGGAAACAGGTCTCCTGTTCCTAATCGCTGGCAATAGCTTTTCACACAAAGTAAGTGGTCTGTTTTGACTCGAACACAGCAACTCACTCACTTTATCACATTAGAGCTCCATTTACACCCGCTGCTGCTCCTCACCTGCTGCCAGCCTCCCCCAAATCACTCTGGGCCACGATGCAGCCATTAGAGATGAGAGAGAGCAGGGTGAGAGAAATGTCTGACACAAACATTTTAGAAGCTGCTACATGCTCATTTTATTGTAGTTTACACACCACTTTATAAAATGTTTCCTCTATCAAATGCAGAGAGAGAAAGGAAGCTGGTGCAGTTTGTTTTTGTCCTGTGCAACTGCATGGGGCCCCTCGTAATGTATAGTTACACAACAGGCCAGATTTAAAAACAAAACACAGCCGTCTTACTGGCTGAGAAAATTGCCCTCGATGTGCAAACAATCTTTATTTATATCACATATTGTACAATGTGCAACATGGTTAACCCATCACAAGTGAGCAAACAAAACTAAAATTCCCCCACCTTGTTTTTTCTTTTTGTCTTTGACATTTTTCATTAATCAGATTTTGTTGCATAGACATCAGCACCTCTGACACCATGACACCACATGGTCAGGCTGTTGCTTTTTGATCATGCATTTGAGGTAGTGAGATTAAAGGCCTCTTTAATTGACACACACACACAAAAAGTGGTATTTCATCAAGTATTTCCTTTTATCACCAGCTGATCAGAAGTCGTGTCAGGAAGCTTATAAACATGCACATGGCTGCCATAGCTGATAAAGTTCGGAGCTTCAAAAAGCCCAATATTGAGATGGATGTGTTTTCCCCTGAAGGTTAAGGAAACAGTGATGTCTGTGCATGGATGCTGTTTCCTAATTTACTGTAGCAAGAAAATACAAACACAGTGAGAGAGAAAATGGAGCTTTATCCCATCTGAATCTTTCCACCTGTTTGGGAGCTCAAAACTCAAAACCAGATGACTCAGTGGGTGTAACGGGATACAAGTTCTTTGGCTTCACAACGCTGGTTTTAAGACTTTATCGGAAGACATTTTTAGGTCCCTGCAAGGCCAGCAGCCTCTAAATCCCTGATAGGTGAAAGCTAGTCGGAGTGGTTCTTATAGAGGATTCAAGCAGGGTGAAGATAACTAAAAATTGCCTTTCGATATTTTTACTCAACACACATTTGGTGGGAAATGATCTGGAATATATGGTTAAGTATCAGTTTAAAGGAACACAGAGATAATGTACACATTACAAACTCCAGGGTAATAACTGATTTCACAAAGCGTAAGAAGAAGCAATCCCAAAACGTACATTTTGCTGTTCCATTTACATGGTTTTCAATTATGGAGCAGGCCATCAAATCAGTGCTCTGGGTGTATAAAAAGAGAAATACTGATCTCATTTATTCTTTCCTTATTAATGATCTTTTCGGGGTACATGAGGGATGTGTGCAGCAGGTAAGAGACCAAAGTACCTAAGAGAAAATACAAGTGGGAGTAGAAATTAATGTTTTATTGTAATTTTAAGGTCATTACTTCCTGGAGAGAGAAAAAACAACTTTTGTCTTACTATAAATACTTACTATAAACTATAATTTTTTACTGAGGAAAAATTGGATTTCTTGCCATGAATCCAGGTTATTTCTAAACACAATGCAACAACTGCAAAATGTGGCCACAACATTTGTGGCTACTACTGCGTGCAATGACAAGGAAGGAAAAATCCATCACTTCAGGAGGATTGCTCTCAAACAATGTATAATTATTTTTATCTTATACACTTGATGCTCCACCTGTTGAGTACCACTCTGAATGCTGATTAGGGGGTGGAGGCTTGCAATCTCTGATTGAGACATTTGTTGAACCACTTGCAGAGTATTAATTTACAGACTTAGCACATATTCAGTGAGTTATCAGTAAATTGGGTGTTTCCTGGGTGTTCCCTCACACTTTGTTGGTTCGTCTGTTTTCATCCACGCATCTCCTGTGCCTGTCTTTGTGTGTTCCTTGTGTTCCTTGTGGTTTTCTGTTTTTTCCACAGTTTTTGTTTAACTTTTGTATTTGCCTTTTTGTTGGCAGGCGAAACCGATTGACAAACAGGTCAGCACAAGGGGCAATACAGGTGTGGCATTTCCAAGATGGAGAGAACTTTGTGACAAGCTAAGACTACAGAGAGACGGTGATGTCGCACATCATCATTCAACTTAAGAGGCAAGCACCCATCTGGCTAATGTTTTTGAAATATTAATAATGGCAATAATAGCAGTAATTGCTTGACAGTGAAGACAAAACTCCCATGATACCATGCTACTTCTCAAAGTCTATCTTGTTATTGTTTTGATTGAGAGACCCCAAGCAGCAGAAATTACATACTGTGCGTTTAGCTGACTGGATCAGATGAGAGGGCGCCTGCATCATTTGTGGAGGGCAAAATCCTTCTTTCTCTTGCCTCTGCATTGTAAAACAGCTGAGAAGAGGCTGCGCAGTGTGTTCGGGAGGCCGGGAGTAAAGAAATGCAGTGCAGCGCAAGCAGTATGCCACAGGATAAATGATGAGCCCTGCTGATCCCAGTAAGTGATCAGAGGCTTCAGGTCAGTGTCAGCCTGCTGCATGAGCAAATCAATGATCCTT
Source organism: Pagrus major (assembly GCF_040436345.1). NCBI lineage: Eukaryota > Metazoa > Chordata > Actinopteri > Spariformes > Sparidae > Pagrus > Pagrus major. Next base: position 19,917,129 of record NC_133219.1, read on the forward strand.
TCAGACGGCACCTCAAGTAATGAAGCTTCAGGTGGCTACCTCACTGACTAAATCCTGTCCAAAATCCTCTGCAAGCCAGTCTGTGTTATAATGGATAGCATCAAAAGCAGCATTAACCTCAGTGAGCTGAAATTGTGTTATTTGTTTTTTGCTCCACCTATGGTCCACAGCAAGTGACGTTCGAGCCCCTGATGTAAACCACTGTGTATAAAACATTTGAATTGCTCATATATTTTTATGTAACAATTTGAATCATGGCACTACAGTTTATTGTGTCGCTGTGATAATCCAACCAAAATGCATTTGGTGTATCCTTTACAGTAAGTCTAATAAACATGTTACATGCATTTCCAAAGTCATAAAATAGTCTTTATTCAACTATTTTGAACCTGCATTGTTTGAATTGGAGGGAGAGAGAGAGATTGCTGTCTTCTTCTCCTCCTCTTGTGTCGCTGCACTGATACATGATATGACATGTTACTGCCACCAACAGCTGGTATGTGGAACTGTGTGAAACCAAGTCGGATCTCATTCTACCTCTACTTTTTTCTGTTTTATTTGCATTATATTGTAGCTTGCATTAGTTGCCTGTGGAGTCAGCAAAATGTATCATGTCCTCTCATGGTGCGCATGTGTATCTTTGTGCTGGTGGAATATAAACAACTCATTATCCCCACTGAGCGGTGGTCAGACAAGCCACACGTTACCTGTTAATGATGTGTTTCAGTGGCTGAAATTGAAACAGCAAAATATAAATACGAGTTTATAAAATACATTGCATTGTTGAAGATTAAACCAGAGATTGCGCTACTCCTCACAAAATAGTGGTGTCTTGTTTGTTTGGGCCTCTTGCCACGGATGTCTGTGAGTTGTTATAAGTTCCCCCAAAGAGACTCTTCCTCCAGAAAACTCCATAAAAGATTTAAAGAATTTACATTACTTTAAAAGACCCAAAAGAGTTAAATTAATCATTGGAGATTAGTTCATTAAGTCCAAAAAAAGGAATAAACATTTGTCTTACTTAAGCTGTAATTATTCAACTTACGACCCCTGGCCGGTTGGAAACCACAACACTCCCACGGGTAATTTTATTGTAACATGAATGCTTCTGATACACAGCACAGTACTCGTGCTGATAATAGTTGTGTACTTTTACTTTATGTAAAAGCAACATTATGTAACTTTTTTACCTTAAAATAACAATTTCAATATAATTTTGAGGGTACAGTGTCTTTTAATAGGATGAATGGTGTGTCTGTCTCAGCCATTGTAGCTTCACATCTGACAAATTGTTACACACCTGGGATTTGTATTTACCACAATGGTGCTGCATCCAGAGGGGGGGCACCAAATGCCAATTTCTACTTATTGTTACTTTAAGCTGATTAAGGACTTTAACTTGCAATAGGATACTTTCCTATAAACATACTTTTAGGTAAAGCGGAAACAGACAACTTCAACCTCAAATACCCCCCTTCTTGTGTTTTAAGGTCGTATTACTGTTAGCGGCACTGCTGCAGAGACAGCATTAGCAACATGGCTACCGCTAACAGCCTGTTCAAATCGAAAAACATCGGTAAGAATCCCAATTTGACCTAGAAATGCCGAAGAGGCAGAATGAAACCAGGTATTAATAAGCAGGTTGGTTTTGTTATTTGTTGATCGAGTAGAAAGAAAGAATGTTTTGCATTGTCTCAAGTCCCAGTGGTAGGAGGACACACATATCAGCGAGGGGTCAGAGTTGACACAAGACCAGAGCTCTCCATCGAGTGAATCAAACCAGGTGGCAGGACAAATAACATAGTGAAAGTGGGATTAGAATGATAAATTAAAGCAAAAAGCTGTAGGTACATTTCATGAGGGATGGCTCCATTCCCATTAAGTCTACTATACAGTAAGAACTACATGTGTTAATTAACTCCAAACTCATTATGAATACAAATCGACTGATGGATAACCTGAGGATAATGGTGATCATGGCAGAGGAATTAGCCCAAAGCAATGGCTGATGATGAAATTATTATGGAGGAACACATCCACAGTGTACGGTGGAGCGCTGTATCATCATTACTGCAATATGTTTAGCAGATTTGTATTACAAGCAGGTTCAAATGAATGTGAACTGCGTGTGTGGAAGGATGGTGGAATGAGTCATTGTCAACATATGTTTATTAATAAGCCGACTGTTGGGTTTATGTATAAAAGTCAAACCTGTTTATAAAAACAAATACAACAGAATAAGCCTTAACCTCTAAATTGTTACATTTAGATCCAGACAAACAACTTTATCTTCAAGCCCTGCTCCAAACCTGTGATGGTAGAAAAAAAACATATATAATAGAATAAAGAAGAGAGAGAGAGCCACTGAAGGCAGAAGCCCTGTATGCACACAGATCTTTTTAAAAGAAAAGGAGATGCTGTAGCTATTGATGAGCACTGATTTGCACCTCAAACACGTTTCAAGGCTTTGCAACAACATCTGGTGCTGTGAAGTTGATCTGCTGTTCTGTGGAGGAGTTGGAGAAATGGAAGCACCCAGGCACTTATGAAAGCAGGGTGAAAACACAAAGCAGAAATGCATCGCACAAGAGTCTGCTGAGAGCAAACCCTTGTCACTGTCCAAGGTGCTGCCATTACTTTAAGAGCTTCAGCTCGACAACGCAGAAGCTTTCCTCTGCCTCCGGTCAAAATGAGTGGAGAAAAACACAGCACATCACAAAGCTCTTTTTTTTCTAGGCTGGAAAAGTGGCTGAGACCTTTCGTCAGAGCGGCTCACTATACATTTAAACATTCTTTTGGAGGGTTTCCTTTCCAAATATGTTCCTGCACAGATATTCTGACATCCCAAAAGGAAGATCAAACCAATCATGTACTCATGGATCCTGAGCACAGTCTTTTATCGTCAGAGGTGAGGAGTACAAGTACTTAAGTTTTGCTATCTTTGGACAACTTTTGCTACATAAGGAGAACCGTTGGAACCACAGGCTACTGATTTGGCATTGATTCATTTAGAAAAATATCGATACATACAATTATATATACAAAACGTGGATTATTATAATAATTATTATTATTATTATTATTATTATTATTATTATTATTATTATTATCTTTAAATGTTTTAACGCTCATCTTATCTGACCATCAATTTTAATGTTTGTATTTTAAAAAGAAAATCAAATAACCACTATTTCTATTTTTTGTATTATTATCATTATTATTATTATTATTATTATTATTATTATTATTATTATTATTATTATTATTATTATTATTAATTTAAATACCCGTTTCTGTAAGAACTGAATGACCAACAGTCACAATGGCCTGTCTGTCTTGCATTGAATTTCCGGGTTGTGCCTTTAAAAGTTCCTGCTCTGTGTTAGGTTACCATAGAAACGAAGGGGAGGCGAGCACTGACAGAAAGTTTGAAAAGTCACGTCGATCAGAGAGAGCAGGAGGAGGGTAGCAGCTGGGAGACTTGGTAAAAAAAGAAAAAAGACAACAACGCGTCATGAACTCTTGGACCGTCCGTGAGGAGCAGGGGACGACGTGAGTCTGTTGTTGTGTGAAGGTGCTGCCAGAATCAGAACCGGTCTCAGTAATCATTGTGAGTAACTCTCTGCCGTGCGTGCTTGTGCGTGAACAGGAGTTTGCCTGCAGCAGCCAGATGTGCGACCCCGAGCCCACGTGACAGGACGGCGGTTTTCTTTGAGCTCCAGGAGAAACAGCACGAGCTGCTCGAGCTTGACGCACAGACAGAGGAGCGCAGACAGGTGCGGGATTACAGTTACTCAGCGTTACTTGTAACGTAAAAGAAAAAAAAATCACTGCATAACGAGGAGCGGATGGAGAAAGGTGTCAGGTCAGAGGCTCATTTGTTGATGCAGGCTGTCATAAGACTAAAGCCATCCCCAGTTATGTTATTATTTAAGGAATCTTGCTGCTTCTTATCAGCTCAATTTATTGTTAAAAAATGAGAAAATAGTTAGAACATCTCACACACTGTAACATTAATATCATACAGAAACTTTCACAACATGATACAAACTGAATACTGAAGTTTTCCCAGAGATCCCAAAGCAAAATAAATCAATTAGAAAATAAAAATAATATCCACATGTATCCATCCAGAAAATTCTCACAGCATTGTGTTGCAACGATAATGAAGGATTGCATGGTCATTAGCAAAGATGACATTCTTATTGTAGGAAAACTTTATTTAAATTTTATGTAAATCCAAGTGTATGAGAGTAAAACGTAAAAGTTTATGTATTATATAATGTCTTTCTTTCACATATAAAGGCCCCTAAAGTCATGAAGAATAAAAATGCAATGGAACTTTTGAGCATATTAGAAGAATATGATTTACAAAAGAACTTCAATTCTTTTTTTATACATTTTAATATTATTTTAATCTCTCATCTGTTGTGATAAATGCACCTGATTCCACTGGTCTTAGGCAAAGATCTTAAAGCCATGTTTTCTGTTCATGAGAAATTATTTATTAAAACACACACACACACACACACACACCATAAATATTCCTGAATAACTAATCTAAATTTTGCCTGCTGCCTGTCTTTTTATGTAGGTGTTGGAGACTTTGCATCAGCGCAAAGAAGAGTTGGACACGAAGTATAAGGAAGTAGAAGAGTTCCACTCAAGTTATGACCTGTTTCTCAAGGTACAGAAGGAGACCATTTCACGCATGACTTCTGTGTTTTCACTTGACAGCAACAGCCTATCTAAACCTCCCCTATCTCAATCTGCGTAGGATGAAGAAAACGATCGACTTGTTGAGAAAGCAGAGAGGCAGAGGAAAGAGGGGCTTCAAAAGGAGGCTGAGATTAAGAGGCTGAAGGAGGAGTACGCTGGCCTGATGGAGAGGAAACAGGAGCTACAGCGTCGGGTGCAGAGCCACGGAGTGTACCAGGACTTCATGGAGCGGGTGGTCAAGATGACTACGGTACTGTTAAAGTACACATTAGTATGCCTGCTTTTTCGTAATGGCCCACAGGTAGATGCAGACACACAATGCTTTTCTAAATGTACACATTGACTTGGCAAAATATAGGCTATGAGGTGCTGATTGGCTGGCGAAACAGGTGACGTGCAGCCGGCCCAAACAGTAGCCACACTCATTAAATATATGGCACCGCAATGTGAAATAGCACATCTGGCTGTTTCTCCCCACAGAATAATTCAGGTACATTTTTTATTTCAGGAAAGTGCAACAATCTGTATGATGGTCTGTTTTGAGTAGATGATGAGGTTTCATTTTAGGGCTACACATTTAATATGTGTGTGTGTTACAGTTCTCTGATGTGCAGCGGCTCGCAGGTCATTTGGAGAGTCTTCTCCACTTTAGAGGCAAGCTCTGTCAGCGGGAGAGTGAGGCACAGGAGCAGGCCGACCAGCAGAGAAAAGCACTGCAGACACTGGAGGACCAGCATCACTTGCTGCAGCTGCACAAGAACAACCAGCTTTCCCAGCTCTACAAAAAGCTGGAGAAGATGTGCTCTGAAGCTCTAACATGGGTAGGGTCATCAGAACAACAGATCAAATGTTGCTTACAGTTTGAATCTTCTGTATGAAGTTCATTTGTCCCTGTCTACATACAGGAAAGAAAGTGGAACCACATTCAGGAGACGGCAGCAATGAAAACACTCCTACTGGGAAAGGTTAAGATTGCAACCCTCAACCTCTATGAAATGATAGATGACGAGGTAAAAGGAGAGGAAGGTGTGGATGTGAATGACACAGAGACACAGCTGGACAAGGTATGTACCCTGACAGAGCAGACATGGACACAAACAGCCAGAGCAACAGAAAACGATCAACTAACTGTTTCCTACTGTCTCCTTCTTAGGTCAGGATGTTCATCCAGGACAACGAGGAGATACTGAAACAGCATCAAACTCCCTCACAAGCAAAACCGTCCCTCACGCACAACGAGGGACAGAAAAGGAAAGAGCAGAAAAGAGACAAGACCAGAAAGCAAATCTTTACCCATAAATGAGACCAAATGAGACAACCAGGTGCCACAGTGTGCAGAGTACGCTTTCATTCAGACCAAAAGGTTTCACTGATTGCACTCCCATTTCAGTTTTATGTTGTGTGATAATCTGCATTATCTTTACACTCTGTTGCAACATCTATGTGTAACGAGTACCCGTCAAGCTCAGGTAAAATGTAGTTAGCGGATGTATATCAAATATTGTGCATGGACTCCTTGCCGATCTGTGGAAATTTTAACGATTCACTTTTTACTCACCTTACATCAGAACATCACAACAATATAAAATATAATGTACATTTACTACATTATAAAACAAAACGAAATAACATGGCATAAAAAAACTGGTATATAATATTAGTACGAAATCAAAAGCTGCCCAGTGTACAGCCTATAAATTACTAAAGCAACCTCAGTTCAATCAGCAACCTAATATGTCTGCAGGAAGAAACGCATAACATCTATATCACAACATGGCGCCAGGTTATTTCTTTCTCTCTATCTTATACCTGGGGGTTGAGGGAAGAGTGTCAGCTTGGTCGCAGTTGTTGGGCAAGATTTACCTCCTGCTGCTCTGAAGTTAAGGGACTTAGTTTGAAGTTTTCTAGCCAGACCTCATCTGACCAGGCCGACTCCATGGTGACCAAAAGAGAGTCACCGTTGTACACCCCCGATATCAGCTGCGCTACATCAAGAGATACTATAGACGTTAATGGCTGACTAGCAGTAACGTAAGCATTTTCTGTGACTTTTTTCTGGCTATGACTGTGTAGAAACTAGATTGTATCAGTTAAACTCAACATGAATGACTCAAATAAATGTTAAGGTTTTGAATTTCACACATATCTCACATGATTTAATCACATTCACCTTGGAAACATGACCCTTTTTTTTCTTTTTTTTTTACAAAATATGTTAGATTGATTGGCAGATCTATAGCTGCGCAAGACAAAGCCATGAAGGTATAGGCAGCCTCGAAGTAGGTTTTCATCCATAGTCATATCCATATCAGACGTTTTATTTGAATTGAGGAAAAAAGAAAATGAGATTAATTTGTGTTTCCATCCACTACTGTTATGCGATTATCAGGAGCTGGTTCATCCAGATAAGAAGTAGGTTGCGCCACTTCTCCAGTCAGGGGCTTTTATTTCAATGCAGTAGAAGATGGTACAACAACGCGACTTGGTTAAAGGTCCAGTGTGTAGGATTTTGTGGTATCTAGCGGTGTGGTTGAAGGCCACAACCAAATGGACACCCCTTACCTCACCCTCCCTATGGTGGCCACTAAAAATGTGAAAGGCCCTTTCTAGGATCAGTTTGGAAGAGGGCCTACTTCCTATGTCGACATAAAAAGCTCGTTCTAATAATATGAAAACACAACGATTCTTAGTTTCAGGTGATTATACACCAGTGGGTATTATATTCCATTTCTACCCCTATATTCAACACATTAGACCCTTTAAAATGGTGAGAGACTGTGTAGAAAACACAGAGAACATTTGGCATCTCTGCCATCTCTTCATTGGAAATGCAAACTTCAGTGAATGTTCAAGACACATGCTTCATTTGTGTCATTATTTATTTGCGAAGTCTGTCCGACTCCCCAACTTTTCCACCTCAGCCAGGCTGAAAAAAACTTTCTTGCAGTATTTCAAGATGTTTTTTAATTCTCAGCATTTCCTCTCAGGTTTATTGTTATGCACAAATTGAAAATGCACATAAAAAACGAGTGAGCCTTCTGTCGGGTAGCGTGATTTATCCTGACCACGTTCCTCACAAATAATGCGTGAGGATAATGATCACAGACACTGCTTACTACTGTATTCAAGAATTCAATGAAATATTCCTTGGAATAAAGAAAAGGCATTACAATGCACTGTGTATGAGAGGCGTACACTGGGTCGTATTTCCTCCAGAAAATGTCAAGCTGCAGATTTCCACAAAGATCAGTTTCAGCAGTCCTAGAGACAAGAAAGGACTAATCTGATTTATCACATAATGTATTCCTAAAGTATTCACTCCCCCTGGGCTGCATGGTAGGTGGGCTCCAGAGTGCTAATTGCCCTTATCAAACATGAAAAGTTATTTGTTCTAATCATGTGATAATGGCATAATATCACTAGAATTACCATATGCAATGGATGTCTTTGATTAATGATTGGCTTGTTGATACTTCTCTCCCTCTGTGTATCCCATTAAAGCACATTTCTAAATGTGGATAATGTATGCAGATATATTTCTGGACATTATTACACTGACAAGCTGTACTTGTATGCCAGTAGCTCACAACTTTTTTTGTCTTATTCAACCCCACAACCCCATTTACTCGTAACTTTTATGTGACTTTCAACCACTTATTGAATCATTTTAAAGAACTTTTTGAGCATCTGATTGAACCTTTTATCCATTACGTTTAGCTATATGTATCAGTTTATAACAGTTTCAACTGCTATCCCTAAGCTATTACCTATTTTAATCATTTATCCATCATGTTTGCTGAACAATTTCAACAATTTAAGCTACTCATTTTAACCATTTAGCCTATCACTCATGTTTCAACCAGGCAACTGCATGGCTAACTAAGCTAATTAGCTATGACAGCTACAATTAGCAGCAGTTAGTGGTAACTTCAATTATATGCTGCCCCCTTTTTGGTTTGAGGTGTTCAGTTCTTACATGTTGCACCTTTAAACCATTTAACCCCTCATTTTACTTATTTGTTTCAAATAACGTTTTAGTTTTTTATTTTTCCATTGTTTACTGTTGTTACAGCTGACTCGAAATGTTGATTTTTTTCTGTCATGAGCTCAAACCTACAAGGACACACATAAGGTTTTCTGAATTGATGTTTTAGTCTTTGAAAGTCAGGAAGGAGCATAAAACTTTCAACTAATACACCAGACCTTGCTCAGCATTGACTTGAGGCTCTAGCTGCAGACAAGAAGAAGAATCTTTAGTTTTATTACATATACAATGTGCAACATGGTGAAACTGGTACTCTGCATTTAACCCCTCTCGAGGGAGAAGAGCACCCACGGACCAACTCCAGATCGAAGCCAGTGTCTTGGTCGCTGACTGGAGAATTAACCTTAAGTGCATGTATTGATGGTGGGGGAAAGCAGAGTGGAGGAAACCAATGCAAGTACGAGGAGAACATGCAAACTGCCCCAGGCAGGATTCAAACCCAGGGCCTTCTTGCTGTGAGGCAACAGTGTGCCTGTGAGAATGCCAATTTCATGGTGTTATTGTACCATAACAAACATGTCAGCCAGCAAACAGTAGCTTGCCATGTGTATATCTACTGCAGTTTGTGCTGAAAAGACAAAAAAACTAAGGGAAGTTTGGGTGACATCCTGGCTGTGGGCAACACAGACTTTTTTAGTCTAGAGACAGAATTGAAAGAAAGTGGACTTTGCAAGAGGAAGCTAACTTCTGCTAAAGCGGTGTATTTACCAAGGTCTTCGGATGAATATCAAACACGTTTCGTTAAAATATCATTATGAGAATGACGGGCAGCGACTCAATCTGTAGACCTCAGGTTAGAGTCTTTACATGTCACATGGACAAACCAAATTCAGCTTCGGCTGATCAGTCATGACATCCAAATAATGTTACTTATAACTGTGTGTGACATCTTCAAGCATGAAAAACCAGAGGTAAAGCTGGGTTTATTTGAAATGTCTGGATTCAGGTCCGCAGTCAAGTCGCAACTTTTTCTCCCCCAACAGTAGTACAGCACAGTTATTCTGCTTGAGAGCAAAACAGAACCCATTTGACGAAGAAAACATCTTCAGTCTTGGAGCCATGTTAATCTGTAAGACTGAGAAAAAAGAGCTAAAAGGGGTAATGGTGCTGACGAAGGATTTTCTTTTCACAGGTGAGAAATGTTCCAATAATGCAGCAGATGTGATTATCGAGACCTTTGTCGAGTCTCTGCGATGCTATCACTCTTGCTAAAGTCGAGACAAAGACCCGATATCGTAGTCACATGGGACTTCTGGGGGAGGAAAACACAACAAATGCTGTACGGTTTTATAAGGCAGGATGTGTGTGTGTACGTGTGTGTGCATTGAAGTGAGTGGGCCTATGTTTTGTTGTAAACTTGTTTATGGAGTGGAGTTACACCTTCCTGTCCAATAACGTCTAACCCTCTGTTTTTCATAGAATCCGATGGCTTCTCACAATGACTTTCCTGGGGTTTGTGCTTCTTTTTTCACATTTTGTTTTGCTTTTTAAAAGCTTTCTGAGGCTGTGTGACCCTCAGCATATAAAAATACACATGGCATTCAAAGTCTTCCTTTCAGTGAGGATACACGTGGGTAGAAAGTACATTTTTGAATTTAACATTGAATATCTGAAACCTTTACAGGCCTTCACTGTCGGACTATTCGTCCACTTTGAGAGATTAATGTTTGTTGTTAACTGGCCTTAACACCTGCTTGTATCATTCATAGGGGAATGGCATCTTTATTGTTGTGTTGTTTTTATTTTTACTGCCTGAGATGAGTTTATAGTTCAATCTATGAATCGAATTACAAGCTGGAACTCCTGTGCCTTGTGCTGAAAGGGACTCTCTTCTCGCAATCGTCACGTATCTTTTACATTTAGCAGTTTTTTACCAGTAATATTAACCCAGTAACCATGTTTTTGGTCTTAGTTTGCATCCTCTCTCCCATTACTAATGAAATCCATCCTATCAAGTAGCTTTTCCACCTTTGAATTAATACATCCTCTGCAATGCCTCCTCTCAGCTGGTCCATACCATCTGACTCAGGGGTAGTGGTGGCACAGTCTGCCAGACAATATATATATATGTATACCAAATATATATATATAAAAAAAATCATAGAAACAGTTCAAGATATTTACTAAAAGCCTTGCCAACAAGCACACTGATATTATCATTGCAAGGAACCGTGGTGCTAGTGTGGGTAAGAAGCTCTTTAGTTGAAAAATCAGTAACAGTCAGGAAAAAGCAGTAAGTTGTAATATACCTGAAGCCAGAGTTGCCAAGTTTGCTTATTATAAGGGACTTTGTCGTGATATTCCCTTTTGATATTTAAATGAAATATTGATAATGTGTTAAAAAAAACAACAAAACACATAGATAATATCATCTGAACAATCCTGTGAAGATGTCCGGCCTTGTGCCTGGTTGCCTTTTCACCTAATGGAGTTGATTGTAATTATTCTTTTTTTTTCCTTCTTTCTCTCTCGACTTCTCTACACTCGTATTTTGAGGGTAATTTATTTGGAGAAAAAAAACAAAACACACATTAAACAAAGGTAAAGGTAGATTTGACTGCTAGCATTTTTTTCCTCACATTCCTGTAGATAATGTGATAATATTGTCATTGTGAGTTCATGTAACCACGATAATCATGTTGTGAAAATCTGGAGTCAAGAGCACAAGAACATTTACATCACTCTATCAGGTGCGAGTGCCAGCTGTCTTGACGTCATTGTGATCTGATTTCTCCTGGAAGTAAGCTGCTCTGTTGGATACCGTTTGCTCTTCATAATTGACAGCTCTCTACTAAAACTGGCTGCGAGTCAGTTACTTTGAAAAAAGCAAGTGTTCAGGCTCTTTTAAAGAAAAGCAGGCCTCGATCCCCTCTCTCCCTCAGACACACACATACTTAACCCTGTTTCAATGTCACCTTTTATTTCTACAATTTCTACATAAAGGAAAATAACTCAAAGCAGACACTTTCTTTTAAGAACACCAGCATGAGAGGTTTTACTGGTAATGTGACTGCCCTTCCTGTTCACTCCTCATACAAATACTGCGAGGGCTGTAATCAATTGTTGCTTGATGAAACTGTTTGTGACTGTGTGTTCATCCCTGCCTTAAGAATTAGCTTTCCTCTTACCTGCTAATTAAGTTCTGTATTTCCATAATCACAATCGTGTTGAAACTTCTTCACAATTCAAGGAGCTGATGAAGTTTTATGTGCTCATAAAACATCCCTGATTTGGGCATTCATAGCTTAACATGCACTGTTACACACATTGCTGTGTAAATAACTTCGATGTAAATCAGGTTGGCTAACTACCAGCCTTATCTGACAACATACATGAAATCATTAAACAGACGTTGCAGTTGGACCTTGCGCCAGCTAATCTAACAAGGAAAAGTAAGTTGCTGAAGCTGGGCAGTCAAATAAATAGCTCTTTACAGACAGCAATGTTGTAAGACGATCATGATGTGACTCTAAACTTACAGATTTCAACTGTTGGCATTTTACATGTCAATACATCGTAGTCATGCTGGATATATCTTAATTTCATGCGTGTCATTACCTTGCCATCATTTCACACAACAGCCTGTGAAATTCAGTCAATTTCCAGTAGTGGTTTGTAATCGCATCACCATATTTTAGATTGGATTGTGACTTTGAAGACCGTCCACGAATGCATCTTTGTTCTGTCCCTCTGTGTTGCAGCAGACAAAATGTCGAGGAGAGAAAAATCCCTGACACTTTGTGCCATAACGCAAGGTAAGTGCTCCCGCTGCATATAAATAGCATCATTTCATGCCAACCATCATTACACAGCAGCATCATTAAACACTGCCTCAGTCAATCAGACCTCCGCAGAGACTTTCTGGCCAGGGTTCATAATGCCACAGCGGTTATACTCTCAAGCCTGCAGCTGTCTGGGGTCTGGTGGTGGATATTTTTGTCCTTGCATGGCCATAATGTTTTATAGATATTAGAAAGGCAACTGGACAATGTTTATTTTGTCCTACAAAAGAACATTATCATGTTCGGAGGTTATTGCTACAGTTTATCAGCATGATAGAAAGGATCCAGCTTATAAAACGAAGCTTTCTAAAATGATCAACCACCTTTGCAAAACTGATGTCTCGAACAGAATAACTGGTGTTAAAGTAAAGTGAGTCACCTATTTATGTCATGTAAGGATAGAAGCACACAATATTTTGGAATTGAGGGCCAACTAAATTAGGAGGCAGTTTTTCCTTTTTAGGAAGAGATTTTCCAACACAGGCTAGAAAACATTAAATGAATTAACATATTGACCACTTTAGCTGGTTTTGCTTTTATGGTCAAGTGTTACATTCTTGTGCGGTACAATTTAGAAATACGTGGTGGGTTAACCACAGTCAATTATAAGTAGTTTTTGGTATATACGTCATTGTTTTTTGAGAGGTAGACGAAAGCAGGCAACTTAATTTTAGCTTCCAACTGTTGATTTTGCCAGATGGAGCAACTGTTGTTGCTCAGCTATAGCTATCTTAGCTAAGTAAGCTAACTTCTTAATGGTTAAAGGTGTTGCTGGACTGTAAGACACTAAAACAAAGTAGTTTGACTACATGTGAACGTGACTTGTTAATATTTCCAACTCTAACTGACTAACATAGGTTAGTTACTAAATGATATGCATTTTATTGGCTTTGAAGGCAGTGCTAGATGCAGGTAGTTTGCGAACAACTGTTGCTTTTGTGAGAGCGGATTATTAATATAGCTCTTCAGGCTTTAAAGTAATGTTGCAATATTTTTAGGCGATACACGATATGTATGGTGACATGTTAGATTTAGGGATGACTATATTTTTGCAAAATATTAACAAAATTCGATATTTCAATCATCAGTGATGTGAATATAAAGACTAAGTGGGAAAAGGCAAGTCATAAAACAACTAGAACAGTCTGGTGAATTCAGAAAATCACATCACTTTACTGTAATACAGCCTTTAAAACCAGGAAAGAATAACAATTATGTCACATCAGGATGTAATGATACCCAAAATCTAAGACCATATATACTCTCATATCATGATAACAATATAATATTAATATATTGCCAAGATGTTACAATCCAGTGCTCACCGCTAGTGGAGAAAACCAAAGCTTAAACCTTATGGTTGCTATGCTTTGACTCAAGAATTTTGTATTACAGGAAGGATTTAGCAAACTGTCAACTGAATTCACATAAAAAATGCTTTTCAAAGTTGTTCTTTACATAACACATAATGTCGCTTATTCCGGTGTAAATTTTTCGTGCAGCTCTCAGCCCTGAGCTCCTAAACACCCAGTGATATGTTGAGTAAAGCTTATCTAGACAACTGTAAACTCCTCAAACAGAGAACTTAAGGCTGTTTGAGTCCATGTATTGCAATCCTCAGAAATATCTTAGATTAAGCGCTGCAGCTTGATGTGCTTCCACTGTGAGCGGGTGTGTGATTGCATTTCACTCTCCAATGAATTGGACATTTACTTCTGCCATTACTCAAACCGTGGCAGATGGGAAGTGAAGTCATCAGCACGCGACGCCTCGAACGCCTGAACTCAGTTGATGTATTCTGAGACGGGATGTTGCTATAATCGGACCTAATGGAAACAGATGTTGTGTTCCGTGGGACATGGCATCTCTAGCACAGCATGTTGACTGCCAGGCGCCTGGTTCATGCGAGACATCACGCTGCTTTTCATCTCCACACTCACTTCGAATCAGAAATAATCTTCCGAGAACAATGTCGGAAAGCACATCCTGAGAAGAAAACAAGAAAGGATGCTCAAATATAACTGCACACGTACAAATCCATGCAGAGATTCCATCGTTTTTCTGCATCTCTGCTCTGCACATGCAAGAATACACAAGGAAAGAAACCAATTGCCTCTCTCAATAGCCCGGACATAGCTGCACACAAAATTACCTCTAAAAGGCCAGGGGAGAGGCAAAACAATTTCCTCACAAGTGCAAAAACAGCGGGTGCGAAAGCAGGGGTTGAGAGACAAAGAATATTATTATGCATAGCCAGTATGTTGTCTAGGAAACTCTAATTGGAAGTAATTTCGCACTCAGTTCTAATAAAGCTAATGGAAGCAGAGGTATCATATCATGGTCTAGCACATTTCTTCCCTTATTAGCTTGACTCTCTGAAAGCAGGGTGTGTCTTTCGTTACATATTCACCCGCTGTGCTGTCAGCAAATGTGCAACCCTGAAAAGAAGTCAGGACGGAGGAGTAACAACTGACCGACAACGGTGCCATCAAACTGATGACATCCCCGCTCTGTCACGAATCATAAAGAAGGCAGGAATGGCAAGATGGAATCCATTATCCCCTCCTCTCCACTCCAAATGAGGCTTTGGCAAGCACTCAGAGCTCCCCTCAATGCCTCGTGAAGACATCTCACAATCAATGTGCTTTAATCACATCCATTTTCCCTTTTCCCCCCACAATAAAGAGGAGGAAATGTCTCGAGCTCAGTTGAGGCTAGTAACGTTGAAAGGGAGCAAGATGCTGATGTGGGTGAGCAGGCAGCATTTAGGGAACAGTGAGATAAGTAAAGGGTCATAAGTTCATCTTACAGCAGCATCTGAGCCCGTCACACACTGTAAGTTTATTGATTCTTATGGCAACATTGGGACAGGAGCGCCACAATATCTAACATCCACAGCGCGGACATATCGTAGGCGATGAAAGGACATATTAATGATGTAAAGTTTTAGGAACATGGTAAAACGATGGGAACGGGGCCAAGTCATTCAGGTCTGAACGAAAATGAGAGACGCCAAACATTGTTTGCGTACAGGCCAAGGATGACAAATGCAGCAGTCAGCGTTGCTCCTGTACTGCTGGGTAAGTCCCCCATTTCCTCTTCCTGGCATTAATAAAGTACTCTAAGATGTGACTATATACAGTGTGACATGTCTGTAACGATTGTGGCATGCAATGTGACTTAACATCGTAATGTTACCTTTAAACAAACTTCAGTGGCAACATCAGCACCCATATGGAGTCCTGTTCCTGGCCACCTATGAATACAAGTCCATTCTTGCTCTTTCTCGGCTTCCTTCACCATTTTGTTGTTGTTAACTTACTGGGTTCATTTCAGCTTCTAACTGTTCATTGAGCAGCTAATTATCGAGATCATGATTGTGTAATGGGGGGTTGAATTCACTTAATTGGGGAGTCTGAAGCCACTTCACTGTGAGAGAACAATGGTCAGTAGCAATGATACCTCTGTTCACTGTGACAATAACAGCAAGAGAGAAAAATGAAAAGGGAGTAAGTAGATTTACATTTACAAAATGGCGTGCTGCTGAGGCAAAGCTCAATGATGATATTCAGTAAATCACATTCATCTTATTAATTTTTAATCTGCTCTCCTTGGTGACTGTGGCTGCAGTTGATTAGTAGCTATTCAATTATGAATTCAACAATGAAGGTGTGCCTGTCATAGTATTCCTGGTCGGTTGCATTTGATTGGACTATAGTAGTCTGGTATGTTTGCAGCATTTTCTAAACTCACTTGGCACCCAATGAATCTTTTTTTCTAGTGAGTGAGTGAGGGAAACAAAAAACTTTTTGGTGAGTAGGACAGACATTAACATCTGATAGCCATCATCACACACTGAGTTTCTGACTAAATGAACCAAGGGCAGAAAGTCAAGCGGCAGCCTTGACTGATGCTTTGAGTCGTCGGCATAATTTTGTGTGTCTCTGTTCATCAAAGTCAGATTTTATGTCTCAGATATCAGACTTGATGGATGTACACACATCCAGATAGCCACGCTGTGATTCATGTGAAGGACAAATTCCTCTTTTCAGGATGTAGTTAATGTTTTTGACATTTTGAGAAATATTCTTCTTAACTTTCTTGCAAAGAGTTAGATAAAACGATCAGTACCACTCCTGTCTGTATAGTAAATGTGAAGCTTCAGCCAGCAGCCGGTTAGCTTATCCTAGCATAAAGACTGGAAGCCAGGGGATACAGCAAGCCTGGCTTTTTCCAGTGGTAACAAAATCTGCCTTCCAGCACTTCTAAAACTCACTGAGTAGCATGTTATATCTTGGTGTTTTAATCTGTACAGAAACCAAAGTATTCATTGCTTTGGGGTTATGTCCTTGACTATTTGTTGGCGGGATGAAGGAACTTCTTGGAGTCTCTGCTGGCAACCATATGGTGGCAACAAAACAGCGGGGAACCCCCGCACCTGCCCAGGAAACAGTTCACCACACACCGAAAAACAAACAAGAGATACAACATGTTGTTCTTACAATTTTTTGTCTGTACTGATTAAAGAAGACCTTATATGTTTTTGCGTAATATATGCCTATATTCACGGTAGAAGTGAAGTCAACTGGAAGCTGACAACACGACAGAGCCGACCAGAGACACGGTGAGCAGTGCTGGCTCAGGTGTGTGTGAGCCTACCAATCAGAGCAGACTGGGTACATGGGAGGAGGGGCCTGAAAGACACAGGAGCTAAAACAGAGGGGGAATACAGTGCTGCAGCACTGGACAGTATGAGAAAACTGATTTTTTGAACATTAAAGCATTCAAACCTAATCTAGTAGTAACCCAAAATGGTATCATGAACCTGAACATGAGTATAATATGTCTACTTTAAACAAATACAATATATATATTATATTAACAATATGTTAATAAGTGAGCTTTAGAGGTGTTGGTAGGCAAAGTTTGTTGGTGGAGTAGTGCTATCTGTTTCTCCCTGTATTTAGTCTTGTTTCAGTCCGTTTAACGTTGCTACATCAAAGTGTAGCATCAGTAAAAGCAAGAGATGAACTGTATGTAGGCAGCAGCTTCCATATGCCTGCCTGCCTCCCACGAGGCAAGACGCAATCTGTCTTTTCAAGGTAGGGACCTTCCTGTGGTGATGGAGCACCTTGAGGAGCTCCGTGAATGCAGAAATTGCATGACAAACTTATTCTGAATAGCTATTTACAGATGACTGCTTGGTCCATCTCTCAATCCACGAGAGCCCCGTCCAATTCCAACCTTTCCCTGTGTTTCTCTTTACCACCGAACGCTTCTGAATAAAATATGCAGAAAGCTGAGACACCTCTAGAGAGGTTAGAGGAAGCAAAGTTTTGATTCCTTTGGGGACCTTGAGTGGAGAGATTTAGATGGCTCGCTAGATATCGTCCTCTTATCGGAGCAGATCTTATCAGTGGAATAGTGATCCCTCTTCCAACTGGACGGCAAAGTCAGTGTGAAGGTTGCAGCTTGGAGCCTAGGGGATATTCGCAGACATGTGTTCTTTGTTGAAACGGAAAAATCACAATGGAGTTCGCTCACAGTTTTCAGAGGTTGCTGTGCGATAAGAAAATGAAAATAAAACTGGTGTCAAGGGTGTCAAAAATGAATTCAGATCCATACAATAGCTCTAATGAGGTAAAGAGGTCTCCAAATATTCACTGACCTTGAAGCAACAAAAATCCAAGGACATCTTGGAGGATCTGGTTGTAAAAGCTTTTTTTTGTCCAGTAGTGTCTCTCATTCTAAATAGCAACATAAATAGCATGACACGAAATGCCACACAAGGTTTAAGCCGGTATTCACGGCAACAAAATGGGAATGAATTCATTTTTTCAGAATGAATGAACTCTCTTGATGTTTTTTCCTTTTGATTCTCAGACTCATTGTTACCCTTTCCCCTGTTAAATTATTCATGTCAAGACGATGCTGTGATTCTGTGTCACGTACTATCTCGTCTTCTATCACTACTTTGGGTAATTATAGTGAGGGAAGCTGATTGGTTGAACACAAGCTGATAATTCCCTTGACTAAAGCAGGTTTGCAAAAACTGGAATCAGTTGCCATGTTGGATCTAGTGGTATCCACTGAGCTACTTTTCTGTCTTTCTTGCTTTCTTTCCCTTCACTATGCACATCTTATAGTCCCTGAAGTGTAAAAAAATGCCCAAGAGGGTGCTGTCTGCTTTTGTCTACACCTTGGAGCGAGTTCAACCACTAGTGCTAGTAATGACAGTGAGAAACTCCCTCTTGGGGGTTTTTGCTTTGAAATTGCCTGCCATTCTCTTGCCATTCCTCATAGAAATCACCTGTTCTGTATGTCAAGGACATCGTCATGCTGGCTTTGTTTTCTGTTGTTTCCTGTGCTCATGTGAGGCCAGATCACATTGTATAGGTAATGACTGCCTGTAGACATCCAGAGGCAGATGGCTATACAGTGGCTGACACTAAAAGTAGAATTATATATTATGAAGAAAAATGGACCTTGTGGGTGTTGTTCACACTAATGCTTTGATGTATTATCAACCATGTTATGGTTCGTCATGGTGGAGCTATTTTAACTATACACTGTTTAGTAGTTTAATCAACAATCCGTAGGCTATGTAAAATCGAAATCAAAATGATACTGTTGAATATAATGAAGCTAAAACTACAATATTACCCTCTGAACTGTAGAATCTTACGAACTGCTTTTGTACAATACTTGATCAATCAATGTAAAATAGACCAGAACAAGTAAAAGTCTAAATATGACTACAGATGTATCAGCAAAACGTATCGTAATGTATCAAAAATAACTGTGCAGAATAGCCTCACGCATTAATATCTACACACATTTTTAATATTGTAGCTGGTTTGTGGTGATTTTATTTGTTGTCAATTTCTTTAGGAATGTGTAACTAATTTGTACTTTATTTGATTATTTACATTTTCTGCTACTTTATACTTCCACTTCACTACAATTTGGATGCAAATACTGTACTTTTTCCTGCACTTTATTTATTCGATAGCCTTAGTTACTAGTTACTTTACAGACTACACGCTGCAGCAGAGCCAAAGCACATTATTATATTTTAAAATCAGAAAAATCCTGAATATTGGATCCGATAATTGCCCAGGCCCACAGTATGCAGAATATACATACATGTAAATATATGTTTAATTTACTTTTACTTGTAGTACATTTATTGCCAGGAATTTACTTTTTATATTCAATTACACTTAATAGCTGATATTTTAAGTATCCCAAGTACTGTGTATGGGTGACTTAAACTTTTACCAAAGTAATATTTTAACATAATATCATTACTTGTACTCAACTATGACTCTTGGGTACTTATTACAACACTGCTGAAGCAAACTTCCATGACAATGGCTTTCACGCACTTCCAGCTTTTATGACCTGATATTGAAACCACTGCACTTTATTCTGGAATTAGCAAGTGTAACATCCACAGACTCCAGCTGATACAAAATACTGTTGCCAGGTCCTTGCTGCCCTTCACTGGTTACCTGAGTTTTAAAATTGATTTTAAGGTTTTATTGCTTGTTTTTAAAGCTTTGAATGGTCTGGCTCCTGCTATCTGTGATTTGCCAACTCCTTATGAGCCAGATTGCTGCTTGAGATCCTCTGGCAGGGGCCTGCTGACAGATCAAATTCCCAAACTCAGTGTCTTCCTTAAAACTCACATTTATCATATTTCTTTTTCTTAACTGAATGTATTGTTATTGTTTTTTTGTTTTTTTTAAATATTGTTCCTATCTTAAATTCTGGGTTTTATTGCATTTACTATTGTTTTTCTTGTAAAGCTCTTTGAAACTTTGTTTTTGAAAGGTGCTATATAAATAAGGTTTATTATTATTATTATTATTATTATTATTGTTGTTGTTGTTGTTATAAACCATGAGGGCCCCTTAGCACTGAAATATAGCCATGCATGGTAGTTTAATGTACAAAAGTGCATAAAGGCATTAGATTGTAAATATATGAACATATTGCGCCGTCAACTTTTTTTTGCGTGTCTGGAATTGCTCATAAAATTAACCCCAGTCAGGAAATCACATGGTTTCACAGGATCCCCGTCCTGTGAGCTTCTACCAACCGAGTATAAAAGTGAGCTGTGATAACGCTGCATCCAAGTGTGGGAAAGGCTGCTAGACATGCTTCAAGTGATAAGAGTGCTAAATATAGACGTTGTTTAAAGGAGACCATCATCATTAGGCAATTCTCTTTGAATTAGCAGAAGGGTTGAGAGAGAGAGAGAGAGACATACACCCATACACAAACACACACAAAAGTTTAATTTGTACAAGCTTAACTTTTCCTGGCTCTGATAAATTGGGGAAAACACTGCTTTCAAACAGCAGTTTTAATACGGTATCCATGGAGCAGGTTCATGCTTCAACAAACACTAAAAAGAGTTCTGTTAGAATCAGATGGTAAGTGGTGTTAAGCTTTTCTCAAATCGTTTGCCTCGGTTTTATTTGGGGAGCATGAGAAATTGGACCTGTAAAAGCAGAGGAGGAGAGAGTGAGGACAGCAGCATCTCACAAATAAAAGCATCTTTCAATACACAAACCTAGTATTCGAAATACAGTTTACCCACTTCAGAGGCTCACACACCGGCCTCCGAGACGGATGATTTATTTAACTTTGTTCCGCTTTATGTTATTCTGTCTTAGTGCGTAACATCAAAACAGCAGCTAAACAGCAGAGTGCCAAGCGTATAAATAACTGATCCGATGACCTGATTTTGTAATGAGCAGTCGCTGCTGAGCAACATGAATGTTTAAAATGATCAATATTGCCAAATGGTCCAGTGAGGCTGCAGCTCTATTCCATAACCGGGGGTCAAATATCACGAGTCAAACGAGGAGCTTCTACTGTAAATGAATTTCTCTCCCAGTGCAGACCTGCTGGAGAGTGATAAACTGGAGGAACTGGCTCACACACACACAAACACACACACACACATACGCACACACTAGGCCAAGCAGGGTTGTCGAGGAGCTGCCTTCCTCTCTTCAGACCACCGGAGGCAAATCTAAGTCTGCCTGGATCCCACTCGGTTCCCAGCAGATAGCGCATTGCGAGATGCAGCTCTCCACCCCGTAGCCATGCAAGAGCTAACATTCAGTGGAGCGAATGCTCAATTTAGGGGGAAGAGGATGAAAGAGGGAATTCTGTGCTGGAACTGGGGCTGGTGGGAGATTGCGAGGGGGATTTTTATTGATGCCCTGGGTGACTTTTTATGCACACAAGCAATAACCACCAAAGAGTATAACAGCTCCAGTGAGACTTACCAATAAACCCAAACCAGGGGCAGAGCGCTGTAATGACTTGTGGTCATGGAAGACTGGAGAGCTTTCTTTTGTTTTGCAAATAGTGGGTATCAGCAGGTGTTTTACACACTCTGATGAACAGATAGGGTGCACAAGGAAGAAAAAATGGATTCATCACCAGAGAACTGTCTACATGTTCAAGTGCTCCAACTCGTTCCCCGCCTTACTCAGCATATTGATTTTAGACAGTATGAACAGCCACCTGCAGTGAAAGCTTAAGATTGATACAGTCCCAGAGAGCAATAAATGGATCATTTGAAAGACATAGATGTGGAGGAGGGAGGGTGAGGGCTGTTTAGATTATAAGACGGTGAAATGGGTCATCGACACACCACTCAAGTGTGTGTAATCTGTGTGTGAGAATGACACTGGGAGTAGCCTTGACAGATGGGAATACCCATTCAGGTGAACCTGGAGCAATCAGCACCTGCTCACATTTCACACATTGGTTGAGCTGTTGAAACAAGACAGGGGAGGGTTTAGTGGTTAGTTTTCCTTCCGCCAAGGAGGTTACGTTTCCCCTTGTCCGTTTGTGGGTTGGTTGGTTTGTCATCAGGATTACACAGAAACTACTGAATGGACTTCCACAAAAAAGGATGGAGGATGGGCCTTGGCCCAGAATAGACCTTATTAACTTTTGGTGCTAATCCGAATAAAGGAACGGTTCCATTGCGAGAGAGTGTTTTTATTTTCTCAATTTTTGGTTAATTTCTCAGGGCATAATGCATGGATTTTGATGAAATATCTAGTTATTCAATGTTATTAATGCCAAAGAACAGGTTACAAAAGGTTTTAATATGACAAAAAATATCAATTAATAGAGGCCATTTGAAACTCCAAATAGCCCACAGATGGGTAGATTATTCGAAAATGGGCCCCTGTATACAAACATGTGACCTGCTACTCCTCCTATAGGTACAAAACATTGTAGTTGTTTTGAGTCTGTTTGTAGTTGTTTTGAGTCTAGTTGTAGTTGTTTTGAGTCTGTTTGTAGTTGTTTTGAGTCTGTTTGTAGTTGTTTTGGGTCTGTTTGTGGTTGTTTTGAGTCTGTTTGTAGTTGTTTTGAGTCTATTTGTGGTTGTTTTTGGGTCTGTTTGTAGTTGTTTTGAGTCTATTTGTGGTTGTTTTGAGTCTATTCCAGGTGGTTTTGAGTCTCTTTGTGGCTGTTTTGAATCCCTCTTTTAGGTGTTTTTTAATCTCTTTGTTGTAATTACGCCTCTCTTTGTTGTTTCATGTTTCTTTGTTGTCGTTTGACTTTCCAACAAGAAACGTTCTGGTTCAGCAGTCCTGGAAGGCCTGTACGATAATCCATCCATTTCACTAATTAGCACCCATGGCCACCCCTCTGTCTATGCCCCTGACTCCAGAACAGTTCAAATGGACTGACTGTGAGGTTTGATTTGAGACTGATGCCAACACATTTCACATTAAGTGCCTCAGTGTATGTTATTCTGGCCTTAACCAAGAGCCAGACATGGGATGCAATAAAGAGAGCAGACGGGCATCGCATTCTCTATCAGCTCATTTCATGCCTTCGCAAGAGACTGAGCAATCACACCTGACGGCTTCTGGACAACAAGCCTTTTGAGATGAGCCTTGCATTTTGTGCGGCATGGCAAAACAGTAATTGCCCTCCTTGTCAGGCTGTGTCATTAAGTCAGGCGAAGTGAAACATGCCGTCCGGTTAAAGCGATAGGACACACAAGAGGGAAAAGGCAGGCTGCTCGGCCGGCACAGCCCTGCGCAGAATGCCAAATAATTCAGCTGTTTACAAAGTGGAGGGATGGTTGTGTGCACCTGTGCAGTGGATCTGTGCGGTGACTTGGATAGGTCGATTATATTGAGACGCTGACAAATCAATGTGATGTGCATGCAAAAATATCCCCGGGCCCTACAGATGACATGGACATTGACAAAGAAGTGGAAATAATTATTGAGCTACTATTGAAGTAAATGATAAATTTAAGATATTATCGAACATGTTGAAGCATTAAAGTGAGCTTGAGCACCATAGGGGCCCGTGTCTGTGTTGTCGGGGGTCATGAAACATTTATAAATATACTTTTCTTTATTGATGTTAGCTCACACAAGGCTGCTTTAATCAATACTTTCATTTTAACAATGGATCACAGAACTACTTCTGTGAGAAAGAGGTCCCTCGTAATAACCCTCGGAGAAACGCCACCTAACTCTGCTGTGCCCCCTCAGCTCTGCAGGATGTCAAGCTTCTTTCAGCTCAGTGTTGTTTCTGGCCCCACAGCTGTATGCTAGCTACTCAGTCAACATCTGTGTTGTGTTCAGCTTGTTTCCGCTGCCCCCAAGTGGTCAGATCAAACATATCCTAAAATAATATTCCACTTATTCAGTCAAATACCAGGATATAGATTATATAATAATATAATTTGGTAGGCATTCATCGCTCCAAGAGGATGAATCTCGGTGACTTCAGCGATCCTCTGACCTTTCCTCCATCGCTATTGTCAGGTCAAAATTTCTAGTTTTCAAATACTCATGACTAAACACTTATGAAACTTCCAATCAGGCTCAGCTGACTTGTGTTCAGTAATAATTACAAAATGTCTGCTTGCCGACACACTTAACTAAGATGGTAAACTTGATAAACATCAGAACCTCCACTGTGGTCCACTGTGCATAAAAACCTCAAAGAGCACCATGAATGAAAACGTTTAGTCTTGCTAGGACACAATAGACGTTAAAGTCAGGGGAGACTTACCAATAAACATCAATCACAATATCTAGATTCATGCCCTTGTTTGTGTACTTCAGAAATGATAAAAGAACAAGCCTTCTCATTAAATAATAAAAGGCAGATAACATTTTAATAAAATGCAACACAGTACAAATCAATAGTCAACTTAATGCTCCACATGCAAATACAGACAAACTAATCCATATCGTTCACATATGAAGAGCATCTCATGAAACAGCCAAAAAAATAACATTTAAAAAAAACTCAAAATATCTTTTTTCCGAACATCAAATGAAAGGTTTAATACATAGGACTTTTAAACATGTTATTAGGACAAACCATCAGCATAGCAAACAGCCTCCGTTTCTTGATGACAGTGCAAAAGGTATATTCTTTTTTACATGGTGTGACACCTGGTAAACTCCAGGGAACTGTAACTTCATCAGTCAGGGGATTAATGGTATTCAGCCAAACCTGAAGCAATTCCTCATCAGCTTTTCAGTGCTTGCTTTGTTACACCAGTAAGTGACCGTTTCAAAAGGCTTGAAGAAGAAGACAGCATCTGTGGGTCAACATCAGACTGATAATAAACTTAAATGAAAAATAACTTAATGAGAAACTTAAGTAAGACTGGATGCTGAAGAAAAGATTTATGTTCACAGCACATGAAAAAGAAATCAAAGTATGCTTCTTTATGACCATTAACCGCTTTCAAGCACATGCCACATAGTGACAAATAATTGTGGGGAACAGTCAGTTGTGTATATGACCACTTTTACTGTACTTGCATTTAGTTTCTGTGGAAAAAGAAAGAAGATATTCTTGGCCATGGAGAACTGTTTGGTGGGCAATTTATATGATAAAGAATAAGAGGCCACATGTCAAACTCAACTCAGATGCACCAACGAGGGAAACAGCAGATAAAGGTGTGGTTGGATGGATGGATGATTGAACAGATGGGGGTGGGTGGGGAGTGGTGGGGTCATGTTTCACGCAGCCGACCGTCGACGGATGACAAACGCTCCCCTCTGCAGCTGTCCCAGGTAGATCCTCATCTTTGTACTGTCGCTCGTCTTCCTCACCCAAATCTGGAGAAGAAAAAAGAAAGACAATACAAGTGTTTAGAACTTAGGCATTACAAAGAAGCTGCAAGACAAGTCACTACAAACCACCATTATCTACCACAAACCAATTTGTGAGAAGACAGCCAAATTGTATTTGCATCTATATGTCAACTAAAAATCAATGATTGTGTTGATTAGAGTGGCATTAGCGCTTGTTACTAGCCGAACTCTAGCTCACAAAGATAAATATTTACCCGAGAGATGGGTAATGCCTATCTGACGACTCGAAGGTACCAGATTCACCCGGGTTTTGTTGCACTACTTCACTCCATACGAGGAAAGTTATTTTTAATGCTTTGGAAGCGTAATGTTATCCTCGCTTCAATCAAACTGGGTGCCATTTCATATAACTTACTGGCAGTGATGAAATAGCATACGAAAAATTGTAAAAAACACAAAAAACTAGACATTTGTTGCTGGCCTGAGCGGTTGTTGCAGCCCTTCCAGCAATTTGCATTGTGGGATTCGTTATGCAAGCAAGACTATCCAATGCATAATTGATATTTTTTCCAACTCAGTACGACATCCAGGTATATTTGGCATACTGCAAACTACATGCGGCATTTTGACTCAACTAGCATTTTCCCTGTGTATTATATTATGCATTGTAGCCGTTTTTGCACAAGGCCTCCTTTCACATTTGCATAAAAACACATATGGAATTGTGACGAGCATGGCGGTGTGTGTGGTATTGAGTCAAAATAATGCACAGTGTTTGTTTGTGCGTTCATGGTAATGATGGAACAGTGCAACAGTGTGGCTCACTGATGTGTTTTTAATGGGTTTTGGAGAACACTAGAGCTCTATGGCACAGAGGAATAAAATCTATCAAGCTTTAGTTGCACAGACACACTTTGTAGGAGGATGAATTCACTGGTCTTTTCGTGGCATTTGTTGACAACAAAGGCGAATACAGAATATCACCAGCCTCATCCTTGCCGTTTTTCTAAATGCGACAGGAGCTGGATGAGTACTAAAGCTCACCTCATTGGTCCCCACTGAGCTGATGACACAGCTAATCTTTGTGTTGTCCTTTGACTCCAGGTAGATGGCCTGGCTCTTGTGGTACCTGTCAGCATAAAAAGCACAACAAAAAAAAAAACAGCATTAATTCGTCATACACGGTGAGGAACGAGGCTAAGTGCAGACAGGAGAGGCGTTCATCATACATAATTTTACCCCGCTGAATTAACCACATTCCTCCTGAGATGGCACTAAATAGATAATTGGACTGGAAAGTCAAAACAAAAAGTCTGTTATTCTTTTTTAATGGCTCCAAACTGTCAGAGGACAGAACCAACCCAGGGGAAGAGACTGACAGCCAAAGCACTTGATCATTAACGGCCCACAGAAGAATAATGACGCGTGTGTCTCCCTGCAGCTTCTGTGAAAAGGCTTTATGGTTGTGGCGTCTTCTTTGGCAATGACTAAATTTGCCTTGAAAGAAAAGTCCACATAGCTCAAAGCTTTCTCCTCTCCCCTTCCTGTCTCTATCACCCGCTAATAAGACAGAATTCTCTTATTTTTACTCTACAAATGACCTTATGTTCTGACACATGTCTGATGCAAAGCTATGTCCTCAAAAAGAATGGCATCAGAGCCGTGCCTGGCCATAGATTTTCCATTCTCTTTATGTCTGCATCACAGCACTGGTTCTAGTACAGTCACCTACTTTGAATATGTATTTTTTATGGTGCTTTCAAGCACCAGCACTTATTCACCGGCTTCTAAGAAATATCTCTTTCTGTAGATAAAAAAGTGGCTGCCATGATAGTGGCTATAAAATGTCTGTTGGAGACCAACCACACAACAAATCCATCCAAACCATGGCAATGTGGCCATCTAGTGGTGATGCAAGCTGTCGTCAAACTATGAGAAAAATGGTACAATGTCCGGGGGAAAATGTAAAATTCCCATTTTGAGGATGAAAGTTCAAAGTCACCATCTTTTGTCGTAGTAAAGTTTCCCCTCCTCGATGCGGGCCTCGTAACGCTGGGAGGGGTTCTCCATGGGAGCGGAGGGGACGTGCTCTGGAGACGAGGGAGACACTGAAAAGGGAGAATCACCTGATTAATATTTTTATGCAAAACTTCTCTACTAATAGTGTCATTTTTTAAGCAATAGTTTTGGGATATTTTGGGAAATGTGCTTATTTACTTTCTTGATGAAAGGTGGGGGAGATGATCTCTCCGCCTGTTGATTATAAGGTTACAACCACCAGCTGGTTAGCATATCTTAGCATTAAGATTCGAAACAGGTAACACAATCTGCCTTCCAGCTCACTAATAACAAACTGTTTAATTTATACAAAAACTATTCTGCTGCGTGCCGGACTATTTCTTAGCTGGGTGACTTCCTCAAGACTACGGTGATGACAAGACTTCAGGAAGTTACTGCTAAAGTCACAAAATAGTCCAGAGTTCATTTATCTTTGGACTCAGCCTGGCTAGCTGCTTCCACCTGTTTCCAGTCTTGGTGCCAAGCTAAGCTAAGCTAGCCAGCTGCTGGCTGTAGTTTCATATTCAGAGTACAGACATGAGAGTGGCGCGGATTTCACCATGTAACACAGCAAAAGGACAAGCAAAATAGCACATTTCCCTAATTTTTCAAAGAAGTTAATTGTGCATGACAAGTGGAATTAAATGAAAAAGGTGAGCACTGACGTACCTGGTCGTTTTGGAGACTTAAGCTGTAAAAGAGAAGGTGGGAAATTTGTAAAAGAAATAATTAGACAAGCAGTTACATACATAAAATTCAGAAATTCAGAACTTACCTTATTAAGTGTTCTTAGATCTTCCATTATCTGTTCATCTGTTAACAAATAATTTAGCTGAGGTTTGAAGAGTTAAGGAGGCATTTTTTCACAACACTTAGCTGAGTAATTTAACCAGTTCCACAGATGGAGTTGATCGTGACCTTTGACTATCTGAGAAAGTACAAATACTACCACTAAGATTATGTGAAGGATATCTGGTGCAGGTTTTCTCCGTTTGTCTGGTATTGGCACTGGATCATTGGGCCGTCTCCTCAGCTTCCGAGTCATGATAGGTTTTACTTCCATTGAGTCTATGTTTGAAAGAAATAATGACAAACTAAGATCAAACAGTAACATCCAAATAATGTAAAACCTTATTAAAATGCACAACTTTGTAATTCACTTAAAATAAATACAATTTAAAAATTATATCCCACACAGACAATTCAAAAGGACAGACCGCAAAGTTATAAACTTTTAAATTACTGTATCTGAAAGTGCTACTTTAAATCAGACAACTTAATATTGAAGTTTCTCTTCCACCCACATATATTTTCTTTGTTTTACCCCATTTCTGTCTCTTCTGCTGAGCAAGTCCCTGATTAATAATCCAGTTCTGGCTCCCTTACCGCCTGTCAGCTCCATTGTTAATTTTTCGTTCTCGATCATCTTCTTCTTCTCCTCCAGTTCTGCAATTAGGTTTTCCTTCAGTTCAACTTTTTTATCGTCGAACTCCTTCACCGCTGCCTTCTTCTCCTTGATGTAGTTCCTCTCCACCTGCTCTGTCTGCAGACAGTTTGAGAGAAAGAAATGATGGAAAAGGAAGGAATGCATTCTGGTTCAATTTAACATAAATCACATCGGCCGCTTACTAAGATGAATCACACTCACCTCAAGCTGGAGGAACAGATCTGTAAAGGGAAAGAAAAAAAACAACTGGTCATGTAGATCAAACCTCTGCCCAATTCCACTAAAGTTTGATTTAAACAAGATAGTTTCATCCCCCAAGATTAGTGGTCAGGACTACAGTCAACCACAACATGTAAAATACTGACACAAGTTCATTACAATTTAGTTTCTGACATTCAAACCACTTAAAAACATATTGAGAAATGGGATATATGAGCATTGAGCATGTATATGGGCATGGCTGCAGTTGCTGTCATTTAATTATGAACCTTCTAGTTACCAAATGTCAACATCAAGGATTCATTTAAGGCTTTGAATATAATACTTTCATGGCAAACACTTCTCTTCTTATATGCATAAACTCTTGCATGTGGGCAAGTTTCCCTTTCCCAGTTCTCACGTGTGAGCAGTTGTTTTGCAGCAGTGTTTATTGCCAATGTTCTCCCCTGGTCAAACAAATCAAACTAAAGCAGGAAGCACTACAACATTTTAATAAATCTGTGGATGCATCAGAAGAAAAGCACAGCGTGCCGTCTCTAAATATCGCTCAACTTGCCTGCATTTCGGAGTCTCTCTTTGTACTGCTGGTCCAGCTTCTTCATCCTCTTCTGATACTCCTGCAGCGTACCTGCAAAGAGGAAGTGTCATTTACCAAAAGTGAAGATCTATGCAATCATGTTTGCTTAGAGAATGTTATAGTATTATCCAATTATGACTCAGATTTGTATGTTGGGTGAGAGCAATTGTAACCAAAAGTTAATAAAACTTAAAGAAACTGTTAATTAAAATGCATCAATGTTTCCTTGATATGCTGCTTATCACCAACCCACAGTCTCGTCTAGATGACACTGATATTGTTCCTGCATCTGGATTTACAAAGAGCTCACAGCGTGTCCCTACACAACTTCTACACTCGCTCGTAGGAGAGCTGATTGTGCTACAGCCCAGCCAGCTCAGAAATGGTTTTTATCAGATCAGCAGACAGGCCTCAGGATTCAGAATGAGCTGTTTATGTCAGAAGACTGTTAGTCAGCAGTTATCATCAGTTTCTCATCTGGTTCTTCTTTATAGCCAGAGACAGTGGGTGCACTTTTAAACTTCCTCTGAAGCTGCCTTCATGACCTGATGATGTAATCCCTAACCACCATGAGCAACCAGTCAGGATCTGGTTATGTCCTGTATCCCCACGCACACACAAATCACATCCCACAAGATAGAGAGCAACAGTAAAAGTCGTTCACATTTGGAAAATTCCTAACACACTAAAGTCAGAGGAAAAACGCTAATCACCTTCTTGTAATTGCTGCAACTGTCTTTTCAGGGAGGCCAGCTTGTCTTGGTACATTCTGCAATGAAATAAACCAGAGATAATATCACATTTCCATTCTCTGTGTGCAGCAACAGGGGCAAACAAACAAACCTTCACCTTCAAATGATTTGTATTAAGGTCAAAACAGCTGAGCTGTGGTTGGCACAACACTTACTGCTCTTTGATTTCAACATAGTCATCCTCGTCGTGCTTGGCAAGGTCTGTTTCACTGGCATCTTCCGTGTCTGGCATAACAGAAGAAGAACAGACTCAGATCTCAGCTAAAACACGTAATATACTCTGTATATATTCCTGCATTTGTTCTTTTAGCTTTGCCAACACAAACGTGATACAATGAAGTTTCGTCCAACGTCAGACAGAAAGAAAGACAGACAGACGGACAGCAGTGATCTGTGGAGATCAGATGACGTGCGTGGCACTGGTAAGGTAATGGTGAACACCCTGCTTGGGAATGCCCTCTGGGTGGTTAGATTAGGAAACAGAGGAAATCCAAGTCTGCCAGATCACACACTATATGTCTTCGGATCGACGTCAGAGAAAGTTCAGCTAGACAAAGCTAAGGCTTGTAAATTTAATCCAGAAACATCTATGTAATGACCGATAGAAATATAGCTATTACTTTGAGTGTCAAGCATTTGCCGCATGGTAGGATTAATCAGAAACGGTCCCCGGCTAACAACTCTCTCAAGACAAGCTAACATGTTTAGGCTAGCGCGATGTGGCAAACTTGGGAGCCAAGTTTATAAGCACCAGCTGACCTAGGTCAGTCGGCGTTACCTTCAGAACCAGACACAAGAGAAGGGTAAGGCCCGGTCATGTAAAGCTGACACAGCAGCTTTCATTTTCGGTTAGCATTAACGTGCTAGCTTAAGTTAGCTAGTCTACTGTTTAAAGAGTAACCCGACTCTCGCTCGCGTAGTTGGGTATAACAGAAGCGTCAACATATCCCGAGGAGGAGAAAAATAAGTCCAGCTCGTCGCTTGGAAGTCAGTGTCAGGAAACTAGCGAACCTTGTAGTGCTGTCATCGCCTCGCTTTCCTCTTGTCTTTCTTTCTCGTACACTGCAACCCGTCCTGTCTCACTGAATAGTGTGAAAAGGGCAGTGCAGTGGACACAGCACGCAGGGTTTCGGCTGCCTGCCGACCTGTCAATGCTCGAAGCTAACGTTACGTAGCTAGTTGGCTAATTGACGCTATGTAACGTTACCCCGAGTGGAACATCATTCATTAAAACCAAGTTAGTCCAGGCGGACTGAAACACGCCTAAAGTTGGCTTAATTTAAGTAACAGTTACGTTTTGTTGCCAACGATTACGCACGATAACGTAAAGCCAGTGTGGCGATTTATGTAGTAATAACTGACCGATGCCTAGCGGCACGCTAGCTGGTTGGCATGTAAACAAGGCGAGACTTTTATTAAATAATCATTAACCGTGGGCTCAATTTTCTATCTGCACGGGGAAAGTCACCGAGTGCAAGCGATTTAATTGTTTTTCATCACCTGCTTCCGAAATGTTTCCTGACTGGACGAAAAGTTGGCGGGCGGCAGTCGGGTAGCTAACCTCCTGTCTTGCTAGCAAGCTAACTACGTGTGGCTGAAGCTCGCATTGGACTGTTCCTCCAGAATTGGAAACAAGGCGTTATAATTTTGCTTGGGAAGTGCTACAAAGTGCACACCGCACTATGCGAGAAACCCTTTCCTAATAGAGCGAAATCTGCAAATCACTTTAAACACTGCAAACAAAAATGGTCTGAATTTATGCAATAATCGCGCGTTTCCGTCTCTTTTCCAACAAGTAGACCCAGCCGGAGCGTTTGGTCAAAACGTTCAGCGTTACCTTCTTCTGAGTCTCTTCCCCTAAAACTCCGATCGTCGTCGTCATCCACGCTATCAAGTTCTTCTTCATCATTGTAATAGTCCACCATAGGTGATAGCAAAGTCGAAGCCATTTGTTCGCTTGCTAAATGTAAACAAACACAAAATAAACAATCGATTTGTGTTTTGCAGCTTGCTTGGAACAGCGCCTACAACTGGCAGGACCTCGGAGTGTCAAGCTGTCTGACCATATGCCTGTATGCACTGATTGCCGTAGTAAGTTTTAATATGATTAAACGCCTCTAATGTGATTTTTTTCCTACAATCGAAATCACGAATGTAAGATGATGGATACCAGTTAATAATCAGCGTGTTTTCTATGCGCATATCCAAATCTAGAGTACAACTTTTAAACAGGCATATTTCCGGACGCCAAGTGCTATGGGGTCTCTTTGTTTTGGCTCCATGAATCTACTATAGTTGGCTCGCTATGCATTTAGTTTTGCAACACTTCGAGGATCTGCGAGGAGTCAGTGGCTGATCACTTGTAAAATCTAGTTTATTTTAATATTTTTTCTCAATTTAGTCACCAGCACTGAAGCTCTATTCCTGCCTCCTTTCTGCTTTCCCGCGATATAACATGTTTATCTAGTAATCAACCCCATCACATGTGAGACATTTTCAATTGTTAGGTATTAAAAGAGTCAGCCACATCAACTTATCAACTATATTTATGTAATCTCCCAATATCGTAGTATAAATGCTGTCTTAAAGCCTTTACAATATTGTCAGCAACATAACACTAATGTTTTTTTAATCACACGAATTGGCCCATGATTATCTAGTCGTCCATTTACTCATAAACAGACAAAGTTGTGTGTTAAAATCCAGAATCAGCCATATGTAACGGTGTGTGTGTGTCAACTCGTTTTTTAATGGTGATTTTCTTTCACATTTCCAGAAACAATATGGAAGACACAAACTCTGCGTCCCCATGCGTAGCTATGGCCCTTTGTGCTATATTCCTCTGACACTTATGCTTAGTATGTAGGCACAAAAGCTCATTGCAAGTCTCGTCATCATGCCACCATTGACAACACAAAGGTACACGGTTTAATGCAAAATCACATGATATTATATATTAGAGTCCCTCTGCCAAAATCTCATTAATCCTTAGAT
The DNA here is from genome assembly GCF_040436345.1 of Pagrus major. Lineage (NCBI taxonomy): Eukaryota > Metazoa > Chordata > Actinopteri > Spariformes > Sparidae > Pagrus > Pagrus major. The sequence goes on from NC_133219.1 coordinate 19,950,840, forward strand.
CCCTGCTGTGACGTTTACCCGCCCACTTAGTATCATTACTGCTTTGTAGGGAGCCCTGGGAACATGAAAAATAAATGATAAGAACATATCAAACAGTGGTAACAGGCTTTTGAATTTAAAAGCCTATAGACTAGTATCGACTACTACTTTGGTCCTTGAGTAAACCATTCTATGCAGTTTCAGATAGTGACCATAATACTGAAGGCTGCTCTTGAATTAGCCTCTTGAAGGTATCCAGGAGATGTGGACCCCACCTTGAAAAGCCTCCTCCTGCTGACCATGTGTGATCACAAGGGCTTTTGTGGCCACCTGAACAATTAGTCCATTAATGTATCAGTTTATTAATACTCTGGTAATCAATTAAATGATTATCAAAATTATTTGTCATAAAAGCCCCATTGGCATAATGGATAAGGCACTGGCATCCTAAACCAGGGACTGTGAGTTCCCATCTGGGGTCTTTGTTGGGCTTATAATCCAGTTTTCAATGGATGGGTCTCAGCTTTGTGAGCATTCTTACAAATAGTCCAACTGTCAACGTGTGTTGGACCGAGGATTAGACAAAAGGAGACATTTGCAGGCTCATTCTTGGGGTATAGGACATTTTTAACAAACATTTTTCATATGTTTTATAGACCAAATAATTAGTCATTCAATCTAGAAAGTAACTGATAATGAAAATAATCATAAGTTGCAGCCCTAACTCTGACCAATAGCACTTTTTTCAATAGCAGTCACTTGTAGATGTAGGTCAGTCTGTATGTGCTCTTCCAGAATCTGCCCTGTCAGCAGACATGCAGCTCGGTTTTAGCATATTATAGACATGACTGTATGAACAAACACAGATTGAGAGACACTCTGAATACCAAAATGCAAGATGAAATATTCAAACAGGTTTGATCGATTTCTTTCAGGCTCTGTTTCTTTTCCCAGGCTGAGTTTGAATCTTTCATCGTGAATTTGGTGTCCTCATTTCATCAATCCAATATGAACAACCTGATTTTTAGACCTGTGGCTTTTTAAATCAGAATTTGAGCAATTTAAACATTGATCTGATTTAGTGTTATTTGAATTTCAAAATGATGTATTAAGTAGTGTTTAAATTCCACAATAAGGTATCCATTTGCCTATGAGATGCAAATCATCAATGCTATTATTTGCTTCTATACTGTGGATGTATGTTATGTAATGTCAGAAAGTAAATATTCAAATAAAGGATTGTTTCCCCAATCTAATAATGCTCCTCAAGTGTGTGTGTGTATGTTTTTTTTAAAGGACTCACTTCACTCACTATCTGATATTAAATGTACCTTAGTATCAAAAATAATTTTCTTGCAATAAATGTAAGTATCAAAAGTACAAGTAAAATTATGCATATATCAACATGTATGTATATAGGCTACTGTATACCATGGGTTGAATTTATCAGCCTTGGTACTAATTGGTACTTTGGTATGGGTAAGTCACCCATATGAATAGTGCTTGAGTAAAAGTCTTTGCCAAAGTGTGTATATGCATTAATACAGCCAAACTGATGCAAACATGAAAGTTAAAAAAACAAAAACAGTTACACTGAGTAAGTCTGTGGTCTTCATAAATTTCCTGTACTGATGAACATCCAGTATATTGCTTCGTGACTGTTACAGTTCAACCGTGACAACAGCAGGTGGTAGCATTGCACTGGAAACATTGTGGAGGCGAAGCGGCTTCACTGACACTGAAGTTGCAACAGAATCGGGATGACTCGTCCATGCATCTTTCATGATTTGCGAAGGAAATAAGCTGCAGCGTTGTTGGTCGTTTACTTTCGCGTTGGCACTTGTTATTTAAAGCGGCACTGATCAGAGAGATACTTCATGGCGGAGCATTTTCGTATTTGACGTGGATAAACCAAATTACGCATGAGACACTTGCAAAAACAACAACAAAAAAAAACGACCGCTCGCTGGTGTTAATGCTGGAGAAACGACACCTGGGGAGCGCGCCTGCTTCTTCTTCTGCACGCACTCCGCAGCGCGAGTCAACTTTATTTCCGCCTGTCTGTCAAACTAACTGTCAAACACGCGCGAGGGGTTGTGCTCCTGCTGCTCCGTCATTCAGGAAGTCCGCACCAACTGACAGCACTTCGCAAAGTCACACCGTCATCTCCAGAGTCGGACTAAACCCCACTGAAGTGAGCACGCCATTCAACAACGACGACTTTTACTGAAGGTGAGCGTCTTTTCCCGCTCTGTTGTTGCGTCGCCGCCACTGTTTGTCCCCCCTTTTAACGGTTGGACAGCCTCTTGCTAGCGAAAACGAAATGACACTTCCTCTTGTCTCAACGGCGGAGCTACTGTAGCTAAACGACAAAAAAACAACAAAAAAAGAGCAGTAAAAGTGGACACAGGGGAAGTTGTAAGTGACCACCATCGCCTGGTTTCGACGTTGTTCGGGCTTGTTTTGTTTCATCGCTCACTCCGCTCAGACGCGGTGAGTGCACGGAGCAGCATCGGCTCGCCGAGGGGGGTTAAGTGCGTAGGTTTGCCTTGGAAAGGTCTTGAGCCAAGTGCTTGTTTTGTTGATCGATGTGTTTGTGCACCTGCTTCGCATCTACGCCGCGATTCGGAGACTTTACGTCGTGGACTGATGAGGAGGAGGGGGGGAGAGACGCTTCACTGTTTGGTTTGTCCCTCAGGGGGTGAGTATGGAGAGCGAAGCGGATGACAGGTCGTAATGAAGTGTACAGTCGGAAGAGGTGGAGGGGGTGGTGGGTTGTAAAGACGACTTGGCGGGTGGACGATGTGTAAACTTGTGCTAGGTTTTATTATTATTATTTTTTAGCATTGTCACGCAATGTGTGCCAGTCTGCGTGAGTCTGTCACATCCAAAATGCCTGTGGTACCTTCCATTGCACCCTACATTGTTGTGAGTGAGATTTTACTATCAACGCACATTCACAATGGCTTTCACCGTCCACAACACACGACCCGAACCACATTTTTACTACATCTTACTACGTCTGTCTGCACTTGCAACCAATCGAGCATTGCCTGCATCCTTGACACTTTTCTATGCACGATTTATATTGTAATACTGGCTTGCATTCATTTAATACAAAAGGCAGTAATCGCACGGTATTCATCTGTTCATCATCATCTGGTTTTTTCCCCCCTGGTTTGAGCGCTACAATGGAGCTCGTCACCTGAACGCAGCACAGCGCTCGGTTAAATATTCAGCGTTAAAAGTAAATGTATGCTAACGTGACGCTCTCGAAATGGCAGATGCAGATAGCAAGCTGAGCACCAAAACCCAAGCTGACCCAACATGATGTCATCTCTTGTGTGTAGAGCGCATGAGTGAGAGGCAGCAGACTCGTGTTTCACTGCTAAACTGTGTCACTTGTGAAGATGCATGTTGAGAGAGCATTCAGTCCATTCGTCATGACGTTGCACCTGCATGTCATTTCAATCGATTTCAGACATTTGTTTCCGCTCAAGAGGTGCAAAGAGTTGATGTGGTGTGATTCTCTGCATTTGTTTTTTGCAGAGAAGAGTTTGCTCGCCTCCTGAGTAAGTAGTGTCAAACTGATGTCATGTAAAGAGATTATGATCTTATGAGGATTTGTGCTCCTCTTTATAATCTTTTTTGTCATTATGTCTCCAGTCAAGTGTTTCAGGGCCCTGCTTCAGGGTTACAGCTGACAGGATTTTGTTCAAAGGGCACAGTCCTCTCCCTTGTTCACACAACCTATATCTGGCAGCATCATACGCAACCTATTGACCATGCAACCGAGAGAGGGAACAGAAAGCGACACACTTCCTTATAAGTGGTGGTATCTATCTAGGGCAGTTTAGTTGTTTATCAGGATTTTGTCATTGTCGGGTAAACGTTTCACTCTTAATTAGGGTTGCAACCAGAACATCACAGTGCACCTTTAAATGAATGAATACAGAGGGGGCTCTTTTTTCGTTGAACAAACACAACATTATAATTTTGCGAAATCTTATGTCCTGACAAACTTGATAAAAACTTGAAGTATATACATTTTCAACAACACAAATTAAGTAGACTTTGATACTGCAATATGCAAATGTGCACAGTATAATTACTTTCCAATTTCATTCCACTGCAACCCTGCTCGTAAAATAATACTCAGGTTATGACATGCAAAATGCTCCTTTCTTGTACAGCTGGGTCCAAGTGAGGTTAGTCACACCTGGTTTTTAAAAAAGCATGTTGTGAAACATAATCAAAAGATGATTGAGTTGTTATGTTCCCCTTTGCTTTCGTTTGGTCTTGGTTTAACACTTGATGTTTCAGGTTGCTAAATGTAACATAACAACAGGCTTCCTTTAGCTGGGCAGAGGCAGTCATAAGCATAGTGCTAACAGTCATGTCTTTTTATAGAGCCGTGTGAGAGATTATTGAGACGTTAGCCAGGGGTCTTCTCGTGAATTTGCACAAATCCCTTTGAGTACCAGTGTTGTGTGAGTGTGTGTGTGTGTGTGCATGCTGATGGATGCACTGGGAAAAGGACACATCAGCTGCTCTTGACAATTGGCTGATGTGGCTGTCAGAGACAGGGGGGTGGAGTGGGGGTGGGAGCCAGACATGCTCTCATTGACGCTATGTTCACACTAAAGCAGGCTACCATTTGCACCCGGGACTTGTTTAAATCAGATTCAAGATTGGGCTTGAGTCAAATTGTTGGAGCAAACATATTTTAGGGCAGTGCCAACAACAAGCTACTAGAAGATTTTGTGTATCAAAATGTCTTGATATTTGTGAGGTTTTGTCAATTATGTCACTCTAGCCAAACAGGCATTTTAAAGGTCAGATTCCAATAAGTTTGTGGAAGTTTCATCCACCAAAATGTTACCAAATGGTCAAAAGAGGGTTTTGGCCTAGCTGCATGTCTTCCCTGCGCTCTTTTGCGGAATCTAAGTCTGAGAGAGCTCTGTGTAAGTAGTTGAATATTATTTCTGGCCTACACGATTTACGTTTTTAATAAAGTAATTGTTTTACATATTAATAATGAGTTATTTTAAGACACGTTCTTATTGCAATGACTTGTGGGTAATTTGTGATTAAGTAAATCGGTAAAGTCTGTTGAGGTCTGCACCCCCAAACAGACATTTGGATGCAGCCTGTCTGTTTTAGGTTGTCACTGTTAAAATAAAGGCCAATAAAGTCAGGACCATTCATAATTTTCATTTTTACCTTAATGAATATCAAAAATAGGAATAAGAAAAATAGGGAATGCCACAATATCTCTTAAATCACTGTTGAACGAGTGTATTTCAGTTTCTTATGATGATTTTCTGAGATGTGGTTAAAGTGCAGAAAAATCTACGAAGTGAATCTTGTGTTTATTTTGTCAGACAGGATGATTCCAAGGTCAAGAATAGTCCTTCGCACTCTCACAATGTAGTTGGTCTTTGTGACATTATTTTGGTGTTTCTGGTGACAAACAAGTATAACACACTAGAGCAGTGTTCCTGCTCTGGTGTATCGAGACCTGGTTAATAAAACCGAGTTAGAGATGAAACCTTTATTGTGTAATAGTTCTTTTCTGGTGTTCAAAATGAGCACTCGCAGAGCAGAGAGAGCCAGCGGTGACAGAAAGTTGGCTTCTTGTCATTTGTGTTACGTAGCACCAAACCATGTCTTTGCAAGCACCATTCTGGATGAAACTTGTCCAAACTAAAACATAGTCTTTGGATTTAACTTCTCTGGAGAGCATGATCAAGATGCAATGGTGAGGGGAGATTTAACCCCCCCTGGCAGAGGGGGTTAATACATGACCTGCTCTGTGAAGGGTTTATTTATCTGTGTTTGAGTGAAGTTTAAAATATAAAGCAAAGCGTGAGGTGGCTGCCTCTCCTGTCCAAGTCTTCACCCCCCAAACTTCCAGGAGACCTCTTATGCAATAATTACGTTACGCTCACACCAGCTTTTATGACGGCAACATTTTGTACCAGATTAATCTGAACAGTGATCAGTGGATTTTCTCATGGAGGCAGTAAATCAATGAACATCTTTCAAACTGCATAACAAGAAGGGAAAGCTGCATAGTAGAGAACAGTGGGAAGGACATCCTCCAAATGTAGTGACCAGACTGAAATCCACATGGTGGCAAGTATTCAATAGACTGCAGAGTGTTTGAGGAAGACATTGAGACTTGGTTTGCAGTAAATCTGTTTTTCTGTTGCTGAGCCTAACCTAATAATTTGTCCTTGTGTTGCCTGTACATTTTCACTTTTCAAGGAGGAGATAGACTCAATAATACCTCAATTGCTACTCCTTAATAACAGGCATTTCTTGTTTCTGCAGGTGCAAGTCGTTGTTAAATGCCACAGCAGTTTATCTGTACAGCAATCACTGCCTCTCTGTAAACAGGCTACAGTAGTTACAATTGTTGGTGTGACCTATATGTGCCAGTTTGAGCTTCTGCTTCACAGCTCTTCTAATGTGCTGCAGTGCCTAATGCAATCTCTTTCAGTCTCAGTTGAAGCCCGACTTGTCTAATTTAAGAACAACCAGAAGGCATTCAGGCAGGATTTTGGCCTTACAAAACCTGGGCCTATTTTAATTAGCACTGAAAACAAGACTTTTGACAACCTCCTGTGTCCTACTGTGACCTGGTAAATGATGTCTTACCAGAGTGTTTGACTCTTCCTTCCTCCCCCTCCTCTTTTCTGGGGTCGTGTGGATGTCAGAGTTAACAAGTTTACCTGTTTTGCTGTCGAAGAACCAAGACAGGCCCACCGGTAGGGTAGGCCCATATTCCTTATGGCTTGCCACCAACCCTGTAATGAGTTTAGTGGCTGTGTGCTAGATCGGCTCTACATATCTGTGAGACAGCAATTATTATGTGTTCCTCGAGTTGAAACCCTTGATGCCAGTGGAGAAAGTCTTGGCAGGTTTTGTTTTGCATCTAGGGCAACCTGTGGAAATTTCTCCTCCCTGCTGACTAATCCATCTCAGCATCTCTCACAACTCTGTGCTGAAAGCGATGAACTTTTTTCCACTTCAGTGTGATGGAAGGCTGACTTTTGAAAAATATTAGAGAATTGTCAGTTTAGCCGGTGCTACAGCAGTTTGGTGGTTTATGCCACGGTAGCAGAGCGCATCAAATATTAAAGCGCTGCTGTCAGGCTTAATGTTCTGCAGTGATCTGGTTTAGCATGTCTAATATAGGAATGCTGTCTCAGATGACAAGGAGAATTATGCCCTCCCTACCCCCACATTTCCTCTACTAGCAGATGTGTTAACATGTACTGCTTTTAATGGTGATTTCAAAAGACAGCATAACTCTGCACTGCTGCAAGATCATGGTCTTGTGAAGCCAGGAAGAGAGAGAACCAGCACAGATATTTGGTAACAGGATTAATCTAAAGTAGCAATAACACTTTATTTAATTATATCATCATGAGGACTGCATACGCATGACCATGTTAACAGCAGGTGCATCCCTAAGCATTCCTATGGTAGGCATCGATGCAATGTTCGTACTCAAGACATCTACCTTCTCAAATAAATGTGTGTGTTTCTAAGAAGAGAAAACGATTTTTTTAAAATAATCTACTTGGTGGTTGGTAGGGTTGTGCTATATGCCGAAATATATCGCATAAAAAGCGTCTTAGATTTTCTTCTTGTGCTTTATCGTTATTTTTGAAAATTACACTCTTTGGGCTATATTTTTTTGTAATTTAGACGTCGTTTTGCTTTCCTTCACATGGATGCAGGCAGGAAATTTGCATAAAGGCAACACAAACAAACATTGAGTAGATTGAAGGTGAAACAGAATGGGGTAGTGACGAACAAGGAGTTATACTACGTAGGGCTTCTCTTGCATGGATATGGTTTGAGTAGAGGCTGACAAGGACCAGAAAACTACATTTTAGAACTATTGTGTTTGCAACTAGAGGAGAAAAGGGTTTTCTATTTACATTTTTATATATATTAATATATTAATATTTTATATTTTGTTACACAAATCATTGAAAATGATGGTTCTAAATAAAAGGAGAAAAATAATCAAATATGAGTCAGTACTTTTTTCTTTTCAAGTATATAATTCAGAAACGTAATAAGAAATAGGCCTTTTCATGTCTTAATTTTGTGTAAACCATTCATTGAATTTACAGAAAATGTGCTATATGTTAATATGTATCTGGATATGAAACAACCAATGTGAGATCATGGTCATATCACACAGCCTCAGCGGTCGTTGTCCATGAAGGCCCGAAAGGCCCGGTCACGATCAGAAACTATTTCACCTGCATCTTCTTCTTTGATTTGATGGAAACTGTGTACTTACACCACTGACCGTGATAGGAGTCACAGGGAAAAATGTGAAATGGATCTAGTCATGGCCCAGCAGCTGGTGCAGACCTGAGTCATGGCCTTGGTCTACTGAAAGCTGTCTCGGAGGGGAGGAAGTCACGGCCCAACAGATGTCTCATCAACAAATGCCTCCCTAGTGAGTGTGCCACTTCTGCTGTTCAGTCGTCACCTCGCACTGTTGAAAATTGTCTTTGTCTAACCAAACGGTTTAGATCTTTGGTGAGCGGGAGGATCCAGCTGTCATCAATTGAAGGTTTCAGATGAAAAATATTGCGTACAGTAAAGGACATGTACTTGGCCTTTTTAAATGTATGCTTGTGTCTGGAGGCACATGCCAGCCTTTATTCACCTGGCATGCCCTTTTTCTTCACACCTCTCATAGCGTCTTTGGCGCTATAGCGGCATCTGGCTTAACTTGTTTACCGCACGCAATACCGATATGTTATAGACTGAAATGCAGAACAGATTGGTTGTTAAATACGTCATTCTTTCTTGTGCATTACATTGACTGTTCCTCCCTTTATTGTTTTCTTCCTCAAGCATACTAAACCCGCTGTCATAAGAGAGGCATTTGGGCAAGTCAGCCTCTCTGGGTGTGGGAGGTTAGCATGAGCAACTTGATTATAGCCCTTCATTAGAAGCGCGCCTCCAATCCTCTGGCGAGGTTGCAGCTGTGGCCATGAACCCCCCTCCTTTTTTTTTTTTTCCTCCAACCCCTATTATGTCCGGCTACATCTGTCTTCAGCTCTCCTGTGAAATCTGCAAGCCTCTCTCTGCTCTTCCATGACTAGGCCAAGTTGCAGTGCTGGCGGATCATGGCTGCAGTCAGCATCATCACCAAAGGAGAGTTCCCCATTGCTGATGGCAGACTTGTCTTATCTCTGCCCACCACCACCCCTCCTGGGCCTAGGGCTTAATTTAGCTCAGCAGAATGAAGGAAAGGGCTTAGCAGGGGTATTTTTAGAACTACATGGTTCACTGTAATAGGGGTCTTTAAAAAATTCAAAGTGTCATGTCATAGGCTTTCGTTTTGCGTCTGTTATGCTAACTCTCTCCTGCATGCAACCGGCTGGGAAAACTCCAGTATGTGCGGCTAGCTTGGCAGAGTGGGGCATGTCAGCTTGGCTTAGGATGCATGATTGTGATGGACACATTTGCTGATGTGAGTGGGGGTGAGGTAATACACTGCACCACACTGGGTCTATTTTGGGAGCTTCCTTTGCCTGCCCAAAGCGCTTTTGTGTCTCACAGTTCTACATCATAATTTCTACTCGGCTCCTTTTAGAACGTGTTTTCAAATGTCTTTCATTTTTTTAAGTGTCGCTGCAGAACAATTTTCAGTTGTGTGTTGGTTGCGCACTTATATGGCAGCTCAGCATTCGGCACTGCGGCCAATGTTGGTATTATTTAATGACTTTTGATAAGCTTTGATTCAGAATTACCAAATGATGCAGGGCTTTTAAGGGTGATGTCGCCAGTACTAAGATCGCCATGAACCCTGGCTGCCACAGAACCTGACGTAAATGCTTGATAACTCCTCATCTGTTGGGCTACCAGAGAGTGTGCCAAACCCACCCCATCCCCCCCAGTCCCAAGAGAAACTAGGCCTCTGCCCAAGCTCTGTGCAGCCCTAATGCTGTGACTGGACAGCCTCCATTGGGTCAAGTGGAGATTTGCCTCTGATGAATCTGGGGGAGATTGTGTTGTGCTCTCACCCGCCAGCAGTGAATCAGGCTAAATGTGACTTTAATTTTTTATTTTTTAGTTAAGTCTATGGCTCGGCCTGGCTGAATATGTGTTGCTGAATATCACAGGATTTCCTGCCAATAACTTACAGATCAAGACAACATCATGGCTAACGAATTATGAAGGTTACACTATTTCTGTTGAGCAATTGGACAACACACATGTTCTTGAGTTTCAACCTACTCCAACAATTGTTGCCATTATCTCTCCAACGGAGCTTTTAGCTAACCCCTGATTCATCAGACTGTATGTGAATGGTGTGTCGTATTGCATGAGGGAATGCGTAGAGTAGGAAAAAGAAGGCAGTAAGAGCCAAAACAAGTTCTTCTGCCACCCTTTTCTTGCTCAATAGTCCATGCTAGCATAGCTTTGTAAGCCTTTGTGAACCCAGAGAGCCCGAGGTTGAACTGAACAATTGTCCAATTAAACTGTGACTTGGAGGAAACTCTGCCAGTCAACGCTACTTCCCTCACTCATTCTTGCTTTCCTTTCCTCTCTCACTTGCGCACGCACGCACACACACACACACACACACACACACACACACATAAGCTCTCGTCACACAAATGAACCAGATGTGCAGCACTGTAAAGCCAGGAGGCCACAAACCCTGGGATAATTGCAGGGATGATATCGTCCCAGAGGGCAAATGAGGAAATGGTTAAATTATCAGGCCATGAGGGTATCAAAGAAGCCGATGCAATCACACGCCCTTCCTGGCTTTTCATAGATGGTAACCTCATGACCCCTGTCCAGCTATTGTTTCCTGGTGTGAGACAGGGACCATGTCAGATAAGAAAGTACATTCTTAAACAATTCACAGTGAAGGAGCAGGAAGCGGGCCAAGATTACTATTGGATAACATGTCAAGGTTCATGTTACTGTTCTCACCAATAAAAACAGTCTGGATGTTATTGGCTGACACACTTTGTGAACGCTGTAAAACTAGGGATAATTAAGCACTCATTCATCGATTAACTGTGATGATTGCATTTAAGTCTAGAGGGACAACATGAATTAAGAGTTTTGAGTTGTAGTATCACAAAAGATTAAAGAAAAGAGAAAATTAAAGAATCTTGGTCTGAATACTGATGCGTCCCCTCTCATGGCTGTTATAACTCAAGAAAATAAACATGATTGAGAGCCGTAATAGACAGCAACTAGGACTACCACATCTGATGCTCCCTGTCATCCATTTAGTCTAAGAGCTTTTGTCTATTCATCTATGCCTCTCATTCTTTTCACTATGATTTATTGGCCTCTGTGTTATAAATAAAAGGCCCCCGTTATTAATTTATGGCCAATGCTTTTATTTGACAAATGTTTGCAATATAAAGATTTATCTGATTAATTATTGATTGGCAACACACACAGGATCACAGGGTTTTAGTGAGCCAAAGGTGTGTACTGGTGAGATCAGACCACGCAACTAAGGTGGAGGATGCAGTGATAGTGAAAATTTATAGGAAGGAACAAGCGACTGCTCTCCAATTCGCTTTCCCAAAGAGACGGGGTGTGAGAGGTTGCTGAAGTTAATATATCCCAACAGAGAATGTGAGAAGTAAAGGGAAAACAGCAGAATAAATAAAGAACAGGCAGCAGGGTGATCTATTTGTTGGACAGACACTCTCCTTTAAATATAAAACCTGGCAAGCCCCTACAACATCTATTTTTCAGTGTGTGTCTTGGAGTGCTCAGCCTGCTTAGGTGAGTTGAATTCCCTTCCATCAGGTTCTGGTTGATCGAATGAAAGAATATTGGCAACTATTTTGATGATTGATTTATTCTTTCAGTCACCTTTCAAGCAAACATATATAATCATCTGGTTGCAGTGTCTTGATCGTGAGGATTATTATTCAGACAATACAGTAATAAATTATAGTATAAAACAAAGCTATTGGAAGAGCCACTGTGGGCTAAAGAACTTTTGAGCATTTTTCTTGACATTGTGTTGGCTAACTAATAAATGACAGATCAATTAACAATGAAAATAATTGTCAGTTGTTTATTCAGATCTGAGACAATCTCATATGGGCATATAAGGAAGACATTATGGCAACAAGATAAGTTGTGTTTAGGACTGACCTGAATGCTTCGAAGCCTCTACAATTACAGTCATGATGAACAACGTCCAAATCTATATTTGAATGCTTTGGCTTTTTTTTTTAAGAGAAGGCTGATGTTGCATCAGTTGATCCTAAAAAGAGGCAAAAGACTGATGAAAAGTGAGAAATTGAAGTTTTCTATGGCTTTTAATTAGGCTCAATGTGTGTGCATGTGATGCTCGCGCACAGAACAGTATCTGTGAGTGGAAGACCATCCTTGTGAGGGAGCATTTCTGCTCCCTGTGTGGTCCTGCGAGTATGGGGCTGTGATTGGTGTTAGGCCAGCGCTCCCGATTCAAGCCCAATAGGAAGTTGACTTTTGAGACTTTGGAGGTGGGTGTGAACTAGACAGTGGCTGATTCCCCCGTCCTGTCTAATTGTTTATCAATACTTAAGTGCCTGGGGTTTAAAAAGCCCATTAGTTGAGCTACAGTTGGCATATTGATGCACATGGATTATTTTTATGTAATTGGCCTGGCCATCTACAGCTGTACCTCCATACACACTCAGATCCACCCTGAGCATGGAAGTAGATATTGTTATATAGATTGTTGGTTTTACCTTTTATAAGTCACTTGTGTGGGTAAAATCTAACCTCCACAGGGCAGATATTTTACTCCCCCTCGCTTTAAGTGTGTGTGTGTGTGTGTGTGTGTGTGTGTGTGTGTGTGTGTGTGTGTGTGTGTAAAAGAGGCTTGGATGAATCAGTACAGATCTAAAAGAGGAAGAGGAAGGCTAAGTTCTGAGCCTGAATTAATTCCCAAACTAATTGCGGGCAGACTTTACAGGGGATAAAAAGCTGAAATCCTAAGTCCTAAAACCCATGGGCCCTCTCCCACTCTGTGTAAACCCCAGCGATGATGTACATAATTTATACTGTCAGTGTATATTTGAAAAAGAAGAAGAGGAAGAGGCAAAACACAAGGGAAATGACTCAGTGGCCTAGATGCATGTTTCCTTTTTGGGGTTTCCTCTACTTGATTTCTTCCCCGTCTTTCTCTTTCATTTTGCTGATCTTTCTTCTTTTTTTTAAATAGAAGGCAGAGGAGGAATGAAAGGTTGTACATGTAACATGCTTAGGCAGCACTGAGGTGTAATAGTTAAATGAGTCAAATTACTAACCAACTTGCAGACTTTTCATCTGCTACAATGAAGTCATTTCCGCCTCGACTTTGACACACCAACAGCTGTCCTAACTGTGTCATGTTAGCATTCAGAGAGCAAGGCGAAGTTTTCCGTGTTTATTGTTGCAGACTTTGACACACTAACACCCACTCCCATATCCAATTTTTTGTCTTCTTCGCTGCGCGGTCTAAAAGGCTCAGAAAATGTCTCCCTGTGATACAACAGCGGTTGCAAGAAATTTTATTCGGTCTGTTATGAAGCAAACAGCTCTGAGAGTCCGAGCCATAAATGTATAACCGTGAATCACAACATCCCCCGCCATCCCGCGAGGCCCCGGAGAATGACTGCATGACATCATCGTTTTCCCTCCAAGAACACGGCCTTCAAGAAAGTCATAGAGGGCGTCTCATCCACCCAGCATAGACTTCTTACATGGAATCCATTCACTGAGCTGGGAGATTTAGAGTAGACTTGTTTTCACTGCTTTGGCTTTGTCTGGAGGGCAGTCAGTATTGCTCTGAATTTGGCAAACCTTGGTTGGCAGATTAAGGAAAGGAGGCCGTTGAAAAGATTTAGATACTTCCTCAGGCAAGGGGGCTAAATCTTTGTTCTCACTCTCTTGCACCAGATCAGAGAATGAGGGAAGAAACCTGATTCGCTCATCCTCTCTGGCAAAGATGGACACACACGCGGACAGTAGTAGCTTGACTCTGTCATTCATTGCACTGGAGTACCACTCACACTCCAGCTAACAGCAGCGCAACATGTCTGTTAATTTGAATCTCTTTAATATTTCATCATGAAAAAGAAAAGAAAAAAATAACTCAAGCAAGTGGCAGCTGCATGTCCTACTCACTGTAATCATTTCTCTTTTGCACTGCTTTCAGTAGAGAGCATGCAATAGGCCGGTATTAATCTGTCTGTCTTTCTGCTGCTCTTGATTGGAAAATCCTGTTGGGCTTTAGAGTAGCACTTCACTCTTTGCTCAGCTCTCCCACCGTACACATACTTGGAGCTGAAACTAGATCAGCTGGTGTGTACTTCCCCAAGTAGAAGTCCGTCTTGTCTGTGTGTGTCCATGCACGCCGCTGATTAAATGACTATAGCACTTCATGCAACGATTACATGCGTTCTCCATGTATGTGTACGGCTGTGAACATGAGCAAGGCCTGTGTGTGTTTGCACATTTTCTCACAGACACTCAAACTCTCTGGTACTCTCATGCATTTTGTATGGCCTTGTGGGAAAGAAGAATGGGGCTACATCAGCAGGATGACTCACTAGCCGGTGGAGGCATTTGACCACAGGCACTTGTTACTGTGGTGTCAGGGATGCAGCCAGGACTCTCTCAGCAAGAGAATCCTCTAAGACATACATGCAAAGGGTTCTTGAGTCTTTGAAGAGCCAGAATAGTTGATGTGAGGGCTGAAACCTCAGCCATGACACAGTGGGAGCTAGTCATAGTTAATCTATATTGGATGTTGTGTGGCCTTGATGTCAAACAGCCCCAGACTGATCGCCTTGCTGCTAAACTGTCTGCCACCATTTATGAGCTGGTGAGTGTGTGTGTGTGTGTGTGTGTGTGTGTGTGTGTGTGTGTGTGTGTGTGTGTGTCTGAATATTTGTTTATAGTTGCACAAAATGTACATGTGTGCTGTTTTGAAAAACGTTTTCTGTAAGTGTTTCTGTGATTCCACAGCTATCATGTGTTTGGGTGTGCAACTGAAGAGTATTTTTGCAGCCACAATGAAAATCAATACAGCTGGGAATTGATAGTGTCATAAACAGGCCCAGGCTTATTGCCTAGTCGATATGGCCCATCTCAGCACCAGAGTCCCAGCTGAGCCTGGCTGGATGTGGCCAGTGGCAGTGAGTGTTACACACATTGATGAAAACAACAGCACTTATTGAACTGCCTGTCTTTGCCATTCACACCAGTTTAGCACCACTAGCAGCCTTACATGTTAACAATGGTCAATAGAAACTTGTCACGGAAAGGCCAAGACCTCAGTGACCAAACCTAATTGACATTTACCTTTAATTGTTATCTGTTCTCTTCTCTTCCCCCTTTTCTTGTGAATCAGCAACAGGGACGCAATTTTATTTTGCCTGTAATGGAAGCTGCTTATTCCAATGCATCATTGTGTTGGTCTGTAACATAAATCATCAGGAATCATGAACTGTAAGCTGGCAACAGAGATTGAACGTATCTACCTGTAAGGGTGATGAAGCACAGGCAGCAGGTGTGAGAAAAGACAGTAATGGGCATTGGCTAATGACAAACCAGAAACCGTTTAAAAAAATATGTACAGATTAATTCCCATAGAGATTGTGGCTGTGACGTTATGTGAACGGGAAACTTTGTGTCATTGTTGCTTTGTAAATGATGCTTGAAGTGTTAATAGATAGAAGTGAGAGAATAAATGTGTTTTTTCTTTCTTTAGGCCACTAGAATGCTGTCTATCCATCAGCTTCTGTATCCAAGCCTCTCTTTTTTAGTCATATCCTTGTTGAAACCCCCCCTAATTTGTAGACAGGCTACGGGTGTGGAATAAATCATGGCCCCCAGTTTATCATATTTTCACTAAAAGTAACAGTCACAAATTAGAGTCTTTGTAAACACCTTTTTATTTAGATTGAATTCCCCTCAAATCATACTCCAGCTGAGACAATAATTTGCTTTGTTCATGTGACTGTGCTATTTTTGATTACGCTGCTATGGTGTAAGCATGCAAGAGCAGGGGAAATGTCCCAGTGGGAAAAGAGTCTGAAAAGTTGAATAATTATGTCTTGTTTTATTTTTAGATTGTTTTTACTCTTTTCTTTTCCCTGGAGTATTCTTATCGTACTAAAACTGCAATGCCTGCAATGCCTGCAATGAGTTAAAATTTTGCCTTTGTTGCAGTGCAAGATATTTTTTACCACCTATGCACATTATGCATATCTCTCGTTAGTTAGTAATCATAACTGGCCAAAAACAAACCCCTTTATGCCTGTGAGTATCAAAGAGATTATGAGTTAAACACATTTCTACCTTCTCCAAACTGAAAGTGGAACAAGCCATTGATGTAAAAGCGCATTTTATGTTAAAAATTGACAATATGATAAGCATATCATATGATATCATATATATTTTTGAAATGATAAGAAAGTGTTTGTTCAACCCAAAAATAAATGCGATACTGTGAAACCGTGATATTTTCTGAGACAGCTATAATACCATGAAAATCTCTTACCATCGCAATCCTAAACCTTAAACCTAAAGTGGTACAATTGTCATTATCACATGACAAAATGTACTATACATACTAAATCCTTTGTCACGGTGTATGCCGTATCGAGTCTGTTCATTTTTCTGTTGAAAGTGGGTGTCATAAAGCTCAGCTGATGCGGACAGATTCTCTGTTGAACCCCGTGACCCTGTCAGCGTTATGGATTAAATCTAGCTTGTGTGTAGGCCAATGCTTTAAAGATTACACCGCGTTAACCCTCAGATTGACTGGTGTCCAGTCACCCAATCATGTCATTAACCCCTGCTATGGGCTCATTAGCTAGCAGGACCACCACCTGAGCAGGCCACAGTAAATGTGATGCTGGGACATAATGTTTTGAAGATAATGGGACTGTGCCTATTTGGGAATGTGTTTGCACTCAGATTTTTGATCTAAAAATAATTTTATCTTCATCTTCATTTGTAACAATTATATAAGCTGCGGCAGGTGATCTTGGTGTTGGTGGTAGGGTTGTACCAAATGTTATTTATTTACATTGGAAGCTTCTATTGAGGCTTTTGATTGAAACTCGGAATGTCTGTCATTCAACATTATGACAGAAGCTTTCAGACTATTATAGCCACCCTAGTTGGTGGCTTCTTCTTGCAATGTAAGCTAAGAAACCACAAGCCATGATTGTGTTCTTCAGCTGGTGACTTTGAAGTATCCTGCTTGGTTACACAAGCCAAACAACGTTAAAATAACAGTGTGTAGCAAAAGAGTATTTCCTCTCACTTAAATTACATTTAGGCAAGATAAGGCAGCTTATTTACGTATAAAGCACATTTCAAAGAGAGGCAATTTAAAGTGCTTTACCGAGGCAAAGAAAAGTATGAAAATGGCAGTTAAGAACAGATAAAGGAGGACAAGCACAGGTCAGTATGGTATATGACTGTCTTCCATTAAGTGTTCCAGCCAGATACATGAGCCAGCATGCACAACACCACCAGCCTTGAGTTGGCTCACCTTTAATGCACTGCAGTCATTATTAGTGTTGTGAACTACACCTGTGCTTCTCCTTCTATGAGAAGTATCTGCTGTGGAAAAGCCACTGGAGGTGAGAGGAATGTATCTGTCTACTCAGGGTCAACCAGTGGTTCCAATCATGTCATTATGACCCTCCCTAAAGGCTGCACGATAAATCCGAGGGGTTGTAATGTGACTGAAAGGACAGGAAAGAAGATGTATGTTCGTGGGACACAACACTGTTGAAGAAAAAAATCTATAATTTCGGCTAATCATGTGTAGTACTGGATAATTCTATCTCACTGAAACAATCTGTTGTTGAAAGTTTTCATAAGGATTATGTCTTTCTTGGAAACTGATTTTAACAAAAGGACCCAAGTACTCTACTCGTTTTTACTTGTATTCCTCCCCCGGCTAAAATGGATATTAATCAGTCTTAACTTGCTCTCCCTTTTGTGATACCATTCATTTCCTCTTTCTCTACCTTAGTCTCTCTCTCACCATTTGTCTATTTGTCTCTTTCTTTTTCATCCTTACAAGCTCTCTGTCTCTATCTCTCATATTAATCCAAAGATATTAGCAAATATCACACATCAATCATACTTGTCCTGCAAAACTCTGCCTAAAACACTCATATAAAAAGGTGTCCTTTCACATACTTATCATGTACAATTCTGACTGACCCACAGCCAGAAGGTTGTCCTATTTGGAAAGAGAAGATCTAGGATATGTTTACATAGGAGGTGTTTCAGATGCGTCCTCTGTCTCTTGTCTAACGGAACTGTGACACTCCTATTTGGGCTTTGAGCTCTTCCAAAATACCGGTGACCTACAGTCAGTGCTATGCCTGAATGCATCCCGTGTAGACACAGACGGAGGCTGAAGCTGCTTCTGCTGCTGCTGCTCTCCTAATGTGCTACTCACACTATGCCTTCCGGACCCTGGGGTGATTCAAGTGTTATTTGTGATGGTTTTATTTTTTTATTTATGTATTTCACATTCTCCCGGGGACAGTGACTAAGGCATCGGCACTAAGGTGCACAGTCTCTGCAGATCGCTTCAGATTAATTGAATGGTTTTTGGATCATTTACATTAAAATCCACCACACGTGCATGTTGGTGTTTGTTGAGTGAGTCAGCTTAGAGGAGGTGGCGCTGGTGGAGTCGTGCTTTTAAAATAATGAACTGGTACTGTGCAGGGCCTACAAGGGTTTTCAAAAATAGAGTTAGTCCAAATGATTGCCCGAGAGAAAAATAAATTACATAAACATCAAACTCCCACATTTGGACATGTGTTATACTGCAGGCACGTCACGAGAGATGCATAGTGCAGCGAGAAGCTGTCATGATGCAGAAGATTACTTAATCTGTTTCTATTTAAATGCAGAAAAAACATGTTTGTTTAGATCTAAAAGATCCATTTATTCAGAAATATATAGATTTTAAGAAACAGGAAACAAATCTTGACGTTTTTTTTTTCAAGAGTTTTACTTACTCCTTCACTTACTTTAATACCCTGCATGAATCAGCACAACACATAAATGTATACACATGTTTGTCATCCTCTATCACCATCTTTATCTGAGAACATAAAAGTCACCTATTTCCTCCATCTAAAAGTAGAGTAGAGAGGTGTGTGTGTATTTGAGATCAAGGTCCAATCAGTGTACTCCCTTGTTTATTGTACTTTGTCCATGTGGTTAATCAGATGAATCACAGCCTTTTTACCCTGTTTCGCAGTCCCCTTTACTCACACCACCAACCCCTATGATTAATGGCCATCGTGTTCTACCACCTGAGCTGCTGTCTCCCAAGGCCCTTATAAACAGTTTAAGAGCAATAACAATCACAGTTAAGTGGGTGGTAATAGTAGATTACACAGTACGTCAAGTAAAAGGATATGAAGCTTTTGAAAGTGAAGCAGCATCTGATTACCTGTTTTGGTTTAATTGCAGCTTTTTAACGAAAGGTGCTGCTCTCCTGTACTTTAGCTCCCTATCTCAGCTCTCTATCTTATTCTGTGTGTGTGTGTGTGTGTGTGTGTGTGTGTGTGTGTGTGTGTGTGTGTGTGTGTGTGTGTGTGTGTGTGTGTGTGTGTAACCTGTTGATCCTCTAACGCTCAATTCCCACTAGTGGTACCCACGAGCAGCCCCCTGCTGCTCCTCCCTCACTTTCTCTGATGTGCAAAATTGTCTGTGAGGGACTGTTGAATAATGTAACAGTCCGGTGACGGCGCTCTGTGACACTGCACTTAGGGTGTTTGCTTGTTTCATTCAGTGTTTGCGTGTTTGTCTTTATTTTAACGGGAGGGGTTTGGAACAAGACAGTACAGAGATTGATTTTTGTGTGTGTGTGTGTGTGTGTGTGTGTGTGAGAGATTTGTGGGTAAGCAAGACAGTAGACCACACACACTATTGACCAGGTTGGGAAAAAAAAGAAAGTCAGCTGAAAAGGCGCAAGCACTGATACTTGCCAGAGAGGATGAATGGCTTTAATAGAGAAAACTCCAGGCTTCACTCCGGAGGGACAGACACACACAGTGACCCCTCTGGATTCATCGGATTGCTCTAAAAAAGCTTTCACAGTGAATGAGTGGTGGTCTTTGTGTGCCAGAATGTGTGTGACCAAAGCTGTGCATATGAGTGTAAGCTTGCCCAACATATGCTTAATGTTAGATTATCTCTGAGATTTTGATTTTGATGGAATAATCTTTCTCTGTTTCCTCACTGATCCCGAGTGATCCTCAGGGCATTCAGATAAATGAGGGTTTATCTGAAAGAATGACTTTATTTTGAGTGAGGCAACGTTGTGTGAAAGCCACCTAACTGCATCCTTGCAGACTCCCAGAAGAAACTGGTTAGTAGTGTGTTACACATTCATTTATTCACTTTTTTCAGCTTTATGAAGTTGAAGGAAATAATTGGCTGCTTGGCTGACACACAGAAGTTAAATCATTAAACTTTTTAGATAAATATGGGTTGCAACTGACAATAATTTTTAGAGCCCGACCACTACTGGATTTTTGTGACCATGCTATACCAGTTAAAGAGAGTAAAGCAATTACAGTGTTCATATATTGGTCAATATTCTTATATACACAGACTATATAAACACACTTTTCACAATAATTCCTCAAATCTGGTTATCAAACACTTGCTGAGATACATGCAGAATGGTGGCAGAATATTTTCCAATTTAAAAACAAATCAGTAACATCAGTGCACTGAAACACTGGAAATTAATAATCTTAAGTTTTCATATCATCACATATTGAACAACTTATATGCCTGTAATAGGCCAGTATTGGCCGATTGTCTATCAGACGGGCACTAATTTTTGCCATTATTGATTAACCTTGCAATTTTTTTCTTTCTTCATTTGGTCCTTAAAATGCTCAAAGACACACAAGTGGAAGTCTTTTTTTTGTCTTGTTTTGTCAAACCAACAGTCCTAAACACAAATATATTAAGTTTACTATCATTGAAGCACAAGAAACCTGAGAATAACCACATTTCAGAAGCAGGAACCTGTGAATTATGGTTAATTAGTAATTTTCTGTTAATCAACTCAGTGATTGACAATCAATCTCAACTCTAAAACAAGCAACTGTAGGCAAATCTAATGACATTAATGGGGCATTCCCCCACAGGTTGCATGTGTGTTGGTGTATGCGTGAGTGATAAAAACATCTGTATAATGGTGTTTGGCTTTAAGTGACAGTGCTATAGCACACCACGGTCCAAAGTTCTATAATGGAGAGAGATTATCTTTCCCCCACAGCCCTGGCTACTCCCAGACACCTCACAGATGCCCTTGGCTAGCTTAATATTGCATAGCAGCCACTTTACACAAGAATCCTATATATGGTCATGTATGAGAAAGAAAAGGTGTGAAAATATTTTGCGCATGTGAAGGCTTTCCTGTGTGATGATGATTGTGTGTGTGTGCTACTCTACACTGTAATATCAAGTCTGCATCATTGCAAGGGGCTTTTCTACATCAATATGGAGATTAAGATTGATATTGACCTGAGGCTTTAGGGTAAAAGAGGAGCCGCACTCCTCTGCTTAGTCTGGAAGTGTGAATGATTTGGCTTGGTGCCATCTAGAGCTAATCTACTTTTAGTGATGTATATGTAGAGGGGAGAGTTGTTGCACTGTGCATTTTTACCATTGTTGGAAGTGTGGCTTATAGTGGCATTTGCTTAAAATTTTCAAAATGTGTTTTAAGGAAATGTCTTTAAACTAAAGGCTAACCATCCCCTGGCATTGACTTCATATTAAGTGCACACAGATATGAGAGTGGTGTCATCTTCTCATCTAACCCTTGGCAAAAAAGTGTTTTATAGGGTTGCACGATGTATATTGGACAGATAAATTATCAGCCCCAAAATGGAAAATTTATGTTATCGGTTATCAGCCGATAAATCTAGCCGATAATTCAAAGCCAAATTGCTTTTGTTGACTTAACAAGTGCAGCATCTACACACAGGAGGTGGTGGCATGCGCCTTTAATGTTGTTTTGTGAGCAGCTAATAAACACAGAGAAGAACAACAAACAAGCTGATGTGGCACTCGTGACGTCAAACTGCTGCATCTGTGTAGAGCCACGCAATGTAGACAAGAGCCACACATGTCATCACGGTTTGAATGTTTTTTTTTTACAAGAACACAACATGAGGGGAAAAATACTTCAAGTTTAACCATAAAATCTTATCACAGCTATGGAATATCAAGTAAACAATCTTTGCTCACTATATCTTAGCCTGTCTTGCACTCAGGTGTGCATAAAAAATCATATCGCCTTTAAAAAGCCATATTGTGCATCCCTAGTGTATTATAACTATTCTTAAATCCTGTACAGTAAGGTCAGTCGCACTTCTGTTGACCAGTCTGACAACTTGTTCCAGAGTTTTTATGAAGCGTAAGTGTATTGCTCAAAAGTCTTCCCCAAGCACACGGATAGTTTTTTGAGTCTCTCGCTGTTGAAGTCAGGATTGAAAGGCCCTTAAGCTCATCCCAGGTGAGCACTTCATCCTCAGTGTGCTGGAGCAAGATGGAAATGTAGAGGTCCATAAAAGGTCATCGGTACCGTGTCCAAGTTTTTTTCACATCGCAAGTCGACTAGCCGCTGTGAGGTTTTGGGCTGTTTTTACTTAAGGCAACAAGAGGAAATCGCTTCAAATAAACTACAGATTTAGAGTTGGCCCAGGGTTTTAAGTTGGAGGATAGGCCACTTAATTGTCGCGTATTTGTCCCTCAATCCACCAACACCCACATTTATGTTGGCATTAGCCTTAAAGCTAGTCTGAGAAGGTAACAGACTTTGGGGTTTGTGTATGCGTGTGTGTTTGTATGCATGCATGTCTCAATAGTGTCACTAAGCCCCTGAGATGAGAGCTGCCCTGAAGTCTCCAAATCCTGCTTTAGAGTGTGTGTGTGTGTGTGTGTGTGTGTGTGTGTGTGTGTGTGTGTGTGTGTGTGTTTGTGTGGCAAAGTGTGTGTATTCTTCACTCTGTGAAAATGAGTCACTGCTATAAAAATCCACACCATGCCACCCTGGCAGGATAATCAGGACATAATGTTTAGTTTCTTTCTATCTCGGTGGATTAGTTTATTTCCATCCAGGGAGAATTTCGAGTATTGTAGAAATCGCCTCATATTTGGTTGTCTCAGCTTTATTTAAAGCAGTATTTCTCTGAGGGATGTGTGATTCTTTTTCTTTTTTTTTAGAGCACACCTACCTCCAACATGACTCATCAAAAGCCCACATCAGTCATCATCAGGCACTCTGGGAATCCTCAAGTGCTGAATTTTTGAACATTGAGTCTCATTATCATTGATTAAAAATCAGGCAAATCAGGGCTCAAAGTTATTTTAAAGTATTTAAAATCATTATAACCATGCTTACCATATGCTTGTTTTTTGTGCTTTAAATGTGCACACTAATTTAGACTTGTGCAATATTCACACTGAAGATCAATTTAGTTCAACATTTGTATACGGATGGCTCAATTGTTCTGAAATAATTGCTTGTTTGGTGACTTGCTCAATGGTACTTTGATGGCTGCTGGTGAAGGGAAATCGTTCCCTTTTTGCAGAATTACCCTGGTAATCATCCAGGAAGTGATGTCATCGTGGATACCTGCAGCAGCCAGTTTGTTGGTCAACATTTAATGAACACTTGGAAGACTGTATGTGAAATATTCACACAGAAAGAGGCCTGAGCCTGGCCAGAGTCCTTGTTTGATACCCGATATCACATCCAGCTTGATGAATTGTTTGGCTAGTCCCTCTGAAAGCTGTTCTATTGGATTGTTTTGCTCACGAACAGAAATGCAATACGAGGTTGTCGAAACAGTTTGCTCGGCCAAGTTCTGCCTCGGAAATTGACGGCTTGTGACTCAGGATTTATGATTCATATCACAGTGTGTGTCATGTAACAGGAGGAATGGAAAGTAGGTGTTGAATATCAGGATTTTGATCACCAACAATCTTTGTCAGAAAGCCTGTGGTAGTACAGTTCCAGTGGTGGTGTGATGTTTATTTTACTATATTTGTTAGGGCCTACATTGCCTGACCTTAACCCCACAGGCCTTGGAAGAAGTAAGAATCCGCTCTAATCAACTGGCTTCACAAAACTGTCCTCAATCTGAAGGTCTGAAACTCACTCTTCAAAGGACAGCAAAACAACACAAATACTTTCTTTTTCTGTAACTTTTTCTGTTTTCTGTCTCTCCCGTTACTGCTAATGGTTGTAGATTGTAAAGCACATGGTGAGCACTGTCCAATTAACAAGCTGTCGGTGAAAAGCAGCTTAATATTAACCTAAAAAAAGAAGCAAGGCCTGGAAATCAGGAAGTGAATCATCACTGGCTTTAACTCCCTTTGCTCCCTTTTGGATTCTCTCTTACTCTTTTCTGTCTCTTCTGAATTTTTTCTCTCATCTCTCTTTCATGTTGTTACTGTTAATGACACTAACACGTCCTCAGTGCCTCTTTCTAAGCTTTTTGATCTTGCCTTTCTGTGTGTGTCACAAATTTTGTCATGCTCTGTTTCAGCTCCCTTGACCTTTGTAACCTGGTCTTCTCTTCAAACACAACACATATGCACACACATACAAACACATTTAATTCAATGTGACAGGGACACCTCCAGTTGCAGTTTATATAATATGTGTTTTAACCACTAGGCCACTAGACAATCAAGTTGACCTTTTTAAAAATGTATTTAGTGCTACTTTACTTTCTGCATAGAAGCAGTATTTATAAAACAGATAATCCAACATTATAATTTTTTGTTATTAATCCAAATGATCGAGCATTTTCAATCTTTTTTTGACATTTTCTAAACTAAACAATCGACTAATAGAGAGAATAATTGGCAGATTCATTGAGAATGAAACCAATTGTTAGTCGCAGCCTTGAAAGAAATTTCTATTTAGATCAAATCCTTAAAACCCTCTTGAAGATGGACTCAAATAAAAGACACAAACTCTAACCCTAACACTTTCTCACTCTTTCTATCCATCTACATCTTTCTCTCTTGGTTGGTCACAAATGCCAAGCAGGGTGGGGCGAGGGAGGAGGAGGAGGAGGAGAAATGCAGCCAGAACTTCCCCAGAGGCTCATGCAAGCGTCAGTTTGTGTTATAAATCATTCAGGGACACTCAGAAGGGGCACAATACATTTTTATCCCTCTTCTCTCATCCCTCCATCCTCTCTCCTTTTATTATTGAATGCGGTTTGTCTGAGCACCCAATCTGCCGCTCGGCACGATCAGAAAGAGAGAGGAGGAGGGAAGCAGGGTTAGAAATTGATAAAAAGGGAAAGGTAAAGGACTAGAAGAAAGGATCTGCTCCAGCTTTATTCCACACAGGGATTACTCCTCTCAAAGCAAAGGTCACAAGGTCGGGTTTTAACGACTGAATAGTGGACCTACTGTACTTCCTGATTGTCAGGCTGCCTTGGACAACAGTTGGTTTTATTATGTGCAGTCTTGTAAACGACAATGTGTATGGTTCAGGGTCAGGTTGTGTTTACTGGTTACGATGCGGATGCTGCACCACCTGCTTGTCAAAGCGAAACAGTCTAGTAGCTGACGGCGGTCCGCTGTCAGAACAACTTGCTCAGATTTGATGTGTGTGTTTGAGGCTGATCTGTGTGTTGTTTGTGTGTTTGTGTGTACAACTTTGTGTTTGTCCACAGCACTGTGTGTAGTGTCCTTGAACTCATGTATTTTTAAGGGGAAGAAAGAGAGTGTATTTAGCTGTAAACAAGGGAATGTCTTCCCCTGTATAAAACGGCAAGACATATATTTACAATAATGTTTTTTTTATATATACAAATATTTACAAGCGGTTGTTGACAATCAGTTAACATAAAGATGGCTCCTGCATCTTACTATCATATACTAAATGAAGTGATACATTTTAAGTCATCCTGATGGAGATAACTAACCTCCATTAACTTAGTTAGTGGTAGTACTTGTATGAAGTGACAACATTTCCTGTGAACTTCTTGTTGTAGCAGTGTTATTGTCATCTGTCCTGAAGCTGAGAGAAGGGATCATTTCTGTGGATCCTGGAGTTGTTGAGAGGATAATAACTGACAGTCATTAAAGAGATTTTCATTGGCTGTTGAGTCATTCCACCATCTGCTATTGTGAGGAAATTTGAAAGCTTTTCCCCCCGTTTGTACTGGAGGAACATCGCCTTCACATTGCTCCTCTCGTGTATTATGAGCTGCAAAGCAGCAACCCTTTGTGATGTAAAAAAATCCTCAAGTTTCTCACGAAATAGATGGCACATGACATAAAAAGTATAAATTGCAGTGCAGATGCTTGAAGCTGCTGGTCTTGTCAGTCATGGATGTGTTTTTGGTAATTTCTCAGTAAAAAGGGAAATGTGAGACACAGGAAGACAAACTTCTTTTGGGCATTTAGGTTGTTGCAACATAAATGAAAGTGAATAATGCTGATAACATTTTCCAAGGTTCAGATAGTTTATTTTGTGAGCCAACAGCCCACAGGTGTCGGAGAAGACTAAGAAAACTGGCCAAATTTGAGAATCCGAAACCAGCGAATTCTTGGAAATTTTGCTTCAGAATATTACTTGAATGATTCATAGTTTATATTTGCTGATTAATATTTTTTGAAGGACAAATCGATGAATTGATTATCATTTCAGCTCTAGTTTTCATTTTTTTGTCACAAATTTAACTTAAATGTTCTCATCTAACCCTTCTTTTGTTTCCTCTTTGCTCTTTCCTCAGGTACAGTATCATTCCAGTCATGAGGAAAGTCGGCAAGACACCAACTCTGGCCACAAATTAAGGAGAGAGAAAGGCGGAGAGGGAGGGAGAAGAGGGCTAGTCGGACATCCCCTTTACATATTCCCTACAGGTAGGTTATACACTTTTGACTCTCTGATGCTGTCTGTTCTATTATTTTTCTCAGAGCACCTCATCACACATTATCACATTTCTTATTTGTTCTTTTTTAATCATTGTGTAGTTTTTTGTTATGGCAACTTCCATCATGCAAAATGTCTGACAGGCTATGATTATCTGGTAAGCAGATTGTTGCAAGCAGACTAGACCAACTCACACTTCCCCATTGAGGTCACCCTGCAGGTCATTCTGTTTCACTGTTTGTGCTGTAAACGTATTTGTGTGTATGTGTGTGTGCATGTGTGCCTGTGTCGAATTCCCCTTAATGTTGCAGTTGGACAGCCAGCACAGGCATCAGCCGACTGTACTGTAAACTGGGTCTTATTTTCCTCGTAATGAAAGCTCACTGCCCTGCCTGGACCCTCTGTCACACTGAATTAAAGCAGACTGAGAGTAGGCAATGTTTCTCTGGCCTTTACCTTGGCTTTCTCAACTTGTCTGTACGCACAAGTGAATTCCTATGTGTAGGGATTGCTACAACATAACGATTAGAGGTTGCTTGTTGGCAGCATGCAACAAAAGAAATTGTTAGATACTTCAAACAATTTAGTGGTAGTCAGTATTTAACTTAGATGTGTCTGATTGCTCATGCTAGACTTTACATTTTCCATTTTGCAGCCTCAGTCTGAATTTCTTGTAGCAAAGTGAACATCTGGGTCATTAAATAACTACATGTTAGATATCACAGTTGAATGCGGTGGATAGGGGTTGCCTTGAATTGCAGATTTCTGTTTGAATTTCCTTTTAAAATTATTTTTTGCAAAATACAGCTTGTTTTTGCCTTATTTTATTTTTGAAATGTTTATCTTTCCTTTTTTATTGACAGTGCACAGGCATCTTTAAGCTGCAGTGATTGAAGGAAGTCTGAGGTTTGTCTGTGGTTTGCATTTGGTGAATTGGGCAATAATGTAAATCCTTCTGTCAACTTGTCATCATCACGCGAGGAGACAGCACCAATCATTGGATTCAGTAGGAAGTCAAGCGTGCGTGCATGCGTGTGTGTGCATGTACTTTCTGTGCCACAAGCAAATCTTGCTTTTGAGTCACACCATGAGTGGGAAAAGAGCTTGTGGGGATTGGGTGTGGTAAAGGAGGAACAATTTGGGTTACAGATCGACGCTCCAGGCAAGATGAGGGATGATTTAAAATTTCTGAACTTCCTCTCACTGCCAACTGCAGAACTTTGTGGGCAGAGGGGCTGTGAAGATCAGTGAAATCTGTCCAAATCCACAATCAGATCCACAATCAGATCCACAAGAAGGTTATGGCAACTTAATGGCCCTGCATGGACCACCCTTACAGATGTTCCAGGGCGGCTGTACCTCAGGAGGTAGAGCGGGTCGTCTAGTAATCAGAAGGTCTCTGGTTCGAATCCCCTGCTCCCCCAGCTGCATGTCCAGGTGTCCTTGAGCAAGATACTGAACCCCAAATGCTCCTGATGAGCAGTTGGTGCCTTGCATGGCAGCCTCTGCCATCAGTGTATGAATGTGTGTGCGAACGGGTGAAAGTGACAAGTGTTGTAAAGCGCTTTGAGCGGTCAGCAGACTGGAAAAGTGCTATAGAAATGCAAGTCCATTACCATTTACCATTTTTTCACTTATTTCCCAGGTTATACCTCTTTTAAGCACAGTGGAGATACAAAATATGCTTGATTGACATCTTCCTCTCTTAATTGACACACCCTGCACAAATTGTGAGTGCGGATACTTTTCATGAAAATAGTCAAAGATGACATTATGATGGTGAGTGCTTGTGATTGTAAGGGTTGGGATCGCTTGGCACCGCATGATTCGATTTGATTCTGATTCAGAGGGCTACAATGCAATTATAAAATGATTAGCAATGCGTCCTATACATGATTTTTTTTTCTCACTGTGTGACTACTTTCTACTTTTAAAACATAGTGTATTTGTAATGATCCATGACTAAAAATAAACAGATAAATTAACCTACTATCTCTGCTCATGATCTTTGCTCACACTCCATCACCAAAACTCAGAAAGTAGCCCAGCTTAGAGCATTATATTTCACCATCCAGTTGGTTCAGCCATAAGGAACGTGTAGCCCAGTCTTACAAACTTGTTACAGGAGTTCTTAATGTCAAGAATTGGGTTTTAAATTTGGGATTATTATTCCCCAATTTCCAAAGGATTGATGTTTTGATTAAACTATGTGCTCTTAAGGTTGTGAGTATGGATACCTCTGCCCTGTTCACGCATGGCCATGTGTGTTTATTCCCAGGAGAGCAGCCACACTGCCACAAGAGGTTTTCAATTGATAAGAAACAACTCCTATCACATTTGGCCCTTTTAAATTGGCTAGTCATCACAATACAACCTGGCATTGTGCTTTTAAATAGATTGTTATATGATTCACAGTGAGGTTGACCTATTTTTATGTCATGCTCACACACGCATGTAGACGTCACACACGCACACACGCATGCAGTACTCTCCACGGACCTTGCACTCTGCTGAGATATGAGGCTCTATCTGCTCACAGTCTTTAAGTTTTTATTAGACAGGATTACTGAAGTGCAGTGATTTTTCCTTTTTTTTAGTGTGTGTGAGCATGTGCGCGTGTGTGCCTGTCCATGATCCAGGCTTCCTTGCGCACCCACTCATACATGTGCACTTTCACACACAAACACACGCACAACTCCAATGCTCTAAGCCTGCTCTCTATAATGTCATGAAAGGAGTTAAGAAAAACGACTAATTACGTAATTCTTATTCTTTCTCTCTTACACACACACTGCCCTCACACTATGTCTCAACGCACAATTTGACAGATTTACCAGTTCTTTTTTCCCCCATTTCTGATTAGAGCTGGTGATTTTAATCACAGTAAGAATTCCCACAGTCTGCCTAATTCCTGTTGCTGCCTAAAGCCGGTAGGGGGGCCAGTAAGCCGTTAAACCCCCTGGCTATACACGCAAATACACACACATCAACTAACACACACATATGGACACTTGTGTGCTCTCACCAGCGTAATGACGCGAATATAGTATGTAGGTATGTATGGATGCATCATACTGGATTTTTGGCATTATCAGATATGCAGATATTTTTTTACTCATTTTGGCTGATTGCTGATGCCAATACTGACATATGCACATATTTTTTCCACCTAATTACAGAGAACATCAAGTCTTTCCTGTGGTAAAATTAACATATTATTATGCCTCTTGCTTGCATGATGGCAAGCTGGCAGATACAGACATACTGTACAGTGCTTTTAAAAGCGTACACTTTCACTGGGCAAAATAAGGAAACTACTAACTCAAAACTTTGTGTTATGCGCGCATCATTAAAGCACCATCTTAACGGCCCATCATATTTAACTGTAACGCCTTCATTGGACGATCTCGAATGACGTGCCAATGTTATTGTGCATTCCTAGATACAAATGAACAGATTTACAAAGAGAAATAAAGCAACTTTGTCACCGAACTGATCTTAGTAACTTTTACTTTGCACTTGTAAGACACGATGGACTTGGATTGAGTTCCAAATATTGTGGAGAGTTTAAGTTTTGTTCCCTGAAACTAAGTGTTTTTCAGCCCTCTGTCACACTGCAGCTCTATCTGAGGCGATCTCCCATTTTTGACATAAGAATTCCCTCTAAATACACATCAAACAAAATCAATTCAGATGATCAATTTCACAACATTTCTGGACCATTTACGTATACGTCTTATTATTAATGTAATGTCCCATTTAGATATTTCTGTTGCAGCACATAGGGCCGTATCCACAAGCATGGTCTTGGTCCTGCAACAACATGTTGGTGCATCAATTAGTCATAACTGCACCAATAGGGGGCCTGGGGGTTGGAGGGTGTGCAGAATTTGTTTGTGTGTTTTTCATGTATGCATGTTGAACTTTGGCCCACATTTAACACATGTGTGCTTGCATGTGCTCATGTACAGAAGTCTCAGAGTTCTTTAGAATGCGTTTACTGACGTGCAAATGAGTTGCACTAGCCTGTTTTTAAAAATATTGGATATTAGCCAGTCACTGTTGAGTCACTCTCAAGCGTGTGTGTGTGTGTGTGTGTGTGTGTGTGTGTGTGTGTGTGTGTGTGTGTGTGTGTGTGTGTGTGTGTGTGTGTGTGTGTGTGTGTGTGTGTGAGAGAGTGTAGTCCAGGCCACATTAGCATAAACTGTATAATCTCTTTTACATATAATTTGTTCCTGTCATATATAGTTTACTGTATGGCACATGTTTTAGCACCATTACCCACCCCCACAGTAACCCCCACACATGCCGTCTTATTTACTCACTCAGACACGTTGCATGCAAGGCACTCATTATTCCTGAACATATAAACTAATGCACACCTGCACATAAGCACTGTGTCATGCAGTGGTGTGTAGTAGCGTGTGTAGTAAAGAATTTGCGCTCACTCACACACACACCAACCGTTTAATCTGTCTAAGCCATTTGCCTAATCAGCTCTCTCTCAGCACAATACCATTCATAGATGCACAGTAGCCACACACACACACACACACACACACACACACACACACACACACACACACACTCACACACACACAGAGCGAACTGTCCAAACACTGGGCTTTGCCGGACTAGTAACAGCTTTACCAAGCCCCCTGTGTTACAACCTGTTGTTGCCACGTTGCATCACTTCACACATCTTAGAAGAGAGGAGGAACCAGGAGGAGGTGGAGGAGAGAGTGGAAAAAAGGGTGAGAGGGAGGTGTGCAGAGTCTCCAGAGTGATCACATGACTTCAGCGTTCAGTTGTTCCATTTTTATCTGTCTTTTACTCACCCACCGACTCCTCCATCTCCACGTTTTAGATCTTCTTTCAAAGCTCCTTCACATGGGGTAAAACTGACTGTGTCCGTCTGTCTGTCAGTCTGTCTGTCAGTCTGTCTGTCAGTCTGTCTGTCAGACCTTCTTTCTCTCTCTTTCCAATCCTTTTACTTCCTCTGTCCCCATTTTTTGTCTTGATTATTTTTGCAATTTTGTTTATTTCTTGTTCTATTAGTGAATACTGTGTGTCTGTGTCTCTGTGTGTGTGTGTGTCTGTGTAAGTGAGTGACAGAGAGATAGGGGTTGTCTCAGGCTTTGGTTCAGTAGTTATCTGGAGAGATGAGAGACAGACAGGGCTGATGCAACCAGGAGACACACAGACACATTCACCGATTTACTGACACACACCTGATGCGTGTACTTTCAAGCACGATTAGTTGGTTAGTGAGGTATGTAAAGCCAGAATTTTCAGTAATATGAAGTTGGCTCTATTTTAACTAGATCACCATGGTAACTTATGCTGCAACATAAATTAATAAAGAGGCTCTATGTTGCAATTTGTAGGAATTTACATGTATTAATCATTTCTTTTATTGGCCTTATATGAGTGGATTGTAACGTGACGTAAACAGTGAGACCTTCCCTGTCTTTCTCGGGTTTCTAAACAAGCCTGTGGAGGTTTTGTTTAAGTTACTGTGACTGTGGATTTCTTTCTGAATATATGACTTCATGCACGTTCTCGAGTACCTTGTGTCGGTGTCTCTGTCTTCACTGCTAACAGAGCAACAATAGCTAGCGAAATGGAGTCCGCTAAAATAAACTAGCAACCAGCTTTAAGCACAAACCAGAGCTTCCACTATGACGTTTTTAGTGCTAAGTGGTAAAATAAATACATCTCACGGCTTGGAGAATTTGACATTTTTTACTTGCCTTCCTGCCTTAATTTTGCTGCAAAAGTGTTGCTTTTGCTGAAATATTTTATATTCTTAATCGGAAGTAGCAGTAATTTCCTTGCATTTTGTGCTGAGGAGGAGTCAAACCAAACATGCACCAAACAACCCTTTTTGTGGGAAAGTGCAGAGAGCCTGAAGAATTACAACCTGGGTTAACCACCATTGTGACACCCATTATTTCTGACAGGGGTTTTAGGATTTGTTGAGCCAGCTCACACAATGAAAGCCTGGCTGTGTCATGTGACATGCTCATTAATAATACAACATTTCTGATGGTTAATTTGCAGCTTTCAGTGATTAAGAAAGTCTGCCGATCACATATCTAAAGAACAAGAATTACATATAGTATCTAGTGAAAGCCTGACAAGCACAGAGTGTATATATACAATACTTGGTTGTGTAATCAAGTGTTTTTAATTGAACTGCCAGGAACCACAAATAGTTTGTATAAGAATCTTCACCCTACAGGTTGTTTACATGCATTGCTGTACTATTCATCCACCATTCGTCACACCTTTTTCACCAATGTGGAGGTCTCAGCTAAAGGGTTGCACGCTTCTCAAAAATGCCTCTGTGACCAAGAAACGCCTCAAGGCAATAAGCATGTAAGCCTGTATATGTGATCTTTCACATTATGTAAGCGGATAAATTGAAACCATGCCTGTTGTTTATGTGACAACCCTACGGAGGTTTCCAAGCATGTCCTGTGGCATTCTTAGAGATAAATCAAAGCTTAATGCCATGAAATTGACTTTAGTCAAGCTACAGTTCGGCAGGCTGCCATTCCCAATGCTGAGATGTTATGTTTGTAGATGGCAGCAGGTTGGCATGATGCTTCCAGGGACCTTACCGTATACACAAGAAGAAGAGGCAGCATACCTTTAATTAGACCACACTGCTGTAGAGATAGCTATTATGGAACTAAATGAATTCCTGATTATGTAGTCACAACCCTAATGCTCATCATTCCCTGACTGCCATCGCAAAGCTCTAGGAATCAGTATTTTCCAAATGATTGCCGATGTCTTCCCATCAACATGAGCATGAGGATAACAAATAACCAGCATCTCTCAGTGTCGGCCTCTGACACATGAGCTGCCTTTAGCCAATGTTATTGGGAGTATGATGATGCTGAACCTTGAGACCTTGGGTGTTTAGTGCCACTTGTATTTAAATACTCTTTGGTCAAGTTTATTATTTTGGTAAAGAGAAACACTCGACTGCTGTAATTGGTTGGATTTTACTGGGGATGCATGATTTATATTGGACCGATAAATTATCTGCCAGATAATGGAATATTTACATTATCAGTTATCGGCAGATAAAGAAATAATAGCGGATAAATAGAACCGATAATACAAAGCCAAATTCCTTTAGTTAACAAGTGCAGTATTTACACACTGTATGTGGCGGTATGCACCTTTTTAAAGTTGGTTTGCTAGCTGCCAATAAGCACAGAGAAAAACAAAGACGCAGAGCTGCTGTACCTGTGTAGGGCCACGCGATGTAGATGAGAGCCACACATATCGTCGCTGGAGTGGGCGTTGTTTTTCAAGTTCAGAAGAAGACAACACAATTGTAACGTGTTCCGCAAGTGTTTGGTGAAGAGGGAAAAAGTCTATGAGATTAACACAATAAATCTTATTCGAGCTATGAATAATAAATCATCCATCTTTGCCCACTACATCTTAGCCTTCTTACCCCCCGGGGTGCATAAACTACAGGTTAAAATGCAAAAATGTGAAATCATTATTGATTATCGGTATCGGCAGAAAAAATCCATATCATGCATCTCTAGATTTTACCAAAAATAATTTAACATGCTGATATTTAAAACAAAATACAACTGTTGCATTGACATTGCGTGATAGAAATACAATTTCGATACCCCCGTTAATATCAGATCTTGAGTTCCTCAATCCTCAATAAAATAGTGCAGTCTTAGAATCACATACATAAAGTAATCCTCTTCCATCTTTCTGCATCTGGTGCCCTGGAACAGAGTGCACAAGACTTTGCCTTTAAGAGTGATATTTTTGGAGTGGGTGTGATGGTTTAGATCCCTTTAAGAGCAGGGGGATTAGGATGATGCTGATGCTTAGTGTCTTGGCCTGGGTGCATGTGTGTCTTGCTGCCTCTGCCTGTATGTCAGCTCGCTCTGTGTGGGGCTGGCCTTTGGAACCAGATTTGCTTGCTGCATCTGGCTGATGTGCACAGAGATTTCATGGTAGACAGAAAGAGAGAGAGGGAGAGAAACTGGGAAGAGAGAGATGGTGTGCGACTGTGTGCATGTGTGTGAGTCTGTGCGATGCATGTGCAGTGAAGCTAACTGGAGCAGTGTGTCCAGGATGCGTACACGCTTGACGGCCTGGCTGCAGCCTTGTGATACAAAACATTTAGGGTTAGTGTATGTGTCTGCACGAACACACGCAACTGTTACACTGTGTGCGTGTGTGGAGATGATGCATCAGTGACTCAGCTTCAGCTGTCAAGTATGTTGTGTGTGCGCGCGCATGTTTACGTGAGCAAGTGTGACTGTGACTTGGATGAGCATCAGGACTAGACAGCAAGTAGTCATCATATGACACTGTCTTTTTTCCTGCCTTATCACCTTTCAGCTGTCCATGAGATGCACAAACACTCATAGAAAAGCATGCACTCGCACACACACACACACACACACACACACACACACACACACACACACACGTATATGGATACTCTTTAAAGGGACTGTGAAGTAACAGGAGATCAAACAATGTCTGGATATTCCCTGGTATCAATAACCCGCCTAAGTGTGTATCTGTGTAATTGAATGCTTTAGCTTGCATGTTATCTGTTTAAGTACATAGCAATTAATGTAACGCTGATAATACTGATAGTAATTCTCACCCTCTTCATAAAAGATGTAATGCTTTGCTTACTTGGGTCAAGTAAAAATTCTTTTTGTCACGGGAAGTGATGTGTATTCTCATTGTCAAATCAAAGAGGATCTGCATCGTCAGCCTGAAGGAAACAAATGTTATAACCTTGTCCAGTGCAGTACACAACAATAAAAATGTTTTCAGCTCATCATTTGTCTTCCTTACTGCTCTGTTCTCCAGGTCAAGCTGGCCAATGCCGGGCCCGTCGTGGACATCTGGTGGCGGTAGCAGCAGCAGCAGTAGTGTATATGTGAGCGTGGTCCCCGGCGCCTAGCCCATGTCCAGCCCATAATGCCGTCGTCCACACGGAAAGGGGTACCAAAGGACCCCGAGCTGGCCGACCTCTTCTTCAAAGATGACCCAGAGGACGTCTTCTGTGACCTGCACGAGATCGGACATGGCAGCTTTGGGGCCGTCTACTTTGTAAGTGCCAATTCACAATTTTGTGTGGCTTCCACAGGCTGTGAAGGTTCTTAAAGGTCCTTGAAAGAAGAAGCACAGATTGAATTTGATCTCATCTAAACTAAAATGTAACGGCTCTACAAATGTCCTCTGTTAAACTAGTAATGAATGACAAAATAGTCTTCAAGCTGTTGCCATGGCCATATTACCAGGATGTTTCACGTGGTATTGTTGGAAGTAGTTTTTCTCAGGCCTTTGCCCCAAAACCTTTTTTTATTGAGACTCACTCACGCACTCACTCACTCACTCACTCACTCACCTACTCACTCTCTCACACACACACACACACCACTTGAGGACATTGCAAATCTGTTCAGACAAAGTGTCAGAGTTTATTAATGAAACATTATTGGGCCTTGAATAGATTGAAAGGGTTTGAAAGTTACTGTCTTGGAGGAATGCTAAAGATCTAGTGGTGATGCCATTCGTGGTGGATTTTATTGGCTGTTCATTCAGCTTGAATCAGAAAGCAAGATGGTATGTGGACGAGGGACTGGACCATTTAAGAAGTCATATTACCATAAAACAAGGCACTCTGCTCTTTACTACATGATGATTATTAATGCACGAATATAGCTTTTATTTGTTAATGAGTTACCCTACATAGTCATTCATCGATTCACTGATTTGTACATGTGTTGTAATTGTAGCCCACTACATTATGAGCTCTTTGAATGCAATTAAGTGGAGACAGATTCCCTCTCCGCACTTTCTCTGTAGCCTTTCTTATTAATCTCATCATCACTAATTACTCATCAAGCCTTTGATTCTAAAGCTGCGTGGAGGGGGGTTGAAAGCATACCGCGTCTCTTCGCTCTCTCTTCACTTCTCCTGCTCTGCTCTGCTCTGCTCTCCTATCCTATCCTCTCCTATCCTTCTCCTCTCCTCCAGATGCAGGGCTGGGGGCGACAAGCCTCCTCCCTCCCTCCAAAGACAGCTGTTTTCTTGGTATAGAAAAAGAGAAGCTGTCGATAGTGGGACAGGATTTTCTTGGCTGGCAGCCCTTTACCATCCTCTTTTATCCCATGTCATTTACACTCACACACACACACACACACACACACACACACACACACTGCCCCAATACATCACTAGTAGCCCTGGTGCCCTTGTCCGTCTGGCTCACAGGCTCCAGTGTACATCTAAATCCTGCCCTGATGCCAGCGCTATGCTCACTGACACACTTATGCTGTCTGCATTACAACTGGTACACTGCTAGCCTTAGCTGTTAGCTAGAGCAGCTTTAGTGCAAGCAGTCAATTGATTTTTTTTCTTCAGATAAAGATACACATTATCTTTAATGTTTAAATATTGGAATGACTACAAGGGAGTGTCTACAGTATATGCATCAAATAACACATAAGGATGACATTAATTAATGTGCTAGCATAACAAAATAAAAAATATATAGAAATGTTTTGTAAAATGCAGCATCTTAAATGTACTAGTCGTACTTAAAACCATGCCTAGTTGCAATAACAGAGACCTGGTACTTGATGATACATTATGTTGCATTTGCAGCTTTACTACAAGGAGCACTTTATTGCCTAAAAAATATGAAGGAAGTTAGGTACTTTTTCACCCCTTTTTTTGCAGTTATCCAATAATCTGCCCAAAAGAATGGTTAGCCTGCATTTGGCAAGAATGGGCTGAAAGTCACTTTCTGCATCTTGTTAAGGTTCCTGCTAATAATTTGACTCACATGAGCATATTAACATGTATATCAAAAGGAGGACACAAACATTTTAGAAAGAAAATCAAAGTGAAACTGTAAAATTGCTTCCACCCATTCCCAGTGGAAATGATGAATTTTCATACAACTCACTGTGGGAGAAAACGCTCAGCACCCAAAGAAATTAATGTAAACGTGTGACGAACATGCAGACACCTGCAAAACTGGAATCCTTGTTGCACTAAGCCGCCTCAGGCAAAATGTTTCACAATACTTTGGTTTAGTTGTATAGTCCAACATTTAAGAAATAAATGTCTGCAATATGCAGTAATGCTTTAAAATACTGCTGCAGGTTAAGGGGAAATGTACAGCGGCTACTACTGCAAATGCATGCATAATCTCAGGGTTATTGCTGTATACTATATGCATGCATAGTCAAATAAATTTATGTAATTGTATGTGTATTCATAGCTCATGCATGTGAAGGAAGAACTCCATTATAGAAGGGAACAAGGGGAATTCCCCCATGCTGAGTATACAGGCCCTTCACTGTAGTGTATGTTGAATGAATTAGCCTCTTGTAACTATTGATCTTTCTTCTGCAGTGACAATTAGCATGAAGTATTTGAATACATGATTTTTTTTAATCTTCACTATACTCATCTATCTATACATCACACCGGAGGGAACAGCTTTTATGCATGAACTGACAGGCAATCATTGGGATCAAATGAATTTGAAAAAAAAAGAGTCAAATGGGAATACTGCCTGCTGTTACTGTAATTCCATTTGAATCTCAACATGAAATTCCCATTCATTTGTAAGTGGGATGTAGCCGAGATAAGGGCTTAGGCTGAGCCGCAGCGTAGCTGTCCATAAGGCCAAATGCCTTTGAGGTTAACACCACGGGTTTAGCATGGGCATGTGGATGTGCACAGACAACTTAAAATGCTTGCAGTAGCTGCATAACCACACGTCACTTACCTGCAGGCTTCCCTTAATCACGTAGCTGAGTGCTTTGATCAGGCGGGAATTTGTTTAAATTCAAATGAGAGAATCTGTTCCTGCCGTATCACTCTGATGTGTACGTGTGTGGCTTTGTGCGTGCTTTATGATGTATTGCAGGCATTGAATTTCTCCCACTCACCTCTGGATCACCTTCAGACATTAAATCAGAGTCAGTTTAGTTTAATCCCTCTGTTTAGCGTTCCTAAGTAATATATAAATATAGTAAATGGTTTAAAGCATGCTATATTGTAGTTGTACAATGTAGTCAACAGTTTTAACTCCTCCTTTGTGAGGCTTTATGTTTATATTAAACATTTTCAATTGAAAGCCAAAAATGGTTCCCCTACTTAATCAGGAATATGGATCGTTCTAAAGTAATTTCATATTCAACCATGCAAATGCTTTTCTTACCAGTGTGTTTTATCAATGTGTGTCAGTTTCTAATTTATTGATGCAGGATTCTTTTTAAAGACTTTATAGACTGTCTTGTGATGTTTTGTGAGAGGATTTCTGTATCAGTGTTTGTGAGGCTTGTCTATAAATTAGACTTGTGATCTCTCTGTTTTCTCCCCTAGGCACGTAACTCCTACTCCAACGAGGTGGTGGCCATCAAAAAGATGTCCTATAATGGCAAGCAGACTACCGAAGTAAGAAAATCAATCACACAAAGGAGCACACAGACATGCCAGACTTTGCCTTCAAAGTCAAGGTGCCACTGTAAACACATCATCACAGTTATCTCAAGGTCTCATATCTCAAGGTAACATTTATTTTCCCCTGGTTTGGCACAAATCTAGTAACAGTGAACGCAGGAGCATTATGTCATTCTCTAATGATATTCACCCGAAGCTTGACACTAGTTCATGAGACTGTGAGATATCTCTTTTGTGGTGGTTAATTACCCTAAAGGAACAAAAATAATGAGAAAAAAAGGAAAAATAATTACTCACTACCAGATGCAAATTTTGGAGAAAACATATTCCTCCAACAGATGCAAATTTTGGAACAACATATTCCTCCCTCAAGCAAACGACTGAAAAAATTTCAGCACAAGTGTGTTTCAAAAGGCGTCCTGTGTGATCACAACATACACTTCACTTCTCTGTCTCTTTAGTAAATGGTCTTCTCTTTATAAACTTGAGTGATGGATTTGTGTGAGGACTCTTGCATATCACTGCTGTAATTGTATTTCATCACTCCATTTATTATTTATGTTGATAGACTGCTATTAAACGACTTCCCTGTCTGTCTGTATGCAACGGTAACAGATGTATAAAAGTCGTTATACCTGTGTGAGTGTTGACTATTACTGAGGTCAGCTGGGACATTGTATTCAATGTCACTGCAGAGCCCACTTAAATGTTACTGTGATTGTACCTGTAGAGTGTAACCATCTGTGTGTCTGGATTTGTTTTTTGGCAGAAGTGGCAGGACATCATTAAGGAGGTCAAGTTTTTGGGACAGCTGCGACACCCAAACACGATTGAGTACAAAGGCTGCTACTTGAAAGACAACACTGCCTGGGTTAGTGGATCCCTCTTCACATCTCCTTTTGTCCTAGTTCCCTCCTTTGTTTCAGTCTTGCAACATCGTTAGTTTATCTCTTCCTTCCCATCTTCTTTGTCTGATTCTTTTCCTCTTTTTCCTCATGTCTTTTAGTCTCCTACTGACTGTGTTTTCCTACTGACTGTGTTTTCCCACTGCCTTCCTCTATTTCTCTGCATATGCTGTTGTCAGACATCATAATGTGATAGGGTTGATGTACAGAAAGACAAGTTTTCACTTGACTTGAAGCTTTGTATTCAGGATATTTTCTGATGAAGCACACACCATGTGAATGATTAGTTATTCAGCTGTACTGTATTCTGTTTCAGCTGGTGATGGAGTACTGCCTGGGCTCTGCATCAGATTTACTAGAGGGTAAGTGTGTTTATGAATGTTTTAACACACACACACAC
The DNA here is from genome assembly GCF_040436345.1 of Pagrus major. Lineage (NCBI taxonomy): Eukaryota > Metazoa > Chordata > Actinopteri > Spariformes > Sparidae > Pagrus > Pagrus major. The sequence continues at coordinate 19,991,596 of NC_133219.1, forward strand.
ACACACACACACACACACACACACACACACACACACACACACACAATCATGAAACTGTTTTTTATTATCAGAGTCAGGGTGTTTCTCTTAGCATATTTCCAGGAAGTCACTATGCCCAGCCAAGCGGTGATCTCACAACCCCCATGAAACCCGTTTTTTTTACATTTAGGTTATTGTATAGATTAAAGACACAAGATATTAGAGTGATGAACATTTTAAATCATAAGATTTATACAGATGGAAGTCCAAGTCTTTCTTATTTTGATTTAGTTTCTAGCTTAACTACTTTTTCTAGAGACAAAAGAACACTTTCTGGTTTTCAAAGCGTAAACCTCCTTCACTGTCTTTCCTCCGAGCGTTCCTGACCTGAACCTAACATGTTATTTTAAGCACCTATGTGTGCACACATCACTGACGCAGATGCACAGACATGACAGTTGGCCTCAGCCTGTTTTTGGGGCTTCTGCCTTTATGAAATTTCTCAGTCATAGTTCTGCAGTGACCTTTTGCCTTGGCACACAGTCTCTGTTACTGTGATGGTCCACGCCTACTGCTAAGCCAGTTTAGGAGCCCATATCACAACTATTTCTACATGTTGTCCATATGGTAGATGCTAAGGGTGGACTTTGCTGTTGTTATATCAGTGAGGTTTTGGTCAAAGCTGCAACGAATATTTGAGCAATCAGTTAGATGTCAACTATTAAATAGTTGTCAACCATTTGACAATTTATTAACTGGTTTTAATAATTTTTTTTAATTCTCTGATTCCAGCTTCTTTACTGTGAATATTTTCTGTTTTCTTTGCTCCTGTATGACAGTAAACTGAATAGTTTTGTGTTGTGGACAAAACAAGACATTTGAGGACATCATCTTGATGTTAAGGAAACTCTGGTCAACATTTTTTTCTTTTTTTTAAAAAACATTTTATAGACCAAACAACTGATTGATTGATTGATTGATTGATTGATTGATCAAGAAAATAACTGACAGATTAATCAACAATAAATGCAGCCCTAGTTGTGGTTGCCAGTGCCTTGTTCAGGCATGAACTATATGCAGAAGCTTTATTTAGAAACATGTTTTATGTAGGTCTTTGTGTAGAGCTGTTATAGTTCATTATTATTATATAATTCAACTCTTTAGAGGGTTCCTACTCATTTCCACTGTGCTCATTTTTTCCAAAGTTCATAAGAAACCACTCCAAGAGATGGAAATTGCTGCCATTACCCACGGTGCCTTGCTAGGACTGGCTTACCTACATTCCCATAATATGATTCACAGGTGAGTCAGTCTGTTACCATGCTCTAACATTTCCCAACAGGAACATACAAGGGCTTGAGCAAAAACATGATAAGATGAGTTGAGAGACGCTCGTGTTCTCCCTTTATTGCACCATTAAGTAATTAAGCTGTAAAACCTCATGCCTGTACTCATCCTTCTTCAGTCTTTTATTGCAGACAAATATGATTGGCATCCAACTATGGCACCATAAAACCAACGTTTTTAACTGTTCATCTGTGTTATCACATGACATAAAACCCATCAAAATGCAGATATGACATCTATAAATACATCACACCAGTGGCCAGTTTGTCGAAAAGGATGATGCATAATAGATCACAGAGAACTGATGTGGCCCCTCTTGGCTGCTGTGCCTACATGTTGTCTTTATATTCTCACTCTCTTTATCCCCCTCTCCCATCCAGAGATGTGAAAGCTGGTAACATCCTGCTGACTGAGCTGGGTCAGGTCAAACTGGCCGACTTTGGCTCTGCCTCCATTGCCTCACCTGCCAACTCCTTTGTGGGAACACCTTACTGGTCAGTACACATGAGACAAGACATGGACATTTGGCAGGGCATAACATTAGTATCTGTTTATGCGGTGTGTGAGTTATTGTTGCCATCATACTGTCAGCGATTTTTGAATTTTGACATCTGAAGCCAAACTCATAAATTATAGGATTTTTTGTTGGCGCAAAGGCAAGTATTTCTCGAGAGCCCTTTTCAGACACGCTCAGCGTTACATAAATGTGATGGTAATTTTAAGTGTTGTTCTGAATAAGCGCTTGATTCGCTTTTAAGTAAAAGTAACAACAGCTATTTTAGGTCTGACCCAGTAATACTAATAAATGATGAATTTCATGAGAACCTTAATTAGGGAAAGAAGAGGGGTTAGCCTGCCTTGCTCCCTCTTGCACACCACTTGCCAAATATTGTGCTAGAATTGTGGCTCTTTCTGTAATACAACAGAAAGACAGCACTTTAACAGCTTGATGAGGCCAGCATCATCTCATATTCCATGTCCGAAGCAGGTTCATATATCAGGACAGCCAATCTATTATGTATTGTTCATATAGAATTCATCGGCTCTACCTTACCCACCACAATACTCACTCATACACTTCATGCAAATTTGATGGTGATTGAGGATCGTCACATAAACAGCTGGACCAGTGATGGACTCTCATGATCCCAAAGGCCAGCAGCACATGACTTTGTCTCATTCGCCATGTTAAATTCACTCTTGCATACACACGAGTTGTCACACTCGAGGTTTACAGAAGCACACATATATTCCAAAAACTGAGCCGCTATCACAGCATACCAGAGTCTTTAAAAGCTCTGAGAGGCTTAGCAGATTATAACATTTTCATGGATTTTTTCCCCATACTTAATAAACTGTGTGTTTGTGTGTGTTTGCATTTGCATGTGCGTCTCTCTCTGTCCTCAGGATGGCCCCAGAGGTGATCCTAGCCATGGACGAGGGTCAGTACGAGGGGAAAGTGGACATCTGGTCCCTTGGGATCACCTGTATTGAACTTGGTGAGCATACATCTATGTACGGGTCAAAGAATGCATATATAGGCCTATACAGGCAGAAATTCCTAAGATTTAAGCTGATTAAAAATGAGTCATGAAACCGGCGAACAACAAAACATCTTTTTCGTTCTGCCGTGCTTTATTAGACTTTGAATTTGCCTCATTCAAGGAGAAGCTGAGTGGTGATTGTGCAAAATTTCACTCTGATCCATCTGACTCCCGAATCTTTTCTCATTTTAGCGGAGCGCAAACCCCCCTTGTTCAACATGAACGCCATGAGTGCCTTATATCACATCGCACAGAACGACTCTCCCACGCTACAGTCCAATGAGTGGTGAGTTGAAAACACACCTCCCAAATATTACCACTCAGATTTTTTTTTTTTTCAATCATTTTCATTTTTTAAAAAAAGTTCTAGTCTTTGCAGGATGCTGTCCAATGTGTGAACAGTCAAACTGACTTCAAAATTTAAAAAAAAAAAAAAATGATTTAATTGAACTACAAAAATGTCCACAAAATGAAATAATCCAATGAAACTGCTGATACAATACTTCCCATCAGCTGTGAATATTAAAGCCGATCTGCGCTCAGTCAGGGTAAGACATCCCTGTGTTAATCTGCACGACCTGTGATCCCTGCGACAGGCCTTGTGCAAGGTCACACTCTTAAGTCTCTTATGTAATTACCTGTGAAACCTCCACCAAAGACATACTGTGTAAATACCCACAGCATTCCTGCTGGGCTGTGAGGCGGATTTTAATGTACCATATATCAACATCAAAACAAAAGCAGTATGATTATTCTAATATTATTCTAGTAGTTAAAACTCACATTTTTTGTGTGTTTGCCATACTAACTAGGATGTTTCTTTGTACACAGACTTTATGCTGCGCTCAGCCTCACAGCTTATGACTGTAGATGCTAATAGATTCTCTAGAGACTGTCCTTCCAGACATCAAAAAAAAAACTTTAAGCAATTAAATTCAGGCCAGCTAGGTTTTAAAAAGCTCTTTGCTGTGTTTTTGCAGCAGCTTCTCACCCACAGTGTAACACCTTATTTAAGTAAAGACTAGTTTTGCTACTGGGTATCATCACAAAAGATGAGATTTTCATGTTTAATTCACCTAATAAATTAAAAAACTGTATCTGAAATTGTTGATCTCTGCTGATACAGATAACGTCGGCTGTTGTTGAATTTTTTATGCGAAGAAATAAAAATGGTTCTGTTTTTGAATTGTTGTGTCAAAAAATATAAAATGATGGGTGTTCATGCTGCTTGAAGCACTTCATTTTAGGAAGCTTAGTTATTTTATAAGCAAGTTATTTGGGCTCTCAGGGAATGAATACTAACACTTACTGTATACTTTAGCTTTTAATTGTAATTGTGTTATTACTTTGTATATGTTTTTCATAAGGTATGAAAGTGAATTAAGTGCGGGCCTAAGCATGCAGAGTCGTGTCTGTGTTTGCTCCTTGTCGTATGATGCAAGAATCTGCATCCTCTGCACAGCCACGGCAAGAAGCTGAATATTGCTCTCTACCTGCCTTGGAGCAGCCTGAAGGCATCAGTGGCCTTCCTGTGTTTTCCACCCAAGCTCTCAATTAGATAACATATTTACAACCTAAAAGAGTAAAGTATGTATCATGCTCTGACGAAATAGCATATCATTGGATACACTAGGCAGGAGGGAGTCTTTTAAGCTCGAATTTTCTACCTATGACTGTACATGAAGAAGCCCTTTTGTAAAATCAGCATTGGCTTGTAGCATCGTGCCGAGGTGAGCCATTTTGCGGAGCGGTGCAGGGTTGTGGTATTTTTGGAGGAGATCCAGCGGCCCGAGGCGTCAGCAACATCCCGCCAGATGAGACTAGTAGAGACATCAGCTCCATAGTGTAACTTCAGTACACATGCACAAGGCCACACTGTGCACACATTGGCATGATATACAAATGCACTCATGGACCTTTGCTCACCACAGAGGTCATTGGATAGAGAGGTGGAGGAGCTAGGGAGTGGATGGGCACACTTATTGACCCTACAATGACACTTATTGTGCATATTGACAATTTAAATCTTAAATAGCACCACAGGGTACTTTATCTTAACCCATACACACAGTGTTACATATTCTGTGTTATCATGAGTGTATTTTTAGATCAGAGTCAGTGGCACGGTGTTCCACAGCTCCAGTGGCCTATATTTTTATTGCTCCACATATTTACATAATCTGTATATGGTTTATATATGAGACTACACTCAGAGATTACATAGGATGGCTCTGTTTTAATTCATTGATATGATAAACTGAGAAGAGATTACTCATCACATTAAACATTCATTGACAGTAAGTACAGTAGGTGCGGCTCTGTCATTAGATTATCACTACTGTTCCTGCTGATTGAAATGTGTTTTGAGAAGGGGAATCACTGACCACCCATCCTGTCTCCCAGGTCTGACCCTTTCCGGAGCTTTGTCGACTACTGCCTACTGAAAATTCCTCAGGACAGACCCTCGTCAGGGGAGCTGCTACGAGTGAGTGGGCGTCCTCTGTAATCCCCCCAGCTGTGACCTCACTTCCTGCCTCAGTCAGTCCCTGAGCCATGCGGATGAGTCATTCCCACCCGCCAACGGCTCCCTGATAAGCAAGCATATACACAGTGTCTTCTTCAAGTAGAGGAATCAGGCACCCCGCTGAGAATGGCTTTATCTCTTTTTTTCCCCTTTGTAGTAACTTCCTGTGCTGCGCCTTGGAGCCATGCTCCTTAAGGCTCCACAGAACTGCACGTATTTGCTGCTTTCACATCAGTCTTTCGATTAGAGTCGAAATGGTATGGGGTTTAAAACGCTTATGCCTCCCTGTTATTCAGAATCTTTACATTTAGTTAGGCAATTTTGTTTGTTTTTTGTTTGTTTGTTTGTTTTTTCTAACTTTATTTTATGCCTTATTGAAAGTTTGACAGTAGAGAGATGACAGGAAATGAGCGGAAAGACAGATGAGGGAGGACATGCAACAAAAGTCTCCAGGCTGGATGCGAACCGAGGACGTCTGGGCACTCAGTGGTGCTGTCCGTCTTTTCCTTTTTCTAAAACTTTTAGATCATTTTAACAAAAAAGTCCACTTCCAAAGTTTCTAAGAAAAAAAGTACTTAAAAGGAACCTTATTATAAGAGCAAACAACTCTCTCTCAAACTTCTATTTACAATGTTAATAATGAACCCTAATGCTCAACATTTAGAAGATGTTGTTCTTTCTTCCTGTCAGTCTCCACTGTCTTCTGTTAAATGAAAGGCAAAATTATCTAAAATTGATTTGAATAAAGAATTTAAAGTGAAGCGCAGCTGCAAGTCAGACCTTTTATGATGACATTTCTTTAGCCATAAATAACCCCATAAAAACACAATGAACCTACATGGCATTAATCCCTGTATGTTCATTGTGTTCCCCTGTAAATGAGCAGTTGATCTTTTTGTTTGTGTGACCAACAGGTAATCCTATTGGCCCACTAAGAGTTTTATGTTCTTGGTGATCACGCTCAACAGTGCAGGAGCTTGAGTTTTCACACCTGGCTCACCTTAGGGAGGATGAAGGGGAAGATGTGAGGGTTAGTTAGCAGTTAAACACAGGGCTCACTGCCGTCTGGATACGATCTACGTTCAGACTGGAATTGACTCTTCCCAACACCCCTGACCCAAATCCTGGTCGAAAAACCATTAAAGAAGGATAAGTACAAAACAGACTTTGGATCAGTGTCGAAGGGGCTGTTTTATACTGAAGGGCTTGGGGGGTGGGGTGTTAGCTTATGATTAATACCCCACTTTCTCTTCTCAGACACACACACACACACAAAATCACTCTTTTTTTCATTGCATACACACACATACACACACACACAGGCACACACATAGGCACACGCCCCTCCAAGCTCTTTAAAGGGGAAATCAGGTCACTAATCTGGGGGCCTTGAGCTATCAGTGTTCTAGCTTCAGGTTAAACTCACTCTCTCCCTGTATACCGCATTCAGAGTAATAGTAATTATATACATAATGAAATAATAACCTCTCAGTGACCTCCCATAAGTACCCAATGTTTAAGCAAACAAATGCTTGTTAAAAATAGTTCTGGGTGGTGTTTGGTTTTGGTGCCTTTTTTAATCCCATGAATTAACTAGCAAACCACAGATATTTCGAGTGCAACGACAGTTTTCCAGGGCACAAGATGACGTGTTCAAATTGATTCTCTAATATAAAACTGCAGATCCTCAAATTTGAGAAGCTGAAACTAGTGAATATTTGGCATTTTTCCTTGATAAATGACTTATAGGTGCACTATGTAATTTTGGGAAAGAAATTTTAATCAGAAATGAAAGATTTTCATTGACTGATTACCTGTATTATTACCTCATTAATATTCTAAATATTACAATTCTGTGTTAAAATTTCTTCTCCAAAACTACATAATGCCCCTTTTAATCTTTCAATCCATTATCAGAATTGTTGCTGTTTCATGCTGAGAGTCAGATGTCAAGATTGACACTATCTGTTCAGTAAATGCAGTATGTAGCCGGAGCCAGCAGCCACTTATCTTTCCACAAAGACTGGAAACAGTTAAGCTAGCCCAGCTCAGTTCAATGGTGAAAAAAAGGTATGTAAAACAGCAAGTGTTGTTTTTTCTAATGGGTTAATTACTGAGCAGGTGTATTTTGTTACCTTTGTACAGAGCCAGGCTAGCTCTTTCCCCTTGTTTCCTGTCTTTATGCTAAGCTAAAATAAGTAGCTGCTGGTTCCACCTAAATATATGCCAAACAGATGTAAGAGTGATATTCATCTAATTATCTAACCCTCTGCAAGAAAGAGTGTTTTTGCTAAATGTTGAACTATTCCTTTAATGCATCAAGCACGTTAGGCTTGCTCTCTGGGGATTGTCACTGCTGCTACTGTAATTGCAGTAGTACTACACTAGATTAAAGCAAAGTGAGTACCAAAAAGTTGATAATAATATGTGATAGAATGCATTAAGTAAATCTCTGAGGATGGATTAGTAATTCTGCTAACAGTTTACATACAGGGAAGGGACTGAAGTTGCTGTAGAAATGCGGTCGCCTCTTCCAAACACTGACCTTATAACGAGGAGGAATCCTAGAGATCACTTCTCACTGGTCGTTGGGATGAGGGTGGCCAACCACCCACACTCTGTTGAAGGTCCGTCAGAAAAGGGGACAAATCACTCTCATCTCTATTTTCAGAGAGTGATGTCACTCCCCAGTGTCCTGACTAACCATTACACCAGCATCTGTCACATGGAGAGGAAGGTGTGCAGAGAAAAGGAGAGAGTGCTGGAAATAGACTTAGAAATACACTTTTTTTTTCTTTTTTATACAGTATACATTTTTTAGTCCCGTACTGTAATGGTGCATACATTTCAGCCATGTAAGCACACAATATTTTATGAATGAGGATGACTAAGAGGAGGTGTGAATATGTGTGTGTGGTAGAGTGGGTGGAAGAGCCGGGGAGAGAAGATGTTGTGTTTTGGTTTAATTGTTATTTTAGTATTGATGTCATTACAGTCCATTGCTATAAAGTGCAAAAATAAACCACACACATACATCTTTGCCACCTTATTCTTAGCCGACCCCCACCTGCTTCACCCACACACTCTGACCTGCTGGTTATGCAACACAAAATAAATAATTACACAGATCCACAGCGCCCCGTTCTCCACCAAATTACACCTCCATCACATTACAGAAAGGCTGGTCCTTGCAGTTGAACTGGTCACAGCTTAGAAATGTGATCTAAATTAGTTTCACCACCAGACAGCTTGATGTAAAACTGGGTCAGAAAATATCATAACACCAATGCTGTTATTAAATTATGAGTCTCTTAAATTAATTTTCTTTCCAGATGGGTTAATATTTGTCAGCCTTTTAGGGCAAAAAAAACTCCTGATTTAAAGACTTGAAACCTTCCCTAACGTATCACTCAATGGTTGTTTCGGTTTCTTAAATGTAATTTAATTGAAGCTGTCATTAACTTTGTGCTAAGGCAAATACAGTCTTGTTTGGTGGGAATGAAAAGGATTAAGAATGTTTACGAAAATCGATTTTATGGATAGTCTTACACACATCCCATGTGTTCAGTGTACTACAGGCTGTAGAGTGCTGGGACTCCCAGGACGGACTGAGCAACCTACAGGCGCCCTCTAGTGATAGTCACAGTTGTGGTGCTTATTGAAATAATACACTGGATGAAAGAAGTTGTGGCAATGCAAAATGTAAAATTAGATGACATTTAAACACAGTTTATAAGATTGTCATAATGTTCAGGCTCCTGCAGTTATGAGATCTTATTTCATATAGTCAGATTTACTGAGAAGTAACTAATCTTAAATCATTTCAGTTTGTGACATCATTTCTGCAAACACCACTTTTTTACTAGATTTCCCAAATAAAACCTAAATGGTTTGCTATTATTGTTTTCATTAATATGTTAAATGGATTTAAATCGTAACATGTAGTCTGTCATTAGAAATGTTTGGGTAAAAAAACAGATACAGTTGTACGAGAACATACAATAAAGCATCCTTTTCCAAATTTCTATGCTGCTGTTCTGTTAACAATAAAAGTCATCAGCATCACCTCAAATTGACAATTTAACATTCATAAACTGTTAAAGAGAGAGTGAAGTAAAAAACAAAAAAAAACAAACAAACAAATGTGATTATTATATAAGAAAGAATTCTTCTAAATTTCTAAACCAATTGTTCTATCCCTATTTAAATACCTTTGGACCCGGCTAACTAACTCACTCTCTTCTTCTTCTCTTTCCAGCATGATTTTGTGCGTCGGGAACGCTCGCCGCGCATTCTCATCGACCTCATCCAGAGGACCAAGGATGCGGTGCGCGAGCTGGACAACCTGCAGTACCGCAAGATGAAGAAGATCCTCTACCAGGAGAAACACAACGGGCCCATGGGAGAGAGCCAGGAAGAGGAGGAGGTGGGTGGAATAGGGACAGGGAAGGGTTCATGTAAAAGATAAGGGGGAGTTGATTGGACAGAGTCTCAGTGAAAAGAAGAAAAAATACAGAGAGGACAATTATAGTTTGCCAGGAGTAACCATCGAAGGAGGCAAGTGGTTGAAAACACGAGCTCTATTTCAGTTTTAATGACAACAATTCTCTAACTTTCACATCAAAGATAAGTCAATTTTTTATTTGTTTGTGGCTTTTGTGTCAGACCACATTCAATTCAGCTTTAATATCATAGAGGGTAACTTTTGTCTTAAAAAAAGACGCATTGCAAGAACAAAAAGTTTACAGGGTGTGTGTATAGTCACAGAGACTATAATCGAGCCAACTGAGACGAGTTAATAATAACCAAACAGGCAGGATGTTACATAAAGCAGTTTAGGACTGCAACTAACAATAGCTTATTATTATTATTATTATTATTAACTAACTCTGCCAATTATTTTCTATATTTATCACTGGATTGTATGGTCAATAAATATCTTAAAATATTTACAAATATCCTTCACAACTTGCTAGAACATAAGGGGACGTCTTCCAATTTCTTTCTGTATCAAGCACTGCAGTAGAGGAGCATTTCACTTAATGTGAGTCAAGAATGCACGAGTCTTCGAGCTCAGACTCACAGCACAAATGTGTGACAACAGGATCATTTGTCTGAAGTGATGTTAATGAAACCCCAAGAAGGAGCCTAAGTCTCAAAGATGTAGGAACCAGATACTTTGCTTTTATCCAAAGCGGCCTTTTTGACTCTTGTAGTTTTGTCACTTGTAATATAGTTGGATAAAACACCGAAATACAGTTGAAAGCTGCTCACGGCACACACACACACACATGCAACAGCCTTTCTCCTGCAGCCGCAGTAGCCTGACATTGAGATGAAATGTCCCTTAGTTGACCTGGCCTGAGGCAGGATAAACAGGCACGGACACAGTAGTGTCATCCTACACCACGTGAAGCGATTCAGAACAGCCACCAGACCTCACTGCAACAAGACGCCACTGAAGGCTTTGCTGAAAAAACGTGCAGCCCCAAACTTCTTTTTGTGTTCTCGGGGGGATAGAGCAGCTGACTATGACATCCTAATACAGACTGCCACTGCAGACTTAACTGAATTGTCTGCTGCACCTTTATGCTGTGCAGGTTGTTTCCCTTTATAGATCATGCACACACACTCAGGTGACATCCCAGTCAGAGCAATGTGCGTGAACAAACATACACAAAAACATCTGAAACATTTGAGGTGTTAATAAAATAATAGGCAATTCAGTTTGACTTTGACTCTATCGAGAGGCCGTAAGTTATATATTGAGGCAACTTCCTTTAATTTGGAAAGGCCTGGAAATATTGTGGGTGCAGGACACAGGGGTCTATTTTTATGAGAATTAAAATCTGTGTTTAATAATTGGAAGATGTGTTTTATGAATATGTGTGTGTGTTTGTGGATGTTGACTTGCAGGACAGTGAGGCAGCCAGCTGTAAGATGAACAGCCTGGGCAGCAACCACTCCATCCCCAGCACGTCGGTCAGCACAGGCAGCCAGAGCAGCAGCGTGAACAGCATGCAAGAGGTGCTGGACGACAGCTGCTCCGACATGACCATGATGCACCCCCAGGACTACAGCAGCACCCTGGAATCCTCCCCGCACACCAAGAAGGTAAAGTTCAAGGGTAAAGGTTGGATGATGATGGCAGGGAGCTGGGGAGTATTTAGGGCCAGATGACCGATCAAATGTCACACCAAACCACCAAACCAGAGCTGGAAACTGGAAAGCCGTGTGGGCAGTTCTTAGCAGTTCCCAAAATCTTTTGTCTGAAGAGATGAGGCCTTCGTTGACACCAGCTGTCATGTTCCACATATGTTCATATTTAAACAATGGTTTAAACAGGATCGATTGTTTTTTTTGTGTCATGGCTATGAGTATTCAACCATCTTCCTTCTCAACAATACAAGTACAGTATAGCCTACCTCAGCCACATGCAGAGACAGCCTGGTGAAAAATCTTTTTACAGGGTCTGCATGATTATGGACAGGTTTCAGTGGCCTTGGTTTGATAATTATTTGATGCTTCTTGGAGCCAATTACTGTGGGTCAGACTACAGTGTTTTACAAGGTAAAGCTAAATGATGCACTTTATCAACCAATGTATGAACCCACTGATTGTTCAAAACCTGAAGGGAACTGTCAGTACACCAAGAAAGTTTAATATAGAAATAGACACCCATGGGTGTACATGTAGGTGCACCGATGATTGTGATAAGTTCAGCATTACCCTGATTTATAATCCTGGTTAAGTGTTTAATTTCCATCCAAAACACAACTGTGTGGTTATACAACAAATAGATTTTTTTACCCAAAATCCAACGTATCCAGTGGATACGATTAATGAGTTTTAATTCACACAAGACTTACAGGTATCTGTCCACTTAATTGCCTTGATTTCCATTCAGTTTTTCAGATGTCCTTCTGCTATAGAGAAAAAACAAATAAACGCCAGCAGAGGTTGCCCCTCCTTTGTGGAGATACAACCTAATTACAGACAAGGACAACTTTTTGACATTCTCAGTTATTGTCCTCTTATTTGATTTGAAGTCTCACAGTAGTAAACACTTTTCCTAAAATGCCATGCACCTACATTTCTAAGAATAAAAGCATAATCAACACAAACAGAGACACATGGCTCTGTGGAAACATTCAATGGACTTCTCTCACTGTTTTCAAGTATATGTCTAACCCCTCCCCCCCCAAAAGGAAGTGGAAATGGAAACCGTTGACACACTGTTTGGCAGATCGCTTCAAGTTCATCACCGACACCATTCACACTCTCTGAACAAAGACTGCGTACACATGTCGGCAAGCGGCACAAACTCCCCACCATTTCCCCACTTACAGCTCTGTCATCCTGCACACACACACAAGCATACACTCAGTGTACACAGGTCAACACAATGCCTGACATTCTCGTTGAATATCTCATATGACTTAAAAATCTGTGAAGAGAGTGCTGTCACTGCTCTGTCATTCTCTTTCTTCATCAGCTCTTTGTATTTTGACAGTGCATGAATAAGGATGTCACTTTATGAACAGACAGCCAGTGTGTTGTTTCAAGTTCAGGGGCTGAGCTGAGAACAAATGAAAGTGACACATTGTTTTCAGATGCTGATGAAGTTTCCTCTTCACATGAATCGACTCTTTGGTCCCCCGGCTTCTGAAAATGTTTCAATCCGTTTCCAGTGGGGGGGGGGATTGAGTGTTGACATTTCATCATGTTTTGCAAGGTTACAGTTGACACAGTTTAAGCTGATGATTCCTTTTGAAATTTTACATTCCATGTGATTTGAATCAACGGGGAATTTTGTTATTTAAAAATTCACAAAGATGGTGAAGAGATTAAACACTGGCACAGTTTTGAGTGAGTCAGAATCTGTCCTGTAGCAACACTCAGTTTTCACCTTTATCTCTTCTTCTTGTTCACTTCAATGCCATTTTAAGAGAAAAGAAAGACTTAATCGGTGACTTGTTCTCATTTGTCATTTTTTATTTCACACAGGACCATCAGTACAACTGGGACGATGGGATCCACAGGGACCACCGGTCAGGACTGAGGCCGGCCTCCTCCGACAAGAGCAGCCAGGCCCAAAACTACAAGAACCAGGGCCGCTTTGCCACCATAAAATCAGCCTCACTGGTAAGTTTGACAAACTCTTTTCTCTCGTCTGTTTACTCTTCCTGAGGATCCTCAAATATGTTTTTATGCGCTGTAAGGGTTTCAGAATCATTAAATTGTGGATCACTCATCTTAAAAGTTGTGTTGTGTTTAAAAAAGGCAGAAAATGGAGAAAGCCAAAATCTTTCACAGAGCGTTATGTTTACACCATAGCAGCATATGAAGGCACAGAAGGGTCTTTTTTCCCTTCTCTCTGTGACAACCTGCCCCTGATTGTGCCGATTGAGTGCTGTATAAATACAAGCTGGTCTTTTCTTTGTTGGATTAATTTTGCTTTTTTAAAAAAGTAAAATCTCTTTTTCTACCTATTTATTTTCCGTCACTTCAGTCCATCTTTCGGTCTTTACCTCTTCCAGTCTCTTTGTCTCTGCTCTCCAGTTTCGGCTCAGTCTCTGTTCCCATCCTGTCTTCCCTCTCATTCACTTCACTCTTTTTGTTTTCTCCCCTTGTACTATGCTTCACATTACCACTCCCCTTCCTCCGCCCTCTCCTTTATTTCTCAGTCTCCCGCACTTGATAATACATCATTCTCAGATCTGACTCAATGTTCTGAGTTGAAGGGGGTGGAATTCTCTCTCCCTCTCTCTCTCTCTCTCTCTCTCTTTCTCCATGTCTCTCTTTCTCTCTCACCCTCCCTGTCTGTTGTCATGGAAACCGGCTCTAGTAACTAGTAAGTAGTTGTGGTGTCGTGTGTGTATGCGCGTGTATGTGTGTGTGTTTACTCATCCATGACCCACAGGTTTTACTTGTGAGCCCCTTCTGCTGTCAGGTCTTAAACCAGACATGAGAGAACACGAGCAAAGAAAATCTGCGTCTGTGTCCTCATACTGCCCTTGAACCGAGAGTGAACCACTGATAGTTCAGACCTATATGTGTGGCTTTTTATTTTTATTTTTTTTTTTTACCATAAGTCTCCTTTATCTTTTCGATGTAAAATTTGAGGCTTCAAAATAAATAAATGCCACAGTGAAGAAGGTCTCCATGAACAGCAGCTCTCAAATTTTGCGAGTAAGACAATAAATAAATGTGTCCACCTTAATGAATCTATTGATGTTGTACCTTGCGTTTCTAGACCAATGTCATACTTTTCCTTCCACACGCCGAGACAGTTTCCTTTCAAACATGTGTTGTCTAACGCTCTTAGCATTATCATCAGAAGCCTATGTACCAGTGGTTGCCAATCTTTTTTGACTTGCGACTTTTTCTTTTTGTTTAATATGAATAATCTTTAGAGGTCTGAAAGTATAACATTGAGGAAGCAAGCAGTACAATAAAGTCTAGATGACAAAAAGAAAATAACATAATTTTTTGGACCAAATTTTTTTTTTGGAACCCCATTACCACACAAGATTGTTTTAGTCTTAACTTTGTTTTGTATCATAATTATGTCAGTTTATTAACTCATAATACTGACTTATTAACACATAATTATGCAATATGATCATAAAGTATCTAGCCTATAATAATAATATATCTTACTATTTTGATATATTATCTCATGATAATTAAGTCATTAGTTAATAGATAAATTAATAGGAAGAAAAAAACGTTTATATACCATTACTGAAGTTGTGATGCTCATTTTAAGGTGGAGCCATGGCTTCCCTATGAAAGGGTTTACACAGCATCACTTGACATTCAGATTCATCCTCCCCCTTTTTTTTTTACTCAGAGAGTTACTGTCTCTTGCCTGACAGCTAATACAAGTGCTTTGAAGTTCAGCAGAGCAAGCTAACACCTTGGTCGACAGATACTGTCACCGACCACGTTTGTCAGTCAATTAGAGGAATCTTCACCATAGAGCAGGCTTTGGCATGTCTGCAGACCAAGCTAACAGTATAAGCTGCTAACAGACATCGAGCCAGGTGGCATAAGCTAGCTGCTAGATGGATCAATGTAGTTTACCATAGCTGCCCGACCCCAGGAACGTTTTGCCAAACGTGTACTTTTCACGCATAATTTTCTTAATATTAGAGCTAGCAAACCCGGTACTAGATGTGGAGAAAAATTTCTGTCTTCTGAGTGTGGTGACAATATGCCTACCTCTTCCTCACTTTACACAAGGAAGTCTCTATGATGAACCATGATGTCAGAGAACAGGGGTTACAGGACACATAACCATGACCAATTGTAGCCTATTCTGTGTCCTCTACCTACACAACATAACCTTAAAAAGAAAAATCTCCCTTGTCCCCCCTTCATTAATTGCTTGACATTTATTCTAAGTTAAACAGTCCCTTTAACATCACAGAAATTGTCAGCACACTACAGAGTTTCTGTTTAAAACTTAAAAATTCTGGCTCATTTTAAGTTCAGGATTAAAGTCAAACTAAAATACCTTGGATTTAAGCATCAGAAGTGGCGAACGCTGTGTCGGCAGCTCCGTGTAACGGAGGCTGTCTGTCTTGAAAAGAGGCGGCATTGTGTAAACCAAAGTATCTGTGTCGTGTGATAGCGCCAGTCCTGGCCGCCGGCGCTGAAAGAGATGACATCATCGCTTTCTGCCGAGCGCAGACGTCCTCAGATTGGCCTCGGCTCGCTGAGACTGGAATCAGCAGGTAGACAAAGAGCGATGGAGAGAGAAGAACGGGGGGTCCAGATGGTGAGGGGTGATGAATCGCCAGAGAAAGGAGAGAGAGGAAGACAGGGAGCGGGAAAACAGAGAGAACATTAACAAGAAGAAGGAGGGGGAACAACATACCGTCAGTAATGTGCAGCCTTAAAAAACAAAAACAAGTCCCTGAGTGAGAAAATTTGTGTGAGAGTGAGATTCGAAGAAATGAAAGGGTGAATTGAAATGAAAGAGCATGATGGCTGGTGAGACAGACAGCAGATATCAGGGGTATGACAAGGACTGATAAACAGAGGTGAGACAAAAGAGCAGAAGGGATTGAAATCTGGACTGACAACGAAGGACAAGTGGGGAAGAGAGACAAAAAGAGGGTGATGTGCTTTGTCACCCAGAGGTGACAAATCTGATGTAGTGGTTGGAAAACAGAGAGAAGACGGGGGTAAAACTGAAGAGAAGGACAGAAGGAAAAGAAAGAGGGAGAGTGGGAAGAGAAATTATTGCGGGAGATGGAAGGAAAGGGAAACGGACGAGGAGGATGGGAAACGGCAGAAAGAGATGGATGTAAAGTGAGAAGGAGAACGAACGTGAGACAAAACGAGTGTATGAAATGGAGGGCAGGGGTTATTATAGGTCGGATGAAGTAACTGACTGAAGCCTGCACGAGAGACGGCATCACTGTAAAATATTTCACCTCATCTGCCGCCCGACTCGTCCTCAGCTCTCAGTTGCAGATTGTAACCTGACAGCCTGTAAACCTCAGCACGTCAACAACAGAGCACCAGATTAAAGTTTTAGACGCATCAAAACATGCACCATCCCCATCAGTCAGCTCTTTTTGGTGACAGCTGAAGCTTATAGCTCACAGCAATATGCTTCAGTGGTATCTGCTGTGTAGTTATAGAAGAAAAGTATTAAAAGACTTGTTTCACAGGTAAATGTCAGGGGTTGTGTTGTAACCAGATGCACCTCTTTTGTATTTGCGTCCCTTTTGAGGCCCAAACAGATGACAGATGAAAACAGGACAATAAACAGGGGTCTTGAGAGGCTTTTTGCTTTCCCTCTTTAGCCAGATGACTTCCCCATATGTTACTATACATCTGTAGCAACGTTCAAAGTACAGCCAAGTCCTCTTCTTCTTCTTTCTGGTACCTGACAAAGACCCAGTTTAGGATTAAACGTTGTACATCTTAAGGAAGAACATGACAGTGTTGCGAGGAAGATAATAATCTTCTTCTATTCTTTAGCATAAAATAATATCAGTGTTCTGCAGGGTTTTTTACTCAAATCTTCAGCAAAATGAAGAACAGAACTAGCTCTACTGGTTCCCTTTCATAATTAATTCAATCGATGTCCTTTAGGCTATTACCAGCAGAACAAGTGTGTGTTTAAAAACTGTGATGAGGCAGAGCTGGGGTCATTGGCACCAGACACTTGGTGAACACACAGAGGTCAAACTCTCTATGTGGACTTTTGTTCAATTTAATTTAATACAGACGAAATACGTTTGTGAGTGCTCGTCCTACCACTTTGTTTTTACACAAATCAAACACATCAGCTGCCATCAGTGCTGCATTTCTTCTATTCAACAAAGCATGCCATGCAAAATAAGCAAAATAACTAAGCTGCTCAATTCCCACTGATCTCACAGGAACATTCACCTTTCGCCTGCATGCCCCCCTCCTCTCCCTGAATATGATCTCCTTTCCAGTCCCTGAGCCTTGTGTGAAAGAGGCCGTCACATGACGTGACTTGGCCCTTTGTGGCAGCATGCAGGGTGGCAGCGAGGCAAGTGACTAGGATTGGGAGCTGCTGTTACAGTGGGGTATTGATTCAGCACAGATTAAGGAGGGAGGAGGGGTGCTCAACCTCCACCTATTTTCACACCAACCCCCCTGCCCCCATCCTCTTATTTCCTAGATGCTCTTATTTTACTTCTCAATATTTCCATTTTTTCTTTTCCCTTCTCTCTCCCAGTCACTCTCCATCTGCTGTTTCTCCTTTGCAACCACCCCCCACCCCCACCCTTCATCTCTCTGCCTGCTCCTCTCTGACCCCCCCTCTCCACCCTCCTCCAACTTCTCTCACTCTTTCTCAATGAGGTATTCATGTGACCCACCTGCTGTCCGCCGCTTAGCGTTAGCCCGACTAAAGAGCTGCTCTGTGCTCTTGTTGGCCCGTGCAGTCGGCCTGCCTCATTCACAGTTCACACGCCTGCCTCGGCCGCTGCGTGCCCAGGGCGCGAACCAAGGAGAGGGTAGAGGAGGGGGTCGACGTCCAGTAAGGGTGGGGTCTCAGGGTGGCATTGTAGCTCAGACAGGGTTCTGTCGGGCATAGGATGCTGCACAAGGTTCCTGGATGCTGGTGCACTTGGCTAAAGTCGCCATCATGTTTGGCCTGAGGAGTTCAGGTGGAAGTTATGAGAAGATGCGGAGCGAGTACTACCTAGATGTGGAGAACCCTTTCTGCCCTCAGGTTGGTGTGTCGGGTGCAGGTTTTGCAAAAAAAAAAAAAAAGGGTGTCAGTGCTGTTAAGACATGCCAGTATGGTCCATGACTTAGGTTAAATCTAATTATGCGTCTGTTTTAATATTGTTTTTATTACTTTTTTTTGCTCCATTGGGTTTAAACACATTTCAGATTCTATGCAGTTGCCTGATCTATGCAGTGACTGTGTATGTGTGATGGTCAGATGAAAGGGCTTTTGTTGAGCTCTAGTGGTATCTTCATCGAAAGGGATTTGACAGTATTTTCTTTTTTATGGTCTTTTTATGCTTTCTTGCCTCTGTAAACTGACAAGTGACAAGTGTTTGCTGACTGATTGCAGCAGTTGAACTGAAATGCTTAACATCTATTGAATGAATTCTGTTTTCTATTTTTCTTGGATGAATTAATATTGCATATTTACATATTTAAGGACAGGTGACATGTTAAGTGTTTGGATGCACGGCGTATTTTAATCTGTTGTGTCTGTGATAAGTGATTTGGTTTTTGTTCAGGTGTGGCAGCCCTCACATCTCCAAACTTGTCTTTCTCCACAGGTGACCAAGCAGATCCACGAGCATGAGCAGGAGAGCGAGCTGCGGGAGCAGATGTCGGGCTACAAGCGCATGCGGCGGCAGCACCAGAAGCAGCTGATCGCCCTGGAGAACAAGCTGAAGGCCGAGATGGACGAGCACCGGCTCAAGCTGCAGAAGGAGGTGGAGACACAGGCCAACAACGCCTACATCGAGCTGGAGAAGCTGGCGAAACGCCACACCGTGCACACTGAGAAGGAGGTGGGATTTCTGATGGATCGGGGGGGCATAAGTACAGTAACCCCAAAGTTATTTCACAGATGATCATAGCGGCCTACTATGCAACAGGTGGCTGGGGGATAAGGTCTGCATTGGAAAAACAGGGGAGGACATGTTGTTGAAAGTTTAAATGATTCTAAAGCTGCTTGTTGAAAAGTTAAATTCTGTTCAAAAACAAGCTCCAACCTCGGTCTTACATTGAATGCCAGGAAAGTTAAGATGTTACACACTGCTGCCACCCAATGATACATAAGATGAAACACAAGGCCAGAAGTAGGTCACATAATGTCACGCTCTGAAAAACAAGCTGCATATCTCTGTGATTAGCACGCAGCATGCCGGACCAGCCAGAGAGATAATATATCTATGCATATACAGTGGACCAGCATGCAGCCTTAAACAGCAACATAAACACACTGTCACATGTCACATGTGAGTGACATTTCACTCAGCTAAAGCAATAAGTCAGTAGATAGTGACATCAACAGGATGTCTTCTGGTCTGAAAATGGGTTATTCTGGCCATTAAATCTGCCCTTATATAAATACTTTTATCCAGAGCACCGCAAATGGTGATGTGATGTTTTTGTTTGTCTGGAGTGGAAATCAAACTCCTGAATTAGAGCTGGAGTATAAATAGTCTTAATCAAACTACTGACATTATAAATGCCGCACCAAAAAGTTTCTCATATTGCAAGTTTGTTTAAATCTCTATAAACAACAGCCAATAGCATAAAAAGTATATAATATAATATAATATAATATAATAATATTATGTAATATAATATAATAATTACTTTGATTGCTGATTAATTTTTATCTTGACTGATGTTTCGTTGGTAAAATGCTGATAAACGTGTCATAGTCTTTATGAGTCTTGTTTTGTCAAACTAACAATCCAAAACCAAAAAATATTAAGTCTATAATGATAATAAAACAGGAAAACAACAAATCCTCTCATCAGACAACCTGTGACCTGAGAATGTTTTGGCATTTTCGGTTCAAAAATGCCAGAAACAATTAATCATTATGACGATTATTCTGATCATTTAACTTGACGTACAATAGATTTGAGGTGGTATTGTGCAACCTTTGTTATAACATGACTTTATAACATGACTTTGTTTGTTCACTGTTCAATGGTGAGCTTGTAGCATATATTAAGTTAAGGCCTCCATGCTAAGCTAACATCCCCTCGCCCCTCTTTCCCTTCCATTTCATGTGACCCCCACCCCTTCAGATGAAGACGGCGTTGACAGATGAGAAAAAGTTCCAGCAGCAGATCGTGGCACAGCAGAAGAAGGAGCTGACCACCTTTCTGGATAATCAAAAGAAGCAGTACAAACTCTGCAAGGAGAAGATTAAGGAGGTGTGCCGCTTGTTTGTTGCTTTCCTTATTCCTCCTTTGTACGCCTCGCTCGTGTGTGACACATGGCCCTGTACGCTGTTTACTGTTGAATCAGCCCTCCTCCACACAAACATTCAGTACCTCCGAAGTGGTTTTGTTGGAAGTTGTGTTGAGTCACTCAGCCTACTCACTATGTTCCTACACATGTATGTACACACAGACATAAAAAAAACACTACACAGCTATGCACACAGAGTGCATTTGTGTGCCTCCACAACCTTGAAACTGAGTCCAGAGTGTACTCTTGTGGGCTGGGAGTGTGATACACTGTGTTTTTCAGTGACGAGATAAGTGACCAAAATTAGGTCAGCACAGTTAAAAGAAAGCATCGCTGGCATGGAGAGATATTTCCCACCAACTGAGGGCTATAACGGAATTAGACACCACAGAGAGCGGGGATCAGGCTCATGTGTTAAGTGCATTAGCTCGAATTGTAGATTACCTTAAAGCCCATGAAAGAGAAAGAGAACTCATACTGAGGAGGGATAGATTTGGCTGGAATTTTTCAAGCCTCCTCTGGCTATGAAAGTCATTTGTAGTTCGAGAGAGAAGGTCAATTGGAGTTTGCTGTCAACACTATTCATTATTTAGACAGTGTTTATGGATGCTTTGTTTATTTTTACATTCAAACATGCACATGTAAGACATAGTCTGAACATTTTCTGCTTCTACATTTTTTGTTTTTCACATATCTACTTGTTAAGACTAATATGTCAAACTAGTTCCTCCCCCACAGTCCCAAACCAGCCAACTGTAGTCTGAACTGATATTTGCATGGATAAATGAAACGTAACCACGACCCAAAATGTACCAATCACAGTTCAATTTAACTGATAGCTCGCTACAGCCCAGTACCAACTCCACTGTCCCGAACCTCACATTATTTCTCTGCTCCCTTCTCAGGAGATGAACGAGGACCATAGCACACCCAAGAAGGAGAAGCAGGAGCGTCTGTCCAAGCACAAGGAGAACATGCAGCATTCCCAGGCCGAGGAGGAGGCCCACCTCCTGGCCCAGCAGAGGGTATTCTACGACAGGAACTGCCGCGCCTTCAAGCGCAAAGTCATGATTAAGAGGCACGACTTGGAACAGGAACAGATCCGAGAGGTGTGGTGGACGCACATGCTTTAAAACATCATATGCGATCGAATATGGCTAAATTGAAACTGAAGTCAGTTGTTAATTGAATTGTTCAAATGCACAACTCAAGTTGACCAAATCATAAAGTTCAAGAGTTTAAACTGAAGTAAAACCCCTGTTTTTTTTAGTTGTTTGTGATGTTGGTGTAAACAGGCCCAATGTGATTAGAAAAACAAAATATTTTTCTCAGCAAACCGCAAATAATTAGACCCATTGTTCTTTGGATCTGTGATGTGTTTTCTATTAACTATAAGAAGATTATTAATCCAGGGTAAAGCAAGGCAACAATGTCATAATCTGCAAAGCTGTTGTGTAAATCTGGACAAAGTCTCAGAAGGTCCTAAAGCTTTCTGTGGGAAAATACACCAAACTCTGAGTCAGGTTTTGTACAATAGAAAAAGTGTTTCAATAGAGAGGCGAATGGGAAAGATTTAATGTGCGGTATTTATTGATTCCTCAGCTGTTGATAATGTTCTAAGCTTGAAACAAACCAAGAGGAAAATTGATTTCTGAATGTGAAAATGCCAAGCTGAGCAAACAATGTCTCCCTCCCTTTCCTTTCCCCACATTCCTCCATCTTTCCTCCTGGTCCTCCCCAGGAGCTGAACAAGAAGAAGACCCAGAAAGAGATGGAGCACGCCATGCTGATCCGCCATGACGAGTCCATGCAGGAACTGGAGCACAGGCAGCTGAAGACCCTGCAGAAGCTACGGATGGACCTGATCCGCCTGCAGCACCAGACGGAGCTGGAGAACCAGATCGAGTACAACAACCGACGCGAGCGTGAACTCCACCGCAAGCACGTGCTGGAGCTCCGGCAGCAGCCCAAGAATCTCAAAGTGAGTTGACACGGAGGCAGATTTTACAGATAATGGTGGTTATTGTCATGAGGACACAGGTGCTTGAGATGCAGGGCTCACGGTAAAAAAAACCAAAACATAATGCTTTTGTTTCCAGATTCATTTTTAAAATTTTTCTTGTGTCTTTGAAAAGATGAATTGGATCCACCTCTAAGATGGCGCAAGCCATGAGCAACATATTTTATGTTGTGGGAAGTTTTGATAAAACAGTGATGCAAGATGGATGTAACAAATTATTTGGGAAAAATGGTGAGATAACATACAAAATATGTCATCTCTGAATGTCATTCCAGTTTGATTTTGCTTTTGAGGATAATAAAAACTAAAACTCATATTTTTGCCGCAGGCTGATTCAAACCTTTAACCTTTAGCCTTTAATTAAACAGTCTACGTGCTCTTCTCACTGTTTTTCTGTCTGTCTTCGTCCCCTCCACCAGGCTTTGGAGCTGCAGATCAAGAAGCAGTTCCAGGACACGTGTAAGGTGCAGACCAAGCAGTACAAGGCCTTGCGCCACCACCAGATGGAAGTTACGCCCAAGGCCGAGCACAAGACGGTGCTCAAGGCGCTGAAGGATGAGCAGACACGCAAGCTGGCCATCCTGGCTGAGCAATACGAGCAGAGCATCAACGAGATGATGGCCTCGCAGGCGGTGAGTGGAGACACGTTAATGTTCGTATAAATGCATCAGTTTATAATTACAGATAAGAAATGTTGGTCTTTGAAGGCCGCTCTCTCCACCTGTTGCTCATGCTTTTACCTTTTTCTTCTTGTTGTTTGTCCTCATCTTATCTTTGTCATCCTTCCCCTTTATATCACTAATGTCTTAATCAAATCCCTAACTCGTCCTCCTCCCCTCCATTTCAATATGTCCTGTCTGTCCCTGTTATCCTTCCACTTTTTTCCATCACTTTTCCCCACCTCTACTCCCCTCCTCTCTGCCCTGTCTGTCTCTATTCCCCTTTTCTCCACTCTCTCTCTCCTTCTATGTGTCTTACCCCCACCCTCTCCCTCAATCTACCCATCTCTCTCTCTCTCTTTCTGTCCCTTTGTACCTCCCTCTCCCCTGTTGCGGTCCATGGTCGGCTGTGTCAGCTGCGTCTGGACGAGGCCCAGGAAGCTGAGTGCCAGGCCCTGAGGCAGCAGCTGCAGCAGGAGATGGAGCTGCTCAATGCCTACCAGAGCAAGATCAAGATGCAGACCGAGGCGCAGCACGATCGCGAGCTGCAGAAGCTGGAGCAGAAGGTGTCACTGCGCCGGGCTCACCTGGAACAAAAGGTGTGGTGAATGAAACGCTCATTCGCACTTCTCACTTTATAGGAGCCATACGTTTAATTTGTTTGACTGCTCTGAAAGACATACTGTAAGTGTTTCTCAACGCCCCAATTAATGCAATGCACAGTCCTTCTTAAAAGTAAAAAAAAAGCCTTTATTAACATGGATATTGGATTACAAAAACAAAATATTGTAGAGAATTAAGTTTCTTTCAGGTATAAAACAGCTCACATCCTGGAGTAAACTTTGTGTTACGCTTCAAAACCAGCCACCAGTTTGAGTTGCAAGGCACGTTCGATCCGTCCACATACCTTATTAAATTTTAACGTTTTACTTTAAGCACAACGCTGTTTATCCAAAGTGTTTTTTGAAGACAGGGATAAAACTGTGCAAAGTAGAGCAGAGAAGTAAAATACAAATCACAAATTTATGACAGTTAACAATTTATAAGACAGGGAGCAACTAAGACTTTAAAAGAAAAGAAAAGAAATAAAGACATAATGTCAGGCAAGTTTGCTAATGTGTCTATTAACATTTTCTGATATTGTTGAGTCAGTTAGACGCCACCATAATTCGACATGACAACAAATCATGACAGCAGGCTTTTTACACACCTTCAAGTGGGGTCATTTAAAACACAATTTTTTGCCTTAAGGTGTGTTGAGAGTGAACCGATTAAGCTCATAGATTACTTAAAACTCATCAAATACCTCATGAAAAGGACACTGTCGGGAAAATTGTCACAAACTTTAACACAGGTAACACTGCATAAGAAGACATAAAAAAAAACCTCACAACATCATCTATAATATAACAATAATTACACTCTGTCCTCCAACATCCTGCTCTTACAGGATTTAGATTACACCACATACAGGAAGTAAACGAAACCTTTTAAGGATCTGAAGCATGTGTAGGCAAACACAAACGGGCGGTAATGAGTTGAAATACAACAGTCGAGCGCTGGTTTCTGAGCACGCCTCGATGCTTAAGCGAACAGGTCCGGATACACATTTGCATCCACCTCAGCAGGCAGTGCGGGCATGAAAGGCGACCCAGACAGACACATTCATGAGTTCACACAGACACGCAAACAGATTTCCCTCACCACAGGTGGTGATGACAGCGGCAGGCCTTCCTGCAGGGAGCCGACAACCATTTCTCTCCACACTCCTAATGGTGTTGAAATCTCATTTAACAATATTATTCTCTTATTGTCTTATTTACTTCTTCACGGTTCATACAGTTTAGCTTCTTTTAATAGCTTCTTCTTAGGTATTTTGTGCATGTGTCCACCCTAAACTGCTCAGTGGAAACTTTTCATTGCTTTTATTTTGAAATGATCAATTATGAAGTAGTATTAATCATGACATTTGCATCTGCTTACATTAGGTTGCTTTCATACTTTTTTAACATTACAACACACAGTTTTATCAATCTGTCTCAATCTTATGTAATTTGGTTGCATGACACTCGAGATAGAGACGCATCTTTGATGTGACTATTCAGCAACCTGCCATGTGTACCAACGACATGTGATAAGATTAGAACGGCCAAGTACGCCTCCTTCCGAAGTGACCGACGTCATCGCTACAGTCTAGTAGACAGCACTCCGACAACAAAGGAAGAGACATTTGAAATGCCGCCCTGATCCAGTTCTGCTGGGCCCAGTCTGAGTGAGCTGCGGTGGTATGTCGCCATCTCCTGGCCGCGTCCAGACCTGCACTCTGGGACTGGGATGATGTCATGGTTTTTGAAGCACTATTGTCCTCGGGTTCGGTTCATGGTCAAAGTCTGGAGTTTTCTGTGCATGCTCAGTAGTCGACCAGATTGCCGTATTGCACCATGCAGGTCTTTGTCTGCACCTGTGGATGTGTGTGCCGAGTTAATGTGGGTGCTCGACTGAAAGATCCAGCAGACACAACACAATAACCCGACTAACGCAACTCAGCACACTTACACCTTCACAATATGTGTCAAGTCTGCATCCAGTTACACGTATCATAGTGTGCCTCATCTTTAAGGTTATTTAATACGGATATGAAATGGCTTCAGGGGGCGGACAAAAACACCACGAACTCCGCAGTGTCATGAAAACCAACACAATGGCTCTGCAACGAATACAACATTTGTAAAGGTGTCACTGTGACTGTGTTGGAGTTGGTTCAACTCTTTTGTTTGTTTTGAGGCTGCAGCTTGTACGGTGGTGTATTGAACTACATTATACTGTAGGGCTTTTCTCTTTGTGTGTCTATCTGGCGAATACCAACTACAGAAATTTGATATAAGACCTGGAAAAAAGACGTGCATGATGATGGAGTATGCCCTGGTCCCATATAATAGTTTGCACCTACAGCACATACTAGAACTTTCCAACCTCATGTTAATACCAGTAATAATGGCTGCAGTCCACTCAATGACAGAACTTTAAACCGGTTGTCTCATTTTAACACCAGTGCCTCTATATGACCTTGATATGCTGACAAGACCATCAGCGAGAAGACTGGCTATTTAGGCAGAGTGCTGAGGATGAATCGAGGGATATCATAGATACATTATCTCATCGACATGCATCCTTTAAACAGCTGGGCTTCTCCCTTTAACTAGCCAGATCTAGATCTTTTGACAGGAGGCAGTGGTGCTCCACTTTTGTCCACAGGGGGCGCCAGAATCAATAAAAAAAGTTCCTTGTAGATGCTTTAAAATACAGTGTTAATGTTAGTAGTTCCACATGTTCTTCTCTTGATATCTAAAGTTAAATCATTAAATTATTAGTCCAGTGATCTGCTGTTACTTCCTCTGGATATCATGTATCAGCAAGAATATTTTATTAAGTTGCACACTGTTTTGACAGTGTCCTTTTTTTCTATTTTAATGAATTTTTGCACACTTAAATTATTAGTAGTTCTGTTATATAACTCATACCTTACATAAAAGCTGTGCTTGGTTGTGTTGGCAATGCCAACTAAGTACAACTAAAATAAAAACATTACTGTGAAAAATTAAATTGTCTACTCCAGTATATTAACCCCAAATATCCCTTGTCCCCAGATTGAAGAGGAGCTGGTTTCCCTTCAGAAGGAGCGAACCGACCGGATCAAACACCTGCTGGATCGCCAGGAGCGGGAGACCGACAGCTTCGACATGGAGAGCATGCGGCTGGGCTTCGGCAACCTGGGCACCTTGGACCTTCCCAAGGACGACTACAGATGAGGGGCTGCCATCGCCACCGCCGTCTCTCGTGGTCCACGGGCTCAGTACACCCCTCCTCTGTTTTTACCTGACCCGACCTGACAGTGCAGGTGTTCACTGCTGCTGATGCCCTCACTCAAACACACAGACGCAAAAAAATATATATAATAGAACGGCTCCAGAATCAGCTGTTTTCTGGGCCGGTCAGACAGAGTGGATGGCAGGTTTTAGTGCCCCCAAACCCACCTAAACATCCTCCCCCTCCTTGCCTCTCATGGTGTCACAAGATGACAAAAAAATATGCTGGATAACTTCCTGTAGTTGTCATGTTTTTGTAAGAATAATGATAACATAGTCACAGTGATTCTTGTTTCTTGTGCAATGATGACACTTTTGGTGTGACTAAAAGTGGGAGACGAGAGAAGGAGGGAGAGAAAAATGAGGGTAGTTCGATGAGCGAAATCGCTCCACAACCATGCATTTTTTTAGAGGTGATACATTGTTTTGGTTAGTTTGTTTTTTCAGTCTCAAACGGTGCAAAAAAAATACGTCTCAAAGCGATAAATCAAACAACCAATCCTTCCACAGCCGCACATCTGCGCTGCTTCTTTCAACACTTTTTGGTATTTATTCATCGAGACATTTTTATGACAAAATTTGAATAATTTGATACTTTGAGAGACAAATATCACGATGTACATACAGGTACGCTTCTGATAAATGTGACTCCTTCGGGTGAATTTGATTACTGTGGGGAGGGTGAATCATGATACTCAATGTGTATCGTACTGATTTCTCTGCACTGGCAGCCAATGTGAATAATAATACATGTGACACGTGAACTCCAACTCCCAGCTAGCACAAAGGGCTTCATGTGGGGAGGGGGCGGGGGGACTTGTACTTTGTGTATAGAAGGATTTATGGAGAGCTTTTACTTATTTTCGTATTGTATTTTAACTGTCACTCAAATCAGAAAAGAATTTTTAAAGGCGCTTTTTTCTCCCCCCTCCTCAGATAGTATTTGAGTCATCTATCAATGGGATTTTCATTTGATTTTTCTTTTTTTTCTTTTTTTTTTTGCTTTACACAACTCCCAAGCTGTGTATTTTCTTATCAACCAGACCAGTATGATGCTTTATTATTGCATGCACTTTAATTTTTTTTTCCAGGTTAAAAGAAAGCATGAATCTGTCAGAGCTTTTAATTATATTTGTAAATAAAGTGCTCATCACACAAACTAAGGATGTGTTGTTATGTATGTCCAGCGTTAATTCCTCATGTCATCATATTCACTTTGTGCATCAGCAAAAAGCAGATACGATGAACAAACCAGGAAAAAATTAAATTGTGTAAGCCTGCTTCATTTAAATGTGCCACATGGCTGCTGTCTGAAGGGACCAATCTCTGACCTTTGACCTGAAACTATGGAAGACGACAAGTAGACCTTAGTGACTGTTTTATGTTGTTATTGTTAACAATTAATTAATGGATTAATATTTATTTTGTAAATTATTTTCATGATTCCTTTTTATTGCCCATTAAAATATCAACTAATAAATGACTGTAATTTAATCTATATATTTATAGCTTGATAAATATTCATATTACAGTGAGTTATACATTAGTGAAACGCTTGTGGTCTTCCATAGAAAACATGTTCAACAATTCATCAAGTCTACTCTGCAGAAGAAGCCAACTGATTTTAAATATCATACCTGATATAACAAAGCTTTGTGAACATGAAATCCAGATGGGACTACTGCACTGTGCTCGTGTCTCTTTTTCAGGTGTTCAAATTGTACTATTAGTAACAGTAGTACGGCATAAAACACAAAAATAAGTCAATGCAGTCATTATCAGGCGACTGTCTGAAAGATCTACATTACACATTGCAGAGCTGGGAAAGCGAGCTGAGGTCACAGTACATAAAAATAAAGACCCAGTTGTGAGCAAGAACAAAGGTTACTAAAGGTGTGTTGGATAACAGAGAGCAAAGTTCATGACGGGTGCTCGTGTCTGCAGCACCACGTTAGTGCCAGGGACTATTTGGTAGAACAGTTATAATATGGTAATGTATTTTCTAAATATATGTAATAAAACAACTGCAAATAAAGCTAAGTGTCGTGCAAGGAACCCTAAAAAAGAAGGAAGGGTCATTACATCACCGAATCTTGCTTTGGTGCCAGACTGTGGTGACTGTGCAGTGAACTGTGTTCTTCCATTTTCTGGAAGGATTTCTTCCTCCGAAGTCATACGACGTAGATGTTAAAAAATGAATTTGATCTTAATGGAACAAATTCCCCTTGTTATTCCTCACATTAATCATCATTATTACTTTATACATGTTCAATAATAAGATGTTATGGATGACTCAATGTTCGAGTGGGTCT
Source organism: Pagrus major (assembly GCF_040436345.1). Taxonomy (NCBI): domain Eukaryota; kingdom Metazoa; phylum Chordata; class Actinopteri; order Spariformes; family Sparidae; genus Pagrus; species Pagrus major. The sequence goes on from NC_133219.1 coordinate 20,021,300, forward strand.
CTCAGCATTTACAGCCTTAAAACATTTCGACAAAGAACACAACCATTTCAGTGTGTAGCAGATTTATTGCAGAATAGTGCAGGTGATGACCTTGAGCAGAGCGGTTAGTATTGAAAATGGCATGGTTAGGCAACAGTGGGAAAAAAAATACTGTTAGGTGGCACACTCACAATAAATGCTTTGTTACTGTTGGGGTTTTTGCTGCTTGCAAGAATGGGAATTTCCAACAGACCAGCAGCCATCGAGGGAATCCCTAGTGCTGAACGCTTTAGAGTAGTCTTTTTTTTTTTAACTTATTTTCCAGCCAGCTGGTCGTACAGTTTGGGGACGTAGTCGTCCCACTCAGCCTGGTAGCAGGTTCCCGCCACCGGGGCTCCCAGCTTGTATTTCTGCCTGAAGCTCTGGAGCTTGAACTTGCCGCGGCCGTTTCCAGAGCGGTTAGTGAGGACGGCCTCGGAGCAGGACAGGCTGTCTGTTTGCTCGTACACTAGCCACACGTACCTGTGGAGACCTGAGGGGATCAAAGACGAAGGTTTTTAATTGTTGCATTAAAGTACTGCTGGAAAACAACCTCTTAAAACTATAAATTACTGATGTCAGAGTACAGATAATGTTTAAGATAAACAGTTCATTATTTATTTTTTTAAATCTCCAGTGGATTGCTTGATTTTCACTTGACAGAAGCTATATGTATTCTCATAGACCAGTTTCATCAAAATAATTATGAAATACAGTCTCTATGTCTGAGATTGTGGAACCAAATTAATATCTTACTGGGAAACATTCTGTAAAATATAGTTGTTAGTCCTCTTAACAACCTGCAAACTCCAGGAATATGTGCATTTGTGTAAAGGAACATCATTCGTCCTGAACTTAACCCCAAATATGGAACATTTTGCAAAATAAAGACACAAATCCATCCAATCATCCGTTGGCTGAACAGCAGGACAACCATCACTATTTTTTAAAAGAGCTCTTTCTTAGGTCGTCATCTCTTACCTGTGCCCTGAGGAGGACCTGAGCCCACGTAGTCCGACATGACGCAGCCAGAGGACACATCATTCCCTTTCATGTTGACCACCAGAAAGTGGTGCCACTCCCTTTTGTGAGAGGCAAAAAAAAATCTAATTTAATTACAATGAAATTGGTGACATTGTGTTTTTAAAAGGACTACAAAGTCATACACTTTAGGTTCTGTCATTAGGGAGTCATGTCTTTAAAACAGACTAGTGTTTTTTGTGCTTACTTAATGAGATACTATTTTTGTATTATTACCATATATTTAAAAACACCTATTGACACAATATAAACCAGGGGCCAGTGACCACAAGACTGGACCCTTGTGGCTCCCTACAGTGCAGAAATTAAAGGCTAGAAATGGCTCCCTTACAAGTCCAACCATTAATTGCATTTGAATGGCACCATTTAGTTAATGGTGTTTGTCACATAAGTTGCTGTTTGCCTTCTCCTCCCACCTGAATTTGGGGTCTTTCCTGCTGGGGGCGTCAGGGTCGGTCAGTGCCAAGGTGTACAACTTACTGGAGTCACATCCTTCCCACTCGATGCAGGTGGGTCGGTTCTGCACCTGTAGGCGAACACAGTGAAAATGAGCGGCTGGACGGTCGAGCTTTGGCAGCTCTGACAGCCATTTGGGGGCGCTATTCGCCATATTTTACAGCTGCAGCCATGCTGGAAGCATTATGTAACCCAACCCATTGTTGCCAAACAATTACAAACACGTTGCTGCCAAATAATCGTCTTCAAAGCGGTGTTTATTAAGAGAAGTGCGTGTTAGCAGGGTGCTCGCAATATAGCTTTTCAGCTAACATTCAGAAACGACGCTAAGTTAGCTAAGTTGTTAGCTTGGCTAGCAAACAACAGTTAGCTGACTAACCTGTGTCGGCGTGAGCACTTTCCCGAGCTCGTCGATTTCCACAGAGCCGTATTTGACGGTCAGGGGCTGTGCAGGCTTTTCCTCGACCTCTGTTAGGGCAAGAGGTCCGGTCCACTGGCTCAAATCTACGGGCATTTTGAATTAAAGTCAGATTGCAGACGATGCTGACTAACTCCTGCTTGCAGGCACACAAAAACTGCCAAAAGTGCCGCGTTCACGTACCAACAGGAGATATAGAAACTGCTGAAGACTTGGGGCGCTTGCTTAAAAAGTTGAACCACTTGAATCCAAAATATCTTTTCTTGTGAACTTGAAATCAGCCTTAAACGAACTACGGCAGGTTTTAATAACATTTTCAAAGTTAATTCTCTGCTCAAGCGTTGATAACACCAGATAGTTTTTATATAAATTCCCATTGGTAGGTCATAATCAAGTTTGTTGACCATACTAGTGATATACAAGTAATGTACATGTGCTGATATGCCTTCGTAATTAAAACACTACGTCAAATGGAAGGCTAATTAACTTATTTATGCTTCCTGTTTTCGGCACTATGTAGCGATTTACATTTTTCCCAGTGCTTTTGTCTACACGTGAACTGCACAAACAGCACCAGCTGCATGTGGCCGCCAGACGGCGCTGTCGCCCCACTGCCACATGGATGGTGATTCGCTAAGGTTCCTGTCAATCACATCACCTGTCCTGCGTCCGTCCCTCCTCCAGCTCACATGCTCCATTAACACACTTTCTGTTTCCAGACATCCCATTTTTAGAAACTGGGGCCTGACTATAACAGGACTGAGGAATATTTTACATGTCAGAACAGATGATTGTGCTTCCCCTTTTTAAGATGCAACATTTTCCCTCTGTGGACTGACAGGAGATCAGTATAGTAGTTTAGAGCAGCCAGTGGTAGTGAATGAATGATGCCTGTAATCTCATCTGGCAGTGGTTTAAATTTGCATCCCACAAAACCCGCAAACATGACACACGAATTTGGTAAGACTTGGTCACATCACTTCCCTTTATGTGGAAACACTGTTGTAATGATGTAATAGTAGCTGAATTATATCATTTAGGCCTGAAACAACAATAGGCCCAGTAATAAAATAATAATAATAATAATAATAATAATAATAATAATAATAATAATAATTCCACTACATCTCAGTGCCAAATATTGTACTTTTTACTCCAGTACATTTATCTGACAGCTTACTAGTTACTTTTTTAGATTACATGTTTTTTCACTCCCTGCCTGTGAAAATTTGGTACTTTTTAATGCTTCTGGTAAACTAAAGGATTATAAGTTCCTTTATGCGTTGATACGTTTCTCCTTCTTCTTTAGCTAAATAAAGAATTTAAAAATCATCTTGGATTAGCTGCAAAAGAGCTGTTTTTCTGAGCTCATAAAAAATGACTTTTTAGAGATATGTGGTCCTCACAAGATGCAACAGACAGATGATGATCTTAAAGAACATAATGCATTGCTGTAGATTAAACTCCCGAACAGTTACGGCTTGGCGGTATGGCCTTAAAGTAATTTCACGGTATTTTTAGGCCATATTGCGATATGCAATATATACCTTGAATTTTGAAATATAGAAAGCACTTAATAAATGTTTGGACTGGGTAACAAAATCAAATATCACAATATTTTTGATCAAATAGGCCCTACACTAACAATAGTGTAGAGATGACTATTGGTACTTTCACAACATACTAACACAATGAGATTTTGGATCAATAATCAACAATAATTAATAATAATAAAGGCAAGTATTAGAACAAGTAGAACAGTCTGGTAAGTTATGAAAGAAAATGATATCACTTTACTGTAATTCGGCCTTTGTAACCAGGAAAAGACAATTGTATACCATATCACGATATAACGATCTAAGACGATATATAGTCTCATAACACGATAATGATATATATGCAATCATTTATATTGCCCAGCCCTACCAACAGTTATAATAAGGACGTTAAAATGACCTCAAACTTACACATCTACAGCAGTAAAATGCAACACACACATCAATGCAGCAGTAATATCAAATCAAAAACATCACATATTACAGTAAAAACTTAGAGGGACCATTTTACTGCAAAATGAGTTCTATATATCAGTACATTTTGCTGATGAGACTTACATCAGCCTACTTTTACTTGAGTAAGGTTTTAAATGCAGGACTTTTAGGCTACTTTCACAGGATGGTGTTGCCTTCATTTACTTAAATTAAGGACATGACTACTTCGTCCACCACTGATAATAATAATAAAATAATAATAATTATAATAATAATATGCCATCTTATAATAAACTAGAAGGGCACTCAGTAGAGCACATACCTCCGCCATGGCCCAGCAGTCCCCTTTAATTCAATCAAGCCTTATGCAATTTCAAACTTGATAGCCCATAGCCACTTAACCATAATTTAAGATCGCCAGATTGAGGTTCTGCATCAAATTTTACTCATTCATTGATACAAGCTACCTAAATACGTCTGATTCTTTTCATCAAGATCCATCCATTATTCCCTGAGAAATGAAAGCATATATGAAAGCAAAATGTAGAAAAACACCCTATCTCGCAATGTTTAAGATTTATTTTTTTTAAGTCCTGGATCTGCTCCTTTAACCAGATCCACACCAAAAAATTATGGGGTCTATTTTGGGCCGAAACCCATCCTCCATACAAGTTTCATGGAAATCCATTTGGTAGTTTTTGTGTAATCCTGTTGACAAACCAACCAACTCACAAATACACCCTTTCCACTGGTCAAAAATCCCACTTAAACCTGCTAAGATCGAGTTTTGTGTGCAATGTGTAAACTTGGTATTTAAACCCGTGTAGACCCGCTAATGTTGGTGGAATAGCGGCACAAGAAACAGGAGTGAAAAACAACCTCCTTACTGGAGAAAGGTAGAAAAACTGGTGCTCCTGTGCCTTTAACAAGGTGAAGTCAGGGTGTGGTTTGTTTCCGGATTAGCATGCTCTTGTAAACAAAGCGCAGGACAGAAGACAGGAGTCACATCATGTCAGACTGACTGGTCACCTGGCCACCCTGTCGTGAGTCTGCTGTGGTTTATAATGGGCGGACTGGTGTCCAGTGCGTCAGTGTGTGTTACAGGTTCCAGGCTCACACAGGTGGACTAGTCAGACAGGTTTGGACGGGAAGCCTTTTGTTTTCTTCTTCTCAGGGCGATGTAGCTATCAGTAAAGTTACCATGAAGATAGTCGCAACTGTAGCGCTTCTACAACTGTGTTTATCTGCCACAGGTGAGTTTGTATTGAGACACAGCCAGGTAACACAGGTGAGTGAAAGGAAACCCTTTCCTGACTCACCTTGTTTTCCTTTCTCTCGCCAGTTTCGGGTAATGACTCCACCGAAACGTCGCTGACAGCCGCACCGGGCGACATCGCTCTACTTCCGTGTTACACCGACGGGACTGTAACACCGCTCGTGACGACGTGGATGAAAAATGGAGGAGAAATCATTACAGGTGGAGCTGCTGTGCCGACCCCTGCACCCACCGGGCAGCGCCTCACAGTGCTGCATGATGGCAGTCTGAACATCAGGTTGGTGGTGCCTGGAGATGAGGGCAGCTACCTGTGCAACTCCACCCTACCTGGCAACTTCACCTTTCATGCACGTGTCCAGCTGCAAGTAATCAGTAAGTGATCGTTCAAATGTCCAGTGATCAGGGATCAGTCCAGTAGGCCTGTCTGGTGTCAGTGAAAAGGCTTTTCTAGTAAACAAACAGGTTCGTCAACATAACTGTCAGCCAGTGTGGGAGGAGTTCAGGTACTTCATTCAAGTAAAAGTCCTGCATTGGAGATGTTTCTTCAGTAGAAGTATGTGAGGTATACAACTTATATTTTCTTCCATGAATCGATTGATTATTTGGTTTGTTAGAAGACACCACCTATGCTTGTTTTGTCCGACCAATAGTTAAAACCTCAAAATTATTAGAAAACAAATTAAAGTGATGCAATGAAAAAGCAGCAAATCTTCACATTTGTGAAGCTTGAAATATTACATCTTTTAAATGAAAAATTACTTAAATGATTATCGAAATAGTTTATTTTCTGCTAATCGATAATTAAACTGTTTTTTTACTCCAGTTTACTTGTACATGCTGTGTGGTTGTTTAATTTAGGGGTCGACAGATATGACTTTTTCAGGGCCGAAACTGATTATTAGTAATCAAGGAGACTGATGACTGACATTTGGGACTGATAGTCATCTGCAGTACTCCTTGTGTCAGTATAACAATCAATGATGGATTAAACCTTAGTACAATTTACTCAAGTACTGTTCTTAAGTACCATTTCAGGTACTTTACTTGAGTACTTGGATTTTTCTGCTACATTTACTTGATAAATTTAGTTACTAGTTACTTTGCAGATTCAGATTGTCCAGTGTTTAATTGTGACATGTTACCAATCAGATAGTGTTGTGGGGGGGACATTGTGTGAGAGGATGTTGCATCAGAGCCGATTTTTTAAATTTGTTTATTTTATCTTCAATCTGACAGAAAAATCACAGATACTGATAATCAGAAAAATGCTATACATCTGCCTCGGTCTGCCCCTAGTTTAGTTTATAACAAAACATCATATTTGATACGATTTGTAAAGTAGCTAGTAACTAAAGCTGTAAGATAAATGCAGTAAAGTTAAAAGTAACGTTTCCCTCAGACTTGTACTGGAGTCAAAGTAGAAAGCGATCCGCTTGTTTTTCAGTAAAAAAGGATGTGTGTCCTGTCTGTGATGCAATAAAAACATGTTTCCTAACAATATGTGAAGTTCAGGATAATATAATGAATCACACCCTCATATCGTCCCGTGCCTACTTGAGGATTGTAATTATCAATTAATATATCCATTATTTTTGCAATTAATAATTTAGTTGATAGCTGAAACTATTTGCCGATTATATTGATTTTAACATTTTCATCATCAGGTAATCTTTTTTATTAAGTAAAAACATTGAACATTCACACTTCGTAACACGATGAGTGGGTTACATAATTTACTTATAATACAGTAATAAGGACTTTTAAGTTAATTACATAATTAAAGGTAACACCACAAATTACAAGATGAAAATGCACTGCTTGTATTCCTTTCAGGTGGTCCAGAGGATGTATCTACATCCATCGGTCCAGCCACTGCCCTGTCCAACGGGACGCTCATCGTCTATCAGGGCTCCACCGTCACCTTCAACTGCTCCGGCGCCTCCTACCCCTCCGTGCAGCTCACCTGGGCCTTCAGTGGAGCCTCATTCAGCAATGAGTCGCTGGTTTCTTCCCTTGGATCCTTGCTGAAGTTCAGGATGGAGAACATCCAGCCCAGCGCTCAGGGAGTTTACAGCTGCAGGGCCCAGAACACCCTATCTCACCAGATGCTCAATAAGAGCACAGAGCTGCTCGTATACTGTAAGTACCATAAGCAGATTACCCAGAATGCCTCGCGGCAACTGAAGGAGTGATTTGGAAAAGCATTATTTTGTTATTTTTATGGTTATGTTTATTCATTTATTCATTCATACAATATGTTTTCGTTATTATTTTTTTGTTTTGCACATTTTGCAGTCAAGATAATGATACACTGAATGGACTCCAACCAATATATATTTTTTAAAATGCCGTCTTTTAGATGAGGCACGGCCCAATGGTTCCTCATTCATAGATTAGGATAAATGACTAACTAAAGGGACAATGAAGACACTTTCAGTTAATTCTGTAAGTTGCCAGGCTTTCAGTCGGCTATACAGCTGACAGTGCAAAAGTTTGTCTACGGACAAGGAAACACTAACATCCTGAATTCGGAAAATACAGGATGTTGAGAATTTCAAGTAAACTACTTTGGAAATCAGCAACTTCCTATGAACTCACAGACAGCACACATTACATTGTGCGAGTCAGAAGAGGAAGCATATTATGCATTATAATATGCAATATATATGGACAAAAAGTTAACATAAATCCATTTATAAAAGCAGATCTGAGTGCTAAATAAGATGTTTTTTGATTTCTTTTTTGAATGAATAAAAACGTGTCTTGTCTAGATGTCCCTGACAGACACCCACAGTGTATGTGGGCACCAGCACAGGACCCCTCCCACTTCCAGTTCAGCTGCACCTGGTTCGGGGCGTACCCCACACCGACGCTACGCTGGGGGGAAGACGAGGGCGAGCAAGGAGCTCGCTGGAAAGGACACGTCTACGTTACGGAGGAGACGGACAGCCTGTCACTGACGCTGAACCGCTCCATGCTGTCCAACGGGCAGACGCTGAGGTGCATGGCCCAGCACCCAGTGCTCTCTTCAGGGAAGGAGAAGTCGTGTTCGTTTACCCTCAGTAAGCATGTTGTTGGGAAAATGAGCCTCTTAACAATCCTGAGATGTTCAGCTGCTGAATCTTTTATGTGCTTTCCACTTTAGAGGCCACTGAGCCACACTGAGAGTCTTCAGTGAGCAGAACAAAGCAGCAGAACAAATCCTCTTCCTGTTGTGGTTGCGCAATAGCAGCCAACCCCCTTTTTGTAAATCGTGCCTTAATGTTTGTGGGACAAACCTGCTCTGAATAGCATTAGTGAAAGTGAAGCTTATCAGAAACCAATCTAAACGCAGATAGTACTTTCTCTATAGCAACTACACTGTGCAATCAGTATTTCCTTCATGATGATAACTTTAAGCAAGCAAGCTTTAAGCTTTCAGTTTTTTTCTTTTGTCAGATGTTGAGATATCTGCCTCTGATGTTACTGCCTCCACACCGGGGCAACTACATTAACTCTGTATAATACATGTCCACAGTGAGCTTTGTGGGTTATGCAGAGAAACATTGACACGTGTGGTACCTAGACACGCAGAAAGTTTATTGCATTCAGGTTCATATGAATCCATTCTGCTGAGGCTTTGAGATATCCATCTCTGGGATTGCTGCCTCCCCCCTGGTGCCATGGAGGTTAATGGGACTTTGTTTCCAGGCATTCACAACATCGGACAAACTTATTTTAAAAAAAACTAAAGAAAACCTGTCTCTCTCTCCACTTAAAGGTGCAGTATGTAAGAATTGGCCACCTGTTGAATTCATACTCCCAACAAATAGGTTAGCATGTCACCAGAGTAACTGCTAACTGTATTCTGTTTTTACATCCATGTTGCTACTGTTAGCTTATTAGCTCAGTTAGCCGTGCAGCAGTCGTTTTTCAGTGCTGAAAACAAATATTTAAATATTTACCTCCAGTGTCCCGGAATGGAGGCAGAAAATATCTCGAATATCTCAAAGATTCAGTGAAAAATCCATGCAAATCACAATGTTATAAACTGTCTTCATGGGATATCTACCAAAGAAGCGGTCTCTGTAGAACTATTTGCGGCGCCTTCTGTGGCCAATTAAAACCATTCATATGTTAAAATAACAGCACATTACTAGACTCTCCACGTCCTTATCACAGTTTTCTGCTCACTGTATAAACTTCATTGTAACGCCATTAACATTTAGGTGTTTATAAGCTCCTTGTTTAATTCTCATAATTAATACTCTCATTATTACCTTCGATTTTAATTACTGCTGCAATTCAAACACAGCCAGACGGACTCATCTGGTAGCAGCGTGCATGTGAGGACACAGTGTTTCATGCAGGACGTGTGGACAGTCAGTGAGTCACTTAGTAGTATAAAGGTTATTGTCACCGGACAGGATTGGGCAAAACAATCACGTGACGCAAAAGTGTGTGACAGTTTATACGTTTGCATTAGCTTATCAGCTTCTGATGTTTGTTAACCTTTGAACTCAAGGTGTGTCTCTGTAAAATACGTTTCTATATCTACCTGTCCAGCAAAACTGTCCCTTGAAGTAACATTTTTGACACATTCTGATGTAATTATCTATCAACATTTCTCCTTATTTATTGGTGTAATGCAGTAATGATTCAGTCCAGTGCACAGTTCATGAAAGCCTTTACATTTTCTCTTCTTCAGAGGAGGTGCTGGGTAGTTCTTAGGTCTTCAGACATATTATAAGTATAAGTTTCAGAGCTGAAATGATCAGCCGGTTGATCAAAGAGTTGAGATTAGTCAGAAACCATTTTGATAATCTCTTAATCGTTTTATTTTTTAAGTAGAAATGTCAAACATTGACTGGGTCCATTCTCTCAAATGTGAGTTATCATAATTCTGTATTTTTGTACGGATCATTTCAGCCCTACATGTAAAAATCCTGTGTTGCACATGACAAGTACTGAGAGACTGTTTGTACAAATCATATGTAGAAATAGAGGAGTCTGATAACCATTGAGTGTTTGTCTTTCTCTTCCAGAGCCTCCGTATCCCGAAGGTGAGCCGCTGGTCACAGCTCAGGAGGACACCAGCATAACTCTGATGTGCACTGAGGCCGTCTCCATACCTCCTGCAAACACCACCTGGAGAAAAGGGCTCCAGCAGGAGGACATTATACCTGGTTCCAAGTACATCCTGTCTGAGGAAGGCCCCGTCCTCAAGCTGACCATACTCAACATCAGCAAGGACGACGAAGGCGTCTACTTCTGCCGCAGCGAGAACCCCCTCGCCGTCCGCGAGCTGGAAGTCTACCTCACTGTGAGGAGTGAGTTTGGGATGAGAGGAGGGGCTTGGGCTGCGGTAAAGTCAGATGTAGAGATCACAGTTAAAGAATGTAAACACGTGTAAACATTGACATCAGAGATAAACAGTGAGTTGAACATGCCGTTCTGACTACATCTGAATGAACCGGATACTTAAACAATGAGCCAGTCACCGCAGGTGTCGACTCCAACTCTGGAATGCTGATAAACCTGCTGCTCCTCCCTTTTACTGCTTCATAATCCACTCCTGTCACCTTGTTTTGTCTCGACAGCCTCCTCTGCATACACAGGAGCGATCATCGGGATCTTTATAGCTGCACTGATCGTGGGCTCGGCCGCGATCATAGCTAAAACCGTTTACTCCAGCCGACACAGGATTTGTCTGGGTAAATTTTGTTCACCTTTGCAATCACAAATGCATGCAGTGTAAAAACCAACTTATACTAATTGCCCAATATCTGTTCATATCTTTGTTTCAGGAGGTGGCTTTGGGTGAGTTTCTCACATTTATTTATCGAATACTGCTTTCTTATTTTAGTGACCCAAACTAAAAAATGAAAGAGACTAACAATAGCTATGCAATCTTGGTTTCATTTTAATTATCTTGTGTAATAGTTGATTATATTTTTTTATTTCAGTTGTTGCATTTTTCTTAGTCCTGCAAACACCAGGCCAAACACATTGTACATACTCTCTTTTCTTAATACAACACAACTACTATGAGCTTCTCTCATACCGATTTGTGCACTTGTGACCTCAGTAGACGAGAATGCAATGTGGCTGCAAGGCATGTAGTATTATAGGATTAGTTCAACATTTTGGAGATATGCTTATTTCCTTTTTTGTGCATTAGATGAGAAGATTGATACAACTCATGTCTGTGCAGTGAATGTGAAGCTACAGCCAGCGGACAGTAGATTAGCTTAGCATAAAAACTAAAATGGTGGGTAACAGCTAGCTTAGCTTTGTCCAAAGGTAACAAAGTGCACCTACCAGCACCTTTTAAAGCTCACTAATAAACACGTAATATCTGCTTTGTTTAATCTTTAGAAAACTCTACAGACATAAAAGTCGTGTCATCATCTGTTTAGACAGTTTTTACAGGTGTGAAGAGCTCCTAAATGTCCTTTGTGCATTGCATTTGTTAGCTAGTTATCATTTTTCTTCTTCACTTTTTTGGAGGGGGGGGCAATATTTCTGCATTTGTCGGCACGGTACTGCTGACAGTTGAACAGTTACATCTGCCGGCCTGGCTCTACTCGGTTTGGCTCGGCGCAGCAGCCCGGCGCGGCCAGGATTTTTGCATTTCCACCACAACTGGGCTGCCTGCTTGAAGGGTGTGTCTTAAACCAATGACGTGCTTGTCCCAATCCCCGCAGTAGTATCGAAGAATCACCGCTAACAAAGTGGCTCTGCTTATTCAGTTACAAACACGTTTCATTTACTATAACTTCTTCACAATAAAAGCCCCCTGTTATTTAGTCATTTAAAAGCTTTTATTATGAAGCAGCATTACAGGAAACGTTGTGTTTTCTCCAGCAGTAACTAAACATGGCTCCTGAAACAGCTGAAAGAGAACACGGGAACACAGGACGAGAGAAACTAAAGAGATTCAGTTAGAAGCTACAAAAGTACTGAGAGCTTTTAGAAACGTCTTTCTCTCAGGTTTCCTGCACAGACATGAGTTGAGTATCAATTTTAGGGGGAGACGGGTGCTTGTAACCGGTTGGTCACAGTCATGAGTCGTCACTGCGGCCTGCTTGGAGGCGGGGCGGCCGCGGCTTGGCCCTGCTCCAAAGCAGATCCATCGCTGGCGCGGCTCAACTCCAGGTTAATGGTAAAACAAATCAGTGCAGCTCGGTTTGACACAAAAGTGCTAGTGGAAAAACGGCCAGTGTGCCTGTGTACCATGTGCATGTGTGTCCTTGCAGGGACCCACTCTGAAAGCATTGCTCCATAGCAAAAACAATAGAGGGCACCTTTAATTTGGTGACCTTCCCAAGTGTGAATGCACTCAGTTCTCAAACCCCCTCTAAACCTCTGTGGAATTTGGCATCATGAGTGTTATCAGCTCCTGAAATGACTAACAAAGATGGGGTGATACGAAGCTGTGTGAAAGAGTCTAATGTCGGAACAACAACTCTCATCTGTAGGCAAGTGGAGGAGGACAGAGGAGACGTACTGAGTCTGGTGGAGTCCGATGACGAGCAGATCTTTCAAGACACCGTCCCCAGGCTGCCTCCGATAACCAACGGTCGCCACACGACGCTGGTCCAGATACATAGAATCCCATCAAGTATGACCTCATCATGGCGTCGATTTTATGGTTTTTGAATTAAAATGTGCAAAGTGTAACATATGTTAAGTGAAAAAGTCTCTCCCCTCTTTTTTTCAAGGTGATCACGAGGATGCAGAGACAGCCGAGACAAGCACAGAGCGGCAGGAAGAAAGTGTACAGACGGAAGAGCCAGCAGATCTTGTAACATTTTAGGTTTTAGGTGTTTTTAGACAAGTGTTTATTTTAGGTAAATACCATTTACTCCCAATGAGAATGTGAACAGAATCGGTGAAAGACTCATGTAAAATCTTAATTTGTTATTTTTTAAAACGGGGGTTAAGATTATTTCTATGATTTGTTTGTACAGCGTTTTGAATATGTTGTTGTGATATTGAGAGTCATGCAGTAAAAGAAGCTGTTTAAACAAAATGTGATTGTTGGCATCTTTTTGGTGGCTTCGGTCATCCATAGCCTACTCCTGATTCATTTATTTACCTACTTTTACCTTGTATTGTGCACATACAGTACATTTACAGATGAGCTATAGCCACATCTAGAATGCAACTACAGACTGGGACCATTTTATAAATGTGGTGGAGTCGGTTTGAATCGTGTGGAGTGTAATGGAGGGTAAATCCAACTGCAACTGCTGCCTCCGTAATATTATTTGAATCAGGCCAATATTACATCAGATCTGGGCCATAGTGAGAGAGAAATATTACTCAGCATGTCCATTTTGGTAGACGCACCCCGTCTGAAGTGGGTGAACAAGCTCGTCAGGGTCTAAACAACATCTTTTCAAATCAATTTGGGATCTTGTTGCTTCTGGAGACCTGGATTACACTTGCTGAGCTGTATGGAGCAATTTTGTACAAACAATTTATTGCACTCGGAAATATTCTTTTTTCCCCCATATCTGAATAAACAAGCTGTTCTCTGAGGAAAATAACGTCCCCCAAACACTGTTTGAAGCTAAAAAGGTGGCAGGGTCCCCCAAATATAAACAAAGTAAAACAGTATGAAAGTGTGTTGTCCTTTAAGGTCAGTTGGTTTATTCTTTCCTGAAAACAAAGAGAGTTTGTTTATTTAATTTGCCAATCAGTCAGTGAAGATCTTCCTCTTCTGATTAAAATGTCTTCCCTAAAAATACATAATGTGCCTTTAAGGGTTTTAATCTGGATTTAAAGTAAAGGTCGTCTAACCTGCTGGAGGGGAAAGATACGGAAGCCCTAAAGGGCCATGCATTCATACATTTTATTTCCTCCGTTTCCCCGTGATAACAAGTTAATTTCATTTGTTTTCTCGAGATCTCGAGTTATTATCTCGAAATAACAACTGCCGTTTTCCCGAGATAACGGGATAATTTTCTTGAGATCTCGAGATAACGAAACTTTGTTTTCCCGAGATAACGATATAATTAATTTGAAAACGGCAGAGAACAAATGAAATTAACTCGTTATCTCGGGAAAACGGAGGAAATAAAATGTATGAATGCATGGCCCTTTAGGCTTCCGTAGAAAGGACATGTTTGGACATGCTTTATAAAAGTCAGAAAAGTTTAGATTAAATATCGAGTTAAAATAATGTTGTTGTAATAAATGAAGAAATGATGTTTTACTAATCTTAGTGAGACATGCTGACACATATTCTCCACATTATTTTAATATTATGAATAAGCATATTGTGAATAAGCATATTGTGAATTCCAGCTCTCTGAGCTCAACATCCTATTTTAATAACGATGACATCACTGGATAACGACTAATCTCATGTCCTCGTGCCGTTAATGCTCATCAGCAAAGAGGAAAAAAGGGATAGTTGACATGTATAATAAATTCATGCTGGGGGTGTGGCATGGCTTAGTGAGGTTACGTAATAAAGGAAAAACGTGACGACGTTGGTCAACATCGCAACCAATCGTACACAGTGAGTCAGACAACAGGAAACCAGCTCAACTATTATTATTTATTACTTCTCCCATATTTTGAACGCAACAGAGTTGAAACAGCAGCACAGGGACGTCCGAGCTGCTCCGGACATGAGAGTGGAGGACGCGTTCAGGAAGTCACCGATAAAGCGAAGAATGTGAAGAGGGAAACGATGTGCTCCACGGAAAACAGCGCGGAGCTACCGCCGACATGTAAGTCACACATTTACTGAGGCTGTCAGAAGCAATTAAATCTCCGTAAGCCGCTGGAGAGACATCCAGAGAGAAGGAGCGGGGTAGAACAATGTGGTGCTGCCGTCTGTCAGTGAAGGATGAGTCTGTCCGCTGCTCACTTCTCTGTCCGCTGTCCGTCCTCCTGCAGCGTCCGACCCTGCTATGATCCTGGAGCTGAGGACCAGGCGTCCTCCGTCCTTGGAGGGCCGGGCGGGATGTGAGACGTGGAGCGTGGACTTCTCCCCGGACGGAGCCTGGTTCGCCTGGTCGATGGGACACGGGATCGTGTGGGTGGTCGCCTGGCCTCTGGACTCTGAGTAGGTTTACCTGTACATGTAACCCGGGCGTGATGCATTCACGTGTCTCTCGGACTTTTGGGATGCAACGTATTAACGTATGCTTGACTTAATTACTCAAAAGCCTTTACAGATAAAAGTTAAAATTGTGAAAATATTACCATAGAATAATATCTATAATATATAATTTAAAAAAGGCTATAATTTAATGACCCAAAGATTGTAACCACCAATTTCTGGTCTAGCTTTTTTATTATTATGGAGAGACAGTGTTCAGTTATAGCAAAATGAACATTTAACGTTGAGAAATAAAAAAGTCATATGAGTAAAATAAATAAAATAGGCCTACAGCAAAAATCAAACACACGACTGTCCGGTTGGTCTCGAGTAGGGAAGGCGATGAGATGAAAACTGGCATTATGAAATGAAACAGTCTGATGTAGGAGGAATGTAGTTACGCAACATAAACAGTCTTTGCAAAGAAAGCACGAGGGCTGAACGACCAGTGTTGCAATTCGGTTTGTGATTTTTTTTTAGCTTCAGTTCAATATTCCCTGTAGAATACAGATTTAAAACGTGATGGAGCATAACCACATTGATATACCACCAAAATATTAACTGATCTATATCTAATGAAAAGATGATAACTTAAAGATATGAATTGCTGTCAACAAGTGTTTATTATTATTTTTTAATAAAGTTGCATTGACCTCCGTGTTGTGTTGTTTACAACTGTTGTAAATAAGATCAAGACATTTCCAACAGCACTTAAAGGCAGCATCATATACTCACCAACTCCAGCATCAGGCCTCAAAACACATGAGTTTTTTTTATGGTATCTCCATACTCGATTCTCCTCTCCCCCACAGAGACAGTCAGGATGGAGCGATCGACCGAGGAGACAAGAGCTTCAGTTGCGGTCATCCGGTGTGGGGCCTCGCCTTCGGACCCAGACCCCCAAAGTCTGCTGCAGCAGCACGGCCAGCTAAAACGCCACCAAAAGGGAACAACAGCCTGCTTCTGGCCACAGGCTTGGAGAACGGGGTGATCAAAATCTGGAATGTGTTAACAGGTGAGATTAATGCTGCTGAGGATTTTAAGATGTCTGCTGTAGCTTATTTTTAACAATCCTTACAATGTGTTCTCAGGTGATGCTGTGTTTGATCTCCATGGCCATGAAGGTGTTGTAAGGGACCTGGTCTTTCCTGAGAACGGGACACTCACACTCATATCGTCCTCACGGGACAAGACATTGAGGATTTGGGACCTGGCTCACAAAGGTTTGTGCCAAGTATTTTAACAAGTGATGCAAAGCTCAGACTCATTTCTTTACAAACGAAACATATCAACATACTGTTTGAATAGTTAATAGTTAAAGGAAAGAGCAGTTGCTTATCTTCAGGGTAGACATAGTTAAAGAGCTGTATGATTAGATTATGATAGCGTCTGTTTTTATTTGCTACGGTGCCTGTTTTGTTTCACGTAGACCGTAGGCCTTTTCCCAGCACATCAAGTGTTTTCATACAAATGTTCAAACATTTCAGGTTTTGTTCAGAATCAGCTCACAGGGTTGAAACTCTCCCGATAGTAATCCATCCATGAACACATTTTAACAGCTTGTTTTTTATGTTAAAGTAAGATCATCCTTCTGTCTCGAATGAAAGAGGTTAAAGCAAGAAACTGTTCATATTTACACATCTAGTAGTCACGTTGTCCACCCTTTTATTGCACCCGCTGATGCTGTCATAGTCTGTCTCCATCGGTTACATTCGTTCTTCTTTTTGTCCTGTCTGTTGTAGGTAAAAAGGTGCAGGTGCTTACCGGCCATAAAGACTGGATCAGCTGCTGCAGCGTATCATCAGACTGCAGCATGATCGCGTCTGTCGGCAGATTTGACAGAGTGAGTTATTGTAAACGTATGTTGTTTCATATTCAAGGCAAAGCCAGACAGAAATGCAAACATATGCATTCCTGTAGATCCTGATCCTTTCTTTTTTTTTTTACGTTTGTTTTGTTCGTACGTTGTTTTTATGTATTTATAGAGAATTCATCTGTCTATTTAAAACTGCATTACTTTTTTTCTGACAGAAGAAACCTTTCATCCTCCTCCTTGATGGTTTTTGATCTGGATTCACTGCTGCAGTTTAGG
Organism: Pagrus major; assembly: GCF_040436345.1. Taxonomy (NCBI): domain Eukaryota; kingdom Metazoa; phylum Chordata; class Actinopteri; order Spariformes; family Sparidae; genus Pagrus; species Pagrus major. Next base: position 20,038,691 of record NC_133219.1, read on the forward strand.
GATTTTTTTTTTTTTTTGTCAAATCAGTGAATTTAATGACACTTTCCACGAGTAAAAAAGACACAAATATTCAGCATCTCAGATCAGGTGAATGGGGCACTCTTTTCTGTTGCACAATGTTGACAAGAAGGCACTAAATTGGGTTCAATTTTCAAGGACACTGGAATGATTTAGTGGAGAGAGAGTATATTTCTTTGTAATTCTTTCTCTTAAAGGTTTCCCCTGGTGATCTCTTCAGCTTCAGTTAAATCTAAAGGTCCAGATGGGTTTTACTAAGTTACATGTAGCTTTTTTAAAATTTATTTAAACATGTCTTTCCACTGCAGCGCTTTCTTTTTCGTCCGTTTGTCTCCGCAAAGAATGCAGCGATCTGGCTATCTTCATCTGTTCCTGTTTTCAGTTGTCTTCCACTGACAGAAAGTTTATCAGTTGGTTCTGTTTATTTGGAGCTTCAGGGAGCTCCTGTCAAACTGCTTATTTTTTATGTTCTCATTTGCAAAGAGAAGCAGACCGTTTAGCGTGGTGCAATACCAGATTCAAATATCCCAAACACACTTTAAACGGTTTGCTGCGTGTCCCAGCCTGTCCTGTTGACATTCATTGAGAATCACGTGACTAACCCGACATAAATGATTCCAAATCAAGACTTGTTAACCCTTCATGATACAGATGGTGTGTCTGTGGAGTCTGCGGTCATATACGTTCATGAGGAACCTGACAGGAGGGACCCATAAGACCTTGTACCTCCTGTCTTCCTGCGACTTCTCTCCTGACGGGGCGCTGCTCGCCACCGCGGCCTTCAGTGGCTCCAGCTGGTGGATCGACCTGTGGGACCCGTACACTGCGGAGAAGCTGGCCACTCTGGTGTAAGTTTAAACTTTTCAGCTTCTCTAGTACTGTTGGTATTAAGTAAAGTGCATCCTACACTGTGTCTATCACTGTTTTCACTATCCACTGCCTGAAAATATGTTCTGTGTCTTGTATCTTGTGCAACTGGTTTTTGTAACTCATTCCTGGTTGTAGTTTGTACAGAATGTGAAATTTATCATTCAACTCATGAACATGTCAGGTCTGCAGATAATCTTGAGTAACCGGGTCATGATTTCTGGAAAGAGACATTGCTGTTAAGTTTTTATAATGTACTTTTTTAGTGCTTTGAGCATCACAAGCTGTGTGCCATCTAGTTCCATTATACTCCAGAGAAGGCAGACATCTTTACAGCTGGTATCTCCAAAACAAAAGGAGGATTGGTATGTATTTTTGATTTTGGGGTGAACTGTCCCTTTAAAAACTTCTGTTTCTTTTACCCACAGTGACTACTTTGAAGATTACGGGCAAAACCAAATATCAGCACTACAGTTCTCCCCCAACGGTTTATACTTGGCCATCGTGACTGATGACAGGTCAGTTCCATCTCATGAATCGTTTTATTTTAATGTCATCACATAAATGTTTCTGGACAGAATGATTTCAGACAGATGTGTTGTGTTTGCAGGGCTCTTCGGATCTGGGAGCCAGGAAAGAGAGGGATGGTGATGCAGACCAAAGCGGACCGAGACTCTAATGGGCTCTGCTGCGACTACCATCCACAAGGGGGCGTGGTCGCCACGGGGTAAAAATCCACCAAGTGTTACTTGCTGCTGGTAGACTTGAAAGTAGAGCTGCAACGAATAGTCGTTTGTCAATTATCTTAGTCAATGAAGAGTTTTAGGTTTTGGACTGTTGGTTGAATAACAGAAGCAATGTCTGAAATTGTGATGAGCTTTTTTCAGTTTTTTGACATTTTATAGACTAAACAATTAATTGATTAATCATGAAAATAATCTGCAGATTAATGAATCATGAAAATCATAGTTAGTTGCAGCCCTATTTAAAAAGTGGCTTTAGAAATGTCTTAGTTTTTGAAGGGTGGTGGTCATCAGTGACTCAGTTTTATGATGAACAAGAACCATCAAAACAACAACAAAACTTTTTAATCCAATCCCCGCTGGTTTCAATCTCTCATTTATTTGGCCGAAACATAATTATAGAGCTAAAATGATTAGTAGATTCACTGCTTAACAGGCAATGGGCAATTTAGATTTTAATTTATCAAGTTTATTATTTTGTTTTTTGTTTGAAAAAATGCCAGACATTTGCTGATTGTGCTGCTTTTGTATGGTAGGTCAGAGAAAAAACAAGCAAATTTATAAACAACATGCCTACAGAAAAGTGCTGCCAATACAGAAATCTACAGTACAGTGTTCCATATTCACTTGCATTGTGGGTAATGTAGGCAGCACGTTTTGAAAAGAAAGGAATATGTGGAATAAAAAAATGTATCTCTGGTTCTGCCGTTTCAATTTTGATCACTTTTTAAATTCTCCATAATGAGACCAACAGGAGTGCAATGCTAGACCAGTGGACTGCTTCTCAAAACCTAGTGCATACATTACATTACCCACAATGCAACTCAGCAACTGGGTGACATCACTGGAGGCAATTTATTGGATTACATGCAGCTTCCTCTGAAGCCACAAAAGGCTATATACTACTTTTTTCCGCACAAGTGGGATGCATCCTTTTCTAGTTTGCATGTTTTGGCCACCATTCAACTGTAACACTAACCATATCCCTCTTGTGACAGAACCAGAGACGGCCACGTGAGGTTCTGGAAGGCTCCCAGGACCGTGCCCAGCCTGCGCCACCTGTGCCGATCCATCCTGCGCCACTCGGTCTCCACACACCAGATGGAGCCGCTGCCCCTCCCCAAGAGGATCCTCGAGTACCTCACCTACAGAAACATCCCCGACCGCCTCAAGACCTGCTATTCCTCAGAGGAAGAGGAGTGGGAAGGTTGAATAGAAACGCTAGCACAATGCAACAATTTACATTTACAGCGAGTGATTGTTATACATGCGTTTTGTTTGCTGACTGAGATGCTTTCAAAGCTTAATTTAGCACAGGAAGCATATCTCACTGTAATCTACTGTAGATGATAGAACACTAGAGTTCATTAATTGCACTACTACTGTAAGATGATGCATAAACTCAACGTTCACATGCTTGACTTGAATATCGCAATTTTATACTCTTAATTTATTGTGTAAATATCAAATGTATATGCATTTCTAATTCTTGTGTTTATCATCACAAAATAGCACATAAACCACTACTGTATCAGCACGTTAATTGTTAATATAATGTAACGAAAACTGGACTTAGAGGAAATAGTTTTATTAAACAGATTTAATGACATGTACATGTCCCTGACGTATTCTTACAGTTGTATTTGCAACAGCACAGCATGTTGTTTGACACGTTTCTTTTAATATTTTAAATGGATCATTTGGTGACAGTAAGTTTTTCCTTCGCTGGTAACTAAATGTCCAGCTTTCCAAGTGCTCAAAAGAGTTACCATCGACTTTTTCCAATTTTGTTTGTTTGTTGCAGTTTGTATGCAGATGTCAGTGACTCAGACAGCTGTGAGCATTTGTGTCTGCACTGTACATCAACACTGTGGTGGCCTGGTGGGCAATCATGCAGGGGGCACTTAAAGGCAGCAGTTTTCTCTCTAAATAAAACAAAACTAATTTCACTGACTTCTCATGAGAGTGTACTGATGAGTGCAATCACCTGTTAGGTTGAAAAGAAATCTAACTATACTCAGCCTTTCATGGCATCACTGCACACCACAGCCACGGAGAGAAGAACTTGGCCACACTGTTGTTACATTGACTAGTGCATCAGGATGGCAGAGTAGGAAATGAAAGAGCAATTTCTCTTGCACTGGTGTAACAGATTCTTGCAAAAATATCATCTAAATTCTAGATGTAACTATTTTCAATATGATACAAAAAGGAGTGATGGTAGTCACCAAAGATCTGGCATAAAAAAAATTGTCTCTAAACTAGCAAGACAGAACCTTGTCAGGGTAAGGCGGTTATCTATGAGGCCTCACTGACCACGAGGTCCCTAACTGCCTGGAAAGCCGCGACCATGGAGCTCAACTGGATCTTCTCGTCGGTTCCTGAGGCGAGCCTGTGTCTGAGGAGACGACACGTGATCAGTCCAAAGGAAACATTTCCCAACATCTGGATGCCTTCATGACATTAACGTGTGACTATTTTCAATTACTTGTATCTAATGGAAGCTTTCACTTTATGTTAACATTTGTTTATGAGAGGAAGCACAAGCGATCCCACTTACTCAACGTCAGCCAACTTGATGAGCAGACCAATCCGAATAGCTGGAGGAAAGTCCACTTGAAGGTTGGAAAAAAAAGACCAAAAAAAAAAAAAAAATTCAGATACATTTCTCGTAACAAAGTACTGAAACATTTTGAAGTTGCAAAAAGCTCATGAACAGATACAGACCCTAAAATAAAGGAGGCTCAGGAGGAAATAACAGCTTTCCCAGTGTCATCATTATACCAAGCATTAAAAGTCAAAATGAAGATTCGTCCAACACAAATGTGGTGAATCGCCTTCTAGACATGGTCAAGTCATTTTACAATCAACACAGAAACCACCTACACATCCTGCAGTTGTTAAGCCTGGGGTCTTGTATATAAAAAAAATGAAAACATGCAACTGCTAAAGCCCAAAGTGCTGAGAGGCATCTAAATGGAGAAAAATTAAATATGTAAACCCTCCTTAGAGAGCAGTGGGATTTAACCTACAAGTGGAGAACAGACCAGACCAACCACTGCTCGGGTAATTTTTCTTATAAAAAGGAAAACTCTACTAGGTTACTTTGGTTGTCACACTTTAAATACAAGCACAATACCTGATGTTAAACAAATTATTTCCTTTTCCCTGTGGCCTTACCTCTGTGTATGAGCAGATGAACCTCAGTGAGGATATCATGCAGGGCCAAACCTTTCAAAGTCTTGAGCTGGAGGATTTCTGGGAGGAAGGTGTTAAAGAGTTCCTGAACTGAACTGGTGTTAGTGGGTGTCTTGTTTAGCCATTAAAATTCCACAATATCACATTGCATTCACGCAAATCATGGATAGCATGAGGATTAAGACCAAGTATTTGTTCTCAGGCAAGAGTATATAGGAATTTCAGGATGTTTATCTTTTTCTGAACTGTACAGAATAAAACTAAAACGCAGTGGTTCACATTTCACAGGATGGAAAAAGCTTGTATTTTACACGGAACATATACTGTATAGACCGATTATTGTACATAAAAGCTTCCTGAGTTTATAATCCCAGACAAGGCGATGTAAAGGATACGCTTGTATGCTGTGGTGAAGTCTTTGTTGAGGGACCAGTCGAGGATGTTGGCTATATCTGAGCGGAGGGGGTGACCTGTGCAGGTGTACACCGTGTCCTCTGTGACCTTCCCGTATGCCATACTGGTGCTCTAAGAGTCACAGAGGTGGGATGCAGTTTGTACAGTTTACCCTTCTATGATGGCATACAATAACGAGTGTAACACATTTCTTCTTTAGCTTTTAAAACAGAGTACGAATGAAAACACAGCGAGGCACAATGATCGACAGGAGCTTTTGGTCGTACCTGCAGTATGTTGAGCGATCTTCTCATATCACCTGATGATAAGGTCACAATGGCTTTCATCCCATCTGGAGTTATGTCAATGCTGCGCAAAAAGATTAATTTTGTTAATCAACAGTCAGATTAATGTAGAGTTGAACTGAGTAACACATTTCATATTTATCCATAAATGTGTTATTGTCACTATGTGGTGCCTTCTTTGACTTCATGCTTCTAGTATTGATATAACTAACCCAAATGTTAGCCTCTTTCCTCATTCAATGTATTGTTTTATGTTATAAAAATATGATTTCTAAAATCAACCATTCATTCAGCCTTTCAATATCAGTGATGTCCAGAAAAAATAAAATTTGGTTTCTCTTTTTGTGCCATAAAGCAGTGTTTCTCTATGCTGTCAAACACTTGTCATGTGAAACCCAAACCAGTAGTGTAATAACAAACAAAGTGCAATGGCCAACAAGGTTTTACTAGTTTTTCTGGGGAGCAACGCACATCGCTTTAAGTGCAGGAAGGATTTTGTGACATAAAATAATGAAAACATAAAGCACTTTGGAAACCCCTTCTACCTAGGATTGTTTTAACAGTAGATGGTAAAAGAAACGTCCACACTTTCCCCTTCACACACTCACCTCTCCTGCTGGACCACATGCTCCAGCCGAGGGATCATCTGGTCCGGGTTCAGCGGGCCGAAGCGAAACCTGGTGCATCGAGACTGCAGGGCGGGGATGATCTTGGACAGGTAGTTGCAGATCAGACAGAATCGAGTGTTTTCCGTAAACTTCTCAATCACTGAAACAGAGACAGAGAGACAAAGAGAGATCGAGAGAGATAGAGAGAAGGCCAAAGCACAAGTTAGAAATCAGTGTTGCTAAGAAATTTGAGATAAAATGTCACAGGTAAAAGTCTGGGATTATCTTACAAATTTCTCCTTGAAGTTTTGGTAAAGTTTATTAGCAATCAAGTGGTCATGATTAAAAAAATATGTATAGAATTAAGTTTGTTCAGTTAAAAAAAATATTAAGAATAAGAGTTCATGGAGCATATAACTTATAGTGTCAATAAGAAATCGTAGAAAAGTGGTCAACTGTCAGATTAGGAAATTTCAGTGGCCAGATCAATATTCTTCACATATTTGTGCAGCTCTTGCTAAATCTGCAACGAACTTCCGAAAATGTCTTTGACTTTCCTCCCTGAATCCAAACACCATTATACAACTGCAATCACTGAAGGCAATAAAAACCCTTTTTCCTAAACATGCTTCCACTTACAGCTGCAACATTTTACAAAACAGAAGCATGAAATCACACAAGCAATGTTATAAAAAATAAAATCAAAACATAGGTTAGACGAAATGTTCTTTAACTCTAAATCGATAGTTAAAACCGAATCTTCAAATCAGATGCTGGTTTTCAAATTAATATCAGGGTGTACAAGCAGATAGCCTGTAATTCAGCAGCAGCCAAATTGTCTGGCTGCTCAGTGAGCCGTGTGGCTCACAGTGGGTGACGCCCGGCCGAACAGATGGCTTTACCTCGCCGCAATGCATTCTGGGCATCCTGGGTCATGGCATCGGCCTCGTCCAGTATCACCAACTTGAAGCCCTTCCTGGAGGACAAGAGGGACGGACAAAAAGGCAGCAGTTTAAATAATAATTCCCACTGTAGACCATTAAGAACATTCAAAAAGTAGTTGACAAGTGTTGTAGATGGATTTTTAGTCTTACTTGAAGATGGTCCTAGTGCTGGCAAAACTCAGAACGGGACCTCGGACAACATCGATACCTCTGTCATCTGATGCGTTCAGCTGCAAAACAAAATAAGTCAAATATCAAATCAAAGAGCCACACGGTCTCTTCCCTAAACTACTGAATTTGTCGTGTGCAAAAATGCCCTCGCATCCCATTAAACCAAAAGCTTCTAATGAGGAGTTTTACTGCACCTCCAACACCATGGAGTTAAACTCTTTGTCCTTGTACAGCTGCCTGGCACAGGCGAGGATGGTGGAGGTTTTGCCTGTTCCAGGGGGGCCATAGAACAAGAGATGGGGAAGTTTGTCCTCACTGATAAACTTCTGGACTGAAAAGATGAAAAACAAGGATACAAAATGAACAGCTGGCATCCTTTTGAACTACAAATTTAAAACAACATGCGGGAAATTTTGGAAAGCCTTTGCATAGTTAATCATTACCACTTAACTATAGTACACAACTAATACAAGAGTGAGCAACACTGACAAACAGCAACATTATGAGATACTTCATCATGTATATAGGCTGGATTATGTGTTTATTCATTCAGTTTACATACTTACTGGTGCTTAGAATATCTTTGTGTGAGATCAGATCATCAAGTTTCTGTGGTCTGTATTTTTCTACCCTGGAATAGGCAGCAGAAACATATAGTCAATATTAGTTACTCAAAATAACATCAAGGATCGTAACGTTTTAACCCCTGAAAGTATCATTCACTGTACTGACGTAATGTTCACTTAATAAACTTTTGTCTATTTCAAAACAGCTAACTTAAAGGGTTAGAGACGTATGCAATTATATCAGACTAATGTTGGAGTGTCACTTTTCAATTCGGCATGTCTATTTTATACCATGCACCAATATTTCAAACAAATCTCAATTTTATAATCTGGAGACGTTGCAGCATGTCCTCTGAGCCAGCTGGTTGAAGTGGCAACACGGCGATGCTTGATACATTAACTAGCTAAAGTGTATGCCGAAATAAAAAGAAGCTGACATGGCTCCGGATTTAAGACTCGTTTGACACCTATGAGATAGATGTAGTTAGTGCCAAGATAAGATAGCACAGAGGGCAGAAACCTTCATAACACGGTTAGCTGCTAGCTAGCTTGAATCAACAGTAGGCAGGTTAGCTAGCTTGCACTAACTATTTTAACCTATCTGTGATAAAACAACGTCTTTTAACTCACCACGGCAAATTCCTGGTCTGTAACGTCGCTTTATTTGTTGAAGCCATGTTGTCTTTAACTGTGAATTAAGCTCCAAGCTGGGCTAACACTTAAAACACGAAGTTATAGTCACTTCCACTCTGTTGATGGCCGTGTTTGGCGCGCTGCACTACAAAACGTGCGTCAAACGTCACGACGTGCGTCAAACGTCTCGGCGTACAACCAATAAGGTGACTGTGTCGGGTGCTATGGGCGGGCTATCGACCCACTGTAAAAAGTGTGTGGCACACAAATTGCAAATACTTATGCTGGGATCCCTCCCACCACCTTTTAAAGAGTACAAACTGTAACAGTTAACATTTAGGCCCATGTGAGATTTTTTTTTGTTTCATTGAGTCTTTCACAAGATAATTTCATCACTGGTATGATCAGTTAGTTATTAATCATGGTCCTGACAATTGATCCAACAATGACAAAAGTAAGAAGTCTGTAGGCTTGTCTTGGCCTTAAAATATCACACACACTCCATTCTTAAATTAACTTCAGGTTTCTCACAGTTTACTCATATGTGGCCTTTTTTGACATGGCAGTTCTTAATTTAAAAACCCACGTATATGTCAGTTCAAGACAAGCCATTTTCATTTAGGTGGGGAATATTTTTTTCAGCAATACTGTGATGACAAACAATTGTGCTTATTTCTATACATATGTCAAAAAGTGCAATGTACCTGCGTGTTTTTTCAGAGAACATTATTTTGATTATTATCTCACTGCCTGACACCTGAAAATGAGGCAGTATGTGGCCTGAAGTGGTGAAAGTATCCATTTAAAAAGATTAGAGAAATAAATGTATTCTTTATTTATTATCTCGCATCATCTTATGACTCCTCAGATTTATCATAGGACCCCTTCAAGAAGTCCTCACCCCCCCTAGGTCTGGAGTAATAAGGAGATAGAGATTTCCAATTATATATCACAATTAATTATCACAGGTGATTTAATTGTTTTTGTTACTTGTTAATGTATATGCTGAAATGGTTGGTTTTTGACAATGTTAGGCTCTAAATATTTTTCTTAGTCTCCCTGAGAGAGAGACTTGAGTGCAGAAACAGAAATAGGAATAGAGATAAGACATTTGGCAAAACACAGCCAGTCATGCACAAACAGTCAAATCAGATCATTTATTTTTAGTAAAAGTACCAAAACCACAGTCTGGAAATACTTTGTTTTAAGGGTTTTAAATAAAAGTTCAAAAGTGAAAGTATATTAAAGCAGTAAGTAGATTGGCTAGTTTCAGAATAATCCAAAACCTGTTATACTATTGTAATTATTGATGCATGAATGTGTACATCGCTTTAAAAGTAATTGTTGCTGTAACTATCGAGCTAATTATAACTAGTTTATGTAGGCTAGTGCTGTGTCAGTTGGGAATTTCCCCCAGGGCTCAATAAAGTTTTATCTTAATCTGTCATAACACATAGTAATTTATTATATTAATTACACTTTTGTATTGTTAGTATAATTCTGAAGGGTAACTTAAGTTATCAAATAAATGTAGTGAAGTAAGTAAACCTTTCCTTCTGAAATGTGGGCCTACTGGAGCAGAAATATATATCAGATATCACAATATTATATTTTGATTACACGGCTAAAAGAAATCTCGATATTATCGCGATATCCACTCAAACTGTGTTATAATTGCCGACATGATTTTGCTTGGCAGTGGTCTAGCCAAACACTACTTAGCTAGTTACTGTATCTTTTTCACAATGTTATCATATGTGGATTATTAACACAATATTAATATTTAATGTTAGAATATTACGAGGATCATCAATATCAATATATCCTGACAACCACTGTGCAAAAGCACACACAGAACATCACAAACAAAGAAACATCTTTAAACATTTTAAAAAATTAAATGTATCCAAATATTGTGATTAAATATTCTGCCAATAAATTGATCAAAAATCAAATCACTGTAAAGTCAACAGAAAAAGAAGAAACACGCATGTAGGTGTGTGTAGAAATGAAGATAATCGAGCATCTTTTCTCCTGCAGAACATGTGAGAAGTGTCAGCTCCGCTCATCTCCACACAGGCCTGGAGACTGGCTCAAGCACCGTGAGCCCACTGCACTCCGCGGCAGATCTCGCGAGAGCGGCCCCTCACGGCGGTGCCTGGGCGAACCGATGCTGTTGCTGTGGGTTTGATTGACAGGAAACATGTCGGTGTGGTGGGAGCGAACCGGGATGCAGCTGCTGCCAAGGGAGACAGGGAGTACCTGCATCCAATCCACACATCAGCACCTTTAAAAACCACCAGGCTTCCCCCACCGATACGTCTGCTTGCGATGCGCTGAACAGCTTCTCTCTCTCTCTCTCTTTTTTTAAAAAAAAAACACCCATCTGAAACGAAGGGGGCACCCAATGGATGCTGTGGCAAACCGTGTAGTCCCGCTCGGTATCTTCATATTGTGTTTGATTTAAAGCAGAGACACCTTGATGAAACAGCAGGAACTACGAGGACTGTTGTTGCAATGGAGTCGACTCTCTCACGGCTCAAACCCCGTCTGTAAACCTCCAACATCTCGTTTCATGGCGTTTTGCAGGTCGCTCCTCTGCTCCGTGGGCTTCTCCACGTTTCTTTTCTGAATTTATTTTTTAATTATTTATTTATTTTGTTTTTTTTAATTTTATTTTTCTTAAAAATATATATATATATTCTTCTTCTTCTTTTTTTTTTTTTTTTCTGAAAGTGCAACGGGGGAGAAAATAACGACCACTGCTCGCAAAACTATGAACGAGGAGATGACAAAAAGCGAGGAGCAGCATCTTAGTTTGCAGAAAGCCTTGCAGCAGTGCGAGTTGGTGCAAAATATGATAGACATAAGCATTTCTAGTTTGGAGGGTTTACGGACCAAATGTGCCACATCCAACGACTTGACACAGAAAGAGATACGAACGCTGGAGGTAAGATGACTGAATCTCTGCTGTGCATCTCCATCTGAATCAATACGGAGGGCTGTCACCGTCTGTTATTCATTCCTAGGCCACTGTGCACATTTTCCACGACATACTGTATTTTTTTTTTCTTTTCTGTTGCCTGTGTTGTTGTTGCATAAACGTGCATAAGATGTGCTTGCTAAAGCCCGACGCTATCTGTGTTGTGCAGTGCCATAAATCAGGAGGCTGTACGGGGCTGCAGTGGGGCTGTTAGAGACTTGCGCATTCTGCAGGTGGCGGGGAGAGAAGGTGGCTCTTCTCCATCAGAATAATATCTGAGGCAGCCGAGGCCTATAGGCAGCCCGTGTTTACAGTCCATTACCAATATGCCAGCCTGCGCATCTGTCCTCACGGCGCATCCAGGCCCCGCTGTTACGCAAGGCGAGCAGATTACTGAAATTGTTACAAAATATCGTTATCCGTTTAATTGGCCCGTGGGGTATTCCGTAAATTGCGTTACGTAATGGCCATAATATCCCGGTGTTTGTGTTTGAGAATACCAGGCTGTCCGTTTCGAGACCACTTAAACCAGTCCAACAACCCCCCTCCTCCTCCTCCCTCCTCCTCCTCCTCCTCCTCCACCTCCTCCTCTTCCTCCTCACCAGCAAGAGAGGGCTGTCACGGGACATAAAAATATGCCATAAAGTGCGATAAGGTCAGTGAAAACTCACCATTGAGCTTCGCAGGCACAGCACAGCATTAAGGGCCCGTGACAATGTAATGGTGATGCCTGAGGAGATTAAAACAAATACCATTAAGTGCGATAAAAGTCGCCATAAACTCCCCCAAGTGAGGATCTGTGTGTGCCATCAACACACTTTTGAGTCCCACTGGGGATATAATTGAGATGTTACATAAAGTGAAGTCACACACAGGAATATGATGCCATATAATATACATAAGCAGCACTGATAGTCCCATGTTGAATGCATGTCTGAGCGGCTTAAGTGAAGTTTGCAAGTGTAAAACAAGACAGGAGTGTAAATCCAAGAGGAGAGAGGAGAGAAGAGACAAATGTGCTGCCAGTGAGAAGCAGCTACAGTGAAGATAAATGTTCACTATGTTCCCAAAGCAATAATAGCCCACAACATATTAAAGGTGCACTATGTAGTTTCGAGGAAGAGATTTGAAGAGAAGAGAAAAATCTTCACTCATGGATTTTCAGGATGGATTAAACTGACTAAACTAACACAAGTTTATACTGTTTTACTGTGTTTATGTTAGCAAGTCCCTTCTAACAATGTATCAGCATACATGGACTAAATGAAAATCAGTGGATGGTTAAAGGGGGTCACAAAAGGGGAAGGGTATTTAACTTTTCTCTTGGCGGAAATGTCGTCTGACTCGTTACTTTTACTTTATATCTCATGTTATAGTCTAACAAATACAAACTCCTACATTGGCAGTGACACTAACGTGGTGAAAGGATACGTTCACCCAAAAATGAAAAGTCAGTCTCATCTACTCACCCTCATGTCAATGGAAAGTCAGGTGAAGTGTCGCTGTCCACAAAACATTTCTGGAGCTTCACAGCAAAACAGGGTTGCAGCATTCTCCTTAACAACTGAAGTAGATAGGGACTTGGACATCCGCAAAAAACGATGAAAATGGCTCCTTACAGCGTTAAGAGTCCCCATCTCTTTCAGTTGTTTAAGAGAATACTGCAACACTGTTTGTCTGTAAAGCTGTAAATAAAACTTCACCTGACTTTCCATCAGCGTGGAGATGAGTGGGTAATGACTACATTTTCATTTTTGGGTGAGCTTTTCCTTTAAATGGACCTCGCAGACTTTTTGACCACTGTTGGTGCCGTAGAGTGTTTTAAGAAGCCAGTAGTGTTGGTATCACTTCTACCAGACTGGCACGCAATGTGACAATAAAAGAGAATAAGAGTTAGGGCAAACCAGTGGAGACAATACAGGCCTCAAAACACTCATAACTTATTCATCTGTTTATACATGACCTGTTGAATGGGATGTTGGAAATATAATGCGTACGGGGTGTTGTAGTCTTTGTTATACATCACAATAGTGGAACATCTGGCTTCACTTTGTATACATATTGTAGTTCTTCAGAGTGACACTGTGCTCTGCAGCAACATTTCCTTAACAGATTGCTTTCACTTCATACCTAATGCACTTTCACGGCCTCTACAGAGTAAGCAAAGTGAGATCCATCTCGTGAAAACTCATTCGCACGTTCCCTTACCTCTGTAGCTAACGATGCAATGCTTGTTTTCGAACGCAGTTAATACGAAGTGTGCTTCAGTTGAGTTGCAACCCAATGTATGCACGGCACATTACTGAAAGTTGCAGTTTTTATTTCGGTATCATCACAATCCAGAGTTGGAGTCAACATTTATGACAGGGTGCTGCAGCAAGGCATATGCAGCATATCCTGGTCAATGCAATTATCATACACATCGTCTGACTTATCAACTTACAAAATTAGTAGCACACAGTGGTTAATGCTACTTAGCTGAAGTCAGACAGTTGGAGACAGGGTTGATGAGATCAGACTTTGATATTACATAGTCTTCTGATTAATTTAAGAACATTGGTTTGGTTGAATTGGTTAAATTGTGTGTCAAATTCCACATCTCTGTTTGCATCCAAGTACTGAGTTTCCTTGACTCCGTCCCGACCTATATTCCCTCTATGGTTGCTCTCTCGCTCCCTCTGCCTTCATAACTGCATGTAAATCCATACTGATGACTCAGATTTGTTGCTTTAAATGAAGAACTAACAGTGAGTGATGAAGAAAACTTCACTTGTACAACTCTCTCTGCTGAAGCTTTGGTTTAATACGGATTTGACCAAGCTGACCAAACTTGAGTGAAAAGAACTTAAAACAAAATGTCCAAATTGTTTCATATGCTACATTCAAAGTGCTTGAAGAACAGAGTTGTCGGCCACACTTTCATTAAATTTATGCCCACCAGACAAAATAATAGAAACACTGATGCGAATTCAGGTCAGAGTGAGATATTTTGGTAGTCACGTACTGTTGTGGGCTGCGATTCTTCTGTTGTTAAATTTAGGCTACAATCCCCTTGTAAAACACATTTTTATCAATACCCAGGAACCAATACAGAATTTGCTTTGGCTACTGCAGAAACTTGGTCTGGATGAAACTGCATATCAGTTCATTTCTCATTTGTATCATTTAAATTTTCTCTGCAGGAATTGAACACACTTATATATGTGAGGGAAACACTCAAAAGAAAGAAACAAGTATAAGATGTGAATGAGGACAAACACGCTTGACAGTTAATTACAAATACAACAAAGGAGTTACTCCTGAGAACCGGCTAATCTTCCTCAAATCCTCTGAGTCGGAGAGCCTTTCAGGATGGCAGTCCTCTTATTGCCACAACGACAAATGAGTTGTACACCAGGGGTTTTGATCAGGATCACAGTGACGTCAGCCGTACGTAAGGCCTTCCTCGTTAACCTGTCATGATCTTTAATGAGCGTTGTGTGTATGGGAGATTCCTCTATGATATCTTTGTTTTCCACGTCTGTTATTAACCTGAAGGACCCAGATTGCACCTCAGACACAATCTGTTAGAGCCGTTGAGCGCTAACCTTCCTTCAGCCAAAAGCTTTACCAAGAATAGCAGCCCATATCATTACCTGGATGAAGTGTTAATACTGGTTTTCATTAATATGATTATGCATTGTCGGCAGTATCCCTTGGATACACTGGAACGACCAACGCACTTGATGAATGATCTTTTTTTTTTTAGGGATGCAGGAACATGATAGTGCATGACATGTGAATCAATTATGTATTTCATATAACAGTGAAGAAAAGAAGGTCAAAACAAGAGCTGTTTTACATTTATATTCAAGTGTATGAGATGGGCTTTACAGTGTTTATTTGAACAACAAGTGTAGCACCAGCTTTTTTTTGCTTCAGAGGTGGGACCATGGTATTTTGCTACTCAGAGTCGGGGGATCAAAGGCTACGAACAACAGCTGAAGCACCGTATCTCAGAAGGTCACAGGGTTCATTGTGCTCGAAGCAAACTAGGTCATACAAAGTGTCATCGGACCACAACTAAAGTCACAGTTATTTGTACCTGATTTGAATGGTCACACTCACAGTAAGAAAGCCTGCTGTTCAAGTCTCCTCGTCCGTGTCTTACTGTCACATCTCTATACATCTGGCAGATTTCTGAGTAGTTAGAACAGGTTTTTTACATTCTCTGTCTGTTATATCTGCTTTTAAGTTGAAATAAAAATCAAACAACAGCTTATTTAAAGGTCCAGAAGTTACAGAGCAACATTATCATTCATTTGGCGTTGTGTTTGTGGCTACCTGGCACATGTAAATCCATTATTCACCCTACTTTTATCTCTGTTTTTGGTCTCCACTACCTCCTCAAGGAAATATCTGGCTCTAGCTGCTGAACGCTCCACTAGGTTTGCCAGCTTGTTGCTAACTGTGTCTGTCTGCTGTTTGGTGCTGAGCAGGTAGTGTGTGGGTTTTTTTTTTGTTTTTTTTGTTTTTTTTAGAGCTTTGTCGCTCAAAACAGCTGAATTCTGTGGCAGAAATCGACACTATGAGAGCAGCGAGAGTGAACAAAAAGTTGTGGGTCGTACAGCTGAACAATAAGCCCGAGCCTGCTATAAACTTTAAAGCTTTGTAAAGATTCTGATAATTCTCTGAATGATTCACTTTGCCATTTTACATGTTGTTATTACAAAAATAGTGAATTTAGCAGTTTTAAAATCTTTTACACGTTGTTCCGCATACATTCACTTTACCTGCTTTGAGAAGTACTACTCAGTCTGTGAAAACACTTACTACATACTGTCCTTTTTGAAAAATAACCCTGATGACGTCGGCAGGGTCTAACAAATGACATGACTAACTTGCATTATGGGAAGTGTAGGCTACAGCGCCAGTTTATATATATAGCCAGTGTCAATACACTTTATAATCTGACTGTATTTGGCCTGTGGACAACAATGTCTCCAAAATCATTGTGTTCCCTTGCTGCTAAACTTCAGGTGGCGACATCACTGTAACCGCTTCTCTGGCATTCCTCTGTGTATTATGTGACTGTTTGTAGAGCTGCACTGTTTTACATGACTGAATGAGGAATTTACAAGTATGACAAACTCCAGGATGGTAATTCCTGGATGGTAACATTTTACTCTGAGATCATGAAAAACAGTTTTTTGCTCATGTGATGTCTTTTTCCTTGATAATTTTCACCCACTAAGCAGTTTAGTTGATACATTTGTAATTACTACTGTGTGCTGCAGCTCAGCGGGCTACATTTTGGTACAATCAGTTGAGGAAATGGTGCTTTAAAGTACTGCGTGATTTGTAAGTTACGTTACTTTTAGTCGTCCCCTCATGTTAATGGAGGTTATTTTCGCAATCTGCCCCAACTTTTGCTGAAACACCATGTGTGTTGCTGTTGAATAAGCCTGAATGTTAGTTTATAGAGATTAGATAAAGCTGGTGTAGAAGTTATCGTCTGCTGTGCATTCATTAAGTGTTCGAGTTGATCTGGATTAACTGTGAGTGAAGTGAAGAGGTCAGTTTAGCACATGTCTCAAATGGGAATAGCACCATATAGGATCATCAAGAGTCATCTTAAAGGGACACGGCGTCATTTAAGGGAATATGGTTACGTTATGGACTTTTTCAGGTCTTATTGTTTGACAAGATTAAAGTGCATGTCAATAGCTCTTTCTGCACACATCAACAAAAAATACATTCAACCATGTGAGTTCATGGATGTCCATGCAGTGTAAGACACAGGACAAAGGCTTGACTTACTGTTTCCTGAAGGCAAAGATTGTTGGGTGTTGAAAAAAGCAAAGCATTATATCAGAGACATTCTGCATATCAAGCAGTCTGTGCCGAGCAGAGACAGAAGGTAAAGATAATAAAGTGTGAAAGGAAGGGATAATTTTCAGTTTGTGGTGTGCTTTTGTTAGCCTGCTAGCCCTAGCAGCTTACGCTTGTGCACCTGCCCACAGTAGGCCACAGTATGTTCAGTCCCTTCTGGTTTTTTCCACAGCAAGAGAGTAAAGTTTGCCTTGCCAAATGTGCTCTGAATGAAGCTTGGTGGTTGGTTTTACATGTTAGATCAGGGCCATCAAACCCTCTTTACCTCGGGGCCACTGGCCACAATGCTTTGACACTCTTCTGCTCGACTGCTCAGTGTATACAAAACTTTATTTCAACAATAAGTTTAGCTATACACACTTAAAAGTGGTAGTTTCCATCAAATTTTATTACATAAGTTCACTGTAAAAGGTCGGATGTAATGCAACGTTTTTCTATCATGTTGAGTCAGTATGTATTATACTAAAATAGATGGAAAACACCTAATGGTCCAATTTGTAGAAAGTCAATTTTTGAGTCTCATTCCGAACTCCTTTGAGTCCCAAATTGTAAAATACTGACGTTTTGGGCCTGACCTACAATCACAAAGCATCAGTATTCAATGAATCGGGAATTCAGTGTTTTAGGCATAGTCTTCGACATTTTTGGTCAAGTAAAACCTAATGCCACTTGAGATTGTATTTCTTTAGAATGGAAGCCTTCTCCTTGCAGAGGAGACAGGGATAATTCACATTAAACTCCACAAAGAATATAATCAATAGTCGAGGTGCACCAGTAGTCCTGTACAAAAGGCTGAGTCCTTACCGCAGCGGACCGGGTTCGATTCTAGTCTCTGTGCTGCATGTTGACCCCTCTCTTTTCTGTTCAAATCTTCAGCTGGTCTATCCATTAAAGGAATAAAAAGCCCCACCTCTGGCCTCTTTTGATCCAGGTCAACCTTTATTTAAGGTTTAGAAAGTGAGATTTTGGTGTCAGATGCACTGCGGTAAATCAGAGTGCTGTTGATCATAGCTGAAGTGTTAAGGAGCAGCTTGCTAGTGATGTTTTTTCAAATTAAGAGTCTAGAAAATCCAAATTTAAAATACATTTGTGTGGTGGGTTCAACAAATCACATTCTAAACATGTCAGAGGCCTTATTAAATTGTCTCCATGTCTAGCCTCTGGGCAAGTAGTTTAAGACCCTTGCTTTAGCTTCTTTGTGTCATGCTATTGTCTCTGCCTACTAATGGTTCAAACAAACTTACATAAACATCACTGAAAATCTACAGCCGCTCTAGACTAAAATAGTGATAGTTGTGCTTTGAGCTAAATGCTAACGTCAGCATGCTAACATGATTACCCTGACAATGCTGACATTGTGATGTTATTATGTATAAGGCTCACCATGCCACCTTGGTTAGCATGCTTACCTTTGCCAATCTAATCCAGTTTTTGTTGGGACATTACAGTCTGGATCAAAGTGGTGGACTGACTGACAGATCAGACTGTAGCATTATTTCACAGACACTATAAAATCTTTTGGAGTACATTTTTTGACAGAGACTCACTTTGATTGAGAAGTCTAGTCTTTCTGTCCCTCTCTTTCTTTCTCACACTCGTCCTCCTTCTTTCATACGCACTGAATACCTGCTCCTGTATGCTATGTCATGCTATGCTGTCAGCACATATGGCAAGACATATTTTAAGCAGATGTATGAGATATAATATATTGTAAGAGTATGATATACAGTAAGAAGTCGACACATTTAGCGAGGGTAAATGTGTGTTTCTCTGTAGGAGTGGACTGAGCAGTCGCCTTATCGGGCAGAGCGTTAGCAGCCGTGGGCAGCTGCTGTAGGGTTTTCTGCATTCAGAGGTGACTTGCGAGTCCCTCCTCCACTGGTTTCTACTTTGGTATGCACTGATGTAGGCCAGCTCTGTCTAATTTCTAGCAGTCATTTTGTAGGTGTATGTTTGGAATGGGGCCATCCAAATGTATCATCCTTAAGTCTTCAAGCATCACGTCACCCACTGTGGGCCTGGACGTTATTCTACCATCGTTTTTTTTTTTTTTTTTAAATCAGACCAATTGTTTCAGCTGAAATTTGCTTCACTACACATATATTAGCTGTAAATCTCACTAAGGACTTAAATACATCAAAACATATCAAAATATCTAGTCTTGAACATGTTAATTGATCCGTCTGTGATAGATGTAAACCGGTCTGATATAGTCATCATTTGCTCCTGGCAGGCTTCGGCCTTTCTACATGCAGCAGACTGAAAATAAATGGTAAAAGTTGCCGTGTCATACAAGTAAAAAATATATACAACAGTGGGAGATTCAATATGTTAGAAGGGGACATGTTTTGGATAAGACTATTAGAGAGCGTTGTTAGTAAGCAAGACATAAGCAGTGGGGGAAGAAGTTTCCAGATCCTTTTTTTAAGGTAAAAGTACTAAACTGTGTAAAATGACTCTGTTACCATACCCAAATAAAAGTACTAAAGTACTGTATTATCTGCAAAATAAACTACATTATCAAAAGTAGACATACAGTGGGTGTCATATTATTAGATCAGTTGATTATTGTTATGATACATTAATCTGTAATATTTTACTATTACAGATAGCTTTGCCAAATGTAACTGCAAACTACTGTTTGGTAGTTTAAAGCTCCTATTTGTAATATTAAGTAGTTAGAGTCTCACTCCTAACTCATCAAATACTGATGTTTTGGGTTGGTGGTTGATCTGCTCTACAATCCCAAGGTCCCGCAACACTAAATCATTGTATATGGTGGTGGAACACGTGACCTGAGAGAAGTGAGTTTGGCAGAACAGGGTACCAGATTTATTCAGTATGCCTAACCACCCCACATGGTGAGCTTTTAACCTATGTAACTATTGACTGTATACTGTGTTTTGCTGATATTCTCCCTCTTTTTACATAAGGAATGGACAACATTAAACATGGTACAGCTCACTTGTTGTGCCAAACTCACTCCTCTCCAGCAGTGTTGTAAAAAGTACCCAAAAAACATATTTGAGCAAAAGTTATTTTGCTAAGTTTTGTTAAGTTATTTACTAAAAGTCTTAAAGTATCTAATATTAAATGTCTTTTGGTGTCAAAATGGTGTTCTTATCGGATCTGGTATTCAGCATTTTGCTAACTCAATTTAAAAATGCACTACTTTGGTTCTGATGCAGCATGATCTCTGTAACTAGTAACTAAAGTTATCAAATAAATGTAATGGAGTAAAAAGTATTACTAATAAATAATGTTTGCCCCCAAAACGTAGTCTAGTGGAAGTCTAAAGTGGCAGAAAATAGAAATACTCAAGTATAAGTGCCTCAGAATTATAATTAAGTACAGTATTTGAGTAAAAGTGCTTAGTTACATTCCATCGCTGCCATCATGTCATTCATCCCATCGCACCATTCCTGCACCAGCTGTTGTGATCCCATTGCAAGATGATCTCCAGTATTATCTGATATCTTAGAGTGGAGGGTAATGAAAACGTGAAATGAAATGAATGTGAGCTAGGGGCGTATAATCGGGGGGGAATGGCTCCTTCCTTACTTTCTACCTACTTACTTCTGGCACTCACACCCACCCTCAAAATTATCCTTCATTTTTAATCTCAACTACACACCCGTGAAGTCATGTGATGCATCTTGCATGGCTCTGTGATATGATGTTGACAAAATTTGACCAGACTAGGACTAACTAATTATTCTGCTGATTATTTTGATGTTTGTTTCAGTTGTTTAGCATATGATGTCAAGAAATTGTGAAAAACGCTCATCACAATTTCCCAGGGCCCAATGTCTTGAAATTGCTTCTTTTGTCCAAATCATAGTCCAAACCCCAAAGACTCTTCATTTACTATCTTACAAAACAATAGAATAGAGAGACGATGTAGAATGTATGATATGATATATATTTATGGTCAGAGGGGCTTAGAAATATCTAGAATATTAGAAAATCTAATAGGGAAATGTTTCTTCCATAATTGAAATTGCACACAAAGTTAAATTATTTTCAAAATAAGCTTTTGAAATGCTACAAAATGTCAGTGTATTTGTGTATACACTGTTTATTTTGTATCAGTGTTACATACAGCTTAACTTCCACCAAAAAGGATGCATTTGTGACAGAAAGTTTGACCATCCACCCATCCATCAGTCACTGAGCTCCACTGGCGTGAACAGGCATTAAGAGATCATAGTATTGTTGTTTGAGGGATCGGAGACTGTTGCATGTATTTTGCCTGCACTGCTTATCCAGGGTGTCCAGGAAGTTCAGTGTCCGGACAATAACAGAACTCTACATGCTCAGGTTTTCCTTTTAACATCAGTCATATTTCAAACAGCTTTGATCGGCTGAACAGTTTTCAAACAAAAGGAAAGAAATTGTTGTGAAATTATGGGGAAAATGTCTTTGACGTCTTGTTAGTTGACCAGCAAAAACTCTTATGGAAATATTCAGATGTTTACTGTAAGTTGTAAATCATGGAGTGTACTTACTTTGCGCTTTTCTCGCCGTAACGACCAGTCCAAGCGCCCATTCACCCATTCACACACTGGTGGCAGAAGCTACCTTGAAGGGGCCAAGTGTCTTGCCCAAGGACACGTCGACACAAAGACTATTGGAGCCAGGGATTGAACCAGCAACCCGATACCCTATCTCCTGTGCTGCGGCTGCACATCAGAATCTGTCTTCTTTCCAGAACATTTTGCCATTCCTGTCTTTATTTTATAGGCCGTGATAGCATTTAATATTGACCTTTTTGCAGCAACTTTTTCCATCATTGGGTCTCTGTTTAGTATTCTGTCTTTCTTTTAGTAAGAACAGGTCAATTCTTCAGGACAGGTCCAGTCAACAAAGAGCTTTGTTGTTGTGATGTAGGACTAAAACTAATGGATTTCATGTTTTGGTGCTAATATATGTCAATCTACTGTATTTTTAAAGCTCTGCTAATCAGATGTGCACCAGATTTATTTCCATTCTTTCCAGACTTATATGTTACTACACTACATGCAGTTTTCATGTTGTGCTGGAAATCATTTTTTATTTTATATGTGAAAAGATTAAAGAAAATGTGACTCTCCAACCCTTCCTCACTGTATTTCTCCATCTTCTCTCAGGGGAAGTTGGTGAAGTACTTCAGCCGCCAGCTGTCCTGTAAGTGCAAAGTGGCCTTAGAGGAGCGCAGTGTCGAGCTGGAGGACTTCCCTCGCCTCGGCCACTGGTTCCGCATCGTCAACCTGAGGAAAGAGGTCACACAGGTAATACATCCAGTCATGACTTTTTATGTTACCAGACACTCATCTGATCATCCATATTTACAATGTAGGAATGTTGAGTGTGATTGCTCTCATTAAAAATCTGGTATCTGATAATGTACATATGAGAGGATCTCCCTTAGATTTCATGACACCAGGCACCAGGTTTTAAAAAGGAAGAAGAGATTGAGAATTAAAAAAACGATATCTCATTCAAACATTTCTTTTTAAATTGTCCATAATGAGTTCAACAATGTTATAGCAGTACAATGCTCGACCAGTGGCCTGTTCTTTAAAACCTGGCGCCTACATTACCCACAATGCAACTGAGCCACTAAGTGACATCACTGGATGTAATTTATTCGATTACATGCAGCCTCCTCTGGAGCCAAAAAAGGCTTGATACTACTTTATTCACATGTGCAGTAGTACTCCCTCCGTATATAGGTTTTCTCTGTAAATGAAGTGCTAGAGATCTCTTTGTGCCAGACTTCAAAACACGGGGTACATCTCTTTGCTTCAGACCTTAAGAATGATTTTCTTTCTTTTCTTCGCTCCAGTCCATACTGGATCGACAGAGTTTTCCAATGACTTAGTCTTTCTAGCTGTTGTGACCAGCCAAGAAAGGCAGTTTTTGGATTAGGATCAAAACTTGGAGTCCGGTTGAGAGCCAAAACATATGAGCTAGCGTTCCATCAGCTCATTTGCATTAAAGACAAAATGATGATAGGTAAATAGAGCCTGACTTAAGTGATGTCTTGAGTTACATGAGACAGAGTATGCCATGAAGACATTTAGCCGTTTTAACTTTGCCCTCCTATTTCACCCTCCCAGGACAGACCTCAAGTGTTGCATAGATGTAGCATCTGACCTGTGTCAACCTTTACAAGCATAGAGAGCAGCTTATTGGTATCAGGTTCAGTTGGCAGTAGAGACTGAAGTTCATCAGGATTAAAACAGGTTTCAAAATTTTAAATGTTTCCTCCGACATTGTTTCTGATTTGTAGATCCCTAAAGAAATATGATAATTATCAGTGAACAGGTCATTAAGAGTAACAAGACGCTACATTTTAGGTTAAAAAAGACAGCATTATTATTATAAATGTAGGGTGTTTGGTGACCTTAACAATTTTATTTTATTTGATACCATACTTTTAACAAGTTTTTGACATAAAACTGACCCCTTTAAATGGGATTTTTGATGCATGGAGTAGCGCCGGAAGAGAAGTGCCTTTAATGTGAGACTCTATAGCCGTACTTGATGAGGTTGCGTCTGTTAGCTCTTCAGGATATGCGCCCTGCCAGTGAACCTGGGCATGTATTCAGGCTTTGGTTGCCCACTAATAGCATTAGAACACAGGTAGATCCAGTCCTCCTAAGTCTCCTAAAAGAGGTTTAGGCAGAAAAATGGTGATGAAGGTTTGAACTAAACACAAACATCTGGGCAAAGTCACCATTTTAATGGCATTCGTTCTGGCAATCATTGACAGAGATTGTTTGCCAATATTCAATATCACTTTAAGGTTATCAGGTTTTTCCATTGATTTGTCACCTGCCTGTATTCACTTATAACCTTTTCCTCTTTTATCCCAGTGATCACTAACCGGCAGCAGTGTGCCATGTGTGTGATTTGGTTTTAGAATTAGTATTTGGTCATTTTTTGCTTTTCTTTTATAGATCTGAACTAAACCTGGTGGTTTATTTTCCTAACACTGGTCCAGAGCTTTTTTGAATTACGTGTTTTCCCTTTATCAGTTAGTCTTTGTCAAGCAGCAGCAACACTGCTGGAAGTTCAAAGCACTGCACATGTTTTAGGCTGCAGTTCTCCTAATGGCTACTAGAGGGCTTCAAGAAAACACTGTTACTTTTCTCTTGAAATATACAGTAAATGTCAATCAAGTTTTTACACAAAGGTTACAATCTCAATAGTTAATTTCATACCTTTTAATGTGTGTTTTGGTGGCAATGTGGAGAATAACTGTTCCATTTGTTAAAGCTTAAAAAATAATTTGATTTCCAGTCTTATTTTTAACTGTAAACTGTAAATGTAAATCAAATGTTCTGTGTATTAATACGAGATCTTAACAGTGTGTATGTATCAGTGAGTGTTAGTAATTGTATCATGGTGTACGTGTGTGTTTTGCAGGAGATGAGTCCAGGTGAGGTGACCCTGGAGGGCCTGCTGGAGATGAGCGAGGAGCAGGTGTGTGAGCTGCTGCAGAAGTTTGGCGCCAACGAAGAGGAGTGCGCCCGACTCAACGCCTCCCTCTCCTGCCTCAGAAAGGCCCACCAGCTCGGTAAGGGACACACACGTCCATAGAAACGCCAGCCTCTAAATGTCTTTAAAGGAAAATACTGGTGTCCTCTAGACTTATCACCATTTACAGCCACTCTGTGTAAAAATACATTTAGTTTTTTAAAGAAACCTAGTCACTTAGTCACCCATCTATCAAGTTACTATCTTTTCTTTCCCACCAGAGTTATATTATTGTTGCAGGATAATTCAGTCTGAAGCAGGGACTGTTGTGGAAACTTCTCTCTGGTGCATTCAATGACGCTCTGACATTTGAGACTTCAGAGCCAGCTTCGGAGGAGCACCTTATTACTTTTACTTTTTTACATTTTGGGGGCCATTTTTATTCTTTTATTAGACAGGAAATGAGGAGAAAAATCAGTCTCCCGCCTGAATCAAACTAGGGCCACAAATAAAACGGCAGCATTTTAACCCTGCAGACCTCCAGTATGCAACTAATGGCAACTCTCATTTAATCTCATAAAACAGAGGGGGCCCAACATTTTCCCTCGGAGGGCCAAGACTGAAACTTAACAGTGGACCACAGGCTAACACTTACTGTATTGTATTGTTAAGATGCAAAATTGTACAAAAAAGATGATTTGGTGTAGCACAATGAAAATGGAGGAGCAGGCTGCCTGTTTACATCCTACTGGATTCATTAACAACCAACAATTACCTCATTATCCTGCCTGTGATTCTATATGATGTGTAAGATGTTATATGACATTTTTAATTAATTCAGAAGATGTAAAGATAAGATAAGATCGATATCAAATCAGACAATATTTAACTTTTGATTATGTAAAATACTATGATGGGTGATAGAGGAGAAATGGGTGATGACTTATATGACACTAATTATCAATAAATAATATACATCACTTTATAACAATCACAATTATAACATATATTACTATTCTAAATATAGTATCCAGATTAAAATGGCAACAAACAAGTTTGTGCAATCTGTAAACAATGTTTGGATTGGTCCCCTATAGACCTCGCTTTCATGGTGCAGTTTGACTGTGATTGGGCTCAAAATCTCCTGGGAAAATGAAGGCTGACTGGCCTGGCACCATTTCTATCTGCTTTCACGTCTCCGTTAAAGACTGACGGAATGAATAAAATCACGTTTTGTCCTTTGTTGTTGGTAGTTACTACACTAAGGAAAATGGAAATGATCTGGTTGTCTTTGCGAAAGTGGCAACAACAGTAATATCACTTGGAAACGCTTTAATGTGTTTGTGCCATTGATAAGAAATCTTTGTTTCGAATACATACATACACATACTGAACTAATACTTCTTCAGACTACTTCTACTACAAATAAACATCGTTTTTTGTGTGCTTTGAGCCAGTAAACATTACCACATTCATAAAGCTGCTAGTCCTAATGATAACTTATTAACGACATAGTGTGGCCAGAGCTGTTTGGTTTTCTGTAGGTGGCACTGTTTTCTTCAAATGCTCAACCCCAGTGATTCAGTTCTTCTCTTTATTCTTAACAAACTGTAAATCAAACAGAATCAGTACTTGTAAGACACCACCTCTTTAAAACAGCAGTTTTAATGAAGTGGATAAAATCACTGTTACAGCAATCATGGATAGCATTTTAAAGATTTGTTGGATGTTAGTTTCTGATGCACTCATGTGTTACAATAACCATGTAAAAAAATCCACATTGACTATTGTGTGTAATGACTCAGTAAAACTAGGTTGGGACCCCAAAACTCCCCTCAGAGACCAGACAGGTAAAGAGTTCAGCTTTACTCGATGCCACAAACAGGCAAAGATTAATACTGGTCCAGTTTAGTATCAGGCAAAAGGTCAGGTAGAGGTAGAGATCAGGTAGGCAGAGAAAACTGTATAAACTGCAAGAAATGGTGTGTAGGTGGACAGGGGGAGGTCAGGTGATGGGGAATGATGGGAACACAAAGGTCACTGCAGGGCAGGATCTGAATGACAGGAGAGTTAATGTGTGGCAAAGGAAGAGGGCAGATAGTGTATGTGGCAGAAGAGTCAGGCTGACATTGTGACAGTTGAATGGACCAAGCGGTCAAATATGAAGCAAAAAGTATGTATAGTGATCATTTTAAAACACACACTTTCTTCTTAAGTTTTTCCGTATACTGTTTTAACACAAAGCCTATTTGTTCTGTTCATTTAGCCTTCATTAGACCTCTTCTCAGGATTGTATCGGCATGTACAGACTGATATTTCCTATACCTCTTTTTCACCAGCTAAGATTGGACAACTCACACTTTACATTTTTATTACTACACAGACTTTGGTGACCTCACATAAATCTTTATAGTGGTTCCTCCTACATTCAACCAGAGCAGAGCTTATTATCCTTCAGTAATGCATGTGTTTTGCTCTATCCAGTTAAGTAATGCAGGGACTAGTTTGACCCAGACATTTATGTTAATTACAACAGTGCATATTTTCACCACTACAGTACTTTATTATGCAGACATTAACTGTATTTTCCTAAAGTTTCTTAGCAGTGCATTGTCAATATGTGGTCGTTATGCTGAGCTAATCAAATCACCTCCTGGCTCTACCTCCATACCTAACGCACAGACATGAGAAAAAAGTGAAATTCCCAAATGTGAAGCTTTCCCTTGAATTCAAGATTTTTAACCTCATGACCACTCCTCTCCAATAAAATAAATGTTAGTAGGAAAACATTTCTTACCTCCTCTTAAAACGCGTTCATCGGACAGTGGTGGTCTTGATGAGGTACAATGAAAAATCATTTTATTTATTGAGCATTTATGTTGCTGCAGAGGTTTAAGTACTGGCATGTGTTGTCTGTATTGTAAAAGGTTAAAGTAAATGCTTGACGGCTGCTTCTAAATAGAGCTTTTCTGCAGAGTGCTGTACAATATGCTTCATATTCACCCATTCACACACGCACTCACACACACACACACACAGACCGGCCACGGGCTGCCATGCAAGGCACCGGCCTGACGACCAGTAGCAATTTAGGGTTCACAAGGACACGAGGAGGAGCTGTGGTACAAACCACCATCCCTGTGATTAGTGGAAGACCTGCTCTACCTCCTGAGTCACAGCCGCTAAAATATGTGCAATTATGGTGAAATGTATACAAATATTTGGGCTGGAATTGCTTTATTGGTTCAGGAGATATTTGATGGCGTGTGTGCTCATTTATAATTTCTAGACATTGGATGTCTCACAATATTCAGAGATAGTCACCTGGTCTTTGTTGTATTCCGTTTTTTCAACGGGAGCTTTTAGAGACAGTGGTGACTTGCCGAAGCATCTGCTGTGAGTGCATTTCTTTTGTGTCATGGCTGGACACCAGGTGGCGTTACAGACCGCACTTTGTTCTCAGCCTGTTAGGTCACAGCTTTTGCAATGATGCCAAAAAACCAGAAGGGGGCAGTAGATCATCACTAAAACCGGGCTGTTGGGTTTAGTAACAACCTTTCGTAAACCCATTTGATAACATATCTGTTTTTCCTCTTCTCCCACTCAAACACACACACACACACACACACACGCTCAAACACACACAGCTCTGTAACAGATGTCCTTTCAGATGGAAGTCTCAGCTAAATAATTAAGCAAATTAACTTGATGTGTAGTTTGTCGTCAGTGTGCCCTCAACAAAACTGTGCTTTATTTATAACAGTGTCTTATTAGAGGTTTAAATTGGCAGTTCTTCAAAGCATTTGTTGATATTTTATGTAATGAATAAGAATTCAGACGTTCAGACGAACAGGTTTTCTTACAGCAGAGCCCGAAAAAACAGCCTCTTTGTGATTCTGCAGGTGTTCAGCTGTCCTCTCCAAATATTCACACCTCTCTGTTGGTCCCTGCGCTCGTTTGTCAGACTGCTGGAGTCGCTCGCCTTCCTGTGAGCTCCTCCAACTTCCATCCTATCATTCTGTCTCATCGGCTTGATTGGGGATGGAGGCGCATATTGTCCATAGAGACAGCGAGACATACAGACATACAAGCAGGCAGACAGGCGTCCCCTGGCAGAGCCCGTCAGGCGGTCCCAGTCGCCCATGCCTCAAGTCCAGCTGGGTTCAAACCAGTCAGCCGTCTCTGAAGAGCAGCTCTCTTTTGGCATCGCTGTCTAGGAGCTTGGCTATGTTCACACTGCATCGAACAGATGTACCAATTTTGATTTTTTTTGCCCCTCGCTCCTGATTTTTTTCCCTATATCTTGTCGTGACTGAGCATTACATGAGACCTAATAATAGAGAGAAAGAAGTAACGTCCTCAAAGTGAAGAAATGCCTCAAAATCAGTCAAAACATAAAGGCAAAAAATGTGTTAAAATATGTAAGAAATAGGATGGATCCAGAAATTGTATTCACACCATTTAGTCCATATCGGTAAAGAGCATGCAAGTATATTCTTGACTTGACAAGTGGCATAAAATGGTTACGACCTACCTGCCGACAATAAAGGCTTCTAAATAGAATAAGATTTGTCCAGCTGCTACCTGCCTTCTTCCTGAAGACCCCGACCCCCTCACTACTGGCATGAATTCGAGGACCCTTCCTGTAGCATGTGTTGTTGTGTTATAAAGTTATTTATTTATTATTTAGTTATGCCCTTTGAAATCTTGACTCAAGATCAGCTTTTTTTTCTGGAGCTTTCAACTGCATCTCATCTTCTTGATTAGAGATGGAGATACCTCAGTTAAATGTGGTGACTCACACTACTTGTGCTCATTGACCTTTGACCCCCTCCGAGTCGATTGTGTGATTGGTTTTGATTGTGGTCCGGTGAGAGACACCTCATGATGCTGGTTCCTCTGTTCATTCAGTCTCTGTCCAGGGTCCTCACTGTTGACGTGTAGTTTCCCCTACATCTGTTGCATGAGAGGTCACTGTTGTTTGTTGTCAGGTTTTCTGTCTGTCTGTCACCATTCTGGTGCACGCAATATTTCAGCGACGCCTTGAGGGAGTTTCTTCAAAGGTGAACTGATTAGAGTTCATTGGTCAAAGGTCAAAGGTCACTGTGACCTAATGAAAAGCATTTTTGGCAATAACTAAAGAATTTATAGGAGACATATTTTATCCAAAAGGTCAAAGGTCAACTTTGCTGTGACATCAAAATGTACAGCAGTAGTCCAACACAAGCTTCAGGTGATTGTCGTTGCACCATTTGATGAAGCTCTCCGTCAGTCCTCTGTAAAAATAGTCTCTAAGTGAAGACAGCAATGTTTCTCACTGTAAAGTATTCACTGGAAACATACATGTCATACATGTGATAACTTCCATTTCACCAAGAAGTACACTTAATACTTTTTATTAAATTCTTACAAGGTCTTCGCTACATGAATCTGGAAAGACATGGATATCAGCTGCAACTATACTGGTGCACAGAGGCATACAACAGCAGGGTGCTAATTCTAGTTATTTACTATGTTTTGTAATCACCTTTGGTTGATGATGATGGCAGCACTGTAATTTTTATGTTTTTATAGTTGAATTGATTAAACCTTGAACAGCTACTTTACTCATCAGGGTAACAGATCATGCTGATGACGGATATTTTGTAAAAAACAGCTGTGCTTATACACAAGTTTTGAATTCAAACAGATTTGAATATTACATTTCTTTCCCACTTTCGAACTGTTGTATGAGTTTGAATAAATAGTGACAGTCCCAGAATAGACTGTAAAGGGGTTAAAGATCATAGAGGCCATTCACATCTGACCCTAAAAAACATTTTTGAACACAGATCAGGGTTATGATCTCCCCTCATTTACAACCACCTGTTACCACATGAACAAAGGGTCAAACATGGGTCATGCTCAGCAAACTAAACCCGGTGGTAAGAACCTTAAGATGCTAGTAACAGCCAGCATGATAAAAAAATTGTCAAAAAGACAATCATCTCTTTAAAAAATCTGCTACTTTCAGATTTTAACATTAAGGTCCGGGCTGTGTTTGTCTTTCTCTGCTTGTGTTTGATTTCTTCACTTCACACCCCTCTTCCTTTCCTTTTCTTGCCTTCCTGCTTATTGTTTATCAGCTGCTTCACTTCTTCGCCCACTGCCTCAACCACACTCTCCTCCTCTCTCTCTCCCTGGCTCTCCAAAGCCAGGGTCTGGCCACACAGAGCCACTAATGGGCTCTCTAACAGGGGGGACTGGCTGGAGATGTGTGAATGCACCGCAGCAACACCACAACCCCCACACAGAGCGGTGAGAGGCACTTTCAGCCGAGGGAAATAAAGGGTGTGCAGCCGTGTGTTTTTTTTTTTCATATTCTTACCCAGATGGAGTTTGGAGAGGGAGATATGTCATAGCTTCGAAACATCGCCACATTTACACATCTGTGTTCGCGTGCGTTGGTGGGATTGCACGAGTACCTGTGTGTCAGCAGGTATGAGTAGGAGATGTGCATGTGCTTTTGAAGGCTTACACGGCCCCATGAGAGCATTTAGCACTTAACCACTGCTAAGCAAGAAGCAGAGGATGTTCTTACGTCTTGAGTCTTTTTAGAGTTTTATTTTTTGTCTTAAAAATCTGGAGGTTGTTGCAGAAGTACAGATATATTCCACCAGCATGAATGAAAGCACAGAAGAGGATTTACAGATTTATGCCACATGTTTTTTTCAAAGAAGATATGTCGCTCCAGTTTATGAGTCATCAGGAATTATGTTAAAATTGGCAGACATGGACATTCATATACTTTACAATCTTGGCAGTTTATACATCACATAACCAGAGAAACAGAGAACATGATGAGTGAATGTATGTTGGTGTTATGGTGGAGGAAGGAAACTAATGCAAGTTAATAGAATTTTTCACTACAGGCTCTTGGGATTGCAGTCCACGGGTTGCAATGAGGATGAGTCATACAATTCGGAGGCAGCCGGTCGGTCCTTTGTGCCGCGATATACACACATTATCCAGCCCGCCCCTCTAGACAAGTCCACACACACACACACACACACACACACACACACACACACACACACACACACACACACACGCACACACGCACACACGCACAAAGACATACGAACATTTTCATCTAGGTTGTTTTGTTGATAAGGCTTATAGTGTTGATCTAAGTTCAGCACGACAGGTCTCCTCGGTGCCTTTCCCCTGTAATGACAGCTTCAAGGAATGTCCCCGTGCCCTGCCTTGAGACAGCTTCACACGCACGCAGAAACACCTAATTGGCTTCAAATGCCATCAGCGAGCAAAAGAGATGTAGAAAGGCAGAGGAGGCACAGAATATGCGAGGGAGGAGATTGGAGGAGAGGAAAGGAAAGTGAAGGAGGCATGTGGGGGAAGAAAGACGTGGAATAACATGAGAGAGAATTAGGGTGAGAAAGAGGCAGTGACGACAGGAGGCGAAGGAGAAACGCAGTCATGTCGGGAAGAAAAGAGCAGATGCAACAGGGAAGAAAAAACGACCAGAAGAAGCATTGACCGAACCCCCGACACCCATCTTCCTGAACACCCCTGGGTGGTCCTTATTGGCTGTTAACTAATTAGCTGAGTCGAACTATGAGTCCCACTGATTACACTGCAAGAAAGTCCACACACGCTCAACTTTAAAGAGTCAAGATTAAAAAGGGACACTGCATCTATTGAACGCAGCCATTGCCCTTTTCGCCAAATCCTGTTCACAGTGGCAGTAAGATAGAGCAGCCCCTGTCCCAGTGGCATTTCACTGCCATTTAGCCCAGAGAAGCAACACATCTAGAGGTAATTAGTCCAATTATGAGGCTGTTATCTGCCTTTCTCAAAGCCTCACTGCATGTTAAGATTGCCCCATTAATGTTGTTGGGGGAGTGCTATTTGCATTAATCACCGCAAAGGAGAAGCGGTCGTAAATGCTTGCTGCATTGTTTGGATGGACAGTTGATGTGGAGATGCTGGGTTACTCAGGTGAGAAGAGAGAATAGAAGGTGGATGATGAATTACATCTCTAGTTATGCATTAATGTGATCAGCATTTGGTGTGATTCCAGGTGAAGTGCATCTTAACGGTGATCCAACAGCTTTTTAGTCCGAACTGAGCAAAGTGATTCGAATCAGCAACGTGATTCATGATTTCCACCTCAAGCACAAACCTGAGCATGGTTGAAGTCTTGTAATGTAACCCTTGGGCAAGAAAGTGCAGTAGTATAATGAAGTTGAACTCACCAGCGTACAGTCACAAAAACAGTAAAACACACATGTTTACAGTGTAAAGAGTGTTCTGTGCAACTTAAGACAGTTACACACATCTCATAGGACACCAGATCTTTAGAGTTATTTTCCATTTCTGTGTGTTTCGCATCCAGCTCCTTCAGGTTCACCAGTTCCTCTTTTCAAGTCCCATTTTCATATTAGAGACAGTAATCCAGCTAATTAGAGCAGACACCCAGCAGAAGTGTCTAGTCTGGAGGTAATATTTCAAGATGCACAATTATACCATTTCATGATTTGGCTGGAGAATGTGACATTGATTGCTTGATTATAGCACCGTCATCGTTGGCTTGTACAGTCGAAAATGAGAAGTGCTTGTGAGTGCATTATGATCATTTTGTAGTATGGTAACGTTTGAATATGACCTAATGCATCGCAAATCATTGATAAAGTAAAAGAAAAGCAATATTGTAGTTGCAGGAATGCTGTCACAGAAATTGATGGGGAATAGTCAAGCCTTGATATCAACAAGTTATTGCTCAGTCAAATTTAACCCCTAGAAGTCATGATAAATTACAAGATTTTAGTTTCCCTCCATGAAACTTCTGAGACTTACCCGCTAATAAGCACAAGCCACACAAATAAACTGAAATCACAGTTCTCAAAGGGGTTATGCTCACTCTGTGTTTTTCATCTCATTTAGCAGCGAGCTTTTTTTGTGTGTGTGCCCGAGGTTGTTGCTTAGGTGAGATCATGTGAAACAAGAAATTCATAAGTCAGGTCCTGTTACTATATGGCTGAAGCAGTTGCTAAGATACTAGCGCACTCCATGAATTGGCTCATTACTTGAAGCAACAGTTTGATGAGTGTGATTCAAGTTCATTGCTTCTCGTGCAGAGAAATTTCACTTGGGTATCAATTTGATAAGAACTGTCAAAAGCATTTTTTTAAAGTGAGGCTGCCTTGCTGCCAGAATGTAATTACCAAAAGGGAAACTCATAATTTAGATCAAATGTTTTACAGAAATGATCTTGTTGGATTTTAGAAGGTACACATCTCGAAGCGTACAATACAAGTTGGTACCTCATGTGTCAGGTGTTACAAGTGGTGTGTGGTGTGGTGTGAACTCTTCAGTGGCCATTGAGGGGTCAAGCTCAACTTTTACGTATCTGAGTGGCCTGTTGTGTTTTCATTCCTGCAAATAAAGGATGCTTGATCGAGCAACCCCCTTCATCTTTTCCGTACATTTGTGGATGAGCACTCTTTTGGGCCCACTCGTCCTCTCTGCATCTTGATGTCCTTCTGAGGGGGTTGAGATCGGGGCCTCTTAATGGGGGTTCAGACACAAGTGTGAGTGTGTGAGTCCTCAGGCAGGGCAGCAGCATCTCAAGAGACCCTACTGGCTAATATCCATAGGTGTTAATCACGGCTGCTCATGACACTAATCAATCCTTGAAAATGTGATCTGTATTTCTGGAAAATCAGCTCACAGTTTTCCATTTCAAATTCTGTACAGGGGCTATAACCATGTGCAATGTAGTGCTTTCCATGACAACCAAAGACAACACCAGGTTCACTAATTGGAAAACGTCAACCAGCGAGTGGGAACTAAGTAATGACATCATTTGGTTTACCATAATGTTATTTTTATGGTACATTTTCCAGTAGCCATCAATATATGTTTGTTTCTATTTGGTGGATGTGTCACAGTTAAAACTGCAGAGTGAGGTAAGAGCAGCCGCTGATTCAGAAAGTATTCCTGTAACTTTTCCATTTGAAAGATGATATTTCTTACAATGGTTCAGTAAGACACTGAGATGTGCTGTGTCTTCACTTGAGACAACTTTTTTCAAACATGCAGTGTTACTTCCCAAGAGCTGTGAAACAGACTTTGATGTGTAAAATCGATGGACTTCCCCTTATGTGATGTTTTTTTAGCCATTTCAATTTAGTTTCTGAGAAATTATGTTTATTTTGTCAGCTTGTTATGGCAGATGGCTTCAAATTCAACAATGCCCATGTGCTTCAGCAGATGTTACTGTGAGGAAGAAGCCTGCCATAGGGCAAAGCCATAAACTGTGGCTAATTTCAGAATGCTATGTTGCTATATGAGAAATAAATATGCGTAGAGCAGCAGCAAAAAAATACTTGGATTAGTGTTAAAAGCCTTTATTCAAAACATGGCGACTTACAGAACATGAAACACTGACTGGTTTCAACCTTGAAAGTCTTCATCAGGATACAAAAGGATGGACAAAAATCCACCAAACATTTTGTAAACTTGGCAAGGGGTGTCACCCAATCTTGACTGAGTGAATGCAGGTGGTGATATCAATGAATCCCATGTTGAAGATGTTTGTGGTGTCAATACGAAAATGTTCATTCCTTCAAGAATCATTGGTTTTCCTCAAAGTGTTGTGTTAAGCTTCTGTTTGCCGTTAGCAGCACCCTTTATAGTACCTTATTGTGTAATATTATTGTAATATATCTAATAATACAATTGATAATAATAAAAAGATATATATGTTTATAGTATACATATACTAAAATTATATACTATGTACTTTTACTTTTTATGCTTAATTTAAAGTATAACTAAAATGTAAAAGTAATAATGAAGTATACTGATAATTTATTACAAAATGTCCTTTTAAGTAATTGACATCAACCAGAAGCAGAACTTCTACAATAAGAATACATTAATGGCATATTGCTTGAATATTTGCAAGACACTCACAATACATGTTTAATGTACTTATTGTACACAAATAAGGTAGAACTTAAGTTAACTAGTCAAGCATGTATATTAGTACATACACAGCAATATACTTAAAGTGTACAAAGTGTACTTGAAGTTGTTCCATTACATTTTGTTTTTTAAAACATACATTTTAAACTTTGCTTTTAAAGTCCTCTGAGACTAACCCAAAAAGACAACAAACTGAACCACATTAACCTGCTGCCGTATTGAAAAATACTTCCCAGTGGCAGGTCATTAACTGCACCACTGTTTCTGCTAAAACAAAATGTTTTGCTGCGTTTCAGTAGCCCTAAACATAACCTTTGGTGAATGAAAACTTGCAGAGTCTTTACACCGGGTGTCTTTTTTGGGGGGTCTTTAACAAGAAATTTAAGAACCCACATGGGGATGACTCAAATATATTTAATAGAAAAATAAAAAATAAAATGAGAGCCTTGTAAATTCCTGCATATTATGTCCCTTGTGTCTTTGCAGCCATCTCTTCCCACAACTCGTTGTTCCTCGCGGCCTCTTCTTCATAACATTACAGAATAGGAAAGACTGCAGGCTTTTTTTCCCATCAAGTTTTGCAATTCCATCGGGACCTTTTATGGGAGATATTTTTCTTGGTTCATTTGATGTTGCTGGTGTTGATATTGTGTTTGAAGTTTGTGTTTTTGATGCTTATCGTTCCTCAGAGACAATGTCATGGGGGAGAAAATTAATGACACAAAACAAAAAAGAAACAAAGTATTAGGGCTGTTGACAGTAATTTGCATTAAATATGGCTTCACGGTCAATAGCAGAATTTTTTAAGCGTGTGAGGTCAATTTTGCTCCAAATCAGTCATGCATGAGATACTGCATCTGCTGAAATGTACCCAGGATCGATTCTACCAACAATATGTTTTGTTTTGCTGAACAGCCTTTTGGCTATGCATAACTGCAGATGGAAAGTAGAATATTGCAGACTATTTCAGCTGTGTCTCTGCCAGATCAATAAACACGCTCTTCTGTTTTTTGTTCCTTTCTGAAGAACAACTTGAGGAGGATAAATTGCACAGTAATGGAGGTAAAGTATTGTCATCTGAGCTCAAAACCTCATCATGGCTGCATACTTTCAACTATTTCGCCTCAGTGCTTCCCTTTGTTTCTCATTGAGCAGAAAGTTTAGTTTCGGTAGAAGTCGGCTTGTGTTATGACTCATGCAGCTTTGCCCTGTTCTGTTTTGGCACACACTTCCATTTTACTCACTCGCTCGCTCCATCCATTCATGCTTAATCTGCTCCACATCAGCATATTTGAACAACACCGCACTACTAATTCGTTCACGACAGATAACAGCGAAAGTTAATTCTTCATTACCCAAATTGAGCACATTTGCTGGTCGTAAATGTCCGCCTGCTGCCAGGATTTACTCTTACCGCTGCAATCAAGAAGCAGAGCTAATGGATGTTTTAGTATTAAGTGCATGACACAAACCAATTTGGTTTAACTTGATACACCATATTACGCAAAAATGTTCACCCAAATTGATATTGAAAATGAGGAAAAATAACATAATTTCTCACTCAAAGTGGTATTTAGACATGCAGATAATTTTGCTTTCATTTTCTCGGGTTTTGAGATATGTGCCCCTGAGATTTCTTCAATGGAAGGGGTCTCAGTGCTGAAAACTATAGTGATTAATTCAGTGTGAATGGAATCACAGACAGATATCTCAAATCTGGGTAAATTAAACCAAAACTATTTGCAGATACCACCACAGATAAGCAAGAAAAGATGGCCTTTTGTAATTAGTGTGAACCCTCTAACCTGCATTCTTTGCAGTACGTTGCAAGCAGTTGTTTTACTGGCATTCACTCAGCCTATCTCTGTTTTTTTCCAACAGGGAGCCAGGCGAAGCAGGACTGGTCCATCCAGTGGCCGACCTCTGAATCGGGCAAAGAAAACACTCCAGTGTGCCAGCCAGAGGCCAGTCAGTGGATCCGGTTCCAACTCTCTCAAAGCCCCAAAGTCCAGTCCAAGTACAACCAGCACATGTGCCACAGCCCCCAGGCCTTGGCGCCCCCTTTATATGCCGATCGACTGACTGTCGACAGCCCAGGTCTCTTCCCACCCTTGGACACTGGTCACCGCTCCCTGCCCCCTTCACCCCGCCAGAGGCATTTTGGCCACACACCTCCTCGGACTCCCTTGGTGGTCAACACCATGACCCCGCCTGGCACTCCCCCAATGCGGCGAAGGAACAAAGTGAAGGCCCCGGGAACACCACCTCCGCCCAGCCGCAAGCTCATCCATCTGCTGCCGGGCTTCACTGCACTGCACCGCAGCAAATCCCACGAGTTCCAGCTGGGGAACCGCTTGGAGGACACACAGACACCAAAGTAAGTGGTGCAGTTTTCAAGCAGTTGTGATCACCATGATACACATGTAAACACAAACATCCAAATTTTAGGCACAGGCTCTGAAGCTGCTAACTATTTATATGTGCTATTTACTCATTTTCAAACATTTGCGATGATGTTATGTGTATTTATCAATTTCGATTGTTTACAACAGCAAACCTAGCTTTAAAGATAATTATAGTTATAGTGATATAATCAGTGGAGGAAGAATTCATATTCATTATTGAGTTAAAGTCACAGTACTGCAGTATGAAAATACTCCAGTACACATTGAACTTGCATTAATTTGCCAAATAAGTAAAGATTATTTGCAAATGTATCGTATGTAAAAGTACACATAACTAAAAACATGGCCCCTGTGACTGTTATACTATTATATAACAGTATTATAGTATTATTATTGTTGATCCATAATGTGTAACTAACATTTAAATGTTAAGGTACAGCTACTTTAAAGCTACAAGGAACTCTTGTACTGTGTTGATTCTGGTGGCCCCTGTGGACAAATGGGGAATGAGCACCACCAAAGTTTTTGATCTGGCTAGTTTGAACAATTGTTTTGGATGCATGGCGATGAGGCAATGTACCTACTTTGTATCTACTTTCTGGTCGAGTAAGATTGATGACTTTAATATGAAGATGGTCAGTCAAAGTAAACTTTGATTCAGTTCCATACCACCAGACTACAGAGCAGCTTCATTCTCCAGGCTGTGAGACCCGTCAATTCATCTTCATTATTCAGTCAGAACCCCCCCCCCCCCCCCAAAAAAAAAAAAAAAAAAACGTACGTCATATAGAGGAATCAGTATTAAAGACTGTTTTATAACCAGTTAAAAGCTGAAAGTACAACACTTCATTCAGTTACTCTCCACTACTGAGTATCAAATGATGCCTTACTGGTTAGAGCAGTAGCGCACTGCGCTACTTGTCAGTAATGTTTGCCCAACTGCATTTTTTACCAGTAGGTGTTAAATGAACCTGTGGGTGATGAGTCTATAGACATCACAGTTTGTTGGAAAGTCTTCAAAAAGTTACATATTGTTTGCCTTTAAAGTATTTGAATTTTAAAGTTCCATTGTGTATGGCTGGAAGGAAGATAATGTGGATGCGACCACAAAAATTACGGCAATTGTTGTAATTCAGGCCAGAGGACTCGTGTTTCTTATCACACAAATTTGTTCGACTGTCAAAAGGATCTTGTTTAAGAAGTTTGGAGCAATAATCCAAGTTGTTACTGTACAGTTGATTTCAGCAGATAGCCTGCCTGAAGCAGAACATTCAGAGATGCGGTCCTCTCTCTCCCAGATCTGTACAAGGTCTCACAACGTAATTCCATCTGATCTAACTGACACAGAGAGGAAGTTAGGGCCCCACCTTTCCTTTCAGCAGTTTTACTCGGACATAATCTTCCACCAGAGTCCAATCAGATTAATTCCCAGGAGGACATCATTGCCCATAAAGAACCGATGGCCTGCCGGTAGAGATAAGGGGCCTCGAGGCCGAGTTCCTGACCGACCATGCTTGTGTCTGGTACTATGCTGATCAGATTTGGCCACAAACAGGGTCCACCACTGCTAGGTAATCAGGAACCAGAGTCTGCCTCAGGAGAGCTACTCTCATTTTGTTAATGCCATTAGATGACAGTGCCCTATCATTGCTTCACTTGGTAAGTTA
The DNA here is from genome assembly GCF_040436345.1 of Pagrus major. Taxonomy (NCBI): domain Eukaryota; kingdom Metazoa; phylum Chordata; class Actinopteri; order Spariformes; family Sparidae; genus Pagrus; species Pagrus major. The sequence goes on from NC_133219.1 coordinate 20,078,516, forward strand.
ATATTTGGGAGCCGTCCTCTGCTTTCACGATGGCCATCTGGGTTATATTTGTCGTGTGCTTGGTTTGCGGACGGGGCTACATCCACGTGGGTGTTTGCATCTGTATCCGCACAGTGAGGAGTGGATCATAGCTGCAGTGAATAGGCTCAAACGGCATTAGAGAATTGATTACCGGTCCCTGAGCACTGATAGACTGCAGGCTGTGAGTTGAGCCCCTCGAATCGATGGTCTGTGTGTGCCTGGAAATGTTGTAGCTGATCCAGACAGGGCAGATCTGCTGGCTTCTCTGATGGCCAAGTACCTCTCATAATATATCATAATTGGTCGGGGGATGGTGCTGGCAAGCATCAAGCCAGGGTGGTTCAGTTCTGGCATGAGGCAATCGTACTTTGCTTCGTTTCTGTGTGTGCATGGGAATTGGCTTTCGTTGCAATGTTGGCATCTGTAAAATACCTAAAGTCAGAAGCCCGAAAGTTCATACCATACCATGTATTCTTAAATCTTGCACTGACATTACTATTTCTTGTCTTGATTTTTACTTTAGGATAAAAAACAACTTGCAAACATTTCACAGTGCAAACCAACACTGAAGAAAGTATATTAAATATCACACACAAGTCTATTTCACACTTTAATGGCTGCTATTCCATGATACCCTGTTCCCTCCATACTACACATATTTCCCCTTATTACCAACCTGAGGATTTTAATAAGCTCTCAGTGCTCTTTAGGTCCTTATCTTCTTCTGCTTAATTGCCTGGCACTGTGGCCAGGACACAATAACCAGGGATTACCCTCTGACCCCAGGAGACATTTTTTTTGCCTTTATCTTAATGAGATATGCCCTAATATCTCATTATCTCTGCATAATACAGCACAAAGACTGAGTAGCTGAATGTGCAAGAATACTCAGCATACCATGTTGAATTAAAACTGGGATTTGGTTGTGGCACTGATTGATAAGTGAATTTGTGACATGTAATAATGGGCCATTGTCCCTTTGCCTTGTATTAATTTAAGTATTTCCATTAACCTAAAGAGGTAAAACATTACATAATTGCTATAATACACATTATGGACATAATGTAGTTAATTGTGTTTTGCTTTTCTAGGGGTTTTTCCATAGTATGTTACGATTAACGTTAAAAATGGAAAAATGACACTGGTAATTGATAATTATAGAAAGTTGGATTTCAAATATCACAATTATTCATGTTTTTGGCTTAATGCACTCTAAAAAACATGTTTACTTAGGTTGGCTACATTATGCTTTGTTATTAAAGTTGGTATTAAGTGCTTTTAGGGCATCTTTATGGCCTTTGTAGTGCACAATAGCCTCTTTTTCAATGTGTTTTTCTGAAAATTGATTCCACTTTTAATGTAAAAACTCTGGTCTGCCTGTGTGGACCCTCATCTTTTGCTTTATAGCTTTGTGCTCCCTGGTTTAATGTGTTTGTCTACGTGATAATGCCTTTTCCTTTCAGCTTGCAGTGAACCATCCGAAAAAATAATGAGCAAATTGCCTCCTTGCCTATTTGTTCAGTAATATCTATGAATCCAAGATAATCTCACCCTGAGATGAGACGGCTTTCAATTTTGCAAGTTGCAATGCATAAGAAAGCAAACTTTCAACTGTGTGGGGAAATGAGGAGTCTTTCTTTCTTTCTTTCTTTCTCACCGCCTGTCAAGTGCAAGTATAAATATGTATGGTTGTGTTTCAGGTCTGGTTTGATCCTCCGTTTACTGACAGAGATATATATTCTGTTAAGGTCGATACAGAAGAGGCTCAACTCCCTTCACTTTTAGCCATTTTGGACTGGTTACTTTTGGTTGACCAAAGTTTTTAAGTGAGCAGAAAGCTGACTGAGATGTTGATTCTCAGTGGGATCTGCAAGAATAATCCCAAACACATATTACAGGGAGTCTTTTGGTTAAAGAAACACTGCTTAAATGAGCATGTACCATGTATCAAGACTGTCTGACAAGTCTTTTCATTAAACCCCCAAAAATGACTAATGTTTACATTCAAGTGGCAGACAGAGGAGGTCCGAATGACACGCTAAATATATATCCTGTTCTCCAACAGCCCTTTAACATTGGTTTAGTAGAAATACTTGACGCTGTTGTGAACAAGTCCATATTTAGAAAATTAGTTTCTTGTCCATGAGGGCCACCGTAGCATCTGGATCTCCACCAACGTCTTCGGAAAGGGAGGGGTGAGCGAGAGAGTGTTGCAATCTAGACCTCACCGCTAGTTGCCGCGATATATAACACACTGTACCTTTAAGCAAACATAGATTGTGTTAGGTAAGTAAGCCACCAAATGCAAAAGAGTGTGTATCAAATATGGACAAATGTGTCCATCTGAAGTCTAAGATTTAAAGAAATGATTCAAATAGTTACAGAGAAAAGATTCACTTTAAATACAGCACTAAATAATTTTCAACGTTGGATTTTACCCAAAGGTTCTTCTGACAAATATTGTGAGACAGTTAACTACGGTTAAAAAAAGCGGTAAGCACTAAAGCTAAGGATGAGGGTCTGAAAATGACGGTTAACATCACAGTTTTTATAGACATGCTATGTTCAATAAAACCGTAAATAAATGGCCGTGATTTAAAATGAAAAATATTTTAAATATCTCAATTTCTAAAGACAATTGGTGCAGATATTTTCTCAGCATGGTGTGTAATTTCACAAGATAAAATGTCAAATACATTTGCAGCAGATTTTAAGAGATAGATAGTGAGCAGATTCTTCTTGTTCCTATGGTAATGACTCAGGCTCTTGGTTAGTAAATGCAATGTAAAAATAGAACTTGGTGTGTCTTTAACAAGTAGCATTATCTTGCCAATTAGTAGCATGTGAAGTCATTTGCAAGTGACAGGTTTTTTTTACTTGCTTCAACCTGTCAGTAGCATCTAAGATATTTGCTTTTTACTGAGCTGATTGTGATACAGTAAAACATTTATCTGCATTTGTATTATTTGTATAATTGTGTGTTAAAACCAGTCCTTTCAACCAACAATTTGTCAGAGTATTACTTGTTCTGGCTGACAAAAAGTAAGATTTTTTTTTAAAGCCTTGAAGAAAGTATGCAGTTAGTTTTACAAGCACCCCTCCTGTTTACATCTGGACCATCTATATCAATTTGTGATGACTGCAAAGTAGGAAAACACATTCCCCATCCGATAATTAATAAGTTGTTTCGCAGCATAAAAAAAAAAATATGCTGAGTCCAGGGATATGTCCAAGTTTAGGGGAATTTAGGAAAGTAATTAGTTTGAAATGAGTCTGAGTCATTCAGTGTATACTCTCAGTAAATATGCATATATAGTAGGAGACCAACAGTTCAAATTTAAATACTGAAACACTTTTCAAAGTGTTTCCTCGAACACAGCAGACCACTGGTAGTTCCTTTACTTTTTGTTTTATGAACAACAGTGAAGTTTATTTACAACAACTGGACAAAATGTGACTCTTAAGCGATCATTACACAACAGGGATGGAAATCCTGTTTCAGTGCCATCCAATGAATACAAAAAGAAGATGTTCTCTTGGGTTCACATGACTTATAACAAGACAGTGCTTTCAAACTAACTCACCTTAACAAGTTAGAATTTCATTGGGTGATGAAGCTAAACAAGAAAAATCCCAATCTTGTGCTTATCAGTCAAACAGCATGTACTCTCTGTCAACACGTCCATCTTGGCATCCATTTTTTCCTTAAGGAATTTACCACAGACAGGGTCAAAGAGCACTTCGGTATGAGATCAATACAGCGCTGATATAACTGTTTGTTCTGGTGGGATGACTGAAGCACCTGCTAAAAATGTCATCAGGTCATTGTTAACTTTACGTGACATGATTGATTACGCCCGGTGAAGAATCAATTTTTTGAAATCCAAAGAAATAAACTAAGGTGTGGCTCACATGAACATTTGACTGCTCGTGTTCAGAGACACAGAGACAGACAGTTTCTTTCTGTTAATGTATTGAACTTTCTGTAAGGAGAATTGCTTAATGGCACCATCCTTTCCATACATTAACTTATTAGACAATGTGAAATGTGAGAGCCAATTACTGCAATCAGTCAGTTTCTTCCCACCCCACTGAGCGCCTGCAAACACTGAATCACACACACACTGTACAGGCTCACACACTGTGAATCAGTCAAACTACACAGCCAAGAAATATGCTAATCATTCTTCACTTTCTCTCATCCTGTCGACACTGTTGCAAAATCAAAAATCCAACTGAAACACAAAACTGACAAAATGATGATCAATTAAAATCGAAATCTTTAATAAAAAAAATGAAAAGAAAAAATGTATGCATGGACTGAAAACAAAAGAGAAAGAAGGAAGAAAGGTCTGTCTCTTAAATGTTTTTTTGATAAGAAATCGCAATTTTTAATTACTTTTACAGACAAATAAATACAATAAATGAATAAATGTTCAAATAGATGCAATTGTGCAGCCCAAATAATCACTTTGTGGGTATTTAAGGTATGATGAGTGCTGCCCAAGAGACCTGTTATTATCTTCTGTCAACAAAATGTGCAAGGAGGAATGTAGACAAGTTGGAACAGTCCGGTGTTTGTCCTGTCAGTGACAGTAAATACACAGTAAATACCCAAATGGCTCATGGGTCATTGGGAACTATTTACCCCAGGGGAGCAGGGGTGTTTTTTAAATGTACACATTACTTCTCTTGGAAATAAATGAAAAAATACTAACTGAAGTTCTGAGGTCCTGTAAGTCCAGGAGTTCTTGGGCTCCAGAATCGGAAGAGGATGAAATTTAATGTTGATTTGTTGCATCTATTCTCGTCTGGAAACCTAAAGTTAGAAATTGACAGTATGAGTGTAGAGAAAATACAAATATACATAAATACCGTAAATAGTTCAAATACCCTCTGAAACACATTAATCACCATAAATTGATGATGTTGAACGCAGAAGTGCCTGCTGGTGGAATATTCCTTTAAGGGCTTCGATGGTTCTTCAACATGTTAACAGTTTCACTTATAAAACACAAGTGCGACGGATACCCAGCACCACTTAAACTTTAATTTCTAAGCAGGAGTGCGACAGCAATTTCATTTTGCTTATGTTTTCAACCTTTCTATATTTCTGCCTCTCCTGTCTTTATTCCTCTCTCTCTCTCTCTCCGTGCCCTTTTCAAAGAGGAGAGGCTCTCTGGGCTGGAGTGTCAATTAATGAACCTCGTTGTCTATGTTAATGAGTAGTAACATGCGTGCGTGGAAAAGGCCAAGTGAGTTTTCAGTCTGTCACAGTCCCACTCAGCACGTCACACCAAGATCGTTCTGGAAAGTAGGCGTGTTTGTTTCTCCACGCTCTCTTGTCTTGCCTTCCCCCCGCCAGTGGAAATGGTAATATCGTATAGATAATGCCACCTTATGAGACTTTCACAGCTTTTTGAATGTTAAGCACTTTCTTATTGAATTGGATGTTTGCTAATAAATCACATGGTGCCGGGGGTTGGCATGATTCACTCTCTGCTTCTCTCAGGGTAATTCTACCATGCAACGCTCAGGGGAAGCAAATTTGCATCCCTTCCATGACTAATTTAGCTGTTTGCTTTCACTGAGCTGGTGTACACATCATATATTTCTGTCCCCCCTTTCCTTTCCCCTTTCTCTCCCTGTTTCCTTTTCTTTCTCTCGTCACCCCTCTCATTATGCATCTCTTTTGAGAGCCTGTCAATGTGTTATTTTACAGTCATCCGTAACATCTCCCAATTCCGACAGAAAAATGCATTTTTTATTGGATTTAGTTTCCTCAGCGGTGCGAAGGAAACAGCGGTGAGGTGTTGGCGGTGTTGACTTACATCAAGTGCTGAACATCACTGAGAGAGAATTCACTAAAGGGCAGCTGTATCTGTAATCCAAATGTAAACAAATGGGTTCACCTCTGCACAGGACTGGAACCTGACATTACTCTCAAATTGATTTTCAGGGTTTTTTTAAAACATGTGTTGCATGCAGATCATGCAGCCGGTCGCCCCCTTATATTTTGCTACGTTTTTTGTTATTTTTTTGGCTGTTGTTTGTAGTCTTAGTAATCCATCTTGGATTTAAGGCTGATCTTAGTTTAGTCCAGTTGCAGGAAATTAAATGGATGAACTGGGAGCAAGCGGAAATCAGAGACTGTTGTGCACATTCTTTATAGAGTCCTGTCTCCACCACAGCACGCTGGATCAAACTTTTGCACTCGATGGGCGAACCGTTTTCTGAGCTGACTGATCCCAGGATGGGGAGAGGCGGACATCGCTGATACTTGGTGCTCACATGCAGTAAAGCTGATACACAGTGTTTACCAAATGTCAAACTTTTAATGTGAGGATGCAGACCATAGTATCATCACCGTCATCATCACAGCTCCAGTATATCAGCAGCTCCAGAGTACGAAAAGTAAAAAAAATAAAATACAGGACCTCCACGACTAAACTCAGTTGACTAAAATGACTCTTTGCTGGTGCTGAGTTTGTTTCATGGAGCGATCTGTAATCTGCAGACACGTTTATTGCCTTTCACTGTGAAGAAGAAAACTCACGAGCGGCCTCTGAAAATTCAGCCGGCGTCAAATTGATGTTTCTGCTCCCCAGACGTTCGGCAGAGATACAGGTCTGCCTCTCTTCAGGACACATTAGTGGGCGACCTCTGACCCTGGAGGATTATTGGCCCCACTTGCTCTGCTGCGTGGGACATTAACTGTGTAGAACAGTGTACTGCACCAGGCCATGTATGTCAGCGAGTAAGATAATGTATGTATCTGTGAGGAAGGGTAGGAGGAAGCAGCAGCTTTGGTGGCGCTTTAAGGGGAATGTGAGTGTGTATCATCCTCTCTCTGCGGACAAAAGCTCATCCATGTTAATCAGGTCCTTGGCCCCTTTGCCATTAATGACAAGGCAGGTAAGAGGGGATGTCAACACCGGGCTCTTTACAGCCAGATGCTGCCAATCCTTCCCTCCATCCATCCTGCCATCCATCGGCCGTAATGAGCGCTCATCCTGGCCTCCGCTGGCGGCTGAGAAATTGGAGTCATGATTATGAATTTATATGAGTGTTTAGGAGTGACGGTTAGACCAAATGCCACTGTTGCCGGTGGAGAATGGATTTATTAGGCTGATGGTTTTTCTGTGGTGATTTGTGAACAAGTGGGAGCTGGTTGGGGCGGATAACAGGATTTGAGTGGGTGATTAAAAGTTATCCTTGAAAGTTGTGTAGTTCTTTTCTAAGTTTGAATAATAGAATTTGTGCTCAAAGCATTTAGTCAATTTTGTGGAAATCTTGTTTGGATTTTGGACTAATTATATGAATCCTAAGTTCCCCAGCACGATCATTAAAGCTCTATTTGAATCTGTCTTAGGGACACAAACAGTAAACTGATTGAAATTGATATCAAACTTCGCTCTGACAGAGACAAAGCAAACTAAAACAGGCCATACTGTGAGCTGCTGTAAGTAGAGAATGTTTTACTGACCAACAACCATAAAGGGAGTTATTAACATCATTCATCATTCAGGCCATCAAGTGGGGGGCTTTCATCTCAGTGTTTTCTCTTTGAAGGTAAAGTCAAGACAGATAACATCTGCTCCAGGTTCCATATTGTCTCTGACCTCTGCCTTCTTTTTAGGCTCCATGTCATTTACTGCTCCGCCTGTGCTCCAAAACTACCACTTAACCCGCATGGCTGGGGGCCCGCTAGCTGTTTTCCCATTCAGCGCCGTTGCTTTAATACTTGGGTTAGTGAGTTTAGGGTTTGAGCTATGGTTTCATTTTGACTGAATCGAGTAAATGCATTTCTCATTGAATTCGATGCTGGGGAAAACACACAAAGATCTGCTGGCGCGCATTCGACTGATAAGAGAAGGAGGCTGGAACGAGATAAACCTCAACATTTAGGTACGCTGATTGCTCACATTAAAGGAAGACTATATTTCATTTCTCTTTGTACACAATGATTCAATTCACTTTTATAAAATTGATGTGCCGGTGTCTTACTTTACTTACTTACAAGTCCTGAATTCATACATTTACAATACAGTTCAGTACGGCTGCCATGGTACACTGGTCCCTTCAAAGAACAGTAGAAGTGAAAAGTGGAAGTACTGATTCAATGTTTATACTCAATTAAAAGTAAGAAAGTAAAGGCTGAAAGTATAAAAGTTAAAAATATCATTCAAAGATTATTAAACTTGAAGGTAGAATAAGTAGGATTTGTCCGAGCTGTTCCTAAATGCACCAGAAAGATAGTTGATTGTTGAGTCTCATCCCTAGGATGTCAAATACTGACGTTTTGGGTTGGTAAAGCGCACAGCAACAAATTCAGAAAATAAGAAAATACAGGGGGACATTAATATGCCTTTTCTATGCCATTCGACATCGTCATCATCTTAGTTGTTTCGTCTCACTATGTCTGCCGTGCATGATGTGCACTGATAGGTTGAAATCAGCCTTGTGATGTTGGGAAGAAAGCATGCAATGACGCAAAATAGAAATAAACGATAATTCCCCTCAAATGCATTAAAACCAAGTCAGAATTTTGAAAAATTTCTTTTTTTTTTTTTTTTTTTTTTTTACATAATCTTCTTCCTCAGTGATTCAAAAGGGTTTCACAGGAAATGGTGCATGCATGTACAGGATGTGGAGAAGTTCGGTCATGAGACAATCTGAGACAACACTGTTTACTGTCTTCTTACTCTTTGTTTACTAAAACAACTTGAACCTGACAACAGCAATGAAATCATTGCGCTCTGAGGTATGTTTGGCTGTGCTGTCAACATACTCAAGTTTCTCTTCTTCTATTGCATTGTTGGCACAGTAGCCTTATTTGCTGTCACTAATGGTTGATATTCATTTTAATACATGAAATACACAAACATACTTTATCTGATAGATGAACTGTTTCGTGCTGATGGCCGGCTCCGCTGTGACAAAACCTCTTAAAGAGTAAGCAAAGTAGCAGTTGCTATTAGAAATCAACTCCAATTCACACACTTTGCACAACTCACTGAATAGCTCACTTTGTGTTTAATGGATTAAGAAACAAACAATATCAAGTTGTTATTTTTTTCTGGTGGCCCAGAGACAAAGCATCTTGGAACACCTGTTTGTATTTTGAAGCCTCAGAGATGATTATTCCTATTCATCCCAAACAATTCAGCGGCAAATGAGGTACACTTAGACAGAACAGTGCGTTTGGATATTCAAAAGGCATGAGGACAGTGTTTGAATCCAGTCCATCAGTGGCAAATGTCCAAAAGTCGGATGCCAAGAATATTTCATCACTAATCTGCACAACATTTCTTGATTGTGGGCTTTCAGAGCATTTCAGCACAGAAGAATTGCTGTGTTGTCATCCTGAGCCAAGCTATCAAATAAAGGCTCTTGTATGGAGCCACAGAGTGTCTCTTTAAACAACAAATTATCACCAGGTGGTGGAGATGCCTGATGTACGGCACCAGTAATGATGGGAAACAATGGTGCCTGAAGAAATGGAGTGTTTTAGGAATCAGTACTTAGTTTCAGAGAAAGTTGCGCGGTCATATGGTAGATTCACAAAACTTAAGACTTACTATAGCAGTGTTTTCATCTAATTTTCAAGCAAATTGGAAGCGGAGTGTTGATGTTGTACAAAAGAAAAAAAAAGTTTCCATCAACTGGTTTGGAGCAAATTAAATAGGCTTTGCAAAGTGCAATTTTGGCACCATTGCCACATTATGCATGGTTACAGTTAATGGAATAGAGGAAGTAGAGGTCGTGAACCAGTAACAAAACCAGTTGTTTGCCAACCGCTAATAAACCTCAGAGAAGAAGAAGAAGTTGAGGACAAAGAAGAAGAACCAAAACCAATTGACTCTGCCATCTAAGAGAGAAAAATTCTAAGAGGTGTACAGGATTTTTTTTTTTTTTATTGGGCAAATTGAAATTACTCTTCCATGTCAGCTAGTAATGGTATTAATATCTTGTAAGAAATAGTGGAAACAGCTTCTTGTGGTAGTTGTTGTTCTTCAGCTTACACATTCATGTGTATTTGCTACATCAGAGCTTATTTGGAAAAGGTGTTTCCATCTCCCATTAAAGCTGCTGTAAGTGTTTTAGCTAACTCCCTGTCTGTTTTGCAGTTAGCATTCCCCTCCCTCCTCTCTACGTCACCTCATGAACATGCAGCAGTAATAACCAGGCGTAGTAGGAAATGGGAGGATCCTGCTCTCTGTGAGAAGCAGACAGGACCACCTTTTTTCTGGAGTTCTATGTCCTGATTGGATAAAGTGGGCAGGGATATCATAACATTTCTTTTCTCTTTTACTGCATGGGCAGGGGGAGAGTTACTGACCAAACAGTAATTACTGTTGGAATATAGAGCTATTCAACATTAATTCTAGTTAAAATAAAAAATAAAATAAATAAATAAATCACTTAATAAGGGCATGAACTCCTTTTCAAAAAAGCCAAAATCCTAACCTGGCATTAAAACTTTATTTTGAAAAGTTGAGGAGATTTGGGAAAAAAATTGACATTTCCATTAACCTTTTCTAAGCGTTACGTGTGAATCTCATGTTTTTAAAATGCACATTGAAAGATGTTGCTCATGCCAAAACCTCAGTCTAACTACAACTAAATCCCATTTTACTGACAAGCAGAGATGCTTGCTTCCATCTCCATGACAACACCTCTCTCTCCACTTATGCCTCCTATACTTTCTCTCCAGGGGTTTGGTTCCTTTATACACTTTATAGCAGTGGAGCTTAGTACATCCTGCAAAGAGAAAGATGGTTCACTCAGTGAGATTAAGTGACTCTTTGCTGTTGTTATTGAGACAGTTGTACAGTGATGATACATTGAAGAGTCCTACAATATCGAGCCAAGTATAGGTGTTACTTCATACACTGATGGCGGTGGCTGCCATGCAAGGTGCTGACCAGCACATCAGGAGCAATTTGGGGTTCAGTATCTTGCCCAAGGACACGTTGACATGCAGACCAGGGGATTCAAACCAGCAACCTTCTGATAACAAGACGCTGGCTCTACCCCTGAACCACAGCCACCCTTTAGTCCAATTTCTGGACTAACTGCACATTACTTGGCTTACTGACAACCCATCTCCTGATTTGCAACTGATTGACAGATTGAGGAAGAAATGAGTTTTGCAGACTGCTAAGTCTAATGGGTGTACCTCTAGATCCTCTATTAGATTGAAAAACCTGATTTCAAAAAACAAAACTGAAAGAAATCTGTTGAAATGCCACAAGTCGGACAACTTTCCTTTGGTATATGCTGTTTGAAGTGTCTAACCCAAAGTCTCCGAGCGTACCTGTCAACGAAGATAGTTGGTCAAATGTTTGACTAGAGCGTTAGAACTGAATGTAATGAAAGAATGCTGCCTCTAGCTGTTGGCTTGCAAATTAAGTTTAAATTCATGGCACGCAAATGAATGCATGGATGGGGGGCAAATGATCCTTTCTTGGTATCTCATGGTTATTCACACATGAGCATGCTAAATACGGACCGTCTACAGAGTCCTTATTTTGACCCCGATGGATTTAATTACTCTCAACCACCAGCTCAGCCTCTGATGAGGCAATTCAAGGTTTGGAACTTTTAAGTCAGTCACTTAATGGATGTATCAGTCATCGAAACTATCACGATTGGCTGATCGATTAACTAACAATTTGCGCATTTATTTGAAGTCTGAAATGGGGAATGCAAATACCAGCATTTAAAAATGAAAGCATAAACAATCCTGTCCCACTATAACCATATCATTCCTGGCAACAGCATGTAGGAATAAAACTATTTTAGCCAGACAGGCTGTGCAGTGTCAGTGTGCACCGACACACATCCCTGAGAAACTACTGAAAACAACATATCACAGTCCGCCTTCCTGTCAACTTGTCACTCCTCTGTCCCCGCTCCCCGGTCCTAAACCAGTGGTCTCACTTCCCATCTGGTCATCAGCTCCCCCACCCCCTCTCTCTCCCTCTCATTTTCTGTTTCTCACACAGGCACGCTCTCTTTTTCAATCCTTTGTTTGCCTCAGGCGTCTTGCTGTCTCCCAAGCATCATGTTCAGCTTCCAACCCCTAACACACGCACACATACCAGATTCCCATCCCCACAGAGAGCGCTGTGCCTCCCCTGGCCTCTGACAACGCACTGACACCCACCCGTATCCCAGTGGGAGCTGCTGACAGTAAAAGAGGACCTAACAAGAAGGAGTTTTTTAATCTTGTGTTGTCGTGATCCGACCATCTCAACAGGTGAACAGCAGGTGTCGTCATGATGAGACATCAAACGACGACCAGAGCAAAACTCGTGGGCATGCACACACACCTACACGCATTGGTTGACAGACACACCCCTCTCCGTCTCCACGAAACACATGTTTTAACAAATGTGCTGTTATATTGAGTAGTGACGTCTGCGGTGACAGCACAGCAGTGTCTCATGGTTGCTTGGATGATGTGTTTGTACAGAGGTTGAGACTCTTGTTATTGAGACAAATGATACATGATAAGGCAACGAAGCAAGGACGGAAGTTTTGCTACAGTGCTGCTGATGAGAAATACATCACTGCCACTTGTTTGATCGTTTGACTGCTTGTATCTTGGCCCATCTGAATTACAGGTGCAGAATTAGTATTTCTTTAAAAATAAGCTTTAAAAATAATTATCATGATTATGAATTAAGACTTAAAAACATTTTGTCAGGTCCAACAGCGTTTGTCAGCCAATAGTATAACACTGTCGGTATCATGTGGTATGTGTTTCATTAGCGATCAATAGTCTTAGTAGTTGTCAGTTTGTGGAAAAGCATATAAGAAAATGGCTGCTGGCTTTAGCAATGTTAACATTACTAAATCTTACAAACATTAACATTAGCTAGCTAGCATTAGCAACGTTAACGTTAATAGCAATGTCAGGTAGGGCAACAAATTGGGAATCACTTGAGAAGGGCAGATGATTTGAATGTGAATGCAAAATCATCACTAATCAATGAATGCAAAATTTGTTTTCAGCAACCACACTTTCACACTTGTGTGTCTGACCCATCATTCAGTATTCTGATGTATTCAGATATTTGAATAACCTTCATGCATATGTAGTGCTGTCCAAGGTGAGTCATATGAAACAAAATCTTCAAGTCACGAGTTTAAAGTTCAGGAAATGCATTTGGTTTTGGAATTAACGAAGGGGGATGTTTGGATTTTTGCACTTACCATGCAATAACAATAAATTCCTTTTTGATTAAGTTCAGCATCGGCTTTACTTAACTGCCTCGGGAAAGAAAAATAAAAAGCCTACCCAGGGCAGCAGACTGCCAGCTTTTATTCAACTGAGGCTTGACACTGCCGACTTCTGAAAGCAACACAACCTGCTTTCTATGAAACAGCTCAAAGGGCTCACAGTAATTCTCTCTTGTAATCATTATTCCAGCCACCTTTTTTCATTTTCCACCAACTTTATTAAAGCAGCAGTGAGAGTGGTGGCTGCCAGAGATATTATTCCACAAGTTCATTTGCATAAAACGCAACAGGGTGCTTTTCTTGCCATATGGGTCTCAGCAGTGCTCTTTGCATATTTCTGAGGTAAAAAGTGGAGGTATGCAGTTAGAATCCTGCAAAAAATTCACTCTCTTAGATGGACACAAGTGTTAATTAAACAGAGCTCAAGTGTTTTGCGGTATCACAGTATCACTGTTCTGATATGCCACCTGGATAGTGAGCAACTTCGAGCTAGTTAGGCAGAAAGCTGTGCAATATTCATTACCCTGCCTTTTTAAAATCCTCTTGATATGTCAACATAAAGGAAGTATGTCATTTGAATGATCGTTGCTCTTCTGTGCCCTCTTTCCTTGATCAAACTGAACTTTTTCTTGAAGGTGTCACTGTAATTAGTGCCTCTGCATGTGTGGGGGGAAGTGGATGTGTAGGGAGTGGGCGGATAGATGCGTTTAAGTGTGTGTATGAATGACATTTTTTCATTGCTTGCATACTGGGAAGTGAAAAGCTTATCTTTCAAACATATAAACCATAGAGGAAACTTAAAATCAAGTGGTTGATCTAGCCTAATGGGTCCTTAAAGGTCCACTTTGTAAGAATTCCCAAATCGTCAAAGATCTATGCTTTTTGTTTCCCAACTCGTCAAATACTGATGCTGTGGGTTTCCCAACTCACCCTAGACTAACTAATACTTTCGAATGGCGGCCGACCCGACCTACAATTCCAAAGTGTCAGTATTTGCAGAGTTGGGAATGATGATCAGCAAGAAAAAACAAGCTATCATCTGCAAACACCATGACTCTTGATCGCTGGGTTAACACAAATTCATGTCATGCAAACAAGATTGCACTTTCACTCATTTCAGAATTATTATAGTGGGACTATAGTGTAACTGCTAACTGCTGCTATATGTAGCTGCTGTTTAGAAAGTTAGCTTAGTTAGTCGTGCAGCTAGCAGGCCCGAACTGGAGCTCAGAGCACCGAGGGAGTGTTGATGTTTACACCACTGACACTGAAGTTTTGGACCGGGTCAAGCCAGGGCTAGCTTGTTAGTATGCTAACTTCAGGCTCTGCTACACGGTACAAAAAACTTCAGTCAAAACTTTTATTTCTTCACATTCTGTTGATAATTTTAATTCATATTTGTATGTTTTGAACTAAAATCTTAAATATTGCGCCTTTATAAATTCCAGAGAAAACCAGATGTATCAGGGAGGAAGAATATGAATAAGAAATCAGCAAATCAGCAGGTAATAAACGTGACACAACAGGCTATTTAATCACTACAATATGTCATATGGAAATGCCTGAATGATTTTGTGAAAAAAGCATCTTCAGTGTTCCTGTTTACTCAGTAAGGAAGACCTGATGGGATAAAAGACTCAGAAATGCTATCTGAAATGTGACACAAACATGCAGTGATTTCCATCTGTGAAAACTGCATCGTGATGTACAATCCGAGACTAGATCAAAGGACAACTCTACTATTCACACCTCGCTGATTTCTCTTGACACTTGACAAGTCACCCACCTCCCTCTTCTTCTGTCTCTCTGTACGTGTCTCCTTTAAGTTTCTCTTTCCCTGAACTTTTTACATGCTGAGTAGAAAAAGGTATCTGAATAGGTGCTTTAACAACTGTGGAGTTGTCAGTCTCCCCCTCCGCCCGCCTTCACAGCCATTTCAAAACCAAGATTGGGAATCCTCTCCCTTCTCTCCACATTCATTTTCACTTTTTTCTTCACTGAGCATCTACAAATCATTCGGGGCGAGGATAAAGGCATGCATACAGAGAGATGAATGGTTTAATTTAGATTCAAATGGCATAAAGTGGGCTAATCGGAATAGCTGACAAAAGCTCTATGACGGAGAAGTGATAACCTGCAGGCTGCTTCCTTATTGCGGGAGATGGGAGTGAAGTGCTGGGCTGGTTTACAGGTCTAATTGCATGACTCAGTTTAGGGAGTGAGAGACTAACATGGGAGGACAAATTCCTGTGGGATTTAGCACTTCATGAGTGTTACTTTGCATCAAAAGTTGGGACTCACAGCCTTTTGACAAGTTTTTTAAAAGTCTGTTTATGATGGAGAAACTCTTTCTTTTCTTTCCTCTTTCATGTTTTCTCACCTGTCACTTCCATGTTTGTCTCTGTCTGGACGTCCACTGATGTCTTCCCTTCTGTTTGCATATCGGACTGCTCTTGCTTGTGTTCTGTTTTTCTGGTTAGGTTTTTGTTTCGCTCTGTTTGTCATCCATATTACTTCTTTCTGGTTCTTGTCTACAGCTTTTCCTACTGTGGTCTGTTTCCTGTTGGTCTGGCTCACTCTCTCCACTTTTCTTTGACCTGTCCTTCACTGTCTAGGCTGTGTGTGTGTCTGTTTGCAAGTCGATTTACAGACATACAAATCTGATGTTGCCCAACTCGAGGCATTCTTCAGGTCGAAGCTAAAAGCCTCCTCGAGGGCAGTGCTGGAGACTTTAAGGGCTTGACAAAGAGTCAGAAATCACGCTCCTTCTCTGGGTCATAACTCAGTCAAGCCCTAACACGCAGACATGAAACACAAATTTGTATCAGTGTCACTTACACTTTCAGGAGAAGTCATTATCTCTGATGTCCACCGCGAATAAACATCAATAACCCACTCCCAAAACTTTTAATTAAAGACCCCTCAGAACTTGCTTAAGAATGTAAGAAGAAGATGAACCTTTATTTGATTACATATCATACAATGTACAACATGGTGAAAATGGTACTCTGCATTTAACCCACCCCGGGGACGGGTCCCGGGGACCAACTCCAGATCTTAGCCAGTTCCTTGGTCAAGGGAACTGACTGGAGAATCAACCTAATGTACGTGTTTTGAGAGGAATAGTCACATTTTTTAGTTTTCTCCAACATAAACCAGTGAGTTGTGTCAGACAGGAGCTGCTAATACCTAATTTGGCATATGGTGCTTTTAATTGTACCAATTTGCCAAAGTCAATGAGGCGGAAAGAGAATACAAGTACCCACCTGTTGCTGACATTACAACAACAACATTGTTTGATGAGCTTTTATTGGGCATTGCTCCTCTTATGGCTTTTGCTTTTTCTGTTGTCATATTGGATAAAAAATAGGCCACTAAGTCGGTGTCAACATCTGTCCACATTAGCAAAAACATGACGTCTGAAAAAAGCAGACAATCCAATGGGCGCCAATCAATAGCCAATCGGCATCACGGGTGTGACTTACACTGATGTCAGGCTGTTGTCAAGTGTTTATCAAGCTTAGCGCAGGAACCAACAAGGATTAACCCCTAACCCCACAACAATTATGACGCTATGGACAAGATAGGCACGTCACACTGTGACGACTTCCCAGATAGCAAAATTGGTGAACAAGACATGTTCACCCGGCCCACATACCACGTGGCACGATAACGCTTGGGCGGTCTGCTCCTGTTTGCCAGATGTGAGCCATTAGCAGGCCATACCATGACATGGATCTGATTCTCTAGCGTTAACTTGGTCCAGAGCAGGTCAGCAGTAAAGTGTAGGTTACAATGAGAGTCAATCGTGGTTCAAGTAAGTTCCTGATTACTATAAAACCTGAGTTAAACCCAGAGTTAGCTGGATAATCCACTATTTCACTTATAATAAATAAATCTGCAGTTGTGAGAATCTCTGAAATAAAAGTTGATTATTATAAATCATAAATCAAATCAAACGTTTTTTCATCATAATGACCCAATCTGTGTGGGTTGTGTCACTTAGTTCACTCGGTTCAAAGAGGATCTGTGTAGTCGCAGGTGATCTCATACTGAAATACACAAAGGTTTTACAAGAACAAATTGTGCCGTATGACAAGCTAACAAAGACAATCTGCACCACAAGCTTAATTATCTCAAACTCATTTTTTCTGAAATGACAGGTCTCTCAAAAAGAAGCAGGCTGACAAACACAAGCCAGTGATTATGTGAAATTATTGGTGACTTGGGATTTGACACAACATTTATTTAAAAAGATGTTTTTCAAGCAATTTACAAGCTTTTGCAGAAAAGTAGCACTGTAACTACAGAGACAGCTGGGTATTAGGTATTAGGTGGTAACACCCCCCCTCAGCTCAGTCCAAAGAGCGAATTCATTAAGCCTCGATCTCATCACTTCTGTCACGAAATAAACCTTTCAAACTCACGCTCCTCAGTTGGTTGAGCAGCTTTCATATCCTCAGGCCGCATGAAAGTTCCTCAAAAACCGATAAGACTTACAAAAACTAATGGCTGTCAACCTGAAAACCTGTCTTTTTCTGAGAGTTTGCCAAGTTTACTTGCTGCTTCTTTAACTTGATGAAGTACAGCACACATTTTCTGCATTATTTATTGATTAGAAGTTGCTGGAACAGAGATTTTCTCAAGGCAAATACTCTTCATGGTTGAGTTTAACAATGGCCAGACAGGAACAAATCATTAATTCAAACCTGGAAGGCATACTGTATATTAAAAAGTATTGGATATGATTCAGTCTTTTCAAATAAGAAAGATGATGCGGAGTCATTGTGTGGGTATTGGGAATATTATGACAGCTGCTAAATAACTGCACAGTCAATACTCACTACTAATACTGCTAATAATGCCACTATAATTCATTCCACTGTAATAATGGTGCTGTAGTATCTATATATTAAATTTCTTAACATGCTATTACTGTGGCTCTTGGGATGGCAAGGCTGAAATAACTCTACTACTATTGGATGGGCCTAGAGACACCAGTCGCCCTATTACATGACACTGTACCAGCAAAATGATTTTAAAGCTGTATCTTAAAAAGTTAGATAATCGTCGTTTAATCTTATTTAACCTCGAGTTGCTTTGTGATCACCTAATGTGCATTTTAAGTATTCGACTTAATATCTAACAATTAGTAAAACTGACAGTTACGTATCAGCAACAACACTCAATTACAAACATTAAATCCATCATTAACTCAGAGAGGAAAAGCTAACTAATAATTCAAACGATGCGTGACGTTTCATTTCAAATTACATTTCTTCTTCTTTCTTTCTGTCTCTCTATCACGCATCCTTTTTCATCCTGTCAGCAGTTTCTTTTCGTTCTGGCCTGATGCCAGTAGCTTTGTAGTCAGCTTTAAGAACATGACAGCTAACCACACACACTGTATCATGATCACTTAATCCCATTCTTATGTCATTATAGTACACCGTACTTACTGCGGTTTAGGATGCGATCACACCTACGGTCTAGTTGTTAGTCTGTTGAGTCCCAGAGTGCAAAATTACAAGTTTATTAAGAGCGTGTTCATTTTGATTTAGAAGTAGTATGTGTAATGGACAGTATGGCAACCTTATAGATCGTTATACTAAAGAAAGACATTGACCACAGGACAATCTTAAAATCTGGGCTTTCCAGGAATTATTTTGCGATTATGTTTCTGAAATCAACCTTTCTCGGTGCACCTTTCTTATTTTCTCTCACCATTCGTTGTCCACCAGAGTGGCTTTCATACCCCTCCAAGAGCCAGTGTGTATGTGCTGCATCAGCTGTGGGTCACAGTATGTGTAGGTTGCGGGATAACTACAGTTACTGGTATAAGCAGAGGGTTTTCCATAAGGAGTCATATCACTTCTCGAAATGCAACATGTATTGCAGCTGCATCGCATTATGTTCTGTGTACATGGACTATTGTGGGTGAAGAAATTGTGTGATTGCGACTGAAGCCTTTGCACCTTGAATTCTCACTGAAACTAAACGTTTTCAATGTGGTTAAAAAAGCAGAAATACTTTATCGTTTTTCTGACAATTCACCTCAGTGCAGATATTTATTACTGTTGGAATCTCGTGTTTGATGTGTCCAAGATAAAAAAATAATCTGTTTTTAAGTTTGATAAAACCAGTTAAGCCTGTTTACAGCCCTAATCTGTCATCGTCATCGTTTTCCCTTTTTTTTATATCCTGTTTCCCTCAGAGCCAAGAAGAAGACCAAGCCCTTGAACCTTAAGATCCACAGCAGTGTGGGCAGCTGTGAGAATCTGCCCACGCAGCGCTCGCCCCTCCACACCGAACGATCTCTGCGATCCTTCTTCTTCCCCTCCTTCATCCCCTCCACACCTCCTGTCCATGCTGAAACACCCTCTGCAAGTAAGTGCAGTGTTCTTTTTTTATTCAGCTCACACTCTGGCTTTCATGATTTTTTAAATGCCTTTAATATATCTCTTTCATATTCTAATCTCTTCTGACATCTGCTTATTTGGTTCTCAGGCTATGTCTTATTTCTGGGTTGCCATTCTGCTCTCTGCTAGGTTACAAAGTCTGGTGCACTCTGTGTCTGAAAACCGAACTAGGTTTGACTTTTAAGCTTAAATTAGCCTTTATTTTCTTTTTAAAGACAAAGGAGTTTCAAGCTATATAATTAAATAGCACCACACAGCACCGAACCCATTATCATTCTTAACACCTTAATTCTTTTTGTTTAGAATATACTTAAGTACTGCTGTGCTGGAAAGAGCAACAAATGAGCAATCAGGCCGTGCCATAATGACCGGAGGTGGTGTGTTGCTGCACATTTGCAGCCTTATTGGCTGATGCATTACAGGCATTTTGCGGAAGCCATTAGACTGAGGAGGAGATAGGGAGTAATGGAGGTTTGTCAAGGAAAGGGGTGATGAATGGTTGTCCCTTAGTGTTGTAAATAGTTACAGACCTTGACTAACAGGTATGTGGGGCACGGCAGTGCATATTTGTTGGTAGAGGCATGACTGGAATAATCACACACCGTATGAGTGTGAGGACAGATAAATAAGGATGCAAAAGACAAAAGACATATGTAAGAATGACAAGTAGCACTGCAGACAAATGTGCATTTATTACCTCCGCCAAGGGGATATTGTTTGTTCGTTTGTCAGTAGAATTAGAAGAACCTCTGGCCTGATTTTCATGAAACTTGATGGAAGGGTGCAGCATGGGCGAAATAAGATCTTGTTCAATTTTGGAGTGGATCTCTAGCACGGGTTGGATACATTAAGTATTTTTCACTTATGTTAACATTGCAAGATAGGGAATTTGGCCTTGTCAGATTAATAACATACAGTGCATCTTAAAATCCAGTAGATGGTAATAAAGTTCAATATTGACAAAACATAGCCAGCTGTAGAAGTAACTCTAAAACCCAGTCCACATTCACAGGTACCAGTAATTCTCTGGGGTGGCCCACACATGCAACTGCCCAACTTCATACTGAGAGCAGTTGTTATGGAGCACTCAGGGACAATGGTTTCACAACTGTTCAACACAAAAAAGCTGCTGTAAGCGTGGTCGTCATTTTAGCCAACTTCCTGTCCGTTTTGCAGTAAGCAATCCCCTCCCTCCTCTCTATGTCACCTCTTCTTTCTTTTTTTCAAGGCAGGTCTGTTTGCTTTTCTTTTCTTCAAGCGTTTTTCTTCTCTTAGCGTGTTTGGTAGTATAAGCCATCACTGGGAATCGGTAGCTTTCCCTGTCGTGCCATTGCCACTAAACAGGAGGATCCTGATCTCTGCATGATCACGAGCAGACAGGACCTCTTCACGGAGGATTTAACACTTATTTTAATAATAAAATAATGCATACAGTAACTTTAAAGGAAAAGGGTTTTAAACTTTGCTGAGATGACGAGGCCATTGAGAGGCACAACCATATTCTGACATATTTCTATAGTTTTGGAAACATATCTAGACACATAAAGTCTTTTCTCTTACAGATTTGCATATCATGAAAGAGTGGACTATTGGCCTTGGCAGAGGTCTATGCTCTCCGAGTGCCATTCTAGTTGGTATAGTCTTTCTTGCATGTGTGCTAACAAAAGCACCACATTACACATTTGTAATTATTGTTTGGTCCAAACCATCATGAAAAGGTCTTTCAGTACAATGCTGTAATAAGAAACTCTTTACAAATGGTTTAAATGTTGTAATTAATGGCTTTATTAATAATATGGAAACATTTAACAGTCCTTTAGAGTTGGTCAATACGCCATTAGAACGAATACTTTACTTTCTGTCTCCAGGTTGTAAAAAAACACAACAACTTGACACCTAAAGTATTTTTTAAAAACCATGACTGTAGGTTTTTTTGACTGTAAGTTAACGATGGCAATTCATTACCCCTCTACCCCCGGATAGAAATAGGAGGTCAGATAAATCTGGATATTAAATGATTAAAGATGTGATATTTGATCACAAGGCTGTAAATAATGATCTCAGGCCTCCAGTCATTCACAGTGAAGTCATGTACGTGTGTGGGAGCGTATACTGACAACCCACTGAGCTGAAGCGGTCAAGTTAACAGCGTCTGCTGAAGGCTACGACAGAGATTGCTTATCCTCCAACTCCTAAAAAACTCTCCGTCTACGTAAGAGGAACACATTGTTTATTTTTTTCATTTTTTTATCCTGCTGTACCAGAAAGCATTATTAGACACAGTGGGTATCACAGCTCGGGTTGGAAACCTGCCTGTATACCTGAAATTCAAGATAAGCCGTCGGCTGTGGACAGCTCTGAAGGTTGGAGGAGTCCTACCGCTCCGTTCGCTCCTTCAGGCGTTCTGGGAGAAGTTTCTGGGCACGCTCTCTGACATCATCTTTCACCTTGTTATGAGGCTTCTCCCCCAGGCATGTTTTACAGTTTCCCCAAATACTTTAACATTTGCATACAACTGTGTAATGTGGAATCTTTTGACCCCTTTAGGCTGAAAGTGTTTTTTTGCAAATGTACCACACCTTCATCCTGAGAATTTAAAACCATTTCTAATGATTAAGTAAAGTAATTACTTTTTTAATTCACTCAATTTTTAGTGCTACAGATTTTTTTTATTTTGTTATCCAGATGTGCGTGACAAAAAACAGGCTCATCAATACAAAAATAGAAGAGTGAAACATTCGAGGCCAGTGTTTATTGTGCTCACTTATAAATACCTGAGGATGAAACATTCTCTTCTTTCTCCTAAGTTGCCCCGGGGGTCCCGTGTTCCTATTTTAGGAACTGCCCATGTGTGTGTTTGTGTGTGGTTATGCGGACAAGCGTGTGCACCCGGTAAGACAGGCTAAACATCTGTGCAGGGTCTATGTTTGGGATTATGGTGTCACTGCCATCTCATACGTCAGGGCCCTGCAGCCAAAAGCATTATCGCTCATCTCTCTAGTCGTCTGAATGAAAAATACAGGGGGGACACACAAGACTGGTTGAGGTGACCAAACGCTGTCTGCTCGGGATGAGTCAGTGCCCAGTCTGAGCTGGAGCGTCAGAGCCTTCCTATGAGTTTGTTTGGCTTTCCATCCAGAGATACTGTTTATGATAGTCTGAGCAATGATACGGTTAGATTACAAAAAAGATTCACACGAGGCTATCTTTGCTTGGGTGGCCTTTGACACTATGTAGGTTGTTTTGTATTAGATGTGCTGATGACTGATTCTGTGTGCTGTTGTTTCAGTCTTTTTAAAAGAATGAGGCAGGCAGACAGCTAGCGACTGTAGTTTCTAGCAAATGTTAAACATGGGGGCTGTGTTGGAACTATGTTAGCTGCTGTGTTCACGGAAATAAAGGAATATGTCGATCCATTCAACTGTGTGGCTAATGTTATGCTGCAGTGTTGCAGGCTGCAGGTCGTGTAAATGTAGGGAATCTAACAAATTGTTATCATTTCATCATGCAAAGTGAAAAGTTATTGGACAATGAAAATCTCCCCGGAAAATCTAGACTTGATTTATGGTATCTGCATTCATGTCTCCATTATAGACTAAATGATGAATAATCTCACCCTTTTTTCTTAATGTTTTCCTCTACACCCCCCTCCACCCTGACACCAACCCCTGCGGTCATTCTTTGTTTGCACAAAGCAATACTCAAACTATGTTTTTTTTTACTCTGTATAAAATTATGACTTTTTCACTTTAGCTTATCGATGAACATGCTTCTATCGTCTTTTTTATTTCCAAAGTGCTCCCGATCTTTTAATACCATAAATTTGGAAACAAATGCAGTGTGTACTGTGTTGATGGTAGTTGCTGTGCTCTGAGTAAAATGGGAATCTCTTGTTGCTTTTGACTGCACAACATTATTTGGCACACTAATGAGCAGTCCAGTCCTGGTTGAGAACATTTCTCTAAAACCATCCACATGGTAAACCCACACTTATTTTGATTAAATAGACTCCTTCTCAGTAAAGCGTAGGCGTCCACACAGTAGGCTTGTCTGAAATTGCTCACCTAAATAGAAAGCACTCGTTATTTATGTTATTATTTATACCTGTGCTTTCACCAGCATGCTTTAATTCTTATTTGCCAGAATACCAATCTTTGATATCTACCTCTTAATCTCATTGATTAGTTCCCTGTATTAACTCTTATAAAACTGCAATCACTTTGTAAGACTTCTGGTGCATGAACATTGCTGGCATGGTCACTCTGATGTTCATTGTCTGCAAATACATTCCTGTTTGCACAATAGATGTTTCAAAAAAATAATTTCACTTTTTGCAAGCATGGAGCGTCCCGATGTTTATTTGTTCTTGTTGTTTACCCTCATGGTCAAGTTGAATAATAAGTAGTTAGTTTTCAGTGTTTTTGCTGTTGCTCCAGGGGTTATGATTGTTTGTTTTAAATGTGAAAAGTTATGGCAGCCACAGAGGGACATTTTCCACGGACAGCTCACCTCCAGCACCTCGGGCTGTTTGAGCTCAGACGCCCCGACTTGTGATGATGCCTTGTGTCCACTTGGAGGTCCAGTACCAGCCCTGGGACTCGACCAACACACATGCACCTGCTGCAAAATGTGTGTGTATGTGTCTGAGTGTGTGAGATGCAGAGAGGAGGGGAGTGTGGGAGTCTGTGAGTGTGTGCTTGTGGATATAAATGGCTTAAATGTTCTTCATGCGCTTTGTGCACTCTGTTTATTTCGACGTGTTTTGGTGACGTCACCCACTCACCCTAACCTCGCATAGACGCTTTGCAGTTGCGTCACGGATCTCCTAGCAACCAAGTGTGGCACCACAATGGAGGTCCCTTTGAGAATCGGCAAATAAAAATGGCTACAAATAACGGCTAAATTTAAAACAGGGCGAAGAAAAAGAGCCGGCTGACGAGAAGATTCGGGATTGGCGTCAATTCAGTATTTCAGCAAAGATGCACAGTTTGGAGAATGTTATCATTCAGCAATTGTTTTCTACTTTTATAGGTATGAGGGCATGGATGTTAACGTGTTAAAGAAGCTGAAAATGCAGCTTCTTTTTCAACTAAAAGACAGAATAGAACAGATGGATCTCACCTGTTGAGATTTGAGCTTGTTTTGACCGACAAATTAAACTTTTCAATTATGCTTTGGTCCAAAAATATGAAACCATAGCTCTTAAATGCCCCACAAAAGGATATCTTTACTTCTTTAATGTGATTTTCTGGATTTTGCTCTGTATCTTTTATCCAATAGGAAGACCTGGAATGAGTTTACCAGGTGAAAATGTTTTGCTAGTGGGATTTTATTGACTCTGGTACTGACTGAGCTCTCACATCAAGCTCTTGTCACATTCCAGCTAATGAGACCCTGCTGAGGAGGTCATAAACACCCGTCGATAAAGAGGTGGACTGGTCAACAGTTGCTATGTTGGTTCCTAGGAAAGGAGGACAGGTCTGACATCGGCTGCTACTGCATCTACATGGAAGTCTTGCTTTTGTGCAAAATATCTGCCACTGATCATACTAGGAATTCTGCAAATTCTGCTCCCAGAACGATTAATTTAGATAATTAATCAAAACAATTTGTTTTAATTTCCAACCAGCCGGGAGGGTAGTGTAACAAAGCAACAGATGTTAACAAAATTGAATTTGCCACTGAAGCTGAATGAGATGTGTTCATTCCCATACTGTATTTGAGCAGGATGCTCATGTTTGGTCATGATGCACTGTATGCTACAGCAACGCTGAAGCATCCTTCCAGTCCACCTTAGGGATCCTTGTCTAGCCATTATTATAATTTGATACAAGATGGAACAACACACAGGAGCAGAACGTTCTAATGAGGCAGCAAATTTGTAAAACAAGTAGTTGTTTATCATCAGTGTTGTCCACTTATACTTAACGTCACTCGAAAGCCCTCTGTAGCGTCAGATCGGCCTCACCACTGAAACCTGCTCTGTCTGTTGGCCGGTTTACTCATCTGTGTGCTCCGAGCCATTTCAGTTCTCCTACTGAGGAAGTCACTATCGAGCCATAAGGCCTCAGGGCATCATCTGTTCTCCCATCCCTCCGTCTCACTGGCACACTTAAGGCCACGTAGTTTAAAGAATCCCACTATCTATACGGCCGTGCGGAGATACTTGTTTCATCCAAGATAATTGCTATTTTTCCAGCGTTGTGATTGCTATTGTCGGTTTATCGTAGGGATTCTGTGCGTTTGTGTGTGTATGTGGGTTATTTGTAAATGCGCTCGTGTGTGTTCTCGCTCGTCAAAGATGACAGCACAATATTCTCCAAAAGGGCTGATCGGCGTGTAGCTGTTGCCATAGCAACTGAGCAACCTGGCTTTGTCTCTTGCTCATCGGAGGATTTTTTTTTTCTTAAACTCGGAAAGAAAAAAAATAAAACCCCATCTGATCTATTTCCACCCTTTCTCTTAGTTTGCTTCTTGCTGCCACTCCAAACTCATACTTGTTCAGCTTTGCACTTTCACCCTGTGGAAAGTCTCATTAAAACCCCCGGATGAGAAACAATGAGGATACGAGCGAGCAACAGCCTGTAATATATCGCTCATATAACACTCATGTGCTATAATGCAGCACATTGTGCAGCAAACGCCCACACATTTTTTACAGTCCTGTTCACTTCTTCTGCTGCTCTGCACAGTCCATCATATATACAATCATGTCAGACTCTTATCTCGGCATCACATCGACTTGCTGCCTTCTTGTGTTGAATTTGTTTAGCATTTCCACCTTAAGCTATTGATTATCCCTTTCTGATGTAGTGCCAATTACGCCATTGATTGCATTCACACATTTGATTTAAGCTTTTATCCAAACTGCCGAAGTGCTACACTCAGCCCATTAAGCTGTAGGACCTTGATGATTCTGACATAACAATAGTAGGTGTATGATGAGAATAATTACAGTTTGTGTGTTTTTTTTCCCCTGGCATTGTTTGTGTGTTTTGTTGTTTTAATCGTCACTCGCTCCGCTTCTTTCTATTTTACCTGCTGTAAAAATTTCTCCCCATGGGGAATAGCAGTCAATCAGTTGGAGAAGCATCTCAGTCTAACGTCAAATAAACTATATTTGGCTCCAGATTGGCTCCTAGACTCAAGGAGTCTCTGTATCTCTGCACATACACATACACACCCCCCTCTGTTTAACCCACACAAAGACAGAAACATATATCCCTTCATCTCTCAGTGTAGTTACATTTCTCTCTTTAAAGGGTGCTTTTTGTAAGAATTGGCCACCTGTCGAGTTTGTACTCCAAACAAATTGGGGGCAGCATAGCACCAGAAAGTTGGGGCGTACACCACTATCTTAAGAAACAGGGAAATGTATAGTCCCTAGCCAATTAACAGCTGTTTACTTCAGCATCGCACTTCATCCTGTTACTGGCCAAAAGAGCTGTTTCCAGCAGTACAAAGCAAAGTGTTCACTCTTGTTTTACTTCTGAGCTCTGAGTTTCAGAGTCGTTATGGCCACTTGTGGGTCGTTGACCCAATCGGCCTTCATGTGGGATGTTAGGGCTTGGTGAGCCCAGCTATGAACGGTTGTCTGGGGAGGTAACTCGGTACTGCATTGTAGGTAGGTGATGAGTAATGTCGAGGGCCACCTCCTCTGTTCAAAGACAGTCGTACCAGTTTGACATAGATGGATTCCTTTACACCTCTTTCAAACCATCTGTCTTCTCTGGCCAAGATGTTTACATTGTTGTCCTCAAAGGAATGATTTTTCTCCTTCAGATGTAAGTCGGCAGCAGCGTCTTGACCTGAGGAGTTGGCCCTCCTGTGTTGCGCCATTCGTTTATGGAGAGGTTGTTTTGTCTCCCTAGTGTACACATCTGTGCAGTCCTGGCTGCGTTGAACAGCATAAACTACATTACTCTGCTTATGCCTGGGTGTTTTGTCCTGAGGATGGACAAGTTTCTGCCTCAGCGTGTTGGTAGGTTTGAAGTGGACCGGGATATGATGTTTATTAAATTAAATTATTAAAATACTCCTGAGTTTCTCAGATATTCCTGCGACATAAGGAATGACGATGTTGTTACGTTTTTCCGTCTTTCTCCTTCCCCTCTGTCTTAGCGGGCATGGTCTCAGCCTGATGGTTTAGGGTTCTGATGACCCCCAGCTTGTGCTCCAGTGGGTGTTGAGAGTCGAACAGCAAGTATTGATCTGTGTGTGTAGGTTTTCTGTACACCTCAATGTTGAGGCTTCTGTCTTCTTCAGTGTGTACTGCACAGTCCAAGAAGGGCAGACGACCCTGAAACTCAGAGCTCACGTGACCTTAACGACTCTGTAAGGACACTCCCACACAGAGTTTATAAGCCTGCAACTCCCCTCCTGTTAGTTAGAACTGAAGAAGGATGAGAGGTGAAACGTCTTCAAGAAACTGAAACACGTCCAGCTGCCTACGATACAGCACTTAGAATTACCATGACCTGGATGACTGAGAACCTTCATCAACATGTTCATTTTTCAAATGTTTTGGACTTAAATACATACAGCTCCTCTAAACCACACACACACACACACACACACACACACACACACACACACACACACACACACACACACACACACACACACACATCATACTCAACCCCATGGCCTGATATGTGTCACATGACCGCCCAGTGGAGGAGGGGAAAGGAAGACCTCAGCTTAATTAGACTGAGAACAATCAGACAAGATGGAGGAGGACATTGTTGTCTGGCGCCTTACTGTTTCTCAGCTCCTGCAGGCTCATCTGTCTCACACACACAAACACACACACACACACATACTCTGAACATAAAATACATACCTTGTTTGTTTTGGTATTATGTATTTGGTTTTATTTTGGTATTTGTTTTCGGATGGTTAGAAAATCTGCCAGTGCCACATGATCCTAAAGTGTTAAAGCTTTAATCCTTTTAGGATTTCAGTCCTGGTTGTTTAGGCAACACCTGTGGTTACCATGGTAATCAATGGTGGCTTAATACTACAGCAAACACTACTTGAGCCGTGACTTTGTAGTGGAATCATTTTAGAGGCACCACCTCCAAAGAGGAAATTGAAATACAAATCAATAAATTCTTAAGTTATCAACCAAATATCTAAAAGTGTGACTTCTCGATTAAATTGATCTCCATTCTCCACTTCAAAGGAATACGCAGACCCATGACTGGGTCTAAATTAAAATGTTTATTAACTGGGTAAATTTTAGCACAAATGATTTAAATGAAATGATTATCAGATATGAAGAGAATTGAATGAGGAAATGGGGAATGGTGGCGGAAATAATCTGTTCGATACGGATTCTAGTCACTAATCATTACTGTCAATAAGATTATTATTATTATTATTAGATTATTTTGACATCAACCCAGTCATGAGCAGCTTGAGAGGATGGTACAGCCTACTTTTAGATGTGAAAGCCGATCCGGATTTGAGAACTCGGTCAGAACCAAGGCAATGGATGCGGTGGACGGAACCACCTCACGGCGAACTCTGGTGGTTTGGCGTTGGAAGTCTCCCTGGGTTGATGACAAAATTATTGATCCGGTGCTATTGGCTTTGCCGGGTAACTGAAAAAGATTTGGTGCTGGTCGAATGACACAAAACTTTCAAAGTCTTTGGAAAAAAAAAAGCAAGATTGTGTAAAACTGGTAGCAAAGTTATAATTAAGTCAGTTGGCGTTGAAACTTGGTTATCAAATGAAGAAAAACAGAATAGAACTAGCGCGCAAAACAAAAAGGAGCAAAAAACTACACAAGTAACAAGCGTATTTATAACATGTGGCAGTATTTGTCATATGTTATAAATGCAATGAAAATCTTAAATGAATAACTCAGGCTTGGAAAGTGTTAGAATAATGGGATTTCATTTACCTTGAACAAGAATTTGAACTGAATGTGATGAGCATAGTGACAAATGAATAAAACAATCACTTCATACTGATTTCAAAGGTTGCTGCGAGGGTAGAAGCATTTCCGTTGGTATGCAGGCAGATTTACAGCCCCTGGTCTTATCTGTCAGGCTCCCCTGTAAAGAAAAACGGGGGAATCTTCAAAGTCCCATTTGCTGGTGTCAGGGCTGTTGCAGATAGAAATTCACACTGGGGTGTCACTTACAGTCTGTTTGATGTGTTTACAACCATTAGTTAAACAGTCAATATCAATTTAAAGATTTGGTCTGATTTTTCCCAACTGTAAGACAGACTTCATCTCCGTCCTGTGGGTGTCAGTTGTCCTTTTGGCCCCAGATAATCTCACCAGGAGTTGTTAAGCCTGTCCTAATGTTGCTTTTAAAATTAAATCGACAGGAATTGCAACCACGAGCTGATACCATGCTGCACATGCCGGGAGCAGTGTTTTTACACAAGAGCACCACTTGGCGATGCCTCGGCCTGCTCAGTCGTCTCCTGGATCCACATATATTATAATTTGTATCAGATATTCTGTCAGTGTATATGCGACATGTATTGCATGCCGTCCGTCCTGGGAGAGGGATCCCTCCTCTGTGGCTCCTCCTGAGGTTTCTTCCATCTCTTTTTTTTCCCTGTTAAAAGGTTTTTTTTTTTCTCAATATGGCCAGTGTTTCCTCATTCGAATCGAGGGTCTAAGGACAGAGGATGTTGTTTCACTGTGAAGTTTGTAAAGCCCACTGAGGCAATGTGATTGTGATTTTGGGCTATATAAATAAAATTGATTTGATTTGAATTGAAGAGCAAAAAGCAGTAAAATGACATATTTGAGGTTTCAGCTCTTAATGTAACAACCTACTGAGGAGGAAAAGTGCAGAAATGACAGTTTTCTTGTTTTGTAGATGCATTTTTGACGACTGATCGTTAACCACGGTGACAAACGCCCTCCCTGTGACTGCTTCACAATAAAATCACCCAGTGTTTTGTCATATAAAAGCTTCTAGTATGAAGCAGAGACAGTAGGCTGTTGTGTTTGCATTAGCAGTAAGTTAATACAGCTCTGACATGGTGTAAAGAGAGTGAACATTTAATAATGAGGCTGATATCAATGAGATAAAAAATTGCTCTTATTTGGATTAAATGCTTGCACTGTTCAAATCTTCCCACAAGAGAATGGCGGAGTCTACCACTGCCATTTAAGACTACTAGGTAGATAACCATAAAGGTACAATATCTAAGATAGTTGAATGTTGAGTGTCATTATGTGGTCATCAAGTACAGAAACTTTGGGTTGGTGGCTTGCCCAACCAACAGTGTCTGTATTTGACGAACTAGGAATGAGATGAATTGCTTATTGCATATTTAAAGGCATTTAAAATGCATAACATAAAATTAAACAAAAGAATCTTAAAACTAAAACTACATCAGTGCTAATCGAAATACAACAAAAGCATTTTTCATTACCCTATTTGTGAATAAGCTTTGAAGGCTAGTATTTACAGGGAATGCCAAAAATTCAAGGTGTCTGGTATCAGTCAAGCTGAGGCTCTATATGACAGGCACATGTGTGAGCGTGTTTGTTCTCATGAGTATTTACTGACATAAATCTACACGCCCCTTGCCTGAGGGATGGTAGGATCATCAAAGATTGACAGACAGAAGAAGACAGACAGCAACATCAACAGCAGGCCCACATGATGATAGATAGCCCTGTCCACGCCGCTGACAAGTCCAATCATCTGCCAGTCGCCAACAAGGCCGACAAGAAGCAGATGATGTCAGTTTCCCCCTCCGTATTGAGTTATCAGGTTGATTGAGTGTAATTGAGCGATGCATCGGAGTGCAGAGAGAAGACATCAAGCCTCTGGAGGGACTGGAGGAGGAGGAAGGGTGTTTCAGGAACCAGGAAATGCTGTATGGCACCAGAGCCATGAGATTAGCACAGTCAACGACTCTGCCTCGTAATCAATTAATAGGACTGATTGAGCCCCTCGCAGGATGAAAATTCTGAGTCACACGAAGATTTCTTATCCCTCTTATTTGCTGTCAATGCTGTCATGAGTGCTGTCTTTTTTTGTTGACACTGTTAGTGAAAATTCTACTTAATGTTTGTTGTGTTGGGTGGTGGTGTTGTACTTGTATCTACAGTAGTAGGCTTCCAGGACTGTGAATGTGACGATCACAAAAAAAAAACCCAACACAGCTCCTTTGATTTATGACTTGCCAGTTTTGAAACTTGAAGAGCTCCATTCCTCATGTTTAATATAGTGTTGCAGGGGGACATTACCAGCTCAACTCTGAACATTAATGGTTTCTCTGTTTCCTTTCACATAAAAGCATAATAAAGCCTGTGAATATGTAAATTGACAAAGACAGCCCCAACCAAACCAACTCTTTCTCTTCTCGGCCTAGTTGCAGTGAACCTCTTCTGTCCTCTTAAATGGAGATCAGTCTCATCGCACAACTCGGACTGCTGTTCCGTTTTCAGGGCTCAGTTTAGTGATGAAGAAAGAACTTCGAGGCATCGTTTTCTGCTTGTGTTTCTCTCTTTATTCTCACAATTTCTCCACCCACCCACACACAAAAGTCCCCTCTACTCCCCTCTTCCTGGCATTCATAGTACTCATGAATAAATCTGCACAAAGGTCTTCAGAAAACATCTCACTTATTGCATATTTGACTCCATCATTTCCTTGTCTTTTCAGTTTTATTTTGTCAATTCGAAGCTGCACATTCATTGACTGCGCTATTTTCTTAAAACACACATTCCAACTGAAACTGGGACTGACAGCCAAAAAGATGCCGAGATGATGAGAGATGAGAGAGTGTGTGTTTGCTTACAAACAGAGTATAAGCCTGTTTTACTTCAAATATGACACGTACACGCACGACTTTAAAGGGACAGTGTGCTGATTTCAAAGTCTGTTTACAGATGTTGGGGAGTACCACCGTATATTTAAAAAAAAAACTTTTGTGGCTCAAGAAATGGTTATTGATACATGGAAAAATTGGTGAAGACAAGTTTGAAAAGGAAAAAAATCAGTCCTGTGGAAAAGTGAGCTCACCAGCCCTCTGTAGCCAACTCCTTATGTTGGGTTGACGCTAGCGGCTCAAGGCTACATTTGATGCTACTTGCATAACACACCCAAGTCTCGGACTGTCGGTGGTCGACTTGCATTCTGGGTAATGCAGTTCCGAGGTTTTGACAAAGAAGAAGAATCTGTGTGGAATAGGGCCTTCATGATATCATATTTTCACTTGACGATTATCGCGGCCATCATAATTTTGTTTATCACGTGTTTTGTCTGTTTTTTTGTCAAATGAATGACATTTGTCTTATGAGTGTAGGGAGGTGGAGAGAGAGTCTATGTAACCTCAAATGTCTGTCGTTTTGGCATGATTTTGCACCACAGAAGTAAATAAATGAGTAGCACACACACCAGATCCATGTCACACACTAGCTAGCTAACAGTTAACTTTGACTGCAGCTTTTTCTTCTTCTTTTTCCGTTGTATGGCAACCAGTATTGAGGCTCTTTACCACGAGAACAAAGCAAGAAGCGAGAACAGAAAGAAACAGAAACATTTTAAGAGGCACTGGATTATTTACATGATATTATAACATGTATTTTATTTTTAAAATATTATGGTTATTGTCAATACTGGTAATCTGCGACAACCCTAGTGCTGAATAAAAAAATGAATCTCTTGTTCTGCTGCTGCATCGGATTTGACCCTTGTTTTTTACTGTCCATCATTAACACCTCAATGTTTTGGTACTGCAATGCTACCTCAGTACATTTCAAAGGGTGTTGGTTGGTGTGGTAAGTACACGGGGAAGATTGTATTGATACGTATTTCAGTTTCATGTTTTGCTTGACCGTGTTTATTATTTCCTAAATGGTAAAAGAGTATATCAGAATAGAAACCTTAATAGGCCTGTAATGTGGGGTTTCAGCAGAAATTGAAACAAAACACTGAAAACAAAAATGGTCTTGCATAATGACCTATGACTCTGTCAGCATTTTTTCTCATGAATATTTTTATTATTGAATTATCGGCAGCGAGACCATCATCATCTCAATACATATCCACACACATCGAGCTGCCTTCACAGGCGACTCTTTGTATGCCTCCATTCTCACCAGGTATTGTGAGGTGGCGCGCAAATGTAATGCCGCTCAGTCATTGCAAGCACTAATGGACCAAGCGTGTGTTTTTTGTTGTGAAAACCTTTTGAAGTGAGAGTGCCTCGCAATGGAATACAGGTAGCACCACAGTAGCCTCATTATGCAAAATATCTGCATCTAAACATGCAAATAATTCAGACAGGACCTTGACATTTTGATTGTCACATGTTGTCAGCCCTAAGGTTCGAGAGAGCACACTAAATCTATCTATCTATCTATCTATCTATCTATCTATCTATCTATCTATCTATCTATCTATCTATCTATCTATCTATCTATCTATCTATCTATCTATGACATCTCATTCACAATGATGAGTTGACAATGACTCATGACTATATGCATGATATACAAACATACATCAATCCAACACCAAAATGTCAGTCCATTGCCCAAAATGCCATATGTGCTAAGTCGAAGGTTTAATGCAGAACGTTTGACATTCTCTCCCTTTTACTTTTTAACTAAACGTAACAGCCTCCTATCTCTTGCTCTTCAGACACTCTCTCAGTGCCTCGCTGGTCCCCGCAGATTCCCCGAAGAGATCTGGGAAACTCAATAAAACACAGGTAGGCCTGAAGGACAGTGTGTGGGTGAGTGACTGTGTGTGTGTGTGTGTGTGTGAGGGAGAGAGTTTGCCTATGCGCATAAACTCATCCGTCATAGAATGCCAGTCCAATTAAAAAGGGCCTCTTGTATAACTCATCTCAATTCTCTTCCTCTCGTTGTCTGCCTTTCTCCGTCTCTCTCTTCACCTGCTTGACTCTAAACGCGAGTGATCTAAAAAGTAAAACAATACTGTATTAGTTGTGGGATCTCAGCAACCTCCAGAACGTGGGTGTTTTGCCTGCTGAAAGTCAGCGAGGTGCAGAGAGAAGCTCTGAGCCTCGTCATACGCAGCCAAACTGAGCGCGAGTGTAATTTATAGAGCAGTTGTTTGAAGATTAAGGTTGGTTTTAAGAGAAATGCTATTATTCCATCCAGCAATCTCCTCGACGTGCCAATTTGCATATTTCAAACGTGTGCCCTCGATCGCATTATTGGCCTGTTAAGATAAGTGCATTTGTGTCGCTGGTACACAATGTGCCGCTCTGGCTTTAGAGCCTCTGCTGTGCTGAAAGAAAATTTCTTTATGCAGAGTATGCCCTTAATGTCACATTGCTGTTCATATTTGACAGCAGAGTCCACTAAAAAAAACGTGTCAGGGGTTGGATTGAGTCGTGCCTCTCAATTGAAGTGAAGGAGGGGCCTAATAAAGAGATTTGGACTCTGTCAAAATACATTAGTCACCTGCCATTAGCCAGCGAGCGGCTCGGCTGGCACCCAGGCGTCGCATCAGTAAATACTGCCAATGGTCGCATACGTGCTGGAACCTCTCAGTCAATCTATGCAGGGAATTGGCTGCTACTGCGGAGCACAATGTGGATTTGTTTGTTTGAGAAGAGACTGTGTTGGACCCTTTAAGAGTGGCATAGGCCTCCGAGCTCCCATCACTCGGACTGATCATTGTATTGATGTAAACCCTGTGGCCTCTGTCCTGCGCTGCAGAGCGTCTGCGTTAAGATGTTCATTCGCACAGG
This sequence comes from Pagrus major, assembly GCF_040436345.1. Taxonomy (NCBI): domain Eukaryota; kingdom Metazoa; phylum Chordata; class Actinopteri; order Spariformes; family Sparidae; genus Pagrus; species Pagrus major. The sequence goes on from NC_133219.1 coordinate 20,113,919, forward strand.
GTCACTGAAAGATGAAAATGAAATGGGCCATAATTAAATCAGCAGGTGAGGGAGATTAGGAAAGCAAATACTTTCACAGAAGTAGCTCCTCCAGGCATCTATTATCCTCACGGAAAGGTTACGCAGGGAATGTGAGGCCCTGGTTGGCGAAAGCTGTCTGTCAGAATGAGACTGTTAGGTAAAGGTAAAAAGTCAGAAGCAATGTTATCACGGCAAACACCAGCTCTAAAATGTCACATATGGTAGATGTGCAAGCCGAAAGTGATGTCATGACTTAACAGCCTTATCTCCCTCTCTCTTCTCTTGCCTGCAGGTTTTCCACAAAGTACTGGATGTCCCAGACATGCATAGTATGTGGAAAGGGAATGTTGTTTGGACTGAAATGTAAAAACTGCAAGTAGGTACCGACACTGGTTTTCGACTGTACTGATTTGTGTCTGATCACAGATATCTCTCATTAAGTTAGTGTGGGCTCTTGCCTGTTTTTTGTTTGTTTTTCCCTTTTGATTTTTTTTTTTTTGAGTTTTTCGAGGTGACATGAACTCTTTTGTTTTCATGTCACTTGAATAAATTAGCAATTAGCATCTCTTGTCCGTTTTTCTACATGTTAATGCTCCCACTTTGCAACGGTTTCATCCTTGTGTAAATAATCTAACAACAACAAGTAAACACTCTGTGAAAGTTCCTGTCCTTTTTTTGTGCACTCAGGCTGAAGTGCCACAACAAATGCACCAAAGAAGCCCCACCTTGCCATTTACTGATCATACAGCGAGGCGGACGAGAATCCCTCAAAGGTACTTTTTGACTGCACAACTCACCAGAACTCCGGTTCTTAAAGCATTTTCAGCTTGTGTGGATGCCTCCTTACCTTATTTGAGGGCGCTAAGTTGAACGCACTTTGACACAAGCCTCTCCCAAAAGAAGACATGTGCCCCTCTGTAATGATAAACAGGCTTTCCAATAATCCCAAAGTTGACTGATTTACATGTTGTGTCCGAGCTGCCAGCTAACTGCTGTTAGCTTTGCCTACATTCAGGACTCACGTGGTTTTGTGGGCGGGCGGCTTGTTACTTCTCATCATCATGTTAACAAAAGTAATATAATGTCTAATTTAGCTGACAGATATTTATTTTTGAACACTGGCCATTACTAAAACTATCCCAAACCGAACTCAGTTTTCAGTCGAGGCCTCATTTAAAAAAGTTAAAGAGCCTGTGACAGATAGGAGGTTATCTGCTGATTAATTAAGCCACTTAGGTTTGACAGAAGTGACTGCGTCATGCACCGTTTGTACTGACACAGACTGAACTGAAAAAATTCCCATTATCTGCTATCAGAATTGAGATTCTTCTGTCCTTTCTCTTCTTCCCGCCCTGCCTCCGTTTCTCCTCCAAATAAGACCACCAAGGAACAACTCAAGGTAAAGAACACTAATTAGTCTTCTTCTACCCTGCTTTAGTCAGAGAAAGTGACAGTTTTCTTAATGACATAGTTTGCTTCAGGAAAGTTTTTTTTAATGAAGTGTCTGTATGCGATAACAAATGGATGGTGTTCAAGAAAGGGCAGTTTGTTCATTTTCACATGAGAAGCAGGGCCTGATAAAGAATTTCTTCTAATTTTCCTAAAGCTATTAGGCGAGTGTTGTTTAATTTCAGTCTCCCGCAGTGCTTCATTGTTCCTGTGTGCTTTTTTTCTATAGTAGCTCGTCTGGTACGGACCGAATCAGTGCCATGTGACATCAACAACCCGCTCAGGTACACAGACCTGCACATCAGTCAGACGCTCCCCAAAACCAACAAAATCAACAAGGTAAGTAATAAAAATAAACCGTGTATTACAATCTGTGTGTAACCTGTCCTACATATTACATTTCTTCCATTTTTGGGGGCAGGAAAATGGTTATGAGTCATCCTGTCTGTCCCAGGGGATCATGAAACCGTACGAAAATATCTTCAGCAGTATTGATGTTTGCACAGATGGATTTGTTGTCATACATTGGATATTTTGCAGCACATCTAAAAATTTCTCAGTTCCAGGGAAGAAAGAAAGTTTATCACAGGATTCCTGTGGTGGTAACACAGTGATGGGAATCTTGTGAACCAAATGTGAATGCTCAGAAAGAAAACGTGTGTAAAAATAACACTAAACACAAATAAGACCTTTACAAATACACGACTTCTGATGCTAAAGGATTACCAGATCATGTGGAAATCTTTTTGTAAAGTCTTGCTGTTCTCTGCAATTTCAAACTGCCATGTAGGTAATTGTGGAGACGAGATACGCTTCAACATCATATATGTTAACATGACGACATCATAGTATAGTGTTTTGTTATATGTGGAAAGTGAAGTGGAAATCATCAAGATACATTTTTCTTAACTCACAGCTAGATACTTCCTTTACCTAATGAATTATGATCCACTGCCTGAGATATGTGCTCATGATATGATGATGCCTCTCATCCAAAACAACGTCCCAGACCCTTGCTTTTGAATTTTATTAGTCGGACTGCACCTTTGGATTACTGATTATTGTGACTTTAATTTGTGTTTTTAAGGAGGCATTTTGATTCCTTTGTGGAATTAGTCCACTGTAGTGTGTGCTTACGGTTCTTTTTGTAACTCGGAGCTACTGCTTGTTGGGTTCTGCATAAAGTGCCGCAGGAATGAGTCCTAAAACGTGGAAATAAGTTTGCACTGTTGCACTTATTCTTGAAGTCAATGACATTCAGTCAATTAAATTTGAATGAGTTTTCGGTTAGTTGCCTGAAATAAGGTCTGTGGTTACACAAGCTTAGGAGATTTTCCCGTTTTGACCCCAGGTTTTTTTTAGAGCAGGATATTTTCTAAACCTTTCGTAATCTCTCATGTGACTCAGCTTGGTGAATATATGATTGTTTGGATTAAGATAAATATGACTTCTCTTACTTTCTGCTTTCATTTGTCAAATGATTTATTGCTTCCTGGGGCTGATGATAATTTCCAGTTCAAGTGCAAACTTATTTGGGCAGATAAAATTGCATATACTTTACATCAGTCCAGACCATTCCTCAAAACAAAACCTAAATATTAAGATTGATTGCCCACCCTCAAGGCACCCATCGATTTGGCTTTATTTCAGTGGGCTGCGAAAATCAACTTGCTGAGACTTGAAACTTGCTCCAGGAAGATAATCCATTAGATTGTCCTGATTATTTTTGTTATATTATTGTCATCATTCAATGATGCTTTGATGTTTAAGACTCAAGACTTGGCTGCCGAAGAGGAGAAAATCTATAATTTCTTCCACAACACTACTGTAATGTCTGCTTCTGTCGTTTGGATTACATTTTCAGACTATGTAATTAATTAAGTGCTTTTCCTGAATAGAAGTGATTATTTGTGGTTGATTAGACTCCATTATGAAATCACTGCGTTAAGCCAATATTTGAATTGAAATTGGAGTGGAGTCTAGACAGTCGTGGGGGATGTAAAAATGATTCTTTTTTAACAAAGAGACCTCTTACAGAAGTCAAAATCTGTTAACAGATGTGACAGATAAGTGAGGAGCTCATTGGAATAGATCTGGAGGTCAGGCTGGAGCGGCTGTGATTAACCTAGAAGGAGGTGGAAACTGTCACAGCAAAAAGATGATTCATTTACATTCAAATATGTTGAGAGTGTTTCTCAGTTTTAGCAAACTTTATATTTGGGGATGTTGGAGCATCCTTTAATGCACCACTGATGGGAGTTTTTAAAATGCTTCCTGTTGGCAATTGCAGCTCCACACGATTATAACGTAACTTTGTCAAAAAAGTAAGGCCAGCATATTGCTCACTGTGATGGATTACCTCTGTCAGGCAATTTTCAAGTCCCTGCAAGTTGATTTTCATATTGTACTGAAATTAATGAAAACCAAGTGCTGCCTCGAAGGTAGAAAATCAATCTAGAAACTTGTGGTATGATTCATAAAGAGGACAACAATAAGTAGTGCAAGCTGACTAAAACTTGCAAAATCACCAGTATTGAGGTTCAAGTAAAGCTTCTGCTGACCGTTCTCTTTTCTGTCTCTTCTCAGGATCACATCCCAGTCCCGTACCAACCAGACTCCAGCAGTAATCCCTCATCCACCACCTCCTCCACCCCATCCTCCCCAGCTCCTCCCCTGCCCAGCAGTGCGACGCCCCCATCACCACTACATCCCTCCCCACAGTCAGCACGGCAACAGAAACAGTTCAACTTGACAGGTATTAGAATGTGCAAGACCTGAAAACACTCAAATTTAAATTTTCAGATAGACGTCCAAAAATGAGATGGGAATAAAGGAAAAAAGACACTTCTTGTAACTAATGGTTTTGTGTCATGATCATTACATTGGAATTTTTCTTCATTGTAAAGTAACTCGTATGTCTTTCATAATTACAGTGCAAACAGGCACCAATAACTCATATGGCTTTTGCTGCTATGCAAAAAGAGAGTCAGTTATGTGAGCTTGCTATTATACAGGACTGGCTCAACAAGGTTATGATTGATAGGTTTGATTGATAGGTTCTGGTGCATTTAACAAGACAAGGGCACATATGTGACTTGGTCTCACATGTGCAGTCACAGGTATGTAGTCTTTCTATGTACGCATGTTACAGGTAAAGAAAGGAACCTTCACACCTTTTTTTCCGGGAAGGTGTCCAATGATGGTTCACCGGAAGTAAGAAAAGAAAAACAATAGTAGTGCAAAAGCTGCTAACATAAAGCCAAACAAGACATAGTCTGCAGTCGAGCAAGGCACTTTAGGCTATACTACTACAGTGCTGCTTCGAGCCAATTGGAAGGGAACGTGAATGTCTGTACCAAATTTCAGGCAATCCATCCAACAATGATAGGACAAAAAAAACACAAATGTCAACCTAATGGTGGTGTTAGCGGAAAAAGTCAGGGGATCACGAAAGCTGCAGGATACCAAAAATGTCTTGAAATTTAAAGACAATCCATCCAATAATGTAATATATCAGTCAGGACCAGAATTGACTGATTGCTCCCCAAAAAACAGAACAATTTTATATTTAATACAACTATTTTTTTTCTTCATAAAAACTGTCCCAGAACAACTCATGTGCTTAACTTATAACTTGTACATAAATTAATGGTGTTTATGAGTAGCCTAATTTATTCTGAAAATAAAGATACAGTACTGCAGCCTGTACAGCGTGCCAGGTTAATTAGTGTAAAGACTGTGCTAAAAAAGCCTGCTGTTAGTTCAGAAATAGTTCTTTAAATGTGTGCTGTGAAGCAAAAGTGTGTCTCACAGTATAAATACTGACATAAGTCCACATTCCTTCAGATCAAACTCCAGCTCTTCTTTTGTCTCCTTCCACAGCCTCCAGTTACTTCAAATTCAAACAGCAGTTCATCTTTCCTGGTAAGTAATAATTGATCATTACCCATGATGCACTGCAACCAGCCCAGGATAAGTAAGGAGGCGGGGGACTCTTTTGATGTTGGAGGGTAATTTTCATCTGCTTACCATGGCCTGATTCAAGCCTCGGCCCCTACACCCACTCGTTGCTTGTCTCATTTGGGCTTCCTAATGATTTGTCAATGCCCAGACTCTTTGCTTTTGCCCACACATGTACCACACAGTCTTTGCTCATTTGGCAGGTTATTACAGCCGAGACAACCTGGAGTGGTGTGAGGATAACAATGAGGTGCAATTAAGGTTTTTGGAAATGCATAAATATACACCTTGCAGCATGGTAGCCAGGTTCTGATTTATTGTAGACACACATATTGTTGTCTTCGCCTACCTTAATGGGCTGCATAACAACATGGCTACACGCTACCACTTGCTGTTAGTCCAATCAATCTACAACCATTACATTGTAAATGGAGCTAATGCCGCATTCACAACATCTTGTTTAGAAAAGGAAACAAAAATCATTTACATAAGCCATCCACGGGTCAATAACAGTATTATTTAAGATGTATTTATTTCATGTGCATGCTTTCAGTCTCAAAAGGGGCTCGAGCGTATCCCAGGTTACATTTTTGGGTAAAAAGTAGGAAGGTCTGTCACAGGGATCACACCATTGGCCAATTTAGAGCCTCCAATCCTCCCGGCTTGCTGGTCTTTGGAGTAAATCCATGCGAACATCCATGCAGGCTCCACACAGAAAACAAAAGGTCGTCCTTCTCGCTGTGATGCGACGGTGCCAGCTACTAATGCACCGTGCCACGAAGGGAATGGTTTTTTTTGTGTGGCTCCCATTTTGTGTCACAAATTGTCGAAGTGCCAACACGGGTGGCAAGCGTGGCAGAGAATTCTCTGATGGCTTTCAGAGGAAGATACAACGCAACAGCTGACCTTACTCATCAAGAATAGAATAGAAAAGAGAATCCAACCTGCTGTTCTCCCTTTCTCTGATAATGTGACATGCTGTATGTGCTTTTATGGTGATCAAGTTAAATGTTTTTCCACATGCTGTAAAGACACATACTGTGATAGTACAGCATATCATGTTGGTATATATCAGCGCATATATTTTGTTTCTCTTGATACCACAGAGCCAGTGTCACATTTCACACCATGTGGGCATAATCTACACTGATTGTATTTCCATAAAAATAATGTCAAAAAAGGGACATTGTGATTCAATCTGGTGAGGAAAACATGAGTGTTTTCCATTGTACAGCTAACATTGTCTTTGCTGTTGTCTAATGCAAACCATAGAGAAATAAATACACGATAAAATGGTGTTGATTTAAGCATCCTGTCAGCAGAAAGTGCTTTGAAAATACATTTTCATCATAAAGTACGTTTACTTTGCTGCTGTTGATTCAATCATGTCAATGATTGAATAATGATAACAATAATTGTCAACAAGGGATTTGATATCGAGTTAATCAGAAGGGTTTTTTTGATTACACACCACCAGTACGTGTTAAAATGTACCAATGTGACCAACACAAATCCCAAAGTGGGAAGAAAGTGGGTTTCATAAAAAATATTTTCAGGGTGTCAGCCAGGCAATGTCTTTATAGGAATTACCTAGATGACTACCCCAGATGTAGTGGAGACTATATTTAAGACACCTTGGACGAGATGCATAAACGACATGTACACTAAAAAAATATGTATTTTCCCCAAACATTAACTGGTTTACTTAACGTGATTACTTAGTGGTATAGATGATATAAATAGCCTCAGCCGTACGTAATGGTTGTGCGTAATGGCGCTGTACTGATGTGACACAATCAGTTGTACTTTTTTTCACTGACAGGTCTAATGAGTGGTGGAGTGGGTGCCGGTATCGATATGCAAACAGATGTTCATGGGCGTTTCCACTGTGGGAGAGGAAATGAGGCTCGTGCACCCAGTTCTACAATGACTGAGATTTATAAAACAGAACACACACAGTTTAACAAAACTGACAAAACCAACATGCAACTTTACGTCTTTGTGCATCTGGCCCCAGGCTTCTTACATGGCATTAAGCAGTGTTTCAGAGGGAGGTGTGGTACCCCATGGTACCTTGGAAGATTGCAAACCCTGACTAAAATTGGGGTCATTCTGGACGCAAAGGGTTAACTGGAGCATCCGATTTCATCCATTAACAGCACCACTGCAGCACTAGACGGTTGTATCGTACGTGGGTAGGCTCTAATTATGTTTCCCACACTAACTGTGTGATTACTTTAATTAAGTGATATGAGCAACTGTGGGAAGGTTTACCTTGTCTCCTTCCATGCAATCGCCGTATTTAAGTTATTTTTTTCAAGATGTAATGGATAGTCTTCATAGCTGTGAGCAGAAGGTTTGCAGTGGAGATGGCTTTGCTTTGCATTTGCATTTGTGTGTCACTGAAAAGGCTCCTGAGCCGTTCTTTACAATCAGAAATGCCCAAGCTGACCTATCACCTTTTTTCCTGTCTCTACGTGGTATCTCTGTATCCACTGTGGAGTCACATTTATGCTACCTATTCTGTAGCTGATATCTTCCACTTCCTGTCTAAAACACATAAAGCAACAATAACCAGGTTAAAATGGTTTAATACTGAATGCAACCTTATTCTTATTTGTTGGTTTGACATTTTCTGCCTCTTTCTATTTCCAGATGTTGCTCCAGAAGCTCCCCCAAGCAGAGCACCGCAGGTCATCCTGCACCCTGTCCTGTCTGAACCAGGGTGAGTATAAACAAGTAATTCAATAAAACCACATGTCTACCTCTAAATAAATTAAGAATGTACTGATCTTAATCAAGCACATGTCTCTCTAAGTTATCCTCGTCTTATCTGCATGCTCCCTCTTCTCCTCCTCCCTCTCCTCCTTCTCTCTGTGGCTGCTGGTCAAAGGCCGAGTCAAACTTATTGGAGCACAGATATTTGGGTGACAATTTCAATGCGAGGGCCGACATGACGTATACTCAGAGACTAATGTTAGCATGGCCTTTAGTTCACGCTACACTTGGGATGCCAACTGGATTTCCACTGGCTCTTTGAGGAAGCCAGTGGTCACGGGAAAACAACCGGAAGAGGAGGAGGAGTGATGAGATGCCTTTCGACCCAGATGTTAATTAGATTAGGATATCAATCTATCACAAGAAACGGGAAAAAGAACCTCCATCTATAGGTGGATGGTCAATTGTGATGAAATATGGACTGCACCCATAGATTGCAATGGTTTAATCAATAGCAAATAATGCCACTGTTAATTTTATTTTCTAAATATCAACACGAGTCTTGAAAAGGTCCTAGATAGAGGAAGGCAAATCTTATGAGTTTTTGAATTAAAGTAAAGGGCATGAGACAGTATATGGTAGTGATGTATCGGATTTATAAAAGGTGTATTTGATGTCTTCATGCCAGCATGCTCCAGCAGCTGCCAGTTTCGAGATAAAAAAATGGAAAGCAACGTCTGGAAATAATAAGAAGCGGAAGAAAATATAGGACGACAAGTAACGACATGCATACATCACTGGGCTCCATATGTGTTTGAATAGAAGGTTATTGTGTGAGGTGTAGAGCTCCATTCATTACCATAATCATGTTTTGTATGTTCAGATTATATTCAGCCATTGCACTGTAAAGCTTTCCTTTCAGTTTTGCATAAGGTGCAAAATACGCATGGTCAGGTCTCTATATATAAACTGAGGCTGATTGTGAATAAGTTACAACTGTGTCGGCAGTTAATCTGTAGGAAAAGGAAAGTCGGTGAAGACAAAATGTACAGAAGATCCAGCTGTGATAAAACGATGTTTGTTGTCAAGCCTTCAACAAATTACAATTCCCATGTTGCTATGACAGTGATGGAAAGAGTACTGAAAGTCTGTCCTTGAGTACGAGTATAGTTAATTAACTGAAATATTACTCAATCACAAGTAAAACTACTCCAAAAAAGTAACTGTGGATTACATGGTGTAATGCATACTTAAGTAAGAGTACAATTAGAGAGTTGAAAATGACTTAATTACAGTAATTTAAGTAGCTTTATTTAGTAACCTTGGACCTTGGGTATAATTTTGTTGTTTGTAAACATTTAAATGCTGTTTTAATCTCTGCTTATTTAGCTACACTATATTTAGATACCGCTTTTGGGCCATGTTTCAGCTTCTGAATAACATTAATGTAAGAACCCATCTATATGCTGATACATTGTCAGGCTGAGAGGCCGGTGGAACAGGGTTTGTGGTGAAAAGTTAAACCAAGTATCTATTAAAGAAGGTAATCAACTGCCAAAATGTGATGCGTCTGTGTAAAGCTGCATCGGTAAAGACGAAAAAGGATTGGATTAAAGGGGCAAAAAAATCCCAGCCCAGTTGCCAGAATAAATGTTGGCAGTTTACATTGCTGCAAAGCACTGATACTCAATGTTCACATACTGCATGTGCGTCATCCGTATGATACTGACATTTCCTTTTCATATTATAACGTTAATGAGCTGACTATCAAGAGGTGGAGTGGTTGGCGGTGGATTCATCCAGTATTTTTGACAGAAAGGCTGGACATCTCCAGCTGTGTTTGTGGGGACAAAACCAGGTATTTTAAGCCAAAACAAAATCTTTTCCTCGCCACAACCAACTGCTTTTTGTTCTTAAACCTAACCAGACCATGAGCATGGCACTGTCACAACATATGATAGAAAATTGAACTTGAAGAAAGGTAAAGTTGCAATGTACAGAAATATAAAGTTTCAGGAACGTATGTTGCCAACAATTATTCTGGTGATTGAGTTGAGAATCCTTTCTGACCCAAAACATTTATGTCTTAAAGTCAGTTGCAACAGAACCGAATCCAGATTGACCTATGACTCATTTCACTATGATGAAAAGGTAAAGGGCTATAAAAATAGTGTTGAATTGCACACTTAACTTGGCAACACTGGAGGTTTCTTTTTGGTCATTGAATTTCTGGATGATGCTGATTTTTCTTTTTACAAGTATACTGCAGGAAGAAAATTCTCCTTGAGGTTTAAGGTTCAGCTTTATTGTCCTCAAACACTAAATGCAGTTCCAGCCACCTGTATGCTACAACATGTTTAAATATAAAATAAGCAATAAAAAAGTATAGAAAAGTATCACTAAAGGAATTGATTTCAGTCCTGCTTGCATGCTCGTAGGTGAGGGTAGAGAGAAAAAAACATACTAGGTGAACTGCTGATCCTGCTATGATCGACACCTCTAGTTTATATAGAGTATATACACAGATGCACAGTCTTGTGGATATCTGAGAATTTTACATATCCACAAGGCATGTGAGTATGTAAAATTACTCGTCAATGATTGATTGTTTTTGTTACATTCTTGGTATAAGATGTTGGTTCCAAGCCTGGAAAAGTCACAGAAACATCTTTCTTCATCCTTGAAGAGAAATAATCTTTGGACTAACTTGCAGCAAGTCACACAAAAAAAAAACAGTTGCAGTTCTCCTTTACACTAGCTCACTCCAAAGCTAACCTCTTTTCCGGGGGTTGGTTGAAACAATTTCCCCCACTTGGATCAGTCAATCGAAGCATCACATTATTTACCTTTGCTGCTCAGGAGCTGATAAAATACACCCCAGTGTATTCTGAATGAAGGCTGACACAACGGCTTAAAAGTTAGAAATGAGATAATGAACACAACTCTTGAAAAAAGGGTAAAAACAGACATGATCACCGAAGTCTCCACTCATTACTATATACAGTATTTAGCTGGGCAGTTTCACCATTTTAGTTTCCTTCCTTTTCTCACTCTCACAGTCTCTCCCTCTCCACCTTTTGACGAATCTGAATACATTAGCGCAGTTATGAAACCTGTATTCCTCTGATTTAATTAATGCTATTGTCCCTCCTTTCCCACATCTTTGTATGCTCTTGCAGTGGCAGCTGGCAGATTTCTTTTAGCCTTAATGGCCTCATCCCAGGGTTAATGAGGGCCTGTCTCAGACCCTAACACCCGGCAGGTACCGCTCATTAGAGCAGAGATTGAATCGCTGGTAGGAGCCCTTGGCGCCGCAGGAGTCACATATTATTTTATACACTGCCTCACCTGTGGTCTTTGCCCATGAGTCCACGATTGCTTTCCGAACCAGTGTTAATATACCACAGAGAGGTTGTGAGAGGTTACACGCTGCTGTTACACAGCCAGTTATGTGGACGGAGGAGGGTGGGTTTAAGAGGAGAAGTGGGTTCATTTGTATCGCGTCCTTGGCACCCACAGTGTGGGTGACGGTGTACATGCCGGGGTCAGAAATTAATAGGGGCTCGGGGCGCAAACACACTTGAAGGTTCATAAAGAGACTATGGAAAAAAAAAAGAAAAAATACGGTCAGAAGATACCACCAGTAATTAGGAGCCCTTTGTTACATTAAGTCTTGTTCACATTTTATTAATTTATGTGTCGTATAGTCCAGATGTGAATGTGCTCTTGCCACCTGTGGACCACTGCAGGTGATCTACAGTATAAAAGCCTCTAGGCCCGTAATCTCAGCATGAAAATACTGAGTAATTTTTAGGAGCTAGATACTATTTAATAATAATCAACAAACAAGAAACCATCTTGCGATGGTACCACAGCAGCCGTGTCTTTGTGTATGATGCAATGGACTACATCACGGCTGGTAATAAAATCTGGAGGATAGCCTTGTTGGAAACCAAGGAGGGAAATGTAACTATTATTTTCTGTAACGTCAATAACAGTTTGTTAATCCCATTGAAAATGGCTCTTCTCATCGTCATTAAAATGGCCTCAGTATTGGACCTCAAAAAAAGAAGAACAAAGGGATTCTGAACAGAATGTCTTTGCTGATGACAGCTTCAAAATCAGTTTAATTGCATTGTGTGAAAGTGTTCTGGTACACAAAAAGACTCAAATCAATAGCAAGCGTTGAGAGAGTCCAGTCCCTCAGAGTTTCAGCGGTGATAGCAGATTCAAGGTTTCAGTTCTCTTTAACTATTCCAGACATGGGTGTAATCAATGAGCAGCAACCCACAGCCTGCAACCATTAAGGTCCACATAGAGACCAGCCCTGACCACTCACAGGCGTGCGTCCCAGGTGAAGCTCTACCACCATCTTAAATCGATCTGTATATACACACTTATACGCGCAAGATGCACAGTTAATTTATCAATCATACATCTATATTCCAAAAATATTTGTGCATTCAGTTTAAAGGAGAAATCCACCAATTTTACACAGCAAAGTCTATTGTACTACTGCACATGTGGAAAAATGTCTTTTGTAGCTCAAGAGGAAGTTGTGCCAGATCTAAGAAAATCGCCTCAAGTGATGTCACTGGAGTTACCATCATTTGGGGCTGAAGACTAGAAGTTTGAAAATGAAACGAATGGTGTTCGAGTTGCATTGTGGGTCTATTTTTACAGACATGTTATCGCGGGTTCTGCCGCCTCGATTTAAATCCTTTTCGAAAGGATAGTTTAAATTGTGAGTTGGAATCAATGACGTATACTTTAAAAGGAACAGCTCATCCAAAAATGAAAATTCAGTCATTATCAACTCAACCCCATGCGTATGGAAAGTTGGTTAAAGTTTCACATTATGCTGAATGTTTCTGGAGCTCCGAAGCGACACAGCATTCTCCTAAACAACTGAAGTAGCTGGGAACTTGTTTTGAAATGTAAAAAAAAACAACTGAAAGAACATAATAAGGCTCCATATGGCTCATCCAGCGTAATTCAAGTCTCCAATAGCCCTGAGATCCCAAGTTGATTGGAAAAGATGTTATCTGAGTGACTTTTCTTTCACAATCTCTGATCCTAGAGGGAGTGGAAACTATAACTGCTCTAAATAACTTACATAGCTGGTACTAAATAAATCTTTTTGGGGGCATCAATTGAGACAACATTATCAGAAAACTAGAGATCAAAAACGGATCGGTCACACTCTATTAGGGTAATAAAGAATGAAAACAGCGTTTAAAAACCTTTATCAGTGAAGCAAAAATATATTACAGGCTCGTTAGTTGGATTTATGAAAGGAAACCTACTTTGTTTTCCTTGTTTTCTCTTGGATTAATTTCTACTTTTTTTCTTCTTGCTTTTAGGAATGAGGGCAACCCTTTACTTCAAATCGAAGTCGAACCTACATCAGACGTGAGTCCTTCTTTTGATCTCCAACTGTGACCTTTGTGATGCTTTTGGATGTATGTGAGTGTAAGCTTTTCATTCATCCCGTTGTTTTTCTCCACGTTTTTGTCAGTAATTTCGGACTGAAATTACTCGTCAGTCCAAATGAAGACAAAATGCAGCTGTCACCTTCACTCGTCGCATTTGTCATTTGCGTTGTTCTCTCATTTAGCATAATTTGGCTCGGCTCTGGAGCCTCGTGGTGAGTTATGCGTCGAAAGCAGCAAGAAGGAAACAGAAACGCAGCTTCACTGATCGCCATCGCTGTTCCTGCAACAATGATATATTTTGAGACAAAATTGGATGCAGATTGCTTTGAATGATATTCCAACAGGCATCTTTGAATAGGTCGCTTTCACCTGCTTTTTCTACTGCGGTACATTATATTTAAAATCAAATCAGACTTAGTCTGCCAGTTTTCCCCTGTGGCTGTTTTCCCCTTTCATAAATAGTAAAAAGTTTTATTGGCACACAGCTTGAGAGAAATTAGATGCTATTTTTTTTAAAGTTCTCATTTTATTGTTATTTCGTTTTTGATCATGATAGTGGATAGAGACAGGATAGGCAGAGGGGAGAGAGAAGGGATGACAGAGAGCATATTTACAATTATGAGGACAGAAATAATATGATGGCACAAGACATTACAGTCAGTAGATAAACAACTATGCATGTATCTTACCTCTGACATTCCTACTTGGTTCGGAGGAGGTTTTAGCAGATTGTAATCTTCAAGCTGCTGAATGGCATTTGTCTGAATATAAGCATTTACCACCTCTTTCTGTGGTTTAAGGGCATTTTAATCAGCTTGCATACTTCCAAATCTGTAAATCTGTGAAATTCAGGCCAACAGCCACCAAACAACATTTCAATTGTACCTTTTCACAGAACGAGGAGGGCAACGACGAGGACTCCGGCGACGAGTTTGAGGAGATGAACCTGTCGCTCCTGTCGGCTCGTAACTTCCCACGCAAGGCCAGCCAGACCAGCATCTTCCTGCAGGAGTGGGACATACCATTCGAGCAGCTGGAGATCGGGGAGATGATCGGCAAGGGGCGTTTCGGCAAAGTTTTCCACGGACGCTGGCACGGCGAGGTGGCCATCCGCTTGATCGACATCGAGCGCGACAACGAGGACCAGCTCAAGGCCTTCAAGCGTGAGGTGATGGCCTACCGCAACACCCGCCACGAGAATGTGGTGCTGTTTATGGGGGCGTGCATGAGCCCACCACATCTGGCCATCATCACCAGGTAAGGATTCAAGTCTCATGTATTGTATTGTGCTGCATAAACATTCTACTAGAAAAGTTGAATGCTATTATCAAAGCAGTATATTATGAGTTGAACTTCCAGACAGCTTCCAGACTCATCCCAGCTACTGGAGATAACTCCGACAGCAGTGGAGATGTTGGGTTTATTTTCTTTTTCAGGTATCCTTTATAGGTTTTGTAGGGAAGAGGGTTTACACGTGTGGTTCTCAGTCATCCAGGTCATGGTAATTCTGACTGCTGTATCGTAGGCAACAGGATGTGTTTCAGTTTCTTGAAGACATTTCACCTCTCATCCAAGAGGCTTGTTCAGTTCTAACTAACTGGAGGGGAGTTGCAGGCTTTTCGGTGGAAGAACTAAACCCAACAGAACTGGAAACATTGCCAGAGACCCTTTATTGATTTGTTTGAGAAGATGGTTTGTTCAGGGGGGGGATTTGATCTTGTGTTGTTTATTGTTGAATCCCCTGATGGTGGTATTGTTTTTATTGAATCCTGGAATCTTTATTTTTGGTGAATATTATTGGAACTTGCCTAACCCTAACGCGCAAAAAACCCAGCAGCATAAATTCAAGGTGTTGTTGTAAATCTATCTTATAAAAGAAGAATTTTAAAAAAATAAATAACAGGTGTCAGGCCATAAAATCCATGATCTATTGATCTTTACAAAGCCAGATGTCATAGTTAAACAATGGCACAGCCATTGGTGCAAAAAGAAGAAAAGTTTAGATCGAATCGAATCGTGGATTTGGAGAATAATGACACCCCTAACAGATTATAAGTGTGGATAAAACCTAACACTACAAAATGTTTTGGCCCACACAGCCAACATTTCCACTCAGGTAATGTTCCAAATTGAGAGAAAGGGGATGAAAAAAGCTTTTTCATGGATATACTGGTCATGTTTTGACATCACAGCTCTGAAATCTGTGGTTTGCTCTGCTCCTAAGCTCTGAGTGGTCGCTCTGTGGTTAGGTATCTGTTTGCCCTTGCCCTTGTCCTCAGGGACACATTGTAGATCAGCCACAGATCTACCCCCCTCCAGGACAATGAGTTTAGAGTGGCTGACAATGAAGCGTGCAGAGGTTGTGATTAAAACAGGCTGCTTCTGTTGTTGAATGGATGAACCACCCACACCCAACATCCCCCGCTGTATTTGTCTTGACTACAGTCGACTTCCCTACAGCACACGGTTGGAGTGAACTTGAGTAAATTCTCTCATTTACTGAAAAACTTTAAATAGATTAGCGTTCACATTTTTTGCGGCAAGTCGTTTTTTCATTTTTTAATAAGGAACACAGACAGGGCTGTGTTCTTGTTAAAGACCATCACTAGGAATACTCCCTTGTTTAATTAATTAGCACAGCTAATACAGTTCAAAAGGAAATTGTTCGGATATTTGCCACTCTCCCACTGTCGTCAACACAGGCTGTGAACAAAGAAGCATGTCTCATTAAAAAAATGAATTACCACTTTGTTTCTCGTCTTTTCTGTTGTCATTTTACACAAAAAAATAATTCATTTATTCTCTACTAAGTAAGGCAGAAAAGTGAAGAAAGAGAGGATTTTCCATGCTGGAACGACAGTTTCAAAAAATGCTTCAGGAAACAAAGCTCAGAGTAAAAATGTCGCTCCATTCTCGTCACATTCACTGTGGTTGTAAATATCTTTGACAGAACAATTGACTGATTAATTGACTGATTGAGATGCGTGATTGCAGTTGATGCCAGCTGAAGTTGTCATGAGTGCAGGGGAGCTGACAGATGAGCTGGCTGATTGCTGAAAATTATAGAAAATATCAGATGGCTTTGTTATCCACGAGTACTCTGATTCTACAATTACACAGTTTAAAGAAATAAGGGAAGTAAAACATGCAATCTTTATCACACTCATGACAAACGTGTAATATAGAACCCAAGTGTGGTTTATTAAGGATGAGGGTCTTCATGTTGCATTAATGGAAACATTAATACTGATTGTATCTTTTTCTTCTATTGTGGATCAATTTCACCGAGCATACGGAACACAGGGTCATCTTTCATCGATCGGAATAGCTTAATTACTCCTTTCCAAAGTACATGGGTGACTTTCCTCATTACCTTTTTTATCAGTATGAAATGCTGCCGCTTTGCACTTACACACATCCTGTGTGTCTGAGGTATACGACGAAATGTTTATGTGAAGGTGTCGTGTGAAGATACACAAAAGCCATAAAACCACATTTCTGTGTCGAAAGAGCCCGAGGGAAGAGAGCTACTCAAAATGCAGCTGCTGTCAGGTCAGCGTTGAGATGAATATGCATGAACTGTTGGCTTCGGGTCCTCTGTTGGTCACCTGCATGGCACAGTTGGGGTTGAGGGCTTCAGGTGTGAGGCAGGGGGTGGTTGTAGAACTGTCTATTAATACGGCAGTATGATGGCACCCCTCCAGAAATATGACACCACCTCCACGTACCGCAGCTTCACCCTGGCACAGAGTAGGCCCACGTTTCAGTTCAGAATGATGATATTTTATCCTTTAACAACATCTTAAACTGCACTATGTCACTGACAAAGACTCTCACTTCAGGGTAAGCCTGTGTCTTGTTTATGAGATGAACCGATAAGATACAGGGTCAAAAGTTATTTATAAAAGAGAGCATTTTAAAAGCGTTAAGTAAGCCAGAAAAGTGAAGAAAGAGAGGACTTTTTTTATTGTGTCAGTATTACAACTATGCTTTCACACTCAAAGTATTCTGAATCCATGAGTGGTTGCATAACAAAGTGGTAATGTTTTGTATCCGAACATGGATCGGAACCAAGAAATAGTACAATAGACAAGTGCAAAACTGGTTCCAGTCCACAATTCACACTCCCACCAGTAAAAATGAATGTGTCATGACATCTTGAGTGGCATTCATGCATTGTTATCCCACGTTCATGTCATATCGTACAGAAAACATTCTTCATCTAGATGTAATTTCTGACAGCTTCAATATCTCCCTCTCTACAAATTGGTGCCAAAATGTCTACAAAGCCACAGCTACCAGTACTTCACTGTTAACCAAACCTATTACAAACACTAATACATTTGATTTAGCTAATTAAAAATGAGCTAGCCTACACAGCGAGTTACCAACACATCCTCATACCTAAACAACTGAACAGGTCGATTGCCAGTAACCCCCAAAACGAAGTGCAGCACCGTTCCCTAAACAACATGATCGTTGCAACGCACTAGTGATAGCCATACCGGACCTTTGTCCAGCACTCACCGGGGTAAAAGTCCTGTATTTGTTTGACCCAACCATCCACCCCAACCTCCTCTTTATGCAGATATTGTCGTTTTTTGTACAACATCACCCGACTTCCTCCTTTGCAGCGGTAATAATCACTATGGCCACTAGAGGTCGGTGCCCAACAATAAACAGAAGTATGGGTTGTAAAAATCTGCTTCCAACTAATTGGAAATTTTCCTTTGTGCCATTTGGCTAACATGCCTTGAATGTAAGCATTCCCAAGATAAACATTAGCGATCAAATACCTCACCTAACTGCACCTTTCAACATTCAACGTTAAACATTCAACATTCAATCCCAACATGCTGCTTCACAGTATTTTATTTTGATTGACAGTATTGGAAGAGTGGCGCTCATTTTTGCATTTCTTTCAGCCCCATAACAGATGTTAGGTCACGCTCACATGGCTCCACCCATCATCATCCCAACTCTTCACTTTGGCAACTCTGGGAAAACAGGGTCACTTTGATTATAAAATCATTATGCAAATGTAGCTTGGATTAGTCGAACATAAATGATTGTAAAAGCAGTGTGATTAGTGAGCGGGTGGATATTCAAACTTAGGCTGAATGTCATTTCATTTATTTGTTCACATAAGGAAGAAATGCGATCACAGGCTTATCTTGTGAGTAAGTTAATAGAATTTTACATTAGTCAACACAGTAAATTGAAATCTTGTCCTTGTCTTTTTTTCCCCCTCTCTCAGTTTGTGTAAAGGGAGGACACTTTATTCTGTGGTGCGGGATGCCAAGGTTGTTCTGGACGTTAACAAGACCAGACAGATCGCACAAGAGATGGTCAAGGTAAAACAACTCAACACTGATTTCCCAGAACACTTCTGCAGCACACATCATTTTGGAGAAAATTCACATCTTTCTCTCTCTGTCTTCAGGGGATGGGCTACCTCCATGCTAAGGGGATCTTACACAAAGACATGAAGTCCAAGAACGTGTTTTATGACAACGGCAAAGTGGTCATTACCGACTTTGGACTCTTCACCATATCTGGGGTTTTACAGGCTGGCAGGTAATTACTTTCAATACACATCAGAGACGAACTGATTGTATTATAACAGTACTGACCCGAATGGTGAGGGAACAAAACAATAAACAAAACATTGAGTGGAAGTTAGTAGTCTACATAGTCACAAAAAGACAATGTGTCAGTAATTGTATTATCTTACAACAGTCAGTAAATTTTACATACTTTAAGATAGTAAGTGAGAACTATATATAATTTAAGATTGTATACTTGACATAAAAAATCTAAAATCTCTAAATGTAGTGTTTGAAGTAATTAAAATACAAACCCCTACAAACCTGCTACTTTATTTTAACAAAATAAAGTATGTTTTTTTTAATTTATGTTTTATTATGTGACTGGCTCCTATTTTCTGGAAACAACATGGATTATAGGTAATGAGACAGAGACGGTAAAAATCAACTGTCCTGTCAGTGAAACGTGCCAAACATACAGGAGTGCAATCGTTCACCTTAAATTGGTGTAAATCAAGTGAGAACTGTTTGACTTCAGTCCATCTTGACCGTTGTTGGGAGGAAATTCCCACTTCTCTGTTGAGGAGCACAAGCAGTGTTAAAGAGAGGTGCTCAAGAGAAAGTAAAAAACAGAGTGACCAGGTCACGGATGATCAGAGAAATTCAATAGTGGAAGGATAAAGCTGACAGTCCAAACAGCAATGTCATACAAAGAAAACTGTGAATCACTGGTAATGATCCAAACGCTACAAATTGGTTCTTACTCCACTAACACAAAGGGTCTATTCTCTGTCATTTGCCATGTCATGGCTGAGCAAACCACTGATCACATATTGTATCTCCTCGAGTTTGACCTCATGAGGCGAGACTTTCATCAACCCTTCAGAAACGGTTAAGTGGAAGTGTTGAAGCCGTTTTGGAGACCAACCAGTGAGAGCGGCACAGTGAGCCATCTGAACACACCTACATCTGCGGGAGCAGCACGATTATATTAACAGTGATGTTTTCTCATATGCCATTAGCAGATTACATGGTTGAATCTGTCTGAAATGTTATGTTGTATTGAAGTACAGGTTTAAGTAGGCTACCTTTCTTTTGTGTTTTGCAACCATAAAAAGTGAAGGAATTATAAAATTCAATTATACCTCAAGTGAAGAGCATCTAACAAATAAAATTAATAATGTCCTGTGGCTTTATCTACAAATCCTCATTACGTTGTTGTTTACTGTCACTATATTGTTCCGTGCCCCTCATTTTAAAAGAATAAATGAGAAATAGTCTCATTTGCTTTCTTGCTGAGGTTTAGATGATCAAATCAAAACCAGTTTCATATCAGTGTTTTAACTTTGGAGCTAAAGCCAGGAGTCAATTAGCCTAGCTTAGCATAAGAGAAACATTGAATACAGCTGGCCTGGGTCTGTCCAAAGGTTGAATATCTGCAGCCACAGCTCACAAATTAGCATGTTGTATTATGTTTGTTTAATGAAAGGCATCATTCGTATGACAACAAGACACTGGGAAACCCATGTGGGCCTTTGTTAAATAACAATTTGGATTTTTTTCCCGCAGAAATGGAATATAAGCTTAGATAATGTGTCAAAAATTGGCTGTGAATCACAGCAATAGGCCAGTGAAACAACAGCAAAGCTTAAAGCCTATTATGGCTATCTGCAAAGACAATGCACTGTGATGAAAATGCAGCCATGTAACATATTTGGAGATTCGGCAGCACGAAACAGCAAATCACTAAACCCTGACAAATCCCTCTCCACGTTTCCTCGTTGTGCAGCCGGAGAGAAGACAAACTGAGGATCCCCAACGGCTGGCTGTGTCACCTGGCTCCAGAAATCATCCAGCAGCTCTCTCCAGACACAGAGGAGGACAAGCTTCCCTTCTCCAAACAGTCAGATGTCTTTGCTTTTGGGTAAGTGTCCTGTTACCTGGTGCCCTCCTGTTTGTTTGTCCAGACAATATCGGAGCCTGATGTTTGGCAATCAGAGTCACTGTTGACAGAGAGGATTTACAAACCAAAAAATGTGTGTGAATTCAGTAAATTCTTACTTACTTTTACAGCGCACTGTCCTAAAACTCCACATCACTTGACAAAGAGGCAACTCTCATTAAAAGGTTTTCAGATCTCATTATAGATACAGATTTTCACTGCTAACTGTACAAAGACAAAGATAATGTAGTAATATGCTATATTTTAAATGGCAATTTTGCTTCTGTTATTGTCAGACTTTAGATATCCAACTTATGACGGTTTAATGAGAGCAGGATTAACAATTTTAAAACTTAATTGCTTGAATAATATCTGATTTTGACATAGACTCCACTTGGTCCCATATACCCAATTATGGGGAAGATCCCATATTCTCAGGAAGTGAACATGTCTGACTTGGCACATATCGTTTATGAGTGTACCCTTGGTTATGACGGCGCTGGGGGAGGAAATGGTGCACAAATAAGCTTTAGCAGCTGGAAGACAGCAAGATACAGAAGTTTTTTTAGTGGATAAGGAGTGCACTGGTTCGTGATTGGTTCCTCCATGTGGGTGTGTGAAGAGGTTAGAAAGAGGCAAGACAGGGTTAATGTTGAGGAGCTGAGAGACGTCAACCCCTTGATCAGGCAAAAGTGAATCAATGATTTCACACATTTTTATTTATTTATTTGAATTTTACCCGTCCCTGAAAAACAATGGGCAGCCACAATATGGCATCTGGGGAACAACTCCAGTTGTAAGCCAGTGCCTTGGTCAATGGCACTGACAGGTGGCACTTAACGGGGAGCACATGAATCAAACCCAGGGTCTTCTTGCTGTAAGGAGACAATGCTAACCACTGAGCCACCATTAGTGTTTTTCAATCCTGTTTCTGAGGACTCCCTGTCGTGCATGTTTTAGATGTTTCCCTGCTCAAACACACCTGATTCAAGTGAAGTTGTTATCAGGCTTCAGCAGAGCCCGATGACAAACTGATCATTTGAATCAGGTGAGCTGGAGCAAGGAAACACTTAAGACTTGCAGGGCAGGGGGGGCCCTGAGGACCAGGTTTGAATAACACTGCAGTACTCCCTTATGAACTTCTCAGTTCCTCCATCTTGATTGGTTTTCAGCTGTACTGACGTCTTTTTAACTTTGACAAAAAAACAAAAAAAGGCGTGTAGGCTCTAATCTAAGGCTTTAGTGTGCTTCCACAGACTTTCATTAGTTACATGTATCTCACAGGAAACTCAATTACAGCAAATTACAGCATCTATAGACCACTAGGAGTCTTTAATGTCATATGGATTAGTGTTAATTCTGAAGACTTTTAGGTTTTCATGATATGAAGTCTCCTCTATCGCAGTACTGCAACCCATTCGGTGGTGATGTTATTTTCTGTAACAGGTAGTCCAAGTGTAGACAACAAAGCACTGAAAAAACAAACGCAGAATGTATAAGTTTGAGTGGATCACTTGTCGTTACACAGTGCTAAGGAGCAAGAAGACTAAAAACCTAAAATCTTAAGAAAGGAAGCCTCTGTACACCCAGCCGAACATGTATCGGGGCAAATGTTTGACAAAACTCTTATTTGTGTACTGTAAATACAGCAAGCAGCTGGTTAGCATAGCTTAGCATAAACACTTGAAACAGAGGGAAACAGCTATCTAGCCTCTGTCCAAAGGTATAAGCTAACAGAACACACAATATCTTGTTTGTTAAATTGATATAAAGTATGAAAACAGTCTGTGTTTTTTGTCGGACACTGTATTGGTTGGGAGCAGTAACTTGTGTCCTGTCCTGTAATAAGTATATATGGCACAATGTCAAACCGAGGCGGTCTAAAAGTACGTAGCCATTCATCATTAATATTACATTTGTTTGTGAATCAGGTTTGTCAAACCAAGGCGTGTCCCACTCCTCCGTTTAAATATAAGTTGATTAAAAGAACAGGACCCCACAGCTCCTGCTCTGTCTCTGCTGCCTTTACTGACTCATTTGTGGGGGTGGACCCTGCTCTGTTGACTCCCAGCACAATTGCATTTTTCAGATGGTCACCCATATGGAGGTTTTGTCGCTATATCATTCTGAAGGGAGGAAGAGAGCAGCGCACAGTGTCCAGCTGCTCTCTTAGCCCTTGTGTTACCTTGAGGTGACCCCCATGGCTGTTTTACATATTCAGCAACAATCAGCTGTCATTTTCCCCCCCTACTCCTGGCAAAGAGCTATTTTTATGCTCCTCAAACATGACATGTAGGGGCAAAATGAAAATAACTACTAATTTGCACAGGGAGGGTGGTGGATGCTAATTTTGCATGTGTTTTTTTAAACTTTGGGATGAAATTGTTCTTAAAGTTTTAAGATGAAATTCATCAAATTTAAAGTTCTGGTGCTGTACATTAATCTGAAAGCTGTTCAAAACCAGTGCATTGATGGTTTACAGTTCGATATATAGGCTGGTATTGTTGGTTTCTTGAAGACAGAGGTTTTATTCTCTTGACCAGACAGTCCAAAGCACTGACCTGCTCCGTTCCTCTTCTTCATCCTCTGACTTCACAGCACCATCTGGTACGAGTTACATGCACGTGAGTGGCCTTACAAGAGTCAGCCAGCAGAGGTGATCATATGGCAGATTGGCAGCGGGATGAAACCCAACCTCGCCCAAACTGGCATGGGGAAGGAAATATCAGTAAGTTTTTCTCTTTTACTGCTCATAATTCAGATGCTCTGTCTTTCAAATGTAGGTGAATCTCTGCATCTTCATGTTTAAGTACTCATTGAATCCCAGACTCAATTTCTGTATAAATGCATTTAAATCATCCTGGTGGGTGTAACATGTATTGAAAAGTATTTTAATTAAAGATTTAACCAAGACAGAAGTTTTGCACAATGCGAGTTGGATGGAGTTCATTAAATTTAGCCAGTGGTACCAAAAAATGTCTGCTCATGAATGGAATTAAGTTTTTAGTTTAGAAGTAAAAGAAATCTGAAATTAAATCCTGTGCTTGTATTAACAAAGACTGTCAGTTCAGAGTTAGGGATTTTCAATCTGACTCCATCAGGGAAAATCGTGACAACTCTGCCTGTCCCCCGGTGGTACTGGCCTTCCCTGTCTTTGCAACGTGCAGTTCAACATGCTTGCCTTCACCTTGCCACACTCCTCCCTTCTCTCCTCTCCTTGAAACACCTCAAGTGCCTGTTGGAAGAGATCCGCTAATACAGTGTGCTTAGTCTCTAAGTGGTGGCAAAGTTCACATTACAGCAGTACCTACTGGGAAAAGTAACTTGTTAGAGTACTTTTACATTTCCGAAAATGAAAACCCCCTTGTGACTCCATGCATATGTTGCCACTCGCCAGAGCATGCACGTCTTCTTTCAAATGTTTGACTCTACCAACACTGAATAGCATATTCAACGACTCATAATTTGTAACTTTTAAAATTTTTTAAGTTTAATTACAAAATGTAAAATCAAGTGAGAACAGGGGCGTATATAGCCTAACAAGTTCAATTCAACTGCAATGGAGAAGGTTGAATTATTTGAAGTACATAAACCCAGCTCAGGATTCATTTCGAGAATATAATATATTTTTTTAAAGCTTAATTTTGCTACTTCAAGTACCTTGATTGCCTTTTATCCCAAAGGAAAATATTGCTTCCCACAATAGTCTTTTCTTTGTCTCATCACAAATAGAGAAAAAAGGAGTGACATAATTAATAATAAAAGAAATGATCCTCTTCAGTTTGAGAATAACAGGGGAAAACACAAAAAAGCATGAGTCCTTCTGCTGTGCAGCTGTTTTCCACAGCCACTGCTGTTGTGACCATGTTAGCAGGCCAAATCAGTCTCCATACATGTTTGAGAAAAGTTTATTTTGCACCCTCTGATTCACCTCAACGTGATGTTTTAAATGCAAAATCTAAAAGTGTTGTTTTGTGTCTCTTCCAGGACATTCTGCTCCTGTGCTGGGCGTACAAGCAGGAAGAGCGGCCCAGCTTCTCCAAGCTGGTAGATTTACTGGAAAAGTTGCCAAAACGGAACCGTCGCCTTTCCCACCCAGGGCACTTCTGGAAGTCAGCTGAGTATGTCAAATGAGTTAGGGACACAAAACAGCAAACAATCAGCAACTATTAAAAAAAACAAAAAAACAACAACAGCCGCCATAACTCTACATAAAAACCCACCTCCTTAAAGAATGCACTGAATCCAAAAGCCAGCCCAGTGATGAAAACTGCCCGTGCTGTGTGTAATTTCATGGAATGTTGGCATGTGTGTGTACAGATAAGTTGACTGTCCAGCTTCTCAAAGCAGTCGGGTTTTCTTTGAGTTGATTTCAACCATACAGGATATTTTTCCTTTATCTTTTCTGTCTTTTACTATTGACTTGATCCCTTCATAATATTTGATTTATTTCCTGGATGTATCTAGCTTGTAACTTTCAACTGATCACATCATCATGGACTTAAAAAAAAACAAACCCACATGTTTGAGTACAAATGTAGATTCTTTTCCATGTCTTCTTCTTTTTCTTTTGTTTGAATGAATGTAACTGTTGTACATCAAGCATTGTATATTTTCCACAACATTGTCTTGCCATTTCTTATGTCTGTCAACTGTGTAGACCATTTTGTCAGTGTTACCTCATGGTCTCTCATGTGTGGATGTCTGTACAGGTTACATGTTTGTCTGAAAAGCTTTATTTAACTTAAAAATGTCCTCTTATTTACACCGTACCATTTGAATGTGAAGAAGCCAGCATCCCTGTATGTGTGGGGATGTGTTGGCGCGGTTCTTTGATGGGAGACTGTTCTCTGATCAGCCTGCGCTTTGATTATTGCCTGTGAACATAAGCGAGATGTTTGAACAATAACTTTGGGGGGGGAGGGCGAAAAAAGCGGCTGGTCAGACCGGGACTCCCTCACTTGACGCTGTTCTGTGAAATCGCTGACACTTGAAATGTATCTCGCCAACTGTTGCAGAACTAATTACCCTTCAGAAATGCTATCACTGAGCCCCCCATTCCCCATGTCCTCGAAATAAATGTATATTTTACTTTACATTGCTACTGATAGATACAGAATATAATAGATACAGATAAAAATCTAAATCTCGCTACTGTATAGTCAGTGCAGTAATTCTTAGTTATTTTATTCAAACGATACATGAACTTTGTAGACCCTAATCAGTGACAGTATTGAAAATGACACGTTAGCTTTCTGAGTAGTGTATGATACTGTTTTTATAACGTAGTTTGGATCAAAGACCGGTTGCTAACAGGTCTGAGGACAACAGGAAAAAGAAGTTTTATGATTCAAGGCTCTGTAATGATGTGACTGTTAGATGCGTAAAGGGAGAGCACATGACATTATTGAGACATAACAGCAAACAGGAGGATCCTGCTCTCTACTGTTCTGGAGCAGACAGGACCGCCTCTTTTTGGACTTCTCTGTCCTGATTGGATAAAGCGGGCAGGGATACCGGAAATTTTCTTTTCTTTTTTACTGCATGAGCAGCTGGGAGGTGGGACACGGGCATCTGACCAAACACAGATTACTGTTTGAATACAGAGCTATTTGACACGTTTGAGAATAAAAATATATCACTTACAGCAGCTTTAATGATTCAGAATTCAGCTGTATGGTGGTGTGTTCACACTGAATGCAAAGTGAATGTTAGAGGCAGCTTGACTGTATTTAGAGCCAATTGGAAAGATTGAAAGGGGAAACAACCAGATGCTGGTGGAGATAATTAAAGCTAGACTGCAACTTTTGCTGTACAGTGACCACTGAGGCTTCAAGTTACACATATGAGATAGGCCTAATGCTAAAACTAAAACTAATACCAACACTATTTTTAGCATTTAGCTAAAATGCTAAGCTACTGTCAGAGCAGCACAAGCGGAGTCAGACATGTCAGTTGAACAGTAATCTTTATCTAAAGTTTGCTAACATTGGCCAACATAAGCTACGGTCCTACGAGAAGATGTCTAAAGTGAACAATGGTGCATTTTATTACTTAATTTATCATTTTTAATTTGTCAGAGAAATATTCTGTTATTCCTCCCCTCAAAAGAAGATAATGACGCTTTAAGGCAAGGACGTGTCCACTCAAATCAAAACATTTTCAGTTTATTTTACCAGACTTGAGTACAACACTGCTGAAAAGGCGCCTGTGTAAGACAAATGAATCCTAAACCTGCCTTCGTTGTTTTCTTTAAATCTTGAAAGAGGTGTGAATCATTGAGTTCTTGGATTATAAAGTTAAAGTAACAAGTTAGTAACTTAAATCTGGCTGAACTTTCCCTTTAACATATCAGAAAAGACATATCAGGATGCTGAAGACCACCCCAGGCCATTTTTCTACTTCATAATGTATATCATAATATATTTTAAATGTATGTTATAGAGATATAGCAACTCTGAGTCATATCATCACGAATTGGAAGCTGTGGCGTCATCCGAGCTGTATACTGCTTTTGATTCTCTCTAGCCACGTCGAATAGATAGAGACAATCCAATCATGTTAAATAGCCATTTTCCACCTCATTATATACACATCTGTGTGTTGGAAAATGCATACAAACAATCTGCTGCTGTTTTTTGGAGTCTGTCTGTCTATTTTGGAATTGCTGGGATTCAAATATTGTAAGTGGATCATTTATATTTGTACTGTTTACAACTTTCAAGTGCATGAGATGGACTATCAAAGATTGATTCTTGTTATGAAAAAAAAATAATACTTCTACACTATATATAAAAAGTATGTGAGCATTTTTCTGATGAACTGTTGTCCATTGAGCAGTTTGATCTCAATACCTAATGAAGTTTTACGTCAGGCTTTGCAAAACTTTTCGACAGCTTTGTTTGAGAAAATGATTGTTTGAGAATATTTATAGATTATATAAATGATTAGACTAGCATTTCAATTAAAAAAAAGAAAAAAAGAGTTGCGACCTGTGCACATGCTAGAGGTGACAACAACCTGACTGGACAACAATCAAAGATCTAACATTAGTGCCAAGTGTACATAACAGATTGTAGACTATGTTTTTATCGTCACTTGCCGTAATATCAATATTTCTTGTGAATTTTTTGACCTTTCTTTTGAATGTACAAATTGTGTTGTGTTTTTTTTTTTTCCTTTTTGGTTGTTGTTTCTGTTTTCTGTTCATTTAAAATTATTTTTCCGCCATTTTCCTTCTAATTGCATAAGCATTGATGCTGTGTTGTTTCTTTTCCTTGATTCCGTCCTTGTATTGTAGATGATAGCTCCAAAAAGCTTGTATTTAATGATGCCTTATGGTCATGGCTTAGTGATGAGTAGATTTTGATCACAAGCTCTTTTATTTGCACTCATCCTTTACAAAGTGTATGACAATAAAAAGATGTTTTCATTTTGGACGTTTTCTGTTTCTTTTATGTCATCTTTTATCTTAGTCAGCCCTTATCCATATTTTACTTTGGTTTAAATTTTTAACACGTCTTTAAAGAGCAAACTTAGTGTTGAATCGGTGCTTACTTCCTAATTAAATCCTAATAGTACTGATTACTTAGTTTCTTTCAGTGATGTGATCTCTGTTCTGATTATAAAAAGTGCAACTTTTGATGCTGAATTTACTCTGAATACTTAAAGTATCCTTAATAGAAAATGAACAGTGGCTAGTAAAAGGCTATACCTTCATTTTTCACGAAGAACAGTGGTTAAAATCACAGTAAATTCATGTCAGTTAAAATGTTTTCCAATGGTTTTCATGACGGGAGACCGTATATAAAGATGGCTGACGTGTCTCCACTTCATTGTACTGCACAAAAAATGAAGCCAAAATATTTTGGATACGGAAGTGGCCATCTTGCAAATGTCATAGATTAAGGCCAGAGTCTGCACGGTAGTGACTGGGCGTGTAGTGGCGTTATCGAGTCCCATACACCCGCCCACTCAGCTGTCAATTATGACATTACACCCCTTTTTAACAGCATCAAATTAGTAATTAAAACCAAACTTATCAGGAAAAAAATTAACGCCTGAACATTCATCAGTGTGATAATAACTGCCGTAAATGGCAAAGACCATCCTTGGGAAAAATCTATTTGGGTGTGTAGTTTTTAGTTTGGCCGGTGTCCCATCTGCTAAAATGGAGCGGAGGAGTTTATGCCTTGTACTGCAACCAGTCACAAAGGGGCAATCAAGATGTTTGGGCTCCACTTTTGGGGAGCTTTAATGTTGTCCATGTTTATATGCAGTCACTGCATGACACAGTTACGAAAAAATTCAATAATCTACAGAGACTTTAAAAAGATACAGCAAGTGCTTAAAATCATCTTACAATCATCTGCGAATCATCAATCAATCAACAATCAACACTCCCCTGGTACTCCGATTTTCAGATTTTGTTGCCTTTGCACAGAGCCAGGCTAGCTGTTTCCCCATGTGTCTATGCTAAGCTAAGCTAACTGGCTGCTAGTTGTACCTTTATGCTGACCAGATACATATGAGTGATATTAATATTCTTATTCAACTTAAGCAATTAAACATATTTCCCAAAATGTTGAACCATTCTTTTGAACAATTCTTGCAGTAAAAGCCACGTCTCTTCTGTCAGTCCATACACTTATTCATGGTTTACTCACCATATTCCAAGCACTCTTAAACACTGAATAATACACTGCTTCCACTTGTTGCTCATGCAGTTAATATATGAAACAGCAAGCAGCTGTTCTGCAGTTTCTTTGTAAATGAATAAACAGTGACATAAATAAGACTAATTCACTTCCTGTTAGCTGAAGAGCTGTCCTCTCTATTAGAAAACTAAGCGTAGACTTTGGTGGTGCCCTACCAGGAAACAGAAAAATTGATTAAATCTGGTTCCCCTCCTTAAATCACTTGTGAGAACATTGGTTAAAAAAAATGACCAATCCTCAGCAAGCACCACTAATCAATCGGTTACGTTAAGGTTGAGGCCAGAGGTGTCTATATGTGAAGTTAGCTGGTTTATTTATTTCTACTCTTCCTTCGAGAGTACCTGTTTCCATGACATCCATGAACTGAGCTTAGCAGGGTTCATCAATGACAAGACATTCGTCCTGCATGCAGTAATAAACACAAGACATCCATGCATTTATCTTACTGAGACCAGGAAAAAAAAATACAAAAATAAACAAAAACAAATTACAAAAGTACAAATTCCTCTGAAACCAATTTATCCCTTTAAATAATGTAGATGTTATGTGAACAATGTTAAGTAATGATCAAGCTTGTTGCCTCTGACACAACCCTCCATGCTTGCATTGATGCCTGATTGCCTCCACGCCTTGGATAGCTGTGCCCTAAGGCACAGTGTTTTCAGGTTGTCCGTCCCATCCATGTGAACATGAAATATCAGTAACTCCTTGAGTGAATTTCTTCATATTTGGCACAAATGTCCCCTTGACTCAAGGATGAACTTATCAGATTATGATATACGAAGGTTAGATGTCAATTTGATCTCACAAAACACGTCTTAGGCCCTAACTCAAGAATACATATGCTAATTTTGACAAAATTTCACACAAATGACTATTAGGGTAAAATGATGAAGTGATGACAATTTTATTTCCAAAAGGTCAAATGTTAACTTAACGTTGACATCACAATGTTCTGCAAAAACACTTTTCTGGCCATTATTCAATGCCATAACTGAACAGGAATGGGAGGGGAGATTGTGATCCGGTTGAACATGTGTATGAAGCATCCACATTTAGAATTTGAAGCTTCTTTGTAGCAACATCCATATTTGAAGCATTGTAGTCCAACAGCCCCATTTGTTTTGCTGATATTGAGCTTCAGGTGATCGTCGTTGCACCATGTGACAAACCTCATTTTTCCGTATCTGGGTAAAGATCATTAATGCCAGGTGTATGAAGGGTCCCACACCTCTGTAATGGTTACTTTGTGTAACTTTGCTGGAAGCTCATTCAATTCACATTTTAGAAAACCAAAGTGGTGCCAAGGATGTTGAATATATCCAGTTTTTAGACTTTAAAATAAGTTCTAAGTTTTAAAATAAAGGGTAGATTTAACATCAGTGAGGCTAAAACAGCACCGATCCCAAGATCTGGTGTGTTTCTGTCTTTCGTTCGTCATATCTTCTCTGTGAACCAGTTGATGTACGGATGACAGTGTGTGCATGCTTGTGTGTGTGTTTGTATGCCATACAGTGTCAGTGAGTCACTGGTTGAAGAGAGAGTGAGTTAGTGAGGGCATGGAGCGGGAAAATGGGACGATAGATAAATAGACGAACAGATGAGAGCTGTCGTCTGCACAGCCAGTCCTCCTCCCTCTTCATCTCTACCTCCATCTCCAAACCCCAGCCTCGGCCACTGAAGCGTAAAAAATCCACATCACCCAATCTCAGGAAGGCTGAAGCCCATCAGAGCATGAATGCTTGGTTTCTGTCGAGTTTCTTTAAAAGTGTTAAAACCTGATCAGGTTCAGTGCATTTCTCGTTACATTACATACAGAGGCAAAGAGCAAAAGTACAAACAATTGGGATTCGAGAGAAAATTAAACTAGATATTACATTTACAAGTTGATTTTATAATGGATAACATAATTAATTTGAGTCATGGAATAAAAATAAAATAAAATGAGATGTTACACATTTCTAGGAAATGAAAGCATGAATGTTACTACAGAGCAATTCCCAAGGGATTGAAAGATTTTGTGGCTTCACGGTGTCAAAACCTGATGGTCGGGTTCATGTACAAACTGTGCTGAGATCATTTTGGTTCTCAGTAGTTATAGTAACAACTGCGGTTATATAATAATTCTAAGTGAAATGAAAGAAAAAAAGGGTTTTATGACAGCAACTTGATTCAAAGTGAGAAAGAAAAAGGAGCAAATAAAGAAAGAAGATGAATTTATTTAAAAAGAGTGACACAAATCCAAAGAAAGTTATTAATGGGGATCATATGAAGACAAAAAAAAGCCATTTAGAAAATATTTCTTGTCAGTTTGTCCTGATGTTTGCACGTTAACTTTTCATTCCAACCCTTTTCATCTATTCGTGATATTTTGTTCATCGTCATGATCTTTCATTGAATCCATTCATAAATGGTTGTACTGTCGGTGAGGAAAATATAAAAGCTGCTCATATAACAGAGTAACCGTGGGAGTCGATCCACATGGCAACACCAAACAGAAAAATATCTTATTTTTTTAAAAATTGATTGATGATATAATTGTCAGGTATTTGCAGCAGAACTTCACTCAAGGTAAACTGCAGAAACGTTTCAGCTCACCCTTTCAGAACAAGTTACCAAACCCAAATTGCCGACCAATTCTGTCTGAATACTGTTTTTGAAATTCCCATTACTCGGGCAAATAAAAACAACAACCTTGGAGCATGAAACCTACATGCTGAAATTGGCAAGTTATCCCAACTCTCACTTGGTCATTAGCAGTGTTGATGAAGGTTCTCAGTCATCCAGGTCATGGTAAATAGGCAACTGGACTTGTTTCAGTTTCGTGAAGATGTTTCACCTCTCATCCAAGAGGCTTCTTCAGTTCTAACTAACTGGAGGGGAGTTGCAGGCTTTAACAGAGTCGTTAAGGACACGTGTGAGCTCTGAGTTTCACAGTTGTTAGGGCCACTTGTGGGTTATTGAACCAACTGGCCTTCATGTGGGTTGCTAAGGCTAGGTGAGCCCAGGTGTGAATGGTTAAGCTGTCTGGGGAGGGAACTCAGTACAGCATTGTAGGTGGGTGATGTTTTAGGCCACCTCCTCTGTTCAAAGACGGACATTCCAGTTTGACATAGGTGGATTCCTTTACTCCTCTTTCAAACCATCTGTCTCCTCTGGCCAAGATCTCTTGACATCAGGTGTGGCCAAGAGGTCAAGATGTCAAGAGAAGACGGATGGTTTGAAAAGAGGAGTAAAGGAATCCATCTATGTCAAACCGGAACAACCAAAACTGAAACAAGTCCAGTTGCATACAATACAGCACAATACTCACCTCCCCATATCCAAAACAAGTTCTAATTTCAAAACAATATTTTGCAGGGGCACTGTAGCTGCAACTTGGGCTTAGTCCCACCCAAGCGATTGTGATTGGTTAATGATACTACGATGATATCATTGGGAGCGCTGTGCGAGGGCTGAACTTCCTGGATAAAGAATGTAAACAATCAATGATGTCTGAAGTAGTGTGTGTGATACTGGCTGACTTAAGTTCGGAAAAGCCTAAAAACACAGTTCCACGTCGTGGCTTTGCCATGGTTACGTTTGTGCAAGGAAGAGAGCCCTGAGCTCCAATTAGTTAAAGTTTGGAACAAGCCTAAAATCTGCAGAAGGCAACTAAAAATACATAGCATGCTAGTCTTTCTGTCGTTGTGTCATCCACTATGACACACCACATGGGGCAAAACGATCAAATGTCATGCAGGGAATGCTAATTTTTGTTCCCAGTGCCCTCCGTTTGTCGGGTCGGGCTGATATCATGTAGCCTGAACCCAGCATAATACATCCAGAGCTATGACTCACATATTTTCTGTAACTATGCTATGGTTGTTGCTCTCTCTAGCTACAAGTAACATGCAACAAGGTTGTCTGAAGCTTTTTAATGAGGTATTCTGGGAAATGTAGGAAATCACCAAGGTATGTAGAGTTAGGCGAGGCAAGTTGTTAAAAAGACACCTAAAAAAAAAATCACACCACCACATTGGTGAATAACTCCTAGTTTGCATCGAACGTGACGAATTGAAGACACAACAATGTCCGAAGAGTTTCTCTTCTCCAAGGACCTTGATTAGATAAATGAGGCTAATTAGATTAAGTCAGTGTTCACCTTCACAAACATGATGCACGTCTTCAGAAACACACTGTATATGTCTTTGAAGATAGCCAATTTAAAGCAGCAGATTAGCTCTGCCATGTAACCTCAAAGGACTGTGGGGTTGTCTTTATTCATTTAAAGACACCCACGTGGCTTATTATGCTGGTGATGTATTTCATTAGATCAGGGGTTTGGAAGGCAGACAGAGAAAAAAAGAGACAGAAAGAGACTAAGCACTACAAAATGTGCCATATAAGGGGGATGTCCTAAAGGTTCAGCTTTACTGAGCTCAACGCCGTGCCAGGCAACATGCTGGCAACACCTGTATGTACGCAGCAGTAAGTCCCACGCAGCTGTTGGCCTGATTCAGTGAGCATATACATGTAACACTAATGCCAGAAATACTCTTGGTATCAAATCAGGTGGAAATGTCTTTGCTGACTGAATAATTACAACCAGCGAGGCAGCCTGTCTGACACATTTGAGGAAGAAGTTTTTGGCGGTCAAACCGTGGTGATTTCATATCCTGCTCAAGAGCCCGAGAGTGGTTGACTGTCTGACAACCACTTGGCAAACCCACACTGGCTTGAACTGTACGTCCCAAAAATAAATCTTACATAATGCAAGAGGAGGGAGGATGTGACCCTGTCTTCCCCTCCAGCAGGCCCTATGCTGGCCCATCTGGCAGATAATGTGCAACGACAGTGCCACTCAGACTTGCTAAGATCCATTGTAGTTTTTTTCCTGGATGCTAAGTTTTGAATTCTGGTGTGCACATTATGTGATGATATGATGATTTTAAAAGCTTGTCTGGATCTTCAATTTTTACAACTGAATACAACTGTATGCCCTTTTCTATTTTGCAATCATGAAAAAAATATTTGTACAATTGGGATTTTTGGTGAAGTGCAAATCTCATCAGTAAGTCTGTGCAACTGCCAGGCAAATACAATTTATTTATAAGAAATCTGACCTTACAGTAATCTCTCTGTAACATTAAATATTCATTAAAAGTAAGCATCAATCAAAGTAAAAGTTCACAGAGAAAAAAAATTGTATGAACAATTCAACATTTTGAGTAATACGCTTATTTAATTTCTTGCTGAGAGTTAGATGAGAAAATTGATTAGACTTCTTGTTCCCAGTGCATCAAATGATCAGTTGCCCTGTACTTCAAATTATGATGCTGTAGTTATCCCTCTGGTGACGCCCTTTTAGCATGATGTTTTGATGTGCTGTCAGTGTGATGTTCTCCTAAACCTAAACAAATAGCTATAGTGCCTAACCAAACCAAACCAAAAAGTTTCACAACCTTAAACATGTTGTTTATTATTTACCATTATGAAGATCACCTAATTTCCTCCTTTCCTGCACATCCAAAACATATTCAATGTGAAATGTTTCTCAAACTAGTCCTCTAACATGTGCAAAACTGACCCTACAGAGGTAAGTAGTGTCATAGTTTGAAGCATAGGAGATTGAAAGCATGTTGCAGGTAAATATACAGCCAGCAGATGGTTAGCTTAGCTGTAGAAACAGGACGCAAAGAGCCTGTCTGATTCTGCTCAAAGTTAACAAATCTGCCTACCAGCACCTCTAAAAGTTACAAATTAATACATTTTAAAACGTACAAAAACCACAGTATAAAAATGAAGAGTTCCTGGTGTCTCTTCATCACTATAAATTTGCCAGACAACCAGCGGAGACTCCAGAAAATGACTGAGCCTGGTTGATTGACTAACAAAGGCCCAACTCTCATCGGGTTTTGTTTCAAATGTTGCTTAATTGTGATTGGTAAACTGTGACATCGTGTTTTCCCAACTTTGGAGCACATACAGAAATCCCTCGCGTGAAATAAGCAAAACTTTTGCTAACTATTGCTGCAAAACTATGCTTTTTTTAAAAATTCATCATGACTGAATGACTTTCTGTGACAGCATCTTCCACTCACAGTGCAGAACATGTGAATGCATTGAGTTTTCCCTTCACTGCTGTCCTTGTCATCCTTGGATTGGCTAAATTAAAAGAACACCTGAAATACAATTTTGGGGTGTGATTTAAATTTGATTTCATGTTCTCTGCATTGTTGGCTGTCTGTCTGAACGTACTGTATAGCCTGTTAACAGTGTGGTGTCCTGCAGGGCTGTGTGTTAAGACGGCTTGCGATTTAATGTTGTTTCTGTTTTCCCTCCCTCCCCCCTCCTGCTCCAGGCTGTAACGGAGGCATCGATGGGACTGTGTCTTTGCGTGAAGCTCGTCCTCAGCTCTGCTCACATCTGCTCCACCGCCTGCCCGCCTGCCCCACCACCCACCCTCTCTCGCCCCACCCTGCTTCCACAACCCCCACCTTTCCCACTCCTCCTTCTTCTTCTGCTCCAGCTCTGACACATACATGTTTCCCCTAAATGCCTGATTGGACCCTTTAGCGGTCAGTATTGGGCCCACTTTGCCAGAGTGGGTAACAAACACGCCGCAGACTTTCAAACAAAGAGGCCTTTCTCCGCTCTATGCCTGAAGCCCTTCCCCAAAACGACGCCCTTGTCTTTCTGTTGAGGGATTTCAACATGCATAAAACATCATTCATGCCATGCTGCAACTCATCTTATAGCTGCAAATGGGTTTTTTAATATCATGATTGTGCAACATATCATTCTCAGCTTGTTCTGTAGGGAGCTCATGACAGCTACAAACTGTTAATTACAACATCTGGAGTGTGAAATTATGCAAAGGAGTCATTTTGACACATTTTGAAGTTACCATGGTCAGTAATTTTGGTCGCCATCCTGTGAAGACCTTTTATCTCCACAATGTCAACCTGGAATGATTCAAGCAAAGTACTCACGTTTTTGGTTTCTTGACATGGTCGACAATTTGCCAGACTTTAATGTATGTTTGTCTCTTGAAGATTAACATTTACTCTTTTAGTTCATCCAAAAACTTAAAAATCGCCAAATATGGAGATTCATAGTTTGCATCGGACAGCGAAGCTTGGCCACTGTGCTTCAAAATGTGTGTTTCTGTGATACCAACTTTACCAGTGAATGCATTGCATTTACATTATTTTCCACAGCATCACTACATTTTGTTTTTGCAAACAAAGTTTCTTTTTTTTTTCTTCTTTTTTTTTTGACTGTGCCTGTGACCCAAAAACAGTCCCACACCACCACATACAACCCTATCTCCTAGAAATAACGACAATATACTGGTAAATTGCAACAGCAAAACATAATGCTATCTAATGTGGGTAGAGAGAAATACTGAGCACAAAGGAGAAACCTTTTTAAATGAACGTATCTGCTAAAGGTTGAAATGTACATTTATACCTCCCTTGCGATTCAGTATCTGCTTGTATCGGCATTATTACAATTTTTATGTTCAAGCACTCGCAGCACTTTATTAAGGTTAGGGAACGACTGTTGTGAAAGTGATTTGAAACATAAGACTGAATCTTCCCCCAACCTCAACCAAAGGGCATCACAGTGCGCTTTGTATGCCCACGATTAACCGGACTTCTGTGCAGAACATAAATGTAGCCTGTGAATACAACCCAGGAATGGCAGAGATTACGTTTCATACCACAGTGTAATTGGGAAAACAATTGAGTAATATTTGAACATAATTTCTAGGAGGCAGGGTTGAATCAACACAGTACTTTGAACGTTGTGCAGTTGTGTGGATGCTACATGTCATACACAGCTGCAGACATCAACAGACATCTACTGGTGGCCACAAAGCAGCTGCATATGTGCAGTCAAGAGGTCAAGTGCCTTGTTCACGGGCACCTCAGCAGCAGTGGTCATTAATTTTAAGGAAAAATGTGATTCTTGTTTCTGTCATCCACATTTACCCCTTAGCCTGTTTATGAATGCACACAGATATGACTCTTTGAATTTTCTGCTTCCACAATGCTGCCAATTGATACAAAACACCTTCTTTAGTGTTATCTGTGCACAATGTCATTTTGCTATTCACTGTTATTTTTTTCTTTCGAAGAGAAACAAAGCTGTTTATCTCAGATCTACTTTAAACTCTGAACTAAGCATCTCAACTTTGCTGCAAAGCTCGAGCAAGCTATTGCAAACCTCCTGATGAGGACATCTCAGTGTAATTGATTCTATTACATGGTCGCCTAACTTGGAAATCGGCACACCTTTTGTCTGGACTGATGCATTAATCTTTTCCCAGTGAGTGAAGAAGAATTAGATTAATTCCCAAGACTTGCACCCACCGGACGAATGTTAAATACCTCCATTGATATGCGCGTCCAGTGGAATGATTGTGGGTGTTCTTTTTGTTGTGAATCACAGTGCGAATCCTGTTTGAAAAATCTGCACAGGTACTAA
The DNA here is from genome assembly GCF_040436345.1 of Pagrus major. NCBI lineage: Eukaryota > Metazoa > Chordata > Actinopteri > Spariformes > Sparidae > Pagrus > Pagrus major. The sequence continues at coordinate 20,152,182 of NC_133219.1, forward strand.
AATACAGATAATTGGACATATACATATTTATATGTATTTATGAGAGAGCTAAACTGTTCCCCCATATATGCAGGTGTCTAATGACCTGAAGGCTATGCAATTAAACTAAAGACAACATACAGTTCAGTATTTTAAAAAAGGAAAATATTTTGCTAAAGTGCAGATTTAATAGACTTAACTACTCGTTGTTGACAGTTTTGAGTATGCATTTGACATTTTTCTAGTGGTAATCAAAGAAACGTTTTGTCTTTCATTACACCTGCAACTTTTACATAAATTATTTTGATTTGTTTAGGGAACGCATCTTCCAATAAGGTCTGATTCTGATATATTAATCAAGATGAGGCATTTCATATCAAAACTCCCTCTACAGTCTCGGGCGAGAGCACTTGAGGCCTCGCTCCTGTAAATCTGACGACGTTCTATAGAGGCAGCCTGAAAATGACCTGTTTGTAATTCGGGGTTGGTCTGCAAAGCTCAATTAACAGCCACAGTTGCTACATATGCTGTACGCTGTACCTTTACCATGCAAAAATGCTCATGCTTGGACAGAGTGAGTTAGAAAAGCTCTGGTTTGTCATTTTCTGACATCTATCTGTTAGAACTGTACACTTACATGCACATGATTATGCAACTATTTCCAAAATTTTTCCCCAAAAGTTTTCCATGGAGTAGCAGGTCATTTTGTTGGTATGTTTAAAGCTCCAGGCAGAGCACAGAATACAAACACGAGAGATGTTTGTGGTCTGCCTGCAGCTTTAAAGGTGCACTGTGTAGTTTTGGAAAAGAAATTCAGAAACTCAGAAAAGTAATATTTACAATATTGATCAGCTGATAATACATACTGATGACTAATCCATAACTGAATAAGCCTTCCTCAAAGGAAAATAAGGTCCCCAGAACACAGTTTGAGACTAGGAAGGTGGCAGGGTCCGGTAAATATAAACAAATTAAACTGTATGAAATTGTGTTGTCCTTTAAAGGGATAGTTTGGGTCTTTTGATGTGGGGTGTATGAGGTACTTATACCTAGTCAATGTATCACCTGCAGTAGATGATCGTCAGCTCTCCCCCTGTGTGGAGAAGCAGCGCGTGGCACAGACAGGGAAGTACACGGTACAGACAGCTAGACGTATTTTAGCGACCTAAAAGAAGGTTCACCTAACAAATATATATCTGTTTTAGTGTGTTATATTTTGAACATTTGGTGCTTTACATTGCCTCAGACGGCAGCTGAAAGTCTGACCCAACAGCTGAAAGGGCTGTCTGAAGGCAATGTAAAACACCAAAAATGTTCAAAATATAGAATACATTTGAATGGATATATAATTTATATTTCTTTTTGATGTGCGTTCTTTTGTGGCTAAAATACGTCTTGCTTTCAGTCCCGTTTAGCAGTACAATGCTCTGCTTCCCTGTCGGTGATACGTGTTGCTTCTCCACACAGGGGGAGAGCTGACGGTCATTTACTGCAGGTAAGCTCAGTTTGTGTGTTCAGTTTATTCAATCATGAAAACACAGACTGTTTGTTTATTTAGTTTGTTTAAGCATGAAAAGTGAGTGAAGATCCTTTTCTTCTGATTAAAATTTCTTCCCAAAAACTACATAGTGCATCTTTAAAGACTCCTGCTATGTATTGCCTTAGTTTTAAACCTGCAGCTTAAGGATCACTACAATTATGTTTCTCGTGGTTGCTGGTAATGAAGGCTGGTGATCGTCTTTATTTTTCTTACTGTCAGCAAATCCAATGAAAAGGCTCAAAACTACAATGAGTCAATCTGTCTCTCAGTATTTTTTCACTTCCCTGCCCGTGGCACTCGGCCATATCTTTAAAGGTTTCCTGTGGAGTTTTTGACAACTTTTAGCACAATTAGAGGGTAACTCCACCAATTTTACATATTAAAGTCTGTTTATGGATCTTGGGGAGTGCTACGTCATATGTGAAAAAGATGTATACAGCCTTCTGTGGAGGAAGCTGCACTTAATATGATAAATTACCTCCGGTGACATCACTCAGTGGCCAAGTTGCATTGTGGGCAATGTAAGCACCAGGTTTTACAAAGCAGCCCACTGCTTACAACACTGTTTGGGCTCATTATGGACAGTTCGATGAAGCAGAACCAGAGATATTAATCCACACATTCTTCTTCCTTTTGAAAACCTCTGCCTACGATACCCACATGGCAACTTAGCCACTGAGTGACATCACTGGAGGCCATTTATCAGATTACATGTAGCTTCCTCTGTAGCCACAAAAAGGATTTATCCTACCTTTTTCACATACGCTTTAGTACTCCCCAAGACCTGTAAACACACTTTAACGTGTCAAATTGACGGAGTTACCCTTTAAGCTTTTTTTTTCTTTGAGTAGGACCATGCAAAGAAACATAGCAATGCACCAGCAAAGGCAGCAAAGAGCAACACCAGAAATCATACAATAAAATATTTTTTAAATAGTTTTGTTTTATGAGAAGAAAATGCACTCAACATGCTTGTTAGACCTCACGGATACACACGGCATGATTTTGTAAGAAACACTCAAGGTAGAACCATGCTTCTGGTTTAAGAAAACTTCACAGGGCACCTTTAAAAACATGTAATGAAAGGATGCTTTCATTTTTTCTTAAAAAAATAAAAGGTTTCCTGAAACAGCTGGGCACTGAAGATTTTAGCAAAAGTAGTAGTGCATTTGCAGGACTATTTTCAGCTGAGGATTTGGTGTTTGGTATTAACACCAGGAGGAGGATGTTTGTGGGATTGACTCAAAATAAACTACTCTGCTCATGTACATGGTAATGAAAGAACCCAGTAGATCACTGATTTGTTTTTTATAATTTTTAGACAACAATGTAGGTCTGTGGCACAGAGGAATCAGATATATTAATACTTGTTCAAAGACTAAAGTCATTGTTAGTTTTGGTCCTTTCATTTGATTTGGATTTCATGGTGTTAGAATATGTGGCATTTGCATGAACCTTGCCTTGCTAACATAATTGTCTGATTCATATTTTTGATGTGCACATAAAGGTGTCCACTAAGACAGGAAAGGAAAAGAAACTTTGTCCATGCTGCTTAATAATTTTGATCACGAGACAAATATGAATGGAAATTGGCGCCCACTCTAGTTAAAAGTTTGAAAGTCCATTCCCAACTCCATTCCTGCTAGTTTTGAAACAGTTCTCTTTGGACGATAAAGCTCTGCATAATGTTTGAGTGTACACGATGTGGGCAGAGGACGAACTCCGTCAGACCTATTTCTCTGCAACTCCTCTTAACCTTCCTACATGCACTTGGCTAATAGGGCCCTGTTGAGATCAAACACAGTGGCAGGACATCAAAAAAGGGAATGCGAAAAAAACACATAATTCACTGAAGAATCAAGGCAGCTCTAGACTGCAAAATGAGCTGTCCTCAGGTCCCCTGCTCACCTCATGTGAGTGTCATGCCACATGGTCGTTCGTGGGAAACCAGCTTTCCGTGACAAATGCAGATGAGTCCATGCAGATGAATGGATGTGAAGATGTTTATTTTCCTACTTAGAATTGCTTATAGTTCATTGACGTCAAGCATGACAGGCTGCAGGAACTCTACAGAAACATATGCTTATGTGAATTATCCCAAAGTCTGTGATTTTATTTTAAAAAATTACGACTTTTTCCTGTGTAACTTACTTCAAACAAGTTCATTATAAAAACAACAAAATGTGTTAAAAGCTATACGTTGAAGATGCCGCATTTCTAGCTTTAAAGCAATAGTCTGACATTTTGGGAAATACACTTAATAGCTTTTTTTCTGCTAAGAGTAAGATGAGAAGATCGACACCACTCACATCTGTACGGTAAATGTGTAGCAGGATCCTGCAGCACAGCCTGTAGATAAAAGATCGAAGATGCATATTCACGAGGATACAAGGGCGGTCATCTTGTATCGGTGGTATTTGCTGCCAGAGTCTTTGCAGTGGTGTTGGAACCACCCATACATACTCTCGACTCAATCGTGAGCAGGTTTCAGCTGTCAATCATGGTGTTACAGAAATACGGACACCTGAACATACATGAGTGTGATAAGAACTCAGAAGAAATGTCATAGGCCTACGTCATATCACATCCAAGGCTGCCGAGCCAGTGACCGCAGTTTGAGACTACGTTTCAACATTTATAAGTGTGACACCACTGGATATTGTTAAGGATCTTTGGAAATCTCCAGCTGTGTTTTTGGCGACCAAAACAAATATGTTAAGCCAAAACACAATCTTTGCCTACATAAACCCATACCATTCATACTTACTGCACAGACACATGAGTGGTATCAATCTTCTAATCTCACTCTTGACAAGAAAGAGAATAAGCAAATATTCCAAAATATGGATACGATTCCTTTAAAGCCAGAGATTCAGCAAGAAGGACAGTGACGTCTGTTGTGCCATTTGGCACCAAGAAATAAGAAATTGTTCTCAGTTTGACTGTTATAAGCTAAAAGGGAACTCACTGAAAGGGCTGCTCACAAAAAGTCTGTCCACATTCTGTATTTTCCTGCTTTTGTTTGGAAAGTTTAAAAAGTCGACTGTAATGCTGTCATTAAATCAGTTATGAAAACTTGAGAATGTACAGGATGATGTCAATCACAAGCAGCTTTTCCAGAAGGGAAAAGTTGATACAACATGAACAGATTAGCCTAAATATACATTACATCCTCCTTATTGAGGACAACGGCTCACAACTGGTCTATATTTTGATTCACGGTTATATTGCTGATTCAAATGTGCTCTGAATCTGCTGTCATCCTTTGAATAGATACTGTGTGCTGTAAAGGAGAAGTATTTTTGTCCAGGGCTCATCCCTCTGTAAACCATGTCAGTTTTTCCTCCTTTGTTGTCATTTTGTAACTACAGTGCTTTGCTGCAACACAGTCACAATGATGCTTCTTCCCCTCCAGGCTCCTGACTTTGATTTCGACAAATCCTCAACCCCCCTCCTCATCGAAATCATGACCATCAGCATCATCATCCTCATGATAACATCGACAACACATAATGCTGTCCTTACTCGAAAGAGCATATCTATCATTCAAGCTTGTAATGGATCATCATTTGTATAATTTGTACAGTAAAGTTTATAAAAGTTTTCTACCCTTCCAGAAATTATTTAGTTTCTGCTGGTCAACTGAATGTCAATGAATTACAATTTGCAGGCCTTGTTATAAAATTTGTGTTTTTTTGTGCAACATTTGGGTTTGTTCTACTGTCCAGAGGAGAAGAGAAATTGTCAATAAAAACTTTAAGTGATAATTTCATGTTGTTGGAGGCTGTTCCCTGCTTTTTTGTTTGTACACTCCAAATGATCGCACCGAGCAATAAAACTAAAAAGGTAACAGAAGACATGCCGTCTCCAAAAAGCATCAGAATATCTGACTGAAGCCAACTCCTTCATGTGCTACGACTCTGTCTCTGTTCCGTGAGACAAGATTGATGTTTTTTTTTAATGCAAACAGTCTGACTCATATTTTGCCCCGAGACATCATTAATGTTGCTATTAATGCAGTTTATGTTGCCCTGACATTAAATTTAGAAAGCTAATTTATTATTCTCTTGATATTGACCAAGGAAGGCCAACCAAACTCATTTGATGCTTTTCTATTATAGCTCATGGCAGTAATTTGAAGGATAGCACGCACACACTCACGCACACTGCATCACAAATCTGAAACAGGGCATCCTGCAACTGAACCATTAGTAGATGTGCTTGGTAATTATGTTAATCACTTGTTAAACTTTTAAAATGTAAATGTTTATTTCCAAAATTCTAAACGCCCATCCACTAATCCAGTGCAGGGTCAGTTTACACTGGGAGAGAGGCACAATACATCCTGCACAGGTTGTCAGGCTATCACACAGGCTTGCAAACAACAATTTTCCATCACACTTACAGTACACATACAGGTCATTTAAATTCTCTAGTTAACCTACTGTAACCAAACTGTCAAGCAAACATACGCAGGCTCTTAAACAGACAGGCCACAGCCACACAGCAGTAGTGAACCCACAACTTTGTTACTGTGGATACTGTATAGTATATGTTCCATAAAAAGGTCCAGTGTAGAGAGAGGTTGCAGATTGTAACCAACTCAGTACCCCTCACAGAAGCATCATTAGGAATACCACTCCTTTACTTGGCAAGACCCGCCCTACTCTGCCCCTGATTTCGCTTACTATGACAGTTTTACTCTAATTCTAACCTCTAATCTCACTCGTCATGCCTAAAACCAACCAGCCCGGCCATTTGAAGGCAACCAATCAGAGGCAGACAGGTCTTGCCAAGACAATCAGTGAGATCCATATCAATGACCAAATCCTGTACTTCCAAGCATGTAGGAGAACCTACAGTGGTCACTAAAAACACACAAAAAAGTGCCTTTCTGGAGCCAGTGTTTAGTTCGTCCACTCTGAGCTACTATAACAATGTGGTGAAGCAACATGGAGTAGAAGAGGACCTGCTCCCTCTGAGGACATAAAAGGCTCATTGTCAATGTTTTCCCCCTCAGATTTGACTGGTGATTCTATACATGCAGTTTTTACATCTCTTTGACCGTTGAAAGTGAATTTATGGCTCTCTCCCCATTCATTTAAATTGGAACCTGGTTTTATTAGCCATTAAATATCTGCTTGGACTCCAAGTAATGACGTGACAGGGTAGATTCCTACTCACTAAACTGTTTTTAGGAGCAATGTTTCTTGACAATGTTCAGCATTTTCAAGGCATATGAAAAAAGTGGTGCAAAAAATTTGAACTTTTGGAAAATCTGTAAATAGAAATTACCATGGGCTGTATGCGTAAATGAAAATTGAACCACAGAATCCAGAACAAACATAATATAGTGCTGAGACGAAAACAATAACCACCTTTGCAGGGGATCAGATATCAGCCTTTCTTTTTAACTCTGATTCCCTGAGTTCTGGTGCAAAGACTCTGCAGGATTCAGCTGGATTGCAGCTTGTGTGATGTGATATGGCACATTTCACTTTGGTCAGAAACTGGAGCCCTGGAAAGTCACGTATGCAATCATACTTGACTCAAACTATGTCAGCTGGAGATGTGTATGGCTCATGGACCTCCTTCTTGGATACAATCAGTGTAATTTCAGATGTCAGAGGGGGGATGTAAATCAGTGGACTTAAAAGAAAAAAAAAATCTACTTCCTGGCCTTTGTGGACTCCCATCTCAATGTACCATAAATACACATCAATTTACCTCTGACCACCAACAACTGATGGTTCTTGCTTTCATGTGCAGACAAGTGCATGTAGGTACATTGTTTCTGTAATAAAAACCTTTCATCTGGTTTGTACTTAAGGACGGAAAGGAAGCATATGGTACTACATAGAATATATAGAGTGTAAGTGCACTTTACTGATCATTGCTTTCCTTTTTAAGAGACTTTGAGTATTCTGTATAAAGCGTAAGATTAGCAGAAAATGATATCAGTCAGGCATGTGGGCTTAAGGCATATGGCTACTTTCCATTTGGCTAAAGTTGTTCCTTCATTTCCTTTACTTGTGTCTCTTCCTCGAATCTTAGCGCCTCCCAGCGGAGATGCGAGGATGAGAGGCAATGATGGAGGAATTTAATTCATCCTCGCTCCCTCCAGCAGCATTTTGAGGAGCCTGCAATTACTCGTGATGAACAGCATCCCAAGTATCCAATATTTAGAGATAATGAAGCAACAGTTTAAAAGAAATACTCCTGGTACCTCCTTATGGCTGCTTCAGGACTGATTGTAGATAGCTGTGTCAGGTCATCGTAGAGTGTGACTGATGGAAACGACACAGTAAAATGTGTTTTTTACTTAGAAAACAGAACAGACGTGAGTAGTCTGACCTCCTTTTCAGGCTCAGGCTGATATTGTAAGTGTGACTGTGCTGTTTTCTTGAATAAGCCAAGATTTGAGTAATAAGAACAATGCAATAATATTCATTTTACAGTCATGGCATTCCTTTCACTGTCTTGTCCGATCAGCAGACCAATCAAGTGACAGACTCCAATTGAAGGGGTGTTGAACCCTGAAAAGAAAACAAAAACAAGGCTTACTCATAGGATAAACTTGTGTTTCCTTGCTCCCACCTCCTCTGGGAGCCTCCTCTCTCCTCATCTCCATTTGAGGTGTTGGAACATTCTGGTGGTGGACCTCAATAGACTTTCAGGTCACAGGACGGGAGCAAGGACAGGAGGAGGCAGAGAATTAGAACAATGGAAAGCACCCTGTGAACCACAACGTCCTGGAGTCTGACAGGGGACATGTTTCCCTGTCTCTCTCTTCCTTTATTTTCTGTCATCCTTCTGCTGTTGATTCTAATAGGGCTGAGGTCAGCAACCCTTACTATCAAATAATTGTTTGGAGCTGCAAAACATATTTTCCCTTTATAATGACAATAACACAGCCTGAAAAGTCAATATTAGCATATCGAGATTATTAATCGGCAAAAATGAGCTTTGTTTCTCCTTTACAATAATACCAAGTTTTGATGCATTTGTGAAATTTAAGAACAAGGATGCTGCAACCATTTTATTACCATTTATTACTCTGGTGAAATGCTGCCCCCTATTTGTTTGGAGTGACCTTCTACAGGTGGCCAATTCTTACATATTGCACCTTTAAACACAGTAAAAGTTAAAGTTTCAGAGTGAGTTAATCATCTTCTCTTTTTTTTGGTACCACAGTCATGTACAGCAATCAAACAGCATAAAAGCATAAAACACAGTATAAGTTGTGATCAGATCAGGATCATTCAATGCATTGGAAAAATCCCAAATTGCTAGAATAGATACAGCACTACTTCATGTAATTTTACAGTCAGGTCAATTCAAGAATCACTCTAGGCCAACAACAATGATAATGTTAAAATGCTATTTTTTTCTGCTAGTGGTTCCTCAAGGGGTCTCTCAGTCAAAATAAAACAAAAGACAGAAGTAGCATGGGATCATAGCAGTTGTTGTCTTCATTGTTAAACAACCACCACTGCTTTTAAGAATCTATCTATGTGACTCAGGCTGGAATCTTCATACAGGAAGTAATGCATTAAAGGTGTATCACATTACCTTTAGCCTTGTTTATCAACTTACTGCCTCGTTCTCTGACTCTCCCTCTCTGAAGCTATAGTGACATGCAACCAAATGAAACACACTGTCACCTTGAGTAAAAATGCAGATTTATCTGTGTTTGATGTAAGTACAGAACTCAAAAAAAGAAAAAAGTATATAACTTAGGGAGTCATTTTTAGTCATTTTGATGCAATGTTACATATTCTATCTTTAACAGTGTGGGCTCAACATGAACATAATCTGGGCTCCAACCACCTGTAGTTTCCAATGTGTGCAGTAGACGGCATCCACATCATTCTTAGGCTTCGACACTCAAAATAAATAGACATTTCTCAGTTAGTGCTTCTAATATCTATTTATCATCATGTAGCAGAAGTCATATTAGGCTGTTATTATTTTTTCAATTAATACAACGAGGGAAAGGTAGGCTACTCTACCACTCCTTGCAATCTTCATTTGTCATTTTACAAGCTTATGGGCATTTCTGCAGGTTTTAATTTTTTTGATCCAACCTGAACTTAATAGTGCTGGGTGGAGTGGCTCAGCTGTGCAGGACATGCACAGACATTTGGGGGGCAGGAGCTCAAGCAAATACAGGGGCACTCACCCCACACCCAAATCCTCTGTTTCCCACTCTGATGGTGCCACACCACCATTCATAATGACCAGTGTTGGGGCTAGTTACTTTAAAAAGTAATATATTACAGATTACATATTACTCTCAAAAATAGTAATGCCTTACACTACTATATTACTCCCTGGAGAAAGTAACTAGTTATATTACTAGTTATATTACTAGTTACTTTTTTTCTACTTACTCTAAAATTGCCTGAGATGCATAAGATGGAAAGAGAGCAGACAAAGGAGGAGTCTTCTTGAAGGTCTTTATTAACCCAACAACAGACTGGCCTACATGCTGTTTAACTTCCTCAATTAACATTGTCTAGTGCAAATACAAACAAGTGTACTTGTGCAATCAAATACAAAGAAATATTAACTAATATTGAAAATAGTGGTTGAATTTCCAGCCGTCGAACGAGGTTTTTTGCAGAGCGGTGCCTTCTTCAGGACACGAGCTAGCAGAAGCAGCAGCAGCAACATGCTCCGGACTTGTTGACTCTTCCATTTTTTACCCATCTGCCCTGGCGGGTGCCGCTGGCGACCAATCGGTGATGGTAAATGATACCTCGTGTCAAACCCCAACCAATCACTGATCCATTCACGCCCCCCCCCTCCCTCCGTGCTGTTTTGTGTGATGCGTGTGTGGTGAAGTAGCTGGTAGCTACTAGCAAATGTAACGCAAGTAACGAGCCCGGAAAATTGTAATATTATTACTATTTTCAGTAGAGTAATGCCTTACACTACTAGTTACTTGAAAAAGTAATCTGATTACAGTAACGCGTTACAAAGTAACGCGTTACACCCAACACTGATAATGACGCACTATTCATAACGTGCAGCGTTCAAACACTTCATTCCTATAGAAACCCCAAATCTGACCTGTTTTTATGAAATCCATTCATTGTTGAGTTGTTGTCACATTCAATCAGTGGTTTCTTACAGAAAGGAAAGGATGCAGTTTAATTCAAACAGATTTCCATTATGTACAATACACAAGAGCCTGACTGATATATATGAATGTGTTTTGTTTTTTTCACGGGAGCATCTTTGTACATGGGGTGCATGCTCGAGCAGGTGAGATACCAGGGGGACCTTATTTCCAATGTCATATTTTGTGTTGTACCGTCTGGAGAATACAATATCTGTTTGAAACAAGCCATCATAACTCTCAGTAATGCGTTCATGGGATTTTGGAGAGGTGTGTGCCTGATTGCAACATTTAACAATTGCCAGGAAACTTATGATCATAAAACCTGTTTCCACCAGTGTTTACCAAAGGGTGTGCCTTTGCGTGCCTTTAGGTGAAGTGGCTCAGTTGATTTAAACGCAAGAGAATTTCACAGTCTTTGCTCAGACTATTGCTTTTGCATTTGTAATGAAACACTCTGAAGGGCTCAGGAGACCAATCAGCCGAACAAAGGCTCCTTCACTTGTCTTTTAATATAACATAGTTCTTTGAAAGGCCATGCAAGATGCTGTTGATTTTTGCTGTGCAGATTTTAAATCAGAAGTTTCCAAGCTCTGTTTTTTTTTATTAGATGTGGTTGTCACAACCAAGCAAACAGACACATGCACAGATAGACCCCAAAGGAGGTTTGAGCAGCTGTGCTTTTGCCATCAGACTCAACAAGTACCCTCTGGTGTTAATTGAATTAGGCTGTTACTATTATTATTTTTTTTCAATTAATACAACGAGGAAAATGTAGGCTACTGTACCACTCCTTGCAATATTCATTTCTCATTTTACAAGCTTTGGGGCATTTCTGCAGGTTTTCATTGTTTTGATCCAACCTGAATTTGCTAGTGCTGGTTGGGGTTAATGTAAGGGGGAAAGATGGGTTCTTTTTTATTGGGTGGAGAGCAATACTGAGGAGACCTACGAGCCAAAGTTCAAGCTAAAAACTGTACAAAATGTATCTTACAATTGTTTGAATGCATTCAGTTAAAAGAGTCCCAAATATATTAAAATCCCAGCGTCCCTTAAAACCTGCAGTCCAGTGTGGGTGTAGCAGAGAAAAGGTGGCGGCTCCTCCCCCTCTCGCAACCAGCCTGGTATACCACCATCCTTGCTCGGCACCTCTGCCTTCTTTTACCTCTTTTTCTGCTGTTCTGTGCCAGTCTCCTCATCTTTAACCTTTCGCCCAGGTGGTTGGTCCCACCCGTCGAGCCACGCCATTGGTCCCTCGTGCCATTCTCAGAAACCCAATTGGTGGTTGCCAGTGCCTGTTACAAAATCAAGCAGATCTACCATGTGCAGGTTATCAGGCAATCAAGTGAGTTAAGGGGAGTGCAGACATCAAGCAGTGACAAGTGCAGACAAACCATTTGCAACAATAAAACCATGCAACAAAACAAACAAACACAGCACGCAACAATATAAAATACTTAAAAACAGTCACTTCTGCCCTTTGACACATTCATTGTTGAGTTGTTGTCACATTCAATCAGTGGTTTCTCACTGGTTGGTTTAGACTCAGGTGTGTCCCATGCAATGCTTGATGCTGCCTTCAGGTTCAGCCCCTGCAGACAGAGACGAAGAAGTCATTAGTTACTCCACTCAGCGGGCCTGTATGCTGTTAATTTCCTGTTGAGCCCAAGCTTGTATTTTTTTGTCTGTATTACTATCAGCATCAGGACTTTTAAACCACATGTTTCTGTTTCATTCTGCAAACAATGGGGGAATCAATATTGAGAAACAGTCCCCTCCCACACGTCTACTGATTGAAACAGGAGCACAGCAAAGTCGGATGAAAAATCAATTTGGGGGGTTGAGGTAGATCTGCTTTGATCAAAATACACAGAAGTGTTTGGATAAGCTGTGCTATTGTTACTAAAATTCAACGAGGAGAAACCAGCAGCTCCTAATCCTGCCCATGATGACCGCTGTTTTTTCTATTCTACCACTTAATTACAGTTAATTACAGTTAATTGCAGTTATTTGGGATCACCTTACATTCACCTTGTGTACATCACTCCCTGATGAGATGGCTCATGTGAAAACCAGCAGGTCTCCTGAGTAGGATCAGACTTTAAACCCACTTCTTTGACAACTGATGCTGAAAATACATATATTATGTTCTCCAGTAATGACTTACAGCATTGTGCAGTCTTAAAGCTACAGCGTGCGGAAAAAACGCATGAATTCAAACATTGTTGAACAATATGTTTGATATTTAAGTAATACTTCAATTTATGAATAAATATGTGTATTGTTGATACATGTAATTAGTATATTCTGTCAGGTTTGATTATATATCTACTGTAGAAAGAGAGCTCTGATTTACATTGTTTAATGAAAGGTCAAATTTTCTTTAAAGGTGCTGCAAAATGTTTGAAACACAAAATGCAGAGAAGACATTGTGCTCTATGACACTACACAGCTCACGGGGCCTGGGGTGAACACCTACAGCAATTATTTTGCAGAGGGCCTCTGAATTATGTGAGAGGCAGCAGTGAAGAGCCTCACGGCTAATGACAAGTTTGACCTTTTGGGGAGACCAGAGTCATCATTCTTGCAGGCAGAATTTCAGAAGCAAGGCAGCGGCAGATAGGAACATGCTAAAACACAAAGGCACAAAAAAGCCTGTCTTTAACTTTAATTATCATTAAGATGAAAAGGATGAGGCCATTGCTGGGAGCTCTCTGTTTTTCGTGAGATTGTTGGCGGGATGAAAATGGCCGCACAAGCCATCAAGAAGTTGCATTTGAAATATGATGATAATGTGAAGCAGTCACTGGATAATAGCATTACCCAGCTCACATTGTTGAAATAATTTGCATTGTTGGTGTTTCCTGCAGGGATTGAAACATATTTATAGATGTTTGCAGAAGCCGTTATGGTTGTTTGTCATGACCACATCAATTGTTTAAGACCACTGCAACACAAAACGGAAATATACCCACACTCGTTTGGTGGAAGTTTTTGGAAAACTAATTTAAAGTTCTGTAGATCAATAGCACCTTTGGGCTCATCCTGACTTATAGATTATGAATTTGAAATTGTTTGCCCCTCCCATGGAGCCCATTATTGTGCGTCATTGGAATTTGGGGAAAGTAATTTCAACACCTTATGCCGTTAAGTTTTAAATCTCTAATAGGTCGAAGTGACCTCGTGTGGACTGTAAAATATCTGGTCATATTGTGGTCATAGTCTCAGAGTGATGATTTGAAGGAACATTTAGAACCAGGCGAGCGCCTCGATCTCAGCGGTCGTCAGGGACCACGGTGAGAGACGGTTTCCTACCGCAATTTTCATCATGTCCAGTGATTTCAAATGCAAGAGAATTTCACGGTCGTTGCTCAGACTATTGCTTTTGCATTTGTAAAGAAACACTTTGAAGGGCTCAGGAGACCAATGAGCCGAACAAAGGCTCCTTCACTTGTCTTTTAATATAACACAGTTCTTTGAAAGGTCACGCAAGATGCTGTTGATTTTTGCTGTGCAGATTTTAAATCAGAAGTTTATTTCCAAGCTCTGTTTTTTTTTATTAGATGTGGTTGTCACAACCAAGCAAACAGGCACATGCACAGATAGACCCCAAAGGAGGTTTGAGCAGCTGTGCTTTTGCCATCAGACTCAACAAGTGCCCTCTGGTGTTAATTGAATTAGGCTTTTTTCTTTTTTCAATTAATACAACATGTGAAAGGTAGGCTACTCTACCACTCCTTGCAATCTTCATTTGTCATTTTACAAGCTTTGGGGCATTTCTGCAGGTTTTAATTTTCTTTTATCCAACCTGAACTTGCTAGCGCTGGTGGAGTGGCTCAGTTGCGCAGGGACGTGCACAGACATTTGGGGGGTCAGGAGCTCAAACAAATAAAGGGGCATCATCCCAAACACAAATTTTCTGTTTCTACCCTGATGGTGATGGTGATACCACCATTCATAATGATGCACTATTCATAACGTGCAGCGTTCAAACACTTTATTTGGGCAGAAACCCCAAATTTGACATGTTTTCATGAAGTTCATTCATTGAGTTGTTGTCACATTCAATCAGTGGTTTCTTACAGAAAGGAAAATAAGGAAGGATGCAGTTTAATGGCAGTCAAACAGATTTACATTTTGTACAATACACAAGAGCCTGACTGATATATATATAAATGTTTGTGTTTTGTTAGTTTTTTTCACAGGTCCATCTTTGTACATGGGGTGCACGCTCTAGCAGGTGAGATACCAGGGGGACCTTATTTCCAATGTCATATGCAATGTCGAGTGCAACATTTAAAAATTGCCAGGAAAGTTACGAACATAAAACCTGCTTCGACCAGTGGTTACCAAAGGGTGTGCCTTTACGTGCCTTTGGGTGGAGTGGCTCAGCTGTGCCATTTAACATAAAAACATCAAATACTCACGAAACTTTCTACAAAAGTCATGGTCATGGTTGAAATGTACTTATTTTAACCAAGGAATTTACATTTAAAATCTGAAAACAGCTTTGGAGGCAGAGCCCCATTGCTCAGTGGTGCATGAAGCCAAAAAAACTTGAGTTCCTGGTTACACAAATACCCAGATCTTCCGAGCTGTGGATGCCATACAGTGTGCGCACTGACAACTTCTGCTTAGGCGTGTTGAACCTTCAGAGTCAGGCTGCTGGGCCGTAGTTGCCTCACGCCCCAATACACGTGAGGGTGCGAAACATATAAGGAAGCAAATTCAAGGAATTTTTTGAGAGGTGTCTAAGTGCAACCACTGCAACAGTGGCTCAGCTGTGCAGGAATGTGCACAGTCATTTTTGGTGGCTGGAGCTCAAGCAAATAAAGGGCACTCACCCCTCAGAAGGGAAAATAAGGATGGATGCAGTTTAATTCAAACAGATTTCTATTATGAACAATACATGGGGTGCATGCTCTAGCAGGTGAGATACCAGGGGGACCTTATTTCCAATGTCAAATTTTTTGTCGTACCATCTGGAAAATGCAGTATCTGTGTGAAACAAGCCATCATAACTCTCAAGAAGGCGTTCATGGGATATTGGAGGTGAGGTGTGTGCCTGATTTCCTGGCAACAATTAACAATTGCCAGGAAACTTACTAACATAAAACCTGCTTCAACTGCCAAAGGGTGTGCCTTTGTGTACCTTTAGGTGGAGTGGCTCAATTATATACAATAAATTAGTTTATAATACAAAGTGTTTTGTGTTTAGTGTCTTGCAACCCAAAAGACATGTCAACAAAAATCCAGTACAAGGACGTGTGGGAGGAGCATTTCTCACTGGTTGAGGCATGTGGCTGCCTCACGCCCCAACACACGTGAGGGTGCGAGGGCCCATTAATCACTGCTAAGAACAAGTAATCAAAACATTTAACGTCACGATTTCATGGAATTTTTTGACAGGCATCTGAGTGTGCACAAGTGTCAATTAAGAACAGAGAGCTAACAGTGAAACTTGGAATGCACGTGATAAACACACCAGGAGACGTTTGAGAGGAGCAACTGTCATCAGCTGGCTGTGAATGGTGTTGAATTAATTTCTTTATTGTGCTGCCTTCAGGTGCAGACAATAACATATATCAGCAAACAGGGAAAACAAAGCAGAGAGGCTAACACAGTGGCCATGTTGTAATGTTTCATGACAGATTATTTATTTGATAAACAACCATGAAAAATGATGTGACCAGTCATGTTCAAAGTTTTCATTGATGTTTCTTCCTTAAAGTTGGTCTGTGGAGTATTCTTGCAAACAAATAAAATGTATGTGTGTTCTCTGTTGGAGATTAAAACATCATGCTTCAGGAGCTACTTTTAGGAGACCTGGTAGACAGGAGAGGACACAGGCGTTTTTGGGTGAAGATGCAGAGCAACGACCGATGGTGTTTTCCACTATATAAACCTCAAGTCATAGCCGACCTGTTTGTTGTGTACAAAACCCAATCACTTTGTTCTCTTGAAGAAACCTGGTGCTGTGGCATGTGATTGTATTTCAGTATAAAGAAAAAAAAATGTGTTTCTTTTTTTTTGTTATTTTTGTGGGGGGGCTAACTATTTAACATGCTCAAATACTCATCAACTTTCCAGAAAAGTCAATCATGGTGGAAATTTACTTATTTTAACCAACAAATTTACTTTCAAAATCTGATAACAGCTTTTTAGACGAACCCCCATTGCTCAGTGGTGAATGAAGCCAAAACAGCTTGAGTTCCCGGGTATACAAATAACCAGATCTTCCGCGCTGTGGGTCCCATACACTGAAGACTTCTGTAGAGGCATGTTGAGGCGTGTTGAGGCGTGTTGAGGCGTGTTGAACCGTCAGAGTCAGGCTGCTGGGCCATGGCTGTCTCAAGCCCCAACACACGTGAGGGTGTGAGGGCCCATTAATCACTGTCAAGAACAAGTGATCAAAACAGTGAGGTCACGATTTCATGGAATTTTTTGACTGGCATCTGAGTAACCACAAGTGTCAATTAAGAACAGAGAGCTAACACAGTGAAACTTGGAATGCACGTGATAAACACACCAGGAGACGTTTGAGAGGAGCAACTGTCATCAGCTGGCTGTGAATGGTGTTGAATTAATTTCTTTATTGTGCTGCCTTCAGGTGCAGACAATAACATATATCAGCAAACAGGGAAAACAAAGCAGAGAGGCTAACACAGTGGCCATGTTGTAATGTTTCATGACAGATTATTTATTTGATAAACAACCATGAAAAATGATGTGACCAGTCATGTTCAAAGTTTTCATTGATGTTTCTTCCTTAAAGTTGGTCTGTGGAGTATTCTTGCAAACAAATAAAATGTATGTGTGTTCTCTGTTGGAGATTAAAACATCATGCTTCAGGAGCTACTTTTAGGAGACCTGGTAGACAGGAGAGGACACAGGCGTTTTTGGGTGAAGATGCAGAGCAACGACCGATGGTGTTTTCCACTATATAAACCTCAAGTCATAGCCGACCTGTTTGTTGTGTACAAAACCCAATCACTTTGTTCTCTTGAAGAAACCTGGTGCTGTGGCATGTGATTGTATTTCAGTATAAAGAAAAAAAAATGTGTTTCTTTTTTTTTGTTATTTTTGTGGGGGGGCTAACTATTTAACATGCTCAAATACTCATCAAACTTTCCAGAAAAGTCAATCATGGTGGAAATTTACTTATTTTAACCAACAAATTTACATTTAAAATCTGAAAACAGCTTTTTAGACGAATCCCCATTGCTCAGTGGTGCATGAAGCCAAAACAGCTTGAGTTCCCGGGTATACAAATACCCAGATCTTCCGCGCTGTGGGTCCCATACAGCGTGCGCACTGAAGACTTCTATTGAGGCGTGTTGAGGCGTGTTGAGGCGTGTTGAACCATCAGAGTCAGGCTGCTGGGCCATGGCTGCCTCACGCCCCAACACACGTGAGGGTGCGAGGGCCCATTAATCACTGCTAAGAACAAGTGATCAAAACATTTAACGTCACCATTTCATGGAATTTTTTGACAGGCATCTGAGTGTGCACAAGTGTCAATTAAGAACAGAGAGCTAACAGTGAAACTTGGAATGCACGTGATAAACACACCAGGAGACGTTTGAGAGGAGCAACTGTCATCAGCTGGCTGTGAATGGTGTTGAATTAATTTCTTTATTGTGCTGCCTTCAGGTGCAGACAATAACATATATCAGCAAACAGGGAAAACAAAGCAGAGAGGCTAACACAGTGGCCATGTTGTAATGTTTCATGACAGATTATTTATTTGATAAACAACCATGAAAAATGATGTGACCAGTCATGTTCAAAGTTTTCATTGATGTTTCTTCCTTAAAGTTGGTCTGTGGAGTATTCTTGCAAACAAATAAAATGTATGTGTGTTCTCTGTTGGAGATTAAAACATCATGCTTCAGGAGCTACTTTTAGGAGACCTGGTAGACAGGAGAGGACACAGGCGTTTTTGGGTGAAGATGCAGAGCAACGACCGATGGTGTTTTCCACTATATAAACCTCAAGTCATAGCCGACCTGTTTGTTGTGTACAAAACCCAATCACTCTTTGTTCTCTTGAAGAAACCTGGTGCTGTGGCATGTGATTGTATTTCAGTATAAAGAAACAAAAATACTTTGTTTTTGTTTTTAAACAATTTTAAAACATCTTAAATCCAACATTGTTTATGACCACAATTACCAGCTTGCAGTCTTCTTCAGCCTTTGTCGGCACACTACCACTAATACATTTAGCCCCGGGCTCTTGTTTAGTATGCATTTTTAATTTTCTCCTAGCTATAAGTAGGACCTGATAATTTTAAACACTAAGCATCATCTTGAAACAAAAAGTAGTTTTTGAACGATGTCCTCATATGGGGGCAATTTATTTATTTCACTGTATAACATAATAAAGTAACCAATGTGTAACAAATTATAAAGCTGTTAATTTCCCTAAACATTGCAATGCCAAAACAAATTAGCAAACAATGCAGCATTTCAATTTTACTTGCTCCGAACTCTAAACTAGGAATGTCCCTTTTGAGTATCGGAACAGTCTGTCACATCTAATAGCCTGTCTGAAATGCTGCAGAAACAGATGCGTTTAGATTGCAAGCATAGGAATACATTACTTTTCAAAGTTACCAGTGTTTATTGTCATTCATTATCTTGATCACTTAGTTGTTCCACAACAGGATCATCAGCATCACCATTAGACAAATCCCTCGCCTCAGAGTTTTGTTCTACTAATGCGTTCAACAGTCTTTCTGCTTTGATGAGAAACATGCCATGTAATGTATCACATAACAATGAAACCATAAAAATCAATGCAGACTAATTTGTATCTCTTTAAAAAAAATATTTGTTATTAAAATTGACTAAAGGTAAAGATCTTTGGTGTATGTTTACATACTGTATTTCAGGGCAGATAAGGGTGTCATGGGGGACTCACCTGCTGAGGGTTAATTGCCTTTTTAACGTTGCCATCCACTAGCACAGGTGTGATTCAATTAGTGATCAAAAGGTGAATCATCCTAAAAGGAAAGGTGTAAATAATAAAAATAATGATGACTGAAATTCACTAGCTGTTTCACTTTCAGGGTGCTGGTTGTGCACGTCAGCTCACTGTCACACTTTAATTTCTTACTAGCACACTTCACTACCAAGGAGCCATTGTTAATGGTAGTAGTGATAGCTGTACTTCTATAACAAGTCAAAATGTCTACTGTGAAAAAGACTGACAAGTGTGTCAAGGTTGATACGCCTGTTGATTGGCAACTGAACCTCCACCTGTGTCGGGGGATTAGGATATGTGTCACATGCTCAACGTGAAGTCTGAGGAAGGTTAATGGGACTAAATTGGTGCTGTGAAAAAATAATGCTCCGAAAACAAGCAAGCATTTTTCAATGCGTTGCACCATGCTTGTGCATGTGCAATGTAAGTTTGGGGAATTCCTTCCTGTGGGTAGCACCATAAACTAAAGCAAAACCACCTCCTGCAAAAGTTTTTTGGAATCGCTTGCTCCAGGATCTAGATTACATCTGTTTAAAGGGATATTGCTACAACAAAAGTGTCAGATTTAGACTCAAAGTGAATATAATAAAATATTCAAAAAAAGTCACGAGGAGTACAGTAGATATTATATAGTTTGGATAAAAGACTTCCCACATCTAAAACACTGCAAGCTCTTGCATACCACCCACAAGTATTTTGGGGCTGACACCACACAAGCTACTGTTATCATCTTCAACAGTCTGCTGTGAAGCTGAGAAACAAGAAACAAGAACTCATCTGTGTCGATAATGATTTTGCCCGATGACCTTGACAAAGTGCAAACAGCACATTTCCATGTGCAGCGTTGCTCTGGGCTCTTTTCAATCCTCTGTCTTTGGCTCTGCAGCGTTGACCCTTTTAGCTTTGCTCAATTTGTTGGCTTCAAGACGATCTCAATGCCAACAAAGAGTGGGTGTTTTCTTTTCAAGTGAGAGATTTTGCATGAAATGCCCCGGCCGTGTTCCTGCCTCGCGCTGGCCCACTGGTCTTTACAGATTTTCAGTCTCACCCAGGAGCAACAGGGAATCGACACCAATGTTATGTTTTGGATCACATCAAAAGAAATGATTTCTGCGCAGCGTAGCCGGTGGGAAACTGCTGGCCCCATCTTGCATATATTCAGACCTTCTCTTTTTTATCATCATTTTGCCAGCACTGCCCACTTCATTTTGAATTCTTCAGCACGGCTACACAAGCAGTGAAGCTGACAACTTCTGAGTTCCTAACCCTCATGCTGGGGAGAACATGTCTTACAGAGATGGACCTGTTTTTCAGGTTTATCAGGAGGTGTGTCATTTGACACAACTAAATGGAATTCTTTGTTTGGGTATTTCACCAGCTGGTAGTGAATCTAGACATTCTGGTCCATCAAGCCAAGAAAGATTTTTTCCAGTGTTTAAATGTTATACATAAGTGAAGCTTCAGGGGCTCAGCTTTGATGGATTACTTTTTAGAGCTAAACAAACTGTGATTGATTCTTCTGCGGCTGCCCTTTATCAGAAGCATCTATGTATCGCGGCTGCGCCACAATTAAACGGCAAATTGGCTACGGAACACTTTCTGGACTTCAGTAATGTAACCAACAAACAAAGCCTAGTTCAAAAAGTTTGAAAAGGGCAGTTTCACACAATGATCTTTTCAGGATTTCAGAACTTTTTTCTGCTGTACATAACTTTGAAAGCACTAAAGTCTTACACTGTTAAAATTTTCAATTCTGATATTTCATTTACCTACATCCATTTCCTTTTATATTCAGTGTTTGTGAAGTAATCCCCTTTTGAACTAGTCAGATTAATGCATAACATTAGGAAACACACACTATTTCTACACTTTGAGTTATTCCTGGTCACATTCTGCAGTATGTTTCAGGGGATCGCAGCTTGAGGCGAGTCATGGAATTGGTCAAAAAGCAGATATACATTAAAGAGGACATCTGTCGTTTCGGTCTCTTTGATTTGTAATGCAATTTAACAAGAGAACTAAAGTATATGGGAGAGTGAGGTACATCTGCCTCAGGCAATACACCTGGCAAGTCTGGAAAAAATGTAATAGATTCAGGATTTCTCCTACATTTACAGGAGGAGGGGTAGACATATATCACAAATTGACAGATGCAAAACAGTCTTTAGTAGCAATCCGTGTCCAATCTGTTGTCATCTAAAGTTTTTCTCTCAGTTATCTTAGTAGTAAGAAAACTACTGAAATAAATGTCTAAAATTATTTTAGTAAACTAAACTAACTAGACCAACACCACTACTTCCAGCCCCCTCGCTCAGACCACATCAATCTTCTAACTCTAACTCACAGACAGATATACATAACTGAAAACTGTGTCTGTGCTAGTCCCTGCTACAAGTGGCAGAGCACAGGACCACATGTTGCCACGATAACACACAGACAACAGGCATAGACTCACAAGGTGAAAACATCGATATTTAAGTATTTAATCATGAACCGAAGTATTGGGCAAATTGAAATTTTGTTGTTGTTAAGGGGTCACCAAAGTTAGTCTATAGTCTATAGAGTGTTGTCGAGCATGTTTTTAACCATACATCATCCCCCTGTTCACACTGGTTAATTGATTCCGCAACGAATGACATCATTAAGTGATTGTGTACAATTAAACTATGCAAAAATTGTCCATAAACACAATTATTTTTTATTTGTAACACATTCATTTAGCAGACAGGTTTTTACAACGCTATCAAATGGTGTCAATTGATCCACCAAGGAGCGGGAACATGATGGAAAAATAACTAATTAAAAGTTGCCATAGAAAGAGAAGACAGAAAACCTAAACATGACTAATTAGATGTCTTTAAAATGCTGGGGAAAGGTAAGCTGTAGTGCTAAGATCAGACATACTACTCGTACCGATAGCGTGTCACGATGTGCATGCATCTCCAAAAGTGAGTCACTATACTACACAGGTATGCCTGCACTACTGATGTGACAATTCGACACATTTCTCTAAACGTACAGGAAATACAAATCTGGTGGACTAGCTGTTAGTTCAACAGGGTGAGAGAACAGATCGGAGATCAACATATGGAAATGACTGAATTGAATTATGGCCTTTCTGGATTACATGTGATGAGGGAATCATTGACACATGTACTCATGCAGGCCTGAAGACATAGTCATGCAAACAAAACGTCTGCTATAACTTCAAATGAACACACGCATACAAGACAACATTGGCTCTGTCCTTTAATGCGACAAAAAATGGGAAAAGGGGAAGATATTGTAAAAGATTTTATAATAGGAAACTGTAATTTTAACCCGGGAGTCTTAACTCTGGGCAATGTGCGATGTAACTGGGCTAAGCAGGGGCTTTGCACAGTGTTCCACATGGTGTGTGGCTTTATGAGAGGGCAGATGGTACCACTCAAGCAGGAAGTGATTGACATAATGACATGGCCGACCATGGAATGTGAGTGTATGTGTGTACTGAATGAGTGTGTGCATGCCTGCGTGTGTCTAAAGATGCATCTTTAAAGTGGATTCAAGGAAATCGCTCCTTTTTTTTCCATGAAACCTGGTTATTTTTGTGTGCACATGTGTGTGTGCGTGTGTGTGTGTGTGACGTCCACGAATTGCACTCTGTTTTGACTGCATGTCGGCACATCAAGTGATAGATGATGCAAGGCAAAGGCCAGTCTCATCTCACTGTTCATGCATGAATAACCACACACACTTTGAACTCGTCCAGGTTATATCTCACCGTACAGCTTAATAACTTGAGCACTTCAGTTCGAGTTGTGCTAGCAGCGGGCTCCCTATCTAACTACCTAAATGTCTGCGCATCAGCTATAAGATAATAGAGAAAGCACAAGGACGGGGACTCCACTTTCAGTCCGTTATGATAAATGGAGGTATTTTCTTCTGTTCTGGGGAGAACCTGAAGAACTTCTTAGGGGAAGAATGTAATGTCTTGAGTCACAGACTTTCATACTTGGGGATGACGTCGAGAGTGAGGGTTACAAGGGCGTAGGTTTGGTTTCGATATTGGTGAGGACAGAGGACTTTACAGATGTTGAAATGCGACGATTTGCAAAGCGCGCCCTGCCTGGAGGTTTCTAGTTGTCTGCTGGCACCAGAAGGGCAGAAAGAGAGGGAGGAGATTATTTTATTTTTTTTAAAGGACAATGAGCCGAAATTTATTTCAAAATTGAACAAAATCCCCAGATAACCAAAAATCACGATGTTGACATAAATCCACGTTTATCTTGAAATTTCCCAGTGAAGAGAAAAGCCAGATGTTAGATGTTAGGGTTTTGTCCAGTGTGAAAAGGGTATAAGCGCCCTTAAGCATGCTACACAATCCCCTAGTAAGTCTGGTTCCACCCGTGAAATTTGATAAACAGTCACATAACAGTAGTGTATGGAAACACATACTTGCAGTAAAAATGCAGTTAAAATTTGCACACCATTTGGAAGGAAACTTGACTATGGTGGGTCATTCTGGAAGACAGCATTCTTTAGTTGCTCAAAATGAAAACTGAAAGTTAGTTAATTGCTTTCCATTTGCAAAATAATTATAATTATCTGTCTAATATACCATAATTGTCTGTGGATCCTAGTTAAAGGTCTAATTGAACAATTAATCAGGACAGTGAAACTGTTTCACTGTATACCATCAGTGTCTTGTGTTTTTTGTTTTGTTTTTACATTTTTATTTTAAGCTCCACCAATTGATTTGAATACAATTTAGTTACTTCTCTGGTCAGGGTAAAGATTTCAAAGATTAGTTTAAAAAGATTTCTAATAATAGGAGTTGTAATTATATATGTCACACAGAAGAAACATTTATATAATATGCCATGATGGTAAAATAATAATGAAATATTACTGCATACAATGGCAGGAGGCTAGGGGAAATGTTGGGTCTCGGTAAATAAATTAATTAGTAAGACCCAGACCTGCTCCAGTTGGAAAGTGTCATGAGAGTTTGTTGTGAATTGGCACTGTACGAATAAAGACAGTGTGCCTGAATGTATCTGGTCCTCTCTCCCTGTACGTTCTAGTCATTTCCTATCCTTCCCCCTTCTTTTTATTGCCATTACATTTGACTTGTGCACACAGAAGAATATAAGTGAGTTAAGGAGCTATTTATTACCTCCTTCTCCTCTGTTTGAAGCTCACTGCATAATAATTTAAAAAGGGATCACCTGAGGTCCGGTTCAGAAACGTTTAAGAGGAAAGGAAACCCTTAATGAATGGTTTGTTCTTTTCAGGCAGCTAGTTAAGTCTGACTTTTCTCTGGTGGGCTTTTGAAGAAGTATTTTAATCCCTTTCATAGATGAAGGCTAAATAAAAACATTGAATGAAAACCAAAAAGCCCGGCAGTTTGATTACATTTGTGTTCTGCCTCTGTGCATTGTCGGTTCAAGGTCTTCTGTTGCTCATATCTGTGTGCTGTCTGCTTGCTGAGCAACAGGGGTTTTGGACTAGTAATGGATTCTTGGCATGAAAAGGATGCCAAAGCATGATTAAAAAAAACAAACTTTTTGGTATGCATTATAATACACATGAAATAAATAAAGGGGGCTGGATTTTTAGTCAAAAGCTCTGTTCTTCAGCCTTTCCTTGTCCTTTGCAAATCAGTGCTGAAATCAGTAACCATTATAATATAGTGTAATGTCCCAACATTAACTGTGAAAATGTTTGAAAACCAGCACCAACCACACAGAAATATAAACAAAAAATGATAGGGAATGCCAAAGGTCATAAATAGTTCTATAATAATGATACAGCGTTTACAGGTCTTGGGCAGTACTACTGCATATGTGAAACAAGTAGTATAAAGTCTTTTGTGGCTCTGGAGGAAGATGCATGTAATCTGATGAATTGCCTCCAGTGATGTCACTCAGTGGTTACGTTGCATTGTGGGTAATTTAGGCACCAGGTTTTGGAACAAGAAAGGCAGAATCTTCTGGTTCTGCTGTATCCATTTTGATCATTTGTTTTTGAAGTGTGCATATTGAGACCAACAGTGTTATGGAAGTGCAATGTTGGACCAGAGAGACAAGTAAGACTCTATAGCACAAATAACCACGGCCCTGTTGCAGGTTACTTCAACTAGGTTGCTTGATCCGCACAATGTCCAGATTTAGAAATCTCAACAGGGCCTTAACAGTCTGCAGGTATAGCTGTCAGTTACACTGGGGCCACCAACTAATCCGACTTTCCTGCAAGTTGAACAGGATCAAAAGTGTCGTGGCGGTGACACACCTTACCCTTGCCTCCATCTGGGGGCCTACAGTAGGCTCTAGGAGGAGTGAGGAGAGTCGGCTGTTGCATGCTGAGTGATGACGATAGCCGACATAACTAAACCCACCCACAGTTCATTTAAATGCCCGCGCACGGCTCTCTCGAAACTCGTCACCGTGTCTCCCGCTGCTCAGTATTTATAAAGCGCCCCGGTGCGCGGAACGGCACAAGCGTGCCTCGTCTCTAGAGAGGCAGAGCGCGTCGCTGCGACTTGGAGACGTTTTTTTTTGTTTGGATGAGAGAGCTGTGCAGCCGCTGCTGAGGAAGAGAGCGCAGGAGTTTTATCCCAAGTTCACTGCAGCTCGCTTTGAAAGGGGGTGAGTTGTTGTTCGTTGTTTTCGATGCGCCGTGCTGTCTTCATTTCTTCTTTTGTTTCTGAGGGATGGAGAAAAAAAATTAGGCTGCGCATTTCCCTGCTGGAACTAATGTGCAAACCTGTGGCTACGACAGGATGTAATTTTATTTGAAAATTCTCTCTGTCTCTGTTTGTTTGTTTTTTTTTTTGTTTTTTTTTTAACCACAAAGTGTCGCTAAACTTGTTGCGTTGGGAAATAACAATTAAATTCAAGCTCGGTGGGAACATCTTGTGCATTTCTGCCGATTGCATTAGAGAGAGCAGTGAAAATGAAGCCTACAGACATCATAATCACTTGTCTTTATATTAAATCATAAAGGTTTCTCTTCTTTTTTACAAAGACTGTGTTTTTTTAAATGAAATTCATATGATGTTACGCAGTTCTGCAGCTGCTTATTTACTGTGTTTGGTCTTCTCTGGACAAACAGAAAGGGAGTTATTGCCGAAATGTGTCACCATCTGGTTGATCTGTATCATTTTTGGTGCCAAAGTGGTGGTGGTGGGGTGCGATGTGATTCCTGTTCTCTAAGTTTGTTTTGAGGACAATAGCCGAGACCTGCATAGTAACATTTTAAGTCACCAGTGCTTAAATCAGAAAGGTGTGGGAGGTATTTGCCCCCAAGGCTCATTTAAATAACAAACGCGAATTCCAAGTTAAGAGCACAAACGGGAGAAAACTGAAAAACTAATTTACGCTTAGAGGCAATCACCAGGGAGCGAAGAAACAAAATCCGGAATCTCCATCCTGATGAAACCTTTATTCATCCTTGATTTAAGGTGCGAAATGATGAATCGCCATATAAGAGAATCATCCTACCGGAGCCAGACTGCAGCACTGTCAAGCGTGATTCGGATCTTCACATTCAGAGCACACTTCCATCAATATTCACACCTGTTATTGGTCATTTCTCATCTTAGTAGTGTGCAGCTAAGGAGAGTTAGGATTAAAGGGCCGCCTACTTAAGTTATTCCTGAGCCCCAGGAGAGTTCAGTCTATATTTATGACCGTGCGACGATGCCTGACCCCTTCAGTGTGCGATTTCCCCGATACGCACAGCGTCAGTGGATGTGGGGTCGAATTGGCTGAACTATGAAGTTTGATACTTGTGGCCAGTGCAACAATATATTTCAAGACATTTTCTTGTGAGCAAGTCAAGGGAAGTTGGTTTTATATATCAACATTCAAGGGCATTCCATCTTTATTTCTTGTATAACACATATATATATATATATATATATATATATATATATATATATATATATATATATATATATATATGTGTGTGTGTGTGTGTGTGTGTGTGTGTGTGTGTGTGTGTGTTATGGAGAGGCGGAGATAAGAAGAGCGGAGATAAGAAGAGTGCAGTGTGAGAGCGGCGGCATTCAGAGCGCTGACCTTGGTGCTGAACGCCAGACGCACAGAGCAGCTTCAGCTCTCCGTGTGTGTGTCTCTCTCCCCTTCAACGCTTCCACTGCACAACCACCAGGCACGCTGAGCATTGTTGTTTGCATCGAAGGGAGTGAAACGCGTCCGGTGAACGACGCCAGAGTACCCCTTCTCACTCGCAAAGTTCATTCCAAGTGCAGAAAGAATGGAATGACAGTCTGCGTGCCTTACTTAGCCTCTCATTTTCCGCAAAACATGTCCAAGCTGTTCAAGAGTTGCGCAAAGACGCATGATTTGCATGTGGCGCTCCGAAATGCAAATGTTCACACTTTGAGATGACAGCCCAGGAGTAAAAGTAGCAATCTTAAATGCCTCTATGATGTTAGGCTGTGTTACTGGCTCAGTGTTGGGTAGTAATGATAATGCATCAAAGTCTTGAAATTCATCTCATGTGTTTCTCTTTTCTCTGTGTAAAGGTGCACTATGTAGTTTTGGGTAAAGAAATTTTAATCAGAAAAATGTTTTTTTTTTGTTTATGCCTAAACAAACTTAAATAATAAATAAATTATGATTGTTTTCATGACTGAATAAACAAACTGACCTTAAAGGACAACACATACTGTTTCATACTGTTTTACTTTGTTTATATTTGGCGGACCCTGCCACCTTTCTAGCTTCAAACAGTGTTCTGGGGACCTTATTTTCCTCTGAGAACAGTTTGTTTATCAGTTATGGAAAAAATAAATATTTCTGAGTTGTATTATTACCTCATTAATAGTGTAAATATTAAAATTCTGAGTTTGAATTTCTTCACCAAACCTACATAGCGCCCCTTTAAAATGATTATCTGCTATAACTTATCACAGCACAGTCTAAAGTACAATAGTTCTCTTTGAAATGTAATGCAACAAAAGGATAAAATAGCTTACCGAGTAATACCACTTAATTGTACTGGAGGAAACAGAAGATTTTTCCATGTTGGTCTTCTAGTCTCATGTATTGAAGCCAAGCTAATATTTGCCCTCGAGGCGTTAAAGTTTGATACAGTGTTTAGTCACTGTGATGCCAATATTGAGGATCACAGAGGTACGAGCAGGTCTGATCAGTTGGATAATGGATTTTTCATGTCCGTGACAACATTATGCATAACTTAATTATCTGTGTAATATTACCTTCTGAAAACACTTAATGACTCATATACCCTCTTTGACTTATGTTGAATCAACACACTGTAAACAAACCGTGCAGTCAAGGTAATTTCCTCTGAAACTAATAGAACTGCTATTTCCCCTCCTCCCTCTTCTTCTGTTGCTTTTCAGAAACATCCCTGGGGACACACATTCTCAAAAGCAAGCACACACACAACCACACAACAGGCACCATGCAGGAGTCAGAGCCCACAGTGTGCCAGCTGCAGCCCAACATCATCTCAGTGCGTCTTTTCAAGAGGAAGGTTGGTGGTCTGGGCTTTCTGGTGAAGCAAAGGGTGTCCAAGCCGCCTGTCATCGTGTCTGACCTCATCCGTGGCGGCGCAGCAGAGGAGTGCGGCCTGGTGCAGGTCGGCGACATCGTCTTGGCTGTCAACAACAAGCCTCTGGTGGACCTGTCTTACGAACGGGCCCTGGAGACGCTGAAGAATGTGTCACCTGAGAGCCACGCCGTGCTGATCCTCCGTGGGCCCGAGGGCTTCACCACCCACCTGGAGACCACCCTGTCTGGCGATGGCCGCCAACGCACAGTGAGGGTCACGCGCCCTGCCTTCCCACCCTCAAAGTCCTACGAGCACTGCTCCCCCCTCAGCCCATTTGGCCCTGGGCAGCCCCAGCAGCAGGTCAACAAAGAGCCTCAGCTCAGGGCCATCGAGAACCTGTCCTCTCCGTCCATCACCCAGTCCCTCCTGCAGAGGGGAGGCATGCAGGCCCAGGACCCCCTGCTGATAAGGGATGGGGGCCGTGGGGCTCTCCTGTGCAATGGACTGGAGGAGAACAACGAGCTGCTGAAGGAGATCGAACCAGTGCTGCGCCTCATCAAAAACAGCAAAAAGGAGATCAATGGAGAAGGCCAGAGGAATGTGGGGAGAAGGGACGCTGAGATTCAAGTGGCCTGGTAATTTGCGCTGTGATACTACCTTATTGATCCCTTAGTTAAAGTGTCTTTGTGCTTGTCCGCCTCCACAGTGCATGGCTAGAGTTAGAGTCCAGTAAAATTAGAATCAGGATTTAGGTCAAGAACTCTTCAACACAGTGGTTATTAGCTGGCACAAGAGCCTACACCTGGTCCTCTGATTGAAACAAAGTCTCCCCACTCACTTTGTCACCCTACAGTCCCCAAACTACCTGAACCAGCTGTGTTGCATTAGCTACCACAGCTCTCATTCATCTAATATGAGTCAGTGTACAGAGCCAAGTAATTACTGTCTGCACACTCTTCTCTAGCAAACCCCAATTAAAATGACATTGCTCACAACATTACTGGGAAAAAATGCTTTATGCATGTTCTTGTAAACTTTGTAACTATACTTTAGCTTAAAATAACAGCTTCAAAATCATTTTGATGGTACAGTGTCTTGTAATAGGGTGAATGGTGTCTCTTTCTCACCCACTCCGCCCCCATCACTTGTTTTCTGCACTATGTAACTTCAGTGTAATCTTTGATATGAGGCAGTTTTGCTGCATTTCACCTATAAATACTTCCGGATAGACCGTTGAGTCATTAATAATGATGTCAGTTGCCATATTAATGAGACATAGTAGACCCCAATTAGCATACTGCAATACAAAACTGTCACAAACTGTCACTAGAAGGTTCTCATTAGCTTGCGAGAGAATTAAACTTTTTCCAAACACTATGGAGGTCGGGTGCAGTAGTGCAAGTTGAATTTTCGACCATCAGTGCAATTACCATGTTTCCTTTTGATTAAGAGGACTCAAATGTAGGGCTTAGATTGCTTGTTTGCTTGTTCATTCTGGACCGGCTTTTCATGACGCTTCACAGTTCGAGCCAGTCTTCCATCCACAACTTCGTCTAAATGGTCTGCCATCCATGTGTTCTGTTGATATTGGCGTCTCAGTTATCTGCTATTGTACTCCCACAACCAATTGAAATCAAATTGAGGCTACAGTCTCCATGAATCAATATCTCATTCTTGACCAATCCATGCACATCCTCCTCACTTTAATAAATACACTTTGAGTCATTCATTGCACTCTAGAGAGACGCGTTTAGAAGGAAAAAAAAATCAAAGCATGAACGGTGAAGTCTTGCTAAAATGGCTTTTCTTAAAGGGACCATCTTAAAATCACGCTTACACTTCAGCACCAGCTAATTTATTTCATTCAGCTCTGGAAGAAGGCTTTCTGAAGATTTCTAATCAAACGCTAACCAGAAAGATCATTGTGAAAACAATAACCAACAATATTTGTTTTGTTTTTTTCTGGGCAATAACATCTCTCAAATTATTTCTTGATGACTATTCGCCTGGAATAGAATGACACATTATAACTGATAGCTTGTTTTCAGAGGGGAAGCTGTTACAATTTCACAATCCAGCATGAGGCTGATGACACTCCACGTCAGAGTGAGAGCTAATGACAAACAACACACACACACAACTTCTCTCCGTGTTTTCTGCGTGTCTGAACTCCACCTCTGAATTGTGGGGGGAAATATGCTCTTGCAAATTCAATGGCAATGAAGAGATACAGTGTGACAGGGAGTGCGAAGGAGGATTTCACTGAGGATTTACAATTAGCATGGACGCGTGCACATGAGGAAGACGGGAGGGGAGGGGAGGGGGGGTTGAGTGTGAAAAACAGTAAGGGGCGATATGTGTGTGGGCGTTTTATATTGGAGGAATGCAAACTTGAAATCACACGCCGATGAGTTTTCCGTATTTATTCATGGCTCGTGTGGTTTGCCACGAGGATGTCCCCTCCCCCCTTCTCTTTTAGTCTCTTAGGATCGTATGGATACAGCTCAGAGTGAGATCTCTCACTGTTAATATCCTGTTTCTTTCTATCTTTGGGCAGTGTATGGCAGCTGTTTGTCTTAAATTCAAAGAAAGACAAAAATCCAATCGGTCATCTTTATTTGTCATCTGTTTGTGCCATATATTTGTTTTAATAACCAAACAAGCCTGAATCAGTCAGTCTAGGAGCATGTATGTATGCTTGGAATTTACTTTTAAGTTTCTTTCTCCTCCTTCACACTCATAACAGGTGTTTTGAGTTTCTGTGCTTCACGCCCACGTACTGTCAGAATAAAGTTAGAGCAAAGCTGTGGTGACAAATTGCCGAGGACACACAGGAACTAGTTGCCCCATTGCAGCTCCGCAACAGGTGCACATAAGTAACACAGGGGAGCCTGAGAGATGCCAACCAAGCTCTGTCTAATCCCTGAACAGAGAAAACACCTATGTGGGTGTGCAGAGCCTTTAGAAATTGTGCAGGGATTTCTGATTTAACAGCATTTTGGAGGGTGCACAAGCCTATGTTGTTTATGTATGAGTAGAAGATGGAAGAGAGGTCTGTGTTTGCAGGGCCGGAATAAATTGACGAATACTCTGGGCAGACTTATTTCAGGGGGCCCCTATATGCACATTTTGATATTTAGTAAAGACACAAATAACCTAAATGCCACAAGATTATTATTATACTCATTAATTGAGTTGGGTATATATTTTAACTTATCTGTTTATATTTTGGTATTCATATGCAATTGGTAAGTCATATAAGAAAAGTATAGCTAATGCTGTGTATGTTAAATATAATAATATTAATATAACATAAACATCAAAATAAAGTTTTAGACCAGAGATTCTTTTAGATTTTTTAAAATATTTTAATGTTGAATATGTATTTAAATAAGTATGTTAAACATTATTAAAGCAGGCAGCTCTTTTGGCCTCTGTCTGGCCCCCTAGTCGCAATAAGGCCCTATGCTTGTGCCTAGAGTGTCTATGACTAGATCCTGCCGATTGTGTGTAATTGCATGTGTGCATAGTCTGACTGGGATTTTTATATGAGCTATTTTGCCCCAGACGTGGGGACACACACCTGACAAAAATTGTTTGTATGATTTCTAGGGACCTTGGCGTGGGAAATGGCACTGCTCCCCAGCTGGCGTCAGATAACAACAGAATGCTGGAAAATATGCCGGTGGTGCTCAACAAGGCTGACACTGACAAGGTAAAATGAAAGAAACTTTTGCTTATCTTTAACTTGAAACTAACTCTACTCTACTCAGATCGAAAACCTGAAGATCTTTTGACCTTTTATCTGTGTGAGCATGTGTTTGCAACATGAGCAGAATTGCAAAGTGAAACCCTGCAGCTGTATAATGCATGTGCATGCATGGCTCCCGTTGCCTGTCTAGCTCTTTAGCCTTGTACAATAATCCACAATATTGGCACTTTCCATGCTTTCAGAAACTGAGCACGCACATCTGTGTTGCTTCTTTGCACATAGTAGTAAAGCCTTTGCTTAAGATCCCATCACCTCCGCATTAGATCTTTCCGGGGGGAAAGCTGGTGCAGCATTAAATCCAGCTTATGCCTTCCACACAGAAGGGTCTGGTCACAGGTCTGAGTGTCTGTGATAGGGATAGTGTCGTAATCTGCACATGGTCCGCGTTATACACCCACTTGTGACGTCGCTCGAGCCCCCATCAATGGGACCGGATGGGGCGAAATGATTCTAGGAGGCATAATGAATGCATGCAGCTGCTGATCCATCTCTCTCCATCAAATGTGGCCCCTGTTGAAATGATCCAGCCCCTCAGACCTGCAGAGACGAGAATGTTAATGTGCATGGTTGTGAGAAAATTCATGTGAGGGTGTTGGAAAGAGGGAGGAAGGGTGGGGGGTTGTGCGGATGATGCATGCTTGACGGCAGTTAGACAGGATATGTATGTATGAAGTGGTAAGAGGCCATATGTCTTTCCTGGTTGTGTGTGCTCAGACCGAGGAAACCTATGTGACTGTGAGAGGGTGGGTCACATGCAGCAGGCAGTGCCCCTGCAGGTGTTTTGCTAGACCCTGATGCTAACTTTGATGGCTCATTGCTGAGTGTTTTATTGGATAGACTCAAGTCAGACACTTAGTTCGAGTAAAGCACGAGTGAAATGGTCTGAGAAAATTTAAGTCAAATTTTCTTGTGATTAAATACAAGGATTTCAAGTGACATGTCGATGCCCTGCAAATTACTTCTCTCATTTTGGTGAAGGATTGTCCGTGCGCCTCCAGCTTGAGCTTCTGCTTCTGCATAATTTAATGTTTAATAAGCCTGCTGCAAATGAAAGGTGGCAGAAATTCCACCAGCTAGTGACGTCTGGAGACACCACCTTTGATGATCCATTGAAAGCAGAGATTATGCCTCCGCGCCTCCTTTTCTTAACAAGTAACGGCTGAATCATCACTGAATAAGACACCAATTTTCGTACCATAAATGTACTTGTCTTAAGAAACATGGCTAAACAATATAAATATTTAACAACTACCGCATGCCTTTCCATTTTTCACACTGTCAGTCTCACTTTCTTCTGTGTCTCTTTTCCCATCCACCCCCTGTCTCATGCTCGTCATCTTCATTTCCCATCAGCTGTTTTAATTGATGAGTGAATGACGAACTTTTACTGCGTAACTGCATTTACCAGAAAGACTTTGGTCATTACGCCCCATTATGAAATTATCTTCATCAGATTAGTTTTAATTAAGCTCCACTGATTCTCCCCTCTGTTACATCCACACCTTATTCTTGACATTGAGGCCTGCTGATTTGATGGGTGATGGGATTTACACGATATGTAAGTGTATATACTCCAGCAATGTCCCTGAATAAAATGAAATGCATGGGGAAGAACTGTGCCATTAAGGCTGGAAAAAGACTCTATCTGTTGTTCTTTATCAGATATACTGTACTAACGGTCATAGACCTTTCAGCGTTAGTTTTATGACTTTTAAGTCTTTTAATTGACTGTTTACTAAGCCACAAAACTGTTACTATGCTTGTAAACTTTCTGTTCTTGCACACCATATATGTAGTCAGCACTATTAACCGTGGCAGATTTATACTTGAAATTCTTACAAATTGTTGAAACCATGGTTTCTCGATTTCATTCAGAGATAGACAAAAATCGCTAACATTTTTTAGCCAGTGACCACACACACGAAGCAGCCGGGAAGCCGGCTCGCTGTGTGTAGCGACACACAAGCGCGGTGATTTACCGTTACGGTTGATGCAGTCTGACAGGCACAGGCGAAAGCAAAGACGGCATAGTGAGGGACAGAAATATCGTCTCTGATACGGGATTGCTGTGTGTTAGCGGCTAATGTTGCTACACAGACACAAACAAACCGTTAGCCTGTGGCTACAGCCAGCTGCTAACGTCACCTCCCGGATAACAGGTTGGGCTTTCGGTCCCATATATAAAGGGACATATTTCTAACTATTCGGTTTCAGACTAAAGGACCGTGGAAAATGCGCAGTCTGTAACTATTCAGTGTTACACAGCGGTGGACTAAGTTACATGTTGGAGCTAACGCTACTTTTCATGTTAGGTCACTCTTAGTCCTCTGTGATCACACCATTAATTTCAAATCAAGCTCTAAACATGACCTGTAATGTTTTCTTACCTGGTTACTAGGAAATGAGCAGTCAGCATCTGTTTTCAGTCCCAATTCAAGTCTAAGCTGCCTCCATGAGCCAAACGTATCTGATGTGTATCCGGGTGCCAGCCCGGCTTTGGTCGTAATTCCGTTTCGACTCACGACATGCCGCTGATAAAACCTTTGTTTTCTTCTTAGTATGACTTTTTAGTGGACTTTGTGTGGTGGTGGGTCGTTCTCTGGCCGTAGCAGAATCCATTACTACCCAAACACTAGTTTGGGTCCACCGCGCTTGTCTTCTTCGCGTATCCAAGTCGAAAGCCATCGAGGATGCGCATTCAGCGTCATTGTACGTCACGTCCGCAGGACTGCGCGGGAAATTCGGACACCGAATTGCAGTACATTATGCAGCACACAGCCTGTTCAAGGCAATGGAGAGATATGTGGGCAGGCTCATTCTTTTTGGTTTTGAACGCTTCATCACCCATTAGCATTAAAAAACTTAAAATGCATGTTTATTTTTTCACAAATCCTGCCCCAAGTTCCTTTAAGGTGATGGTAGCAATTCCATGAGTTGGTTGGAAAAGCAGTTTCCATCTAACTTTCTTCCAGAGAGACACACACACACACACACACACACACACTCACACACACACACACACACACACACACACACACTCTCACACACACACACACACAGTAGACATTACCCACCAAACTTTTACTCTTTTATTGTGCAGCCATGTGTGCGCAATTATGCATACAAACCGTTTGCACAATTGCGTGTAAACGCCCCATATTGCATATTCATTGCTGCAAACATACTAACTGGATGCAGACACGTTATTTTGCACCTTTGACAGATGCAACCCTTTTTGCGCACTGTTAGTAAATCAGTTTGTATATTATTTTGCGTGTGCAAGGAGTTTGCACATGTTTTAATACACACAAACCTTTAGTAGATCCGGCCCTTCGTATCCTATAGTACCGGTGGTAACTGTGCCTAAACCGTAGATCTGTTTTGGGTTTCCACTGAAGAGAGTACTCTTAAATGTAGGCATGTACTCACCAGATACTGTAATGTTGTTCATGAAGTAAAGTTGATTTCCCCTCCAGTTCCAGTCGGCAGTCAGCATTAAAGTACATAAACACCCGAAAACGATGGTCAGCTCCGTGGATCGTTGCTGTAGTCAGGTTGATAAACAGGAGTGAAGATAAATCAATTTTTTTATCCGAAATTTAAAAAGTCATCTTTGAGCTTTCCTCTCGTTGGTAAACGGAGCAGAATCCAAAGTGACTCCAGGTGTTTATTCTCCAGGGGGTCTAGCTCTAATCCAGAATCTCTAGCTGGCTTTAAGCAGCTGACAAGCAGCTCTTGCCCCTGCTTCGCAAACACCTTTTGTTTTGTTTTGATAGAGAGCCCCCTCGCAACAGAAGTTACATATTGTGCGTTTAAGTGTCTATTACATAAGGAGTAGTGAATTAGTAAACCAGGGAGTGATTTTGGACACAGCCCTTGGTCAGGCCTGCCATGCCCAGATGCATTGGCTAAGCTATGATTGGACAGTCACTGTTTGGGGGAGGGGTTTTAGCAATAGGTCAATGGAACCATTTGTGAACAATCATATTTGACGTAGCCTATAATTCTCCCTTTATCACTCTTGATCTTTGTTTGTCCTGCCCACATATTTAATAAGTGATCATTTAATAACTGACCTTGCATCCTTCCACAGTGACTCTGACATTTATAATTGACGTCAGTACACGTGTATAAATAAAGAAAAAAGTAAACTGACATTTAAAAGTTGTTCATATGAGCGGGCTTCTCTGAAACCTGCATGTGGCATTCACAGAAAAGTAACTTTCTGAAATTTAAATGCCAAAGCTATAGCTTCTGGTCAGTGAGTGACAAGCCTAATGTTCATATTCAAATACACAACCGCTCAGTTTCTTATGTTCACTATTGACAGAGTTTTAAGGCTTGTTGACAGTCAACAAGCCTTAAAACCCTGCATCTGATTTTCTTCGCCTGCTCGACCGAGAGTCTCTTCATGGTACAGTGATCTCTCTTCCTGTCCACAACCTCAGTGATAACAATGTGTCATATCAGAGCCGCACAGTGGGGGTTACTGCTGTTGGCGCATGAGCACACAGAAACTGAGCTCTTTACTCTCAGTGTGTGCAAAATCAAATTCAATTCAATACCCCTCATTCCTCTCTGCTGTTTGAGAAGACACGAAGTGACAATGAGACTCAACTGGCGTGACTCTGTTGGTATTCATCTTCCCGGCGTGCATGATGATTGTGTCACTGTTGTTCAGAAGCTGCTCCACTGTGCGATTAACAATACCGGGGGAGACGATGAGAGAGCTTCCAAGGTGTGGGATTGATTACTCTGATCTTAGGCAATCACTCGGTGCCTTTCTCTAGGAACGCTTACAGTTGGCTTTGGGGTTAAATTGCAGGCATTCATCAGTCAATAGCTACAGTATTGGAAAACCCAGTGAGCCAAGAGTTAGCTTGCCATCAACCTGCTGTTAAATGCTGATTGCCTTCATCCTGGAGTGAGAAATAAAACAGAAATGAAAGAAGGAGAATGTAAGTGGTTCCTGTGCATACGTTTGCATGAGAGAGACTAAAGCACAATGACAAACTGATTTTCCTTGGGAATAAAGAGCAGGAAGTCCACAGAAGTAGCTCTTTGCCTTACAATGGTTGTAAAAGTCCCATTTGCAATGCTTCCGGATATTACTCACTTTATTCCAGTCTGAAATTTGACAATCAATGTCCAATTGCGGCACTCAAATACAATCTTGCACAGTGGGACACCTGCCTCTCTTTTCAGCTTTCCTCTGTTTGACTCCCAGTCAGAAACGATTTACCCAACTTGCACCAAAGGTGTCTCAGAGGTCAAAACCTTTTAGCCCAACACAGTACAAAGGCATAAAGTAATGACTCATGTGTAAACATCTGTGTGCTCTTTCCAGCCTCCGGCCCAGGACAGGCACTCACCCACCAAGTCGCTGCAGAATGGCAGCCCCTCCAAATGCCCTCGCTTCCTAAAGATCAAAAACTGGGAGACTGGCACCGTCTACAGCGACACACTCCACCACAGCTCCAGCAAGGTAAGGCATATGGAAATCAGTTCAACTAATGGCTGGATACAGCGGTTTTATGCAGCATTGATGATTTGATGCCATGAGTCATCCTACAAGAGGTGGGGTTTCTATGCCAGTTGTGAATTTTAATAAAGGCTGTGAGGTGCTATTGTTTCCTCATACTCTGTCACCCTTCAATATATTCAAATGGTTTAAAACTACTGAAAAAAGGAAAAACCTGTAAAAAATCAGTTGTAATGCAATGCAATACAATAGACCTCTAGTAAAAACAACACTTAAGTTGTTTGAGTGTTGACTCTAGGGCTGCTACTAAAGATTTCTTTAATTTGTGAAAAAGCTGCTGATTATTTTCTCGCTCAATGAATAAAATCTAAAAACAGTGAAACATCACAATTGTCAAAATCATAAACTTTCTAAAGCTAAACATCACATCTTCAAATTTCTTGTTTTATTTGACCAACATTCCACAAACCTAAGATATATCAGTTTACTATCTCATAAGGTAAAGAAATTAGGCGAATTCCCATGATTTAAAAGCTAAAACATGAGGAAAAGGATGGCACTTACACTTGAAAAAGGATTCATGATTATTTTGGTAACACTTTAAAAATGGGAGTAGTTACATCAGAGCAAATAAGGAATGAATCAGGAACAGCTTGATAATTAATGAATCGTTAATACTGTACTACTGTATACTGTAGGTCAACTAACAGAGGTGACAGACATGATATCTGTGGCTTTAATAGTGTCTTAAAGACACTGCTGAACAGCAAATACAGTATATTGGTGTACTGGAAAAACCTTTAGCCTGCAGACTTACTAACACATAATTTGCAAGTCAAGTAGATTGAAGAATAATAGCACAGCGTGGCGTGCCTTTAGCTGCTTCTCACTAACTATTCATATATTAGAGAGCTCTTGCCTGAAATGTTGGTGATTTAGCTTCTATTTAGCCAGAAAGCAGAAAGCAGAGGGGGTGGGTAAATCTGGGTGAAGCTTATGAAACAATAAATCCTTCAGAAAGAAAAAAAACACATGATTGATATTGGCAGAGGTGGTAAGAGTAGCCAAAAACTGTACTCAAGTTAAAGTACTGTTACTTTTTAAAAGCGTAAACTTAAGAGGTGGACATATACCTGTATCATTAATTGCCTATTAAAGCAACATTATGTAACTTTTTTTAGCTTAAAACAACAGCTTCAAAATCATTGTATCAATTGTTTCTGACCGAACTATCTGCTTTGATTGCCTCCCTATGAGCCTTTGTGGCTCTACAATCACACTACTATCAGAACTTGAAGGCTTTGTCAGGTTAACATGTTACACATGTGGTGTACTGAGCACAAAACGTTGTGGTTTTTGGGCACACAACTGATGCTGTTTTTTTGTTTTTTTCATGGGAGGATAGTCTCCACCCTCATGGTGGCTTCGACAAGTAAGTGAGGTCATCTACAAAAACTTAGTTTGAGGGTAAAACTCCAAAATGCAAAGATTTTGGTAAGACAATTGATTTCTCATTCCCGTTCATCTATCAACCGCTCTGTCCATACATTTTTTTCCCCCATTTTATCATGCAGCCAAAGTTTCTTCCTCTAGTTAGTAAGCCAGTCTAGCAAGCACAAGGTGAACCCCGCTGTTTAAGCATTCAACCCCCAAAACACTGCAGCCATTCGTAAACAGCAAACAACAGCCTAATTACTTCGGTGACTTATCGAACAGGCTGTGCATCCCAATGAATGGCCTGTAGTAGCATCTCCAGATTTATTATATATATATATATATATATATATATATATATATATATATATATATATATATATATATATATATATCACAGACGCTGCTGTATTCGAGGATGATCCGTCTTTTTCGAAAAGGACAGCTGGCTGGCATGAATGCCCAGAGCGGTACGATGAGCGGACGTGCTGGAGCACAAGTGATTCCTTTGTTTTATTTTTAACACTCCCAGCTCTGCTCATCCATTTCCCCTTTTTACTCTGTCACCTCTCACTGTTCATGTTTTTCTGCCTCGGCCTTGCTGTTGTCTCTTGTTGTCATGAATATTTTCTTAGCTTCCTTTTATATTTTTAAAAGTCCCTTTATTTTTTCTATGTTTTCTTGAGCACTTCAGATTGTCACTCAATTTCCTTTCCATTCTCTTTTGTTTTGACCGGCTGTGATGGTGTGTATGTTGTCTTGTTCAAAAGATTTTTTTTCTGGATTTGCCGAGCGAGGGTTGGACTTGTTGGAAGTGACGCAGGGGGAAGTTTATTTTGGACAGACTGCCGCTCCACGTCTGAGTGTTTGGACAGTGCAAGTGTGTGGTTCAGCGTAACAGGCCAATTTTAGCAGCAGGGTCATTGTCAAATTTCCTCTTCGACTGCACGCCTGCGCTATCGTTCCTGTCATGCGCTCCTCTTGCTCACTCATTCGATCCCTCCCTGAGCTGGTGAAGGCATTTAAGCAAACCAAAGTGACAGCTGACTTCAGCTCTAATCATATTAAACTGACCACACAAGGTTGCTCTCAGCTATGAGCAATTTTCTCTCTGCATCTGTCTGTTTTCTTATTTTCTGTCTTTCCTCCTCGCTCTCTCTGTCTTCCTGTCTCTGCCTAATGGAAGGATACCAATCCATGACTCACTGACTTACTCATTCATTAACGTGCGTGCCAGCCATGTGTGAGCGATATAATGAAAGAAACTGTAAAAACATTATGATCCCTTGTATGCATTCAGAGTCTAGAACTTACAATAAAAACTGACCTTACTTATAATAAAAAAAATAACCTTTTATTTGAACCAAGTGGAGCATTATGATATAATAAGTAATGCATTGGTAAATTTGGAAACTAGTTTATTTCATATTGACACCTTTTTGTCTTTTATCCTGGGAAAAAAGTTGAAATACAGTATTTCCCATCGTGAAATGTCTCAATCAGGGTTTGCTAGCAGCTCTTACTTGATGTTTAATTGGGTTCTCCAGCAAGAATATATGAGATAAATATATTTTACACAGGGCTGAGAAGTGAGCACCTTCTTCCATAGGGCAAAAAAGGTGCTTTGATTATGTTTCACATAGCAATTGAAGTCAAAAGGTCGGAAAACTGTTTCCTTTTCTTTTGAATGATTCCATTTGTTTGAATTAAAACATTTCCTAGGTCTGTTTCACGTTAGGCAGAACCGAGATTTAGCCGGTAAATCTTAAATGAATAGAGCAAGAAGATAATGTGATAGCTCTGTCTTTTGTAAATTAAGAGGATGCCATGCTTGTCTCAGGATGCATTCAATCACAATCCAGAGATGGACATAGAAACAGTCTGTCAATTCTGAATGCAACTGTTGTATTGTT
This sequence comes from Pagrus major, assembly GCF_040436345.1. Classification (NCBI taxonomy): domain Eukaryota; kingdom Metazoa; phylum Chordata; class Actinopteri; order Spariformes; family Sparidae; genus Pagrus; species Pagrus major. The sequence goes on from NC_133219.1 coordinate 20,193,936, forward strand.
TGTCCAGTAAAACCAATTAGCACAGCCGTTTTGTGCACCATGGAGCAAACATCTTATCTTCTGTTAGTGTTATGCTTTGCTGGAAGGAACATTTTGTGGACATTTGAAGATAAAGTGCCAGACAGTTCTACCATATGGTCATGATCACACAGTTCTTCAGCTAATCTTTATGCACCGAAAAAATAACCAGAATTCATCCCTGAAAAAGCCTCCCTCATCTGTCATGTTGTTTGTATTTTCAGATGCCAGTCTGCACAGAAAACGTGTGCATCGGGTCTGTAATGATGCCAAATCAGCAAGTCCACAAACCAGATGAGGTCAGAAGCAAAGAGGAGCTTCTCCGACTTGCCACTGACTTCATAGACCAGTACTACACCTCCATCAAAAGGTAAGTACAGCCTGTAGCATCTGCAAAGTTAAGTGTGTTAACAGGTCTCGGGGAGTGCTACTGCATATGTGAAAAAAGTTATATAAAGCCTTTTGTGGCTCCAGAGGAAGCAATAAGTCATGTCACTCAGTGGCAAGTTGCATTGTGGGTAATGTAGGCACCAGGTTTTGAAAAGGAAAAAGAATACATGGAATAAAAAAGACAAGTTACTGTTAACTGTTAAAAAGTGTAGTCAGTAATGTAATCACAATAATAATGTAATGTAACTCGATCACTTTCCATTACTTCTGAATTACGTAAGTGCCAAACACATGCAAATAAAGACTAGAGACAATAAATATCAATAAGATGACATTTACTTAATCTTAACAACAAGTGGGAATTTTGTATTCCATTTTCGCTCAGGAGCAGACTGTTGTGTGAGTCATCAAGTGTTATTTTGTGAGTGCCTATGCAAGGTTACAGACTAGTATATCATTATCTTAAATTGTTAGTAATCCTGTCAGTAATCCCCTTTTTTACAGAATATATGTAATGTATCTATCTAATCTAAAATAACATTTTTTTTCTGTAACTTTACCTTCTTTTTGTATCCCGATTACATAATCCTGTTACATGTATTCCATTACTCTCGAAGTGTGATAAAGTGTATTAACATGTCAACATACTGTACATCACAGTGCCAAGTCGGACAAGGAGCCTCAAGGGTAAGATACATCAAACAGCACAGGTGCTAGGGGTCCAGCCCAGGGTAAACTTGGGCTGGAAGCTGTAAACAACAACCCCTTTTGGTGGCGGTGAAACTGAAGTGAACTAACTGATGTGAAGAATACAATCTGGCAGTGACAAAGTGATAGGGCTGAGTATTTTCGGAGCACATCCATGTTCCCAGGGTCCTAAATTCCCCAGATCGGTATTCTGTTCACACAAATTAACCCTCTTGGTGTGTTTGGATCAAATAACACTAACCACCTAAACGTAAACCTTCTATTTGTGAGATGAGTTGATTTTTGAGCCTTGCTCTCAACTGATGCTTTCAGATTGGCACCTAGACCAACCTACAATCCCAAAGCGTCAGTATTTGATGAGTTTGGAGAACCAAAGGTTTTGTATTACTATCTCACCAATCGAATCTTTAACCTAACCCTGACTTCATATGGTAACACAGGTGTAACTCCAGTATTTGCAGGGGTCTTGATTATGGAACAAGTTGCAGGTGGTGGAGCTCACACACACACACACACACACACACAGGTTTGGGAGACCATAGATTATTATAAATATTCAAACGCCTACAACATTGGAGCCTCACGAGAAATAACCAAACTCAGACCATTAAACAAAATTGGCCAACAGTAAATAAAAAGTGACACCACGGCAGGTGCAACAAGCATTATGGGACTACGTGAATTAAATAACCTGACGCATGAATAAATTACCAAGGCAGACAGCACGAACATGTATAATATAACAACACAGCGGTTGCAGCCACCAACACACTTATTCAAGCAAAAAGACAGAGTTTTTGCACAACTTGTAGTTCACACACAAAGGTAAGTTGGACTCACCTGTCTGAATGGCCTCATTGAATCTACAAGTTCCATAAGTGCGTTCAGAGGTTGCTGCTGGAGGATCCACCTGATAAAACACATCTTAGCATTCAGCACGTTAGTCAAACCCAGAATGCAGCAATTGGGCCACACGTCGCGTGGCTCATTAAGACAGTGATTGTTAGTCTGGATGCAACAGTCTTAATGCTCAAAGTAATACAAGTAGTCCACACAAAAAAAACACTTTGTCAAAGAAAGGAGAGTAAATGTAATGTGTAACTTCCCCTGCTGCTCTAGATAAGCTAGTAAGCTAGCCTTGTTTAAGTCCAAAGCCGTCCTCTTCGCCATTCAAGTGTAGACAGTTACTGTAGGTAACTTTTGTTCCGACAAGAATGTAGCTTCTATCCAAACTAAATTCTTCTTATGACAGACATTTAGACTTTTCAGACACAGTTCCTGCCTAATAGTCGGCAGGTAAACGGCCAACTTTGGCACTGTGGCAGTTCATGGAACTACAAGTCATCCTTACGAAATGCCACAATTTACATACACCACCACTTGTGTTGTACCGTAGGTGTGCATGTATATGTTTTCCTGTCCTATGGTGCCATTGGACCTGTCTTGTCCTTAAAGGTTTGGCTCGAAGGCCCATGTGGACCGGCTGGAGGAGGTGACCAAGGAGATTGAAGCTTCAGGAACTTACCAGCTGAAAGACACTGAACTCATTTATGGAGCCAAGCACGCCTGGAGGAACGCTGCCCGATGTGTAGGGAGGATCCAGTGGTCAAAACTACAGGTGATATACAGTTTAGCTGAAATCATGGCATGGGGCTGGTGCTGCTTTTACTCTTTACATGTTGTTTTTGACAGTTCAACACGTAATGTGGGTAGTTTTCAAGATGTTCTTACTCAGAGACAGAGTAAAAGACATTTGGTTCTGTCACTTATTTGGCTTTACAACAAAAATATACATACTTTATTCATTTTAATGGTATATTTACTTACTAACAAGTCACTGTGCATAAATCTGGCTCTGAGTGTTTATTTCCACGTTTGCTTTCCAGGTTTTTGATGCTAGAGACTGCACAACAGCTCATGGAATGTACAACTACATCTGTAACCACATCAAGTATGCCACCAACAAAGGCAACCTGAGGTAAACCACACACACACATACACACACACACACAACTCTGCTCAACTATTTACTTAGTCTTGTTTCCTTTGTACAACTCTGCATGCGTTCCTCCAACTACACCCGGTCCTCTCCCCATCTGTCACTCCATGTTTCTGATCACCCCTCTGCCTGTCTGACTACTCTGACTTGACCCACTGTCCCATCTGTCAGTGTGTGCTCTGTCTCTTAACGCTGTCTCTGACACTATCTGCTGCCCGTCTATCCGTCAGTGTCTCAGCACCGATCATTGCCCCGTCGGTGAGGCGGCGGACCTTGCTAACAAGCAGTCATTTGTCAGACCTGCGCAGCACTTGCTCACTTTTTCTGCCAAGTCCTAATCACATGTGACACCTCATATTTACTGCTTGGATGATGGATAGCTCCTGACTCATTACTACGCTTAGCCCGGCCCTCAGAAGGACAGCCTGGATACACATGTTGATAAGAGCCAGCGCAACGTCCTGGCTGCGGCTCTCTCGGCCTGGCTGGCTTTAACCTAAATAAACACAGACGCAGAAATAAACATAGTGCACAATGGTGCTATTGCAACATGTTGCAATAGTTAGGGAAATATTCTGTCAATGTTACAAAAACAGAGATGATTCTAAGAGATGGCCTTAAAATGATGCAACAAACAAGATTTTGAGACATCATGTGGATATCATAGTTAATGTGATAATGTGCCTGCAGTGCAGTAAATATTACTGAAAATGATACATCATAATTATAAAGCTATGAAAATACATGATATCCCTTTTGAATAGGTTGTCAATGAACTAAAAGACAATAAGTTGCTGAATTAGTATAATCACAATTATAATGGGTTTATTATTCATAACAAATGGCTTCAGCAATTGTTTACGAACCATCATCTACAAATCATTAGTGCTTATTAGGAACAAATGTTGGGATGCCAGGTTGCGAAGAATCCTATTAGCTGGTGTTTTTCCTTTCTATTTAGTTACAATGCCATTATAAATATATTGAATGAATATGTGCACATCAGTTTCTCATCTGAAAATAAGCCATCAGATCTGAAGTCTTGAATGTTTGCATGTCATAAATGGATTTTGGTCCAGATTGTCTGCAGTCCCTATTTTGAAAAAAAAAGAATTGATCAAGTGATCTAACTGATCAAAGGGAGTTCTCAAAACCTGGGAACTTGTACATGTAATGGCTTGTAACAGTCTATAAAGCATTAGTTAATGACTTATTAACCATAATGACGCTGTTAGGTTACACTTAATTCCTTTATAAAGGGTAACATATTTGAAAGTGACATCAATACCAAACTGTTGCTGTACAGGAATATGATTATTACAATTATACACCTGGGATCAATTTGGAACTCATGATTCAGTATAATTATTAGCCTATTAATGTTCAATTAGGTAATAAACAACATTCTTTGCTCTTCATTCTTATAAATGATGTTGTTTACAAGAAGACAGAGAATACTGAAGTCTGATTGTACAGACTATGACTATTGGTTTCACCATTAACGCCAGTTTTCGGAGCCAAGCTGAGAGACTGTTTCCTGCAGATGTGGACTGCTAGCATCACTGGCCCAGATTCACACCAGCTGCTCTCCCTCTTCAGCGACTTACAACCGGCTTAGCAGCATTAACACTTCTGGCCGGTCATGGCATTAAAACGCCACAGGGATGTAGAACAGAACAAAGGTAGTTAAGCTACGAGTCCTTTGACATAACCTAATCAAAAATGCCGTTGGGCACGGATTACATGCACAATGCCAACCATCTGTAAGCAATCTTGACGATTAATGTACTTTTTGTTCATCTAGACCATTTAATGCTTTGTTGCAGTATGTGCTGTGATCAACATGCTACTGATCTAAGATATTGCTGTGGCACAGTTCAGGAATCTAATTGTTTTATTCTAAATGTTTCTCATGATAGTAATAAGCTAGTTTATGTAAATATTTTAAATGTCTATACACATTACTGACATACTTTTTTTTTCTTTTCATTTATTTGATGTTTTACAGGTCGGCCATCACCATATTTCCTCAGAGGACAGATGGCAAACATGACTTTAGAGTGTGGAACAGTCAGCTCATTCGTTACGCAGGCTACAAACAGCCTGACGGAGGGATCGTGGGAGACCCTGCTAATGTTGAATTTACAGAGGTACACAAAAGGAGGTGTATTTTTAGAGGTCAATGAGTTGAAGCTGCAAAACTTCCCTTCATAAGTTAGCTCACATGCTGCTTTTGGTCACTAGATCTGCATGCAGCTGGGATGGAAAGCTCCAAAGGGGCGTTTTGATGTCCTGCCGCTCCTGCTGCAAGCCAACGGAAATGACCCTGAGCTGTTCGAGATCCCCGAGGACCTCATCCTGGAGGTGCCAATGACACACCCAAAGTGAGTTATGCCTTCCCGCTTGATTATGCATGAAATACAGAGAATCTAGCAAAACAAGAACAGAGGGGACTGCACAAAAAGACATCCACCCCCACACACGTCTCTTAACAACACTTCTTAAACAATGGCGTACTTTTTTGCCAAGAAGTCTGATTGGGTTATTGTCACATTCCAACTGCGCTGAATATTCCCAGAAAGCGCAGCTATCCATACTTTATCTGTTGCTATGCCGGTTTTTGTGGTAACCATGGGGCTTGTTAGTGAGGTTTCGAGCTTCCTCCTTTTTCTTATTCTAATGTGTTTACTTTTCTTTCATGAAAACTTATCTGACATCGGTAGAAACTGCACAAACGCCACAAAGCCTTTGAGATCTCGAGCGTTAAGCTGCTGTATCTAAAACCCACGATCACAGTCAAGAAATTGCTATTACCACTACACTAGTTTTCACACATGCAGACACAAATGCAGACAGAGCTATCATTACATTGCTTCACGCCACAGAGAGCATTTCAGAATCCCTTGACACACTGATCTCCCTGCCAGACTCCCCCCAAAATTGGCATCTCCTGCTCGATGCCCTGCATCAACTGGCCCTCAGCTCTGGCAGCAGCTTGGCACAGGCGTGCGACCACCAACAGCGTCTCATCATTATACGAGATTAGACCCAGCTCTGCAAATAACACACTGAAAGCAATGTTATCAATCCCCCTAGAGGGTGCAAGGAGTGAGTGGGTGGGAGGTATATTGAGGTCCTGTCTGCTCAGTCCAGCACTGAAAAGCTGTCAAAAATGGTTCATTTGTGTTAATGTTGATTTTGGACGCTCTCCTTTTTAATGACACGTGTCTCAAAAAGACAGGAGCTGCAGCTAACAGTCATTCCCCTGTTTGCTCCGGCCAGGTACGAGTGGTTCAAGGACCTGGACCTGAAGTGGTATGGCCTCCCGGCGGTCTCCAGCATGCTGATGGAGATCGGCGGCCTGGAGTTCACGTGCTGCCCCTTCAGTGGCTGGTACATGGGCACGGAGATTGGCGTGAGGGACTTCTGCGACAGCTCACGTTACAACATTCTGGAGGTAGTTTTTTGTGCCAAAACACATAGAGTCATGCTCCACTGAAGGAATCAGAGGCACAGACTGACTGAAGCCTCGTGCAGAGAGGAGCATGTGTTGTGTCACCAAATGACCCAATCAGACCGCCATTCTTCCTCTAATTGGGCACACTGAGGAGAAAGCTAAATGACAGGATTGTCATGAAATCTTTGTGCTTCTTACAAATGCTCTTGGCATAAATTATCCAGTTTTCATTTCAATATTATGCCAAAATGTGTATTCATTTATCTGTTTATCTATTTATTTATTCATGCATTTACATATTGTATGGTTATACGTATTTGGAAAGGTAAACGGCATTGTGAGCTACTCAGTGGTAATAACTGCCTAAATCTCCAAATTCTTTAAGAAGAAACACATATTTTTATGTTGCATATAATCAGAGCAATCAGACTCTCTACTTAGCTTGTATTGTCCGGACCACTCAGTTAAAACCAGAGTGATCCGAATCTAAAGAGCACTTCAGGGCCCATGGCTGCTGGATTAGATGAATTTGCTTCACAAATGAAGCACGGACATTGTGCTTGCAGTTCTATTTGCCTGTGCACTGTTCTTTGGGTTTATCTTTTTATTTAGTTTATTTATTTTTTGTTTTGTACCAATTTTTGCATCAGTTATGTGGCAAATAAGAATACAATTTATTCCCAGCCCTGAACATTATCCACTGGAGTCTTCACTATAATTATATGCAGTTGTTAAAGAAAATGTAGAAAATGTTTTTATTTCTTCTTCTTCTTTTTTTGCCGAATGCATGAAACATAGTTGAACATCACACTTGATTTAGAAAGTTTAATAAGAAAAGGACATGACTAATCTTGACATTTTAATTGTTGTCCTATGTAGGAGGTTGCTACCAAGATGGCCTTAGACACCAGGAAGACTTCCTCCCTTTGGAAAGACCAGGCATTGGTGGAGATCAACATCGCTGTTCTTCACAGCTTCCAGGTAGATATAGTCATCTTGAACCGACAGCACTCACAAGTGACCATGTTTCATGGAGAAAAACATCAAAACATTCATTTAACACCTCATATAGCTCCTGCAGCGTAATATACTACTCGTCTGTACATTTTTAAACTTAGCATGTTCTGCCAAAATCTGACTAAATATGTCTGTCTCTAGTGCAGATCGCTATTTATGTTTGTCACTCATGAGTTGCCTTCAATGTTAGTACATTGAACTTTTATGATACAACTGCTGTAATTACTGAAGCATCAGAGAAAATACCATATTATAGAAAAGGTTCCTGATAAGTGACATTAATGCAAAAGTGCTTTAAACCTGCATTCTTTCATTTTGACTCCACTGGTTTCAAAACAAGTCAGATTCTATGTAAGCTTATGAGAAAATGACCCTACTTCTCATTTGATTTATTACTTCTGTAAACATTTTCCTCCTGAGTTTATGGTCTTGAACGCTAGTTCAAGTCTTTTTCAATACAGCATGATGTTCATTGTGAAGGTAATGGTCCCATTTAGAGTAAAATAGACAACAAATCAGGGTATGCTCGAGAGTGTGGCTATGGGATTGAAAAGCCTCTACCATGGCATTTCCTTGGGTTCTCAGTCAGATCCAATCAGTATCCTCCCCAGCACCACACTTTCGTACAAACATGCTCACTTCTTACTCAGTGGCGATGGCCATATGGCCAAACTCAAAGCCGATGATGGGTTTACACTTGAAAAATACATAAATGAGTGTTTGTGTTTGTGTCCATTATTTTTAGACATGCAAAGTGACCATAGTAGACCATCACTCAGCCACAGAGTCCTTCATGAAGCACATGGAGAACGAGTACCGGGTGCGAGGTGGCTGTCCTGGAGACTGGGTGTGGATTGTGCCTCCCATGTCAGGAAGTATCACACCGGTTTTTCACCAAGAAATGCTCAACTACCGCCTCACCCCTTCCTTCGAGTACCAGGTGACCACTGGCATAATCATAGACATGCACTCATGTTTACAAACTGGGAATCATTATGTAGAGTACCAGTTAATCAGGCACATTAAAGAAAATTGCGCGCAGCAAATTGTGAATTGCTTCTTTTTTATACCAAGTCACTCTAGAAAATACTGAATATCGCAGATGATGTCTGAGTATCTTGGAACCTTAAACAAAGACTGAACTCTAATTTCTTTTCCCATATGCGAAAGCCTGATCCCTGGAATACCCACGTGTGGAAAGGAGTCAATGGGACGCCCACAAAGAAAAGAGCCATCGGATTCAAGAAGCTTGCCAAGTGAGTGTGCAGTTGTACAGAAATATTAGAAGAAAGCCATGCTCGGTTTTGTTAAGTGAGTGTTTTCTTTCTTTTCTTCCTCCAGCATTTATATACTCAAGGTTGAATTGCAGCCCTAAATGTCAACGATAATGTAGTGTAAGATGTGCGTATGATAATCTAGAGCCAAACAAGTAATCATGACAAAAGTTAGACACATGGGAAGGAAGCTGGAGTACTCAGCGGTGAAATTCATCCAATCAACCCCTCGGGGAGTAATCAAAGCTTTGTCAGTGGTTTGTTGGTGTATGCATGCACTCATGCACGCATATGTTCTGCTATTAATGTAATTGCCTCGAGGATATGATAAGCTAGGTAATCACAATTGTCATCCATCCGCTACCCCGACATAATGTCTGCTGCCTGCTGAAGTGAACCACATTACCCTCAATAACAAATGTTTTACCAGATGTGAGGGAATCTTCTGGTTATGACAGAGGATTAAAGGTTGCAAACTGTGTCACTGGTCTTTGATTGAATGATTTGATTCGTTGTCTGCTGTTTTTCTGTGCATCTCATTCCCTCCATCCCCCCCTTCGCCTCTGCAGGGCTGTGAAGTTTTCGGCCAAGCTCATGGGCCAGGCCATGGCCAAGAGGGTGAAAGCCACCATACTGTTTGCCACAGAGACGGGCAAGTCGCAAGATTATGCCAAAACCCTCTGTCAAATATTCAAGCACGCTTTTGACGCAAAGGTAAGCTTGCTCCTACCTTGCATCATCTTAACCGAGAGTTCAACACGAGCTGACCTGTAATTGTGCAGACGCCTAATTGAAAAAATTCAAAGAAACCATTCCTATATCCCTCACCCCACGCCTCTCTGGCTGACGAAGTCAAGCAGATTCCAGCTGAGCACAGGCGATGAGAGGGTTGAAGAAGAAAGTGTGTCTTTTGTCACATTTTCTTCTTCTCTCATGCAGCAGAGTGCCGCGGGTCGGAAGCGAGATTTAACCAGCGAAGCGTTGAGCAGAGTGGTAGTTTAAGACAAGATCCTGAAGCACCCCTGGCTGTGCAAATCTGTTTAGAAAAAGAGAGAGAGGGGGGAAATAAAAGCTCAACATGCTGCTCTCAATCACACACTGTGTGCTTTTCCTCCAGGTCATATCTTATTTTCCCTTCCTGTTTTCCCTGTGTGATCAATCATATAAGAACAGATCTGTGCGTGCAAGTGTGTGGATGTGTGTGTCACTGAGAGTGGGTGTCTGTAGATGGATCGCAGGGCAGATGTGAACGCCCGGGGCAGATTCTTGTTGTTGTGGGGCTAAAGCCTGTTTCCTCTTCACGCCTTGATGTTCCGTGTGTCTTTGTGTGTATGTGAAATGCCAGCGCGTTCCGTGGCAGACAAACCATCATGATGAGTGGTGTGCATCATGGATGCTCGTTGTGCGGCAGCAGCATATTATCATCTCGTTAGAGGCGAGGACAGAGTGGTCATTACAACCTCCTCCTCTGCCAGTGGCTGTGTGTTCAGCCTTGATTTACACGCTCAAGTCATCCGTTGTGTGGAGTGTGTGTGTGCGTGTGTGTGTAGGAGACGAAAGCGAGACAAACACCACACCATGTGAGTGGAGGCTGAAGCTGTTTCTTTGTGACATCTGCAGGTCATGTCAATGGATGAATATGATGTGGTGGACCTGGAGCACGAGACGCTGGTGTTAGTGGTGACCAGCACGTTCGGCAACGGTGATCCACCTGAAAATGGAGAGGTACGCATGTTGTATAACAACTCCAGCTAACAAAGCAAAGATGTACAGATGGCTCACTGCCTTTTTGTTTTGGTCACTGTAGAAATTTGGAGGTGCCTTAATGGAGATGCGCCACCCAACATCCAACACAGAAGACAGAAAGTGAGTGAAGTCCCTCAGCCTGCGTTTGTCTGTATTCATGCTTATCAGATTTTGTCTTTTCTTCCCTCGCAATATACGTCTGTGTGTCTCATCCAGTGGCGGCTTGTGACAAAATTTTGGGGTGTTGTTTTACAGTAGTTCGCTACTTATTGCCGCTTTTTTTATTCTCAACGAAATATTACAAAGTAAAACAGTGTCTTTTAAGATTCCTTAAAAACCTAATGCAGAAGATAGGGTGTTTATCAATCATGCTGTAGCGTCTTTTCTTTTCCCCATCTCCTCTCTGTACAGCCATCAAGTGAAGTGTTTCCACTCTAGTTTCTGTACCTTACAGTGGATTTCGGCACCACCGTGGATCATTGCGGCAGGCGAGAGTGAAGATAAATCCATTTTTAAATCCCAAAAGTTTAAAAAACAAACTCTGTACTCTCCTCAACTCCTGGTGTTTTCCTCCGGATTCTGGAGGAACTTCTGGATACTGAAGCTCCAGACGCCAGACTGCCCGTGGCTGTCTCGTCGCAAGCTCCAACAGCTGTCTGCCGTTTAACGCTAACAGATCCAAAACACTGTCCCTCCGCCCTGCTTTTAGTCCAGTTAACCGCACATTGACTGCATATCATGTGTCCAATATCTGAATCAAAATTCTCCAAAAGGCATCAACACCATAAATTCAGCTGAGAGATCAAGTTCAGTGACTGCAATTAGCTGAGGTGAAGCCGAGCAGCCAGCTCACGAGTACCTGTCACTCAATTTAAACGAGTGACTCATATAATGAAGTAATGAATTAGGTATAGAGACCAGAAGGGTTTTTTTTTTGTACCAGGCTGAAAGCACGTTTATTTTTGCTGTAAAGTTGGGCGTTTTAACACAGGCTCTGAGCTTTTGTAGCCAGCCTCGAGTGGCCATTCGAGGAACTGCAGATTTTGGTTCATCCGCATAGGCCTTATTTGTAACAGCCAGAGGCTGCCGCTTGGTCCCACCCGATGGAGGACAGAGGGAGTCCGTACTCCTCTGCCCCCCACCACCACTTTCCCCTCCTCCCCGTCTCGGCCTGCAGGTGTCGCTGTTAAGGTGTTTTTATAAGAATTTCAACAATAGACTTTTTAAAAGAAAAGAGAAAAACATTTCATAAATTTTTCAGAGTTTTGATAATGCTTTATTCTAACCAATTACTCTTTTTTTATACTCTCACTTTTCCATCTTGCCTCTCAAAAGTAGAGGAGAAACAACCTCCTCTGCTTCTATGAGCCAGCCTCCACTGGTCTCATATCTGTCTGTTCACCACATGTACAGGAGCTACAAGGTCCGTTTCAACAGCGTGTCCTCCTACTCTGACACTCGTAAATCATCCAGCGACGAGCCAGAAGCCAAGATTAACTTTGAGAGCACCGGACCTCTCGCCAACGTTAGGTAAACAAAACCAAACCAGGTCAAAAACAGTCATAAAACTGGAATGGCACACAGTACAGCAAATACCTCTGCCAAGGCCCCACAGTCCCCTTTTCATACTCATACTCATTGACACCAGGCACCAGATTTAATCAATTTCATGTATTATTCCCTGAGAAATTAATGAAAATGTCGCAAAAATCTTGCAATGTTAAAGACAGTGAGAAACATATTTCTGGAACCATCCCTTTAACTGGATTCACACCAAAAGTTAATGGAGTCTATTCTTGGCGGAGACTCATCCTCCTTCCAAGTTTGGTGGAAATCCATTCTGCAATTTTTGTGTAAGCCTGCTGAAAAACCAACCAACAAACAAACGGACACGGATGAAAACACACCTCCTTGGCAGAGGTAATGAGCCTGTCTAAAGAGTGCTATCCTCCCCAGTAAGTATTGATGTGGTGATTTGCAGGTTAAAAGACATCTAAACGTCAGGGTAAGAATTGTGATATCAAAATTAGATTCATTATGGTCTTTGACATGTTGCTGAAACAATGGTTTTATGTTACCTTAAAGGTGCAGTATGTAAGACTTTAGAAAACATTCAAACATTAACTAAAATTATCACCAGAATGTGAAGAAACAGCAGCATCATTGCTAACTATGTAATGTGTTGCAGATCTATCTACTGAAGTTAGCATGCTAGCCGGCTAACCCCAGTCTGTCCTCGGCCAAAGCTCCTGTGCTAGCAGTGTAAACACCAACAGCGTGCTCCGAACTCTCCGAGAATAGCAGCAGTTAGTGGTTACATACTGCACCTTTAATGTCGGAAGAATATTCATTCATCTCCATTAAACCCAGTTTTAATTGAGAGTTGTGTTTATCTATTAACCTGCAAATCACAAAATCAATGATTACTTTGACAAAATTAGTCACGGTCTCATTTCAATATTGTTTTATGGGACAATGACTAATGGATATATTCATTTTACATAGTACAGAAAATAATGATTCAAGTGTCAAGTATCCTATTCTGTATCCTGTATCCTACGTATCCTAAGGTTGCTTTGTATGTTTCTTCCATATTGTTACTTACAAAGAAAAAAAAACAAGTCTGATGGATATAAATGAGATTGTTTTTGAGAAACAGAGCCACAGCCTCGCCTTGAATTTGGAAACAGATATCGACAAAACACTTGGCAGCACAAGCCATATTTCAACAGTTTTGTACGTGGGTAACACAAGTAAGTAAAGTGAAGCTGCTGGTTTGGCTAGCTTTGCAACTAAAGGAACAAAGTGAAGTTAAGCAACAAATCTGGAAGTCAATTTGGCAACAGTAATTATCATAGAGATAATATAGAGACACAAGATAAAAAAGACCTTAAACACTTTCTGAAATACAAAAGTTAAAAGTGTTTTTATAACATCATGATTAACTACTGAAAATCTCCTTATTTGTTAACTTGAATTTTCATCCTACTCAGTTCATATAGATTCCTTTGCTTGTAAAACGTATTTGGGATGACACGTCTTATACCAGTGGACAGTTTGCTGATCTGTTAAAGGAGAGAAGACATTTTGCTCAAACTTGAACCTGATGTGTGTTGACTGCTTCACAGTGAAGCAGCGGAAGGATAACTTGTCCGTTCGCAGAGAAGTGATCTATTTCATGTTTACATCTAGACAGCGCAAGTATTTGTAAATACGTCAGCTGTTTTGGTGCCTTTTTAGAGGGAAGAAAGTTTCTAACGTGGGCTCCGTGTATTCGAATGTCTATGTTTTTTAACACTACAGCACCTGCCTCTCTGTCTTTCTTCATATGTGTGTGTGTCTCTGTTTAGGTTCTCAGTGTTTGGCCTTGGCTCCAGGGCCTACCCACACTTCTGCGCCTTTGCCCACGCTGTGGACACACTGTTTGAAGAGCTGGGGGGGGAGCGCATCCTACGCATGGGAGAAGGAGATGAGCTGTGTGGCCAGGAGGAGTCATTCAGAACCTGGGCCAAGAAGGTTTTTAAGGTTGGTTTCATGGGCTGAGACCCTTTGGGCTCAGTTTAATTCAAAGGTTTTCAAAGTGGGAGGAGAGCCTCACCAGGGGGGCTCCACGCAAGTTCCGGGGAGGCTCAGTGAATGTAATATTACATTAGTTTTTATATTAGTTATCAAAAGCACATCATATAGAATAGTCACATGTGGTTTTGTTAAAGAGAGTTCAGAGATACTGTAGTTTGTTGGAATGTTGCTGTTTTTCCGACAGTCAGAAACTCATAAATTCCTAAGGAAAGACACTTTTTTTATGTATTTGGTCTCATCCAAAGTTATGGCAAACAGTAATATTAGAAAAAAAAAATTAATAAATCAAAATGAGGAATGAGGAACTGAATTTAACAGAACTGATGACATTACCAAAGATCTGTAATTGTTTTGTTTGCCAAGAGGGCTCACTTGGAACAGATTTGACAGACTTCGTAGCAAACTGAATTGCAGTCTTTTTCTGTTTATTGTTGAAGGGTGGTCATTTTTGACCTAGCTTTTATAGAAGAATTTGAAAATGTAAATGACAGTGGGCACGACATCAAACCAATGATCTGTTGATCTTTACAAATCCAGATGCGATAGTCTAACGATGGAATAGCTGCCAGTGCTGAAAAAGGTGTTTAAATTAAATCAAATCACAACCTTAAAGTCAAAAGTCAAATCATGTCATGCATTTGGAGAATTGTGAGCCCACTTAATATGGTTCCCTGTTTTCTGTGCAGCCACAACAACATAAATAAAATAAGAAAACCTTTTGAAGGCATTTGGCCAAACATAACCTTGAGCTGCTGACCGCAGACCTACTTAGAGTGCAGGAGATCATTTTCGTAAACCTTTGCGATTCCTGTGGAGGTGTGATGGGAATCTGTAAATAATGGCCGTGTTCTCTCCTGTTCTTCGTGTCAAGGCTGCCTGTGACGTGTTCTGTGTTGGCGATGATGTGAACATCGAGAAGGCCAACGACTCATTGATCAGCAACGACCGCAGCTGGAAGAAGAGCAAGTTCCGCCTGACGTACACAGCCGAGGCCCCGGCGCTCACAGAAGGTACATGATAATACTGTGGGGCGCAAGTGATGAACTGTTGGTGGCGTCTTGATTATAAAGGGGCGATAAGTGCTCATAAGCACTGAAGCACAAAATGATCATAATACATCCATACAGGGGTGGTGATGTTATTGATTAAGACCAGCGACTCCATTATATTGCCTGGAGGTGAGATTTGTGGCTCTGTTGTGGAATGAAAAATGATAATGCAGTGGGATTTCAAGCTCTTTGTAGCTATCTAGTTCAGATTTGGTCCAAAATTTTGGACCAAGTCTGAAATAGATCAGTGGCTCTGCTGCCTAATGAACATAGATTAATTAGTAAATTGTTGCATTTTAAATGAGATAAAGATTGTGAACTAGGCCCGACTACTATGACAGTAATGTTAAATTTCCTCTGTTTACGAGAGATTCGACTTTATGGTTATTTAAGAGTGTGCAGTTTGTGTTGATGTTGACCTGTGTTATACAGAAAGGTGTAAACATGGGCGGGCAAAATAATAAGAACACCTGTGAGAAATCCATTAAGTATATTTTCCAAAATGTTGAACTTTAATAAAAGCAGATCAGGTATATAGATGACACTATTTCTTTAAATGGTAAATGACATGTATGTGATGTAGTTTTGTTTTTTTATGCCAACAGCACTGTACAACATTCACAAGAAGAAGGTTTATGGAGCAAAGATGCTGGAATCTCAAAACTTACAAAGTCCCAAATCCAAGTATGTACCAACACATGAGCACACTGACAGGAAATAAAATAGTCTCATATTTGTCTGTTTTGGTTAACATGTGAAGCAGTGTTTAATTTATCTAACGCACTCGTCTGGTGTCCAACTCCTTCACTGTGGTGTGTAAGCTAAACGGAACAGACTGGAAATGGTGCCAGGTTATCCCCCAAATCTCTGATCTTTTTTTGCAGTCGCTCCACCATATTTGTGCGGCTCCACACAAACAGCCACGTCAGCCTGAGCTACCAGCCCGGCGACCATCTGGGCATCTTCCCTGGCAACCACGAGGACCTGGTGACGGCTCTCATAGATAAACTGGAGGATGCTCCACCTGTCAATCAAATAGTCAAAGTGGAGTTCCTGGAGGAGAGGAACACTGCCCTGGGTGGGTGATGCTACAGCAACGTCACGCTACTTTTACGCACACGGTGGGCGAGCAATCAGAAGGGTTGCGGTTTGAAATCTGGGCAGGATGTCAAAAACAAAACATGAATAAGAAACAGTCTCTCAGTCACACTTTGGTGAGGTATCTATGCCCAGAAATCTTTCAGTGAAGCCGCATACTGGCAAACAGTTGTGTGGAAACTGGGTGACTTAAGTGCGATTTTCACTGTGACTGTGAAGCAAGGTGTTTCTTATACACAGTGTGTAGGTGTGTGTGTGTGTGTATGCTCAACCCAACTTTAACTAGAGGAATTAAACAATTCTTTGTAATGACCTATTAAACTTCCGCTTTAAAACACTTTCTCTTGTCATACTAGACTAGATCATCTGTTTTGATAATTTGTGATGCCAAAGTCTTTGAACTTGGCTAAAGCACTGTCATTTTTTAAAAGAAGAACTCTTTGTTTTAACCACCTCTTTTAGCATTAAAAAGCAGTATATATAAAGACCCAAAGATCAAGCACCTACATACACTAACCAAGCAAGTTTAAAGAAGTTTGAAAATGCCTCCAAAAGACATGAAGACATTGTCTGTCTGCTGCACCTGGAAACAGGGCTGAAAAGAGGGAAACTGGGCTGATAATTCCCATTCATGTTACGCATTATCATATGATCCACTGTTGATACAAAATATTAATTAATGCAACCGTTACATTTTTCTTTTCTGTAGGTGTAATCAGTAACTGGACAAATGAGACGCGTATCCCTCCCTGCACCATCTACCAAGCCTTCCAGTACTTTCTGGACATCACCACCCCGCCGAGTCCTGTGCTGTTGCAGCAGTTTGCTGCTCTGGCAACCAATGACAAACAGAAAAAGAAACTAGAGATCCTCAGTAAGGTAAATTCACTTACTCTTCGGCGTTACCATTAACACTGACCTTTTGAATTATTGAGCTGCTGCTGTGCTGAGCGCTCAGCTTGGTTCGTGCCCAGACACATAAGGGATTTGCGATGTATGTGCGTGGGCTATATCCAAAAATATGCTCTCTCGCTTTTTTTCCATGTCAGAGGCAAATGTATGCAGACATTTGTTCACTTTTTATTAGAGCGTGGTTCTACAAGAAGTCACCATGTGTTCAAAGCATAATAATAACCAACACATTTATCATGTTGGCTATCAAAATATGGGAGACAGTTTTCTGTGTCTGAAAGCCGATTTGATGCACTTTGCACCGATGGAAATACGTACAGTAGGAGTGAGCTGGCGCCAAATTAAAGCGGCTGATCGTTCTAACCCAGAGCCATTCCCCCTTGCAGTGCCTCCCACAATTCACTCTCCATTTTTGTCAATGTGTGGAAAAGGCTGGCTGAGGCCAAGCAGTGACTCATATGCTCATACATCGAATCATTGTCACCAAAGCAAGAGGGAGAGATGGAAGGCTTTCTGAATGCAGAAAAAGAAACAGTACAGTAGAATCAGCACTGCAGATCTTTTTTTTATTTTTGTATGCGCTAAATCTCAAGATCATTTCAGGACTAATGCAGGGTTTGGACACGTCTAATCCTCTTTTTTTATATAGATTCTCATAACAAACACTAGAGAACGGTCAAGTTGTCATGTTAGCTTTATTTTTGCATTGCATAAAAGAAGGATATATTAACAATATATCAATGAAACTAACTTTATCCATCTCTAAGATGTCCCACAGCCCCGTCTGTGTATCAAGGTTGAAAAACCCCAGGCCCAAAGGTACTTTTGCTGTTGAAATTTTGCTAATTGTACATACGGTGCTTCAAACAGTGCTTCAGGCTCAGAATGGAGACCACACCAGACTCCTTAATGGGCACTGTGTCGCTCATTAGCAGCTTGAGAACAAAGCAAAAGATGGGAAGATATCAAAGTTTTTCCAACCTGGTGGTAGTGCTCTATATTCATCACATCAAAATGTCAGCAATGACACACAAACACAGGCGGGCAGTGAATGTGGAACGGCTCTGCTGGTGGCTGCCTCCGGCTCTCTAATCAAAAACGTTTACAGATCTAAAAGAGGAATCCATCCTCTATTTTTTTTTTGTTCTCATGGCAGTCGGTTAAGTAATTGGAGCAGCAACAATTCAAAGACTGAAGTGGACAGAAAAATCTAATAAATATTCACCCGTACTTTAATCCCACCTTGTCTTTCTCCTCAATATCTCAGGGCTTGCAGGAGTATGAAGAGTGGAAGTGGTACAACAATCCGACGCTGGTGGAGGTGCTGGAGGAGTTCCCATCCATCCAGATGCCCTCCACCCTGCTGCTCACCCAGCTGCCCCTGCTGCAGCCTCGCTACTACTCCATCAGCTCCTCTCCAGACCTGCACCCAGGAGAGATCCACCTCACCGTCGCTGTGGTCTCTTACCGTGCCAGAGGTAAGGACATACAACCTTGTAAACACTCCTTTAACCAAGCTGAGCATTTACTAACATCTCTCGAAGGATTTCTGTGTGGGTGTAAATGCAGGTGCTTTGGTCTTTTCTGCTTACTAGGTGGATGAACTTCAATGCTCCCATTAGGCTTTTGAGAGTCTAAAATTGGTATCTTCTTTCTTTTCTGTCTTTTTAAATGGATAATTTCTTTACATTTCTGTGAAAAGTGCAAAACAAACTCAATCATACCCTGTGATTTCTACTAAAATGTATTTATCATTAAGTTATTGCTCGAAAAAGTGCATACCCTGTATATATATTTTGCATCAGTTCAGTTTATGTCATGGATAAAAGGCAGAGTGCTGTGGTTCTTTCAAGGTTGCTGCAAAGACTTGAAAAGTCGAATGACTCACCCTCTCTGAAAACCCTCGGATGGCTCAAAGAGCATTGATTGCAAGTTATCTTGGAAAGCCAGTCTGCTTCATAGGGCAGCCGGACCACCACTGTAATTACAAGAAATGTAGATGTGGAAACACCTCAGGAAGATTTTCTATCTGCAAACAGATTCTATTTAAAGATATGGACACAAACACAAACCAGAGAAAGCACTGCAGGTATACCAGCCTGTCTGATGGTATGTACAACGTTAGTGCATAGCATATCACAAAGCTTTTACAGCTTCACCTTTGCAATTAGCATCTGCACACTCAGCCTGTCGAGTATCAGCAAACACTACCATATTCTACCTACTATTTTCTCTCACATGTGTAATGTGCACTTGTGTAAGCATGTTACTGTGATTGTATAAGTAGTGGGTGAATTACTATAATTTCCCCTCAGAGGGAGAGAGAAGAATCGCCCTAGCCTTGGGAAATGTGCTAGGGCCACTCTCTTCCCATTTAGTGTGTCCACTCACAGAGAGTGGGAGGAGGAGGGGAGAGGAACAGGTAAAGTGCTTGCTTGGTTATCATCCCTTTCAGATGGAGAGGGACCTATTCACCATGGAGTGTGTTCGTCGTGGCTCAACAGGATAGAGAAGGGGGAGATGGTGCCATGTTTTGTCCGAGGGTAAATATCACAGTATATTTCACATGACTCAATATTGTGGCATGTTAAAGGAAACATTTAGTAAGTTGATTTGCTTTCTTGCTGAGCTAGCTCACTTAAAGCAGCTATAAGGAGCTTACATTTGTCGATTCTGGCAGATCCCGTGCACAAAAGCGGAAAAATGTTCTACCGTACTGTGCTTTCATTTTGTGACTTACTATTTTGCTGGGAATCCGACCTGGTGACAGGCATTAAGAATAACTACATAAAAATTGCCAATCTTGTTTGCTTATGTAGAGGCATCAGTATTAAAGTGAGACTGTTTCACAACCAGTTAAAAAGTCCTTGTCGTATATAGTATTTGACTGAGCAGAAAGAGTGTCATATTTAGCACACAAACATCAGAGTTGGCTAGAAAGCAAAACTTAGATTTTTCAGCAGGTGAACCAAGCTAAGTTAGCCCAATAAGTTAGCATAATGTAGTGACTGCCTATTGTTCCGATGGCCCATTATTTTGAAACCCTGATAGCCCCAAAAATGTTCCATTGGACTGCAGGTCCATTTGTTATACCAAAAATAAATGGCCACTACTCAAATGCACATTGTTTCAAAGATATACAAACTCTCACTGAGTTTTTGGCCCTTAATATTCTACTGTTTGGTTAGGGATGGGGTAGCGTTGTTAGGCCCATTAAGGGCAAGACCCCCGCCAATTCAGCACCATGGACAGGGCGGGCAGTCACTGTTTTAACAACTGCAAGGTGAGTGTCTATATCCAGAGCAAGAAAAGGGACATTGTATGATTGTTGGGGATTCGGAATAATGGGCCATCCAAACAATGGCATGGCAAACCTAATATTAAGCATACAGACATGAGTGATCTCAAGCTAACTATTGGCAAAAAAGTAATTAAGCATATCTCCCAGCTATTTTTTTTAAGTAAATTTCAGAAGCTTGCTATATTTTGGATATATTTCTTACTTCATTTCTTTTTTTTCTATTTTATTGTTGTAGTGCACCATCATTCCAACTTCCCAGAGACAACCAAGCACCTTGTATACTGGTGGGCCCAGGAACAGGTATCGCCCCGTTCAGAAGCTTCTGGCAACAGAGACTATATGACCTCGAACACAAAGGTTGGTTCCTCTCTCATTCCTTTGTATGTATAACCTCCTCATATAGAGGCTTTTTTACAGTGGATTTTCACTGCTGCACATGAAACTGCAGACAGAGTCTTCAGTTTGATGGTCAATTATAAGAATATCCAAGCTTATAATCCTCCAGTTAAAATGACTGACTGACTGGTGACTGGTGAAATAACTTGCGCCTGTCATCTTTAGGAATCGAGTCGTGCCCCATGATCCTGGTGTTTGGTTGTCGTCAGAGTGAGGTGGACCACATCTACAAGGAGGAGACCATCCAGGCCAAGAACAAAGAAGTGTTCAAGGAGCTCTACACGGCCTATTCCAGAGAACCCGGCAAACCAAAGGTACAAGCACTTAACTGTCTGTAACTGTAAATGAGTCAGCTTGTAGAAACCCAGAGTAGAGAAAGGGCTTTTTTTAAAAACTCTGCCTTCTTTGCTTTTATGAATATTTCTTTTTGTTTAAGAAATACACAAAATTAAGAGTCTGGAAAGATAAATACATTGTTCCATACTCTGTTATTTATTAAGTCCCTGGACACCCACCAGCAGTCCTCAGCTTTCAGTTTACAAATCCTACTTCATGTTACTTTATTCTCTCTCTGTCAGTGGTCTCCTGACTCTGCTTTTCACTTTGCTTCCTCTCACACTTGACTTCCTCATGCACACTCATCGTTCCTCCTGTGCCTCTCTGTCAGAAATATGTACAGGACGCACTGCGCGAGCAGCTGTCAGAGACGGTGTACCAGTGCCTGAGGGAGGAGGGAGGACACATCTACGTGTGTGGGGATGTTACCATGGCCGGGGATGTTCTCAAGACTGTCCAGCAAATCATCAAGCAGCAGGGCAACATGAGCTTGGAGGATGCTGGCTTCTTCATCAGCAAGCTTCGGGTAAGAGAGAGAGAGAGAGAGCAACGGTGTAGTTCTTTTATGCAACATCGTCACCATGATGTTCACCATCAAACGCCGCTGAGCAACTTGGAGTGATGGTAGCGTGCAGTGCTTTTCACCATTGAAGTGGTGCCCTTGAGAAATGCAATCCACCTCCAGTTGAACAGGCAGCTTCTTCACATGAATGTATGTAACTAAGTGTATGTAACAAGCCTACAATTAACACAATTAACACATGTCCCTGTGTAGAATACAAATGGACTGAAGACTTTTTTCAGTACTTGTCGGTGAATCTGTAAAATGTTGTGAGTGCAGGTATCTAAACACAGTCAGTATGCTTCTGTCAATCAACAACTATTTAATCATAAACATTTTATGGTGTAAGAGTAGATAAAGACACAAACCTAATAGAAATACTGTAATGCTGTATGTAACTCCAAACATAAAACTCTCTTCATGCTGACGATCTGTATTCCCTGTGTTAAACCCTACACAGAAGGAAATAGTCTGTATGCAGTGTGACTACAAGTTTAGAGTTCAAATACTATCTGTAAAACCTCTGTGACCTAAATAAATTTCTGAAAAGAGTTACAGGCGAAGACCATTATGGCTGTTCCTAAGATCTGTCTGTATATTCTCGTATTTCTTTGTGTTTCTTTGAAATCAGCAGTGTGATTCATATTCGCTTCACCTTCTCTCTGCACTTTCATCATCCCACTATATCCAGGATGAGAACCGCTACCATGAGGACATCTTTGGTGTCACCCTGCGCACGTACGAGGTCACCAACCGCATTCGTTCAGAGTCCATCGCCTACATTGAGGAGAGCAAAAAGGACTCAGATGAGTAAGTAGTTTGTGTCTTTAATTTCTGGCGTTTCCTAATGGAAGATTCTCAGTAAAAAAAAACACACATTGAACCAAGTAGGCAGTAAGAGAGAAAACGTTAAAAAGGCAGGTTTTTATCTTAACGTCAACATGAATGTGCTCTGTCGGCAGTCTAGCTGCACCAATTCTCGTTCTGATATTGAGGAAACAAACACTCTGTTCTCTTCGCATTTCTTGAAACCAATCACGATTGTCTTGGGAGGCACTAAACCCAATGAAGTGATGGTGCCTCTGCAAAATAGTGCCAGGGGAAGCTTGTTTTGCATAGCGGGAGATGAGTCCTGGAATTAAAATGTTTAAATCCCTGCAAAAGAAAAAAGGAGAGCTGCTAGCTGGTTTAGGCGACCAGGTTAGGGTTGGGGTAACTTGCCATTTTCAGCATGTAGGTTGCTAGCTCAGAGCTTTTTTGTTTGTTTTTGGGGGGTTTTCTCCAGTATTTTATTTTGGTTTAATTTTGTTGGAAGGCTGACTAATCAGAGCATGAAAATTGGCTTTTTATTTCAAATTAAACATTTAGCAAGCTGTGCAGCATTAATATTCTGGCTATTGTGTTTCAATGGTGCTTTAGGAGACAGTACAACTTTTGTTCCAGTGCTCTTATGGGCTTTTCAGTTCTCAATAACGTGCATTAAAACAGGATTGTCTGTCTTACTAGAAATAGTTTTAATATTTCAGCTGTTAATAAAATCCCTTGCTGAGCATTCAAGATGCAACCTTACCACAGGCCTATAACCTTTAAAGTGGTATACTAGACTTCCGCTAACTTGCTAAGCCTTGTGGGAAACCGGCTTTTCATTTTTTATTTTTTAAAAAGTGTTTTTTGCACAGCCCATTGAGATTTATCTCAGCCCGTAAAATGACCAGAGCAGCTCTATCTCTCAGAGACATAACTCCGGTCTGCAACCTGTAGTTGTTGGCGACAATGCCAATGTCTTACCATCCCTCGTTTCAGATGACACAGAGTGGAAAACCAGAGAAACCCGTGGAGAAGGGCCTTTAAACTAACAGGATTAGAGTGAAAGCGAGTGTGTCTGTTCCATTTCTGTTTTTGTTTCCGTCGTTATTTGTGCATATTCAAGATTAGACACTTCATATACCCTTGCCATGAGAGCAAAACAAGGGCTCTACATAGCCACTATGGCTCATTAAGCACCAACATAATGCATCACAGACGATGGTTCCTGTGTGGATTGTCACTTGAATTTCACATTTGGCCATCAAAGCCCCTGCTCACTGGATGAGTAATGACTGTAACATCTCTATTTCTATGTCTCTGTTGCTCTCTCTGTCTGTCTCTCTGTCTCTCCGTCTGTCTTCTCTCTCTCAGGGTTTTCTGCTCATAAGTCTGTGAATCGGGAGGCTTTCCGACGACAACCGGTTCAGAAGACACGGCAACGCTGGTTAAAGAATACTGTGCCAATTTTTGTACTGTAAAAAAAATGGATTTCTTTCTTTTTTATACCACTTAAATGTTTCTGTTGGGCTCTGCGATTTTGTCTGTAGCAAGTTGGAAATGTTCTGTTCTCTGAGAATCTGTTTTGCTTGTTAATGATACTTCCAAAAATTATAAATTGATCATTTGATTCATAATGTGTGCACCAAGTGTAATGATCTGCCTCATTGTGAATGCATGACCAAGACAAGAATATACTCAAGAAATATAATATAGTCTGTGTTATTGTTACAGTTAAAAGGCTTTTATTGAGGTTTTATATTTACAAGAAAAAGTGTGGCGTTTAACAATGACGTTTCTGAAGTATGAATTAATTCGACTTTAAGTTTCAGGAAAGAATCAGGGCTGGTCAACTCTGTTTTTATCAAAGGCTGTAAATTCAACAGAGAGAGACAAGTGAAAGCTGTACAGGCATGCAGATAGAAATACTGAAGGACAATTTTGGCAGGTTGTTGACAGGTCGTCCTGAATTATGAAAACAGCGATTCTGTCACAGCCTCAACAAACATATTATCTAGCACTTCACTTGCAGTCCATTAAAATGCATCAGCCTCTGTGCCAGCTGTCTGTTTAGTGGCCTGTCCGTCCTCTCATAACATCATTATGTTGTCTGTCCCAGCTGGAGCTTGCCCAGCCCACAGCAGCTGCATAGGAATGTGCAGGGCGGTCTGAACCTGAGTTACTACATTTTAAAATAAACTCAAATTATCAACAAATAAAAGTCTTTTTTAAAAATATCTAAGTATTGATGTGTTGACTATATTAAAAGTAAACTGATTTTTGCCAAATCATATAATCATGGTGGAGGGAAATTGGGAAAAAACCTTATTTCTTGACCTTTGCATGGTTATTCAGTGATCTAATCGGGGATTGTTAGACATTTTGGGAGTCATTGTTGAGAGTTGTTGAGAATATCGACACCACTCTCGTGTGTCTTTTCACACAGGGTTAAAGTTAGCCTGAGCGAGGCCTTAGGTTAGCATTAAAACTGGTAACGGGGGAAATGTACAATATGTCTGTACTAGCATCCTCAATATTAAGGCCTTAATAACAATAATTTATTAAAGCTGTAAAAACAACACATTGTGGTTTTACAGGATGTTACGCTATGTGCTGGACGTTTCTTTTTGGCTGAAACCAGGAAGACACCCCCTTGGGCCAAGGCTAGCTGTTTGAAATGTTACCACTCTTGACACACATAAAACTGCAATTTGTCATTTTTACACTTTGGTTTTTGTACGAATTAAACTAACAAGATATGAGAGAGCTGCTTGGGGGAAGATTTTGTTACCTTCGGATAGAGCAAAGCTCGCTGTTTCCTGTTTCCAGTCTTCATGCTAGGCTAAGCTAACCGGCTCCTGGCTGTGGTGTCATATTAACCTTATAAATGTAACAATATCTTTCTATCAGCAACCTAAATACTAACACGTTAATATCTAATTTATTTTAGCTGTAGCCTACAAATCTGACACATTCTGGTATTACGGGATGTTATGTGCTGGAAAGAAGTTGTCATGCCAGGCTAGTTGTTTCCCCCATTTCCAGCCTTTATGCTAGGCTAAGCTAACCGGCTCCTGGCTGAGGTGTCAAAATTACCATACAGATGTAAGAATATCTCCCTATCAGCACCATGAATATTAACACGTTAATATCTCATTTGTTTTAGCTGCAGCCTACAAAAATGACACATTGTGGTGTTACGGGATGTTATGTGCTGGGTGTTTTCTTGGCTTAAAACAGGAAGTCACCACTCCTGCAAAGAAATTGTCCCGCCAGGCTAGTTGTTTCCCCTGTTACCAGTCCTCATGCTAAGCTAATCTAAACAAGACATAGAGTAAGAGAGATGCCTGGGCGAAGAAGTTTCCAGTCTTTGTGCTAGGCTTAGCTAGGCTAAGCTAACCAGCTCCTGGCTGTGACGTCATATTTACCATACAAATGTGAGAGTGGCATCAATTTTCTCATCTTACTCTCGGAAGATTGCAAACAAATGTTGTTATCCCCCCAAAACCGTAAAGTATCCCTTTAAAATTGACATATCTCTATATCAAAACATTGCTAATGGAAGCAAACAGGTCTGTTTGTGCACCGTGTGCTGCCCAGATCATATCAGACAGCTGTCAACTTGGCACCAAAATGTCCATTTATCAGCATCATGACTCCTCTGCCTCTTGCCTTACATTAACTCTCTGCCTCTGCCAACATGCAACACACTCATTCTTTATTCTTTTCTCTTTCTGCATGATATTGCGCAACCCTGCGGCTCACACGCCACTCTTTCACTGTGACCTGACACCTGCTCAGTAGCATCAGCATACTTGTGTGTGTGTGCACATGTGTGTGTGTGTGTGTGTGTGTGTGTGTGCCATAGAAATCATCAAGTGTCATCATAAATCATCTCTTTACGAGTGGGTGTAAAACATGCATGTGCTCAGGTGTGTATTTTTTTAGGATTATTCCGCTTGTTACCTTGTCAAACTGGTCAGATTTTAAAATAAGCATGAATTTGTTGCTCTGTGAGTCACACAAGCCTGCAAATCTAATCTTACAGATGGTGTTTTGCTGACAAGAAACTGCCCACGTGGCTTTTTGTTTTGATCTCAGCAGTTCACTTCTATTGTTTTAAGTTGCAGTGAAGTATTCATTCAGGGACAAGAGGCAATCACACTGCCGCTGTGGTCATTTGCTGCTTTCCAATGAGTCAGGGTTGTAATTTGAATATGTTTGTGCAGAGGGCCACATTGTTTTTTGATAACCCACTCTGCAGTAACCTGTGGCTTTCTTGTCAGCTTCTGAGTCTTGAGTGTTTCCTTTCTTTGTCTTTGATTCAAATTAAAGATAGCTGTCAGCATGATTATCGGATTTCTATGTGATTATCAAATGTCCCTAACAGCTGCTGAGAATATATTTGTTCTTTTGTTGTTGTTTTTTTTCCGGAGTCGACTATTTTTACTGCCGGGAGAAAATGGGTGATTCCGATTGTCGCCATTGTTGTGCATTCTGGATGAATGTCTCCTGTGTATAATTTGTTGAAACAGATTTAGCTGAATTGGAATGAGAGCCGTCAGGAAAATGTCTGTGATGTAAAATGTGCAACGGGAAAACAATTGATACAAGACATAGCTTCTATATATAGCTTCTATATATATATATATTCAAAGACAAAGTATAAAATATAAAGAGTACCACTTCGACCTTTTCTAAGAATGTATTTTGATTATGTAAATGAGCACTATGATTCTGCTTGATTTAAAAAGAACAAAAAAAAGGCATATTCTATGGTGTCTCTCATATCCTTTAGGTATGGGAATAAAACAGCAGCATTAAATAAATGCATGGTGATCTTCTGTCTCCTGTTAATATTTAAAGATGCTCTGTCTATTTACCAGCACTGTGTCAGTCAGTGAGACTGTATTGTGAAGTTATCCAGCCTTTCTAACAGGGCTTTTGGATGGTAAAAAAAAAAAAAAAAACATTCTCGAGGGGGGTTCTTTTTCTGTGTTTGCATATCGCTGCTGCTATGAACAACTCTGATCCAATCAGCCTCTGCTATAATGACCTTTGTTGTGTAATTGATTGAGGGTATTCCATTTTAATGCATCAACTGCAAGGACTTTGCATTTACTTACAAATAAAGAGAAACATTTACAGAATATGTCAACACATGAGCTGGGGTTTGTTTTTTCTTGTTTATCTAAGAAAGATGCCACACCGGAAAGGTTTATTCCTGCAGGAGGACTTGTTTAAGGTCGAAGCATTTTTAGTTTGAAGGTCAGATTTAGATGTTGATAGAGTTTTTCCCCTGAAAAACAGAGTTGCAGCAAACAAGTCATTTGCTTGCCTTCCTCCTCCTGCCTCTGTAAGTGCTGGTCGTCATGGCTCAGAGAGTCGGCACTCAGAATACAGAAATGCTTCTCAGCACCATGGCAACTCGTCAACAAAACAAGCCGTCCAAACTTTACACACCGACTCTGATTGGTGACCGGCTGTCATGTAGAGCAGGACTGGCCTTTCTAATTAGCTCCCAAAGATGTTTGACCCTCCTATTGAGCAAGATGGGTTGCACAAACACACCCTGCACTACCTGCTGGTCATATGCAGTGCAGTGATTACACTCAGAGCATAAATATTTTAACGCCACATTGAGTCTTAACACAAACAAGCAAAATTTGAAAGGGATTTCGTAAAGGTAGCTAAATATATCTTTCTCAGTATCAATATCACCGTTACTCAGTGTCGTACTCATGGTTCATGGGAGGAAATTGGCCAAGGAGACGCTGCTGCCTTCTGTGCTGGAACACGATGACGCAGAGACAGAAAGTGAGAAGCCACAGCTGGGGGAGGTAGGAAGCTAACATCCAGCCAAGTGTGCAAACTGTTGAGAGAGGAAAGTGTGAACAACCAGGTAGGCAAGTGAAGCACTGTTCAGATGGAGATTTTTATGAAGCCTGCTGAGATTAAATAAGGAAAGGAGAGAGACTTTAAGTGGCAATATATTCTGTGAGAGTATAAAAAGAGGTCTTGACCACAATATCACCTCTTGGCACATCTAAACACTTTCCTTCCCCAAGGCAAGGAAATAAAGTCTGAAAAGCACGGACTAAAGATCTGCTATTTCCTTTTTATGGTTCATTCATTTGACCTGTGTATTCACATGAATTAATTTAACAGAGGAGACTCAGAGTTTCACACTGAAAGTCTGTTTTAATTATACCTTGATGTAGTCTAATCACAGGGCTGTATGCGCCACAGTGAGTGCCCTTGGACATGTGCAGTACCACACAAATGCCAAATAATGGTATTTATAAGTGGCCTATTTAGTCCTGAAAATCACAATATACGGCATGCGTAGTGAATATGCCATAGGCCAAGAAATAAAGGGAGTGAAATACAGCTGAAACAGCCTCTAGTGCAAGCAGTTGAATGGATTTAGGGAAGGAACGGGCTTGCAAACAGTTCCTTCGACATTCAGTAGTTCAAAGGTATCAGTATCATAGGCGTCAGTTATTTTCTCCTGACGGCAAATCCGTCAAATCTCCTCACTCAAGCTGTCAACATCTGGCCGCTTTGAGGAGTCACAGTGTCTTACTTTGTCATCCTCCAACCCAGCAAGGAGTGATCCAGACAGAGGTCAACATGCATGGGCCAAACAGCCAACACTCAAGCCCCGACAGGAATATGCTAATTGGAGGTGAAAGAGAGGGTGAAGAGGAAGAGGAAGAGGAGGAGGAGGAGGAGGAGGAGGAGGAAGAGATTAAACAAGAGAAGCTGGGAGGAGAGGATCGTGTGATCTCTGATGATGACTGTGACACAGATCTGGAGCTCGGAGGTAGAGAGATAAGTGATTTTGGATAGAAAAAGGGAGACAAATAGGGTGGGAGAGTTATTACATTCTACAGTGATGAAGGGTGTGATGTTCTCTATTATAAAAAAAAGTGAGGAAATTGCTTGGTGATGTGAGGCATATGTTTAACAATGACCTAAAATAATATTTTATTCAAGGCTCCAACAGTGCAAAGGCCTTTGATGGTGAGTTTTGATTAAATCTTCATCTGAACTTGCTCTGATAAGACAAAGGCCTCCTGTCACCCCGTCTGTTAATCTTGTCCCTTCCGCCTTTCCATCTTCTCAATCTCAATGATTTCAGAGAAGAAGGGGAAAAAAAGAAAAACAGAAACTCCTACACGCGCCTGCCCACACATGTGGAGCCCTGTTCTGCATCTTGATGATTTCATCTCAGTCTTTGTGTCAGGCTTCCTTTTAACCAGAAGTGAAAACCATCTGGTATGAATGAGCTCCCCTGACAGGGCGAAATCAGCCATGAGGGACTTTTCAATATCACACTCAAAAGGTCCTCCTCCGGAGGAGAAGTGCCACATCTCTCCTTCTTTCAAAAGAGGTATTGATAGCGAACAATTGAGACAGACACTACACCTCTACAGTCTTTGTTCACATTGCAGATCAGGAGGAGGCATATGACCCGACGGGCCAGACGCGCTACATGGAGGCGTGTGAGAAGCTACAGGTGGCACCTGCCTCTATTTTCCTGCGGCAAATGAAAAATAGTGAGCTGTCCATGATGCATCGTGGTCTGGGGCCTCAGGTACTTCAACCATAAGTTAGGGACTGTATGGGAATTAT
The DNA here is from genome assembly GCF_040436345.1 of Pagrus major. NCBI lineage: Eukaryota > Metazoa > Chordata > Actinopteri > Spariformes > Sparidae > Pagrus > Pagrus major. Next base: position 20,224,220 of record NC_133219.1, read on the forward strand.
TAGAGGCGAAGGGGCGTAAGAATTGTTGAAAGCTTATGTTTTTTTTTCTTTGGGACGAGCAGGGGAGGGTCCTTTATATGTTTTATTTTCCCAGTCCATATTATATATATCATATCCACATTTTTACTTCTATAATTTTATTCCATGGTTTTTATAATTTGGAACCCTGGTGTGAGCCAACAACATCTCATCAGCAGCCACTGAGCAGCCATCTGTGTCCAATTTATTCTTTTAGTGACAGTAACAGCTGTTTATTTCAAAGAAAAATGATTTATTCAAAAGCTAAGTATTATAGGCAGTAATAATTAACATTTTTTCTTTTGTCAAAAAGTTAATTTCTTATGTGTGCTGAAGTGAAAGTCCAGTCGAAGTTTAGTCCATAAACATATTAAAGTTTAAGTTGCCCATTTACATGCATAATTTCCATACAGTTCCTTGGACTGTCTGTCTTAGCTTCATAGCGTCTGCGAGGGTCTTGTTTTGCTCATCACATCAGTTTCACCAGGAGGAAGGAAGGTACTTGAACTGAACCTGCCTTCTTAATACAGACCTACAAGTATTTGAAATTTTTTGTCTCACTTAACGCTATTTCAGATCAGACCTTTGTTCAGAGAAAACTAATTAATTCAAAGTCACATTCCCCTCCAGGGGGACTGCAACAATCATGTCTAGAGAGCGCTGTGTTAAGCCTTTCCCAGGAAATAGATCCTCTTTACAGTACACTTTACAGCAAATTATTATTATTATTTTAGTTCTCATACAACACGAAAATGTACACAGACGTCAGGTTTAAAACAAACGTTACCAAATACTAATTAACGTGCCAGTGTTCAACACAGTGTTTGAATTATTTTTACCATAAAGGCTACTCCGGAAAAATAAAATTCAATATGCATATCTAGTAATTTGTTGCGCTTTATTTTAGGCCTCAAGTCAATAACAATTAGTTGTCTTTTTCATGCTTAATCAATGTAAAATTGCTCTGTGGTTGTACATCCTCTGAAATGTGAAAATACGTTGCCTGGAGCTCTTAGCAACACAGTTTGACATTTTTACAGGTTTCCACTGGACCATAACGCTGTGAATGAAAGTTGTATCAGTAAATCCATTCCCTAACAAGCCATTTCCTGAGCTTTCGGCTTCAGTAACATCAGTCAGACAAATTGAACTGGATTTTTAAAAGGCTTCACCTGTCAATCATGCAGAATAGAATTAAAGTAGGACACTGTAGCTTCCAAAGGTCATTTATCTAATGTCCTGCAGATTGACTGGCGTACATACGACGTGCATTTAAACATGCTGTACTCTGATGGGGCTGTTTCTGCTCTGCTTTTCTAAGATCAAGTTAACATAAGGCTTCATGCACTCAACTTTCTCATTAGCCGTGCTGGAAACTATAATTTTCATGTTCTGCAAGCTACATTTCTGACCCACGCCTCCACACAGCTCCCTTCTGCTTCATTTGTCTCACACAGGTTTAATATCCCTCTCTCTCCTCCTCTCTTTCCTTCTCTCTCTCCGTCTCTCTCTCTCTGCCCACCTGCATCAGTACATCTACTCTTTTAACTGGAATACGGATAAGAAAATATACTGCTGCAGTGAACAAACAGAAGAATTTCACTTTGAGGGGGGGTGGTTGGTTGTGTGTTTGCAGGGCACCAAAGCGCTGGCGGTTCCCCTGGTAACCAACACTTCAATACTGAGGCTGAACCTGCGAGATAATTGGATGGAGGGAATGGGCGGAGCTGCTATCGCCGAGATGTTAAAGGAAAATTGTTACATTACAGGTGGTTTTACTTGGCACTCAAGCACGCACACAGTCTCTCCTCCTTCTCCCTCAATCTGTCTTCTCTAGCAAAAGTGCGACCCTGACTCCCACTCATACGCCACTCTCACCCCAATTATATGCCACAGCACACCATTTAACATCTGGGGTCCCTGTCTCATATTTGTTAAATGTCAGTCCTATGTGCAGATCAGGAACCTATGGGGGAAATCTATGGAGAATAACTCCTGTGAGTCATGCAGGCTCTTTGGGCTGCTGGCGATATTTTTAACAGTCTTTATCATACACCACTATTCAACTTTCAGGGGCAATCCAGTCCAAATATTACAGATTAGTTGCCAGTGTCTATTTTTCTGATGCTGCAGCAGACATTAGCCAACACAGAATTTCAAAGGAGACCTATTTTTCTGATTTGAAATTGACTATGTAAAATTGCCTTAAGGGTAGGGAAGGCAATTCTGGAGGAAGATCATGCCCGGGTCGTCAAATACCGACGCTTTGGGCTAGAATTTCAAGGAGTCGGTACTTGATGACCTGGGAATGCCACTCAACGATTGAAAACACAAGATTGTTGCACTGCCTTGTTTTCCAGTAGCCTGGAATGAACAAACTAAACACTGGCTTGAGAGATGGACTTTGGTAAGGGGGGTCCAGTTGGTTGCAATATTCAACCTCACCATTAAACACACTGGTCCTCTAAAAAATTCAGACCTGATGAACTTCAGACTAAAAAAAGGGAAGGGAAGGAGTTACCAATAATTATTTTCTGAGACTTACTTCAGCAGTAGTCAGGATACCAAATCAAACTGTAATAAAGACAATCAAAAACTGATGTACAGTACAGCACAAAACTATAAAACATCTTCTGAATAGTCAAAGACTCTCCTGTACTTATTCTCTTTGCTTACCTCTTCGTGATTTAGCTTTCTCCTTCCACGTATTGGTCTTTTCACCTCTTTCCATCATACCTGACCTCTTACCTGTGTATTTGTGTGTCAATCCCAGAGGTGGATCTATCCGACAACAGTCTTGGGGATTATGGGGCCAGAGCCATAGCTGGTATGCTTAAAGAGAACAGCACCCTGGTGAACCTTAATCTGTCAGGAAACAATTTCACAGACCGGTCTGTGGAACACCTTGGCTCAGCGATCATCACCAACACCAAGCTGCAGCACCTCAACCTCAGCCACAACGCTCTAGGAGAGCATGCAGGTAGCATAGCAATTAGACTTGTAAAGGTCTCATATTTTTATTGTCATCTTTCAAAGAAGGAGCCAATGTCTCACATTTTTATTAAGTTGATATTAAAGATTTATAATGGAGATACATAACTTTGCATGTTTTCACAGCATGGGATAATATGTGGTATCAATAGTTAGAAGAGGATATTAAATAGGTATGAGATGTAAATGAGTCTTGTTTCTCTCTCTCTCTTCTCTCTCTTTGCTTTTTAACAGACAGTTTGCTCTTAAGTTTAAAGGACACTTTGGGATTGTAGGTCGTATTTGACGAGTTTGGAATGAGACTCAAAAGTCAACATTCGTACAAAGTGAACCTTTAAATTTGGCCTTTTCAAAAAATTGATGGTTGCAACTCAATAGTAAATTTCAGATACTGTAAGTGCCATCTTTCAATTGTCATCAGTGACTTTATTGCTTGAAACCAAAACTTTTTTACTTATGTGTTCTTTTGTTTGAGCGTTAATGAACGACCAGTTTAAAACTTGTTAAAAGAATGAATGCAAAGTCCTCTTTTTCTTCCTTATTGGATGATAACTGAGTATACAGTAAAGCCCTATAAATTAACCAATTACAGTGAAGAGTGCAGAATTATCTGAAATTATGACCATGTGCTATTAGACTTTTGGAAAACCATTCTCATGAAAGCAGCATGAGTTTGCTGTAATGGTGCAGCCTTATCTCTAAGCAGTCATAAGACAGCAGGCAGCAGCAGACTGTGGCATTCAAAGGTCAAGAACATTTTGCCTTCATTAAAACCTCTTTCAATTATGATGTGGATGAGCTTTGTGACAGGCACCTTGAGGAGAAAGCATCTGATGTAGGTGATTGAAAATAAATCTGTCTCTGGGAAAGGGGACATCGCCATGTCTCATTGCCATGCGCATGACTATGATTCAGCCCCACATATTCAATTCTATTTTCTCCAGTGCTGAAATATCAAAGAAACATCATCCGTTTTAGTGCACTCTTCCATATGGTAGGTTCCTGAGAGAAAGTATACCAATCAAACACTATGACAGTCTTGCTATGGTGTTATTGCTTCTTCAACCGAGCACAGTAAGTATGTCTTTTTCTATGATTATGAACTGCTGAGTGCCATGCACTTTCCTATCCCTGTGATAAAGTGGGTGAGATGATGATGGGGGAGCTTTGTCTTTGGGCTCTCTGCCTCTGCAGCCCTCACTTACCAGGCCATGAAACACACAATCACACCATCTCAGTGGAATCTACTGGAGATGAGATAAGCTACCTCCAAAGAGTGAAGAAATGAGTGTGCTTCATTTTAATAAGAACTTCTGACTTCGCTTTCTTGCCAAATATCTGTCATCTTTTCCTGGATGTGAATAATTTTCCAGTATCGGAGTTTCACTTTCCAGATACAAACTATTACAGACTGTCTGATAACTAGGATTTATATTAGATTTGAAGAATACATTGTTATTCACTGAGGATATTAGACATTTTCTTAAATGATGTAGCATTTTATTTTGTCAGACTGCCATTATTTTTCTTTTCCTATCTAAAGGGCGAATCCTGGGAGACTCGCTGTCAGAGAACACAGGGTTGAGATCACTAAGTCTTGCCTGGAACTGCATTCGTGGGAGAGGAGCTGTGATGTTGGCCAATGGCCTCGGGGTAATGCACCTAGTATTCAATGTTTGAACACTAGCTTTTGAAAACAACATCCACAGGTGATAAAGTGAATGGTTGGGACAGCACGATTTTGTAAGCTCATATCATATGAAAAATCAAATCAAGTTTAGAACATTGTCGGCCCATTAACCATATATACGCATTCAGAAATAGACCATATCAACATTTCTATAGTACGCATGTATGTATGAGCTGACTTGGAGGGGATGGAGGTGGTGTTATAGCTAGCAAGAAGGCTGCCAAGTGATAAACCACGGCGTTTCAACATTTGTAAGTACAAAGCCATTGAAAATGGATGTCTTTAACGAGACATCAGGACATTTTCCAGCCGTGTAGAGGCAACAGAACCAGGTTAAGTCATAACATGATGTTTCCTATCCCTTAACGAGTGGTCTTTGTGCCTAAACCTAACCAGACGGAGATTGGAAAGTGATGTTGGGCGGTAAGGCCGTCCTCATAGCACAATTCATACGAAATGTGTTGGATGTAGTTGTGGTCTAGGCTCCATGTAGTCCACGGAGCCCTGACTACAGGTGGAAGTTAGTAAAGTCTCAACACAATAAATTCAGCTGATTTTGTTTTAAACTAAACTTGTATATTAAGTTTAATGTTATGATTCAGTTGTGCAGGTTGATATTTGCTACAAGAGGAGGACACTATATATCATAACCTGGCTAACTCACTTATCCTGTGTGTGAAGCAGCCCCCCGGTCACGTATTCATTAAGCTTCTCACAGCAGGAGAGGCAGAGACAGTTTTTCCTTCTCTGTCTTAATGACCAAGATGGTCAAGGGGACCCTGATCAGTAAGCTGCACTGACAGCTTTGATTGATTCAGGTCCTGAGAGGCTTATTACTGATACTGCTGCTCTCTCACTTTGAATGAAGATGTTTCTTTGTTCCTTTGTTAATCTTGTTAGAGAACTTGTTCAAGTTTTACTCATTATTGCATTTGAAGTCTTTCTCTACCAGAGATTTTCTTCTGTTCTGATTTTTAGGGAAACATCTTCCTTAGATCTGTTGATCTTTCTTTCAATGGTTTTGGTAAAGAGGGAGCCATCGCTTTAGGACAGGCTCTGAAGGAGAACAGCGTTTTGGAGGAGTTGAATGTGAGGTATGAGCCTTCGTTATTTGGGTTATCTGATAATCACATTATCCTATAGTAAAAGTTTAAAGGGGCAGCTTGGATCATCTTTCATGAATCCAAAATGAGAGCAAAGGATATGTTTTACGTTGTATGGTATTAACTGCGATAGAAAACTAATACAAAAATCCCTTCAGAGAGTTTTTCTGAGGTTTGGTAATAAATCGTTTTATTTTTCTTAAAGTGAAAACCATAAACAAAGTTCAGTTTCCTCTGCTTCTCGTTTTAATTCAAGCAAAACAAAGCTTGCCTCACAAATTTCCAGACATTGTGCTACATGGATGAATAATGCCATTTAAAAAATAACACTTTGTGATTGCTTTCCCTCACACTCCAACACACTTTTTTTTTCGTTTGTTTTCTGCCTGCTACTCTCCGCAGCAACAACCGCATACCCCCTGAAGGAGCCATTCGCCTAGCCATGGGCCTCAAAGTAAACAAGACAATCAAATCCCTGAATGTAAGCTGTTGAAAAGAGATTGCTTGTAGCTTGAAAAGCAATGGGGGGCATCAGTGGATAAAATGGGATAAAGTAAATGGATCACTGTACTTTGTTTTAATGTCAACTCCAAAGCAGAGTTCACTTATTAAAAAGTTTAGAAGACACAATCCAATTTGCATTAGTCGCAGCTAATTACTGAAATTGTTGTCACCTGTTTTTTAGGCAGTACAAGTAGCCTGGGATGGCTAAATTTTATCAATAGCATCTTGTCAGTTTTTAAAGTTTAAGTTTAGTTTGACCTCATGCTTTGCTTTCTGACATAGGCTATACTTACTTGCCTGAATTTCAATAAGAAGAGAATTACCATTCTTACAGTATGTCTGTAAATATGAAGCTACAAATTGCAACAAAGGTTAGCTTAGCATAGAGAGTTGAAACAAGAGGAAACAGCCCCAATGTGCTCTGATTGGCTTGTACAAGTAAGCCTTTATGGAAGTCAGCAGACGTATAAGAGCAGCAACGTCCACATAGGGGGGAGGTTATAGTGATGAATGGGCCAAACCCAGGACTTTCACCCAGGAGGATGGGGTTCATGTCATAAGCGATGACTTTATTAGACTTACTGGTAGTGGACTTACCATTGAGGCAATGAGTTCATTCTCAGCACAGTTTGGTAGAGGAGGAACAGTGTTGGGTGACAAAAAATAGCTGAAACAGCTAGCCTGGCTCAGTTCAACAGTGACAAAGTCCACCTATCAGCACCTCTTAAGCGCTCTAATGAACTATTGCTTGGCTCTGACCAGTTGACCCACACAAAGTGAGGACTCCAGGAAGTAACTGGTCCCAGCCAAGAAATAGGCCGGCACATAATTCCCAGCGCAAGGGGTGGTAATCTTTTAAATGTGTGTATGATTAGGAGGGATTTAGGGAAACAAAGTCTGCCATTTTGCACCGCCATGTTTCTACAGGTGGCCCAGATTGGTCAAATTAAACACTGGCTCTAGCGCCAGGGGAGGGTGAGGCGAGGGGTGTTCAGTTGGTCAGTAAGCCTTTTAGTAGCCTTAACTTATTTTGCCACCTGCAGAACCAAACCCACAATAAAGGCATCTGTGCATTATTGCCATATACTTTAATTTTTAATATTTGTCTTTGGCCAGATGGGGAGGAATCCCATCCAGAATGCAGGGTGCTACGGGATCCTGAAGTCTGTGAAGGATAACCCAGGTTCAGCCATAGAAGCATTAGACTTTTCGGTAACTCACACACATCCCACCGCTATGAGACTTTCTGCAAATCTCCTTTTTAAACATATTCACTTGCTTCTCTGTGTATCCCTCTCTAGGACATCACAGTGAACCAGGATTTTGAAGACTTGTATACGGCAGTGAAAGAAATTTTCCCTTCGCTCACTGTAAATCACGGGGGCAGAATTGGCACATTCAGCACAGCAAAAGCTTGAAAAGTGTTTTTGTGTAAATTGTGTAAAAACGCGTGATTGCTGTACTTTTATGCCAGAAAAGATAGAAGAAGTCTTTTCAAAGCACTGTGGACGTTTTCATTGACAGATGAACCAAAGGACAGATGCATGAAAGGGTAAAATCTTATAAAGATCAAATAAAACATGTTAAATACCCAATCAATTCAAGATTAAGATGATTCTGAGGTCGTTTGTTCATATCGTAAAATAAAAAGTATGCTGTGTGTGTGTGTGTGTGTGTGTGTGTGTGTGTGTGTGTGTGATGGGGTACAGTGTTGTTCAAGTCATTGAACACAGGCATACAATACAGGTATTGAGTATGATTCTTTTTAGGTATGATCTGATTTGATGTTATATAATGTCAGTGGGTAGAATGATGGAGAGGATCAGAGAGCACCGCATTGTGTATGAAAAGAAGTGAAAGTGGGTTGCACAAAAGGGATTTAAGTACTGCATGACTAGTCTAATAGAGAAACCAGCTTTAAAAGAACGGTCCACCATTAGATAAGAGACCTGTTTACTGCAGCAGGACAACTCAAACAGTGATAGATGCAGTAAGCTGTCATTTGGAGACATGTATCTCTCCCACACTCCCACCAAAATGATCTCATTGTATTTCATATAATTAATGATAACACCAAAAGCATACTGGAATGTATTTGTATAAAATCTTAAAATGTGTGACTCATTTAGACCTTTTTATAATCTTTAGATGGAGGAATGGAAAGTAGACATTTATCCCAGTGCTGTTTTGTAATGATAAAAGGCTAGGCTACAGTGTCAAGGGACTTATACTTGAATGTCAGATTTTGTGCACTTGCTCAAAGGAAGGACTTTGAGAGAAAACATGTTTTACATCTTGCTCGGCTGCCTTTAGGATATCTAATGACTACAGTTGTTGTTCCTTAGCAGAGAAAACAATGGGCAAGCAGCAAAACTCAAGTAACAATAAATTAGATAATAAATTCAGTAATTCAGTTTAACTTTCTAGAAGGGGCTATCCCTCATGATGAGTAGGCAACTTAAGCTGATAATAAATGCCTACATTTTGCTTTAAGACTTAACAAGTGGTGGAGTAAGAATTCAAGTCATTTACTTAATAAAAAAAATAATTAAAACAATTAATAAAACTACTAAAATGCTCATCTGAATGTAAAAGTCTTGCATTGAAATGCAGAATGAGTGCAAAGATAATCAAAATAATTACCAATTCTGTCAATCGACTGTCGATCTATTAATCAATTGATTAATCAACCAATCTTTGAACAAAATATCATAATATCATATTATTTAAATTCTATTTATGTTTTGTATGCAGAAATCTTAATTTGTAAAGTAACAGTAGCTAACTTAGTATTTTAGTTTTGTGTAATAGCTTTTTAAATTCTTCTTCTTCTATTATAATCATTATCATTATTGTTGTTGGTGTTTTGTTGTCATTATTAGGTTTTAATCTGTCATAAACATAAACTTCTTAAAAACATAAAATATCACTCAGATTTCCAAAGCATGCTGCTCAGGAGCTGAATAAAATAAAATAAAATAAAAATGAGATAAAATAAAGTGAAATAAAATAAAGTAACATACATTTGAACCCTGACATTTCTGGTTTAAGTAGAGGGCTAAGTCTATCAGCAAAGCTTCTCATTACCATTGAAAGGCACTCTCAACTCATCACGTCTGATCGATTGTGCGCAGCCTATTGATCACTGCGTACTGCGTCACAGAGTCACGCGTGTTTTTAAATCTCCGGCGGGCTAACTAGTTAGCAAAACAGCAAACATCTCAGAGAGGGAGCTAAACATTAACTAGAAGCAGTGTGTTTGCGTGTCAGAAGAAGTTTTTTACTCAACGGGAGAACATGGCGACGGCTGGTCCTCCTGTGCTGTCTAAAGGACACATGTTGTACAGGCACTCTGTCACCCTGCACCACGCGACCAGGTAAGCTAAAGTGTCATGTGTTAGCTAAAGAAGACTTTTTAAATGTAGCATTAGCTAAGTATTTACTAAAAAGGCCCGTTTAGTTTGAGTTTGGACTTGTTATCATTTATTACATGGCGTTAGGTAGCTGTCAACTTTACTTAAACAAGTAAACAGACGTTTATGTGTTAAGTGCAACAGATCATATAGTCTAAATGCTAAGGTTGAATCAATGTGTACATGTATTGCATTATGTTCTTGCAGGCTAATACCCTTTTGTAACACACCAGGGTCATTATTCACAAAAAAACTAGGCAGATTTCCAAACCTGCTTTAATCATTTGCTGGACATCTGACCTTTGTTCTGTAAAGCTGCATTATAGGTAACCAAAACTTGTTGGCAGCTCATTTTTTGCCTGCACGCTGCTTTGGTTTTACTCTGTGGCTGCCTGTATTCATAAACAAGTTATTGGCTTGAATACTACTTTGTTGTTATTGAGAGGGAGCCATGGAAAATGTATTTCTAAATATAGCTCCCAATTAAAGCCACTGGCCCATACAGTTATTAAAAGAGAGTCTCACTGACCTTGAAAGTTTGTGGATTTTGAATGTAGAATAAAGCCTTCGAAAGTGTTTCGTGAATTAACAGACGGCCTTGAAAGTGCTACGTGCAAGTCAACATATGCACAATATAGCTCCCTAATCCATAAGTGGGCATATATCAGCTGTTCTCTTCGGGCTATTATTGGTACAGCACTTGACATCCTGTGAGAAATCCTGAAATTGAGGTTAATGTTGACATTTAAGCAGCTTTATAATGGTTTCAGAATTATGACAAAATGTGTGATGGAAAAGCTATGAAAGTCATTAAAATGCCCTTGGATTTGATGTCCAGCTTAGTGTGGCAGCTTGGTTTAACACTGCATATGAGTAGACATATTCTGTGTGACGCCGATGAAGCAGCTGACAATTTTTCTCCTTGTTCCATTGACAAATTTTGTCAATCAATGCTTGCTTTCAAATTTTAGTTTATACGTCTTTACAAAAGGTGATAGTTTTCATTTTTTGACACAGTTTCAGCCTCACGTTTTTAAAACACAACCTATACGTATTTGATTTAACAACCAATAATGTTTTAACCATAAATAATTCAGTTTTATCTTAAAGCTGCTGTAAGTGATATCTTTTTTATCTGAATAAGTGTTAAATAACTCAGTAACAGTAACGACATTATAGTGTTTGATCAGTAACCATGTCTCTCCTCCCCCCCGCTCATACAATACAACAGCAATCTTTCTGTATCCCTGCCCACTTTATCCAATCACAACAGAGAACTGCATAAAGGGCAGTCCTGTTTGTTATCATGTGCAGAGAGCAGGATCCTCTTGTTTGCTGCTATGTTTGGCGATTACCGCTGCAAAACAAACTGGAAGTTAGCTAAAATGATGACAATGCTTACAAGAGCTTTAAATGTAGTAGTATTTCTAGTTGCTATTAAGGCCGCAACTAATGGTTATTTTCATTGTAAATTAATCTGTCAGTTATTTTCTTGATTAATCAGTTAGTTGTTTGGTCTTTTAAAAAGAAAATGAAAATTGTGTAAAATTGATTGATTGATTTTTTTATTTTCGTTACATGCACATATAGTGCTCAACCCTCATGTGCTTGCAAGACACCAAAAATACAGTTGCAGCGATCCAACAGTTCATAACATTTAATTTCATGACAAATATACAAATTATTTTGCATCTTGGTCTTAAACAAAACATTTTGCCTCCTCAGAAAATCTGCTACAATAAGGTTCCCTCCCTGAGGCACAGCTCAAGTTTTCCATAATCATCCAACCAAAACAAATCAGCATAAATAGAGGACATTTGAGCAAAAAGTACGTCCTCCTCTGGATGGCACTAAATTAAACTAGACTAAACTTAGATGTCTTGTTCTGTCCACAATCCAAAGATATTTATAGAGGAGTAAAGAAACCAGAAAATATTCACATTTAAGAAGCTAGAATCAGAGAAGCTTTTCTTTTTTTTCCTTCTTTTTTTTTTTCAAAACCCCTTTTTGCTTTAATGCCACTTTTATAGCCCTAACCAGTTCACATTCTTTGAAACAGCCTGAACACACGACATATTCAAGGCTCTCTGATTTTGAAAGACAGTGAGAGAGAGTGGATTAAAATAATTTTAAATCTGAAGACACAAGCTGGCCACTCACTGGTACAGTATGCATGTTTTTCATATCAAAGGATATTAGCATGACTATCTTTTAGCCCATATGTCACGCACATCTCCATGTTCCTTTTAAGTTTGTCTTTCTTAAATCAGTAAACTTCTCTGTTTTATGTTGTTGCTCCAAGCCTTTGTGAAACTTTCTTTCATCTTGTTTCTGTGTAGGAGGTTTTCAGAGAGCGGCGACAAAGGCTGGTTCCGTTCCTTGTTTGTGCACAAAGTCGATGCCAGAAAAGATGCCCACTCCAACCTGCTGTCAAAGAAAGAGACCAGCAACCTGTATAAAATTCAATGTAGGCACAAGCTCTTTTACTTACTCACAAGCAAAGGTTCATTTTCTCAAAGCAGAAGGCCAAATGCAAGTGAACGTTATGCATTCATATTATGATATAATGAAATGGGCTCTGGTTTGACTTTCGACATGCTATCATCTGTTGTCTCTGCAGAAAAGAGCTAAATAAATCATATTAATTCAATTCAGTCCACACTGGCCTCAGTGACCTCAGAAAAAACTGAAAGCAACACGAGAGACAAGCACGGGACTCCACTGTACTGTAACAAGTTATTTGTTTACATGTGCAACATACAGGCAGCAACAAGTGATACAGTTATAGTGTGATGTATCAAGACTGTACAGTGTGAAGTTTTGTAAGCGACATCAAAACAATTTTTTCTGGTTTTTGTTTGAGTCTGTGGTAATAACTGTGTCCGTCTCATGAAGAGAAATCTATCACTCTCCCCGGGCTTTGATCTTTTTTGTGTGCCGTACATCTCACCATGTAGGGATTTCAATTTGAACACTCTATCAGCCATAGCCTATAACCCATTGAAAGCGAAACTGTTTTGTATATAGAAGACTTTGCTGAATCGGAGTGTGAAATTACTTTGTTGAAAGAATTCGATTGTTGCTTGTATTTTAAAAAACACCCATTTCTGATAAGTCTGCCTCTCTTTTTTTTCAGTTCACAATGTCAAACCAGAGTGCCTGGAAGCATACAACAGTCTAGAGTGAGTGCATTGCTTTAAAAAAATTCCCTGCATTAACTCCACCAATCTTATTTGCTTGTTCAATTGGGTTTCTGTCAAAAGTACATTATGAAAGGTTATATGTGTAGAATATATTTCTGTAAAATGTGGTAGACAAATTAGCGAAGCTATGCTTTGAGTCAAGGAGCAGGAAATGAGATTTTGTTGATTGCACAATTTCAGAGTTTTCCACATTCACAAGACGCATTAAATTGAAGTAGTAGAATTAATGCAAGGCTACAGAGTGTGACTATGCGCTGTCACACATCTGTCAAGTGCGACTAAACATTTTCATTAGTCGCACAGGTGTGCCTGATATTCAGCAGTTCAGATGAAAGAATCTATGAAAATATTTTTTTAACACCCACTGAGTGTATAGATAGTTGCTTTAAAAAATATAAACATATAAACATATTTTCTCTAGAATAGATCGCAACGTTTAGAATTTTAATAATACCCTGATGATATTTGAGTTTGATTTATTTGAGTTTGTCGAGCACAATTTCTTGTGGAGTGTGCTGTGATTTAAATGATGAAAAGTATCTGTACCTTTTATTCCTGTTTACAGTCTTTTACATCATGTGTTAAATGTGTTATAATGTGCACCGAAATTATGTGCTTGTACACCTAAATGAAAAAGTTAGGCGCACCAGTGCAGCCAGTGTACAAAATTAGTCTCGAGCCTTGTAAGTCTTTGGGTATAAAAACAAGTTGGATAATGTGGGCTTAATGCTCTCTGAGTGCCCTCTAGTTGTTCATTGTGGTGAAATGACAGTATATTATAACTGTTTGTGCATTCACACAAAATACTTTGTGTTTTCTTTTAATGCTGACTGTAGGGCTGAGGTGCAAAACAGGCTGCATCAGGACCAGGAGTACCCTTGTGAAGTGGTGGGAAGCTGGAACACCTGGTATGGAGAGCAAGACCAAGCTGGTAAGCATCAGTAACAGAAAACATGATGAGAAGCTGATGAAAAGTGTCACCTCTTATTGATCACAGTCACGGTTTGCAGCGTGTTTTTTTCTGTTTCAAGGCCTCATGAACAACCCACTTACTTTGAGTAGCTGCCGTTTGACTGTAAATTGTTTGGCAGAGCATCACACAGAAATGTACAGACACAATGACTCACCACCAACACTTCTCCTTCTACATATGATAATTTACAGTATGTTGTATACATTAAAAGCATTCAGCGACAGCAAAACATGCTCACATGGTGATGGAGGTGCTGTATTTGTGAGTTGTGTGGGTGTCATCAGTCCTCTCACAGTACTGCAGTGACATCTGCTGTTCTGTTTTTGCAGTGCATCTATGGCGATACAGAGGAGGCTACCCGGCCCTGACTGAATGCTTGACGAAGCTGAACAATAACAAGGTAGACTGTGAACTCTTTCTTAAGCTTTTCCTTTGTTACACATATGTAATATGTAATATATAATATGTTCAGTGCAGAGGTGCAACTTAACTCTGATTTGAGTTGTATCTATACCATGCAGACTTTTAGTTCACACTAGAAAACGCTGTATTGTATATCTTTGTTTATTCCTTTTTTTTTTTTTTCATTAAAACATTTTAATGAACATTTCACATTTTCTTTAGGAGTATTTAGAGTTTCGGAAAGAGAGGGCGAAAATGTTGATTTCAAGGAGAAATCAGCTCCTCCTGGAGTTCAGTTTCTGGAATGAACCCTTGCCTAGACCAGGACCCTGCATCTATGAAATGCGCACCTATCACCTCAAGGTATCCACATATATTGCACTTATTTAAAATAGCATGACTAATGTGAATTTAAATATTACTTCATAGGTTATATTTGAGATTCTGTGACTTAAGTGACTTTTGTTAACATGTTAAAATAAAATTTGTAATTGCACACTTTGGGACTGCCTATAATGCAGTTATCTTATCTCTCTTTAATGACAAGGCACATTTTAGCACCTAGATCCGCTATTGACAGGGATGCATTTTAACTGCATTCAAGATTCAAGATTCAAGATTCAAGATTGCCTTTATTGTCATTGGACATTGACATGTCAATGAAATTTCCATTGCAACCCCCGTGTAAGAAGATAATAAAATAGTAAAATAAGAAAGAGCATGCAACAAAAAAATAGAATATGTATAAATATAATAAGAGAGTAACCTTGCATCTTTTTGTACAAACAAGTCACAGCAGTTCACATCAACATTTAAAGGTTAGCTGTTGTGTCTGCTTCAATCAGTTTCACATCTTTCCCATTCAACTAAGGCTTTCCATGGGAAACACCTACTACTCATAGTTGACTCATTGTATTGAGGAGTGAGCTGTCCATAAGTGGAGAGCTGTACCTAATAAAGTGGTTCAGAACATACCTATTACAGAATGTGTGTGTACAACCAGCACTGATGTTCTTCCTGCGTGTGGGCTCATGTGGCAAATACTTCAGAGTTAGTTGGTCTGTGTTAAATAAACAAGCTATTAATGTGCTGTTAAATTGGTTTGACTGTAGCATTATATCTGATCGGGCTGTGTGTGTACATGTACAAGTACCATAATGATGATGTAACTTAATTTAATGTCATATTTTAGTTTGAACTGTGTTAATATGTAACCTCCTCATTTGTGTTTCAGCCAGGAACTATGATAGAATGGGGAAACCACTGGTAAGGGTCAACAAGTTGCTTTAAACAAATTTATGATATCAGTTGCCTGAACTTTTCCCTGTGTAAACATCAAGTATTGCAGTAGTCAGGTGATTATTACACCTCTGAAAATAACATGTCTTACAACAGGGCACGGGCAATCAAATACAGACAGGAAAACAACGAAGCAGTGGGTGGGTTCTTCTCGCAAATCGGCGACCTGTATGCTGTTCATCATTTGTGGGGTGAGTATGTAACATATGTTCATCACCACAGACATATTGTTTTGAGTGTTTGTAAAGGAGGCAAGCTTCAGTAGCTTTCACAAGGAATTAATCAAACATTACCTACCAAGGAAAAATGTGGATGTTTACATATGTTACAGTAGGGGCAGAATGACTGGCCCCCTGCAAATAATGATCCACAAAATATGCCTATTAAATATCCCTTTTACTAGAGTCCGACTGATATATCGGTATATTATCAGCTGATATTGGCCTATCACAGATGTATCGGTAATGTCTTATATGTTGGCTGATATTTTCCGATAAATCTTTTTTCTTTACAGAACATAAGCAGAAATAGATACTTTGGGGGAATTTAATATAATTAGATTCACAGCAAAGTTAACTGTTTTAGTGCACTGGTGTCAATTTGGACAATAAAGTTGATTGTTATGCAAATAAAAAATGAAAAAAATAACTTGACTCTTCCTTACTTGCAAAGAAAGTCCATGGTACATGTCGGCAGTAAGACTGAAATCCGAGGCACTCTGATATAGTTAAAAATCCTTTATTAATTTAATAGATAAGCCTACGTATCTCGACTCAAAGAGGGCAAGCTTATTGTTAAACTGTTAAATATCCTGCCTCCATTATGTAACTTCGTCACGTGTTCCACAATTGAGGCATCATTGCAAAAATTGTGTGTTCATGTATATATTCTGTGTGTATAAGAATATTGGCCGATGAATTGATATCAGAATTTTTTTACTCCGTAATATCGCTATCCGCATCAGCCCCAATAATCTATCATTGGACTCTATACCTTTTTATAGAGATCTAAAATGGAGAAACCCTATGGTGATGTTGGGCTTTGGGGGTAGAATTAGCTTTTAGCCCTTCCACCTTCTCTGCAGCTCGCCAGCTACTGAGGTTTAATCCAAGCTATTTGATCATTTCTGCTCGAAATTATTTGTTCAGCTAAAACTCAATTTTGCCTGAAATCAACCTTCTAAGAATATCAACGCCAAAATATTATATATCAAAGTGATATACAGTAAATTCAATCACACATAATGTAATATATGGTTTGGTTACTTGCGTTTACAGCTTATGAAAGCCTCCAATCCCGGGACGATACAAGGAACTCTGCCTGGCTGAAGGAGGGATGGGATTCCAATGTGTATTATACAGGTAGACGAGACATTAACACACATATATTCCCAAAAAAAGAAATCTACCATTTAGCCATGAGTGATGAGATGATCATAAGATGCCAATCACAAGCAAGTATTCAACGTAACATACAGTACATTATATTATCTGAAACGTTAAGCTTTGATCGTGCAAGAATGGGCAGTTTTGTCTCAAATCTGGATGAGATTGTACGTCACAGCAATACAAGAGGAAAGAGTTCAGACCGACAACTTGTGTATTAAAATATAAAGTTTACTTGACTCACTCCCTGTGAAGCATATTGAGAGCATAGGAAGAGACTAGCACACATCCCCCCCCTGTAGAGAAGAGAGCCCACAGGTGGATGCTGAGGATATGGAGGGAGCAAACATCCATTCATTTATCAAGAGCAGGCTTGTAGCTGCAGCAGCAAAGCAAGCAGGTAAGCTCAGAAATATATACAATATGAGTTGGCATATTAGGGAAGAGGTTTACCAAACATGTATCCAGGCAATGCTGTTTCAGTGCCACCTGGGCATGGCTTTATTGTGTCATTTCTACAGTATTTGTTCTGTCTCAGCGCATAAAGACACATTTATAGCTAGATGGATGTTTCAGCAACAGGAAAGCGTATTTATTTTTGACCGTAAAAAGGGTGAACATGATGTGATGACGGTCATTAACTCTACTTTACGATACATGTGCTGACCTCTTTGAAAATAATGTAGTCATCATTGTAAGTTCAACTTTAAATTAAACTTAAGTCCATGGTCTTTGAGTTAATGTTAACTCTTTAACATGTTTCTCCCGTTCTCTCTTCAGTGCCTTTGATCAGAAGCATGGAGTCTAGAATAATGATTCCCACCAAGAGTTCACCTTTACAATGAGAAGACTGAAGCTCCAAAATCAAAATCCACCTACTGCCAGAGCAACATGGTTTTTCTTTTTATCTGCTTGCTGATCTGTGTTACGTTTAAGTATGTAAACAAAAACATTTTCCGAGAGTATATTTGCACAGAGGCCAACCAGTCATGACATGTAATGATGCAGAGTTTGTGTGCATTTATTTGACAATCCTAAAATGCTGCATTTCCAGAAATGTAATTCAATCATGTGGAAGAAAGAAGTGACAATGGGCAAAATGAAATGCCAGATCATATGTATTACATTTCTTGCATGTTTATTACAATATAAAATGACAATTACATGAGCAAGAGCAACGTTTGGTATATATCCTGCTTTTTGTTTTTACCATGAATTATGGTAATGGACCATGTAATTTGTTTTTCACAATGAAGACTACCTCAGTCACCTCAAATCTGATCATCATTGTGCTGATTTAAAATTTACAGTAACGTGTAAAGAGCCTACCAGGAGCATCTGTGTTACTTCTGATATGAAGTGGACAGTATTTTCAAAATAAAAGTTGACTAACACACAGCAATGTGGTCACTGGTCATTATAATATACAGAGCCAAGGTTGCAGAGACAAAGAGAGGAAACTGCAGTTTGGGAGTTCAACCCAGTCAGATTTTAAGATATATAACTGAATGCTAAATGCATCTAAAGCCAGGGTTTTCATCAACACCAACACAGCAGGGCAGCACACACCCCACTTCACTGTCTCATATTTCTCTAAAACTTTGTGAAATGCTGAGTAGGTTTAGAATATTCAAATGATGAGGAGCCATAAGTGGATGTTTCTTCATATTAAGGGATCACAAGCAACAAGGGACAGTGGCCTGATATAATGTGATATTGTATGCTTTAGCATTACAGTTTGACATTTCAGAAACTTTGCTTATTCGCTTTCTTACACAGAGTTAGATGACAGGATCTTTACCACTCTCATATCTGTCTGGTAAATGTGATTATAAAGACTACACAGCCAACAGTCGCGTTAGTGACATTGTCTCGTTGAATGGTACGGAAGCCCTAAAGGGCCATGCATTCATACATTTTATTTCCTCCGTTTTCCCGTGATAACGAGTTAATTTCATTTGTTTTCTCGAGATCTCGAGTTATTATCTCGAAATAACAACTGCCGTTTTCCCGAGATAACGGGATAATTTTCTTGAGATAACGAAACTTTGTTTTCCCGAGATAGATAACGATATAATTAATTCGAGATCTCGAGATAATGACTGTGATATGATAGGCCTGAGATTATGGAGACGCCCGGGACCTCGAAGCTGGTCAGCTATGTAGTTAATGATAATATCGGGCTCACTTAGATTGCGCCGCCGATATAGCTGAAGCCTTGCTAACCGTCTTTTTAGATTACGCACACTAATGTGTATATTATCTGTAATAGCAAGGCATAATGCTATTTCAGCCTGTGTCAGGCCTTGATTGAAAAGATATGTGACGCGGTGATCGATATGCTCCTGCTCCTCTGACATTGCTAAACTGAATGATGTTTCCTGCAATGATTTAATATACTACACTATAGTTTTGTTTTCTCAAGGTCTCGAATTAATTATATCGTTATCTCGGAAAACAAAGTTTCGTTATCTCGAGATCTCGAGAAAATTATCTTGAAATAACAACTGCCGTTTTCCCGAGATAACGGGATAATTTTCTCGAGATCTCGAGATAACGAAACTTTGTTTTCCCGAGATAACGATCTAATTAATTCGAGATCTCGAGATAATGACTGTGATATGATAGGCCTGAGATTATGGAGACGCCCGGGACCTTGTAGCTGGTCAGCTATGTAGTTAATGACAATACTGGGCTCACTTAGATTGCGCCGCCGATATAGTTGAAGCCTTGCTAACCGTCTTTTTAGATTACGCACACTAATGTGTATATTATCTGCAAGGCATAATGCTATTTCAGCCTGTGTCAGGCCTTGATTGAAAAGATATGTGACGCAGTGATCGATATGCTCCTGCTCCTCTGACATTGCTACACTGAATGATGTTTCCTGCAATGATTTAATATACTATACTATCATTTTGTTTTCTCAAGATCTCAAATTAATTATATCGTTATCTCGGAAAACAAAGTTTCGTTATCTCGAGATCTTGAGAAAATTATCTCGAAATAACAACTGCCGTTTTCCCGAGATAACGGGATAATTTTCTCGAGATCTCGAGATAACGACATAATTAATTCGAAATGAAATTAACTCGTTATCACAGGAAAATGGAGGAAATAAAATGTATGAATGCAAGGCCCTTTAGGGCTTCCGTAGAATGGTCAGCAAAACACGTAACTAAAACCTTTCACATAACTGCATTTATTGTGATTTTCATCTTTTTTAGTACCTTTTGTGAGCCCAGTTGGTGGCCATGTTGGTACTGGGCGAGATGATGTAGTTCACTGAGCGGTTTCACACAAACTAGATAGTATTTAACTTTGACTTTCTTGCCTTGAAAAGCATCTTATGTGTAGTTCATAGCACAATTCAAGTGGGATCAAAAAAATATTTGCCTTTCTCCATTCACTACCATACAACGATTTTCCGAATAGGGTGGGTGGTCCGCCGGTCGACTCTCTATGCTGGGAAACAAGCAGAGACTCTCACACAACTTTTAAAATCTCTTGAACTACAATTTGTCCTTTTTAGATTTCAATTTTTGTATGCATTTTTGACAATTGGTTCCTTACTTTAAGATTTTCCTTAAAGCGCAAACCATGAAAAACGGCTTCAGACCAAATGGACACAAAAGCCCACATGCTACTAATATTTTGGACTTTTTATACTTTAATTTTGAGGGCCGAAAAGCGGAACTTGAGTTTCTTGTCACTCTCTCACACTTGACCACCCTCCACATGTGCGAGACACTAAAAAATATGTACCTGCACCTTTAAGGGGAGGGGGCGTGTCTTTGTGGGGCTGTCCCTGTATTTGAATATACAGTAGTTGAGCAGAGCTGGAGTCGGGTTGCGTCGGATGTTTTTCGCCTTGTGAGCCGAACCCAGCGGGACGTGGTGGTTGCATTCGTCGGTAATGCCCATCATCCAGGCCTGTATTTAACATTTTGAATGATAGCACTCAGCTAGTCGAGCGCTTTCTCTCGCCGCATGCACACACACACGGGGAGACTGCTCTGCTCGCAACCGACAACATGGACTTGCACATATTGGACCACAGGCTACGGGTCACCAGCATATCCAAGAATGGGCTGGTGAATTTCACACACCCCCTGATTAAACTGATATTCCTCCGGAACAGGACACGGTAAGAAGTACCCACTGATCCGGGTCAGACGTTTGTGTCGCTCCTGTGTGAGCCTGGTAATCCAGCACGGATGTATGAGATAACCTACAGCGCCTTTGCATTCATTGGGTGGCCGAGCCATTATTGGGCTTTATGCCCGTGCATGTCCTGATCTGCCTCTATGAAAATGACATACTGCAGTGCACGTAGCCGTAGGTAATTACAGCAGTTTGTGACAGATATTTAACGTTTGGAAAACATCAGACAGTATAATTAAGTATTCATTCTCACAATGGAGATGGATCTCATCCGCTAGGTTTCTTATTTGCAAAGAAATCTGAAGCAGTTTAATCAACACAGTCCATTCTCACGTGTTAATGTGTATTTATTTCCCATGCATGACTGCTGCTTCAAGCATCTTAAAAAAAAACAAAAAAAACATGCACTGCCCACCACTGTATTTTTTGTGGGACCTTGTTTCTCGACCCTTGACCTCCTTTACCCAAACTCAGCATCCAGCTTGCAAGTTGTCCGGATCTCATATTGGCGTTGGCACCAGTTTTCAGTTAATCCCTGGATATCCTCTCATTGTTATGCAATTGTTTATTGCTCGGGCTGCCCCACATATGCAGGGCCAGAAGATGAGCTCAGCATCTGCCTCCGAGCTGCCAATGATATGGGCCCGGGCAGTGGCTCGGCTAAGTTACCAACAAGTTGTAGGCAAATGCCAGGGAAGATTTTCCTCCTCTTATCGCCTTTCGTGACGTCTGAGGTGTAGATACCACACTGTCCCAGAGGATTTGCTCATTGTAAGCATCCAGTAATTATCAGCAATAGAACAGTCCTTTAATAATCAGTTTACAAGGCCAACAGGACTAGTATATGCCTGCATGAGGGATCATGATACTGTAAAACACTTGTTGTCCATTCCTTGTGAACTGACATTGAGATATGAGATTGAAATCTTGTATATTTGTCAAACACTTAACATCTTTTCACGCCTAGCTGCATCCACTGGCACTCATTTGTCACAGAGTATCAGGCGATACAGTAGGATTTGACATGTCCAAACCAGACACACTGTGTCACCATGAATTGCAAAACATCATGAACAACTGTAGTGTACTAAGTAAATAACTAGTCACTGTGAGTAATACAGACATGCGCTGTAATTGGATCAGTATTTCTAAGCACAACAGGTTTGTGATGAGTAATCCAAAATGTTCATCCAGACTTTCAGTCAGGACTTTATTATTTCAAAAGTATGAGCCTACATTTTCAACTCAACATGCTCTGTTAAGCATTCGGTGTCTGTGAAAAAACAAAGCAGGCTGAGCCCAGAATGAGCCAGAAAAAAAAGCATGCAGGCTGCACTTCCTTGGATTAGCAGGCCTGTCTGCTTTTCAGCGTTTTGTTGTGCTTGCTTTGGAGTTATGTCATCGCACTGTGGCGTGGATGTATTTTTTGTCTCGTTTTTCTTGTTCTTTTTCTGTTGCGAGGTTGTTTCGTTTTTTTTTTTTTTCTTCCTCTGGTCAAACTATAGACAATGCAGATTGGGGAGTGGTGAAGACTGAAGTTCATGGCAACTCAAAACAATCGTGGAGCAAAAACAAGCCTGATTGCTGTGGTTGGTTTTAGCCATCTCCCTCTTTCAGGCCCCTGCTATTCATTAGAGAAGAACTCCCAGAGAATGCGCACAAAGTGATTTGAAAGCAGTCCTGAGCAGAATTTTAAAGAGGTAATCACTTTTAGGACCCGAGCATATCCCAGATTGTGAGAGGGTATTTTCCTCAAACATCATCCAACACAACTGAGTCATTACGACACCTGTGGTGCAGGGGATAAAAGTAGTCAAACACTGTGCCTGTCTAGAAATAAAACTCCTTATTTGATGATTCATGACTTAACAGTGAGGACAGTTAGGATGTTTAAAGGCAAGAGAATACTACAGTTTTTGGATTGTGTGCGTGTGTGTGTAACTTCTCACATTTTTGCAAAAAGTGGATGCATGTAAACACAGAAGGATGTGAATGAATCCTCTCATGATGGGTGAAATAATATGAATCATGGGCTTGCAAACAGTGTGTTTTTAATCTTACATTGTCCTTAGTTGCCCGGTATCAGCCCAGTCTATCGGCCTTACTGTACTGTGGATGCAGCCCTGCAGGCTCCACACAGTCCTCCTTTCTTCTCTTCGGCGGCTCACTAACGAGAGCATGGGTTGGAACAATGCCTCAGCTGAGCCAGAAACCCAGTGGGGAGTTTTCCACTTGTCTGCTTCAGTGATCTGTCATGGTTGGGGCTCTCGCTCCCCGTGTTTACACAAAGCGGCCCCCATCTAATAACAAGAAGGGATTTCTATGAAAAAAAACATCCCCATTGTTCTGAAAAAAGAGGAGCTCGTGAGAACGCTGTAGATCAGTTTTTTTTTTTTTTTGAGGAAGCTGCGAAGGTAGCAGATAGCTTTGGTCGTCCGCTGGCGATGAGGCTGAGATAGCTCAAGGCTAACTCCTCCCACGTCAACAACATCAGTTTGCTTCGCTCTTATCATGTTTCCTCAGCTGGAGCATCAGTTGCAGAAACCCCACCACCATCAACCCTCACTACCTCGCCGCTGCTACCACCCGTCGGTTTGTGCAGCTGGATCAAAGTCCAGACCCTTGTGTGCTTGGTTTTCATCTTCCCCACTTGGCCGCTCCCTCGCTACCTGTTGCTTCCTCTTCTCTTTGGTTTGTTTTCCATCTCCTTTTCATGTGACTTCATGCCTCAATAAAAGGAGCTTGTTTTTTCAACTCATTACCACCACTGATCATACACAGACTATGTGGCCCTGTTGCAGAGTGCTGTACAAACATGTTTGATTAGTTGATTAATCATTGAGTCCATGCAATGTGCAAAGGAGGGGAAATTGCCCGTCTCATGTTCAAACAGTCCAAAACGCAAATAATATTCAAATCACGGCTATCAAATAGCTAAATTTTACATTGGTGAAGCTAAAACTTGCAAATGTTCAGCGATAAATTGATAAACGACTCATGCTTAATCTATCAGACTTTTTGTGTGATCAATTTATTTAATCAGTCATTGTGATTTAAAAGGGAGGGTTGGTGGAAGTCTGTTTTTTTCCCAATAATTACAGACTTTTTTGGACAAATGGGAGGGTGAAGAGGAAGAGATGTTAAGGGTTTCCAGGATGCCTCTTCGGAAGTGCGTGTCGGATGCCAGGCCGCTCCTCCCAACATCAATGGGTTGTGTTACGACCATTTCTGTACCTTTTTTGTAAAACAGACAATATGATTCTCATTATTCTCATTCCCATTCTGTGATTGGCCTGATCTGTGGAGGGAAAAATGGAGCCAGTGTTTGAACTTCTCTTTTTTTCCAAAAAGGCCAGGAAATTGACTACCATGAACCCACCTCGACCCATCTATTACTTGAAAGCTGGGACCAGGAACCACGAAGAACAAAAAACGGCGTTTGCCACATATAACCCATCCTCCCAAGCCCACACAGTTTGTAAAATACATCCAAGTTTTCTGTTATTCCTCTTTTGCCGATTGAAATATCACAGCTAAACCACTTCAGCTTTGCTTATTTGCTTTCATCTGTGCTCTCTGAGACGAGTCTGACCTCTGCTCTCCGACACTTCACCTCCCAAGCAGGGTCACTTACTTGCGTAGTTTATTTTGCACTACCTTGTGTCCGCAGATGCACTTTGCAGTTTGCTTGTAATTGCTGTTGACAAGGCACTTTCATCATTATCAGCCCTGTCTGACCACACATGATTAATGCCAGGGTCGGAAAACACTTCGTACAAACCAGTACTGTTGGAGCTTTGTGCATCCTTTGGGCTCTATTAGTCCTCAACCTTTTTTTTTTTCCCTTTATGTGTTGATGTGGAGACAGAGGGTAGATGGAAGTGTAAGGGCAGTGTGCTTTTCAGTGATGCATAACAATATTTTACTTATTGTAGTTAAAAGCAACCTTACTTAGACTGAGTGATTTTCCGGAGTGCTTGCCAGTGGGCTGTAATGAAGCTTAGGTGAGGCATCTTATCCGTCTTATCTGTACCTCACAAACAGGAAACCAAACAAGCACAGTTGTCACACAGATTGATTGGCCTTGGGTTGCTCGACAACTCACAACCAATGCGTTGTTGAGGTTTAGCTGCCTTACAGGTGTAATACAAGAGCCTTCATTATCTTCTCTAAAAGCACATCACATACTTGGATCATTCTCACTTGCAGGATAGATGCTTGGCTTACACAACCTGCAGGAAACTGCGAGATGGGGAAGGTGAAGGGTCAACAGGAAATAAGGGGGTTATTATAACACAATGGGCTGGCTCAGCTCGCTAGCACAGCTGATAGTTAGTGTTACAGTGTTCTCTTTTTGTCTCTCTGTGGGGTGATTGTCCCATCTCATTGCAGGGATTACTTTTTGCTGACTCAGGAGTTTGACTGTCTCACTCAGGCCTCTACTGTAATAGCCTCAGCTGACTGATAAGCAGAGGAAGAGGAAGGTGTATCAGTGAGACATTTTAAGAAAACAGGAATATGTAGCACTTCCTTTTTAGGGCTTCAAAAAATGAAGTTGGGAAGAAAATTGTAACTAAAGAATTGATATGTTTTGTTAAATTTCTAGGGCAGCTTGTGGTCTATATGTTAAGCCAAGCCAGCAAAAACTAACAGAAGGTGTTTTCTTTATGTTGCAACTTTACCCTTGTTTTAGTTCATTTTTCTATTTTTCTCTTGACATAACGCTTTGGGTTGTGTTAGGTTCACGCCCAAAAACCACTCGGTCAGGGTTAGGAAATCGTCTTGGTTTGGCTTAAAATACCTGTTTTCTTCATCAGTAAAACAGCTGGAGATGGTCTGCAGAACACCCAGTTATGGTCGACACGAAAAATGTGGAGATGGTCCAACTTTCCATTGAAAATAGCTGGTTTTGGTATATACTGGTGACTGGGCTGCTTTTCAACACTAGGCTTGACACTGGTAGAAAATCTTCCCCAGGAAGTAAAAAAAAGCCAAAAAGGCCTAAACCTTGAAGCCTTTAGGAGTTTGAGTTGCGAGTGTATTGAAAGCCTTTAGTCTGGACTGTCAAAGTTGCCATTAATATCCAACTGAACTACAAGGCAAGTCCAGCTCCTCAGTTACACAGTAATCAGTTCTCTCTGCCTACAATTCGACCACAGTCTCCCTGTTTTTGCGGTTACACATACCAAAGATATTTGTTTGGATGTAGAACAACTGGAATTTATCACATCCAGAAACTTGATTTGAA
The DNA here is from genome assembly GCF_040436345.1 of Pagrus major. Taxonomy (NCBI): domain Eukaryota; kingdom Metazoa; phylum Chordata; class Actinopteri; order Spariformes; family Sparidae; genus Pagrus; species Pagrus major. The sequence continues at coordinate 20,250,613 of NC_133219.1, forward strand.
TATTGGCCTAGAAAGCAGAAGTGATCCAAATAATGTTCACTGCATAGTTCTTCCCTCAACCCGTACCAGATCCCATGGACCTATTTACTTTTTTTTTACAATATCTGTACTTTTTCTTTCATAAAGGCAACATTCAATAAAACTGAACGTTGAGGCCAGACCAAGCAACAAACCTTTGAAAAGAAATGCTTTTGGCCCAGAGCCTGATGAAGATCCAAAAACCAGAACTGGAGAGATAAAAGCTAACTGTCATCAAAGAACTTAAAGGTTCAGTCTTGTGTACGAGCAGTTGTGAGATCCAAAACAACAACACCTTTATGCAAGCTGTTTTTTTCTGTCTTTTCTTTGTAAATTTTTAACCCAAATGGGCTGTATCAGTTGGCACAATGGCACCATCTTTTCAAATATTTAACCAAAGTGTCTCTTTTTATAGAACAGGGTAGGAGAAGGCAGCAAGAGAAGCTTTCAAAGATTGAGAATCGGTGGATCACTCTAAGCCTGCAGAATGCAGACTTGACTAATGCTGTTGCGGAGACATTTCAGCAAGTTATGAACTTGATGTTCACAGCAGATGCATATACAAAAACATTAATTCTGAAACTTGCGTATTATCACATTTAGAGTGTGTTGCCTGGTCTTTCCTTGAACGCAGCAGTTGGTAACTGAAGCAATGGCCCAGTTTGGTGTGTTTCCCACCATTTGCTGAAGACAAAGGAGTGAGGCTGGCCTAATGCTGAGCTTGGGCTTGCACTGATAGAGTGACAGCCAGTCCTGAAATCAGTGTGAATTTCGGTAACCCCATTCAACTTTCATTATGAGGATCTGAATCTTTTGTTCGGTACAAATGAGTAAGACTGTTCTCTAACTCCCGTCCTCCTTCTTCTCTCATTTTTCTCCTGCTTTTCATGTTTTCTCACTTTCCAACCACATGTCGGTCTCTATCTGTACTTCCTATCTTGTTTCAGATGTAAGTTTTTCAGTCTGACGGAGACACCAGAGAACTACACGGTTGTCCTTGACGAGGAAGGATTCAAAGGTAAAACACCCTTGCACACATATCTTAGATCACTTTCACCTGGCAGAGATTTGTCCTCTCACACTCTGACCACTCTTGTCCCAGTTGTATAGGATACCATAAAGTACACAACACTTTTGAAGTATTGTGTTTGGCAGCTAGAATACAAGAAATGAATGTGTCTTGTACGGACAGAAAATGATGCAAGACATGCTCTGAACGTGAACCAAACAGACATTTAGGGAAGCTACTGCCAACTTCGTCTTTCGAACTCCACCAATTTCACACGTCAAAATCAGCAGTAATGGGGAGAATTTTTTAACTGTCAAGTCTGCAAGTGACTCTAGTGATGTCACCAAGGTTATCTCGGCGTGGGAATCACATAGGATTTGTAGGATCAATCAGCTTGGAGACTTAGAAGGGAAATCTTTTTCTACTGCATCAATTTTTACCCTTTTTTTGGGGGGGGGGGCAGTCTTTTTTCACTAGTTCCCCAACTTTATTGAAATTGTCGCACTGCTCTTAACAGAGAAAAAGCAAATGTTTCTCCTAAGATTCAGTATTTTATTTTTTGTTTTCTTAAACCATTGTCTACTACTTGTTTTAATATTTATCAGCTGTGAGAATCTCCAACAAATTGTGTCACTTTCTGTATTAATGCGCCACTAATCTTAAAACATGGTAGCTCATAAATAATATCTGGTCTTGAATTGTGCTGCAGCATAGCACTTTTTGTTTTACCAGTCTAATGTTACTTCCTTCCTTCTTTGGTTCCCTCACACAGACCTCTCGAGGTAGGATGGGTGTATACGGCCAAACAATCTAGGAAAACAGAGCTGTACATGACCCAAATTCTCTGCAACAATTTGTCTCGACAGCTTAACAAAGTTTTTGAACTCTCAGAGATACACTGATTGGGATCAATAGTTAAAGCTGCACTTACAATTAAAAAGCCTAATTAAATAATTTGTCACAACTTCAATGCATTTGAACAGAAAAGTATAGTTGAATTTCTCAGATTAAAGTTACATTTTGAACAATTAAGATTAACTCCTACCAGTTTTTTGTTTTCTTTCAATAAGTTTATTGCCTTCGCCAAGGAGGTTATGTTTTCACCTGTGAAAAACTACTAAACAGATTTCCACGAAACTTGGATGGAGGATCGGAGGTCTCGGCCCAGAATTGACCCCCTTAACTTTTGATATGGATCTGGATAAAGGGACGGATCCAGGAATCCTTTGTCACTTTTTTTAACATTGTTGGATAGGGCATTTTTCAACATTTTCATTAATTTCTCAGGGAATAATGCATGGATCTTGTTGAAATCAGGTGTATTTAGGTGGCTGGTATCTATGAGTGAGTACAAAAGGGGACTGTTGGGACCTGGCAGAGATATACATTGCAAATATTTCCCCTCTATTCCTTTTCAAAAACCTTGAAAATGAATATTTGCATGTTGTCTGACAGTAGGTCAGGTAATTTTAGCAATTTCCTAAGCAGTTTTCAGACTTATCAAAAAGATAATGGATAGATTCACAAATTAAAGTACAAAATATTTGTTAGTTAAGTATCTCTCAGGGTTTTGCACCCTTCTCTCTGAACAAACCCCTTAGGACATAGTCAACAGTATAACTTTCTGTCAGGCAGCCATTTTCGTCTGGTCCTTTTACACAGATGTATTTGTTAAAGGCATATATCGCCTCTGGGTGCTCTGTTTCTCTCCTTGTCTCCTTTGCTCTCCTTCTAACTGAGTGCCTATTTTAAGAGGGGAAAGCTGGTGTAGCGAAGCCACAAGGGGCCGTCTGTGACAAATTACGCCAACCAGAACAGTGGCTCTTTGAAGGGGAGTAAAGAAGAAGGAAAAGGAGTGTTAACTGCAGGAGGTAGACAGCGTTTGGTAATGTTTTTAGTCCGATGAATGTGTGCCGCCTCTGACGGTTTTCAAGGCTTTAAATACAGTTGCATTACAAGCATACAAAGTTCGGCATTCAGAAGTTCTTCACTCTCTTAAACAATTTGGCAGTGCGTGAAGAGTGAGAAAACTGTTAATGATTAATAGTTAAGAGCTGTCATTTAAGTGGCACTTATAAAAGGTTACCGTGCACATCTCCAGTATCTCTTTCTTTCAGCTTCTTGTTCACTTCCTGGATAGACACCTGTTTCCCATGTAGCTTCCAGCTTTCACTCGAGTCTTGTTTCAGAACAAAGACTGAAATATCCTGCTTTTTCCATTTTGGCTCAGAGACTTGGGTTGTTACAGTTATGCCTGAGGGTTCACCCCGTTTGAACTCCGACCCTTCTTTGGAGCCATGCGCCTGAGAGCATTAATGCATTGGTATCAGATCACACTTTATTGCCAGGTATGTTGTGGTGGTGTAGGTGGTGTTGGTCTCTCTTGGGTGTAAGTTTTACTTGTGTTACTGTGTGGTTTAAATAGTAGGGGTCTCCATGGTGAGGGGAGAGAGAGGAGGTGGGGGAGAGGAAGTGTGTGTACATTAGACTGAGCGGCAAAACAAGCGGAAGTTGCTACTTAAAGCTGCCACATAGTTCACACCCTCACAAACATAAAGACACATAAGCGGTGACAAATTTGTGATGATGTGCAGGCATTGAAAACTTTTTCCAATTTACTATTGTTATCACTGTAGAAATGAGACTGCTGTTCCTCTTTACTGGTGCAGTTTGGAAAAGTTTTTAGTATTTATTTTTTTATTTTTTTAATGTATGAAACTGTATCCCTGGTGCTGCTGGTTTGGCTCCTGTCAAGCTCTGATGTTTACTAGTTTCAGAAGTACTCAATACTGTGTGAATCACGCAATTTGGGGAGTTTTGCACCTGCAGCATGAGCCTTACCTCAGGAGAACTTGTATTTGGTATTTGAATTTTTTTATTAGTGAGGCAGTTGTGGTTTGTGTTCCAAAGTATGTTAAAACCAGTTATTTTTTGTAAAGTAAAGGAGATGGTGTGAATCTGCCCGGTTACCTCAGGTTAAGTCATTTGAATTGCCAGATTTGGGGACCTGCAAGAGACGGATTGAAAAAGTAATTGTCAAAAAGGGTGGCACAAAGGCCGAGACATCCTCACATTTTTAGTCCCTCCTATGGGTCAAGTTCCAAAAATACTGCATCCTACATTTCTCACTGAGCAACTCGGTCGCATATTTCATCAACCCTCCCCTGTATTACAAATGCTCTCATCTTTCAAACTGCATGACCCCAGTTTATGATGCACGTGTTCTCTCAAATATTTGACAGATCTGATCTGAAGTCAAACACAAAATGATTTTCTAAGACTTTAGACAGCCCCCTCCAGAGCCACAGGAGAGAGAAGGCAGCTCTTTGCAGGTTACAAGTAAACTGATCTCTACATGTGAAATATGTGTGGAATGCCCCTTTAAAACAGCATCAGCTGCATCTAAATGACTATATTTTAAAGGTGCAATATTCAAAAAATATTCAAACATGTACTAAAATTATCAACAGAATGTGAAGAAGTAAAAGTTATTGTGTCGCAGAGATATTTACTAAAGTTCGCACACTAACCAGCTAGACCTAGCCTGTTCCAGTCCAAAGCTCCTGTCTTAGTGGTGTATACTGCGACAGTTCCCCAGTGCTCCGAGCTCCTGTTTGGGACCACTACCTGCATGACTAACTGAGCTATCAAGCTAACAGCAGCTACATATAGCAGCAATTAGCGGTTACTCTACCAATATGCTGCCCCCTATTTGTCTTGAGTATGAATTAGACAGGTGGCTAAATTTTACATGGACCTTCTGCACAGTGAAATGAAGTCACTGAAATGCTGTTGAAAGAGTAACCTAGATGTCTAAAAAAAAACAAAGCTTTTGCAATTCACTCTTAACTGGGAATGTTCACTATAATACACTATCATAAAGTCATGCAGAGTGTTTGTATGCCCACTGACTCACTGATTCTTGACCCCACTTCAGAGCTCCAGCCTTCAGAGCATCTCAAGGTAGAGAGCTCCATCTGGCTGCCGCTCAATGTGGTCTCCAATGGCAACGCCTCCAGCAGCTCTCAGGCAGTCGGCGTGACCAAGATCGCCAAGTCGGTCATCGCCCCTCTGGCCCAGCAGCATGTCTCCGTCTTCATGCTCTCCACTTATCAGACCGATTTTATCCTGGTGAGTCCTATCTAATTTAGTCTTTTTTAGTATTTTTGCTCCACTTTATTCCACAAAGAGAAAGAGGCTCTCACTCACTGTCCCACCACCTGGAGCAAATTTTCAAACTCTCTAACAGTGTAAGAACTCCTCACCTCTTATCTCGCAGTGCAGCCTTTCCCCTACTGAGCTCTGCCAGACAAAAGGAGCCACGGTGTCTGCATTTTGTCCACTCACCAGTTTTGCAGTCAAGGAAGAATTGACTCCCGACAGAGCTGAGCGCACTGGAAAGTTAGTTGATGTATTACATGCGAAAGTGTTAAGTGGGCGAAAATAGATAACACCTTGACAGACGTTTGGTCAGCAAGTATATTAATGGTCGACACGCTGGGTGAGCTTGAGTATCCCCTTAAAGTGAGTCAGTGCTGTACCCTTAGATGACACCACATATACAGAAATCCTGCAAATGAACTCATTGTAGTCTATAATCAAACGATGAGTTAGCTCTAAAACCATCAATATTTCTCTTTCAAATCTATGTTGTGTAGGTGAAAGAGAAAGATCTGTCTATAGTCATCAACACTCTGGAGGAGGAGTTCAACATGTACAAGGAGGTGGGAGGAGAGTCTGTCCCCATGCATTGTCTGGATGTTTCCAACGGCCTCCAGAAGAACGGCAAAGAAGGTAAAGCTCACGGTCCTGTCTAGTATGAATTACCTCACCTCCTGGATCAGTTGAGCTCATCTCAAAGGACTAAGTTCAGATCCTCTAGCACCACCTTCAGGTTCTTTGTGCAAAGTGTAAAGACTTCAAATACATATGAGGTGATCTTAAAGAATGGTCACCGATCACTGAAGAGATTTGTGAGTGAACAATACATCATTGCTTTTTCTCTGGGACTGAAGGAGTAACTCAAGTAGAAATGTTGTAGGATTACTAATGGTAAAAACTACTCAAGTAAGAGTGTATAAACAGCTTTTTAGAAGACCAGTCTTATAAAACTGTTACTTGAGAAACTTGTCACACATAGATGATGAAACATCTGTGCACTACACTGCAAATCAGTTTTAGGTGTTGATGTCATGACTGAGAAAGAGTGTGAGTCACTTTTCAGTCGAAGTTGCTGGTGCTTTCTCTGCTGAGGTCAGAATAACATTTCTGTAACTCTGCACATCTATAATTGAACTAAAAGTATTTGTACTTTTATGGTTCGAACATGAACATGCTGTAAATGTCATAGTCAGTATTAAAAGCACGACTGTTGTTGCCTTCTTGAGACAGCACTGTAATACTATCACATCGACACCAGAAAATGAACGCTGTTTAATAAACCACTTTACACACACAGAACTGTGCATAGGCCAATTTAAAAATTAAAATAGGCATCAGGTAAGCTTGTTCTTTCCTTTTACAAAATGCAATTCTACATACAGAGCATGTAAAGTTTATAAAATAGACATTAAGAGGTTGTTGCTCGTAATGTCTGCTCAAGCTGTGGACAGCGCCTTTAGTAGTAAACAGTCGAGCTTGAATTGCTAATGGGTCAACCGAACAGATCCACGTCCCCAGCCAGCCTCTCTCCAATTCATTGATCCTCTCGAAATTAGACGTTTTCTCAGCAGTAGCCCAAAAGGAATAAATATGATATGAAATCTAAGTGAATGAAAAAGATGAATCGATTAAAAAATGCAACATATTCATGGGATATTAAAGCAACTTGCTGGAGAGAGATGTTGTTGAGTCTCATTCCATCCATCCGTCCATCCATCCGTCCATCCATCCGTCCATCCATCCATCCATCCATCCATCCGTCCATCCGTCCATCCATTATCTGTAACCAATTGCGGTACACCAGCTCATCACAGGGCTGAGTCTCATTTCCAGGTTGTCAAATGACCAGCGTTTGGGTAAATGGCTCAGTTTGGACACCTCGTGTCAGTATTTGACAACCTGGGAATGGGATTTAGAAATCAACTATCTTTTTGCCAGAATCATTTTAAAAGTTACAAAGTGTTGCTTTAAGTTACAGAAACAAGAGTGCTTGTCAGTAGCACACCTCTTGTGCTTAACAAAGCCATTTTTTACTTGAACAAACATCCCAGTACATGACATTATATAATGAAACAATGCAAACTGGCTGGGTAGAACATAAAGGAACTGCTTTGAATTACTGTGTCCTTTACAGGAAGGACCATAAATTACAGGACATGCTGTGCAGTGAGAGTAGAACATGCAGAAAATGTGTCAACCCTCTCACAATCATTCATATCTTTGCATCTCTAAGATGTCGGCTTTGTCTCACCATATAAGAACAACGTGTATTTTGTTCGACATGCCGTTAGACTAGTTTGGAATCAGTTCAGCCTCCAGTTCGGCTGTTTTGTTTTGTAGAATGCAGATTGTCCTGACAAACTAGGCACAGTAGTGACCTAATTGCAGCCCTAATTTCACTGCTATCTGCATGACTGAAGGAGAAGATGAAAATAAAGTTGAGAAATCTTGGCAGACATTAGCAGAGATGGAGGTGAGTTATGGGTTTTTCACCAATAAATCAGTCTTTATTGTGGTCACCATGGTAAGGACCAATCAAATTATGTAACATAATTCATAAAATACATAAATCTGAACACATATCCGCTCAGGATATCTGCCAGAGAATCGTCAAATGTTTTATGTTTCTTTTGTATCAAAGTAATCAAGCAATAGTTATTGCAGGAAACAGGAAATTCTAATAGCTAATTCATTTTAATGGTGCCAGGATGTTATCAAATACTGAAGTCAGGATTTTATGTCTACTGCTTCCACAGTGTCAGACTTTAAAACCCCTCATCTAGGAGAAGAACTCAAAATGTTCCTCCCTAAAGCTTTTTAAAACTAGGAATTTGTAAAATGGTGTAATGGGTTAAAATGTCAGGAGATTCACTCATATTTAAAACGTATACAAGGTGATTTTTTTCTCCAAAAAAGAATTCCCAATTTGTCAAAACTGCACTTTAGGAAGGCGGCCAGCCCATCCTACAATCCCAAAGTGTCAGTTTTTGACAGGTTGGGAAACCCAGAGTGCCACTATTGGACGAGTTGGGAATGAGACTCAAAAAAACAACTTTCCTTACTAATTGGTCCAGTAAACAGAAAGCTGGAATTGCATCAACATGGAGTAACTCTACTCTTACTGTAGTTAAAATGGAATAAATGCATTCAAGACTGTGCTGATATTTTAAAGTAAAAATACTATTTTTAATTTAATAGAAAATATAAGAAGGATGTAGTATTACAGAACATGCATGCACAGTACCTCTGTTGCAGACTACAGACTAACACTGTCCATGCTCTTCCAGCCATCCAGCCGACAGTCCACCCGGTGCTGATCCCACAGAACCACTTCTGTGTCATGTCTCTGGACCCGGACACACTGCCGTCCATCGCCACCACGCTCATCGATGTCCTCTTTTATTCCAACAGGTGAGACGCCACTTGCAGACACCACTGCAATTCCTTTTTACAACACAAGGTGGCAGCACATGATGCAAACTAGACAGCAGCTCACAGGCGTATGAATATTGCAACTTTGACATTAAACATGGCAGTTAGGACACGTAATTATCTCACATCAGTTCAATGTGCACTGATATGATTTCTGTTTTTAATTTTATTTTTGTCTCATCGAATGTTTCTCCTCCTCTCTAGTCCTAAAGAGGACGCACAGTCGTCTCCCAGCCAGGACTTGGACTGTATCAAGTTCTTCTCCTTCTCCCTCATTGATGGCTACATCTCACTGGTGATGGACACTGAGGCTCAGAGACAGTAAGGCTACTCCACCTTTGCACGCAGCTGTTTTAATGGCATGATTTCCACACTGTCAGCAAATGAAGTGAAAGTTGCATTGGGGTTAATAAAGGTAGTAAAATACTTCTCAGGTACAGCTTACCCCAGTCCTGATGATTTCTGAACCACAAAAGTTCTATCACGACACTTTTTAATGCAGGTCTTAATTTACTCCAGTTCACTTCGTTGCCCTGTTTTTTCATTGCTTTGCGGGAGTTGTGATGTTGCAGTATCTGTATTTGCAAGCATTTATCTGGCATTTGCTAGAGGAGGGTTTTCCCCCGTCCAACTTTGAAATGGTTTTGAAGTACGTGAAATACAAAATACGTGCCTGATCTTTGTGCTCTAGGTTTCCCGCTGATCTTCTCTTCACCAGCTCCTCCGGGGAGCTGTGGAGAATGGTTCGTATAGGAGGACAACCACTGGGCTTTGGTAAGGCCACTCTTTTACTTTTTGAAATATCATAAAAAAAATTATTACTTTACTCTATATGCAGTTAAGAGCTTGTCAGTCATATGGTACAGAACCACTTGCTTCTGGAACTGCTTCCCTAGCCCGGATTAATCAGGTTAATTTGGTGTCTGACTGGTGTCATAACTCAGATCAGAAATCTTTAAGGTTATACAAGTGGTCCAAATCTGACCAAATATGTGAATAATCTAAACAAAGTCTGCATACATATCAGACAAAGCAAGTTAATGATATCCATTCCATGGCCTCTCAATGCCTATAAAAATATCTCAGTCCCAATCCCAATATGCACACTCACAGACTCACAGACTTTGAGGCGCGTTCCCGGTAAGTTTACGAGGGTTTCGTGCTGTCCCACTGTCACATTGTGAGGCGATTGAGGGCTCTCTCAGGAACATTTTGAGCCGTTTCTGACCACTCTCTCGCATTTCTGCGGACTTTGGCTGAGGGAATTACCCACAGTTTATAACGTCCTACCAGTTAACACAGGGTTACCATGGGTTACCAGGGGACATCCAAAAATGTTTTTAATTCACAGATGGAAACTTACAAAACAGAACATCTGACATTTTCTCAATGTCAATCAATTCTCTATTTAAATCACTAACAACAAAACTCACAACAAAAAAAGTAATAAGCTTTTGAAACATTATGGAACTTCTTTCCCTGAAACCTCTGACTTTGTTTCTATTTGTGTTTATGTTGTTTCCCTGTTTTTGTTTTTATTATAAGGCTATATATTTAAAACATAAAATAAAAAGTCCAAAACCTACAAGGTTAATGCCACAAAGTGCTGTCCTATTCCTATTATACCATTTTAGCCCCTTGCAGACTCTCTCACTTAAAGACTTACTAAGTGATGTCATCTTAGTCCCCAAGGGCTCAGGGCTTAAGGCCCTAGGGGGGACATTGGGATTGGGCCTAACTGATTGGCACTGCCATGATTCTACAGCATAGGTCACTAACAGGCGGACCGCAGTCCGAGTCCCAGACGCCGTCCTATACGGACCTGGACCTATAGTCAATTAATTACATAAATATTTAAAATTTTGACGGGCGCTTTTATTTTGACCGGTGCAGCTTTTCCAGACTTCCGGTACTGGTTTAGCAGATCAGGAAATCCACTGACCAGTTGCATGCGAGTTAAGCCATCCCACATGATGCTGCTCAGCCAATCAAATCTGCATTCCAGGTGATAAACTTGGTGACTCTGAATACAGACAGATGAAAGAGGTGAGAAGCAAGTGACAGACAGCAAGACGAGTGAGCGATACAGGGAGAGAAGACAGAGAGAGATGAGTGAGCAATACAGGGAGAGAAGACAGAGAGAGACGAGCGAGCGATACAGGGAGAGAAGACAGAGAGACGAGTGAGCGATACAGGGAGAGAAGACAGAGAGACGAGTGAGCGATACAGGGAGAGAAGACAGAGAGACGAGTGAGCGATACAGGGAGAGAAGACAGAGAGACTAGTGAGCAAGACAGGGAGAGAAGACAGAGAGAGACGAGTGAGCGATACAGGGAGAGAAGACAGAGAGACTAGTGAGCAAGACAGGGAGAGAAGACAGAGAGAGACGAGTGAGCGATACAGGGAGAGAAGACAGAGAGACGAGTGAGCAATACAGGGAGAGAAGACAGAGAGAGACGAGTGAGCGATACAGGGAGAGAAGACAGAGAGACGAGTGAGCGATACAGGGAGAGAAGACAGAGAGACGAGTGAGCGATACAGGGAGAGAAGACAGAGAGAGACGAGTGAGCGATACAGGGAGAGAAGACAGAGAGACGAGTGAGCCGGAGACAACAGAGAAAAATAACTACACATGACGCTCTCTAAGAAGAGAAAAGTGGACAGCGAAAACAGAGCTTTCAACCCACAATGGACGGACTCATTCATGTTCATTCTTCCCCCTGGAAGCACAAAACCAGTCTGTCTCATATGTGCAAAGACCGTGGCACTCATAAAAAGTGTCAATGTGAAACGCACAAAGTTTTTGACCAAACATACCCACTCAAGTCTGAACTGAGGTCACGGAAAATAAGCAGTCTCAGAGCCCAATATGAACAATCCAGCCGGATCCTGACCCATTCATTCACTGCCCAACAGATGTGTTGAGATCTGTCTGTTGTAAAATTGGTTGAGACTGTTAAGATGTGAAACATTAACAAAGAAAAAGGGAAACTCAAGCTGCTGCTACACTTTATTTTATTATTAAAAAATGAAGTACTTTATTTTAAGATGCACAATTTTTAAAAAGCTATTTTATTTATTTTCACAATTTTATTTTTAAATGCAGCCCTTATTTTCCTTAAAGAGAGAAGAAATAATACATATCGACAGTATTATCTATCTGTATAATTAAATGTTAAGATACAGTAAATATTGTTGAAATGTTTTTGAATTCTTCTTTCTTTATTTGATTTGACAGTCAGTTGTTGATTACATGCAGACGTTGATAAAACTGCAAGACTACTTCAATATATATCACACTAAATCATAACGCAGGTTAGACATTATGATGTTTCCGGACCTTTGCTTTAGGAAATTTTCTCTAACTGGACCTATTTGAATTTTAGTTGAATAACCCTGCTCTACAGTAACAATATCTTTAAAATGCTTGGTGCAAAGGAAAAAAAATTAGTCGATGTGTCTGTGGGTCTTGGAAAATACACCTTAGTAATTGTAATTGTGGGCAGCGTTAATGCTGCAAATGTGATTTTAAATGTGTGTGTGTGTGTGTGTGTGTGTGTGTGTGTGTGTGTGTGTACATCCTGTGACTTATTTACTGAGTAATAAATTCTTTGTTATTTTGGCAGTTGCGTTGTCAGATATGTAAGGGAGTGGGTAGTTTCTGTTAAACATATGTGAATGTGACCACTGTGAATTATGTTGTCTTTTTATCTTTCTGTTTTTCGATGACCTTTTTTCTTACTTGGAGTTTGTAGTAAATTTAATTCACCGAATGATTAAAATAATACGGAACAGACTTGAAGTGGTAACAATTGTAAATCATCTGGTGAATTTTTTATGCAATTGAAGATCTTAAATTTGGCTTAATAACACTTTTTCTCAGGATAAACTCCTTGAGATGATCATCATATTGCTTTCAAGGGGGTCCCAAACATACACTCGCCAGTCACAAATGGAAAAGAGATTAGTACAAGACACAAAATATATAACACAACAATGACAAAACAAACAACAAACAGCCAACAAAAAAGGAAACTACATGAAACCATTAACAATGTATTCCAGTCAGAAATCATGTTTATGACACTAATTCAATTGTATTTCTGCTTCGCTCTCTCCATGTTCTTTTAGATGAGTGTGGTATAGTTGCCCAGATTTCTCAGCCTCTGGCTGACAGCGACATCTCTGCCTATTACATAAGCACCTTCAGCTTCGACCACGCTCTGGTGAGTCCAGCATTTTCATGTCATTAGTTAGGACTCCACCGTTGCTGTCATAGAAGCCAAAAACTGAAACTGAATACATTTGTGAAAGTAATGATTACTTTAAGCTCAGATATTTAAGGATTTCAGGTTTGGTCGTTGTTTCTAAATGTGGGAGATGTAGACAGATAAAGAACAAGCATACGTCACATTAAACAGCATTCCTGTGAGGTTAAATCAGGGACTGCTTAAGCCAGGTGATTCCAAATCAGTTTGAGGGTGTTTTTCTAATGATCCGAGTATTTTCTGTCGGGTTTGAAAAATTTATCAAATAATTTTGGGTGCATCTGTCTGCCACCTTAGTCAGCATCGCCTGCAAACTGATTTATCTACATTCAGTTGGTGATTTATCTAAAACTTACCAAGAAAAGTTGATCTGGATCATTACCCAGAAACTTATCACAGAATATCTGACAGCGAGTGAATCAGCAAAGCTAAAATTCCCTCCCACATCAATGAGAGAGAGAGATGGATGCATTAATTATAATCATCTTTCCGCTGTCAATTAACAGTGGAGAAGGCCGATGTTTTTTTCAAATGATAACACCGCGGTTATGTACGACTGTGTTGTGGTTTCTGTACATTTGTGGGTTAGTGTGAGACTTTTCTTCAATTTAGGTTAAATAGAGTCAGTTATAAAATCTTGGTGCACCGGTGGTGAATTACATTATGTGTCTTCTATTGCTGCATTAGTACAAATCCTGTATCTTTCTGCTCTTCTGCTCCCACCTCTTTGCATCACTATGCAGAGTATTCACACAAGACTCTGGTCTTAGACAGTCAGGCTTTTTAATTAGTCAAAGGTGAATAAAGGGGGGACCTGATCATGATGTTGAATCTTTGGGTATTCTGCATGTATTCACTGGTTCCTCAGAATGTTTTCAAAGTTAATGTTTAAGACACATTCATAGCTGTATTACACAATCTAGCATGTCATTGAGTTGAACCATAAGGTGTCTTAGTAAGAGGAAGTCATCACTCTTTGTCACTAACATGAAACTCTATATTTACCGGAACCTTGTAAACATGAGGGGGAATTAGTGTTAACCACAGTCCAACCTAATAATAACTAATTCCATTGATAAAAAACTGAACTAGCTGTGACATCACAGTGTCTTCCACTCATCCACTTCGGAGAAATTACTTGTAAATAAATGCAGTCGGGGGATCATTTCTGCAATGCCTTTGTAATAGATTGAAAAGTCATTTGACACTTTATATAGTTGAAATCTTTATTACTGTAGAGAAAGGTTTGTCGAAAACTGTCAAACACTGCAAGAACTTTTAAATATGACTTTCAGATTTGAAATTACAGGCTTTTACCTCGATATTTTTAAATCTTCTCACAAGCACAATATTTTTGACCAAATAGGCCCAACTTTGAAATCGATAATGCAACAATATTGTAGGGATTACTATTGGTACTTTCACAAAATAGTAACACAATGACATTTTTGATCAATAATCATCAGTGATCGGAATATAATGACTAAGTGAGTAAAGACAAGTATAAGAACAAGTACATTAGCCTAGTAAGTTCAGAAAATGGCATCACTTTACCGTAATACAGCCTTTAAAACCAGGAAAAGACAACACTTATAACATATCACGGTATAACGATATCCAAAATCTAAGACGGTATGTAGTCTCATATCATGATAACTATAAATATTCTATATAACCTTCTTCTTATAATCCATACTTTGCTTACAAAAATCTGCATAGCCAAAGTTTTGTAAAGAAAACGACTGAAAAGGATGAAAGTCATTTAGAAAGCTTTAGATTTAGTAGTTTCAATAACAGAAACAGTTTCCTGCCTGTAGAGCGAAGCTGCGTCACTAGAACATGTGAAAGAACATGTGCATATGGGATGATGGGGAGGTCACAGTTTCTCTCATATTTCAGTGAATTAGTCAGAATAATTTTATCTTGAACAAAGTCAAGGGGAGATTCCAGTTAATACCAATGAATTTCAATGAAAGCACTGCATGTGATAGACGCAAACAGTGTAATGACCTACATGTGACATTTTGGCCCTCAATCACAATAAAATCACAGGGTTTCACAGGCCCAGATTTGACAAGGAAAAAAATCCTGAAAAAAACATTTTGACAGGGAAATGAAAAATGAAAGAAACTTTAAAAGGGATCACAAAAAGTAAAGACTTTTCTCAGTCTAGTAGCTCTACTGGGAAAAAGGCAAGATAGCAAAACATATAATTCCTCCTGCTTTGGTTATATAATGTTACACATCTTTTTCCACTTTCTTGGTAGGTATTTTGGCATTTGAAAATGCACAATTTTCTCATTGCAAAACTTTGCTCTAATATTTTCTAGGTCCCTGAGGAGGACATCGTTAGTGTGACAGACATGCTCCAGCATCAGAGGAAAGAACCAGCCACGAGTTGATTCGTGAAGTCCTGTCTGAGCTGGATGATCCTGGATCAATGTGCCACCCCTCACTTCAGCTCCGCTAGCCAGGGGTGGCAGGCCAGCAGGAAGAGAGTCTAACCCCGTGCCTAGACTAGCACTGCATCGCCAGCAGTATTAACTCCTACGAACTTGCCATGACCACCAGAAGCGCTTCTCTACGGTGTGCACATGCAGTTTGTCTGTAAGGGCCTCCTGTCTTTCCTATCTAAGGCAGGATGCACTGAGTCCCAGGAGGCCTACAGGCTCACACATGCACATCAAAATGCACAATCACTCCTAAACACATCCAGACACACACACAGACACTTGCACAAGCACAAAATCAGACATATGAACATGTATGATAGACCTCTCTCAAATACAGGAACTCTCGAGGTGTGGTCTGAAGTTGAGTTGTTCAGATGAAACATGCATTTCATACAACTTACACACAAAACTTAGTCTTCCGGCAGTGTTCATATCATAATGCCATGTGTCTAAAGACCCTTTTTTTTTTTTAATCAAAGGCCATTTGCAAGAATAGCAGTTTCCTGTTTTGTGAAACTGAAAGCGTGAAGCTTGAAATGAAAAGCAGTTGTGAGAATGTCGATCTTATTTTCATGCGATAGCAAAATGAGGATTTCTATTTTTTTGACAACGGGGCTCACTCGTTTTGGTTTGAAATAAATGCGCTGGTAGTACTTATATATTAAAATTACTACAAATGCTGTCAAGCAGGACAGTAGGCTTGGTGAGTGTTTTCTTTTTTTTTTAAGAGGTCATCATTTCTTAACCGTAGTATTACCCAAGGTCAATAACACTATGTCTTACTTTTTGTTATTTGCACAATAAACTTTTACTTTAGGTAATGTCACTTAGATGTTTTCTTTGGTACAACTACATTTTGTAAAATTTGAAGTAAAAATATTCTGTAAACATTTGTAATTTTTTGTGCTGCTTCATTCAATAAAGACCACTGAAAATAGGTACTCTTTGTTGACTTCTTGGCGCGAGGTAAATTCATCAGCATAAATGAAGGCTCGCGGAACAACCACATGTTCCAACAAATATGACTTAGAGCGTGATCTGCCTGTCAGTCATCATTTATGAGTCAGAAATATACACAGTTAGGTTGTTATTTGTGGTTTTAACAGGAATTGAACAAGTGTGATGGTTGTAAAAAAAAAAAAAATAAAGCACTAACTTTTTGCCTGCAGGTTTGATCCAGTGATCATGACTCAATAATGAATAAGGGTGCATTTAGACCCACCAGTGCCACGAGACAGCATTTGTTTGTTAGAGGAGCTGTTTCAAAGGACAACAAAAACACACACAAAGCTGCATGGCCACCATTTGTTACTAAAACAAAATAGACTGAAGACAGCTTATAATGAGAGATCATACCAGGAGGATAAACCAAAGACATTTTTAAGCTGAAGTTTGCAGTCATATGGCAACTAAAAGACTTGCTACCAAGTGTTGGGGAGAAACTGAAGAACTCAGCATGGCTCTCACTTTCAACTGATACCATAGGTTTGGATTTTGAGGGGATGAATCTTAGATTGCACCAACAAGTGGAAATTGTTACAATCATGGTTCGGAGAGGGGAGAAAGAAAGTGTAGCTGACGCGGGAGTGTAACTGATAGCATCAAAAATAAATTCAAGATTAATTTCTCTGACGCATGTGGACAATTTTTTCAACAATACCTTGAGACCACCATACTTTTTTGACTTGCGTCACATCAAACAAAGCAATATCTAATTATGACCCCTTGGTGGTCGTTTTATTTGCACTTCCCAAGAAAAAAAAACGTGCTTAAGGGAAAAAGATTGTGTAGTTTTTTCCATCCTGTCAATCAACTCATGACCCCCACATGACACCCCCCCCCCCCCCCCCCCCCCTTGCATGATAACGACCACTGAATTAGAGGGAAGACTGGCAAAAAGAAATGGTGTAGGCTGTGAAACATATCACTCAGTGTGTTATTTTCACTTTTGTATGCGATGTCACTTGCACTCATAACCTATGTTAATAATGTATGTATTGTAGCTTATTAAGTATTAGCGAAGCCTTCAAGATGTTATCTGAGGAGCACATGAAGCATTGATGCCACACCTCTGTAACCAAAAGTCTGAGGCAAGCGACACACTGTCACAAATGAATGTCATCATGGAATTTTGTCATTCCTTATAGCGTGTGAGGTGTCAGCGGGGGTGGGTGGGTGGGTGTAGTCAGACAGTGTGTATATAAACCATTGACCAGTGACAAGAAGTTACACCTGGCTGCTTCTAAGTGATTTGTTTATCAAGAATTGCTGCGGACTAAGGAAATCACAACTACTGTCGCTATGGATTGTAGACTTGGTGGACCTCTAGGCTACTATGGTAAATATCTTTATAATATTTTGTAGAACATTTAAATATGAATATGTACCTTAAATAATGACATGATAAGATGTTGTTTTTATTTGCATTATGGGACAATCAAGTTTGTTCAGACATACATGTGCTGTGCTAAATATTTGGGACTGATTATATATACATATTTTATGTTTTCTTGTAATTCATCCAGCATACTTTTGACACTGTGAATTAACTAGGACTGTACTACCGCTTAAACGGAAGCTACATCCTAAAAAGTAGTCAATGCTCGCAGTGATGTGAAAGGATTTAGTGAAACCAAACAAGCAATACTCACTACATGGGGCTATTAGAGGTATTGAAGTGATGATGCCCTTCCCTGTTTTATATGCTTTATTTCAGGCATCAGTTCTCAATTCGATTTTTGGCTTAAAATGAACTTTTATCTGCTTCCCTAATTCGCCCATAAAAAAAACATCAGAAGAACCAAAATTATTTCTCACTAGTGTTCATGTAATCTTTCCCTAGCACTTGTCGCGATGCTCCTGGGAGTCCAGTGGAGGCCAGGGTTTTCTTTTCCGTCTACAACCAGCTGTGATGATGAGTTAAACAAGTCTACAGCTCTTACAAACACATTGGGACATGAAGCAAAAATGCTACTGGATGAATATGTAAGTACTACTAGGTATGACACACAGTATTTCCTGTACAACTTGCATCATTTGTTGTAACCGTCCACAACACTCTCACGCCTCTGAGGACATTGTTCCTCCAAGTACAGCTTTGTAGCAGGTGAATGTGACCTAATGGGTTTTCTGTAACCCCATCGCTGATATGTTTGACACTGTAGGACCACATCACCAGCCCACCCACCTCCTTGATAGGGCTCTAAGATGTACAGCCAATCCACTGCTGAATCGGCAAATGTGGACATCCCTCTTTACAGATGCAAAGAGGTTTCCCCTCACATCTACCCACAGAGACAGTCAGTTTAAAGCTGCACTAAACTTTAATCCTTATGATTTCTGTACTAAATGACTGGCTGGGACCCCTGCATTGAGAAAGTGCAGTTTAATACGACAGGTAACACTCTTTAAGCAGCTGCTCTGTCAGAAATAGGGGTGTGCGGGGCACCTCCTAATGTGAGGTTAAATGGAATGTGGCCTATTAAGTTAATTTCTCAGGGTCTAGTACAGTGTGCTTCTGGTCGGTTTACCACATTGCAAGCAGATGGCTTCCTGTTCCTAATTCTTGCCGTGTTTTTGTGCAGATCTATGGTGAGGACTGTTTTTACAAAGTCTGCTACGATACAGTACGGCCTGTACTCGATGTGAGATGATATCATATGCCCATTTCACACAGTGACAGAAGGAGCTGCACCAGCATCCTTTTCTTTTCCTCAACTCATAGTTTATATATGTTACTTAAACTTGTCCTTACTCACCACTGGTTTAGGTCACTGCACCTCCCGACAGAACATCGCGGTTGAATTTCAGCCTGCACGAATGTTTAAGTTTTAGTGGCTGTCTCTTTAAGGCCCCCCTCCCGAAAAGCCCAGTCTGCTCTGATTGGTCAGCTCTCGCAGGCCAGAGCAGGTACCACCCACCATGTTTCCGCATCAACTGTGGCAGTGTTTTTGCAACCATGACTGTGCTTGGGGCATGGCATCAAGCCCTAACAGCTAATTTAAGGCACAGTTTCTGAATTAAGACTGTAGGAATTTCTCTGTGGATTATGATATTTTCAAAAAAAAAAATTAGATCTGCTTTATAAAAAAAAAAGACATCCACATGGAAGTCCCACTTTCTAAAATATGGGACCTTTATTGTTTCTTTTATTGTTATTGACACATAGCGCTCTATCTTACATTTGGCGCAAAGCGGCGCACAGCGTAGTGCATGTGTCATTGCAAGTTTGGGCTTCTACAAGGTTCACTCCACACTTATGAGGAATTCACTTATCTCTTACAGGAAAAATTTCATCACATCCATAATTTACCGGTTCCAGATGATGTCCCTGATTCCACAATATCTGGTAACACCAACTCTGAGATGCTGCAGGACATCTACATCAAGGGTGTGCTTTTTCACAAGCACATGTCAAAGGTAGAAGATTATCAGAGGGAACATTCTATCAAACACGAAACTGTCGTTGACCTCCTGTCAAAGGTCAAGCACAGACTCGGCCACCTTTCAACCAGAATGAAGATCCTTTTCACGACGATCGTCCCAGAAATCCCTTTGCCGGCAACGCCAGCCCCACCGAAGCTGTCCCACGATGATGACTATACAAAAAAAGTATATGGATTGGGTGTCATACGCAGATTGGAGGAGTGGACTAGACAAGTGTTGCAGTTACTGAAGGCAGAGGAGGTCTGTAAGGTGCACCATTAAGGCTGCCCATGAGAGCACAGGCAGTCAATCCTTTCAGATCCGATGGGCATCTTTTAATTTATATACTTATATGTATTGTAATTTATTGATATTTATTTGTTTTAAAAGTGAGTTCATGTGAATTAAATATTTGGGACATTAACTGAGATGTAGCTGAAATTATAATTATATATTGAATATGTATCTATTTTCTTAAAAGGCTCGGTGAAAACAATGATAATCTAAATATTCTTATTATTTATTAAACCTTTTTTGACAATAGCAATTTACTTATGTAGCACTTATCTTCAAGCAGTGTTCATGGAAGGAAAGAATACAAGCAAATATAGTAAAGTACTATATGCAAAGACGGGCTACAATACAATCTTATTTGAAGCCTCCCATCCTTTTAACCAACATTAACAGTTTATGTGTGTCATGTTATTTATTTTAGCGTGGGTGTGCATAATTGAGTTATCGAGTACTGACAAGTTTCGGAAAGGAAAGGTGTGACCATTGTGCAGGAAGTGATACTTTGATAAAGCTGGTGCACTAGAAATCTTAAATGAATGCTTTATTTATTATTTATTTTGAGTGGGATGATGTGTGTTTAATTCATAAAATGTTCACCTCAGCAGGTGGTATGTTCCAGTTAGGTGAGGCTGCGAAGTCAGTAGTGGGAAGCTGTATAGCAGCTTGTGACGAGGCTGTGAATTTTTAATAGCTGTTCTGTTTCTCTTCCCTTCCGTTTTTATTTGTATTTATTTATTAATATCATTTTTGAAAAGCACAGTGTTCTTTTTTTTTTTATCTCTGCTTTGTTCATGTTCATGTTTTTGTTATAAAAATTTTTAAAAAATTGCACTGACTCCTGCCTTTCAATTAATGAGTGTGTATATGCATGCAGTGGCAGACTCAGGCTGTCTGTGGGGCGGGGGGGCAAGAAAAAAGTCATGATGCATTCATGGAGAAATAGTTTTCTTACTAAACCCTTTTCTGGCATTTAGGGCCGTCTACATGGCACGTTTTTTCCAGGGGTTTGTAGAGGCCACGTTTAAATTTGTATCTAACATAAAGGCATCCAGGAGGGCTTCATGAGTCCACCACGCTATTAAGGTATATCACAGTAAATATAAAGTAACTGCAGCCATAACCTCGGCCCCTGCTGTAAAGTTTGTGACCATAATGAATATTTCTAACAACTAATTCATGGTATTCTAGCTAAACCTAATAAAGCCGTTCAGATTATGTAATATTCTGTATCAGCTTGTTTTTTATTTGTGAAAAATAAACAAAAATGTTTCATTCAACTTATGTGCTAAGGATTGGACAACTTGTTGTCAGACTATATGATATCGAACCAGCCGTGTAGAAAATGTAGTTGGAGGGTTAAACGGAACTGAACCAGGTCGATGTGAAAGGATATTGTCGGGCTGTGGTTGGCGTCACATCTACGCAGAGGAAGTAATGTGTGAGGGGGATCAGAGAAGGAATGAATCAATCATAACGCAAACATGCCATCACAGAGGTGTGTGAAGAACAACTGACGTATGACAAAGAATGCTGTTTGTCAGAGAAAGTGCTTCATCTGAACTGATGTAAAGATGAAATGGTTGTTTATCTTTGGTGTTGGATGCTTCTACAAACTACAGATTCACTGTTGTGTGTAGATCATGCAAGGTAAATAAAATAATCTGTGTTTTCAAGATTTTTCTCTGTCGGTTATTTGCTGAATGTTTATGAACATTTCTGCACTGGAAGTGAATAAACCTTCACAGGAGTTCTGTTACACACATAGTTCTTTATCTTCCGTCAGCATTTCCTTCAGTGGAAGTGAAAGTACTGCGCAAGGTGTTGACCTGTCAAATACACCCAATCGTGATTGGTTTGCCACTTTACTTTTTTCATCAAAGGATATGGCTAAGTTAGAGATAGGGGATGTTTATCTCCAGCACCTCTTTCACACGCCTCTTTTCAGAGCTGAGCAAATATAAAAATGATCCTGTGTGATTGGGATTGCACAAGAATAGGAATCAGTCCTTGTCATATTTGAAAAGTTGAGCAGAGTCAGAATGAAATACAGAGCAGGTACGGTATGCCATGGCACTCACTTTCCTCATTCATTCCTTAATCAGTGTTTCACAAACTTTCAAATGTATGTGATGTGTTCAAAAACTGTGATTGTGCTTTTACAGGTTTTCTTGGAGTGCTGTGTGCCTGCATGATGATTCTGATGCAGAGCTCGGATGCAAGACATGTACCGAACAAACATTCTGCTGGAGTTTCATGCAGGGCAAGAAAGCTGACAGCCCTCACCGAAAGTCTAGTTAATGCCAGTCTGGAAAGTTTTGTAAGTAACATAATCCTGTGTGTCTTTAAAGTATATCTGAGGGAGGAGTAGTCTATGTCTTCATCACAGTGGTTTTCTGCCTCTAGTTTGAAGAGAAGAGAACATGAAGAGATTGTCTGTTTTGTGCAGGCAGCAGTGGAAAGGATATTTAGATATTTTGGAAAATCAAGCAGATGTTGCAGCAACACAATGTAAAAAATGTTTTACTTAAGCACAGAAATATTAGTAGTAGTAGTGACCCATTTCAGTCCTAAAATATGGAAGCAGCAGTTTAATGTTTTGTCAATCAAATTTTACCCACTACATGTTTTAGACTTTAGATCATTGAGAATCATTGCTATAGATTAAACTCTCCAAAGTTTTCAATTTGTAAAAATGCATCTCTTCAAGATCTATAAGGCTGTGATTTAGGAAAAAATTTAATTTGAAAAGTAACTAGTAACTATAGCTGTAAAGATAAATGTGGTAAAAGTAAGCAAATTAAGTAAAAGTACAATATTTTACTATATAATATAACAATTATATTGGATATGTCATGTGATGAAATGAAGTAATCTTCCAATTAAAGGTTCACTTTGTGTGAAAGTTGTTTTTTGAGTCTCAAAAATAATCTTGTTAAAAAGATTTAATTCAGTGCTGGTCTTCTCTTCCAGGACGAAGCCAATGGGAAGAACCTCGGCACTTGGGCCCCAGGATTCCCTGAGCTCGAGGTCAAACAGAACGATTCTTTGGATGAGTCAAAAGTTCAGTGCAGCTTCCTCTTCATGGTCCAAGGCCTGGAGAAAGTTCTGGAGGACCAAAAGAATAACTTGAATCCCTTAGATGTTTCGCTTCACAAGAAGCTCAGGGAAACCATCTCCAGGGTCAAAATGCTCGCAGCGTGTGTGAAAGAAACCCTCGGAGGGGAATGCTCCCCGACGCCACCCCCACCTAAAATGCCCAAGCCTGCATTTGACAGAAAGCAGTGGAGTCACACTCTGTTGAAGATAGCCAGGGACTATCTGTGCTGGCTGGAGCCTAAGCTCCCAGTCCAAATTTCTAAGGTCATAGGGAAAAACACAATGAAACATATAGTTAATGAGGCAAAACCTCAGGGCTATTTTGAGGGGAGTGGATACTTCTTGTAAAAACTTTTTTACACAAGTAGATCTCAGTTTGTGAGGCAGACAGGGTTACAGATTATGGCAGCTCTTCTGAAAACAGGGTTTTTCAATATTGTTTTTTATTTGAAATGTGGCCTATAGAGCATGTAAAAAATGTTGTTTTATGTACAATTAAAACCAATGTTC
This sequence comes from Pagrus major, assembly GCF_040436345.1. Taxonomy (NCBI): domain Eukaryota; kingdom Metazoa; phylum Chordata; class Actinopteri; order Spariformes; family Sparidae; genus Pagrus; species Pagrus major. Next base: position 20,274,279 of record NC_133219.1, read on the forward strand.
ATACCCTGTAGGAAGTAATCAGGTTTACAGGAATACAATGACTTTTTGGGAAACAGCCAGGTTGATCAGTCAATTTTCAAATATGTAGGACCCGTATCGTGGAAGAATGTTAATCAGCTCCCAGGTCAGTCCCTGTCAGTGTTTAAAAAACTGTTGAAATTTGACAGACAGTCATAGTTACTTGTTTATTTTATTTTATTTATGTCACTTTTCTTATCTGTTATCGGAGTTATCTATTTTTTTCTGTTTTTCATATTAGCCTCCTTTTCTTTTCAGTGTGTCATACTATGTAACAGAACAATGACTTTTATTTTCAGAAAGCGTCATATTTGTATTCAAATTGTAATTAGTAGTTTTTATTTGATTTTTATCAAAACAGGCCATGACCAATGATAATCCTCTGAGGCTTTTGGCCTCCCTTCCATATTCTGTTATCATTTCTATGACTTTGTTATTGTTCTCTGTTATGTGGTGTTAAATAAGTTAAATCAAATATTCACTGTCTTTCTTGCTGAGAGTTAAATGAGAGGATCAATATCACTCTCATGTGTCTGGTTAATGTGCGCTTGTAGTTAGCAGCTGGTTAGCTCGACCTGGACTGACTGGAAATAACTAGCCTCACATAGCTAATCTGAAAGCAACAAAGTAGCCTACAGGGACCTCTCACTTATTAGCATTTTATATCTTGTTATTTATTTTATTATTATTTCACCTATTAAACAAATAAACTTTAAAAAAAAAAAACTTGCTGTTTCCAGTCTTTATGCTAAGCTAAACTGCAAGGTACACACACTGTGTATTTCACAGACATAAAAGTGCTATCAATCTTCTTTTAAAACTTTTGGCATTACCACACTTGTATTTCCCAAAAATGTTTAACTATTTGTCTAAAAGCTGTATCAGAAATGGTTTTGTTCAAATAAACTTGATACTTTACAGCAAATGACATCGTTCCCATGTGACAGTCATTAATCAACTTGCCAAAGAGGCAAATGAAAAGGGGCTCTAATACATTTCTTAATTACGGCAGTTTGTTTTCTCAGCCTTCATAATGATTAATTGTTTTGCTCCGACCATCTATCCCCTGTGAGCGGGGCTACACTGCCTGAGGTAGAAAGAGAGGCTGATAAGAATCACCTTCAGAGAGCCACCAGTTTGGACTCCAATCACTGTTCTCCACGGTGAAATTTGTGGACAGATGGACCGTGCACGGTGAGGCTGATAAGTCTGTCAGAACTCCCATCAAAGCAATGCGAGAGAAACAACACTGAAACAAAGATTAATGTGGGCCTCGTCCTCCTAAAATTAGGTGATCAATTAATATTCAATAGAAGTTCCAAATTGTTTTGTGGGTCTGAACGAGCTTCTGAGATTTTATATACTTTTGAGAACATGGTCGTTTTCTAGTGTTTCTACATACTTCCCTACGCATTTGAGACTGCTATAGAAAATCTACATGAAACTGTCTTCTGCTTCTTCTTTTTTTACAAAACAGCTATTAGAATTTTTTTAACTATGCCTTTTGTTTTTGCATTATTTCTATTAAAATAATGCTAATTTGTGATTTTGTGAATTTTCTTTGGCAAGCTTTAAATTACATGGTTATATTCTGGCCTTTGGTAGCTTTAAAATATTCAGCCTGCCTATCACCCTTGTTTTAGATAAACTACACACATACTCCATTGTTAAATCAATGCGGCTATTAAAGAAATTCTGAATGTCACCATTGATAAAAAAAGCTATAACCCAATCCACTTCACAGTCACTTTTATTAAATAGCAGTTTCATATGCATGCACTATACACAGAAAAGATGACACATTCTTGGCTGTTTTTAAAATATTAAACAAAACATGAAACAGCTGTTACCTTCTTTTAAAGTGAAGCCTATTTTATGAAATGAACTGGTTTGAAGTGGATTCAGATGGATGAGCTGCCTGCTATGTAGACCTGATGATCATCACGGATGAATGTATGAAGCGTTCTATGCACTTATGAAGTGTAAATAATCAAATCACATACAGAATTTGTCCATTTTTGAGGTTGGTCTTGGATGTCTTCATCTCTTTGACACTGATTAATGCAAAATTGTCCAAGACAGCAGTTCATGTGCAGAGAGTTTGTTTTCAAAGCACCGCCAGGTGTCCAAACAAGGACGCTTTACTGGTTTTATTCCCGTACATCCTAACCTCGAGAGGTTCATACAGGAAGGAGCTCTGGAGGACTCTCTCCGTAGCAGTACTTTGCTTGAGGGTTTCGGTAGGTGTTTTCATGTTGAACACTCTGCATCAGAGGAAAAAAGAAAAAAATTATAAATTCAAGTATTTATTTGTTAGGACGGAAGTTTAATTTTTGCTGCTTAATAAACATATCGTGAATTTACAAAGAACACGAGTATGAATAGCGCATTTAAATGTTCATGGGAGGTTCATTTTTGAAAGTTAACTAGGTATGTAATAAAATAAAACATTAATTCAACACTGATTTGAGAAATGTGTTAGATGCTGTTATGGAGAGCAACTGACAATAAAATCCAACTTCTGAGTTTTGAAAGCAACTGATATTGGAGAGAGTAAAGGTCAAAGAAAGTGCAGAATGAACGTCAAAATATAATCTTATCTCCAGAGAATCTGTGTATGATATAAAAGTAACATAATAATACTCATAAAGAGAACAACCCAAATGCGTCGCCTCCAATTCTTGGTTAAACGACTGCAATGAGTCATGGTGATGCATTATAGAAAGTTTCGCATATCGTCTATCTAGCATTGACAGCTGGGTGACATGACGACTTTAATTGTCCAGAAACAGGCAGGAGGTGTGGTTGGGTATCTGGGAGACAACCGTTTTGACTAATCACGCAAACAGATCAGTTTTAGACTGATTCAGTGTTTCGAAAGTTATGAACGCAGTCTGCCACAGTGTTGATCGTTTACACTTTTACTTATCTCATAACATACTTGTGAAGAGGTCCTGCACTTGGCCAGACACAGCTCAAAATGATCCTCCACAGCAGTGAAGAGGTTCTGGAAACCTTCAGCGGCACGATTCAGGAAGCGTTCAAGCAGAGGTTGCTGAAAAAGTGTACACAGATAAGAAATTGAGCATGTGTAAAACACACAAGTGCAGATTTTAATCTGTTAAACCTGCTCTTTTTCATCTCTAATTGTCACTGCTGTAAACAAAATTCAAAATAACTATTCAACTTTGAGACATATAATATCTGTATTCTTGCATTTTAGAATATTCTTTCAAAATGTATGCATGTAGTATTACACATGCAACGTGTGGGCAGCATTTTCTGATGACAGTTAAAACCCAAGTCCCTGAACATCCTTGATAAAACAGATTACCTTATCAGGCTGGAGGCAACAAGACACGCAATACTCATAGATGCTACAGCAGCCATTGGCGAGGCAGCTTTTGCAAATGTACTGTCGGCTGCTGGGAGCATTCACATTACAGCAGCCGTTAACCAGCAGGTCTTTTCTCTCGCAGACATAGCCTGTAAAACATTAACACAGATAAGAATAAACACTGATTAAAGGCACCAAAACATGCCCATGGAGCTGTTGTGTTATCATCACTGTATGGTGGTGAGTAACGGCTGCATTACTCACCAAGTTCGTCTGTGAGCAGTGTCTTGCCCTGGATGGAGTTTCTGCACTGAGTGATCTGTCGGCTGCTGTTTCCCAGGTTGAAACGGACTTTCCAGGGGATGCGATGATCTGAATCTCTAACCTCTAAGAGTGTGCGGTCCCGTATGGTCCGCTCCTCCTGCAAAGTTCATACAGTAAAAAGTAAACAGAAAATAAAATGCCATCAAAGAAAAACACAGTTTGACTAGAAATTCACAGAATCGTTTTTCCAGTGATAGTGATGATGCGATACCCAAATATTGGTCATGGCTTCTTTATCACACTTTTATCTGATTCTAGTTTTTATTCTGTTCATAGGCTGTAATCTTTTATTTTTTTATGTGAGTCATTGATTTCGTTCTTTTGTTGCTGTGTTTTTAAGTGTTTCAATGTTATGTATTATGTGTTCTTTGCTTGCTATGAGAAGCACTTTGTAACACAAGCACTTTGTTTTGATAAGTGATACATAAATACAGATATTATTATTTGTATTATTAAAATTAAAACATAATGTACTGTACCCCATTTTCATTGTTAGAGAGGACATGTCACATATTAAACAATCAAAATGTTGCAAAGTTGTATTTTGAATTAGAGCTGAGCCACTAAGATGATTATTAATAAATAAGTAAGTGAAGACTTTTAGCCATCCATGAAAGTAAACTGAATATCTTTAGGTTTTGAATTGTTGATATGACAAAAAACAATTTAAATATGTAATTTTGGACTGGAAATTGTGGAGGCAATTTAACAAAAAACAAAAAACTTTTTTCTGAAATATATCAGCTGGGGCTCTTGGGAGGTATATCGGGTCATCCTCTCCTCTCTACATGTTGAAGTATTCTTGTGTCCTGAAGACCCAAAATTTGTTTCCAATTGCAGTGAGCATGTGCGTGATGAGAGGCATATTGTAAAAAGCACTTTATAATTGTAGCGATTTAACAGTTGTACCTAAGAGTTATTTTCATTATTGATTAATCTGTCTAGTGTCTGTTATTTTTTTTATCGATTCAAGTCCGACCAGTACTCGATTTCGATGCTGATACCGATTTTAAAATATCAAATTGAACTTCCTACAGTGGATCAATAAAGGTACATCTCATCAGCAACTAAAAAATCCCAATATCAATATATAGGATGACTATTAATGTTTTTAACAAATATTTATGACAAAGATATGTAGCAGAGGCAGGATAGCTTGATGCTTAACAAAAGACTTCATTTTCTAAAATAACATCAGTGTACTGAAACAGTGAACTTCTCCTTAATCCAAATTATTATAAATTATCCCAAGCATCTTTTTCTGCATTATTATCTCTAAAAACAAGTATTTTCATATCAGGCGACATATACGCCCATACCGATATATATGTGATGGGCCAAGTGGTCAATATTATCGGACTCTAGAATCAATTACTTGGTTAAATCATAAAATGCCAATAAACAGCTCATGGTGAACAATCAATAATGAAAACTAGCAGGAGAAAAAGAGGCGCTCTAATAATTCAGTGCACTCAGAAGTTAATATAGCAAACAGCTTCTTCCAGTGAGAAAATATCCCATCACAGTTCAGTTTGTTTCCACCTTTTATTAACTAGTCTCCACCAACTCCAAAGATGTTCCACAGTCATTAAATCAGAATCTATCAGATTGAAAATAAGAAATCAAGCAGCTAATCTGCCTGGCCATTTAATGTTTTGTTCAGTTTAATACAGAGCCTTAAAATAGAGCTATAGATTTGTTTCTATACCATTACAATGAAGGTAGCTATCCCTTTAATAGCTCATGTATTAAGTAATTGAAGGCATTATTACAAGTTAATAAGCAGGGCTGCTTGAGGCAATATTGGGTTCATATGATTTTAGCATCAGTCTGAGGTGGAGCCTTGATTTGTCGGGTGATTTCTTGTTTGAGACAAACACAGACATTCTCATCAGGTTATTTTCTGCTGTATAAGCTGGCTTTATATCTGGCTATTCCTCTTTCCATTCTTTGCTAAGCTAGGCCACACTTCTAGAAAAATAAATTACCATATGCTTTAGCGTGGTGTGAGTTTCTGTACCTGTTTGAGTGTGCTGGTGAGAAAGTAGATGAGAGACAGTCCGAAGACTACACCCAGCACCCAGCGCTTTCTCAGTAACCGCCGTAGCACCATCATAGCATGGCTTTCTGGGGGAGATGCCGGTGACAGTGTCAGTCCAAAACATCAAACCTCCACGGGCATCAATTCCCTGAATTACGTTTATGTCAAGAGTGTGTAATAATGTGTGCCAACGTGACTCAAAAACTGGAAAAAAACGAGAAAAACGAGCACTGTCAACTGACGTTAGCTAGCTTAATCTGACAGCATATGTGAGAAAACAGCCACACACGTACCAATAAGTGAGGGTGTGTTATTTTCAGAGTAAAGTCAGCCACGTTAGCTAACCCATGCTGCAGGTTTAACTCTCGCAATTGCGCAAAACGGACAATTACTATAAATATATAGTGTGGACTGAAGCTCGAAACACGTAACTACTGGGCACGAACGCTAACGGCATTTCATCCTAAAAGACTGCTTTGTTAGCCTGCTAGCTAGCTGTCGTTAGCATTAGCTTTCTGTCTTAGACAAGCTATACGCTGATACATAAAGAAGAAATAATATACTATGACGCAGTCTAGTGACGCAGTTTCGTCTGCTCTGAAGAAGACGATTTTGTAATGCACCGCATTACGTCTAGCGAGCAGTGACCATGATATTTATCCAGCGACATCTGCCATCCACCGTAAGCAAAACAAATTTCCAACACGGATGTGGTTTGGCCGGAAGGAGGACGCTGATTGGCAGATAGGCGCCCACGCTGACGTCATACCGGAAGTTTTTCGAGCTGCTGCTGCTGCTGCTGCTGGACCGTCGGTGCATCTCTTGCAGCAACACCAACCTAGCTAACCCTGACAGTAAATATGACAACAGCTGAAGAGCAACTCACTGAACTCATTCAGGTAAAGTCGTCTACACTGTTATGCAGCTTTCTGTCTAACGCGTTGAACGTAAACAAGGCTGAATAGCTGAAGAAACAGGGTGTAAGCCGGGCTGTCTGTCAGTCATACACTGTTGATGTTGATTTGCATCTGCAGGGCCGGGCCATGTGGTGATGAGCGGTATGCCATGCAGAGGAGACACAGCAGCAACACGGATGGCATGCCCTCTGAAAGGTGGGAAGAAAAGCTCTTGGAAGCTTCACAGCTGCTGTTTAAAACCCCTTTTGTCTATATACAAGCCAAATGTAACGTTTCAGCATGGCCCAGACTGTCTACAGACAGTCTGGGGCTGTTTTTCATGGATGTGGTAATGCCCTGCAGCTGATTTGGTCTCGAAGTGCTCCCAACACAAAACCTAAGGGGAAAAGTCAAACCTTATTATTTAACCTGCTACGCTGCAGCAGGTTGTCTTAAAAGGTAAATCTGTGTCCACCGTCTCACTGCAATAATCAAATGTTTGCCTGGAGCCAAAGCAATGTTTAAATGGATTATTAATTCGCCTTCCATTCCCATACACACCCACATATGACAACACAACACAAAATATGATATATTAAAAGAATATGCAATATATGGTATGAAGAATGAAGCATAGCCACCTTCCTGGCTTTCTTTTTCCCCACACAGGAGTCGAAGCCAAACTCTTGGATCAGAGAGCAGCCTGGATGAGGGTGGTGTGTTTGACTGCCTGAAACCCGACTCACCCGCTTCACCCCAGCAGATCTTCTCCGGCCTCGTGGGTGTTCCCTCCAGCTCTGTCTCCTCTGCCCAATTCCAGGCAGCTGGATTAGTCCTGGGCTCTCCCCCTGAAGTTTTTATCCAGATGACTGCATCGTCCAGAGAAGAAGGTGGCCCCCACCGCACAGAGGGTGGACCTTTTCTCCCTCGGCCGCCCCAGCACCACCATCACCACCACCACCACCTTCACCACCACCATCCCCTGCAGCACAGGACCTCCTCTCTGCTCCAGCAGGCGACCACGGCAGCGGCCTCTGAGAGGCACAGCTCCAGGGAGGAGGCCCAGGAAGACCCATCCACCCCGGCCCCTGCACTGTCTGAGCTGAAGGCAGTAGTCACGTGGCTACAGAGGGGCTTCCCCTTCATCCTCATTCTGCTGGCTAAAGTCTGCTTTCAGCATAAGCTGGGTACATGAGCTTATTAAGTAATGGTGTTTAACATGTCATACAACATAGAATCATGAGCAGCATATGTTCCGTTTTATTGATGGTTTTGCACCTTCTCTCCTGCAGGTATTGCTGTGTGTGTGGGCATGGCCAGCACATTCGCCTACGCCAATTCCACGTTTAGGCACCAAGTGTCATTACGGGTAAACAACTAATGTATATTAACTTCCAAGCTGGAACAGGTTTTTGGACAACAAGAGAGCCCTATGACACAGAGAGATAATATATATCAGGCTGTGGATACACAGATGATACTAGTTAATAGGATGAATTAATTGTTGGTTTCATAGGAGTTGTAGTCTATTAGAAAAATATACGGTATCACCAGCCTCATCCTTTTTAAGTTATTGACATGTTTAAAAAACAACCACAGTAACAAAACATCTATTTTGGAAAAAAAAAAATTATAGTAAACAAAGGATTATATTATATATATTCTTTCGCTTGGTGCTCCGTTTATTTCGAAACACTGTCAAATTGAGGATTGTGTTCGAGGATTTAAAAAATGTTAAGGTAATGACATGGTCAAATATGACAATAAACATTCAAAGAGGTAAAGAAAATGTAAGGAAATGTATTGTAATGTCTGTGTGTCTCTTTTATGTCACCAGGAGGAGCGTTCTGTATTTGTTGCTCTGTGGATCGTCATGTTCCTTGCAGGGAATATAGTGTATATCTACTACACATTTAGTAACGAGGAGCTGCACAACAGGTAGGGTACCAGCAGGTATTTAAATATAAGCTGTGTGTTTCTTTGGCTGCCATCTTATGTTTTGGATTTGCTTTATAGTTTTAATTTTTTTCATTCATTTTGTGTTCAAGCCATTTTATTTTTACCTCCATTTCCTAGGGATTGTTCCTGTTCTTGTCTGATCTTGTCCTGTGAGTATTTCATGTTTTTTTGTTACTATTATTTTGTTTCTTACATTATGTTAAACATTTGCCTTGATGTTGCTTGTCACTCTACCAACCCGAGTGAAGACGCCAGACCTCCCTGTGACAACTCATTTTGTTTTTTGTTTTTTTCCTTTTTCTTCTAGTCTCATATTTGCCAAGCCAAACCTCAACAGCTTTGACTTTTTTGATCTGATCTGGGCGGTGGGCATCACTGACTTTGTCCTCAAGTACTTCACCATCGGCTTGAAATGCTTCATCCTCTTTTTGCCCAAAATAATCCTGGCCTTCAAATCCAGGGTAAGAAACCCACTTTTAATTACTCTGACCCTTATTACATCTGCAGAAAATATGACTTTTATTGATTAATTTGACATATTTTCATGGGACACACAGGTTACGCTATACCAATATATTATAACTATAACCTATATCCATACATTTTATCCTTGATTATATGAAGGGCTGAAATGGTTGATCAAGTAGTCATTAGTTTGTTTTTTGTATTTTATTAATCAATTTATATCATAAACCCAAAAAGGAAAAAAACAAAAAAAATGTATCCTCTGCGTTATCTATTTTATATCATTGTAAACTGAACTTCTGTGGGTTTTGGACAGTTGTAGTTCACAACTGGACAATACACAGCTGATTTTATGGAGATTTTAAACTCAAGGATTAAACAACTTTAATAATAGTAATTATATTAATTGATAAAATAATTGTTGTGTGTTTGTCATTGTTATTATGTGCATTTGATTGTTTGCCCAAACTGCAATATATCCTTGCAGCGTTTTGCCCAACCAGTTCATGTATGTTTGTACATTTGATCAGCTGAAAACAAAAATCAAAAAACAAAAACAAATGACGACATAGACCAGCTTTTAATTTAGACCTAAAACCTAATAACTTAAATCAGTTGCATAATGTAATTGTAACTCATGAAGAGGTGAATTTCGATGCCAAAATTGGGGAGAAGAAAACAACAACAATAATCTTTAAAGGTGCAATATGCAACTTCCTTAACAGCCTATAAACAGAAAGAGCTCTTGATACAAGGAATAGCAGTTAGAAAGAGCTATCATGAGTTTTACATATGATTACATTATTGTTTCTAAGCATTAGAGCAAAACAAGCCTGTATTTTGATTAATGGTGGGGTGAGCACAAAAAGATCATAGAAATCCTGCAACTCAAGAATGTAGGACTATATAACAAAAACTGTTACCAGAAAATGTTATATAGTGCACCTTTAATTATTAAAGAAATTCTTATATCAAACACGTGTCATAAAGATATGTGTCATAAAGATGGCAGGACATTTTACAGTTTAACACTTAACCTTATTTAACTTCACTGGGAAATTAATAATTATAAATTACCCCAAGCATCATTTTCTGCATTATGTTCTGTAAAAGAAAAAAATAAATCATATCGGCGATATCAGACAGTTTCTGATAACCTGTCATTGAGTCACAGGAAATTCACAGTCAAAGTTGTGAAACTTGGTTGATGATTTAAATAAAAAAAAATTAAAAAACATTGCTGAACTATGATGAAATACTCCACTGAGTGAAGAAACTGCTGAAGGGTCACAGTGTGAAACTGTTTTGTATTCATAAGGTTTTAAATGGTACTCCTTAGGTGAGCTTGTGCATGTGGGTGTCTGCGTGCGTGGTTAGTCTGGCCCGAGGCAACGGAATATGACTGCAGACACACTCACACACACAAACACAGATATAGACTTTGATTTCCATACAGGTGCCGCTCGTATTCCTGGTGTGTGTGTGTGTTTGTGTGTTGGATGGCAGGAGGAGGAGGAGGAGAGGGTTTACAAAGTATTAGGATTAAATTTTCCACTGATAAACAGACCTGCAGGCCTATCAGAACCACGGCAGCCAGCAACTGAGCTCATTCGCCCTCGAGGGGGTTTGCACGGGTGAGGTCATCCCTCCCTGGAGCTGGACCATTACCTGTAGCCTCCGCTCATACACACATACACACACACACACACACACACAGATATACTACACACAGATGCAGAATTTGACAGCTTTGATGGGACACATGTTGAGTCTTAGGGAATCCTTGATTCTATCATCACATTTACTAGTTCATCGGGCCCAAACGGTGTTCTTTATTCTGAACTCCATGAAGTCACATGATCAGCATGTGTGGTTCATTACTGCATCCGACCATGGATACACTAATGATCCTACATAATCACTGCCATCAGCGCGAGTCTGCACCAGTGATGCACGCATACAGAAGTTCCATGACGGCTTTGTTTAAAAGTCTCAAGGGCTCATATCTACTGCTAATGTATGGATCCTTTTAATTGTGTAACATGACGTGTTTTTGTGTATAAAGTATTTTCATTGTTGTTGTGCAAGAGGTTCTTTTGTCAGAGAGTCTTTTGGCACATGCAGTCTTCCTAATATTGATCTTTAGTTTATTTTTTGCTCTGTTGGTGTTGCTCCACATGTCTGTTCTGTTGGCTTTGAGCAAGATTTAATGTTGAAGACTTCCTCCAGCTGAGGAAAATGTTCAACAGCAGCATGAGTCGCATGTAAAGATTTTTTTTTTAAATAACTGAATATTTTTGATTAACTCAATAATTGTTTCTAAAATGTCATAAAAGAGTGAAAAAATACATTCACAAGCTCTGACATTTCAAGATGACACCTTAAGTCTGTTTGTTAAACCCAAATGAATTACATTTACAACAGTGTAAAACAGAGAAAGGGAACAAATCATGGAACCAGTGAATGTGTGGCATCTTTGCATGCTGAATCACTGAATTGTATCAACAGTTAAAGCAACATTATGTAATCATTATCTGTCTCCTTTTCCCTTTCCAGGTTTATATTGCTGAGTGTGTTCTGTGTAGAATAAGGTGCTCTTATGTTTCCTTTTGTTAAAACTAAAGCCAAATAAGATATCTTTGAAATAATCGATTAGCTGATTAAAGCCTTGCAGCTCTACAGGCGGGTGACACCATTCACATCCTGCTGTTGGTTCCACTGATCAATAATTGGTGGCAGTAAAGCAGCAAAAAATGTAGAAGTGCCCTAAGAAAGGCAGTGAAGAAGAAGACTTTCACCCAGCCAACAATACCGTGATTAAGATCTTTAAAAAAATCAGCAAACATTTTATGAGGAAGGAAAATGCACTCAACACGAGGCCTCACGCATGCATACAGTGTGTTTTGATATGAAACAGTGAATGTGAAGATAACTTACTCATTTCTGAATAAATAAATATAGATGTAATGATAATTACAGATTAAAATGTACAGTTATGTATGTATGTGTGCGGTTGTGGAGTGGATAAAGAGATTGAAGCGAGTGATGAAACCAAGCAGGAAACAACTCAAACAAGGCCTGCAGTGGAGCTCACTCAAACTCTTTGGCTTCTGTCCAAACTTTAGATTTGACAGTTTTTGCGTGGGCGTGATGGGCACTGTGGGATACGAGGCTGAAGGGACAATAAGGAAGATGAATTAGCCACTGGCAGAGGTCTTCCTCCCCTACCAACCTGGCTGCTTGTGGCTCTTTGCTCACAGTCATCAATCTTTGTCAGATAACATCCAGGAAGTCATTATGCAAGCTGGGATGCCACAGGGGCCATCGGGGAATCAAGTCTGCCTCCATTCTGGTTGCCTCTGTTCTTAACCGTCCCCAGTTCACTTAACACACTTTGTGGCAGTGAGGACTTAGGCAGAAGTTCATTTCTGTGATTTTTTTAGGAGAAGGGAGGTCCATTTAAAGGCAGCTATCAAGCCCCCGTAGGGTTGGGTTTAATGTGGGCACTGGGTAGCAGGTGGAAAGAGCCGCTGCCAGTTTCCCTTGCAGTGTGGGGAAATTGCCTGTACTGCTGTGAAACTGCGGAGCTCTGGACAGCAGCCATGTTTGGGCTGGAGGCATGCTGTTTTAAGCTTTTAATACCGCACTGCTCTTCACTAGATAGAAGAGTGCCCCGAAGCTGTTGATCTCTTTCTGCTTTTTGGACAGTTTGTGAGAGGATCAAAGAAAGAATACATATTGTCGCAATTCAGTGTTTTTCATTCGGTTAAAACTTGGGCTAAGACTGCTGAAGTCCCTTTTTCTTTAGTTGTTTTGTCTTTAAAAAACACTGTCATTCTAAAAAACACAATATTAAGTGGGCACATTCACGGTCACAGTCACCGTCACCTAGTTATGGACACAAAGTTTCAGTGACTCATTTAAAAAGGGCTCCTCACCTATTATAGTTTGTAATGCTGTGTTTTTCCAGGGCAAGTTCTACCTGCTGATCGAGGAGCTGAGCCAGCTGTTTCGGGCCCTGGTGCCCATCCAGCTGTGGTACAAGTACATCATGGGAGAAGACCCCTCCAACAGTTACTTCCTGGGAGCCACACTCATCATCATCTACAGCCTTTGCAAGGTAACCAGGGCTGTATATAATAACCTAGATCATGATATTGTTGCCAGTAGAGGTTTAGTGCAGGCTTCTAAAGTAGGTTTTGATGGTGGTGCTAGACAAACGGTCATGGGGCCAATCAGGTTCATACAATTACTGTAGTTTTGGGACATGAATGGTTTCAGCACGTTTCATAGCAATCCTATTTTTGAGAGATTTATGGTTTATATAATAATGTATACGAGATATTGTGTGTGTGCAGTTAACATTTCGGCACCTGGGTGGCATAGAGGAGAAGTCCATGAGTCAGTGAAATTGATTAGGGTTCACCTTCTCATGGAGCAGGAATGCATGCAGAAAGTATAATGGCAATTGTGTTAGTCATGCTAGCGGCGTGGCTATAATAATGGCAGTAACAGCCCCTTGGATACACCCTGAAAATGTTTGAGAACAGCTATTGGATGGATTCCCGTCAAAAAATTGTACAGACATTTATGGCGCCCAGAGGATGAAGCCTTATGACTTTGTTGATCCCCTGAGATTTGCTGTTGGTTTAAAACCATTCAACTATTGTATGGACTGCCATGGCATTTGGTACATGTCCCTCTCAGGATGAATTATAATGACTTTTTACAATTCATTTGTGCAATATTTTGGTTTATTATCAGACAGCTTAACAACCATTCACACCTGGGCTCACCTAGCCCTAGCAACCCACATGAAGGCGGGTTAAGTCAACGACCCACAAGTGGCCCTTACAACTCTGAAACTCAGAGCTCACACGTGTCCTTAACGACTCTGTAAGGACACTCCCACACAGAGTTTAAAGCCTGCAACTCCCCTCCAGTTAGTTAGAACTGAAGAAGCCTCTTGGATGAGAGGTGAAACGTCTTCAAGAAACTGAAACACGTCCAGCTGCCTACGATACAGCACTTAGAATTACCATGACCTGGATGACTGAGAACCTTCATCAACATGTTTATTACCAGACATTGTCAATGTTATCATGCTAACACAAATAAACTAAGATGGTGAAGATGGTTATCATCATATCTGCTAAACATTATTACATTAGTATTGTTGGCCATGGCATTTAGCTCAAACCACCAGTGTTAAATAGGGCTTCACAGGGCTGTTACTATGGCTGTAGACTATTACTCATGTTCTTGTGCAATGTAAAAAAATGTTTCATCAGGGAAGTTTCAATTCATCTGTTGGGGATCCTGAGTATCTGCAAGGTTTATGGAAATCCAGCTATTAGTTTTTCAGATAAGTACTGCACCCTCTCAGCCACTTTTTGTAAAGCTGTAGGAGGTGCTCAAGGAAACAAACTGAGTCAGTCACTGAGCAGTAAATAAGATAACTTAGACTTCGGGAGAAAGCAATTTTTACAGTCATGAGTCATTTTGTGGTCAGGATATCAAATGGGAACCTGCATAATAATAAGTGAAACTAAGTGGAACTTGAATGAAACTCTCATTGAGGCAATGGTGAATAACGTACGCAGTGAGGTTGTCACTGTCATGTGTTGTGTAGCGTGTGTTGACAATTATAGTCCAGGCTTCTTTTAATACACCAGTGATTCACCGGATGCAGTTTGTAATGTTGGACTTGTCTTAGTGGACTGAGCAATAGCTGTTGTTTGTAGAGAAAAGGTTAAACTACAGGTGTAGATAAGAAATGGTCCAATTCTTTACATTTTTGTTGATTTCTCAGAGAATAATGCATGGATCAGGTGTATTTAGGTGTGATGTATCTTTGAGTGAGTAAAATTAACCCAAATGAAATTCTGGATCTAGCTTTCTAGTTTTCTTGGGTAATTTGATTTAGGAAGGGTTTTTTTCAGGAGAATAAGGGTGTGTGTGCTACGGTGCAGTCTGGGTTTTCCAGGATCACAACATATTAGCAGTGTGACAATGTTACTGAATGCTGATGCCATTATGTGCATCAGTTTGTTGATTCACTCTAGTCACGCTGTTGTGTAACACATGGCAACAGTTGCATAACGTATAGAGATTGGGTCTTGAGAGGAAAAGCTTAGCAGTTTGGAGACTGAGACCAGGAAGCTGCAAGTGGAGGAAGTCGTAATTTTCCAGTTGTAGCTTTAACGTAAACGGAACAGAGTACACATGAATTCCTAGACATTTGGAATATGTTGCCACTAAAAGTGAGCTTGTGTTCTTCAGACGAAGTGCTATCTTAAAAAAATATATGCTTTATTCTATTTCTAGGGATGTCATTGTCAGTCAGTTGGTCTGTCTGTCAGTCGCTTGGAGTTGTCCACCACTTGATTGTCATAATATTTTATACCAACATTCATGGTCCCCAGAGGTTGAATCCATACTACATAATGACCTTTCCTCTAGCACCACCATGAGGTTGACATTTGTGGTTTTGAACAAAATGTCTCAACAACGTCTGGATGGATTTCTGTGACATCTGTTACAGTTGTTCATCATGTTCCCCTCAGGATGAACTGTAATCAATCTGATGGTCCCCTGCGTTTTCACCTAGCTCAATCATTGAATCTGAAGTGTATAATACTTATCTGAAAAACTACATTCCCATTTGCCTCAGCTGAACTGTGTGTGTAAAGCTAATTAGCAAATGCTGGCATTCTATACTAAGATGATAAACATTTAGCAAGTTAGCATTGGCAGTATGAGGCTAGCATTTTACCCAAAGCATGGCTGTAGACTCTTAGGGTTGTTGACAAACATTTAGGTAAGAGTAAAAGACAGCCAGATTAGCTCAAACAGGAAAGCTTGTTGACAGTTGAAACAGAACATGGTGGCCATCTTCCTCTGACATCACACTCAGGGTGAGGAGTTCAAATGGTGTAAATTAAATTAAGTACCACACATATCTTGAAGACATTTGTCTAAACCTGGTGGTGAAACACATGGTGTAATCAAACAGTAATGCTAATTAAGAAGTTGCTGAGTGCTAGCATCAGCCAACGAGTTACCAAATATGTTGTTTTACCTTGGAATATGGCCGATTGTGCCCCCAGATTTTCAATATCCATTGTCTTTTCAGTTGCTGATCAATTGGGAAGCTGTATATGACAACAATTTGTCAGATTACCCACGTTTATACGACAACAGAGCAGAACAGAGCAGTATCACATTATCCCAGCATTTAAGTTTCCCACCCTTTGTGTGAATTGGAGGAAAATGGCCGCCATGTGATATTGTATATTGCAATTCTCAAAACAAAAACTGATTGTGCTTCATCTTTACTGTTTTGCAGTCCTTTGACATCTGTGGACGTGTGTCTGCCATACGCAAGGCCTTGGTCATGCTCTGCAGCTCCCAGGTCAGATTCAGACTAACTTTTGTCACAGAAATTGAGTCATGTTGAACTTTGTGTTTTTGCATTGAGAATATAGAAGAGTATCATCCTTGAAATTTCACTCTTTTTTTTTGTCTCATCTAGAGTTATGGAGTGAGGGCAGGCAGTCAACAGTGCAGCGAGGCGGGCGATGTCTGTGCCATTTGTCAGGCTGATTTCAGAGACCCCATAGCCCTTCTCTGTCAGGTAAGGTTTCAGTAAGCTAATAAGAAGAAGGTTAAGAAATTAATATATTGATTAAAAGCAATCAAATTTAGTAGTAGCATTTTACTGCCCTCTGTGGTTGAAAGTTCTGTCAACCACAGAGTCACAAAATCTGCTAAACCTCTGACCTTAGCCATCATCACTGATGGGTGTAGTCTGGTGTGATCAGAAGTGTGTTGAGCTAGACCTGTGACCTAACAGTGATGTCACAGTCAGCCATCAACTACTAATCCCTGACCATCGTAACATCGTGATTTAAAAGGCTTCCCACCAGACAGCACAATTAAAAGACGTGTTCCCTCAGAGTTGCTGTAGGGAGAAAGTTGTTGTTTGTAATATGTGTGAAGAGGAAATGAAAAGAAGTATGTTGTTGCTCAGTGCACTAACATTATGTCTCCATGTCCCGTTTATTATTTTTTTATTAAATCAGCTCCATTAGGCGGAGCTGGTTTAATAGTTACGGACATGTGGTGCGGAGACAAGGGCGCTTTTAGACCTGGCACAGGCCTGTATGTCGCTGGTAACGGGAGATAGTTTCCTCTGCAGGGTGAGACAGTTGGAGATTCATGTCAGAACAACGATGGGAAACAGCGGTGGCTTCAGTGGTGACACGCAACTGCTGCCTTACGACAACGCTGAGGGGACACGCTGACTCACATTAATAAACAATGATGTCATCGTCCATCACAATGTTCCACTGTAGACATCATCGTATGCCAATTCAGCAGACATCGCCCAACCCTAGTCACAGTGTTCTGATACACCCTCAAGTACATTCATTGTCACTGCAGCCAGGTGAGGGGATAATTTACTAGAAGTTTTCAGCTGGTGTTAAGTTGCTCTTTAAAGGCGCAATGTGTAAGAATTTTGGTTTAAAATGTTCAAAAATGAACCGGTATTATCAACAGAATGTGGATAAATAATAGGTGTGACGTTATGTAGAATATGTGTATGTATAGTGTTGTAAAGGATTAAAGTTAGCATGCTAACCAGCTAGCCCATAGCCAGTTTGTACTGGAAGAAGTGATAGACCAATAGAAAACAACACCAACCCAGTCCAGACATAGTCAGCAAATAGCGGTTACTCTGGTGATATGCTGCCCCCTATTTGTTTGGAGTATGAATGCAACAGGGGGCCAATTCTCACATATTGCACTTTTAAGTATACATGTGAAAGTAAACAATCATTTAAACAACTGCGTACTTGCGTTTCCTTTTGTATAATACTACTATTATTATTTGATAAAGTAAGTGGTGGGTCAAAGGTACGTATCAGTCAATGAACAGTGCTCGTAGCTGCAGGGTGGATCCAACCCTTGAATTGTTTACCACACATTTAAGACATGTTAGCTGTGCTACTTCTCTCCTACGAAGATGAAGCTGTACGTGTACATTATGTTCCTCTGCAGCACGTCTTCTGCGAGGAGTGTCTGTGTTTGTGGTTCGACCGGGAGAGGACATGCCCGCTGTGTCGCTCTACTGTCATTGAGACCCTGCGATGCTGGAAGGACGGCACCACCTCGGCTCACTTCCAGATCTACTGAGCGCTGACAACATATCATATGCACCCGGAAAGATGTGCTGGTGCTGTAATGCAAGTTAGACAATATCTGTGTCATCTTTCTCTGTTTATCTTAGCAACGCACCTCTATAAATCAACACATCAAATGTACTTAAGAATTGTGTAAATCGCATTATTTTCAGTGTGGACACATGAAGCTGGCGGTAGAGGCCACATGCACAAACCAAATTATCAACATGGTATCACTTAAAAGACACAAGCTGGACTATTAGTTTTTCACTTGGACTGTCGTCATGCAGTTATGGCAAAAGTCACATTTTGTGTACATGTAGATTTAGCCACTGTTGTGAACTGTGAACAACATTTTATTTTACACTGAACACATGTTAAAGAATGTTACTTTGATTTAATGTGGTGATAATGTAAGTAATCACAGCATTAGCACTCTATTCGGGGTCAATTTGCTGCAATTTTTTTGTATTCTTTAGGTATGTCATGTCTGTATATTTATATCAATTCAAACAATAACTGATGTTGCGATTTACTTTTAAGTTTTCTGATATTTATTTGAAAATGGGATAGTCACCCTTTTGAACAAAGAAAATGTCTCAGAATGATTGTAGAAAATCAGTGCAAACATTTGTGCTGTCTGTAGGTTAATTAAGGTTATTTAGATATTGAGTAATGAATGTTAAGTTGTGTGTAACATTTAATTAGCCAGCCTTTAAACAGTAAATAGTGCAACTGTTTATGGCATCATAACATTTTGTAGATTTGTATCAAGTGTTGTGCATTTAAATAATGGACAGTGGGAGCTCATGTCTGAAAATCGGCCATGTTGCAAACTGCAATTCATTGTTATTTTAGTGAATATAGTTAATATGAATCATTTCCTTTTAATCGGTCGTTTGGTTGCATAATAGAAGGTGTGACTTGAATGCTGAATGCACTGCAGTGCAGATGATTTCCATTTAAAAATAAAGCACTTTAGCTCACTTTATGGAGCGTATTTCTTCTTGTTACAGTGACACCCGCGGATCATTTATTTCAGAAAGATTTTATTATTTTAACTGCTAAAAATCCATATGAAATAGTCAAGTATAAATAGCACACACTTTATAAAAGACAGTTTCAGTAATTCTGCTCACATTACACGTGATATATCGGAGAAAGCTTATTTCCAGAAATCACAGACAGCATTAACAGCTTCCTATGCACAGGTCCTGTATCTTGTTTATGATAAAAAGCCACTGAACACTGCCTGCGAAAGATAATGCTAAAGCACAGGAGAATGTGTAAACATCATCTAAACACTGTAGAAAACATCTATAAAAACATTCATCCTCTCATTATTGACATGTGTACACGTACAGTATAGCTTATGTAAAAAAAAGTACAGTGCATTATGAAGCTCACAAACAGGTCTTTTTCAGTGCATTTTTCAGGATTGCTGCACTATTTGTAGCCTTAGATGCATTTTGACTAATCAGTTTAACTCCTTTGCATGCACTCGCACAGTGGGAGCTGAAAATGCAAGGGAGTCCTATTAGTAAGCTTTTCCCTCCACTCTACCAGGGGAGGATTACATCACCGTTTTGTTACTGGGATGACTGAATCGGAGAGTCACGCAGGGGGCAGGACGTGCAACCGACTGACTGCAGGGCTGCTGGGGTTCAGCGTGTCGGCTCGGTATGAAACTCAAAGTGCATCCACATCGGGCCTGAGTGAGTCTTCATGAAACATTCTGGTCAGACACAAAGTCCCGAACTTAAAACACACATTTAACCCCGCTTCCTCCTCCTCTTCTGTCGGACACACCTTCTCCTGGACCGCATCCTCCTGCATCTCTTGCTGCTAGTGCAAATGATGTGAGCCCGTTCCACATGCGGGGTCCTGAAGGCACCATCTGCACAAGACAGAATATATGCACTTAATTTACATGAAGTCACATAAAATAAATGTTTGTACAATAAATAAATAAATAAATAAATAAATAAAACCTAGCTGTGAAGACAAATAGGCTACATCTGTTTCTTCATGTTGTTATTAATGCGCATTTAGTATCTAGAATACACACTTTTTTCAACCAGCAAGATGTAACACTCTTCCAACAGGAACCTGGAAAAAATGACCACATTAACAGATCAGAAGGAGACGCAAATCTAGGATGGTTTAATATAAAGATATAATAAATAAATAAAGTATGAAATCCACAAGCAAGCCAATTTAAATCATGTCCTTTTACTCATGAAATCAGAATCAAACCCGTTCAGGATTTACATTTAATGTGCGACCACAAGACCAGACAAGCATCTTCCTCTGATATACACTTTTATGTTTGGCGTCAGATTTAACTGAAAAGTGTTTTTGGTTGACAAAACCACACGAGGTTGAATGTGTGAACGACTAGATGCCGGATTAATGTAAAATAAAAGCAATTAAAACCACCTGTTTTGTATGCCAAGAAGGTGTTTAACCATCTAAATCTATTTAGCACCTGGTGGTTCACGTCAAAAGCTGTCAGTGTTGTGTGGTGGATACATTTCCAAACTTTTAAGGGGATTTAATATTCATCTTTGCACATTTACACACAACGGAAACTAGAAGAAGTAGAAGTTTTCTCGGCGCAAGAACTGAAGAGAAAACTGTCTGAAGGGCCTCACAACTTTACTTTACCGCCATTAACCTCCTGCAGCCAGGTGTTCACACACACCTGGCTGCAGACTTCTTTTTGTCTGTAACAAGTGTCCACGCACATTAACGCCTTTACAGAAACAGATGTTTGCTCACACCTGCGTTATGTCTTCCTCGGTCGTAGTTTACTCAATTTAAAAACTGCGCAGGTGACGTGACGCAGGCTGTTTACTCACCTGTTGCTGGCGTTGCCGCCTCGCGCCCTACAGGTGTCGCCTCGCGACGACCAGCACGAGCACGGTGAAGTGTATCGCGGTGCGCAGGAGGCTCTTCAGGTGGCCTCGCCCGCTCACCAGCGCAGTCCCTCTGTCCCCGCAGACGAACCGGCTCTCGGTCTCACCGGCCGCCCAGCTCTTCTCCAGCTGGTCCCCGATCGTCCGCAGGCGCGACGCGAGCAGCTGAGCCACGGAGCACGGCGAGGGTCGGCGGCCGCTGCAGGTGGAGTCACCGGGCCGGAGCAAAGGCTGGTCTATCGGCAGCCAGCACATCTTCTCTGACAGAGGAACCAGTCTTCTCTCTTTAAGTCTTGGAGATAAATGACCCTCCTTCTCCTCTCTCATCAAACCTTTACCGTGTTTGCGCCCCCCTTTCTCTCCCCTTCTCTCTCCCTCTCTCTCTCTCTCTCTACTGTATTATTCATGACAGTGTCACATGGTGAGGGGTTTACATCATCTTTTCCCAAAAGAGAGATGCAGTGGTTAACTCCTGAATCTCTCCTGTCTGGTTTGATCTGAGGAGTCTTTTGTTATTGGTTGTTCTGGGACATTGTGTTCTCTTGTCTTATTTTTCAAATGGAAAAGATGCGTTGTGTATTATTTTCAAATATGACCATCATGCTGCCATGGGATATGCAATATTTGCATTTAAGTTCAGTAGAATTGCCGGTTGTGGCCACAGTGACGTATATTATTCCCGAGAACTGCCGCTTCTATAATAAAAATGCGGAATTAAAAACTCCCGGAACTTTTGTGCAGCGGCGCCTTGTCCCTCCTCGGTCTGTTTATAGAGAAGGACATGTGCTTGTTTTGCGTCGGTGTCTAGCTGGGGCTTCCCTCAACTGGTCTTTAAAACTAACACATTGACACGACACCTCTCTGTAACACTGTAAAGTATGTTTTGTCAGCGATGATAGAGAAATATGGCCGGGGAAGAACTCGCTGCGTTCAGGGAGCGTTGGAAACAAGAATTAACGACTAAAACAGATGAGCAGCGACCTGTTTGTGCTCCTTCTCATTCGGGGGGTTCCTCAGGCCAGAGAGGCTCGAAAAATAGGTATTTTGAAGACTCGAAACAAAATCTAAACAGGGCCTGTAATCCCTCAATACCAGAGGGGGCTTGCACTGAGGACGAAGCATGTGTTGCTGCAAGAGGAGAAGGAGGTAAAGCTGCAGCAGAGTCAGAGGATCAGCCCGAGTATGTGGCCATTGCACATAGTTTGCTGGATGGGAGGACCAGCCCCCTGCTGGAGAGGATCCAGGAGGAGAGGACCAGGAGAAAGAGGCAGTATAACAGCATGACCAATGTCTGCAGTACATCCCTGCAGCAGCAGCATCCTAAGAGAAAAGTCAAGAAGGACGTGAAGCTGCTGGATCAGCTCATTCATGATCTGGTATGAGGACGGTGATAACAAAAATGAGGCTGATGTTGAGGATGGTGGTTGAACAGTATAACAAGTCTGTTTCCATTTTTTCTTTTGCAGAATGAAGTCAATGACATTCCCTTCTTTGATGTTGAGTTACCGTACGAGTTAGCCTTGAATATATTCCAATACCTCAACTGTACAGAGCTGGGCCGATGTGCACAGGTAAGCTGCTATTGTACAACTATTCTTGGCAACAGCTTTACATCACATACAAGAATGAGCCTCAAATGGACAGGTAATGCAAGCATGATTTCAAAAAAGTTGGGTGATCGTGAACATATGATTACCAGCTACGGTAAGCAGGGCAGAGGGGTTGTCATTGTTTAATACACACTGACATCTGCAAGATCATGCGAAGGGTGAGTTACACATTATTTTGAGCTGGTACAAACAGCATCTCAGAGGAAAACAAGAGCAATTCAGGCCATCCCACCTTGTCCCATCTTGTCCTGTCCTTGGACACGGAATAGTAAAACTGAGGGTTTCTTCACATTTCTGTGTGGTCATTTTGACAAAGTACTTGACCAGCATGGCCAGTGTTGTGAAAGACTGCATAAGATACAGGAATTTCCATTTATACAGACAGACACAAGACAGACAGACCATCATGCCTTGTCGATCCCACAAGTGAAATTGTTATGTCACAGCAGCATCATCTACAAATCATTTTTAACAACAAAAGATTTTTTTTAAAAATGGTAATACTGTATACTGTATAATGGTGAAAGGTAAGAATGATTTCCTGAACCGTTCTCTGTGTCAGTGGAACTGAGTGAGTCTTTTGGAAATTGAGCTCTGTTGTCTTCTTGAGCAGTTTGTTCAGAGACCTTCTGATTCAAACATCAATCCTTCTTCAGTCTGGTTTGCTATTCCTTTTTGACATGTGCTCTGAAAATAGAACAAAGACAATATATTCAAAGTTTTACCTCATTAACTTCATTGATTTCTATACATACAACCTGTTTCTGAATTAGATGGTAGCAACGTGTTCAAAATAAAAGTTGGGACAGGTACAACCACAGACTGGGAAAGTTGTGGAATGTTCCAAAAACACCTGTTTGGAACATCCCACAGGTAAACAGGTTCATTGGCAACAGGTGATAGTATCGTGATCGGGTATGAAATGGGCGTCCTCAAAAGTCATTCACAAGTAAGGATGAGGTGAGGTTCACCACTTTGTGAACACAT
This sequence comes from Pagrus major, assembly GCF_040436345.1. NCBI lineage: Eukaryota > Metazoa > Chordata > Actinopteri > Spariformes > Sparidae > Pagrus > Pagrus major. Next base: position 20,298,019 of record NC_133219.1, read on the forward strand.
GATTGTATAAACGATATTACATTATTATTATAGGTGTTTGCAAACATTTGCATCCTGTTTTTATTTACGTTTTACGAACTTTTTTTGGAATCAGGATTGTATTAATTTTTTGTATATGGACCGTCTGAAGAAACCGCAAAGATTTCATTACAGTTGGAAAGATAAATCTGTTGGCTCATGATATGAAGAATACAATAGAGACAAAACAAACAAACAAAAAACAATGCAACACTAAGATTAATGTTCTTTGATTATAAATATAATTAAATATCATTATAATCAAATATAATTATCACTATTTTCTTTTGAAATATTGGACAGTTTCACAGAATCAGTCCTGTAACAATCATTCATATGAAGTCTGGGGTGGAAAAATCACAATTTGATAATTAAACAGCGAACATAAACTTGTGCACCCTTTAAGCCAAGGCTACAAATGTTTAATTTAACTCTGAGGCATCACAAATAAAAAAAAGGTTAGGTATAGTTTCGGTGGGGGTAGGGTATGAGCTAGCCTGCAGCTTGGAGGCATGGAGCAAAACAAGAAATCTCCCTCTGAAGATAAAAGTTAAAATTCATAAAATCCAGCAAACTTGCCCTCTTGTGCCCTTCCTGTAAACTGTATGGCCGTGAAGAACACTTTTCCCAACATGCAGGATTGCTTTGGGCAGCTTTAATACCTTATGTGACTTAAATTACTATAGATTAGTAAATGACATCTTCCGTGGCCGACCTACACCACATGGTGCACAGGGTCCATCTGGCAGTCAGCCGGGCTCATTAAGCACAAATAAATCAAGTGATGCAAGCCTGTAATATATGCTGACTCAATCCACCGTCACACTGTCCAATCTCCTCCCAGGTGAGCAGGGCATGGAGAGTCCTCGCTGAGGACGACGTCCTGTGGTTCAAGATGTGCACGGGGGAGGGTTATCATCAGGATGCCAGCGTGTCCGACTCCCCCTGCTGGAAGAGCACGCTGCGAGACTGCAGGAACTCGGCCAAAGCGGTGTGCTCCAACTGGAAGGTGGGCTCGGGCTGTTCCACTGTGGTGAATCAGAATCACTGTTTGTTTTTCCACGCAGATTTAAAGCCCACGCATGAGTTAGTCTGCAGAAAGCAGTGTATAATCTACAGTATTTTACAGTGTTTTGTATTTTAATGTTGTATGTATAATTTTAATAATAAAATATAATAAACACCATTCAAGATGGGATTTAACATAATGGGAGGCTCTGATGGGAAAGTTCTCCTCTGGTTTTAATTTTAGATAAAATATAACAAAGATTTTGAAAGTCTTCATCTTCTGTGATGTGATTTATAGTTAAATTACAGTTCTGCTCTTGTAACATAATATATTTGTGTTATGGACGGAGCAGTGTGTGTTTTCAGCTCTGTAATATTCTCTCTCTAGAACCGAGTGGGTTCCATCAGCCAGCTGCAGTTCGAGCTGGGGAAGGTGCTGTGTGACGTCAGCTCCTGTGACAACTTCGTCCTGGCCGGGTGAGTTCAAGGACTCCCGACATGCTTCTGACATCTGATGTGCATTAACATTAGCTGCAACTCCCACTGCTCGTATACTCTGAATTAATCTGCTGTTCTTGTGTACCCTGTCACTCTTGGTTATAAATCTTGTGATTTATGACTGGATGTTTCATTAGAAATATATCACATTTAGACAGATTGTGTTACGTAACACTGACAGATACAATGAAATGGTGATTGACAACCAAAACTCATTGTAACCAGTCTTCTGCCATTGACTACAGAGCAGGTAGTCGACAGGGGTATACTCGGGATCTAACAACCTTTAACAAAGATTCAAAGGAAAAAAATGTACAAAAGTCCTTCTACATTTTTATCCTCCTGAGGCATAAAATATGCAAATCTCTGTTTTTAAGTTTCAGCATTCCTTTTGAAATTATGTGTATATTTAAACCTTTAAACATCTTCAACTGATTTCAGATCTGACAGTCTACAGTGTAAATAAATGACAGTGTTAGCAAAAATGTACGCCTTGTGTTAGTTATGATTGATCAGATTTAGTAAACAATGCGGTTCAGTTTTTGCATATTTTTACACCTGTAGCTTTTTATACCTCCTTGTTGGTGAGTAAATGTGTAAATTGCAGCTGAACTAAACAAACTTTACCCTGAAACAACTGTGGTGAGGCAGTGATAGATTGTGAGGGCCCACAGGAGCCTGATAGACTGCCCACAAGGAGATGTGCAACGTCTCCAGGGAGCGGTGTGATTAGATTCCCCTCGGTCCTGCTGTGTCTCACTGGGAGAAGACGGTGTGTTTGTATCTTCACAGATGGGCAGATTCAGGACACACAGTACCAAAACAGTGTAGACATGAAATAAATCACTGCAAACATGCTATTAAATCTTTCTTTTGATACCCTCTTTGTCAGCAATTTTACAGCCTCAATACTTTCCCCATTATCGGTACTTCAAGGGTCATTAAGCTAAGTGAAAGTACTTGAATTTGTTGAGCTAAAAGAATCAATGATGATTCAATTGCATCCAAAAAAATCTTTCTCTAAAACCAATAGAATGAGATTTGTCACTTGAAAGGCAACCGGAGACATTGCCTCATTAACCCAACAACTCTTGGAGTCACACAGTGACATAAAGGCCAAGTCTGTTGATTCTTCCTCGCATGAAGATCGCAGTAATGTGTGCACAAAGTTTCCCGCACATAAAAGTTTCAACAGAAGTACTTGGATGAGATTCAGCATCATCATCCTGTTCTTCGCTGGCACTGAGGTGATGTACCAATTAAGCGAAAGTGTGTAATCCTATTGTTTACTTCCTGCCAAAACCCTGCGATGCCAGTCACACACACACATACGGACGCACACATGTACACCCTCTGTCACACTTGCTGTCACTGTGTCACTCGCGGTGGCTGTGAGGCGGATACTTGCTCAGACATGATGGTATCTGTGGAGGTGGTAACGCTGGCAGTTTGTTGTCTCCCAGAGTGAGAGCTCGTCGACTCGGGCGTAGAGCGAACAGAACAGAAGCCTGTTGAGTGGCAGGGGGTGACTGTATTCTTACTTGAGGAGGGGAGATACAGGCGGGGAAAGAAACACACACAGGTTGAGGGTGAGGTCACATCCCTGGCTGTTTAATTTTGAACTTTTACGTTGTGTAGTATTAAAGACGCATATGTCATTAACACAACAAGTTATGAGATGTGTGTGATTGATGCAGACCTCTGTTGACCTCGACACTGCTGTGAGCCAGTGGTTAGATTTGTCTGGTTGCCTTCAGGCATAGAAACAGCCCTCTCTGTGGCACAGTCATGTAGACAGAGGAAAAATTAAAGGCCAGTGAAGCAGTCACTGTTGCTTTGTTATTATTTTAAAGAGGGAGGGAAAAAATCTTTGTGTGAAGTAAAGGCTGCAACTAACAATTAATTTCATTAATGTTTAATCTGCTTATTGTTTTCTCTGTTTGTTGAGCAACATTATATAGAAATTGGCATTTTGCTCAATTTGTTGTAAATACAAATCTCAGGTCTGTAACAGTTTGTCAGACTTAATGTAGGTGCTAACTACAAACAGAACTCATTACGTCATAACAATGTTATGTGTTGAAAACTTGTATGTTGAAGTAAACATGTATGTAACTCTGTGATCCTACCCTCTGACTGAAGATACATAGTGCAGAAACAAGTGATGGGGGGCCAGAGTGGCTGAGACAGAGACACCATTCACCCTGTTACAAGACACTGTACCATCAAAATGTAGTGTGGCTTTAATTGTTCTGTCCAAAAAATGTCAGAAAATACCAAACATCACAGTTTTCCAGAGGCCAAGATGACCTCTTAAAATGTCTTATTTTGTCCAACAAACAGTGCAAAACTCAAAGATCTTCACATTATGATCACATATTACAGAGAAAAGCGACAAATCCTCACACTAATGAAGCTGGAACAAGAAAATGTTGGCTCAAACAATTATCACGTCATCATTAATCATCATTAGTTGTCAGTCGACTACTCAATTAATTAATAGTTTCAGCTCTTAACATGCACCCACCTGATTTTTCAGGAAAGTTTGAAAAAACACTGGTACATTTACTGGTTTATGTGCTAGAAACAGCAAATTGTAGATTAATTAGTTTGTGTTTGTGTTTTGTCAACAGAAATTTTACAACAGATTTAAAAAGGGATGTCCAAGTGATTAATTATGCCCACATTTGCTGGTTGCACCTTCCCTAATATGAGAATTTGGGATTCACTTTTAAATTGCATATCTTTAAAGGGGCACCATGTGTTTTTGGAGAAGAAATTCAAACTCAGAATTTTAATATTTACAATATTAATGATAGGTAATATAGGTAATGATACAAACTCAGAAATATAATTTTTTTCCATAACTGAATAAACCAGCTGTTCTCAGAGGAAAATAAGGTCCTGAGAACACTGTTTGAAGCTAGGAAGGTGGCAGGGTCCGCCAAATACAAACAGTATGAAATTGTGTTAAGAGTTTATTTTATTTAGTTTTTTTAGGCATAAAAAAATCAGTCACTGCAGATCTTTCTCTTCTGATTAAAATCTCTCTGTGAGGGAGTCAATGGGTTCATACATTCAGAGTTTTTTATAACTGCGTAGGAGACTTCTAGCAAGGGCACCAGTCGGATAAACCAGTAAGGGGTGAAATGTTCAGCATTGTTCCGCCCAAACAACACCCCTGTAATCCTCGAAAGATCATGATGTAACGATTTCAGGAAACAAACTAACAACAAGTCAGAGTGAGGAAAGTGAGGAGAGTGTGAGAGGGGAAATGATTCAGTGGTGAGAGGGTGACGTCAGGTATTCTCGGAGAGACAAACTTCTCAGCCTGTGATGGAAAATGGGCAACGATCCTGCTGTTACATTCGTCTGCCTTTTTGTTAGAAACCTAAATATTTGAGTTGTGTATGATTAGTGTGCTTGTTTTGTATTTCAGGTACACGTCTGGTGATGTGAGGCTGTGGGATACGCTGCACTGGGACTCAACGTCCTCTTACCTGAAGACTAACAGCCTGTCAGCTAACTCTGAGCCCAGACCTTATGTTAGCCACGTCCAGGTCAACGTCACAGTGGCTGCTGCTGCTTATGAAGATGGTGAGTGTGTGCATTTCTGTTTATGCAGCGTGATCCTGTGGTCACATACAGAAATATATTCATTCAAGTACACAGCTTAGCCTCCTTCCTCAGTTGTCAAGTTGTTACATTTTTCACTCTCTTGGCTGAAGGCTGTGTGGACCTGTGGAGCACAGAGACAGGTGGAGAGCCCATCCACCACTACCAGAGCCCAGGGAGGATCCAAGCCCTGGCTCTGAGCCCCGACAGCCCCGTCCTGGGCACTGCTGCCGGGCCCGACATTCGACTGAACTGTGCAGACGATCGGGGCTACTGGAGGACACTTTGCCAGGCTCAGCTACCCAAGATTGTAAGTTAGATTCCCTACAGATATGAAATGCTCCATACTGATGTGTTATTGTGTTAATTAACAGGTTGTGCTTCACACATTTTCAGATTTATATCAGTGTAAATTGAATGTCTTTGGGTTTTGGGAGAATGTTTTCACCGACCAAGTTGTTTATACATTCATTATGTTATCCAATTAATTAAGATACTTTTCAGTCGCTACCGTAAATTGTACAATAAATATGTAGCTTCATGAGGAACTGAAAACCACCTGTCATTCATACTCAAAACAAATAGGGGGAAGCTTACCACTAGAGTAACCACTAACTGCTTCTAACTGTTGCTGCTGTTAGCTGGTTAGCTCAGTTAGCTGTGCAGTTAGCAGTCCGGACTGGGAACTTGAAGCACAGGGTGAGAGTTTGTGTTTACACCACTAGAACTTACACAAGAGCTTTCGACCTGGACAGGCAAGGGCTAGCTGGTTAGCATGCTAACTTCAGTAGATAGCTTTGTAGGTTCTCTTCAACACAGTATATTGACATCATAACATCAAAACGGTTATTTCTTCACATGCTCTCGATAATATACTTACATATTGCACCTTTAATCATTTTAAAAAGACATTTGACATGATTTCTTTCCTCGGTATGTATTGGCAACACCACAAACGCATGAAAGCGTAAAATGGAGTTAAATCCTTGAATATAGCACTGTATGTATAAACCGCTGTGTGAGTAAAGTGCGTCTCTGTCTTGTGTGTACGGCAGGTGGAGAGCCTGGTTTTGGTACCCGGCAGGGGGCAGCAGCACCCGCTCGCGGCTCTGACAGCAGGGGAGACCGTTTACTTGTTGGACCCCCGGGAGGAGGAGCCACGGACGCTCCACTCAGTCTACGGTCATCCTGTGACCTGCCTGGATGCCTCCGACTCACATGTTGCATTTGGAGTGAAGCGCACGGACTGGCTCATGCATGATGGAGGAAACAAGGTGGGTTTGGTGTCCCTGCACAGATTTTGGGCAATATTAACAAAGGACTGCAGAGCTGAGGCTTGTTGCTATGATGCTGAAATGGGTCCCATCAGCTTATGTTTTGTTGTCTTGTCCATTTTTGTAGGGCAAACTTACCTACAAGAAGGGAGTATTTTAAACCACTGTGTTAATTTAAAAAAAGGAGCACTACTACTACTTCTAACAATTTAGTTTTTAAGCATTTCATGTAACCCAGTGGCACATTTCTCACAGAAAACAAGCACAAAAACTATGTTAATGAGAAAGTGTTTAAAAAGATAAGTCTTAAGTCTGGATTCATGACTCCATCTGCTGCCCATGTTGCTTCATTTACACTGCAAGGTTGATCAATTCTTACTATAACTATCTGAAAATCCAGCTGAATAAATTGTACCATAATATTTTTATCCACCTCCTTGTTTGGAGCAGGGAGATCTTGCAATTTGACAATTTGAACTGATATAGTGTTTTGCTTGAAGGGCAGTGTAGCTTCACAGAATCACAAATATGGGTCCAGATCCTTGATCAAAAGTCAATGCCTGAGACTAATTCAAGCCAAGTGAGCTAATGATTTCACAAAAAACCTCAAAGAAATACTGAAAGTCAAAATATTACAATGCGCAGCGTTCTGATAATACAAGTGTAACAACAGTGTTAATGTTAAACTCACTGCTGTGTTATGCAGTACCTCAATCAGGAAAAGACTAGCTGTGTTTTTGAATTGACTATATATGCCAACTACTACCAATTCACACATTGGGATGATGATTGTCTAGTCAATTGTGAGCAGCACTCTAGTATGTGTAGAATATGGACTGACGCTCTTGCGTTTGTATGTTAATGGAACTGATGGAGCTGTATCAAGGCCCCTTTTTGTGCTTTTGGGAAATGGAAAAGTCTCAGGAAGACAAATAAAGCTAAAAAAACCTTGAATGTTGACAAGTAGATTGCAAAGCTTTTGAACTTTGTAGCTGGATTTTAGATAAATAAATCGAAAGACTGTACTAATTGAAATGAAAGGTTTCCAATATAGTTAACAAGGTCATTTGTGCTCTCAACAGGTGCATAATAAAAAAATGGGAAGTAAATAATTTCCCATCCCAAATGGACAGACACACATTTTCTTTTAGAAACGCATTTCATTGAGAGGAGAGCAGTGAGGTGAGGCTTTGGCATGAGGCCATCATCAGTTTAATCACTGGTGTATAGCTGAAATAACCATCTTCAGGGCTCTTGCTTAAATGAATTAAACTCTTTTGGGGAAAATGTGCTTTTTAAATGTGGAGCACACTTTTTTTCTGATCCGTACTTTAGCTGATTTGAAATTTATGTAGTATTCCAAACAAAGACAGTTCTATAAAGTCAGTACATCTCATCTGTGTAAATGTAAACTAGGTCCCTTGACAGTGTGATCATTACTACTTTGGGTCCCCTTAGAAATAAATGTCATGCATCTGTAGGGGGTTTGTTTATAGTAGATAGTATAGTAGATCTTAAATAGTGACAAGCCCTCCTTGGGCACTGCTTCTAATTACTACAGCCTTTATGGCTACTTTGATAAACTGCTGCTCCCTGAGCTGCATCTGTTTGCTTCTAATAATATTGTGTTTCTAAGGACCTCATGCCACCTAATTGACTCTTAAGCCTTTATTTAGAGAGTACAAAGAGCCACGAGACAAACTATTCTGTTGGGATCAGGAGGCAGCTCTGCTGCAGTCATTATGTTTCCAAGTTCACCACATCAAGATCATTTTTTGTCAACGTTAATGGATAAAACAAACGATAAAGAGAGCGGTTGCATCCAAAGAGTATTGTTTCATTTAAAAATCAGATGTTAGTTGCCGTAGAGACTGGACAAGTGGTGGCTTTAAAACGGCAACTACCACTCTGTGTGTGTGTGTGTGTGTGTGTGTGTGTGTGTGTGCGCACGCGCATGTGCCGAGCACTCTGTTTGTGATTGACATGTTTTTGGCAAAGCTTCTCGCTGACATCACCGCCTATTAGAAAAGCACAGCTGACATCCAGCAGCTCTGATTCAGTAGCAACACTAAAGCACCACATAGTGGACCGAGGAGAGAGTAGCAGTGAGGGAGATAACAGCCTCACTTATCATACAACAAAGCTACATTGGCTGGTGTAGGGGCAAAAAATCTACTGAGTATTTTTTGTTATTATTTTTATCAGCTATATATTCAGAAAGAAACTTTATTAAAAAAATATATTTTTTAATCTAAATTATTCAAGGGGGTCTAACTGAGAGCAATGCTTTGTTTTTCACATTCAAACAGTTACACATTCAAACCTGGAAGCAGCTCCACTGGAGCAGTTGGGGTTAAGTGCCTTGCTCAAGGGCACCACAGTGGTGGTAATGAGGGAGGTGTAGACGCTGCCTTTCACTTACCCCACCCAGACTTATCCTGCCAGTCTTGGGGGTCACTGGTTCACTTCTCTGGATTTTGATAAGCTGCTTTTCTCACAGACAATATGAGTAAACTGTTATGGGAAAAATAATCGACAGATCAATTGATTTTAAGAAAAATACTCATTAGTTGTTAAAGTGTTATCCCATTACTGGTAATTTTGTTTGTATGAATTTTTCTACTTACTGTCGTTGTCAAAGGATACACTTTCTTTTCATTTTATTAGGACTTACGTGGTGTTTTTTCCTCGTTTAAACATTAAACATGAGCTAGGTTTTTGATCTTGTTTATGCAAATACATTTGTCTTGACTTGAGTTAATAAACACAGCTCAGTGGACCGCCAATTAAATAAAAGTCATCAATTTTTGTCTTCAGCAGTATATTTAAGAATAAAGGAAGAAAGCTGCAGTTACTTTTGTACCATGCTATACAGAAACAAAGAAAGACTTCCATCTAAATTACGCCAATTCATGATTTGCATACCTCTCTTACTAATTAAAATATTTCACAAATTTAATTAACCTGTCTGTCACTCTTTTCACACTTCTGACAGCAATTTCATACTGTGAGGAAGACAAAGCATAAATTGGCTGCAACAGTTGGTGATGCCAGATATTTTTTATGCAACCTTTAGTAGGAAAACATATGCTTCATTAAAATCTGTCAGAATGCATGGAGCTGGCATCCAAGAAAGTCATCTCACACCTTTTTGCCTGGCAGGAAAGTGAAACATTTTCATTTGCAGCATTTTGACTCCGATGAACTCAACCACATTGTCATGTTTTTGTTATCTTGATTCAGACTCAACGGTGATCACCGGGTTTGCTGCAGCTTCGTTTCGAAATCTGACAGCTTAAAGCAACAAAGCTGCTTTGTGTCGATGATAGAAGATTCTTTATCATATTTTGGCATGGGTTCTCATTTTAGCTTGTGGCTTTGGCTTCAAGTCTTCCCAGTCTTTGTTGGTGTTGTCAGTGGGTGTGTTTAAGTGTGTGTGGTCGGAGCCAGTCTCCAGATCCTCATTACTACTGGCAACCTTCTTGCCAGTGGACTGGGGGGCACCCAGGCATCCACCCAGCTCGTGGCTGGGCATTCAACACATGCTGGCATCTCCACTGGCAAACTATCACTGCAGTGAATCTAACGCAGAGCACAAGTGCTGTCAGAAACCCTGTCATCCTCTCATTACCTCAAGTTCGGAGGGCTGGTTGGATGTGTGGAAGGCTGAATGAGCGGTTTGATGTACAGTATGTATGGCCATGGGGTTTATAGATGTATGGATAGACACAACATGGATCAGATGAGGATTAAGACATCAGTAAAACCCTGAACAGTTTGCTTCTCTGGTTAAAAAAATAAAAGAAACGAAAGAAAGAAAGAGAAACAAGTAAAATGTGTCTTTAAACAAGCTCCAGCGACACAGCTAGACGTTTCAGCCATCCAGCTCATGTGTGAGTGAATCTAATGTGAGTATAGAATATTCAAAGTCATCACAGCAGAGGTTGGGAAGTGATGAAGTGAAGTGTACCTGCAAAACCACGTTTGACGGGAAATGTGCATCTACTCGTGGATGAGCTATAACGTTACCTAGCACAGCGTCTCTCTCAGCCTGTCATTCAAGATTAGGTGCATGCACGTTTCCTTCTGCACGTTGATACGGTTGGCGAGTGTAGTTCGATAGAAAGAAAATAGTTCCTACATGAAACTGCGCACAGCCCGGTCTGTAGATCACGTTGTGTAACGGGGTCATGATTTTGGGAAAGAGACATTGCTGTTGAGTTTTAAGTATTTTTGTACACATGTATGGTGCCATTCAGGAAGTTTGTGCCTTTAGACACCAGGGTGGGTTCTTATCTTCTTTATTCATCTTGCCTTTGTTTAATTAGTTTGAGAAACAGCCAATAGCTTCCAACCACAAAGCACTAATGAGCCAAAAAGCTCAACTAAACTACTGTTTGTGATTTGGCTTTTTTGCATTCTTGTTCCTTTGCTACTGGCCTCCGGTTTGTCCAGGGTGAAATCAAATTCAACTGCACACAGGCTTCTCTGCAACTGTGGAAATATGCTAAATAACACAAAGATTGTATCCTTAAAAAATAACAAGTGCATGTATCCAAAAGTGGCATCTGAGCTTCGGAAGAATTTCAGAAATAAGTCACTTACTTAAAGCAAGTTTGAGATTCTGCACCCAAATGACATAAAGCTCAAGCCTGCTATTATCCTGCATCTGGTCCAGTGTGCTAATCTCTGTTTGTCCACATGTTGTCGAAACCAAATGTAGCTCTGAATCCATATTTATTTTAGATGTGGGTGTTTGTGTATGACAGGGATGGGCAATCACTGAAAGCCAGCAGTCTGAAACCTTTCTACTTTCTCTCTACTCGACGGAGTGTTAATCAGAGCGAATTCAGCTGGTGGAGTCTTCTTATGCCGACAGTCGACCCTCCACTCCACATGTCCTTCCCTCCTGCTTTATGATATTCCACTTAAGATTAATCAAACTCTACTCTTTGGCCAAATTTGTTCAACAATAAAGGCAATGGCAACATTTTCAAAAGTGCAGCAATAATTGCGAAATTCTTCATCTTTTTAAAAGCAGAGAGAGTAATTGCATTAGCATCCCAGCGCAAGCCACCATTAGACTGTCCTTTGTCTGCAAGCACCCACAAGAGCTCCAGCGAGTGCATTAACCTAACAACTCCTCTATAGTCATGCTCATGATTATTCTTCCTCAGGACATAATGCTGCTGTCTCTAAACAGCCCCCAATGTGATCACAAAGCAGCTCCCTCAGCGACATTTCTTCATTTTAGTGGGCTGATATTTTATTAAAAAATATCTTCCAGAAACTGTAATGATTCATCGAACAGCAGGCTGAACCTCATTTCGGCACCCCCCCCTTCCTCCTCCCGCTTTCTCAACTCACCCCCCTCTCTTCCCCTGTCCAAATTCTATCAAGCTGTCATTTCAAAGTCCGGTGTGATTTGTGCTTTGCCCCGGGGTGGTACACAATTAAAGCTCTACTTGGCCCAAATCAGAGACACACAAAAATTACTGGCACTTCCTCGAGGCTTACATCATGCCTCCCTTCCTTCAAACTTCTTTATCTTTGTCACTGTCCCTCCGTCTCTCTCTCTCCGGTTTTCTTTTTCTCTTCTACCTCCTGGCTGTCTTTCTCCCTCCATCGCTTGGTTTAATTTCTTTATCGTTTTAATTATTCAAAGTCAATTTTGCCTGGCGGTTATCCTGTTTGTTCTGTCTCATTTGGATGAGAAAACAGCAGCTGCTAATTGACCAATTAGGACAGCTCCAGATGACATCATTGTAAGTTGATAAAGAAAGTTTGCTGCAGCCGTCGAGCCAGAGGCAACGGTTTGCATCTCTGTCCATAACTGATCTACGCCCCAAGGCTCATTACCCCAAGATTTATCACTTAAGTGCTGCTTTTAGTTTTTAATTAACTAGGAAGGTATCACTTCAGTCAGCTGTGTCTTTAAGCTTTGATTTAGGTTTGTATGAATTGTAGCACTTTTTATAGTAATTACCCAATTTTAAGGGGCAGAAAGGAATTGGACAATTGTCATGGGGTTAAATAAAGTGTTTTTTTTTGCAATTACTGTCTTAAACCAATAAAGATCTACAGACGCTTGTTATATTCCATGATGAACTTTAGTTTCTGGCTTTTGGCCTTTAGTCTGGTTATATAAGTCGGACTGAGTTCAGGCAACTGATATGACCAGTCACAATCATCTTACTGTTTGGTTCCTAAAGCTCCTTGGTTGCTTTGGTTGTGCATTTAAAGGTGCTATTTGTAAGAAAAGTTGATTATTAAGTCTCATTCCCAACTCGTCAAATACTGACGCACTGGGGTTGTAAGTCATTGCTTTGTGACAAGGGGAAAAAGACTGGAAAATACGCACATGGGAGAAGTTATCCTTTTATTGAATTATGATGTTCTAGGAACAAGACCAACATGGTGATATCTGATAAACCCTCCTGCTGTATTGTGTTAACGTTAAGACTACAAAGTCCTACACAGCTCATTAAACACTGACGTCAAACCCTCAGAAGCTTCAAGTTAGGTCTTTAAACGCATACCCAGCATGTCAGACTCCGGGCTTACACATTTAGTGGTTCTGCATTTGGAGGTTGACATGATTTAGTATTTTGAATGATTGATGTTTACGTGGATGCTTGCTTCCCAGATCCATGTCTACAGCCTAGAGACGGGCAAACCTGTGGCTTGTGTCGGCAGCTCCCCGGGAGACTTCACTTGCATCAACCTGAGAGACGCGCCTCCTCATCTGCTGGTGTGTGGCAACAAAGACAGGAGGTAGGACACAAAAACACACCCTTTCACACAGATGGAGATGGAGATCATGCACAAGGACAGAATCTCCCCATAATGAAGCTCTTTGATTTATTTAAACATCACAAATAGTTGAAACTGAGCCAAGAACTTAAGCTGACAGGAGCGCCTGTTAATAGTTTTTTTTTCATAGCGACACCTAATGAGGAAAGCTGAGCAGCAGCGGAGAACAGGTGTTAGGAAAGTGTGTGTGAGAAGACAAGGCTCTATTCAAATTTTGCATTATTAATGCTTCTAAAAGCTTGTAAAAAAAATAAAACAGAGGCATTGAAATACTTAGATGTGAGACGTTTTGTTCTTTTTGTTGAATACAGATGTCTGTCTGTTCTATTACCTGGGATACTATACAAGACAAAAATCTGGCCGTCATCCCGACCAGCAACAACGCACGCATCCATGCATCCAAGCACACACTTGCCACATCACTAACCTGGCTCTCCAGATGAGGAAAAGACACATAAAAGAGCCATTCTCATCCATTCTATACTTGTTAGCGGCTGCTGTGGTGCACGAGCTGGCAGGAAAACAAAAATCCCTGGCGCGTCTTGGTCCAAAGCTGCCCCCACTGTTTCTATTCAACACCAAATCCATCTGGCTGTTAAGTAGTTGGCTTAAAGGGAAAGACAGACCATATCATATTGTTTAGGATCTGCGTTTTTTTTCCCTTTTCTTACCAGTTATGACAGTACAACAAATTGCTCCTTTAAAGATGTTTCCTCAAGTGCCAGAAGAAAACACTGAGCATTGTTTTGATTGTTCTCTGCCTCACTATTTGGTTTTTGCTTTTTGATAGATGTGTAGTTTTGTTCAGAGAGATTCACACACCAGCCTGGCTCTTCCACTTTGGCCCCAGCTGATGCACAATTGAAGACAAATGGAAATGGTGGAGAGTGAGGGACAGTCGGCAGTCTTGGCGCTCTGACAGGGTGGCTGAAGGCCAAGGCCTAATGCATCCCTTCCTTTTGTCCAAATGATTTTTGTCCCTCTGTTTTTTGTACGATCCAGGGAGAAAATGAGGGGTCCTGATAAGGGCTGTTTGGAAGACGGCCACATCTGTGCAAACGAAAGATGTGGCCAAAGAGCAAAACTGGGTACAGTAAGAGACAGGGAAGAAATAGTGCGTGTCATACCTGTGATTATTGGTCACTTATTATTATGCTGGACTGCACTTTTGGAGTCCAGCCTCGAGACCACTTTGCTGAACTCTCGCACTTGACTCAACTTTGTCCTGCCAATTTAAAAACTTTAAATGTCCTCAGCGTCATTTTTAGTCCCACTAGCAGCATGGCTCCAGGGATGGTAATGTTGGTCTGTTGGTCTGGGTCCGCCACATTAATCCAGAATGAAACCTCTCAAAACTTATCCAGGGAAAATACACGGACAGCATAATAAGTGGATGGTTTTTAAAAGTACAGCCAGTGTGCCTTGAACCTGCATTCTTTCTAATGGCCAGTGCAGGGAGACTTAAGTGGCAGCAACAAGAAGTCTGATTGTGTGTAAGCTTATGAGATGATTATTTATTACCTCAGTAAAAAGTTTCCTAACGAGTTTATTGTCTAAATCGCTAGTGTCAGTTCCATCAGTGTATTTTCCCCAGCTTCAACCTCTCATTCAAATAAAAAATGAATGACATTCCCATCAGCCTCAGCTTTTGTGATAATTAGCAAACATTATCATGCTAAACTAAGATGTTGAACATCATAAACATTAGACCTGCTAAAGATCACCATTTTAACTGACATTGTGAGCACGTTAGAATGCTGATTTTAGCATTTAGCTCAAAATCACAATACCTAAGTACAGGCTAACAGAGGCGCAAGCATAGAGTCTTTGTATTGTTTCTCTCCCAGTTTAATTTAGAATATTTGGTTCGTAGAAAAGTCGAAAAGAAGTCAAAACTTCAATGCGTGTGCTGAAATGCGTTGGTCTAACAATAAAGTGGGTTAGGTGTTTTTCCTTCTTAGCTGACTTTGGAAGTAGTTGAAGTTGTACCAGAAACCTCTACTCTGCTTCTATAATATTTTGTTTCTAGCAAAAAAACACACATAATATGTAATGCTCTTCAAACTTCTCTCTAGCTATGTATTCGATGCCAAAGAGTAGTGTACTCTTTACTGTTCATATTTAAACCCCATGGCCTCATTCTTGACTCCCTGATCCTGGAAGAAAGAAGGATACAGGTGGTCTTAACTCACAGGTTGTAAGAGCTACTGTCAAATATAACTACTTGGAATCATTAACTCCCAGGTTTCCATGAAACCTAATCCTCGGCGTATAAAGATTACACACTGAGTGTAGTTATATGAGACTAACTGGAGTTATCTGAGCCTCTCCCTCACTTCTCTTATTAGACAGAGCTCTTCCTGATTAATGAAAAGGAGCCTGGCCACTGACAGCTCACTGAAGACAGAGCCGCCTCCAACATTAGATTTATGGTTCCTCGCGGTCTGCCAGTAATGTTCAGTCTTCATTGTTTAAACGTGCCTCCATCACGTAATGCCTCTAGACAGGCGAAACTATCTGCAGACAACAAGTCCACGGTGCCCATTTAGCCATTTAACTCTGACTCTTTTACAAAGATTTTGGAAGCGGAAATGAAATCTGTCCGAGTCCCCAAAGTGAATTTGATTATGGTAATGAAGTCTTGGAAGAAGGTTGAGCCTGGATGGAGTCATGTCCTGGATGCTTTCAGCTGCAATAAAGCCGCAGTGACAACAGATGGAGCTGCAGGTCTCCTGGGCTTGTGTTTGCTCATGAAACCCAGAAATCCTGCTCTTACTGCCAGTTATCCATAATAAACACTAATATAGATATCACTTTAGTAATGACCATAATAATAGTAATTATAATGTCATAAAAGAATAAATAACACGTATCCCACAGCAGAATTTATTAGGTTTGTCATAGAAAGGACTGAAAAACAGATATTCAAATCAGAATATTTAAGTTCAATATATGAGCAATCAAAAATAAAGACAAAGATATTAAAGCAAAAAATGTAACTTTCTCATTTTGTTATTGTCATGTATATAATACACAGTTTTTGGTAGCTGTGAACCCTCCACATATAATTCAGATGATACGAACAGCCAAATTCTGAAGCAGTTATGTCTGTTTGTGCTGTATGTACAGTATCTACAGCTCTTTGCGCACCCTTTATTCCTGATTTCTGTCCCGTTTGCTATTCTCTGGTGTTTGGATACTCACCTGCTTTATGTTAACACCCCCTTCTCCATATGCTCTTATCTAAATTCTGTTATGTAGTTGTTTTTGCCTTTTCCTCTGACCTGCTGTTACAAAACTCCATTTGCACCATAATGAAGTTTTAAGCTCTTGTTGGTTTCTGTCTGTATGCAACACTTTCTCTGTATCAACACAAGTGTATTGTTCTTACTGGTCCCCTTCCCAGTAAAAAGTAAATATATCCTGATATCACGAGTTTAAATCATGTGATATTTTGGTGAAGGCCAGAGCAAATAAGAGTGGATTTTCATTTGCCTTGGCACATGTGCTTCAGATTGTCTTTGGTCTCTTGGCTGTAAGTTGAAAAGTTCCTTCAAAAGTGAGCATAGTGTCCCTTTGTCTGTAAATGAATGCACTGTTTGACAAACTGTGCTCTCTCTTGTGCAGCCTTGGACTCCTCCGCCTCTGTTAACAGGAAGTGAAATCTAGAATTACCATGCTTCAATGGAAGTGACTGATACTGTTGTACTCACACTGCTTATTATTCTTTTACTGGTCTCACAACTCGAGTGTTGGAGGAAAACAAGGAGACGCAAATATGAAACTTATTTTGTTTCACTAGATACTGCAGTATTTTCAAAAATGACCAGCAAGAACCTCTGACCCATAAGCACATAATGTTTCCCAACTGACCTACCTAACTGCGATGACATTTCAAAACTAAGCAGCACTTTCTCAATAAATTAATTGCAATCGTTTGTTCATCTCTGCTGTCATTCAGGGTGAGGGTGTTCGACCTACGAGCCGGCTCATCTGTGGCATCCCTGTACGCCCACCACCTAGGTGTCACCTCGGTGCAGGCAGACGACTGGAAGATCGTGAGCGGCGGTGGCGAAGGATTGGTGTGCGTGTGGGAGATGAGGATGGGAGCGAAGCTGTGGGAGATGCACAACAGGTGGGATTTTTCTTTCCTCTGAGCCACAGAGAGGAAAAAAAAACACGTGCAGTCAAACAGTTCTCAAAATGTGACATCTGTTTTTGTAACTGAGCTTCGCTGTTTGTTTCTAACACATTACAGCTGTGAAGTGTGCCTTTGAGATTTGAGTTAATTAAGACATGTACAAAGCCCAGATTTTGTTTTCTTCTCATTGCGGTGTCTTATTGTTCTCGAAAATTTTTGCAAGTTTCACAAGTAGGATTTTATTTCTGTTATTTGCCAATTTAGCACCGCATCCACATGGTCCAAGTTACAGAAAAATGTTATTGTGTGCAGCTTTTTGCTTTTCACTGATCAGGAAACATTAATTGTGCAACATCAAAGTGATAAAATCAGAATTCAGACATTTTTAGATTTAGTGTAGTTGCCTCAGGAACCATTTGTACAAAAAGACACATGTACAAGTAAAAATGTATGCATGTCATACTGAAGGTGTTGTTTTCTGTCTTGGCTGCAGGCATCCTGTAAGGCATGTACGCTTTAACACCAGCACCTTGGTAACAGCCAACATCCCCGATGACAAGTCGCCAAGGGGGGCCTGCATCACAGACGATGACCTTACAGCTCACCGCAGGTCACTGAACTCCCTCCCACACTCTTCTTCTTCTTTTTTTTAAAACAGGGATCTTCTCTACATCCACTTACCATGTCCGACGAGCTTGCACAGCCGCTGAGTCAGAGATATTTTGTCAATTAACAGCTGCTCTGTACCTTTTATATAACGCGAATCCAACCTTGTAACATTCTTAAAGGATTATGTGATATTTTGGGAAATAGGTATATTTTTGTTTCCTTGCAGAGAGAAGATTGATATCACTCTTAGATTAGTTTAGCAAGAAGACTGGAAACGAGGTGAAGCAGGCGGCCTGGCTCTGTCCACAGGAAACCCCCCCACAGGAAAGTGACTCCCTTTAGTCACTGGTCCTGGCCAAGAAATAGTCTGACACATAACTGCCTGTAAAACCTCAAATAGTTGTTTTTAGTCTTTTGTACAGATTAAACAAAAAAGATGATGACGAGGCTGCTAGCCTTTCTTAATTTAACTGTTTCTCACATTGGGAGCACATGATCTCACAGACAACCTGCTGCTCCTGTGTTACAAGTTGTTGTGGTAAATGAAAACATCCCAAAAATTAGGAGCATTTTTCTGTTCAATAGTCATTGGTCATTGGTCTAAACCTCAGAATGAGCCATCTCTGGCTAAGTCAAGCATCCAGTATGGACAGTATTTAAACAAATCAAATAAGTCATTTTTGTTTTCTTCCTTCAGACACAGGGGAGTCATCTGCCACTACGACTTCTCTGAAGACGCGTTATCACAGGATCACGTCCTGCCCATCTGCAGGTCTGACTTCACCGAGTCATACGGCTACAACTACAACATCGGCCTGGCGATGCCTTACGACAGGCTGTCAGGCTCCCATCCATCCCACTGACATGCAGTTCTCTTAACTGCATCCAGGCTCAGTTTTTAACTGAACGGACAACAGAAACTTTCATCCTTTAACAGTTTAATTCTCCAAACTGTATCATTTTATTTTACTACTTTCCTTTTAGTACCCTTGTCAAATACTTTTGGAAATGTAACATTTCATTTTTAAAGTATCTCTGTATGTGCTGCATTGGTATTTGTAAGTTAAAACGATGAATTCTGCTTCCCAGATGTTGCACAGGATCTCAGCTTTGCAAACCATGACTGTAAAATTAATGAATTTTTAAATCATGTTTGGCTTTTTGGATTTGATTCAGTTCTGCTGTGCAACATCATAGCAATAAAAAATGTAATTTCTACCTCATTTACCTAATTAGATTCTTACTTTGTGTGTTTGTTACCAGTTCTTCTGGAAAAAAAAGACATCTTACACATGCATTTTTATATTAATGTCTTACATTTATTAATTCATTAATACAACTCAGTGCAAATTCTGTAATAATAAATCTTAGGGAAAGGTAAGTCTTTAACTGATTCGCTAGCGGTCGAATATAGTTGCTTTTCATGGTAGAACAGCAGTGGTTGGTTACACAGAGTCTCAGAGGAATGGATACATTGAACCTGGAATGGTATGTGCCCTGGAGTCTCACGCTTGGGATGTTAGCCCTAACAGATGACCCGTGAATGCCAGAGCAGCCACTGAGCACGACTGACTTCATCTGAATTGTGAACCTTTTGACTAAATATAAAGAATCCTTCACATTTACATGCTGGTTACAAAAAGATAGAGAAAGAGGTAGTGTGTTAGTGTGAAACCTGATTTTTAGGAGTTTGGCAAAAGGTGGGAAAGAAATCTATTTGAAATATGTGACACTTGATACAAAAAGGGATCACAATGCTTTAAAATTGAATTAACAATTTTCTAAAACTGCATCTTTAGGTTTTTAAAACCTTACTCCGCAGCAGATGTTCTTCATACGTCCTATAAAAATGTAATTACATCATGTTATTAGTCTATAATTATTTCCCTCCATCCAAAAAAAATCTTAGTGCATATAAGTGTTTGGCTTCATTCCATTTAAGGACTGGAGAGGTTCTGCTAAAAACAGCAGCAACATTAACATTTCTTTACAAGAAGAATTCTCTCAAGAGGACGATTTCCCACAACGCATTGTCGTAGTGTCCACATCCAAAAAGCGAATGTGCATCCTCGACTCCATTTCAAGCCCTTTTAGAATCTGTGGACAGATAAAATGACATAAGTAACTGACATTAGAAAAAGGGGGTTTATATGTTTTGATCAGGTGGTAAATAAAGTTGTAAAACTGCAAACCTGTTCAAAATGCTCAAACGTTATTCCTTCATAGAAATCATCTGGGGCCTGAAGTGACAAAGAGACACACAGTTACTTTGCTGCAGATATTCAACTGTGAGAATTTGTTGAAACACTTTAGTTTTGCTAACTTCCATTACCATGTGGGGCACATTTGTGCTCGCCACTTCCAACATGGCAGCATCTGCTATCGCCTTGGCAGCTTCTTGCCCGATGGCTCCGCTTTTTGACAGAAGCTCCTCTACTACCTTGGATGAGAAGAACATTGTTAGTCTTTAAACCCTCATCGGGGCTGAAACAGCATCACTCTTCAAGCCACATAGGGAAACTTCTGGCATCCAAATAACATCATTAGTAAACTACTGTATGTACAGCAGGCACAAATTTAGCTACTCAGCTGGTTTTGATTAAACAATGCCAAAGGTTACCGGAGGATTGAAAGTTGTCCAGCTCATTAACTGATGTTTAGGAAATAATTTGGAAAGCTTGCTTTAGCCTCAATTTCTATCAAAACTGAAATGCTGTAAGTAACGTCACATTTGAATCATCCCTGCTCCGATATGCTCCATTGCAACATTATCTCTCAATTGGAAAAAACACAAAACAACTCTTCAAATTAAGGAAGCAGGATGCTGTTTTTTTTAAAACCAAGATTAAAATGCAACCTCATCAGAACATTGAAGGCTTAAACACCATGAGAGTGAATGAAGTTTAAAGGGAACTGCTCAACAAGAGTCCTTAATTTAGCTGCCACAAAACGGGTCTGACTTCATACATTTAGATAACAGCGACACATAAAGTCTGCCAGCTTGTTATTGTACTTTTATTGCTTGCTAACTGCTTGCTGTCAACCCACACTTATTTTGTCTGATTATATCTTATCTATCACTTCTCTGTCTGGGTGTGTAGGGACTGCTTGGTTCACCATTGTGTTACATAGCTGTTTTGCACCTGTTTGGTCGGGACAACTTGAACCCAATACTTTTAGAGTTTACTGACATCATGTAATTGCCAGAATAGCACAACTATATGTCATCCTGGGCAATAATAGTCAGTAAGCAAATGGCCATGTACACCCTTTTAATTACAGTTTTTCTCAGAAGGTTAAGCATATGAGATTTTAAACGTTAATAAAGCAGCAAACAGCTATTTGCTATGTAAATATATAGAGGAGTAATGGTATCCTGAACAGAGAATGACGTCCCTCTCCCTCTGTGTGTGTGTGTGTGTGTGTGTTATTAACTAGGCTACTTAAATTTTTGTTTTGGCGGCTAGGACGGCCACATGCATATTCGTGTATGTGAGTCCCTCCCCTGTTCCAACATGGCGGCCTTGTAAGAAACTCTCATATTATACCTAATCAGTTCAAATAAACATGTTTCGAAAACATTTTAAGCAAGAAACAGGCTCTGCAGTAACAGAATCTTGATTCATATTTGACTTCGAACTTCGATCACATGGGACCAGAGGAGCGTTGGTGTTTACACTGCTAGCAGGTAAGGAGCTTTGGACAT
The DNA here is from genome assembly GCF_040436345.1 of Pagrus major. Taxonomy (NCBI): domain Eukaryota; kingdom Metazoa; phylum Chordata; class Actinopteri; order Spariformes; family Sparidae; genus Pagrus; species Pagrus major. Next base: position 20,319,701 of record NC_133219.1, read on the forward strand.
GGACGGGCCAGGGTTAGCGAGTAAGCAAGCTTACTTCAATATATATCTCTGCAAATTCTAAATTAAAAAGCAGCTTTATAATTGTAACTTTGTACAGACTAGTTAATGATGTACATGTGATTAAATGTATGGATATACCATACTTTTTTATATGGATAGTTTCTTTTCCAAGGCAACTTTAAATCAATGTTTGTTTTCTTACCTTCCTGTATTCCTCCAGAGTGATGGTGCCATCGTTGTCCGTGTCATGCATGTTGAACAGGACTGGGGGACACAGAATGGAAATTGTAGTGGTTAGTCGGATTTCTTAGGAAATTTCCATCATCAGAATCAAAGTAGAAAGGATCTCACTAATAGCCCAGAGGAAGTTTTGATTAGAGGAATGTTAATGAAGATGCAGAGCTAAGAGCAGAATAACAAAACATGTCCCCCTCAGGCCGTGTCAGAACTACCACTGCTGAATGTAAAAAAAATATACATTAAAAAATAAATAAAAATCGGACTGAGGCTACGAAGCACCTTCAAAATGCCACTACTCCCCTTACAGTGACATTTACAAGATGCAGTCCAATGACAATACTTCATGTTCAACAGTCATGTGGCACTAACAAGGATAAATGCCGGTTTTCTTCCTCGGGCCACAACAACGACAGTTTGACTGTACTGCAGACATTATTTCTGAGCAGTCGATAGAATGCCAGTTTTAATGTCAAACTGGCTCGTCTTCTTTTGTTTCATCAAGTTCCTGAGGTTGAAATATATCATTATGACAGCAGGAAGAGCTGTGTTGATTTATGGTCATCCAGCAAAAAGGAAAATCTAATAAAAATGTGTGGGGGGAAAAAATGTATGAACACAACAGGTGACAACAGAGAAACAATTCAGATCAATGGTTTGTGTAAAGCCAAGCAGGGCTGGTCATGATCAGTCTTTAGATAGTGTGGGAGACAGACGCAGTTTGTAGTGTCATTTGCTAATTATGTAATTTTTTGTGTATTTCTTCTACATTACTTGGTTTCATGCAGAAGTTTCAGTGATCCAAAACAATACCAGTAAATGGCAGCTGTTAATGACAGCCGATTAGAGGATTAAAGAAAGGGTCATGGCTACAATTAGAGACACACCTCAGTTTACCACATTAGCAGATAACTAGCTATTATACATGGCTGGATTAACCTGCTTGGAGGGCAAAAAATGTCACTAGTCACCTAAATCTTCCCCTCCAGCTATCTGCATTTAGCACCGTCCACTCTGCACATTTATATATGTAGCTTGAGTCCTTCATGTACCCACCAACTACAGCACAGCTCTATCATACTGTATTGGTTAGGTGAAGTAGTCCAACCTGCATAAACAAGGAACAACTTGAAACAATGCCTAACTTGTTAATAATTTAAAGCCTTTTATAGGGCAGGAGCGAGCTGAGGATATAAAATATGATATCTTACGTAGAACAATGGGAACAATGGCTTCACGCAGTGTCAGTCAATTTGCTTTAATTTGAGTAAACACAAACTCGTTCAGGAATGTGCACCAGTTCAGTATCTAGCCAAAATCCGAGCTTTAAGGGGGCCCTTAGTCTAGCTGCCCACTTTTGACACTACAGGAGTTTGTTTTAGTTATACTGGGAAATGCAGGAAGTCACAAATCACACATGGCAGGTTGAGGGGAAGAAGGTACACCAAAAATCTAAATTCAAAATCGTTCATCCTGAAATAAATCAACATGACAGACTGATTATAATAATGGTATAATAATATCTGAGGCTGAATTTGGGCCTCAAACAGGTGGCTAGAAATGATCCTGATGTACTTGGATTTGTGAAGCTGCTGTTCTGGCCATGAATATGCACAAGGCTCTCCAGTGTTAGCTACCATGCAGTGAGAAATCGACTCAACACACACTTTGTGGTGACTGAAATGAGACATCACTGATTTGTCAGGCTATCTGCACAGAGTGGTGCACTTTTTTCCTGCTATTTTGTAATGAGATACATGCAAAAGGGAGACACAGGGGAGAAAGCCGGTCCTAGCTCCAAACATGAGAATCTTAACCAGCCAGTATATCTGCTTCGCTTGTATCTAATGTTGTTGTATTAAAAATGAAGTGCAGTGTGTACACTCACAGCGCAGCTTCTCTTTTCTCATGGCTTCCTTCTCCTCATCCGTCGTCTTCAAAGTCGGAGGGCGGAAGTGGGACATGACCATGAGGAACTGCTCGAAGCCAATCTCATCGCAGGAGCCCACCTCATCCTGATGCTGGTTCCTGAGTCACAAACAGAAAAAATCAATGTCTAGGCATTGTGCATTAAAATTCAACCAAATTGGCTATTTCCATGTCTGTAAATAGATCAATTCTATGCAAATTGCAGAAAAAATTACATTTTGATCATCAGGCTGTATGGATGCAATCACACGCAGAAAGATCGCACCAAAAGAGAAAGTTTACCGATGTGTTTTTGCTTTTGGCCCAATAAGACTTGAGTGCCTGTGAACTACAGTCACATGATTTTATCAGACAGTCTATGTTGTGGCTTGTCCTGTTAAACTAGGCTAAAGTATGAGGAACTGCTTGTTTTAAAATGTCAGCAGCTGTGTCTTTTAGACATAAAACCCTCAGTTAGACGACATTTCCTTTACTACACATTTTGTTTTCAAACACTGCGCTGCATTTTTCTTGGATGAAGATTGAAAACCCTCATCGTCAGCCATCTCAATGCAATAGATGTTTGCCAGCTAGCCTTTTCCCCTCGTTGTTAAAACCTTGTGCTAAGCTACGCTAACCTACTGCTGGAGTCAGCTTTCTTTAATGTACAGACGTGAGAGTGGCATCAATCCTCTCATCTAATTATCTACCTGTTGAATTCACGCTACCAACAAATAGTGGCAGCATATCACCAGAGTAAATGCTAACTGCTGCTAGCCAGGTATTCTATTTCATGGCAGGATTGTTACTGTTAGCCAGTTAGCTCAGGTAGCAGTGCAGCTAGCCAGACTAAAGGGGCAGTGTTGGTGTTTACATTGCTTGCTCAGGAGCTTTGGACTGAGGTTTGATTTGGATGATTTTGGTTAACTTTTGAACTTTTAAAACTAAAATTCTTACATATTGCACCTTTAATATTTACCACAGAAGTAGGTTGAGAAATAATGTTGCTTAGACAGACTGACCTTTTGATAATTAGGAATGTTAAAAGACTTCATAAAAACATCATATGATAGAGGTTTGGTTTTTAAAGTGTTTTGAATATATCTGAAATAGTATAATGATACTGCTAATAATATCTGTTAAAATGGCTATTAGCCAGTGGGTGGAGAGTGTTTGGTGTAATTGGACTGTACCCACCTTTTGTCGAAGAATGCATCAACAATTTGCTTTTTGATTGGATTATTGGCGAGGGCTGGTATGCGGTGCAAGTCTTCTTTACTGCAGCGCAGAGAGAAAGAGAAAGTCCATTATCATAAAACAGACACCACAGTACCGGCATGTTTCAACAATACTGAATGTTATTTATGGGGAGTAACTCTAGCTGAAGGTAAACTGTCTAACCTGCTATGTGCAACATGTCTTCCTTGTTTCTTTTTAAAGGGAAGCAACCTGTGATCTATCACGTCCAGCATGTCACTTTGGCAGCTTTGTGTGTGTTTATACATGAATGACGGTGTGTGTACAGTATGTGTCAGCTCTGCGTGTTCCCGGTGCATCGACATATTGTATTTGCCCAATGTGTCTGCGTTTGCATTAGTTCAGCCTGCGTGTGTCACCATATGTTGCTTGTTTGTGTCCGTGCCAGAGATACCAGATAACCCACAATTCATCACTCTAGCCACCAAGCAGGTGCTATCTCATTTTTAGTGGCGACTGCAGAGGCTGAATGGTTTCCATAAAAACCACATGCAGCTGAGCACACATGTGCAGGCATTTGTCTTAAACATTTTTACCTTATTGTCTCTTCATTTCCACTCAGCTGCTGGAATCTTTTGTGGAGGTTTTTAATCTGCTCCAGTGAAACTGAGAAGACACCAACAACATGAAGGTATGTCAATGATACACCCATAATTAATCTTCACCCATCAGTAGGCCTCGCACACTCCTTCAATTGTTTTCAACATGCAATGACCCGATACTAAACAGATCATTCTTACTGAAAACTTACAATCACTCTTTTTCTTGGTTTCTTTTAATTGTACTTTACTGGATTATGATTAAACGGCGAGACTTATTTTTACTGAACTGATCAGGTGCAGCTCTGCCATCAGTTTAATGGCAGAGCAAACACCCTTTGCACTGCTATGATTGTCTTTTTTATTCCATTTCAAAGCGTTCCTTGAATCATTAACTCACTGTGTGGACTAGTGACTACACACTGAAAGGTGTAACCGTAATAATCTGACCTGCCTGCTCCCATATCAAGATGGGTTTGGCATTTTCAATTGTTTCGGTAAACACTTGTGTTTATTTTGACCCTTTTTACCCTCTCTCAGGAGCTGCGAAGTGGATGTTTGCAGTAGCAACTGTAGCTGCTGTGTGTACGGAGACGGATATACAGTCTCATGCAGGAACAAGTTTGTTGGTCGTGTGACTATTACAGTAATTGTGCAGGATCAACACATGCAGATGCAACACACAATTAACTGAAATGACATGGACCAATCAGCCACCTAGAGAAGAAAAACAACAACAGAATCTGAGGGCAAGTATAGGTCAGTTAATGCAATCAAACATTTCATCAGTGTTTCCAGAGCAAAAATCCATAAAAATCTCCACTGGGCCCACAGAGAGCGGGGTCAAAGCCACACCTTGAGGAAACAAAGGTAATAGAACAGTGCAAAGTCTCACCCATCAATAAAGTTGGGCTCAATCTTGGATGCAACCCTTATCCTCGTTACTCCGACTGCATGCCTCTGCATGAATAGATTTCCTTTCAGGATCCTGCCCTTTCTAAAAATAGATCCACACACTTTCTGCTGTTGGTGTTTCATTTCTTGATTGAACCTGTCTGTCCACACATGGGATGAAGACAACAGATAAGCTGTGTTAAAGCACCTCGGAATCCAGCTAATGTTACTTTCTGCAAAGTAAGAAGTGGGATTTCAACTCATGGAATGGATTGTTTGCGTGTTTTTACAAAAAAATGTAGTCCTGTCACATAACAGCACATGCTTTATTTATAATGACTAGAGTATTGCGCTCAATCACAAATGGTCACATATGAAGCTAAAGCACTGCCTGTCGTTTACTGATCGCAGCAGCATTTAACTTAACTGTCATGAACTTTAGTAAAAACTACTTGGTTTCCATTTGTCCAGTCATCTGCTTATTATCTTTCATTTCTCACCGCCACCAGACTTTTGCGCCCTAAAACTGAGCGATTTAACGCCAACACCACCGCGCACTGAATCAACAGTTATATAGATTCTAGAAGAAAAAAAGGTTCCCGTTTCATTTTTTTCTTTACTTACATCCAGTTTTATCCGTCAGGTGCTGGTGCTCGTGGTCGGAGCGCGTCTGCGAAGCTCCCATCGCCGCTGCTGTTCCACCGGTGCGTCAGGACGCACAATCTGGTTCGACGGGCTCAACTTTCGTGCGCCGCCGCGGATTAACGCGCTGCTATGGGCAGGTCACTGCAACTGTAGTCTGCTGCCGGTGTCCTGGAAACATGTGGCATCCTCAAGGTCCTAAAACCACACAGTCTGTGGATAAATCAGCTGATGTCTTCAGTTTTTTTCTCTCCCCCCCCTTTTTTCAGTTTTCGTCAGTAAATCGTGGCTTTGTGCTTTACAAAAGAAGATGAATGATTATGGTTCAGTAAAATAAGTCAGAGAGAAGCTAGAAAAAAAACTTGAAACGCTTTATTTTGTTGTAATTTCGCCAAAGCTCAGAGTCATTTCTGTTTCAAGTCAGTGGTCTCACTATTGTTTGTCCCCCCCCCCCAATGAACAGCTCAACAACACTGATGAGCCATGACATCCTACATGTTTCACTTGTAAATATACAGAAACAAAAACGATAATCTAGAAATGTGAAAGTTAAACTTCCATAAGTGCATGAAACTTGATTAAAAGATGGGGATTTAATAGTCAATTTACAAAGTCTTTCTTTATAGTCTTCTGTGTGGCACTGTAACTGCAGGTTTGGACTATACTGTATGCTGGGGGCTTGTTTGACTGGTCCTGGGTGCAGGGAGGTGTGGTCAGGAATTGGGGGAGCTCTGGGTGAAGGAGCATTCCTTGGTATTAGGTAAAGGGAGATTTACAGCACCTGGACACCCATCCTGAACTTACTTGTCCACTTAACTGTGTGTTTCAAGTCTATGTTCCTTTTTTATTTTTTCTTCAAGGTCTGCTTATGCATTATTTTTGCAAACTCAGTCTCCTGCATCCTGGATAATGGACAGCCAGCTAGGCCTTATCACTCCACAGTTACAGCTTTGTTTTCTCAACAAATACACTGTGGTATTTAGTATGTATTAAATCTGTAGCTATCTTTGCAGCATGCTTCCGGACTATTTGGTCTTTTCCCAGACCTTTCCAGGAAATGTTAAAAATACCAGACCTGCACATGAACATGACTGTGGCACAAAACCACATTTGACACCAAATCATCAGTTTCTGAAAATACTGTATACTGGAGTATGTGCAACAAAGCGGCAGCTAAGTGGATTGTGATTTAAGAATGGGTGACCAGCGATTGGTTAGCCAGGGTCGGCAGGGTGTCGGACACGGCTGCTTTGCTACATGGGCATGGCTTGGTGGTTGTTTTGGTCTGTGGCAGAAGCCTGCTCCTGGTTTCCAGAGCCAGGAATCAGTCTGTGGTAAAGCTCCTGCACCGTGCCCAAAGTTTCATCCATGTCCTCCGGGTATCGTGTCTGCAGTTCTTCGTTGGCAGCATAGTGGGTGTCGGCAAACTCGGAGAAGTAGCGTCCCACCTCGGGGTGGCCGATCTCCAGGGGGGCTGAGTGGGGCTCCAGGTTCTCTGAGGAGCAACAATGGAAACGTGTGACATTCTGATCAGAGAGAATGTGCATGAACAGTTGAGGTGAGGAATGAAAGACGAGGTCAGTCAGACAACTCACATATTGAAATTGTTTGTTTATCAAGAATATGTCTCATCAGTTCCAGCATAGCAGATTGAGCAGCAGATGAGAGCACGGAGGCCGATCAACATAAATTCCCCTCAGGGTTCGTATAGAACAGAAGCTGCAGGCGAATGTCGAGGTGGCGGAGAGAGCAGAGATGACACATACAACTCTAAAGTTGGAACGCTGTGCAAGACTTAAATAAAAACAGAGTGCAATCATTTGCAAACAAACTGCGTCTACCGAGCCCCTGAAGTAATATCCTTTATACAATCATGTGTTTGACAAAGTGGTGAACCTCGCCCCATCCTTTCTTGTGAACGACTGAGCCTTGCGAGGATACCCTATCATACCCAATCATGATCCGATCACCTGTCATCAGTTAACCTGTTTTTTTTTTTAGCAATCCACAACTTTCCCAGTCTTTTATTGCTCCTGTCCCAACTTGTTTGAAAAGTGTTGCAGGCATTAAAAAGTTAACAGTGGTAAAGCATATATTTAAAAAAAAAAAAAAAAAAATTAATATAGTTGATGAGTTAAACCATTAAATAAATTGTCTTTGTACCGTTTTCAATTGAGTATGTCACAAAGGATAAGAAAATGATCACAATCTGCTTTACTTATGTTCGAACAGCGTCCCGACTTTTTAGAAATCAGGGTCGTTAAAACAATGGCAGCCCTGTAGCAGCATCAGCAGAGTGAAGCAGCAGAGTGAGCAGGTAGGCATCGGCCTTTAAGGGAGCAATGCTCTTAAGTGTGGAAAAATGTATAAGTGGACAAAAAGGGTGATGCAGCCCCACTGAAGTTTTCACCTTGAATCAGCTTGCATGCTTTGGCCGTTGGTCTTTTAAACTAATGGACTAATATATAAACACTTCCGGATAAACATCTACAGTATAAACTCCACATGACACTGCATTACGAAGTTTAAGAGCAAGATACTGCAAAATCTTATAAAGATCATCTCTACTGGCACCTACCGATGTGCAGGGATTTATTTTTCCAAAATGCAGTTAGAATAGTTTAATTGCCCATGTACGATTTTGTCTCTATGAAATGAAGAACTGAAAACTTCAAGCTTTTCTTCGTTTGTGGTAATGACTTCCACCGTTCTTATGAACGAACAGTTTCCTTTTTATCTGTTTTTAATAGTAGATAAGTTATATGCTCAATATGGTTATATGCTCTTATCTCATTTCTTCCAAATGATCAGTAATACTATGTGCACAAAGTGTGCTTGCAACATTAGAGTGTTAGTTCTGAACATTTTTAGTCTGTCATTCTCGGAAATGCTTCTTGTTACACCTTCTTGCCACAGCGAATACACATAATTGGGAACTTTGTGGCTTCGACAAATCCAGATTTATTTTTCAGGCTGTTTAACTTGATTTATTAGCAGTTTCCGCCTGGAAGGTGCAATGATACGTTCCTTCCCAAGATCATTTATCAGACTTGCACATATTTGTGATGATTTATTTTTCATCACACAACCTGCAAAGATTCGTTCACCATGATTCATCACCCTCATCGTCATGTGGTGTATATGATCCGTACCCTGTGCTGCGTAGCGACAGGTTCCGTCCTGTACGAGGACGTTGTAGAAAGGCTGGTTGGCCCCGTTGGACAGCTGGTGGACCCTCATGGTGGTGATCCACTCCTGACTCATGGTGCACTTTGGGTCCCAGCCGTAGATCACACAGTTATAACCCGACCTGGTGGGGGAGGTCAAAAAGGACAGATACACTTAAGTGTTAGTAAGAGATGTGTTAACAGACAAGAGGATTGCTGTGCCACACTTTTCTCACCTTTTGTGTTTCATGATGAGGCCGACTGAATACTGGACCTCCAGGTGTTCTGCAGCGCTACGCTTCTTCACCTCAGGCGTAACAGGATGTTTCTTGTGCTGGATGTGCTCCAGCGTGTGCTGCACCAGGTAACCCACTGCCCCATGCTGGGAGGGGTCCAACGCCTGAATGTGCTGCAGGATGTCTAGCACCTGGGACAGAGCACAAATGTCAGTGGACAATGTGGTGAGGTGAAATACTATAGGCTGAATATTAATTTATACTCTTTACAATTATATTCGAGCATTAGGTTTAGGTTTCCTGACCTTTTCTGGCCAGATGCCCAGGTGGAAGTAGAGGCGAGCCTGCAGCAGCAGGTACTGCACATTATCTGGGTTGATAGTGAGGTAGAGATCCAGAGAGTCTCTCAGCAGCTGGTAGGATTTCTCATTACCCTCCCTGAAAGACACCACAGTGCAGTGTAATGTAACTCGGCCAGAACATGACATTACATTTATTAATTTAGTTCTAGCAACAATTGAATGGTATCAAACAATTTAACCCCTTTTAAGACAACAGTCAGGTGTTATGCTTCTCTTACCCTCTTTTGCCGATGTTCAGCAGGTTTCCCACCATCCTGAGTAGCACCTCAGTGGTGCTGATGGCACTGTAGTAATCTGCCGTCACCTGGTGGCCAATGAGGTACTCACACTCCTTGGCGGTCAGCTGCTTGCCTTTGCCAAACGCATCGATGTAGACAAAGTCATAGATGTCCTCACTCCTGCAGAAACGCATTTAAATACTTTGAAAATGTAAAAGTTTTTAACAAAGATCCATCATAAATCATGTCTTCATAATCAAAGGTAGCTTTTTGTTATGACCTAGCTGACTAACATCAAAAACGGAATGAATCAAGGATGTATAGTAGGATTTTGACTAGGGATGGAACAACCAAAGATTTTAAATCGCAAATCACAGGATAAGTTCATCGTGGTGTATTTTCATTTTCGGGATAATCGCAAATATACTCAAGAGTCTAGCTTGCTGACGTGCAGTCCTACATTATACTGATGTACAGTATTTGGAGTTGGGGACAAGTAGGATCTCGCATCTTTCAAGTAATTCCAAACAGATGGATTGCAAACTAAAGAACAACAGGGAGATGAGGTGTCCGCCTGCAGGACCTTCCAGAGGAAGGTGTCTGGTGAACTAGCACCTCCACTTTGCAGTCCCTTCTCCGAACAGAGCTGTTTCTTTCTCATTTAAAAGTATTAAATAAAGAAGATGTGTCCTGTCTGTGATGCAGTAAAGATATTTGTATGTTCACAACATGTAATGTAAAAGTGACTTATATGACTTGTATTATGTGTGACGGCTGAATAAAACTACTTAATACTTCTACTTGCAAATATTAATGCCTCTGGAATACCTCCAATTCAAGTTTATAGTGTTTAGGGCATCCAAAATCTACTAAAAACAAGATGGATTGTGCTTTAAAAATTCTGGTTTCTTATCTTACTCAGATAACATGACAAGAATAAGAACTGTTATTCAAGCTCAACTCTCTTTGTGGAATCATTACAGTAAGTGTGTCAATGAAAGCTCTAGTGTTAGACAATATTAAGAGGAGCTATTCATTTCAAACCGCACCCTCTTGGTTTTTGGCACCAGCGCAGCAAGAAGTGATTGGGAAAGTTGACAGGCTCCAGCTGAACACCCAGCTTCCGGGCTAATGTCATGTAGAGGACAGAGAGGCTTATGGGAATACCTGTATGGCGTAGTAGCACCTACATGAAAAACAAGAAGGGCAAGTCAGTTCTGAAATTAAAATTATTAAGAAATGATTGAAAAGCTTGTGACATAAAATACACATCATTTCACAGAAGATCTACCTGGTGGATGTAAGAGTTGAGAGGGTTGTAGTAGTCGAACTCGTTGCCTTTGTATTGAAGCTGCTCATACAAGACTGAGTTTAGGGCACACACCACTTGCCTCTGGAGCTCAAAGTCCTCAACCACAAGACAGTCACCTACATCATACAAAAGAAAAGAACCTTCATAAGAACTTTGGCAGAAATGGGAAAATATGGATGTTGTGCAGTTGACACATTTGCCCAAATATACTGGTATTGATTTTTGTTCAAACTGTGCTGGGAATGAAAGCCCATGCCTTCAGGCTTTAAGTGTCTAGGGCTGATGGATTTTGGGGGGGAAAAAAACAAAACAAGTGGGCGCAAGGATAAGAGGAATAATAACAAAAATTCCCTAAAGGTAACTTTTCTTTTGGAGTTTGGCTGGTTCTGAAAGCTCACCTTGAGCGACACGCAGGCTGGGGTGAGAGGAGTTCTTGATCCTCAGCATCTTCTTCACTTTCTCTGCAATCTCATCCAGCTGGGCTGATATGCTGCTCAGTGTTACATCAGCCAGTGGGTTACAATACTGGTCCACAAGTACAGCACCTAGAGACCAAGAGAGAGAATGCATGATGAAAGGCTGAATTTAAAAAATAAAAAAAAACACAGAAGAAACAAAAATTAAACAGCGAATTGCTGTCGTGCAAAGTGGTAACACTGCTTCTATTACAACAAACACTTTAACCACAAAAACTAATCAACATAAAGATACTGTATTTACTCTTTGCATATAGCTGTCTAGGCTAAACAGGACACAGGGCAACTTGAGTTGTTTGACATGAAGTCTGTATTCATGATGGGGATCGACCAATATGGTTTTTCAGGGCCAATACTGATGAGACTATTAATAATCAAGGTGACCAATAAGAGATATACATTTGCAGAATGATGAAATTTTTGTGAAATAGAAAACCCATTGCTTTCAATAAACAGAAAATACCGGTGAATCCCTAATTCATGCCTCACCCTCTAAAGAAGACTGCTGATCTGCAGGCTGCTCCAGGAAGGTCTTCAAACTCTTCAAGATGTTCTGTTGTCTCAGGAAGTAAAGGATTTTCTTTGCATAGTACTTTAAGGTCAAGCTTTTCCTAATGACGAGAGCAGAACAGAAGAGAGAGAAGTTAATGGTCCAACAGTGCAGCACAACTAAAGCTTTTACAATTACAGAAGCCTCAGAGAGGATTAACGAGATTAACAAACACCCAAACCCATTAATGACTGTCCTGTGTGGCAAGCATCGAGGTTTGGCTGTGGGCACAGTGTTGCACTCACCTCTTGTCAGAGTTGAGTATGAAGAGGAGCTCATCTTCACAGAAGTGCTCTGGCATCCCGAGTGACTCGATCTCTGCAAAGCTGTCTCCCAGCACCTGGCCAACGCAAGGCTGAGTTACAGATCTCTTGGTTAGTACGGCGCATGGAAAGCGATCATTGTCTTGCACAAACATATATCCATGCACGAAAAAGGCCAGCCATATTCTGGATTACAAATGATTACTTACGACTTCTGTGAAGAATCTCTTTGAGATCGATTCCACCGTCCTTCGTATTTGTATTCCAACTCTGTGGCGCGTTCTGTATTCTCTGAGCCAGTCACAGCACTCGTTCTGACGGTAAAACCTCTGCAGTCTTGGCCATCTGTTGATGAAGGCAGCAACAAATTTGATTTCAGCCACACTTTTGGACATGCACAGAATTAGTTTAGCAGCTGACTGTCTGAAGCAGCATGTGACACGTCACTGAAACAATTTGCCATCCTGCTGCAGACATGGTTTTGTCTTTGCACACACACAAAAGCAATCAGGAGAGTATCAGCCAAGTCAGTCAGGAGGAGGGCTCAGACTTTGGCAAGAGCTGCACTCTCCTGTACTTCACAGCCGACATGCAACATTCAAGGTCACGCCAATTCATTTTTAGGCTGTTCGGGGCTAAAATGGAGTATAAGTTGCAGCTAGTGAAATGTTGCATCAGCAGATTGTCAGCGGCTGACAGCTGCCTGTGAGTCCGCAATAAACGAAACCACCTTCGAGAAGAGAATGAGCGATTTAAGGCTCCGAACAAGACAAATAAAGCATGGGCAGGGAGACCAGTTGTGGCAGACAGTGGGGCAAAACCACCAGAAGCCAGAACTCCGAAGAAATGACACACAAAAAAATCATAGCACCTGAGTTTGTACTGGTGTCCCCAGACCTTCCCCCTTCCATGGCAAACGTCGTGCAGCCGCTTGCAGCAGCAGGAGACGTTACAAATGTCGACATGTTTGAGGACAGGGAAGCACAGGATGTGTTCGAGCAACTCGGTCGGCAGGTCGGTCAGTCTTTTAGTGTGGGGCTCGGAAATAATCCCATTTAGACTAGGTTGCCCCTCTCCGGCTACAGACGTCGCCATCTTTACTGTTTACCCCGATTACCTCATTGCCTAGACCCCGCCCCTTTATGGCGCAGGGGGCAGAGCTATGGGCGGGGCATATGAGGTGCAGTGCATTGTGATTGGTTGTTAGGTCAAGCGGAAGAGAGAAGCTATGCTACGTTCAGGCAACTCAAATACTGCAGGTTTTGTTTTATTTAGGGTTTCTAATGACACAATACAAGGAATTTACAAAGAGCAATGTACAGTTAAGTCTTTAGAAGTTAAATGGTACGTAGGAAAAGTCATAATATGTCCTCGTCAACAACTAGATTTTTCTTCTATGATTTTTTTTTGCAACTAAATAATATTTCCATCACTTATAATCTGCCAGTTACACTCTCAGGCTTTGGTCTCTAAGATGTCAGAAAATGGTGAAAAATACCTATTGCAATTAAGTTGTTTTCTCCAGGTTAATCTCATTGTGATCTTATAAGACAAATAAAAGCAGCAAACGCATGATTAAGAAGCTGGTATTTAGGAATGCTTGGCGTTTTTGCTTGAAAAATGAACTAAGTTTCTGTCAATTGACATTTGATTTGTACTGACTTAACCTTTTTATTTAGTTTACACTAAAAAAGAGTGCTTCTCTCTCTCTCTCTCTCTTTCTCTCTCTCTACATATATGTATATATATCTATATGATATTGAAATTCAATAAAATATTTTAATGAGTAGCTTTTACCTAGATACAGTATATGAATTTCAGACAAAATTAATGTTGCCTGCCCCAAAAAAGAGGCTCCTCTCTGTCAGTACTTTACTGTCTTCAATGTCCGGTACAATGATACTCCAACATTCTGTATGGCACATGAATGCAGCATCGTTTTTTCAGCTAACTAATGTGGTTAGCAGCAGTTGCTAGCGCTTCTTTTCCAGAGTAGTTTACATGCAACGACCTGAGTGCTCTAAACTCTCCAGAGGGGATATATTGGCTTAATACTTTCTCGGACGCAGAGATGTAAACATTCGCGGATTTCACGGTACAGAGACGTATAATTTTAGCGCAAGATAAGGACATATATGTAATGTTAGTTAGCTAACTTAGTTTCTATTTACGTTAACCTAGCTAACGTTAGCAGCAAGGAGTGTTACATTGTAGTTATCAGCTAGTTAATGCTTATAAACCTTTTATGTGCTGGCCAGGGTGAAATTACAGAAATACCAGAAAACACGTAACTTGTTCGGGACATTAATAAACAAAGACAATGTCAGTGAAAACCCTGTGTAAACTTTGTTGAAACTTGCTTTGAACGCAACTTTCCTGGTCGAGCTATAGTGAAGCTGGACAGTAACATGCACATCTGTGATAACTAAGTCTTGCCATATGACTTATCTGCTGTCTACGCCATAGAGAGTAAAAGACACAATGCCTTGACAGGGAACTTAATTTGTAGCGATTCACGACTTTGAATAATCGAGTATTTAGTTTATGAGCTATTCGCCATGGCAAGTGCCTTAGCAGCGAAAATGGGATTTAACTCACTGATGAGAAAACAAGCCAGGAACTTCAACGTCAGGATCTGCACAATGGAGTCCGACATGGAGTTCAGCTGTGAGGTGAGTATATGAGCATGATTTCATTCAACTTGCATCAAAAGCTTTCCACATTTGCATTGGCCCTGACCACAACATCAAGTGCCTACTGTACTGTTTTGACTGGATGCTGCATGCTTTGCAATGCTATAACTGCTTAACCACAATCTGTAATGACAACTGATTCAGCCTGTAGGTACAGAGTTTATCATAGCAATGATGGTCACTCACAAGACATAATAAGAGTTTCATTTTTTGACACTAGATGGCAGCAAGTAACCACGAAGACACGCAAGTGGTATACCTAAGTGGGTCTATTCTACAAAAGACCATATCTGTTGTAATTTATATCTGTCTAGTGCAGAAGTGGAATCATGGACATTTAAGTCAGTGGCAAACCTCGCTGCAGTACGTGACTTGAAATGCTGTGGGTATCCCCCTGCAGTGCAAATTCAAAAACACACTGATTTATGCCCCTTTCATGTATATTTCTGGCCTTCTTGCAGTCTTTTTGGTTTAGCATGTGACTTGATGATATACCAGAGGTGAAAGGCATCAAAATGACTTGCAGACACCACCTCTATATTTAAAGGGGAGGAACCCCACCAAAGTTTGCAGTTGGTAATTACACACAGAGCAGCATAATTTTAGTTGCAGGTTTCAATTTTCTGTGCTGAGATGATAATTGTATCAATTATGGGTTTTGTAAATAGCATTTAACAGGGATTGGCCATATAGACAAAATGCTCATTAAGCCTTGTGTGGGAATTTTGGATTTTTTTTTCTCCCAGTTGGCATTCCCGCTGCATGGTGATGCTGATAACCTAATTTCGAGCAGTTTTTAACTTGTTTTTTTCCACGCCAACCTTGAATGCACTTGACAGACGTTTGCACCCTGAGTTAGCTCAGAGGCTAGAGATGAAAGCTATCTAAATTGGATATGTGCGCCAGATATGCCTCCGTCATAGCCTTCAGCTGGATGAGGAAAACACGCATAGCTCCCTGCTTTCAACCGGAGACTGAGGCTATGAAGACAATACTAGTATATGTGGATTCAGTAGACACAGCATCTTATAAATGGCTGTAAATATTAAACCTGATAAAGAATTCTCTTGCTAAGGGCCAGTCAATGAATGCTGTGAGTTTCACTGTCAATATTTTGCTTTAACAGGTTTTCTGTGTTTTTAGATTTTTTTGTATGCTGCCTCTTTCTGTATCAATTCAAGTAATTCTAGTAATTTAGACTTTTCTGGTTTCTTTTCTGAGAAAATTATATAACACTAAAACATGTTTCAGGTCAAGTGGAAAGGAAAAGACCTTTTTGACCTGGTGTGCCGAACTCTGGGACTGAGGGAGACATGGTTTTTTGGGCTCCGGTACAACATCAAGGACACGTCGGCTTGGCTAAAGATGGAAAAGAGGGCAAGTGATTGTCATGTTATTCTGGTTTTGTAACAGCCATGAGTCATGTAAACATCGCCAATAAAGATGTAGCCAGCATGAAAAGGGAATGAATGGCCCCACTGTGCAAATGTTGATTTCATTGCGTCATTGTTGTAGGTTCTGGACCAGGAGGTACCAAAGGAGGAACCAATTACGCTTCATTTCCTGGCCAAGTTTTACCCTGAAAATGCTGAGGAGGAGCTAGTGCAAGATATCACACAACATCTCTTCTTCCTACAGGTAATTATACTTAATTTAAACCTATGAGTTTTGTTTTGTCCATTTCAAGGTAAATCAGATTGAACATTATTCAGTATAAGCATTGAATGTCTTTTACTTCTTGAGATATATACCTTGTTGTCTTCCTCTGTGTTTCATTTGTGCATCATGCAGTTTATAAAAGCACTCCAAGCATTTGGAACAGTAGGTGCTTGACAGAAGAAAAAATATAAAAAGTCCGCTCAGCACAACACACCTTACATGAATCTTACAAGTACCTGTACAGCGGGGTCACCTGACAGGTAATATGACACAAAATACAAGAAATACATTAAATGCTAGACGAAGCCAATTGATATGTACAATGAAAGTAAGTAAGTACAATATTATCAAAACCACCATACCAACATGACTGTTTTTACCTGATGATGTGATTGTGGTGTATTTAGGTGGTTTAGATAACCTCATACGTTGTTTATGAGAGGTCTAGTATTTAATGTATTCTGTGGTCACATGACTTGTCAGGTGAGCCCACTGTACAGGTACTTGTAAGGTGTGTCTCTGTGCTAATTTCATGTCTGACGAAGAGCCAGAGCCCAAAACGTCACATGTGGAGGTGATAAATGTTCATGGGAGCATTATCAAGTGTGCAGACATTACTTTTCTACTTTTGTCATTTGTGCATCATGCCATGAGGGCCTTACGACGAGGTTCTTTGCACATTCACACTGACTGTTTCTTTCTCTGCTGCTTTCTCAGTTGAAATTGCTACAGGCCTACACGTAAACCAGAAATTCAACATGCCTCTGAGAAGAAGCTGTGGATTATTACCTGGTTAGAGGGCAGACACTTTTTTTTCAAGATCTCTCTTTCCTTGATCGTAATCTTCACAGAGGGGTGCTCTGTTCAAGATTTTCAAAAGAGAACCTTCTTAGAAGTATGTGTCATCTCTCTGTGGAACTAGATGAGTCAAAATGAATGCTTGAAAAAAAAAAAAAAGGTGTGTGAGAACATGATAACTGATTTTTAGGGTATTTAAAATCCTCTGTAAATGTAGGATTATCCATTTCACCTAAGCACAGCAGGCATTTGACTGGTGCTCTGTGTCCGCGGCTTTCTTACTATTTTGTTCCAGTCCCAACAGGGGGCATGCGTCTGCAGAGTTTCTGACAAGTTGAACAAGAAGGGCACTCTCCAATACACTTTCTGTCCATTGTCCCGGTCTTATTGTGTGCAGCCATGTGGAATCAATGCGCAACATATTACCGCTGCCCTTTCTCTCCACTTAATACTCTCCAGGGAATTCCTGCAGAGCCTGCCACACCATTCCCCTCACAAGAGATGAGATTTGCAACTGTGCTGCCATCATCCAATGCTACCAGCCACATTTATCAATTACCAATTAGGCTTTAAGGGCTCAGTTATTGGCCCAGTTAATAAAATATTTTAACTATTTTAATAATTCTTGTCCCCCCCCATAGCACTCCTCCTATCATATCCAGCCAATTGTGCTGGTTCAGGCTTGAGACAGCGGTGCGGTTTATGTTCCTCAACATTTGGATAGGAGCACTTATCTACTTAACGCATGTGAAAAAAGTCTCTCTGTGTCCTTAATCCGTTTAGAGGTGGTTGAAGCAATTTATTTATTTCAGAGGGAAACCTTGCTAAAAGAAAACGAGAAGACGACAAATTACTGAACAGTTAAAGCGGTACACAGCTACAAGGGGAGAAGAATACAAATGTGCAGTGCCTCGCATCGCCCGCCTCCTTATTACTTTGCTCTCATTAATTCCCATAATGTCAGGAGCAGGCCTCCGTTCAGATAGTGTCACAGGCATGACAGCTGGATTAGTGCTTATCAGAAATGATCACCGACCCGGATACAAACACACACACACCCGTCACACACTTTAGACCACTTACACAAACAGACAACATGCACATCTCCGTCACCTCGGCCCTGTAATCTTAGCAACAACATAGTCTCATTTGTAAACCAGATTGCAGCCTCAGCCTCTTAGCGCTTGTCACGATTTCGGGCTGTCACCTCTGGCTCCACACCTTTGTTAGTTCAAAACAAGAGAAGACAGCATGACTCTGCAAATGACAGGGTTTAAAGCATTAAATTGCATACTTATATAACTCCTTACAATCTGGTGTTGTGCTCTATACGTAGTCACGCCAGTTTGTGATTCAATTAAGTTGACAGGTGAAGGAGCTCAGGTAGTGACACCTGGTGAGACACAGCAATTTAAACTACAGGGAGCTTGTTAAAGGGGATTGTCACCCATTTGAGGAATTCCTGTTATGACTGTAATCCATGACAGTTAAGTCAACACTCTTCTATGAATTGGAGACCTAAACCTTGAATTTGTGCCTCTTACTTACTGGAGTGAGTTCACACACGTAGGGTGGCGCTCTACTCTAACTGTGTCATTGGGAGCTTTACTTGGACATGTCTGTCATGTTATTATGGTCTGCTGACTAGCAAGCTGAGAACTTTAATGATAGAATGAAATAATGTTGGCTAGGCTACATAGTTGCTGGCTTGGTGTCTAATAGGTCCCCATGGGGCTATGATACATAAGTCCTACAATATTTATTTGGCACAGTTTTCCCTGCATCCAGACTTATCTAAAAAGTGCAAGTACCACTGTACTGTGGCAGTAGTAGTTTGAAGTTTATTCACCCATTTTTGCAGATATGATTACTTTATTTTGTGGCTACTGAAGAGTGGTACATGAGCACTGTGCTTTGACTGTACTGTTCCCGCATTTGTCAAAGTGGAATTAAAGGAAGAAAGTTCTGGCTGTCAAAAGCACAGTTGTCAGAAAGTTGTGTTTCACCCAGTGCTGTCACTCTTCTCTCTAAGGAATCAAGTCTTTTGTCATTGTGTCTGAGTCAAGATCACCTGTCAATCTGATTCAGGTCCTTCATCTCACAAGAATCATTTCACTCCTCTCATGGAAATCAATATAAAGGAGATGTAATACTCAAACTGAGTGGAAGAACAAATGTCCTGATGTAAACTTCATTGCTGTTTGTACATACGACAGTGACAAGCTTCTCTAACAAACTCCTAAATGGCATAGACCATACATTACCTACATGGCTCTCTTTTGTGTTAGAAAGATGGAATGAAGAAAGCTTTGCTATTCAGACAGATATGCACACAGCTGATAATATTTGGTAACTCCTTAGGTGAAGAAGAAGATCCTCGAGGAGGAGATTCACTGTCCACCCGAGGCCTCCGTGCTGCTGGCCTCCTATGCCGTCCATGCCAAGGTTAGTGCTCCTTTTTGTAACTTAGGATTTTATTCCCAGTTACTTTCAAGGAAGATAGTAAATTCAGTTGTCTGTATTCTTTAATAGTTTATTCACTTCTACTTTAAAATTTGCATGACCACATGGAAATTTCTTCTCCTCCTCAAGCTTACTTTTTGAAAGATTTTTCTGATGAGGAGCTAACAGCTGTAAATCATTCATTACAACAGGGTGCTTTCTGTAACTGCCTTAAAGAATGCAACAGTTTTAAAGAAAAGCAGTTCAGACCCAGAGAAAAGATTGTTATATCATTATTTGAACTGACTGAGGGATTGAGGGAATACGTACATCTGGAACTGTCCTCAACTGGATTAACCTCCTTCTTTCCTCGTGATTTCTTTGTGGCTGTCTATTCAAAAAATCGGGATAAACAATTCTTTTTAGATCCTGTAATTCATTTCGAGGACATTTCATGCATTTCATTTGTTTGTTTATCATCTGAAAAATATATTGCTATAGTGTTGCTCTCTTTTCTTCTCTCCTAGAACAATGCAGGGAGACTGCATGTTTTATTACGAGGGAGCTTTGTGAATGTATTCTTCTCTTATCTGTTTTCCAAAAGAAAAGACATAAATCATCTACAATTGACCCAGAGCTCTGCCGTCTGAGCCCTGATAGGGACCAGAAGAGAACACATTACACCTAAATTCAGCTAGTTTTGGTATTGATTTTTAAATTTCCTTTACCATTTCATGGAGCGCTTCGGAGGCCTTGCATGAAATGCCTTTGATGTAAAACACAGGAGCTCAGGTTCTCTGGAAGTTGCTTTTTAAGCAACAGTTTGAAATTGCAGAAAAGCCATCACTGCTAAAGCCGAGCAGCCTGCCTGTTGTAGCATCCTCCCAGCAGGTCTGCAGACGGCAGAAAACCTCATAAATAAAATGCCACAATCCCATTTAATTAAAGGTGCAGCCAAATAGTGGAGAGTGTTCAGTTCGGTGGCCTCAGGACATCTTTCATCATATGTCTGTGCTTCTTGCCACTGATAAAGTTATAAAGTTATACTCAGCTGTGCTTGCATTGTACCAAACCGTTTTGGTAAATGGACAAGTTCATATATGTAACACAAGTTCATAATCTCTGAATAATGTCTGAAAGAAGAAAACTGCAGATAGAAGTGGCTGAAATTAGCTTCAGAAGAAGAAGCATAGAGTAGTTCTCCCGCTCTTATGTATTGAAAGGGGCCAGTTAAGGAATGCCTCCAAACACAATAACCCCTGAGGTGAATGCTTATATAATTGGTAAAGATGTGTGGGTAGGCGTGGAAGTGTGTATGTTGACATGAGCAAAGTAGTGGCAGAGAAGTATGAATGGAGATCCCTCAAAAAAGTGGCCGCTTATTTTGACATAGCTTTTTCGTTAAACCCACTCCACTGCTGTTGCACAATTTGATAGCAGTGGGCACAAATGAGCACCTGAAGCCCTCTGTTTTAAACCTGGATGGGATGATCTGGGGGCTGAATGAATTGCCACAAGAGGGTGTAAGAGGATATCCAAGATGGCTTTGATTTTGTTCTTCATCCTTTTCTCTACTACGAGCTGCCAACCCCATTGTAGAGAGGATGAGAAGGGTTATCCAAGATGGATTCGATTTGTCCCTTCCACTCCTCAAGTTACAACTTGATCACATAACTGGCCCTAATTCACAGCTTGTTGAGACTGTTGACCCAAGCCTTGATGCCTCACCTCACCACACCACCACAAAGAACAGAGTGCTATCCACTACAGACTGATAGAAGATCACCAGGAGCCTGTTGAACTAATTGAGTCTCCTCAGGAAGTCTGTTCTGTCCCTTCCTGAAGAGGACTTCAGTGTTGTTCTTGATTTGCACCCCTTGATTCGGTCCTTGTATGTGTTAAACGTCTTCACGTCCTATCTCTAGATGACAACCAGGAAAGGTGGCCTCCTGTTTGTCTGGTAGTCCACCACAAGATTGTTGGTTTTGCTAATATTGAGCTTGAGGTGATTGTCATTGAACCATGTGACGAAGCTCTCAATCAGTCCGCCTTCTAATTCGCCATAAAATGCACCTGGGTCCTATTTGCATGCATTGAATGATTGACCTCTTATGTATTAGTTTGTCTGTTTACATTGTTTGTACTTTCATTATTCAGCATTCAATTAAGCATACGTTGAGCTCTATAAAATCCATTACTCTGTATGCAAGATGCTGTACAGTATAAACACCTCCATTGATTTATTGGTTCAGGATCAAATAAGTTACCTGGAGTCCATGGAAATCACTCCACAGGAAAAAGCTCCCTTAATAAACCTCAGGCGATCTGAGTCGTTTTGGTTGAAGGATCCCATCTCTCTGAAATCCCCTTGAAAAAGATAGGGAGAGTGAGGTGCAGCTTTTTGACAGGCGGACAGGGTCTGGTGAGGCTGGAGCTCTACCTCAAAGATTTGGCCAGGAGCCCTCAGAGACTCTCCTTTCCCATGCCAATTTAAATGGCCTAGGTTAAAAGAGCCTGTGTGGATAAAGAAAAATCAGCAAATGAGCTCGAGACTTGTTCTCATCGCTGTCAGCACCCTCGATCTGGAAACAGCAAAAAAATATGTGGCCACAATCTGTTTTCATTTAATCAGCAGTCCGCTTCGATTAGAGCCAATGTGAGTAAATTGGCGTTTTCAAAAAGGAGACAGGTACTTGTTTAGCAGTGCAGCTGCTGAGAGGTTTTTGGCAAACCTTTTCCTTCTCCTTTTCTAGTCATGAGTTGTTTTTGTGCAGAACCACAGTATAGCCCGTGAAGTTGAGTATATCACACAGTGGGATACACTTTGGTACTTTTGCTTATCTTAAATCATGATTAAGCCAGCCTGAAGATGGCAATAAGGAGAAAGTAAAGGCGTATTCCAAGTAGGCATTAATATTTAAAAGAGGATTTTTTTTCTAAATAATGTGAATCACAGCTCTGTTAAGATACAGACAGTTGCACACAGAATCTGTGTGTAATCTGTTTCTAGTCGGAGGAAGAAGTGGCGTATTATTCATTACAAACACAGTCGGAAGCCATAAAAGCGACCATTACCTTGTATGAGTTACAGAGTGCATGAATGGAGGGGATAATAGAAGTTAGGAATAGTGGAGGAATTTGTGTGCACACAAATGCTCGGACTGACTTCTTTATAATTATTTCGCCTCTGTGCCTGGGAACTTAAACACAGATACATACACATACAGTAGGATCCCAAGGTGACAATCCTCAAGTTTCCTCAAGAGTTTAATATTAATCACAGCCTGCACTGGTTTAAAGTAAATCAACAAAATTCCCAACATGTGAGAAAAATCCTTTGATAATACATAAAATGTTCTAATTCATCAGATTTAAGAGTCATACTAACTTTTCTGAGGGTATTTTTCTATGCTCAGCCTCTGTGGCTCTGCAGAGGTTTCAGTACCTCCTGCTTTGTATTCTGAGTGGGTGCAGCGGTACAAGGAGATGTCGAAAGGGAATATCAAGAAACAGTTGCTCTGGAAAAAATGCAGAGGGAGTCACTCTGGCAGGGCAGTTGAGTAGGGAGTGAGGTCAGCACCCTCACCCTCAGGGGTGATGCGTGTCAGGCTAAGTGGGAAGGGTTATGACAAGCTAATAGGCATGGATGACAAAGGTGGGACTCACTGAGTTTTACAGGTGTTACCTGTTACCTTACCTCACAGCATGTGAGCCTTAATAGAGTTACACTTCTCAGTTTCAATCTGGACCACAAAGTATGTTATTTAATACTCAGTGGAATTTGTCGGCTTTGCCTTGATGTAAATCCCGCCTCACTCGCCTGACTCAACTGTGATAATGTTTTTGTCCATATCAGCTTAGGTGAGCCAGCATTGGCACAAGAGACAATGAGACACAGAAATGAAGAGAAAATTAGCAAAAACAGCCAATTTCACCGCCAGCTGGTGAGACTGGCGGTGTGTCTGTATAAAAAGTGTCTGTATAAAAACAGGTGATTTTTTTGTTCTTGTTGTTTAATGATGTTATCTGTTCTTACATTAACTGTAAATTAAGAACAGCTGAGGCTGATAGGAATGTCATTAGTTTTGTAGGTAGTTCAGCATTGGGCAACTTTGATCTGATGGCTGGGGAAAAACAAGGTTACACTTCATGAATGCCTGTACCAAATTTCATGGCATTCCATTCAATATTTACTGAGACACTTAAAACACATCTGAACCCAGACACTTTGCGCAATTTGCAAAGCCTTAGTTTTTGTATGTAGCCTTCCATGTTGCATGGTTAGTAGCCTAACCAAAGCTTGCCAGAAAAAGTCTAATTTTGCCTGTTACACAACAATAATGCCCTTCATTGGTGAGAATGTGTTCCATGGCTAGATATGAGAAACCTTTCTCACAACTGTACTGAAAATGGATTTTCTTCAGACTGACTGGACTGTGAGAAATACATTTCCTAATTTTAGAAACAGGCTCTATTAAACACAATATACTGGTATCTGTTAGTCAGTGGTCACTGTGGTGCAGCTGTTGATAATAGTCGAGTGAAAATATTGACACAGCCATTGCTGTCACTTTGGGGTTGTCTGAAATAATAGATAGAAGATAAATGTGTAATCAGAAAGCATCTGGGAGCACTGTCACTGTCAAAATGCCACTCTGTCTCTACCTGAGCTAAACCTCAGTTGGTTCCACAATACCTCTATAAGTCTATTTATTATCAATTATGAAGCAGTAACAAACAAACAGGTGAGGAACTCTGGGAGTGGAAGCTTTGAAATTGAAGGGAAAGGATCTAATTAAATGGCCCTCGGCTTCTCCACTCTGTTGGCCACTGCGCTGCTGTTCTCGTCTGTGTGGTGAGCTTATTAAATTCAGGTCTGTTAAGTACTGTTTATAGACTGGTCTGCACAAAAATGAAATCCAATTAATCGACATAATAAAAGTAACACTACACAACAAAACAACACAGATATAGAATTAGTTTATTAAAGCCACATGAGTGGTCAAAAGTTGCTAATTTGTTGTGTGCAAAAGTACAACAACCGATGTGCTTTAAATTACATTTGTGATCTCGTCACTGTTTAACCACTTAAAGATGTATTTTCCTCAATACCCAACGTCATGTAACAGCAAAATATGTGGTTTTGTTTGCAGTCCATTCCTTTTTTCCATTTCTGAGACAATTTTTTGGTTGTGGTGTTTTCTTGTTTTGGAGACACCACAGTGATATTTTGAGTACATTTACAATGACACCTGAGCAACAGCAGAGAGTTTTTTTCTTTTCTCTTTTATTTTCTAATCTGTGTTAAACCTCAGTGGTAATGTCACAGGGAATGAGTCTTTTTAGACCACCTATTTTCCACTGAGGTACAAGCAAAGAGGCCAATAGTTGTAGATATAGAAAGCCATGACAAGAGGATAAGGTACCACTTTTTGGTGTCAAAGACAAGATTGCTTCTTCTAAAAACCATTTCTTTGAACCAAGGATACCATTCATACTCAAAAAATTCACCAAAAAGTATGTAGATTTGTGAGGATGTCCTGTGAATCTCATACACACAGTTTGAACCAAATTTGGGTGGGAAATTTGCAGTTAGGCCTAAAATGTGAAAAGCTAGATTTGACATTTGTCTAATATTTTTTAACACTTTATTTATTCATTTCTCATACAATATGGCAAGATAGCATTATCATTAACTGCAATAATAAACAAATAAGCAAAAAAAAGCTGTAAAGTGCAGGAAATGGATGCACTGAGAAGAGAAAACACATTTACAGATTAGAATCTGGTCTGAGCATCAACTCATGTAGAAACATATGACCTTAAACTCCTTGGAAGGATAGTTTATCCACATAATCAATAAAGGGCCATCAGGTTCTGTTTTATATTTTGAGTGAGCTCTAAAGAGTAGATCTCAGCTTCTCTATTTGTACATTTGTCTAATTTTGACACAAATGTGTCTCTGGACGACCTCAGTGCTCCAACAGTACTGTGGAAAAATGTGAAAGGGCTGTAAATATACAACGATTGCCTACCTCAATTACCTCTAGTAATTTAAACCAATAATTAAACAACAAAATAACAATAATCACACTGCCGAGGAAAGGTGCAACTGTATTAGAAGAACCTGCACAGCACATACAGCAATACACACACACTCCATTTAACCTAGTTGGATGAATCTACAGTCATAGCCCACTTTTTAATCTGTAGCTACATGTATAATTCATGTCCTTCCACCAGTTTTACAGCGGCCCAGAGGAAATTCCCCACCGCCACTCAGTCATGCCTAATCCATCCATATCTCTCTCCAAACATGCATGATATAATTTGTATCCCCGCTCTGTGATGATAAGTGATCAGCCTCGGTTCTCTCAGAGATATCTCTAATAGCATCATTTACACCGTCTTCCAACAACTGGGCCAGTGGGTGTGCGGTGCACGTTAATGACCCGATGGCAGACCAGCCTCCATTCATTCTCCAAGACACCCTTTTCATACAGGCGCTGTAGTTTCATCATGAACAGCTCCCAGGAGAGGAATAGTCCAGTCTGTTATTGGAGGGAAGGTGAATATCAGCCATTAGTCTGGAGTGATTTTAATCCTCTTGGCACTTTTGCTCTATTTTACAGTACGGAGACTACGACCCCAATGTCCACAAACCTGGCTTCCTAGCTGAGGAGGAACTGCTGCCAAAGAGGGTGAGTGACCCCTGGGTTTACTTAAGAACGAGGCTTTATTGTCATTCATTGCCATTCATGAGGGAAGATGTTTACATATTCCTCTTAACTGGGCCCGTATCTGCACTGTGATATGAGGCATTTCAGCGTGTACTGTATTTTCTCAGTACATTCACGGATATTTCTCCATTTCAGGTGATTAACTTGTACCAGATGACTGCAGAAATGTGGGAGGAGAGGATCACAGCGTGTTATGCGGAGCACAGGGGCAGGACGAGGTAAAAAACTGCTGCATTGAACTGTACCACTGTGAAGATCCACTGTCATCAGCAAATTTCAGTTTCAAGTTCACATAGGGTGTGCTTAAAAAATTGGTTCCGCAAGAAATGTTTTATGCAAAGCTGAAGTCCATTTTGGTGGAGAGAGGCAAAAAGAGCCACATTAAAGTTGTTTTTGCAGGGAAGTTTTTTAAAGTAGCATTAATGAGTCCATTGGATAAACCTTTTAACATCTGTTTTTGGCCAGGAAAATGCACCAACACCACAGCTTACCACAGCCTGTAACTCATCAATTAGGTGTAATTACATATCTTTTCACAAGAGACGCACAATTCATGTAGCTATTTTTCAAAAGAGGATCATTTAGTGAGCTGCAATATAAGAATTACATTGCTGTAATTGCTTTCATAAATCTAAAAAGACACGAGAATGAAAGTCAGTCGTTTTGATGTTGCACTTTGCGCCACCACTAAGCTGAGCTAAGTTAAAAGTGGATAGGGTGTAACTGTGAGGGATGTGGAGAGTCTTAAAACTCCCGTGGGTGGGGAGTTCTGGGCTGGAAAGTGAGTGCTAAAAGCCAGCAAACCTCAGCACTTGTAAAAAGTAGTAATTGAGTCACCGGTGCTGATCAATAACCCTTTGAACCCCAGCGGAGAGTGTGGGGAGATGGTGGTCCTCACACCTTTAGCATTTCAATTGTTTAGTAAGTGATGCAGTGTAGTGGGGGCACAGGAGGGAGGTCACTGGTCTTCTGATGGGACTACAGCTTGGCACCGCTTAGCTTGTTTTGATGCTACTGTAGCGCCAATATAGCACCTGGATTTTGGTATATTGTAAGATTGATTATCATGACATTTGGTACATACATTCATGGTTTCTTGAATATACAGACGAATGACAAATTAAAGGAAAAGCATTTATCCTATGGTGAAATGTTTCTATCCTGATGGGAGTGGTCTCCTGCTTCCATCCATGCAGCATGGGGGGTTATTAAAAGAATTTATGAGTATGAAAATGATGTGAATCATATGCTGTGGCCTTGACAGTCATCAGACTGAACCCCAGTTGAACACCTATGAGAGATTTTGCGTCGATGTGTCCGATAGCACTCTTCACCACCACTATAAAAACACCAAATGAGGGAATATCTTTTGAAAGAATGGCCATCTATCCCTCCAGTAGAGTTATAGACACCTCAGTCAGTGCCAAGGAGCACTGAAGCTCTTCTGGTGGCATGTGGTTGCCAAGACACTCATATTATTTTTTTCTTTAATTTTTCGCCCGTCTGTATATCCTGGAGACTTTGGTGATCCACTGACTTTTCCTCCTGTGCCATCACAAGGATTAGATTTGTGACTTAAAGAGAAATGTCTCAGTAGCTATTAGATGGATTGCCATGGAATTCTTTATCGCCATTCATGCAGGATTCATTTAAGATGAATTGTAATGACTTTGGTGATCCCAGACTTTCCCGGGACAAGAATTTAATTTCCCCCATGCTTTGGTTAATGACCACATACCTACAGAACTAATGGCAATCCCATCAGCCTCAGCTGTACTTTGCATTTAGTGGAAATTAGCAAATGTTAGCAAATCTGACTAGTTAATTCTGTGTTGGGCCTTGGTACTTGACATTTTTTTATTCTCCATTATATCGATGAATATACTCAGCGAACAGTATCAAGATTTGATGTCCAGCCACATACAGTTAAAAGTTTATTTCTTCTTTATTTTGGCTCATGTTCTTTTCAAACTAGATAAGAAATCGATTCCTGAAAAACTGATGTTAGCACAAAATCAAAGTTAACTGCCTGACTTTCCATGTGCATCTTTATTTTCTTTTTGAAAAGAAAATGCTTTACTCTTCCACAGCATTAATCAAGCATTAACATTTAAATTTGACCCACTCTGAAGTCAGAATGTACTCTGCATCCAACCTAGATTAGATTTTGTTTACTTGGCACAATGCTCTCTTGCCTGTTAAAACTTTAATGAAGCTTAAATCATCAATTTCCCAACCACCCATATCAAACAGCAAGTTATTAAAAGTTTAGGCGGAAGCATGCCCTGATTTTTCCTCAGCCATCAAAGTATGCTAATGTACTTTTTTGCTGAGTTGACCCTGAAATCACAACAGATCTTCCAACCAGGCTGCAAAGGGGAAGAGAAGAGTTTGATGCATTTGTTTCCTCTTCCTCAAAGTATTTAGAGTCTTGGAGGCATCAGAATAAGTTTCCTTTTCCATCAAGCGTGACCTCTAAAGCCTGTTAGCGAATTATCAGTGTGTTTTGTGTCAGTACTGTGCTTGTGTATTCACCCTCGGAAGAGCTCTGTGGCAGAGTTTTTATAGATCACACAACATGACAGATGCTACACACAAAAGCTGAGGAAAACAAGGTCTGATCTCGTTTTTCTCTCCACTTCTGCACCTCCCACCCTTCCCTCCCTCTCTTCTCCATTCCCTTGGATCCCTCTCAATCTCTTTCCCTCTCCGTCTGCCTTTGAACCAGGGATGAAGCTGAGATGGAGTATTTAAAAATAGCTCAGGACCTGGACATGTATGGCGTCAATTACTTTTTAATCAGGGTGAGCCAATGCCGCTTTGCTATATCTTTACAAAGTAAGCCAATGTGAGAGATTAGCAGGCGTGTCAATTTCACTGTGGTGTTATGAAATGAAGTTGGGGACCGGCAGTCTGGCTCTCTTGTTCTAAATTGTCCCTTAGTTGAGTCTATTATTTGGCTGTTGAACAAATTTAAAACATATTTGTATGTTCATAGCATAGCAAAAAATAACCTGTAACAACTCCTATAACAAACAGAATGTCACTTGAGGTGACTCTGGCCTTGATCAACACACTCTCCTAAAGCCTGGGACATTTTTAAAATGCCACCAACAAGTCAACCTCAGCTTAAGTAATTCACTGTAGCATTACTTTTCAAGTAAACAAGCCCAGACTGCATATAAAACCCCTCAACTGGCATTGTTCAGCTCAGCCTGAACAAATGGTTTTGGCAAGCAGAGCCACCACAATGCCACTTCTGTGTGAAGCAGGTAAAAATGAATGTTGGCTGCAGGGGTGTTCCCACAGCTGCTAGCTGGTGTCCCTGAACAGACAGCTAGAAAGAAAAGCTTTGTTTACTCTCCCAATGCGCTTTAGAATAAAAAGGGAACCGATCTTCTTCTGGGAGTGGACGCCCTGGGTCTGCACATCTACGAGCCCGACAACAGGCTGACACCCAAGTGCTCCTTCCCTTGGAATGAGATCCGCAACATCTCCTACAGCGACAAGGAGGTGGGAGAATCTACTGTTGGGAAACCTCAATTCCCAGAAAGTTGGGACGCTGTGTAAAACATAAATAAAACATATATATTTTGAATTATTTTATATTTTCTTTGTGTTGACTTTAATTGAGTAAATGTAAAACAATAAGCAAATTATCACAATTGTATTTTATGTTATTCACAGCGTCTCAACTTTTTTGGAATTGGGGTTATACTTCATTTTAAAGTTTAGAAGGACAGTAGTCAGAGGGTTGGTACTAAAATGGTGCTTTATTGAATTTGAGGGGAATCATATTGTGTGTTATGCTTCAAGTTTCAGGTATCCATATTGTTTGAGAGCAAATAAGAATTCTAAAGTAAGAAATTTAGCTCTGTGTTTTAACATAAGTTTTTATCTCATGTTTACTGCTTTAAACTGTAGTTTTTATTATTTTTCGTTTAATTCTTCATACCTTTGCTAAATTGTTGGTCAGTATCGGAAAATATCCTTGTCAGTATTGTAATATAGATTTCCAGGTTATTGCCTCCCCTGACAGATGTATTTTTCTTTTGTGGTTTAATCAAATCTGGTGTTCCTTTCCTCATTCTTTAGTTTACCATCAAACCTCTGGACAAGAAAACCAATGTTTTCAAGTTCAACTCCTCGCGGCTAAGAGTCAACAAGTTGGTGAGTTCAGCTGAGATTGAAAAACAAGTCAAAATGATGGATTCAAGACTGTTGAAGTGGCTGGCAGAAAGACAATATTTACTAGCCACAGACATAACAACTTTTTCTAAGTGAAAGTGAAGAAACATGCTGGAAGTGGTTGGGGAATGAGAAATTTGGGATGTACCTACTGTTTTGACCCATCATGGCAAGTAGCAACCATTCTCGGTTTTGTTTCTCTTGTGCAGATCCTCCAGCTGTGTATAGGGAACCATGACCTATTCATGCGGCGGCGGCGGGTGGATTCGCTTGAAGTGCAGCAGATGAAGGCTCAGGCCAGAGAGGAGAGAGCCAGAAAACAGGTACTGACATTGGCAAAACAAAAAAAGTTGTCAAAAGTTGTCAGCCAAGTTTCCACTCAAATGTTTCCACTACTGATATGCCAATATTAGGAGTTGGACACAGCAAGATAGACCATTTTCTGCTGCTACTTATCCATTCAGTTGCCTTAAATCATTTTCTTCTATCAGATCCATTTGTCCATAGGATGTTCATCCATATTCCATCTATTGTTTATCCTGTTTCTTTCATTCATTGACCATATTTCCCACCATATCCTCTTTTTCTCATCCAAACTCTACTCGTGTGTTCAGGTAGAGAGGCAGCGCCTGCAGAGGGAGAAGCAGCTGCGAGAGGAGGCAGAGAGAGCCAGGGACGAGCTGGAGAGGAGGTTGATCCAGCTGCAAGATGAGGCTCATATGGCCAACGAGGCACTGGTAAGATTGGGTAGATTAACCTGAAATCCACCATTTTGTTGGCTTTGTCACATTCTTCACTTCACCTTCTCCCAGTTTTTTGTCATTTTATATGCTGTTTTATGTTGTTCTTCCCCGTTATTGTCTCTCACTGTCGCCTCGCTTATTCTGTATTCATGCACATCCGTCCCTCTACATCTCACTTCCTCCTTCTGTCCACTTTTTCTCTCAACATCTCTCTTTCTTTGCTCCATTTTCCCATCTCCTCTACCATTTTCTACTTCTTGTGTTTGCCCTTCCTCTTCCTCCTCCTCCTCCTCCTTCTCCTCCTCTCCAGCTGCGTTCGGAGCAGACGGCGGACCTGCTGGCTGAAAAGGCCCAGATCGCAGAGGAGGAGGCCAAGCTGCTGGCCCAGAAAGCTGCTGAGGCTGAGACGGAGATGCAGCGCATCAAAGTGACTGCCATCCGTGGCCAGGAGGAGCGCCGGCTCATGGAGCAGAAGATGCTGGAGGCAGAGATGCTGGCCCTCAAGATGGCTGAGGAGTCGGAAAGGAGGTAGGGGAAGGAGGAAGGAGGCCTGTGTGGATGAACAAAGAGTGTGAATCTGCCCTTACTGCAATGAATATGATTTTGATCCAGCTCTGTCCTCTATGTGGCTTTGTCTCTGTCAACACCGTCTCACTCATACCCAAAGTCTCGGTCTCACACACACTCACATGCACAACATGTGCCACTTTTTAGATCCTTAAATAACTTATTCCGACATCTTTCTTACTTTCCAAGAGTTTGTTTTCTTCCCCTTTGTAATGTGAATACCCCATACTGAGGAAGCTGTCTTACAGGGGCATCAAAGCACAGTTCCTAAATAACCTCATCAACACATGAGCCTCCCAAAATGTTTTCAAGTTACTATACTGTTTAATGTCAAGGTGCACAGACACACCGTTGCACTTCAGTTTGCTCAGCAGCAGAGAAGTAAGTCGATATGCTCTGAGCATTGAGCTTAGTAACACAGCATGCATTTAAATTGCCGGATCAAAGAACAAGAACTTCTAACTTGTTTAAAATCATTTAATTTTAAAGGCTTTGTTCTTGAACTGCAGCTGAAAAGCAGGTAGTCGTGCAGGCACAGCTACACAGCCGCACTCAGAAGGAAAAAGGGAGGAAGCTTTTGTTCTGCAGCCCTCCTCCTAGGTCTGGGATGCAGCAGTTCATTTGTGTTGGTTAATTGTAAGCAGTAGTATCGACTGATGGTGACAGACCCTATCAAACGCTTTTACAACACATTGAAGCTCCATGGTGCTGAATATGACTTTGCGATCTGTGTGTTAATCAGAATCAATTTTTTCATTTTCTTTTTTATACACGCTAGTTCACATCAAGTAGTTATAATAGCTGTTGACTCTTTTATTTCTTTAGAGGTCAGGTGGATAAGGAGATGAGTGATCATGATCAGCACTCTGTACAGCTTGATAGATGCCAGTTTATTGCAGCAAAGAACTTAAATAATTTTCACAATAAAACAGCATACATAGATACTAAGAATACCACTTCAGTGCCTCTACTTCACAATTTATTAGGCAATCATTTCAAATGGACACCATTAACCACTTGCCAGTAACTGCAATTTCTGGATAAGCACTTTCCGCACCAGAGAAATTTAAACCCATGGCACTCAACATGTAAATGACTACGTCCACTCAAACCCTTGAGGCACATAGCTCCCCCACATCAACGGGGAACTGCTGAGTGTTCAGGAACACAGTCAAAAGAAATGTAATCACCTGCATATAACGTTCTTACACCTCTGTGTGCAAACTCGATGGTGGCATAATGGAGTCTGAAATTATTGTCCGCTGGGGTGATCCATTGATCACCTGCATAATAACAAAGTGACATTCCTGGTTCGCCGGGTACCGACGTACCGATTATGTAAGATAATTTTGGATTCAATTTAGATAATTCTGTTTCCTTTGAAGGACTGGGAGGTGAATTAAAGCATTAACTGCGTCTTTCTGTCTGTTCGTCCCTCAGGGCCAAGGAGGCTGACCAGCTGAAACAGGACCTGCAGGAGGCCAAGGAGTCAGAGCGAAGGGCAAAGCACAAGCTGCTGGAGATCACCAGCAGGGCTCTCTATACGGTAACAAGCCTGGAACATACACACACATACTTAAAATGTATACATGGTACACAGCAATTAGTCTATGACAGGAAGTAAATTGATGGAAATTCTGTTAATTTTTTAATCATTTATTTTTCATCCATAGTCCCTGGATACATTTTTTAATTGCCCAAAAAACATCAATAAATATGAGCAACATTAAGAAAATAATCTTACTTTCTCGTTTTTGTTTTTATTTATTGGTCTGATGAAGTGAGCAATCAGGACACCACTTTGGCCTCTGGTAAATTATGATGGGCATTTCTTTTATTTTTTAAAGACAAAGATAAATGGATTAATCGAAAGTAAATCAATATTGTAAACAGGTAAAAGTAACATACAAATTAAACATTCCATTAAACAAATATACTTAATACAAGTATTAAGCAGTACATGGATGTATTCCAACTGTACACCCCACAGAAAAATACTGTCTGTTCCTACTGATAGTATCAGCTCCTACTATTGGAATGGAAATGACCACGAACATATAGTTTTAGATTGACTGCTAATAGCACACACATATGCTCACGCATGCACACACACACACGCAAATGTAGCTTCGCAAAGCCAAACTGAACGGGAGATACTTGCATAAGAACAGGCAGCACATGAGGCAGCCTACGCAAGAGCCTCCAACATGATAAAAACCCACACAGTACACATTCATCTGCTCACACTCATGTTCACACACACATGCACACACAGATACATACCAAGATGCTAGCCATCGATAGAGAACGAATCGCTTGTAAGCTTATGAATGAAGAGCCTCAACACACACACACACACACACATACACTGATGCACATACATACAAAAGACATGTTGCTACTGTAGCACATTAGTTATTAAGTGAAAAGTCTACAAACACACACACACACGCAAGTACACATGATTTTCCATTCCCATTTCTGCCTGCCTTGGTCAGATTGCCCTCTGTGCGCGTCCAGACTGAATTTATTTTGACTGTATCCACCATATAGTTTGGATTCGCATGCCAACCAATGGATTTACATTTATATTGTGTATTAGGTCCACTTCATCTCCAGCCGATGCCTGAGGTGCATGTGGCCAATGCATTTTAGACATTCGATCAGGATCTAAAATCATATATATATATATACACACACGTGTTCATGGTCTGTGACCATCAATGTAGTAATCTTTTTTTCCCTTTCTCCTGTGTTCCTTATATCTACATTGTGTCATACTTGCTCACATCTTTTTCATGCATTCTTCCTATTGCCTATTTATAATGTCACCTTCAACTTCGTATATTTATTTTACCCTTTATTCTGCCCCATTTTCTGTTTTTCCCTGTCAGCTGGTCTACATCTTTGTCGTTGCTCTAACCTCTCCTTCCATCTTCTTTCCTAGTCCCCTGGACTGCCATCTGACAGCATGCCTCCCGACCTGAGCTTCAGCAGGGAAAACCTCAGCTTTGACTTTAAAGATACCGACATGAAACGCCTCTCCATGGAGATCGAGAAGGAGAAGTGAGTGGCCATGTCCCAACTCTGCTGATGCTGCTTAATATTTCTGGGCTCAGCAAGCAAGCATTTGACCCTTTTTGGTTATTTGGTTGAGCCTAATTGTAGTGATTTAATTTTGAATCAGCCGAAGGGATTTGTAAACTGATGAATATCTATATGGAATAATTTTAAATGCACTGAAAACGTATAAAGACCAACACAGTGCAGGATTATACTTGGAGGAACACCGTCACTTTTTAATATGCACATTTTGATTCAGGAGTTCAGGTAAGTAATTGACCCCTAGCAATACCTGTCACTGATGTCACAGGCAGCATTCAAGCATTTTGTTTCTCTAGCTCTTGGTGTCAGTGATTGCAGACAGGAGAAATTACGTTGAGACAAGTATGACCCTGGCTGTGCAGTGGAATAAATTACTCAGGTCTTTGTTGTCCTGTAATTAGGTATTAGGTTTTTAAAATAAAAGCCATTGAGCAGAGAGGTTACAGGTTCAGAATTGGTGGGCAACTGCTCATAATACTTGAAGACAGACTGCAATGGAGTTCAGGTTTGCATAAATAATAGAATCAGTTGTATATGTATAAAAAAGTTGACCAGTGATATTTTTCCCAGAATATGGAAAGTGTTCCCCACTTTTTTTTTTTTTATTTTGGAAAAACTTATCTTTCACAAACCTACTATTTTAGTTAATTGTATACAGCTCATTTAAGGTTTCTAGAATTACAATTCCTACAGCATTAACCAACCCATCAGCCCATGTAATTGTACATTTCTCATAAGTTCCTTTGATCAAAGCTTGCAAAGAAACACATTCTTTGGCATGTTTTTATTTTTTATTTTAATAAAAATATGTTAGTGTTTAATTTTTATTGCTGTCTTGGAGGAGGCCTTTGCATGAGTTCATTTCAAAAGTGACTAGTTTTATTGATGTTGGCAAATCCTCAAATAATTGGGTAAGAGTATTATTTAATAGTATGCTATTTGGAGTTATCAATAACGGTTATATCTCTCAGTCTGCCCTTATTTAGAGGAGTAAAATAAGGAACCAAACTGTTCAACAAAGTTAAGGTTCGTCTCAAGAAAAAGTGCTGAAAGGGAAATCCAATAAACTGTCTTCTAACATGCACTTTGATTATGTTCAGGGTAGAGTACATGGAGAAGAGCAAGCACCTGCAGGAGCAGCTCAATGAGCTGAAGACGGAGATTGAAAGTCTAAAGCTGAAGGAGAGGGAGACTCCTCTAGACATCATTCACAACCAGAACACCGAGCAGGGGACCAGCAAGCACAGCAACTTTAAAAAGGTATCTACCAGCTCAGCTGCTTGCATAACATACATTATAACACATGCCACAAAATACTCTTCATGCGTTCCTCCAAAATACACTGTGCATGCAAGCCTCATCTATTCACACTTGTGTACACACAGTCAAGCATTTGTAGTTATTTTAGCATCTTGTACACATGCACAAAATTTGTCAATAGGTCCTTTGTTGCCGAACAGAAATCTGATTACATCTACTCTTCTAGGTGATTTGAGAAATCCATCTGTAAACACTAACTGCTACATATCAGAAAACCAATCCAAGAGCCAGATATTCGACTACATCAATATACAAACACAGACCCGACCCAAATTCTGCTGAAATAAAAAAATAAACGTGGCAGCTGTCAAAAAACGTTTTTTACAAGCAACTCTTTCTCTCTTTTTACACTCCTCCAGCATGTGTGCAACCCGTCTCTCCTCTGTTAGATTGCTTCACTCCCTGAACACAAACCTAACTAAATCCATCCACAACATCAAAACACTGAAAGAAATATCGCATCCACTCTGTATAATGCTACCCGAATTTCTTTACGTTAGATTTGCTGTCTTCAGAAACATAAAGGGTACCATAAATTATGCAAACCTCAGAATACTTGTATAAGAAAGTCATGTTTGAATAAAGTTAGCAAGAGGAGTAAGGAACTTGTGTTAGCAGCTATGCAACTTGCCTCAATTCCTTTTGATTGAAGGCAAAACGGTTTTTATTTAGAGGGTCATGTGCTCAAACTTCTCAATTACCACCAATCAAATACTAAATTCTGAACAATGAAATGAAATTGTACCATTGTCCAAGCCATGTTTACTGTTGGTGGAGCAGAAAACAGAATTTCTGGATGTATTTCTGATTCAGTATTTGAGATAAAAGTTGAGAAAGCAATTGATCAATTTAAGTCTAAGTGCTGTATCGTAGGCAACTGGACTTGTTTCAGTATAGTTGCCTACGAATACAGCATTTAGGATTACCATGACCTGAATGACTGAGAACCTTCATCAACATTAATTCACGTCACACTTTTATTTTGAAAAACAAAGTAAATATATCGAATACCGATCACAACTGAGTTATATCAAATCCGCTCTGAATCGCACTGTATCATTTCTTTGCAAATTGTCTCTATCTCGTGGTCTGTGTGTGTAGATGCCTTTTAGATCATCTTCAGAGGGAGAAAAACACACCCGTGTCTATCCAATGCATCTTGGCTGCATTTACAAGTTTCTTCTTCGCTATTCAACAGCTGTCCGATCAGCAGGAGGCATGAGCTGGTGAAATGTAAATGTGTTCTTAATACTGATCTTATATCATCTTCCAAGGATAACTGTCTCAAATAAAATTGATAGTCCTCCCTCATACAACACCCACGCGTAACCATCATATTATTTCAAGGCGGGGTATTGATTCACAGAGCATCACTTAATAGCAGCGGTCTCCACTTGGCCCGGGGTTCATTTTTCAGCCTCAAGTTTCTTCTTTGATGGAGTCTGCTGGGGGAGGTGGAGCAATCACTCCTTTTCTACTATCACGTCTAAAAGTGCACAGTGATTACCGGTCTTAAGTGTATTTTTGAAGAAAATCATAGATTAGAACCTGAAGGGGAATCTGTGTTTTTGTATGCATTTTATGTCGACTCCATCTGTAAGAAAAGCGGTTTCATCTTACTTACAGAAATTGCCTGGTGTGGATATTGCAAGTCTTGACAAAAAAAGTGACGGACTCCTTCAGCTTGAGGGATATTCCTAAATTGATTGGTCAGAGGCAAAGGAAGTGTTATAAAAATATAGAATGTATTTTCACTGTCCTCTGATGAACTGGCAGATTAGACTCATTGTCCTTTATCTTCACACTCCAGTATCTCCCTGTAATTTTAATGAAAGTATCAAATGAAAATTTTAGCTATTTTCTCAGCACATTGTGTCACAAAAAAGCCTACCCCTCCTCCTTTTTTGTCTGCCAGTGTAAAATACACTTGTTAAGGGAGCGCTAATTGATTTTTGCTTGGTGATTAGTCATTTGGATGGATGGGGGCACCTCTGGCATGCAGTGGGGGAAAAGGAGCTAAGTTAAAAGTGTTGGTTTAATTGAACCAGAGGCGGTCGGCATTCATCTTGTTATCGGGGGAGGGGGCGGGGGCACATGGCTTTGCAGGGAGAAGGGATGAGGAGTCGAGAGTGAGGAAGCTAAATCAGCTTAGCCTAAAGAGGCAAGAAGTTTAGGGGAGGATGAAGTTAACCAGAAATGTTCCTAGGATAAGGAGTTTGTGGGAGGCTGAGCCACGGAGAAGTGCTAAGAATGCGCTATGAAGTTGGCGACTGAAGGAGGACAGGATGAGGGGGATACGGTGGGGAAAGAAGAGCAGAGGGAATGTGGAGTGACAGATCTCTGAGCCAGAAGCATCAGGACCAGCTGCATCTCCGGGCACAGCTTTCTCCATCCAGACTCCTTCTCCCCTCAGGATGATTAATGAATGGCCCCTTAACACAGCCCAGCGCCTTTGCACATCTACCAGACCCCAGGTTCTGCTCTGTTAGCATTGGGCCCGACAGGAGAGCTTATTCTCAACAACCAAATCACAACATAAGAGCTGCAGTGATTCTGTGTGAAGTTTCACTCTGGATGGACAGCCAAAGATAACAAAAATCCTCAGACTGTGTTACATATAAAGGAGGTCAACCATTGTGGTTACCCTTATTGTGCATATTGAAACAACAGACAGAAGGATTTATTTTCAGGAAATACCTTCATTTAATATCATTCACAACATTAATCCTGTATCTGGAACATTGAATAAAGAGTTCTTGATCTGATCTTGAGTCAGTGCTCACCATGGGGGGTCTGTGGAGGTAGGAACCAACCTATTTGTGCGATCCACAATTGGGCGATTAAAAAAGCAGCTAGCAGCAGTTAGCAGCTAACTAAAAGAAGAACAGCAACCGCAAATGTCTGGGTGCTCCTTACGGTCTGAGCAGAAGATTAGATCAAACGCCAGATAACAGTAAATGTGTTGTTATTGCCATGTTATGCCATTGTCAGTGTTTAGAAAGCACTGACGGACACACATGTAAAACATCATACTAGATGCAGATGCTTTCATGTTACACATCACTCCTCTTTTGCTTGTGAAACACCGGCGTGCTATAAAAAGCAAAGCCGGCATTAACAAGGTTTCGTTTTGGCAGTATTGTGTGATCTTTGTGTGAACAAAAAATGAATAAATAAAAAAAGGGCGAGGGCTCACACATGTAGTTCAGGCTGCCTGTCAGCAGGGACAATGGAAGTTTAAATCCATAACCATCATGCTGCAAATCCATCCCTCTCCCACACATTCTCAGTGTGGATTTGCTTAAGTCCCTCTATCTACGCATTCCTCAGAAATAACCTGGATCTCCCAAACTGTCCTCCCCACCCCCGGTCTAATATTTACTTTGGCAGCCACTTTAATTGCCTTAACCCGACAGATGTTGGACAGAGGAAAAGTTTGCCCAGCCAGTTTAAGTAGTGCTCGCTTATGAAGTGTTAGATGAGATAAAAGTTAGCTGTGCTGAAGGGGTTACAGCACAGCCAGTGGTCTGGATTAATCCATCAGCAGCTCATTTAAACCTGGAGAGAAAAACAATTAACAGTACTTTCTCTGACTGGCATTGATCTTGGCACTCCCTGTATGTTTGATTGTCTTTGCAGTAGCAGAGACTCTTGAAAACCTACAGCTTTCTTTGTCCATCAGGGAAAGTTTCAAACTCTAATCGAACCTGCTTTTTCTTTCATTATAAGATGTATTAACAGCGCTGCATGCCTTCACATACCATCAGTATATTCATTACAAGCAGAATAACCTTGGGGGAGCAGGTATGTTTTTAGTAAACACACGTAAGTGTGCAGACTCTTCAATTATCCTCTCCTCACGATCACATAGTCATTTGATTAGTCAAGGGAAACAAATCAAATCACGTGTTTTGCTGGAATGTGCTATTCATCAGAAGCATGACTGGATTAAATATGCATGCCTGTACATCTAAGGTGCAATTTAGGAGAGACTAACTGAAATAAACTCTGGTGCTGCTTCGAAGCCTACAAATGCCAACAATCATCCCGACCAATCGATGGACAATTCTCCAAGAATCATTTAATATCACATGAAAATATGAAGCACTGAAAGTGGATTTTTGTTTATTATACTTGTACTTATACTCAAATTCTTCTCAACTTAAATTCTCAAGTATATCTCTTTAACATCGATTATTCATTCAAGCAACAATCAGAGTTGAAAAACATGGTTAGAATCATCTTCCAACCAAGTGCCGCCTACTTCAAAACAGTTAGAAAAGCACCAAGGGACTGCTGTAACTCGTCGTTCAGAGTAAGTAGCTGATGTATGTGTATTTCAGTTCAGGCATTTTATACGCATCTATTATTTGTTTCCTTTCTCACAATGTGCAATAATACAACAGTATGAACATGGAATAGATAATAGACACTCCTTAATCTTGGCACAAGAGCAGGCTCTCAAGAAAGAGCCCATGATTCTAGGGAAACTTGAAGTACAACCAGCTCCTCAGAGACCCATCCAAGCTGCTCGGGGGTTTCATGCATGCGTACCGAAGCTGAATTACTAAAATTTGGTTTCTTTTTTACCCTGCAAGCTGTGTTGACCATCCACACATCATCTTCATTTTGCTGGTGTGTCTCAGTCAGATGTTTAAGGTCATGGTGCTTGCATTGGAAATACACAGAAGTATTGTATGTGGCAGAAAGGCTGGGGGTAAGGGTAGCTGATGATGTCAATGACTCCAGTGAGGATTTCCATTCGGTTACCTATTTTGCTTGCTGCAGTATATTCTGTTCTTGTTTACCTCCGCCACAGATAAACAACCTTATCAGATCTTTCGTTATCTCCTCCACAGCTGACACTACAGAGCACCAAGTCCAGGGTGGCCTTCTTTGAGGAACTCTAAACATCGTACCTGGAAAGGTGGGGATGCACAACTGCCAAGAACCTCATGATTCTACATTCCTGGTCAGTTCAAATGATTGGCCACACTACAAAGCCTTATGATTCACTTCCTGGGAAACCACCATGAAACACTACAGACGGAAAAACGACCACTGCCTTGATCTGCACCGACTCCAGCGGCCTAGTGTGTACGCACAAACAACAAGGATGCATGCATAACATTCCTGCACTAAATCTGGGATTCATGAAAAATGTGTATGTGTTTACATTAAGAGTGTGTCGAATACAGCACATTCTCCTTGAATGTTTCGACGTGAACTTGGGTGTGGGTTAAGAAGAAGAAAGGATGGGCTTTGACTGCTCCCGTTCCACTCTGTTTGTATTTGTGGAGTTAAGAATGGTTATGATATCATGTTCAAATAGGGCGACCTACACAATTGGATTGCCTATAATAAATAGAAATAAACCACTAAGGGATAAAGTTGAACAGGAGAATGAGTTGATTACATGGCTGATATGCCGCCCTTATCCTGACCCAAATACCTGATATTTAGTAGTTAGACGACAAAATACTGTGTTGTCCTAGAATGCCTTCTACTTTAACACTGAACAGTTGAATTTCTCCACATCAGTTAATGACTTCATGCTGCCTTAGTTTTCTTGTTTCACTTAAACGGTTACATGAAAAAAATGAATATTCAAGCAGCAAAAACAGGGCATTTCTTTGCTATACTACATTTAAACAGCCATTTATCGCTAATAGTGTGAGTTGATGGGCTGTGGTGCATATTAAGTTCAACAGTTAATTTGTATTGGTTGTGTTTTTTTTTGTTTTTTTTTATCTCCATGTTTGTGCATTTTTTTGCAACTTTATATGGTGAATGAAGTTTAAGTGTTAAACATGGGGCCTTAGTATGTGTGTTTACATCTGGTATACACTAGAAGTCATGTTACAGACTGTATCTCTGGCTGCCTCAGGCTGTTGAACCCTTGATTAAGGTGTGCTTATGCAAGACACCAAGTGCACTACGCTCTGCTCTCAAAAGTGGAGAGATGACCATTTGTACAAGGTGCTGCCTAGAATTCGAACTGGATGAAGGAAATGTGATGTTCAGATGTGAGCTTGTGTCACATCCATCATCTATCTCATTTTTTTCTTTTTTTTTTTGTGAAGACAACCACTTTTTTCGAAACATGAATTTGCATCTATTTTGAATTAATGTGTCTTTTTGAATTAATGTGCTTTTTCCCTCTGAAAGCAATTTATTTTTCGGGAATTATAATGTGAAGAAAATATAGTCGTTTTTCTTCCTTGTCTGCATTTAACACGGATAGTAAGCAGTATTTAAAATGAAACTTTGGGTGAAGTTACAGTACCTATATTACCAGATATAGATTTTCTCAGAAACGTTGCAACATATGTTATTTTCATGTAAAATAAATGAATATCAAGTCTTATTTTTTCTGATTTTTTTTTTCCCATCCAGAAATAACATCGTGTTAGTTATTTTGGCAGACTTTGATGAATGTCAGCTTTGATATTGCCACTGCCAAGAGCCTCTTCCACCCGACCCAAACAGACATCCAATTACACCTTTGAAAAAAATCAAGTGTTACATAAGCACCCTCCATCTTGTGTCAGATCACATACCCTGTTTGCTTGAGTGACAAGGTCTTTGTGTGTGTGTGCTTATGGATGCGTGGGCGAGCGCGGTGTGTTGCCTTCCCCGTGCACTCATTTTCTTTGTGCCTGGTGTGTGTTGTGTATCACCACATTAACCCATTAATGTGAATCCCTTCCGGCGATGTTGGGGCCCTGAGACTGACAGCTCTCTGACAGAGTGAGTGGCGCTGAGGTCAGGGGGCTTCTTCACTGCTCTGTCACCTCTGGGTTGTGTTAGAGAATGGCCACCATGGCTTGTCAGTGTTGTGACAGAGAGGCGTCAGCAGGAGCCAACTCTCCCTGGGGGCCCTGAGCTCTGAGGAACAGGGGTGGAGGGTCTGCGGGGGCATCAGGGAAGCCAACAGACAGATTCTCAGTCATTGCTGCCTCTGCCTCGACACTGTCCTCTGAAACAGGGGAGAGGAAAGGCGATGAGATGGGAAGAATCGCATCTTTTGTCATTTATCCGGTCTCAAGGGATCGCGGATGACGTCACGCCTGCACACGCTCGTCTTGCAGCAAATTGGAAAAGGTTCAGTTTACTGCAGAGTGAAGGGAGTTGACGGGGACTGCACAGCACCTGCCAGGGGCTTGAATACAGAACAAGCACACAAACCCTTGTGTCATAATCCAGGGCCTCCATTCAGACAGCCAATTCATGCATCAAAAGAAATTGGCGTCAAAAGAATGATGCAGTAACAAATGGTTTATTGGCTTAGTACAGTAGCCAATGAGATCTCCTAACTACATTTTTACTTTTGACTTTGCAGAGGTATGGAGATGGTACCTTAAAACTCAAAGGGATTGAAATTAAAAGCACTATGACTTCGTAGCCACCTCATAATAAATGATAACTGTTTCTTTGAATTATGAATTCAATTGTTATTGAAAATATTTCACTTTTCCGTCAGGACATGCATTTATCATTATTTTATCTACCCAGCAGCTTTTCAATTGACTTGCCAGAAAAAAACACATAATACCGTATGTTATAAATAATCTGACACCAGCAAAAAATGAATGAAATCAAAACAATTGTTTTTAAAATCAACTGTTCACCTTAGCATTAACATTAGCGTATATATTTAACATTAAAAGACAACAGTTGAAACCTACAGTATATCGATAAACAAACAACTCCAGCATTGTCTCATTGCAAACACAAGGCCAGAGATCACCAACACATACTGCATTGATTTTGAGGCAGCAGCGGTGCACAGTGTAGGGCCTTTATGGGAGGCTTAGGGGTGTTTATAGTTGTCATTGCAAAATGTGTCCAT
This sequence comes from Pagrus major, assembly GCF_040436345.1. Classification (NCBI taxonomy): domain Eukaryota; kingdom Metazoa; phylum Chordata; class Actinopteri; order Spariformes; family Sparidae; genus Pagrus; species Pagrus major. Next base: position 20,363,869 of record NC_133219.1, read on the forward strand.
ATGAGTGGCCCATCTGGGGCCCCTTTTCCCAAATTTCTTTGCGGGGTTTGTTCTATAACTGTTAAAGCACTTTAAGAGGGCATGATTGCCACTGATTATGACTGACACAGACAAATGTTACAGTCACATAAACACATTTTTTTGACTTCCAAAGATTAACTAATTATTACCCCAGTATCATTATTCTCTATAACAATAAAGGCTTATTGAAGCTACGCTGGCTTCATAAAACCTGCACAGCAGTGAAATGATACAAACAGTAGTCACAGCCAGTGCTACACTCATTGCCAGGTATGCTACAAACAATGCTAAGGCCTGTGCTTCATGAACAATCATTGGTTCCAATCGTTGCCATTACCAATGTTAAGCTCTGTTCACAGGTGCCCAATAAATGTCACTAGTAAAATGTAATGTAAGGTCAAAAGTAACTTCGCCAGCCTCCACTTATCGCACCCTAACTTTCCAACCCCAGCACCCCATCTCTAACACCACCTTGTACTTCGTTTCACACGCCTCATCTGCTGTGTCCTGCCACGACTCTGTTAGCTCCACCGACTAAACCATCCATTGTGTGTGTTATCTGCACCGGCTATGATGGAGCTTGCTATTTCCTGTGGGCTTATCGACTGCTCCTCAAATCTACTCCCATGTGCTAATCTCTTCCCACCATACCTGTTCTAAAATATGCCAGTGCAGAAATCCTTTAGCCCTTTTCTTTTTAAGACTCCGGTCAAATGCACCAATATATTCACTTCTGTTGACAACTGAATTGCTCTCCATCAGCTCATGATTTCTGTTGCTTGATAAATTATGTTACCTGGCGTATGATGCTTGGACAAACTGTAGAACTAAACAAAAAGGAAAGAAAGAGACCTCACCTATATATACACTGACATTTCAGTGGAGTGACGTCATGGGGACTGTTTCGCCTGAGGAACTACTGTAACCCACGTTGCTGCTTCCTCCTGCCGACGTATTTCCTCCATAACCAGCCTGCTTTTCCCTGAAGGGGTTTTGCTCCATGAAGGCTGCCCTTTGTGTGACCCTGTTCTTTCCCTGTGTCTTGTTGCACCCGCCCCACAAAATCCCTATATCTGAGTGCTAAGTCCACCTGTTGAGCTTCTTTAGATACTTTGAGCCTTATCTGTAACCTCGCCTGCGTGGATTTGAATACTTCCTCTAGGATAGAAATGTAGATAGTGTCCAGAATCCGCTGCAACGTCTCTTTGATGTTCAATCTTTGACATAAGAGCCACTCATAAATCAAAGTGTGAGCATCAGCAACTTCAAATGTTACCTCATAATCCTGACCTTTCTGCGCACCCAATCTCTCAACAGTTCCCTCTTAGAATGAGTGTCCTCATCAGAAAAATTATGTTTCTTTGTTAAACTTTTAAAATGATCTGTGTTCACATTTTCTTAAAAAGAAACCTCTTTTGGAAAGAATGACTGCCCTCTTAAAACTGGCAACGGGCAAATCGTAACATATCATCATGAAGTTAATGTTGATAGCAATGTAATGGCTGCAGAAAAATGACACCATCCGGTTCCCTATAAACCTCATTTTCACTATGCTACTTTGTCTGCCACCAGGCATGACATCTCCCAGGAATATTAAGGCTCCATTTCTACCTGCTTTCACGTCTCCGCGGTCTTGGTCTCAAGACCACTTTTTGAAGGTCTCGTCTTGGAGTCAACAACATTTTTACTCAGTCCTGTCTCGATCTCACACAAAGAGGACTCTGGACAACTGCAGCGATATCACTGTATTGTTTGATACATACTGTACTTAATGATGGTTTCTGCAACCCCCCAAAGTCTTGGACTTGCTTTTCTCGATGCACTCTGGACTTGATCTTGGCTTAGGTGGTTTGGATTAAAACACTTGGACTAAAGTTTGCTGAAAAAATGAAGGTTTTTTTAAGATAACTAGGTATAACCGGTGTCTCATTGTTGAAAAGACTACATTTCAAATTTCACATTAAGTCTCAGTATTTTTTGCCCAGTTCCAACCCAGACATCTTTTGACCTCACCAAATCCACGCTTTCCGGAAGAACATTGTTCATATGTACCCTGATGGATATGTTGTACAACCCTCTCCGTTTCCTTGCTTCACCTACCACTAACCTTTATTTTTGAATGATCACCAGGTACAATTATAGTCCCGAGATCTCGCACACTCTCTGCTTTGTGAGTCATCTCTGAAAACCTAGAAAATACTGAATACGCTGCAAATCAAAACCAATCCACAATAGTTGATGTGGTTTACCGCCAAAGGCATTAGTAAGGTCTAAAAATACCATATGGAGATGTTAGCTCTCCAGCTTTGCCGACTGAATGTGGTGCCAAGTCATGCTTGTATTCTCCAAGCGTCTGAAAACGGCTGATATACCAGGTTTTTGTTCAAATGTGTAAGTGAACTCACTCCAAGTAACTGGACTGTCTCCACCAGAGTAAAGAAAACCTTGCTTATGCTACAAGTAAACACATAAGTATAAAATAATTAGTGAACATACTTTCATTCATAGAAGACTCTGCAGCTCTACGGCATCATGTAGGAGTTAACTTGCATGAGTGTTTTTGCCTACACGAGAATCTCAGTATGGTCTGAAAAAGGTGGGTTTCGGTAAGCGCATTAGAAATCTGGCACATGAACAGAAAGACAGCACATGGAAACAGAATCTAAATGTGCACATGAACGCTGTACCTGTATGCTCTGTGAGTAACAACCACATTTATCAGTGCGTTGTGCAGAATCGTCCTGCCAGGAGGATCCATTGACTCTTTTCTTACGAAACACTTCCACAAAGAGGTGAAATCCCCCACTTGCCTGGATGTGTGGGGGTGCGGTGCAGCAGCCCGCCTGCTCCTGTGGGAATGCGTCTTATTCACCAGATGTTTAGTATGAATCCTCATGACATTGCTCTCTTCTGCTCCTCTTCATGCTGCCATTTATTCGATAGTGTGTCACCTTACCTTTTACATATGTTAAGTGTGATTAAAAATTTTCCAGTCCCCGGGGACTCGGCGCGGTGGCAGGGGGTGTATGGGATTTTGAAAACTTGGAAGCTTCGCCGTGCTGCACCAGGTCGCTGGCGTATGTGTGTTTGACTCAAATTCATGCACCCACACTCTTGACAGTCGTACACTTCCCCCCCCCCCCCCCCCCACACGCACACACCGAATCACAAAATCCTCCTCGGTCCTTCCAGCCAAATTAGTATCTCCTTTCATTCCAGGATGCAGTTGTCGCTGAGTGAAATACCTGTGGAAAATCGCCATGATTGGGTTCATTATGTTGCCTGCAGTTAGCAAAGATGGAAATGAGTTTGGTATTTTAGGCTGTAAAAAAAAAAGAAAAAAAAAAGAATCTCCCTTTTCAAAATATCAGCTTGTTAGACTCAAGGAAGTGCTGCCGCTTGCCTGTTTTGGTACGTCTCTGCACTGCTTGATGAGGGGCTATGAATAAATTTTTTCCTGACCCTGAGATAAGGAGGAGCTCTGTTTTAATTGTCTCACTCCATTAAAACTTACAATATGAATATCTACTTGTCCCTCCCACCGTGATATGGATCAATCTTCAGTATTATCCGTTCTTTTCCGCTTGTCTGCGTCACTTATTTCCTCTTTTGTCTGCCTTTACTTCGTCTCTCTCTGCCCGTCTTCAGGGACCGGTGCTGCTGTGGGAGTCAACGGTCATCGCGATCATCCCTCTGCGTCTGCTGAGGAGCATTGTATAGATTGCAAATACAGCGAGAATATTAATGAGACTTTGACATTGTCGGACATGACGATAAAGCCAACATCTAATTATAAATGAGCAGGCGAAGTATTTGTGGATATTTAGGGCTGAGAAGGCCGTGAAAGTTGTTTTTTTTTTCCCCTCCTCAATTGCAAAGAACTCATTATGCATGCACATACCCTGAGGCGCTGTTCAGTGCACCTTTACCTTGCAATTTCTCTCTTGTTATATACAAATTAGTTTCTCTTTACATTGCCTCCATTCTAATCTCCTCATCTGGTGGCGTGACAGATGGGTCTCAGCCTTTTCTCTCTCGCTCAGACTAATGGTCTGGCCGCCGGGCTGCTGGTGGCTTGTTTGGTGGCGTCAGTGTGGTTTCAAACCCAAATACTAGCAGACAGGGGGAAAAAATAGCTCAGGAAAAGTCTTGGAGGTATTAATTAGATTGTAAGAAGAATACGTTTCCCTCGTTCATCCATCTTGACCCGTTTAACTGACCCACTTCTGCGGCTACCTACCTGTCAGCTGCGGTGTTGTAGATCTTGCATCAGAGGTGCGCAGGGAGAAGAGATTTGCATGAAAGATTTTTTGTTTTCCTGCTGGAGGCCTTTCACTGACTCCACCAGCCTCTCTGTGTGCTCTGTTGGTTAAAGATCCTCGCCTCACCTTGCAGTTAGTTTCCATCGGAGACTCATTTTGGGGGAAAAACAGCTCACTCACTTTGAGTCCTGCTTGTTTGCACATTATTTCCAACTCAGAGGAAGAAAAGGGGGTCAATAAGTCACGAAACCAGTAGACCAATAAGGCACATGCAGACGCTGAAAATATGATGTGGGCACCTTGCCGTCTGTTCCTCTCTGTGCCTATGCTCTAGCCCTTTTATTTTACTCTAAGCTTCATATGAACCCAACAACTCCAGGATAAATCGATGGATGGCAGTACGTTGAAGAGGTGGAGAGGCAGCAGCCCAGTGGTAGCTCTGTAATTGGCTGCTCTATTTATGATTTCTGCACTAGTGCGGCAACAACGTAGAAATGTCTGGGGGATGATGGTGCAACGTGCACATCTCTCCCCTCTCCACTTGATACCTCTGTATTGATTAAATCTCCTGAGATAAGACTGTACTCGTAGTAATGGCACACCGAGACTTTGAAGGAAGGCTTCAAGAAATAACTGGCAGAGATCCCGAAGCACAGAACTTCTTTGTCTCTGGTGTCCAATGTGTTGCTATCTTTGTGTTGTTTGTGTAGCCAAAGCCTCGTATAGCTTATTCCCCTGTGCCATAGGCCACCTTTGTTGACTAAAAACTATTCAAAACACATCACATTAGGGGAACTGTTTGTTCATTAACATTAACGTGGGCACTGTAGTTTGTTTTGCAGTGATAACATTAGTACCACACCAATAAATAGTTCCTAACGAATGCACTAATTACTCCTGTTGGAGGAACATGTTCAAGGTGCAATATGTGAGAAATGTTAATTTAAAACATTCAAAACCTAAGTGATTATTTTAACAGCATATGAAGAAATAACAGTTTTGCCGTTATGTCAAATACATCTACTGTATATACAGTATTATGCTGCAGGGATATCTATTGAAGTAAGCATGCAACCCAGCTAGCCCCTAGCCAGTTTGTATCTCAAGAGGTGATAGTTGGATAATAATAACAATACCAACACTCCCCCGGTGCGCCAAACTCCCAGTCCAGGCTGAGAAAGCTAATGTGACCACTGGCTGCACGGTTAACTGAGCCAACTAATAGAGGGCCCGAGTCACATCCCTTCTGGTGGACCATCATGGGACCTTATTTCGGAAAAAATATGTATGGCAGCGAATGGAGAAAAACAAATATTTTTTAGGTCCAGCTTGAATTGTGCCATGAATATGTGAAAGCTGCAGTTTGTCATAAAACTAATGAAATGTAAGACTGTTGAAAATACATAATTATAAAGACTACAGTCATGTTAGTGACGTCGCCAAAACCCGCAACTTAAACGTTGTACAGTTGGTCCCGTATATTAGTTTGCTCGCACAACTGACGCACTACCCTTTCACATAACTGCAGTTGTCAATAAGGCCAGTTTTACTGTGATTTTCACGTTTGTTAATACTTTTTCTGTGCTGAGGAAGCGGCCATGTTGGTGTTGATGTTGCAACAAACGGCGACTTTATTCACAACGTTTTCTTGCAATATCTTTACGATGAAAAGTTGTTATCATTTTATACTCAAGCCATTCCAGCAAAAACATGTTTTTGATGTCGTGCCATTTGCACTTTAACTTATCTTTTATACATTTTAAGACATTTTAGTTCTTGTATTATTACCCCAAGCTTCCACAAATGGGTCAAAAATGACCCGCATGCATTTCCTTCATATTTTACTTTAGAAAAATACAAAATACAAAATAATATAAATGATTATTCTTAAAAAAAACTGGCATAAAAACACACTGATTCTAATACAGGCCATTTTTGACCCACTTATGCTAAGAGCGTAGAATCCAATCACTCATGCATCTGAGGCTTAATCATGAATGCTACTTCTAAATCAAAATGGGGAAAAAAATGAGGAACTGTTTCTGAATCCAAGTATGCCAGCTTGTTGTGTTTGTACTCCAAGGACTCTGGATGTAATATAGAGTTATGTAACCGGCGGAGACTGGGGCATAATGCAGCACAGAAGGCTGTCTTGCTGTGGAGTGATGTCAGTAGCATTGTTCATTCATGTGCCTCTCTTTCTCTCCAAGCTGCTATCCTTTTAACGTCCTGATGGCAGCCATCCCAATATCCCTGGTTGAGCGTAAGGGATTCACATAGTCACTTGGCAGAGGCTTCTACTCTCTCGCTGTCCCTCTTTCTCTGTGTCTTAACAGCTAAAGAAACAAAACTCAGAACACTGTCAGGTCTGGAAGATCTCCTGCCTGCTTCCTATTTTTGGGCTGGCATTAAAATAGCACATTTCGCTTCAGCTTTATTCATTTTCCCCTTCAGTCTAAAATCTATACTCGTGCAAGGAATCTTTTTTTCCCGTCCTCGCTCATTTCATCTCTGTCTCACTGTGATTTCCTTCTTCTCTGCTGCTTTATTTCTCCTCGTCGTTGCCTCATTCTCAGACCACCAAAACAGTTAATTATCCACAACCTAAAAGGAAGAGAATCACTGATAGTTGTTATATGACTCACTTAGGCACAACAAAACATACAACTTTAATGCCCAATATTGTGAAACGCCATAAATCTGTCTGGAGCTGTGTAATTAGAATCCCTTCGTAGCCATTACTCGGCTCAGCAGTGTCTGTCCTATATTTTATGCTTTATTTTTCTCTTTGTCTGCCCCTTGATTCACATCATCCTACTTCCTCTCCTCCTTGTTGGATTGTGGTTTGTTGACCTATTTGTTGGCATTCGGAGGGGGAGCAACATTTTCTGGCTTGTCACCTCTTCGCTTCTCACAGGCGTCATTGATTTGCATAGATGTCTATTTGCTGCCACCACTGTCTCAGTACAAAGGACACCTTATTATTCTGTCTGTGTGTTTCTACATGAAACTGTATCCAGATTTGACTGTTGGCGAGAGTTTATAAGCACTGATAGTTGATCTGTTAAAGAGAATATGCAGTATTTTGATGCAAATATGTTTATTAGCCCCATCCCTCATTGTGTTGCACCATCTGTCAAACTTATGTTACTGCACAGAGGCAATTTACTATAATTACAGTGGCAGATTGACCCCATGAAAGTCTTTGTGATTTTTAAACAATGGCCTTGATATCAGACGTACAAAGAAAAAGATTTTTTCAGTCTTTAGCCAGCAGCCTTCATTTGGTCCTCTGAGTGACAACTATCAATGGCAACTAGACGGCTAACCATGCTAAAGCTAGATCCACGTGTTGGTTATGTATGTAGTTTACTTATGTTTTCTTTTCTTTTCTTTTTTTTTTTTTTACCATTCCCTAACAATAATATAAACATGTCTGATTCTCCAAATAATCTATTTTGGAACTCATGTCATTGTTTAAACTGGCCTTGCACTGAGATAACAAGGCATATAGTTGCAAGTAATCCGACCTTGTTTTCCATGCGGGGTAATTCATACATTTTTGCTTGGGAGAATTGCATGTAAAGTTCGCCTCTTGTCTGCTCAACATTTCCCAATAAAAGTATTTTTAGTTTTTCAAGCATATCCTGCACAAAATCCATGATAACAAACTTTAATAACTCGTGGGAACAAACATTTTGTGTTTCCCATGAGAAACAGTTACCCTCAACTACCCAGTGGTTTAGATTCAGGCTGTAGATGTACCCTTGCCTCAGCTGACTCATGTTAAGCAGGAGTAGGCCGCGGCAGATTGTCGATCCACAGAATATCAGAAATTGCAAGAGCCATCCACAACTTATGGCTGCTTTTTGTCATAAAAAACATGTTAGAAAAAAGGTCGAAGTGCAGGGAGCTAGCTAGCCAAACTAGTTCAGCTGCCGAAAAGGAAACAGGAAGGGTGGACAGTGGACTTACCATGGCCTTTCTTCATAGACCTTCAGGAAATAGGTCAAAGGAAGTCCAGTGACGTCATCAGTGTCATATTTATTTCTGTAGTGAAGTAATAGACTAATGTTACACTCTAACACCAGTAAGACCAGTACTCTCATGATATATTTTATAATATTTCTACGGCATCTACATTTTCATTTAAGTCATTTACGTCATGTGTTTGTAAACATATAAATTAGCAAATGACGAAACTAATGCTACTTTCATGCTATCATGCCTGGGGATACAGTTCTGACATGGCAATAGCAATATTCTAAGTGTGACTGTATAATGATGATGATGAGGAGGGAGTTAATCATAGTGATATGAATGTATTGTTCAGAAATTCATTAACCCCCTGGCTCGTATTTATAATCTTTCAAAGAAGCTAAAGAGAGAGTAGAGTGTCATTCCAGTGCCTAAGCGCTGGAGCAGCACCGTTGTTTTATTAATAAGGAGGTCGTTCATTTATAAAGGGGCTCCTCTGGCTGGTAATATTGGACACACATAAAAGACCAAAGAAATTAGATAAGCTACCGATATTTGAAAGGCGAAATGGAGCATGAAGTAAAAGATTGACTGAATTTACATCTCTCAGTCAGCCCTGATTTTATGATGTTTGGTCGGGGCTTTTCGGGAATTATCTCATGCTTACAAGAACAGAGCAAAAAGTACAGGCAGCTGACTTTTAATATTACTGACTTCTAAAGAGTCTAATTTGTTAGGAGTGCTGCGTTTGTGAGACAAGAAAAAAAAACTTTTACTATTTTTCTTCACGTATAAACCCTTTAATCCTCTACTTTAAATTCTAGTCGACATCCCAAACTTTACAAGGACACCACACATGAGAGACTATGTGTTATAAAAGGAGCAAGAGTTTATTAGGGGGTTTAAAAGGTCCTGAGCCAAACTGCCCACACCACTAGGCTAGTAACCGAGACAAACACAGGTCGCATTTTCTGAATGTAGACAATTGAGTTAGCTAATAAGGAGGTGCAGACGGTGCACAGTCTGGAACTGTTCGCCCAAAGTGAGCATAAAGACACCCTGCAAACTCTTTTGCTTATTACATTATATATCTGCTTAAAAGCAAAGTTTGAAATTTTGGGAAATACACATACTTGCTGTTTCCCCTGGGGTCAGAAGAGAACTTAAACACCACTTTCATGTCTGTATGCTTAATTTGAAGCTGGAGACGAGGACTGCTCTTTGTTCCAACGGCCCATTATTCCAAAACCCCAATAGTCAAAAAAATGTCTCATTGGACCAACAGCCCATTATATCGAATGCAAACTCCCATTGCTCTGAAGGCCTGTTACTCTGAAAAAAATACCCCCTCTCCCTGTTTGTTAGTCTGGCCCTGTCCATGGTACTGAATCTGCACTGGTTTTTCCCTTAATAGGCTATCTTTCTGTCTTTCCGGCCTTGAACCACTTGATTTTTCAAGTGATTTTACTGTTGCAGACAAATTTCCAATGTCTGAATAATTGAACAACTGTAATTGACAACTGAAGGGAGACTACGTATTTTCAGAGCAGTGGGCCTTTTGAGCAATGTGCGTTTGTTTTTGGGGATAACGGCCTGTCGGACAAATGCACTTTCAATCCAATCGAACACTTTTCGCACGATTGGGGTTTCTGAATAGAGGGCCGGTGGAACAATGGCATGCTACGCTCGAGCCAGCACGCAATAAGCCAGGCTAAACGTTAGGATCAGACGCAGGGGAAAACAGTTAGGCCAGTGGATTTACCTAACATTATCATTCAGTTTCTCCATATTGCAATTGTCCTTCTTTTACTTCTGTCTAATCAGTATACACGGCAAATATTGCATCTCTGTTTTTGCATGAAGAGAGATGCCACATCTGCTGCGTTTCTTGCAGCTCGTCCTCATCAGCAAAAATACCATAGAAGTCGTTTCAGGAGTCACTGGCGATCAACCTATTCAGTTGTCAAAGTATGAGGATGTGGTGGTTTCTCCTCCGGTAAAAGCATTTTGTTTGTATGACTCAAGGGTCTGTGGACAGCTAGTGTCATACTGTGTATTGCACAGATTGCAGAGGCAAATACGTCATTTGTGATTTTTTTTAAACCACCAAAAGTTGTCAGTTACATAAGACGCCCGCAATTGAAAGTGCGACATCATCAGCAGTTTTCTGTAGTAGTGGATTTCAATATGTGTCAGGACCGAACACATCTGCAAATATCCATTCAAATGCTTCTGAAACAAATGTTTCATGTCAACCTAGAGGTTTAAAAACATCATTGACCTGCTGTTTACCAAAGCCAAATGTACTAGAAAAGCTCTAATGAAGTTGTAACGTATCACAGTATAAAACCCAGGAATAAACGGACCGCTTCATTTTGTTTTTGGCTAAAGAACGAGGCTTGTTAGCCTTCATAGCTGAATTGCGCCCTGACACCTGCTGTGACTCGTACTGCTGTCCTCCATCACTGAGTGGTTGAAAGTGGGAGCAGGTGGAGCAGACTGGGAGTGTGTTGAAATGCCAGTAGATGGGGAGTATTTGTTCCAAAACTGAGTTGAGGCCAGAAAATGAGTTCTGAAAGCCAGACACTTCAGCACCTGGTGAAGTAAGTGTTGAGTCATTTGTATCTATCAAAGTCTCAGAAGTTCAGCTAATTAGCTCTCTGGGACAACTCTTACTTTCTCCCCTTTCAGTGTGCATTTGTTGCAAAACACTGGTCTGCAGAGGAGTGCCCTGCATAGCTGGCGCATTGTCAAAGTGGAATTCATTCACAGCTACAAGATCATGGACGCACTACAGACAACACTTACCAACAATACCGCAGCGATGCGCGAAGATACCCTGCGTCATCACTGCTTGATTCAATTTCATGCCCACCGAGCACCGAAGCAGGTACTCGTGTGTATTTGACTCTCCAGGATTCTGTTTACCTCTTGACTTGTCTGTGAGAGTTTAGCAACACTGCTGGAGACCTCAGTCACCCCCGGTAGACACACACACCCCAGGGCGAAGAGCTGTCCGCTGACATACAGTCAGCTCCATCGCTTTTTATGTGTTTTTTTCCTTCTTTTCGCACATCTGTTATTCATACATGGCTGGATTTCTGGTGTTGAGATATGTGTGTTTATGTTTCCCGCAGATGTCCCACGGGCTAATTTTGCAGACAGTCTGTTAATTTTTTAGAAAGATTAATGTTAGAAATCTGCCACGAGAGGAGATTACAGATTACAATAATCGTAAATGTTTGCTTTTGTTCATGTGTTTGACAGATCCATTAGATCCTGGCGGTTTATGTGGATGTATAATAATGAGACTTTTAATGCCTCGAGAAAAATCACTGTAATTTTTCCTTACACTCATATTTGTGGCTGAGACAGTTTCTATTTGATATTTGTTTTGGCCTTTTGTGCATTCATCAGTGCTGTTGCCGCTGTGATTAATGACTACAAACAAAATTTACTAATTTGACTAATTTCTTACTAAGATTTCAGGAGCTCACATCAGAGCTGCTGATTGCAGTAAGTTACGTCTGGTGATACACAACTTAGAAAGAAGTAGCACACTATCACAGCAAACTGAAATATGTATTGTCATCATGAGACATGTTGCTGAAGAACAATTGATTTTTTTGATTTCTCTCCAAACATATTAAGACACACAATATTTATATATTATATATAATAATAAATATAATATATAATATTTGCACAGTACAATGCATGTAAAGGAGGTGCAGCCATAGGCCATCACTCCATCATTTAATAGAAAACTGGCTGCAAACATAAATTACATCACAAACTGCATTTTTAAAAGGGCAGATTTCACACAATTGATGCTACTTTAATTGCATCATTAATACACATTACACATTTTGTTTAATGTGTCCTCTGTTTCTGTCCCCTGGAAATAGCCTCTCCTCGTCATGCTTGTTTGCCGCAGATGCCAAAAAGGCAATTATTTCACCAAGCCTTTCATTAAAAAAAAAAAAAACAGCAACAGAAAAACAAGAACAAGTGAATAGGGTGAAACTGCTATTTGCCTCCCTGTAGGCCTATGTGAGGCAGCCGAAAGGGACGGTATTAGCTCCCATTTTGTTTTTTTAACACGAGTGAGTTTAATTGGGAGGCAGTTTCATCTGGGTGCTATCAATACCCAGGCCTGGTCGGCTCGGGAGCCGATGCGCTGCCTTGTTCTGCAGGGGTAATTTCTTTGGGATCGTCTACAATTGGCTCTCCTGCCTGTTTCCATTACTTTCAGAACTAGTGGAAAAATAAACAATTTGAGATGAATGAGACAGTGTGGTGAAAAAGAAAAAGCCGACGGGCTACAAGGAGTTCCTGCTGTCCAGCTTTTACGGTTGGGTGTTTTAACAGAAAATGCGTGAAGTTCCCTTTTTTTAAAGGGAGTGAAGTCAGACACGTTCCATGTTACATGTGCATGTACTTGTGGATTCGGGAGAATAATTACATGTTTATGCAGATGTCCTCTGGACGACCTTGAGAAGATTTGAATATACACGTCAGCGGCAGGGATATATGTTCTCATCCCTGTAACAATAAAGACGACATTCTGTAGTCACATTCTCAGAATCTTCCCTCTCTGTCATTGATCAAATACTCTCCGTGCCATCTGGGAGACTTACATAAGTCGTGTGAAACCCGCCTCTTTCTGCAGCTTTCACCGAACGTGCAGCATCCTGCTAACGAAGATCCCTCATTTCAAAGACTTTTCTGGAAAAGACTCCAGGCACCGAAGTGTCCTTGTGTGTCCTTCCACAATTCCCACTCAAAACAAGCAACTGTTGCACGTGAAAACGCTGCATGTCTGGTATCAAAAACAAGAGCTACTGCGTGTGTGTGTGTTTTTTAAGGGGAAGATGTGATTACGCTGCACGCGAGAGAAAAAAATAGAAGATTCAATCAAATAAGAATTAAGATGTGCTTGTGTTTATTTCACACTCCAGCTGTTGGCCCGTGTTAAGAAGGATAAGCTAATTAATTCAACACAATCATAATGAAGTTGTATTATCGTAGTTTTCATGCAACACTATCACGCACTTGACAAGCGCTGCTGTAAAATCCTGAATATCACACTCGTTTTTTTTTCATACTGTTATTCAATGTGGAGATGACTGTCAGATTTTCAAAACATAATTAGCCAAAATTCAGAATAGCTAACTAGTCTCTTAGAAACTTTCCAATCTTGAGACACCCTTTACAAACTTCTCAGCAGTTGTTTCTGTTTCCATCTGTTGGAGTCATATTTCCCACATTGTGGTTGACTTTCTTTTATCGAGTAGGGTGCAGACTGCTGAATGTGCTCAGATCATTAAAAAACAAACATGTTGAGAACATTCTCACATCTGAGGATGTGCACCGAAAGCACAATGATGCCATTAGAAGATGCTGAAGTGTAGGTATCAGTGAGACAGATGTGGCCTTGATGCGTATTTTACTTTTCATTGACTGCTAACAGGAGGCAGAATGAGTGCATTTTTTATTCTTTTTTTTTTTGTGGTTATATTCGGTTAAGACAACTCATATCTGCTGCAATTTAAAGAAGGACTCGTATCGAATAGGTCATTTTCTCACTGTGGTGCACACGAGGACAATTAATTGTATGAGTAATTGGTTTTACGTTGAAGGTCACCCAACATACAAGGGCTGTCCTTGAAAGGATGGTTATCTGTCTAAACGCTTTAGCTCTTGATTACCTGCTTAATGCACCAGTGACGGATGGATCACTACTCGGGACTCGTGCTGAAGCGCTGCATTGTTTGACATGCGGCAAAGTGAGACTGATCTCACCAGAACATTTGTCAAAACACGACCGTGACGCACTATCACCTTAATAAAGTTGTTAATGAGTGTTTGAAAGTCAAGTTGCAGTGAGTCAGGTACTGTATTAATCAGACGGGCCGCATTGCAACATTAGCATTCATGAGAGTCGTCTTCCACCGCTCTTTAGGTCTCTGTAAACTCCTGAGGGAAATACCTCAGTCGTTAGCTGAAATGCTTCACGATGTGCATCAGATTGTTGCTAACTCTGTCTGCCATTTAGTGAAGGTAGCGGACAGAGAGTTTGTCGGCTGAAAACAGCTGCCTGTTGCCATTGGAAACAAAGCTGATGAGAGTGGTGAAAGTGAAACAAACCAAACTAAAGCAAATGTGCAGAACATGGAACAAAAACTATTCGCTGTGAAGATGCTAAAACAATGTGTAGAGTCGAGGATAAGTGCTACGTGGGTGATAATTCTCGGTGGGTTCGTCGATAAGATTGACCCCTGTCACATAACACGTAGTCATCTGACCCATTGTTGATATAGAAATATTAATTGATGGCGTAAGTAGCATGGCCTTTTTCTAGAGCTGCAGACCCTCTTGGTTGGGGTGGCTGATTGGATCAACTAACCTGACTTTCACACTAAAGTGGGGCGTGTGAGTGAAAGAAACTTGATTATTGCCCCTCTAGGGTTAAATCCCAGTGGTCAAAACGTGGTAACGTGCCCTCTATGGTGCCCTTCCAGTGGACAAAAAGTGGTGCCATGCAGTAGTTATAAACCCTGGCGCGTGATTGTAACTATTTCACGATAAATGTATCACGACTTTCTGTGCGCTGGTGCTGTTGGAACTGTTTTGGCACTGAAGTATCGATACCCTCTATAAGATGGAGACGCACATATTGGTAGTTTTGGAAGGCATCAACATACTTTGCCCTTTAGATTGGATGACAAATGGCCACAGAGGCCAATACTTTTTGAATTTTCCCTCCCCATTGTATTTTAATTATAGCACCCCCATTAATTACTTTAGGCTTACTTATCCAAACTACGAGACCTTATTTATATCCCTGTGGAAATACTCTTGACATTGGACTCCTGGGCCCAACAACAGCGCCACAGCATACAGTGACACAATTATCCTAAACGATTACCCACTAGTACCAATTATGGGCACCCCAGAGTGCTCTATCTGCCTTTTTAATACCATAAATATTTCCCTTCATAAAACTTTACGCAACATGGGGATAGGCCTCTCTTGAAAAATGCATATCAAAGGAATGTGTCCCTGAGAATGATGGGGCGCCATTACCCTGGGAGGTAATATATCTTCTGATCGTGATTTTGCTTCTCACACAAGTCTGCGTGAGATGTGTGTGAGTGGTTGTCGACAAGAAGGCAAAGCGGAGAAGCCTTTTTCATGAAAATCCAGCATCATGAAAGAAGGGGGAATGACGCTTGTATGATCACGTGATAAATTTAAAATACAACTGATCCAGGTCGCATATGATTTGTGGTCAAAGTTGCTTAAACAATCACCACACTAATGCATGAGAACTGTTGGTATAATTGAAGTGTTTTGGGGATTTTTATCAAAAGCACTGTCAGACTTCAGACGATAAATAAGTGATGAGTGTCGTGTCAGCACACGGCTGTGATGGGTATTTCTCTGTGAAATGCAGATGTGTTCATTAGGAGTGTCTTGCAGCAGGATGAGGAGAGAGTGTGATTGATGGCTATTGAGAAACTAAATAATAAGAAGCAATAAAAGTGTTTTTTGAATAATAAACACACATCATTGCTTGTTTTTTTCTGCGATTTCTCAATGACAGCAGTCAGAGACACACACACACACACACACACACACACACACACTTGTGCGATAACCAAATGTAGTATTTTTAGCCCAATCCTCATAAGCAATCGCTTGTCGTGTTTTTAAGGGAAGTCTTTAATCACGTATGGCAATTTGTGCTCGTCTGGAATTCAATGGTCTCATCACACTTCAACAGTGATATAAACTGTGGCACTCAGCCAAAAGGTGGAGCTGGGTTTACCAACAACGTGCACCAGGTAGCCTGCACACTA
Organism: Pagrus major; assembly: GCF_040436345.1. Lineage (NCBI taxonomy): Eukaryota > Metazoa > Chordata > Actinopteri > Spariformes > Sparidae > Pagrus > Pagrus major. Next base: position 20,379,995 of record NC_133219.1, read on the forward strand.
TTCTTCATTCCATCTGTGATACTGCCAGATTCTCTACTGTGGCTGTGTAAACCCATTTGAACGTTGCCACTTCATGTATCTTGGACAAGTCAGATAGCTTCCAATCTCAAAAAGATAAGTGTAAATCCATGCAAGACTAAATTGCATCTAAATTCATAGAAATCGGATTGCTCTAACTGCTAAAGTGATCAAGTTATACTTCTTCCTGTGTTTGTGTTTCAGCTTAAAGGTACATTATTGCCACTCTCTGGACTGAAGTAATAGTGATCTTTATTTGCACACAACCTTGGTGAAACTAAGACACTTGCCAATGGAGACATCTGAAGATGAAATCTTATTCGGATTCAATCTTGATGTGAGGACCTTGAAATTAAGTGAAAATGGGGCTTAAGTGGTCCAGCCATCATTCAGTCTCTCTTGCCTGCTGTCTACCTGTTGCTAACTGTGCATTTGACCAAAGACGAACTAGACTGCCCTTTCACTTTTCCTGCCTTGCCTCTGTATCGTGTTGTGATTTGACACAGCTATAAATCTTCTTGTCAAGGTGACGGTACAAATTTAAGGCGATGTCGTACAGTTCTGTGAACTTTGACACACACACACAAAAAGCTTTTTGTCCATGACGAGTCACTTCCAGGTAATATCACGGGCAGCTGTCATCTTGTTGGCTGCACATTTGAAAGGTCACCGGCAGACAAAGTCAAAGTTGGGACTAACTGAGCTTTAACTGAAGTGACGAGGTGTAAAATGTCGGCGCTGTGCAGCAGAAGCAAAGGTAGAGCTGCAACAGAACTGATAAATTGTATTTTTGGCGAAAAAGAAAATTGAAAGCTACTGAAATGCTTTGAAACTTTGATACTAGCCTCTTTGAATATGAAACAGAATGGGACAAAGAGATGAACGTCTTCCATCCCCATCTATTCTTTTCTATTCCGCTGTAGTGTCGTCTTTTCTTTTCGGCACTGTCAAGCCAGAGGTATTTTTTGGTGGGGGGTAATGCACTCCTCTCCAGGTGAAGGCTTTTTCTAAGTGGACTCTGCCGCAGTACCATTGCAGCTCAACTGACAGTCTGGAAACAAGTGTGTTGCAGAGAGAGAAGGAGAAAAAAAGACAGAGGCAGAGAGATAGACGGTAGGGGTGAATGGTGGGAAAGGTGTAGAAGAGAGATGAAGAAAGATGACTGGTGTGTGTGTGTGTGTGTGTGTGTGTATGTGTGTCTGAATGTGTGTCTCATTTGAGGGAGAGAAGAGAGAGAGTGTAAAGCAAGAGAGAATACCCCCTCCACCCTTGAGTGAAACCTCAACCGGCGTGTTGTGCAGAATCTTAATGGACTCTACTGTCAGATATGGGGATTTTCCATCCGAATCCCCAGACATAAAGGACATGCATGCGCGTGCACACTCACACACTCACACACACAAACACACATTAATGAGTTAGTCAGGGAGGGAAAGCACCCGAAGCAGACGAAGCAGATACTGTGCTCCATCCACAAACTGTATATATGTGCACAGAAGATACAACAGAGAACGTGCTGATTTTATCAATCAATATCTTATTATCTACTACTGATAGTCTATTACCTTTGCTGTGTGGCCGGCACAGATAGGGCTTTTATCACACTCATCAGTCTGCAGTGAAAACAAATTCTACTTCGTGCTGTTTACATACACAAACACGCACACGCACGCACATTTCTGAGTGAGTCAGTGTGGGAATTGTAAGCATCTGCAATCTGAGATTCAACTCAAATAGTTGCTTTCAGAGGCACCTTTCCAATATTTGCAGCAGCCAAAGGCTGGTACAGTGGGGAAATATACTCTGTTTCACACAAACATACTGTTTTCATTCTAAATGTTCATCTCAGCTCGTGTTGGTGTCTTGGTTATGCTAAAATGACTGCGAGCCAACAGAGAGACTGAATGGAAGTAACCATGATTTAGCTGCACAAATATGTTTGGGTTTTCTTGTTCATGATACTTTAATCAGGAGTATTTCAGAAAAATGAAAATGTGAATGAAGAGACATTTCCCGCACAATTAATTATAAAAAGACTCACTTGTCTCTGCGAGCGTTATCATTCACAGAGCTAATTTGAAGCAGGTACTTCATTTTAAAGACCCTTTCATCCTCGATAACTGATGTAATTATGTAAAAGTCAGGACAGACTTCCTGGACCATTAGAGGGAGCGATGACCAGAGAAGAGGACTGTCTGCGGCATTTAGTCCCCAAAATGCCCAGCGGATACTGGACAACTTCCTCATGTGAGTGTGTGTGATCATGGAGCGCGGCGTTACTTGAGACCTGGATACACACACATAATTATGCAAGTTGGGATTCTATTATTATTTCAATGAGAAGAGACTTAATTAAAAAGGGGGTTTTAAGAGTAATTCAATTAATTTGACATGGAGCACAATAGGAAAGTTGAAGAAAAGGAGTCTTTAAGCAGGTAGTGAGGCCATGAGACCACTGGTTGTGGTGGGAAGAGCAATTGCTGGCATCCCGAGGGAAGGGAACGGTTTTAGGATTCTGTCACACATACGCAGGAGCAACATTCGCCTCCCGTTCAGTTCCATTCTACGCTCCTAGGGGGCAAAAAAATGAAAAAATACATCAGGTGGCGAAGCAAGTTCAACTTTCTCAACGAGAAGATTGGCTCACAGAGGTCGTGACAAAATCTGATTGGTTTAACTGAAAAAGTGAACACCTGCAGTCAGCTGATTGAGTTCGAAGCAGGAAAAAGGAAGAGAGAGAAAAAGAAAAAAATCACATCTTTCGACCTGGCTTCATTTATATAACGACTTATTTAGAATATAAATATTATGGCTACATTAAAAAAATTGAACATAGCCTCTTCTTTTTGTTTTTACATTATTTGTCACTGAAAACCAAGTATCCACATTTGGTCATTTAACATGTTTAAGATAAACTGAAGGATAAAGTTTTTCTTTCTGGGCCAAAAAAATCCAAAAAATCCTTTGGATTATCTGAAAAATGCACTGCCTTTAAACTGAAAATAGGGCAGTTTTCCCAGCTCAATAAAAGTTTGGAGGTTTTCACAGGACTACAAAAAGTTATTATATTATCTTACTGTCTACTGCATATTAAAGCAGCTGACCGAGTCACATTTAGCCCGCTGCACCTCCAGTATATGAGCGAGAATAGCTGGGGCGCCTACATTGACCTTTAACAGATTTGCAATTTAAAATCCTTAAAAATGGTGCCTATATTACAAACTGCACACTGCAGACAACCAAAGACAGCTCTGAATAATGAGTACAAAACAAACTCTGGGAGTGAGGTTGTGGCAGTACTGGCAATAAAATGTTTACAAACCAGCCCCAATAATGTGAATGAGTCTGACCTGGGTGCCATTCCCCACCTCTCTTAAGCCTTCACAAAAAGGGCATCGTTAAACCCTGATTGGCTGGGAGGGGAATACCCCAAGATGCTTTTACTCATTAATTAGGAGCCAGTCTCCCCACCCTGCGCACAGGTGATTTTGAAATTCAGCCAAAATAAAACTGTTGGAGGCTACATACTTCATTCAGGGATTATTTTCTTGACATGTTTGTTTCCTAAATACTAAATTGAACTAACAAACAAACAAAAAAAAGACCTATTATCACATATTTTAAGCTGCACTGTGATTTCTGGGAATCCTTTTCCATTACACTTTAAATTGATTTGCCTCATCAGTTTAAATTAGATATTTTACCTTATTTGTAATGTTTGTTCATAAACGTATGGTTGCAATATCCGTTATTAATACTGCTTGTAGCAGTTGGCTGAGGTTAATAGAGGGTATGTGTATTTATTTTTGAAAGCATTCATTAAAAAGAAGTATGCTCCAAACCTACAAACAGTAATTAGTTTATTTTAAGTGGGGACCATTTGGCAGGATAGGGAGCAGATTCTCTCACTTAAATATAAAATTGAACAAACAGCAGTTTGGTGTGGAGCACTGAGAAATCAATAAATGCATTCACAATCAAGTTTTTAAAAGATTTTCTATGTCAATAGTTGCAAAACTGCCCTACCGTGCCCTCATTAAAACTACAGCCAGAGAGGGATTTAGCTTCCTGTAAATAAGGCAGAACTGTGACAGTAGTATGGAGAGCACCGCTTCCCTCGCTCTGAAGTTGAGCGCTTCTTCTGCATGTTGATGAATTTGCTGGCATTTCCTTCTTGACTGCTGGAATTCAGGAGCCCCTGACACTGTTGCAAGGCAAAAGTCATTCATAAGTGCACATTTGCATAATGACATATTATGTTGTTTACATCGAAAAGGGAAGCGACAATTAGCGACGAGCTGCAGAGTTGGGGAAGAAAGGGACACCTGTTGAGAGGATGTCAGAGACAAAAAGACAGCGTTTTCAGGTATACTGCACCTCATACAAGTTAGAAGCGAACACATCCATCTCGGATAGTTACGTATCTTTTGAGAAGTACTTCCTGAAACAAACATGCACCAAAGTCCTTATAATTGACAGAATTTTGCACAATAAACAAGTTTATTCTTGCTTTCTGAGTATAGAACGGAAATAACAAATCATCGTATTAAACATTTTGTCGTCATAATCATCAGTAATGCTGCAGCATGTTCCTTTGTGTTGTGCAGCAGCAACATTTGAACAAGCAAATCTGTGTTTTCCATTATGTATTTTCCATCGCTTTTACTTGTGACTCATATTACACTGTTTTGATGAGTTAACACAACCACCCAGCACGAACTGATTAGCTGGTAATTGAAAATGAACACAAAAATGAATAAAATTGCTTCTGAGCCTACTATCTACCTCAGTGGTTGGTGCGCCTGTGTGTATTGTTCTCCTTTTTTATTAAGTTCTCTGTTCTCTCTCAAATTAAAGTTGCACAGACATGGAATGCATTGGGACAGCCTCCTGTTATTCTAATTAAATCCACTGGGCAGGTAAATATTGATTCTGATTGGGTGCATGTTGAGTCACACTGTGTGTTTCTTCGCTGACAACCTCGATGACAGTCCACACATCATCTAACTCCCTTTTACACACTGTTGAATTATTAAATAGTTTTGAATTCTGCTGCATATGCTCTGTGTGTACAGACACTGCACACATATACATACTGTAGAGCAAGAAAATGTACATACACAAACAAATGCATGCGCAAACTTGAGCTCATTAACACACACAAATGCTGCATTATGACTCCAAACCATGCCACAGCAGGACCAGGGGTGTCTGCCCTTACATCCAATCCTCCTCCCGAGTGTTGACTGGACTGTTAATCAACACAAACTTGAGGCCGACATCTGTGCACACACTTGCCAACATGTGTGTCCACCGAGTGCCGGTCACGCCACCTGGGCATTACCCATAAGGCTGTGTAGTGGTTGGCTTGGAGCACTTAGAAAGTGAACATCTGCCAGAAAGAAACTTTCTATGCCTCCCTCTTTCCCTTTCTCATCCTTCTCCAGCCCGGCAGACTGCACACACACACACACACACACACACACACACACACACACACAAACAAATATACTCCTAATGAGATTTACTTGTCATGGAATGGTAGTTGATTCATGACATGCCACAGCAGCACGATAGAATAAACATGAGGCTGCTAACTCTCAGTGGAACATAACATGCGCCATTTGGTGGATAGGTAGTCATGTGCATTAATTTCAGCACAGGTGGCCCCAGGGAAACAATCTCTAACTGTGCTCTACTTTCCAGGACCAAGAATTGAGAACCCTGGCAGTTCAAATTTTCTGGAAGCACTCGTTTTCCCCCTGCTGTGAATGCCATAAAACATTAACTACCAACTTTGTACATCCAGTTATAGCAGTCAGATACAGCAGCGGTATGCCAAATAGAGATGTGCTGGTAATGTGGAGTGGCAGCGCCAGAGTGTCTTTGCACCATCACGGGACCCAGCAGCGGCTGTCAGCGGCTGTCCAGGAAGTGATTGTTGGTTTTGGAAAATCCCCAACGGAACAGCTGTCCAATCATAATGAGTTTGGAAGAGGTGTCTTTCTCGTTTGCCTGACTCGAAGTGGACGTGGTCCAGCTGGCAAATACTCCCGTGAAAGGAAAGAGTTGTGCTAATGCAATGAAGGGTTGCATCCAAGATTGCTGCTCTGTGGTTGGTGAATAAATTGCAACCTGATCAGAGGATACTGAGGAAAGACCTTTTTAGTGTTTTGAAAGGAGAAATCCTTTGGTTTTATAATGATGCAATGTACAGAGCTTAAAGTTGGCCAATTCTCAGTACCATGCTATACTGGCACTTCTACAGTTAAGATAAGGTGCTTCAACCACTTCATATGGAGTTCACAGCCTGTACGGTGGAGCACTGTAGTATCCGGAGAGACTTTAGAAATATAGTGTGCTGGATTGGGTCTTTATAAGGGGAGGATATTTGAGAAGATGTGAGTCTCTGTATTGTTTGACTCTGATGAAGATGCACATGGTGTCGAAACATTAGTCCTATAATAAAGTAATGCCTTAATCCATGTGCTCCAGTTCACCTAGGGCTATATTTCTGAAGTCTCTTCCGATATTTCTACATTTTACTCTTTGTTGTACGCTGACTTTTTTCTTGTGCACCAGCACTTCTCACAAGCAGCAGTACTCTGGTACTCAGGAGGTAGAGCGATCATCCACCAATCGTAGGGTCAGTGTTATGATCCACGGACCCTGCAGTCTACAGCACATGTTGAAGTGTCCTCGAGCAAGACATTGAACCCCAAATTGCTCTTCCATCGGTGTATGAGTGTGTATGACTGGTTATCGCTCCTGATGAGCAGGTGGCACCTTGTCACAGGAAAGACCCAAACGCGACACACAGAGGCAGACAGGAAGTAAAACAAAACGCAAGCTTTAATCAGCTGAAGTCGAAAATCCAAAAAAGAAAACCATGAGGAACAAATTGGGAACACAGGGAACACACGTGGACCGGGGAAACAGGCAAACCAACGAAGAGTGAGGGAACAACACAGGCTTAAATACAAACTAAACTAACGAGAGGATGAGGTGCAGGTGGAGAGACACTGGGAAGGGGGCAGTGCTAACAAGGCTGATGTGAGAAAGGTGGAGGGGAAATCAGCCCGGGGAGGAGCACAGGAACACAGGAGGGAAACAGAACACTAGGAACACAGGTGAGCAGCAAGTAGAAAGCAACAACAAGGCACAAGAGGATGTAACTACAAAATAAAACAGGAAATAACTAACCCAAACCCAAAACCAAGACACATCTTGTATGGTAGCCTTTGCCACCAGTGTACGAACGTGTGTTTAAATGGGTGAATCCTGACCGGTGTTGTAAAGCGCTTTGAGTGGTCACCAAGACTAGACAAGCACAATATAAATACAGTCCATTTACCATCTTTTCTGCCCTCTCCATCAGGTTCTCTGGGCGATTCATATTGGCCTGAAATAAAATGCATAACCAGGGGGCTCTATGTGACGCTCACTCATTCTCTTGTCTGTCAGTGCTTGTAGTGCTTCATTTGTTTGACATGCTAAAAGTAGAGAGGAGAGAAAGTATCCATCTATGCATAGTCAGGCTAGCCATCCAACACGTTTTCATGCTGCTTTGCCAGGCCCCTACACGTGATGCACAAGGTACCTCAGCTTCTGCGTGCAATGCGCAGAAGCCCCTCGCACGGCAACATGTGAACAAGGGAACTACCGCCAGTTATTTTGTTCTACTTCCAGCGCTGACAATGTGCGTCACTCTCATGCCAGAGATAACTTGTGACAGGAGGAACATTTTTCCCCAAAGGGTTCCATCTTATTGACATATGTTGGTTTGGTGTGATGCCTCGTCTATCCAACATCAGATGCAATATCTAACTTGATAACCCTCTCACATCCAGAGAAGCTCGTCACTGCCTTAACTTCATCTTGCCTAGATTGCTGCTTCTGCCTGTAATACTCTGTAGTACAGAGGAGCACGGCAGGGGTTTCTGGCACAACTTCACCAACTTCCAAGGTGCATTGCTAAGGGAAAAAGAAGAAAAGTCGAAAAGCAAAAGCTTGAACAACTCTATTGTCAGATGGAAGCTAAGACAATGAAGTCTGACAATGAAGTTTGACCTCTTCGTCCTTACGTATATGAAATCAGTCTCACTGCTTCAGCTGCGTCAGAAGCTGTTAAGATCTCAACTATAAAGCAAAGAACATGCATCCCCAATTTGAGAATTTCTCCACAAGTTACTCTTTGGAAGAAAGAGAGGGTTATGGTCACACTTTTGGTAATACTTTTCTGATTTATACGGCTCCATATATATGACTGTCACACTGTTTACTTTGAATAACACAGAAAACAACTTCAGAGACTTGTTGCTTAAAGATAATCCATCAAAGGTTGACAGTCATGTTTCATCAAAATGATCAATCAACATGATAAATCTGTTAAATCTTGTACATTTTGACAGAAACAGTCACAATTTCACTTTTCTGACACCTCTGAATCCTTTCATTTGTTTTATTTCAATGTTTGTCATCAAGCTAAAACTCACAAAGAAGTCACAAAGAAAAAAGAAAGAAAGTAGATATAAGAAGTGATATGTTTCTAGCACAGGTTGTTTAATGGAATACTTTTCTTTGTTGGGAGGTGTAACTGTTAATATTTATAAAGGATTTTTTTCCTAAATACTTAGTTGGTAAGTGATACCAGCAGTGTTAAAAGATCTACAGTGCATTACGGACAGTAAGTGAATGGAGGAGATAAGCAAGAACTTGCTTTAAAACCCACCTGTGTCTAACCACTCAGTTTTTTTTAGTGGCCCAGTGAAGCACAGCGGGGCAGTCAGGAAACGTCACTCAATGTCTCTCAGCTCTAAAGCCTGAAGGGAACATGTAAAATAGAGTAAATTACAGGCATGTTCAGCTACAGTATAAAACTGAAGGGTTTGACTTGCGTGACGGAATATGTAATACACTTCTGGTGTTTTTTTCAGCAGATCATAAAACGCATGCTTATTTTACTACAGAGCTCGACAATTTTATCATAGCAGGATAAACTCTTGAGATGCATTATCTTATTTTCAGAAATTGATTGATTTTCAAACATTTAATGTCCAGAGTGCATTAAAAGCTCTGTGAATGATTATGGATATCCTGCATGTTCTGCTGCTTTTACGGGAACTGTGCCTTCAAACAAGCAGCTGAAGACTTGCATATTTTCTTTTAGTTAATTGTCTAATTGTCAAAAGTTGACATTTTTTTCATTTCTCTCTTGTCACAGCGCTGTGCTTATGCTCTGCTTAGGTTTAGGCACTCTTGATTAGGACTAGGAAAAAATCATGGTTTGGCTTAAAAATACTTGAATAAACAATCGCCATGATCACGGACGGAGATGTTGCCACAAAAACAGTTGAAAATGTCCCCAGGTGTCCACAAAAATGTCCAGTGGTGTGACTCAAACTTATCATGTGAGCGTTTGGTACAAATGTCAACCTTGGATGAATCTGGGGTTTAATGAAATGTTAACTGCTAACATATATGTTAGCAAAAGCACTACGTGTGTATACACACGTATTGCTTTTGAGATCACATGTACCTTTGAGATCACATGTACTGTGAGAGCTGTGCACAGGATGGTAAATATGTCAATGCATGAAATTCAAGGCCTTGTCATATTTTCTTTGCAAAGAAAAGTGGCACTTTTATAAGCTCCTTCAATCTGTATGATGTAGCCTATGTTAGAGCTTTGTTTTTCATATCCTCTTTTCTCAGCTTTTTAATAATTTCCTCTCCGAAGCTCGCTCATTCCAAAACTTTTCTGCATCACCAGAAGCTTCCTCTGATATTAAAAAGTGTATTTGCCTCCTCCGACACGTCAACATCATCACTGTCAACTCTAGACCAGCGATAACCCGTCAAAGATTTTCCTCTCCGTCTCATTCACTTCCCTACAAGGGCTTCATTTACCCCATGATAGCAGTCAGTGATGTTTTATTGATTTGCGGCACCAAACTTAGCGAAAGGCCTTGTCTCAGGCTTTGATTGACAGCGCTGCCTCATGCTGGCAGTGACGCTGGAACTGAAACATTGACTGTAGGCTAGAACCACAATCAATCAAGATCACTTAGGCATGACCGGCTCAGCCCCGTCTTTCCATAACCATAGCTGTCAGGTGACTCTTTCGATGGAGAATTGACTTGACTGCATGATGAATGCCCTATGTTAACATTGTTGGGGTCTGTTGTGTTGCTTCTCAGACTATTGACATGACTTCATCCACATGACCTGTTTATAGTTTTGACATTAACAGCAACCACATATGAGCACATACCTGGAGGCAGCACGGTCAAAAGAAGACTAGAGTAGAAATATGCAAGCCTACCTTTTAAAGTCAAGGTCTTGAGGTTTGAGATAAGAAGATTATAAACTATGTGAACTCCATTCATTAGGAAGCAACTTTTTTTAATCCCTTGAGAAGTTTACCATCTTTCTGCCATTATAATATCATTGTGCTTACACAAAGGACAAAACCAAGAATATACATTATTTAGGGAATATATATGTGTTAAATAATATTGTCTTGGGGAAACGTTTCTTAAATTTTTAACGCAATTGCATGACACATATCCTGCCCCCTTTCAAAAGCCAATCGTGTTGTTGCAGCGCACAGTTTAAATTCACAAGTTTACACCAGTTTGATGAGAGTGCAGACAGACCTCAAATAAGGAGGACAGCACGTTAATGCACAAGGAAGTAGTGGTTTTCACACAGCAATCATTCAACTCTTGCATTTTTTTCAAGTGCTCTGGGCTGATTAGCTGATGGTATCACATGGATTGAGCCGTGTGTAGTAGAAGTACAACCTGCGGAAAAATGTGGGAAAAAGAGTGTTTTAAACCTTATTATAAGGCGATGAATGTAGTTGATAGAATCACAAGAAAGCCCCGAGACCCCTAAATTAATTTGGAAAGGCATTATTCGCACTCTTTTTTAAACCAAAATCTTCACTCTAGCTGCTAAGCTAAAAGCGTTAGCATGCGCCCCGTCTAAAATGGGTGCAACAGCTCGGCCACATGTCGAGGGTGCAAATAATGTCTTCTCAAATCAATTTGGGATTTTGTGGCTTCCAGAGACTTGGATTATACCCAAGAAGCTACATGGAGTGGTTTTAAAACTTTTTTTTATGACACTTTAAAACGAGTTCCCATCTAAGTCAGTTGTTTTGAAGAATGCTGCAATGCTGTTTTACTGTGAAGTTCCAGAAATATTTTGTCGACTATAAACCTTTACCCGACTTTCCATTAGCATTGTGGGTAAGTAGACAATGACTGAATTTTCATTTTTAGCCTTTAAGGGATTTTTGGCCATATTAAGCACAGCTAGCTTCTTTGAGTGGCATGACATTTCAAGCTAGCAAACCCATTTGCTATAATCTTAGTTTTTGGTTAATGTGTTTAAGCTAGTCAATAATGTGTTTAAGCTAGTCAATAACTTTGTTGGTGTGCTGTTTGGTGCTGGGCAGGTAACATTTTGTAGATTATCTCCACTCTTTTGCTCAAAAAGCAACTGCTGCAGGAAGAGACGTTGATAAAAGAAGTTCGACTGAACCGTACAGTAAATTGTTGCACAGTAAAAGCACCAAAATGAGTTAAAACGGTTTGCCCAAAATAAAAGTTGTTTGTGGGATCTGACCACGTTAGAAGGCAAAAATGTTTTCATAGAGCTGTACTTTGAAGCAGGACAAAAAACTGTTGTGACAGAGAGATGCAAAATTGTGAAAACACATCACATTGCCTCAAAGGCATTTGTGGTGTTATATTCCTTTTTATACGTTAAAGAGATGAAAGTTGTTGTATGAGAATGAAAATCCAACAAATACTTTGGTTGAAGTGCAGTGACGGTGATAAATCAGTAATTAATCTCTGTGGATTTTATTACAGCAAGCGATCCGTTTGGTATGTCATTTGATTAAAAGATATTCTTCATTGGACGATCCCAAAGCGATGTTGTCTATGAAACAACAACCTTTTCTTGGATGCTGTGTTTGAAATATTGTGTTCCTGTTGTGCTATCACATAACCCACCACCACCAACAGGGTGAATCATGTCCTCTCTGCTATCTTCACGGGCCTACGCTGAATGAAGATGCCTCAAATCGATGGGGTCTAATCTTCAGTCTTTCTCTCTTGCTTACCTCAACGAATATGGTTACATTTCTAATTGATCGCTCTATTAAAACACCATTAAGGTGAAAGTATCACCAGAGATACTGTATATGGGGAAGTTACTTGTGTGTGTAAAGGTAAATCCCTTCCTCTCTCTCTGGTACAAAGCTGTCTATAAAACTTCAGAGGTGCCAGCCTTTAAAAGTCAGGCTTATCAGTTACCTGAATCCACCAGCAATGGAATATCTAATCTCTAGTGATGGAGAGGATAGCGCATTTCAGATGGTGGTATGGGGAGGCGCTTTTTTTACACTCTAATGAAGGCTCGTCACCCTCCTGCAAGGCACTCGGTTTGATATTCCCCGACAGGCAGAAATACATTAGCCTCTGACTGTCCATTTCCCATCTGACAGCATTACACAGTCAGGCAGAGGTAGGGGGGATCAGGACAGCCTTAGAAACTCCCACTTTTCTGACTGACATTTAAAGTCACCGCTGTCAGGAATTCAAATAAAAAATCACATGTCGACAAACATCAAACGTCAGGAATACATCTAGCAAAATATCAGAATACAAGTGACCCTTGTTGGCGTAAAACAGCCAGCGATTTATTTGATCAGCAGTGGATCACGGATGATTTATGATTCATTTTATACCCACCGCCCAACAGCCAGTACAACATATTGGTATGCGGACCAAGTAATGTTTTTGGTTCACTGGTCGCAATCAAAGCTGGGTTATTATAGTGGTGCAGCTCTGGCAACAGAGCACCAGAAGAGAGGGAGAGAGTGTGGAGTGTGTATGTAGCTGGTGTACACTTGTGTTACTGTGTGTGTTCAGGCTTTGAGCTTGTCTGGTGCTAATGCATCGATAAGAGTAGGTCCCTCTTCTACCGTGGAATCACAGGTCTGACCTTTTTCACAGTTTATAACTCCCTGCTGTCAGCAGAGAACGACTTTAAATAATTGGAAATGTTGACCACATGTAAGTTACAGTTAAACATATATGAAAGTCTAGTAAAAAAATATCTGATGTGTATCGAGGCAGGATTGTTTGGTCAACATACAGTTACAGATTTCGTTTGCTTTGTCACCCAATAAATTCCTAAATGAATGAAATGTTGTACTAATGATGATAATGAGCAGGCTGTGCAAACAGAAGCAAGGCTATTTTATCCGTGCAGACACTTCAAAGACAGTGTCGTCTCTCCTAGATTTGTTTTTCTCTGATCTCCAGCTTGTCTCTGGGAAATGTGACTGTCAGTCAGTCGTTTGCTGACCTTGCTCATGCTGGCACACTTCCCCTACTCTCTTATCTTTCCCGCTCATCAAGGCTGCTGTAAAGCTGCTCGAGATAAGGTTCTGCGGTCATGAGGACCCTTCACCCCCCCCCCACAACAGTCTCTTAATACATCTCTCAAGAAGACGAGCGTGTGTTCTGATATAGACAGTATGTGTGCGTATACTATTGCAGTTTCAATGAACTGTATGTATTTTTTTAAACATTTATAAATGAATGAATTCTTGAAGCAGAAACGAGTAAGCTCACCTTGAACACAATTCTCACTGACCCGATAGAAGAGAGAGAATCTTAAATAATGATACCTGTCTATTGTTCCCATTAGTGCCCAAGAAAGATCTGAATTGTCTGCTGCCAGAGGTCTTTAATGGAAGTCTGGGCCTCTGCTCAGGCGTATAGTAGGTTTGGTATTTTAATGATGAGAAAAAAAGTAAAAACACAGTATAAAAACAATAACACTGGTATTGCCTAAAGGTATAGCAGTTCACAAAGATGTTCTATATCTAAACCGTCGATCACATCTGAGCACTCTGGTACTAAAATAACTGTACTGGCAATGTACTCTTAACATACACAGGTTAGTTGATACAGAAGGACCTTAAAGCTAGCAGTGCAAGAAACAGCTACAGTAGCATCCATCATTAATGCCATTTCAGTAATAGCACTTTTCCACAGAAATGAAGTGTGCATGCAGGTTTTTTAAACGCGGTTAAACCTGCTAAAAAATAGGTGCTTAATTGCTTTCACATTGCCAGTGGCCAAGTTTGCCCCTCGGTTTTCTTCCCCTTGTGTGTCCCGTTAGTCATCGAAAACACACCGGAAGAGCAGGGAACAGGAGAAGTGTCGTGGCTTCTTTTTTTTTTTGGTTTGTTGATTTCCTATTTTATTTTGTAGCTGTATCCTCTTGTGTCTTGTTACTCTCTACTTCCTCCTCACCTGTGTTCTGTTTCCCTCCTGTGTTCCTGTGCTCCTCTCCAGCCTGATATTCCCCCCATAACCATTCCACATCAGCCTTGTTAGCACTGCACTGTTCCCAGTGTCTCTACCTGCACCTCATCCTCATCCTCTCCTTGGCTTAGTTTGTGTTTCAGCTCCTTTTCTGTTGTTTTAACCTGCCTGCCTGTTTGTCTGCATTTGGGTCCTCATCATCTTCCAAACCTGACAAGAAGCAGCAGATCATACACCTCATCAGACTACATCCAGTAGGCGTAAAGCTGAATCAGACACATTGTTTTGAATGGATCTGTTAACAGAAGTAGCTAAGGAGTGAGACATGTTGCTTCTTTACTCATCCCGGTTGACGGTTGCACACGGGCAGTTCTGATCAGGCAGCTGACAGGCATGTAAGCCACAGACAATTACAGGTTAACATCTACATTTACTTCTGTCCGTCTTTTAAACTTGCGCTAACTGAACGATGTTCAAGTGCAGCTTGACAGAGATGGATGATAAAGTACCAATAAGCCGATAAATGACAAATATTTGCGCATTCACCTGGGTGTCCACATTACAGCCAATCCGAGGCGGAACTATGAATACCTGTGACAACTACAGAGTTAATTGCTGTGGGAGTGAATGCTGATTATACGCATTCACATTGAAGACGAAAGCCGCAAGTGTAACTGGGTTTTTCGACCAGTGTGAAAGGGGTATAAGAAAAAGAATGCTTTTGCTTATATCATCACTGCTCTAAAAGAAAAACAAACCTCACTGTACAAGTGGAGAAAACTCTTTTTCTTTGTAGTCATGACATTGATATAATGAATGATTGCAGAGCTTTCTACTTTGCCAAATGTGTCAGAGTTACACAACATTTTGCTATCTAGCACAGATTGAGTGGACTGCAAGCAGTGGAAGAGGAAATAACGCCGGGTCCATCTGTGTCAACACTTTGCTGCGAACACACAGTCCAGTCATAGTGTCACAGGGAAATGGAGTCTTCCACAATGGGGGAGTATCGACCACAGGCTGTTACCTGGGAGAAATGCATGTTTTGAGGGGAGGGAGGAGGGAGGAGGGGCGGATTGATAGACAGGACCGATTAAGTGGCTCCATTAAACTACTGCTTTGTAGAGGTCCATCTGTCAACAGTGTATCTGCACAAGGGTCATCTGAAGGGCTCTCTGAAAATCGAGCAGGAATTAAGGGTGTTACACCCACCCGTCTGTCACACCTGCTGCAATGCTGGAGAAACGGAAAAGGGCGACAGACGAAAACATCGGATTTGTTAGGAACAATTAGGAGACTGTAACCTCCCTCAGATTTCAGCCCAGTCACCAGGATATAATGTTTGCAGTTAACATTCCTGCAAACCACAGATATATCCAAGATTGACATGTGATGCAAACGTGGCATATCACATTCACATTAAATGCACATTAGCCACCTTTCATATCAGGAGGTGGAGGGGATGTAGGTGGCGACCTTTTGGCAACAATGCTGCAAACGGTCGACAGTTCAAGTCACCCCACTGGACAGGAGACCTGGGGATATTCCCATTCGTTTTGATGCGTCAAAAGCGAGACCTGCAGACATTTCCAGTTTTTGTGGCGACCAAAACCCATTATTTTTCACAGGAACTTGAATCCATGATCTTGGCGACCAAAATAGGTGTTTTTTTTCCTAACCCTAACCAAGTGGTTTTTGTGCCTCAATGCTAACCATAGCATTGTGATGAGAGAGACAGAGAAAATTAATCCAAAACAGATGTAAAGCTGCAGCATCAAGGCATGTTCAGTTTGAACTTATCTGTGGTTTTGCAGAAATGTACTTAGCTAACATTTATTGTGGCATTTGGGTTGCAAATAATATATATATATTAAACCAAAATGCCATATTTCTATCATGTTTTATCATTTTCCCCACCATTTGAGGTGTGAATGGCCCTCGTCATCTTGCTGCACCCTCTTCTTCTGCAACAGTATAATGCACCCGAACGGAGAATTAGTGCCATACTGGTTATCTCAGTAAACCAACTCCTAATATTTGCATAAAATATATTTTCTTTTCAGATTTACTAAAAATTGTGTTAAAATTGTGCTATATTTGGATAGAAGTCTAGCTCCAGTTTGTCCATTATAAGCACATCCACTCACAACAAGGACGACGGGGTGCCCTTCATTTGTATCAGGAAAAGCAGATTGGCACCAGGCTGTTTTTCTTTGACAGGCTCAGGACTGCTGGAAACCTTCGAGAGTGATTTCACCTCTGTACCTTTCAGTCATCGCAAGTTTGGTTCAGCAAAGATAATTCAGGAAGCTGAAGACAGAATCGAGCAGTGAGAGCGGCCTCGTGACAATTAGAGGCATGGAATATTACGCACGCCTTTTTGAATGTGAAAGACATTAAATGAGGTATGTTTCTCATTTACATTTTAAAGCATGGTTTCCATAATGTATTCATGCAGCACTGCAGGAGTTATCTAAACAGACGTTTTTATGTGTTACAGAATTACAAAGCAGCCCGCCATTACTGTTTGTGTGACAAAGAGTTAGACCAATAAAGACTGTGACGTAACGCATTTTAAGCATGTTCATGTACATTTATTCCAGCATTTACGATCCTTGCAGCTATTATTAATTTATACAAGCAGGGTAAAATTGTCATTTACATTACCAAGATGTTTGAAATGAAATGAATTTATCACTTCCGTGATGAATATCATTGAGCAAGAAATGAGCGGAAAATTGTATTCAATCAGAAAAGCCCCATATTAAAAAATGAATGATGCAATTAAATCATGGAATGAACTCTCAGCTGTTTCATGACATGATGAGTGTATAGTGAACCCAACGGGTGGACTTCATGCATGTATAATATGTATCATAACCATAGCTACAATTCCTGCACTTTTCCATTTCTTTTGTCACGGTCTGGTGAATCTACCTCACAGAGTGAACACATGTGGCGGACCATGCGACAAAAGGCTGTTAAAGAAGAATGCATGGCAGGTCTGCATTCAGATACACTTTTCTTCAGGTTTCTTACTGGGTTACACAGCAACGTGGTAATGTGCTGTTAAGATACTGTCACAGGAAGCCGAAGATGGAGCATCGCTTGTTTGGTATTCAGGGGGAAACCCGGTGCGGTGAAGTGGAGAGAAGCTGTTGACAGCAAACAAACAATAGTGAAAGCATGTGGCGATCAGACCTTATTGACTGCTTTGATCAACCTCAGGTTTACACTTTAAATAGGCCTGCACACATGGTGTGATTCAGGCTGAGAGCGAGGCAGAGAGGCCAGCTGATTGAGAGACTAAAATCAAGTGCTCTCAGCTAGCTCCAAGAAACCACTATGAACCTTTGTTTTCACTTTACAGGAGGCTAAGTGAAAAGGTTCATACTGAACATTATTAGCCGACAACTGTCTTTGACCCTGAGTCTTGACCTGAAGACAAGTTTCTAGGGGAATTAAATGCTTTTTTTCTACTTGATTGAATTCAGCAACAGCACTTCAGTTAGCAGGTTTTGCAACTTACAAACTTGATTTTGTACATTAAGTTTTGAGACGAGACTGCAGAAGGTGTAAAGTAGGCATTGGTAGCACGCTGCCTACAAGCTAATGTAACCTCAGTCCTGTGGAGCCAACATAGGCATAGGACAACTTACAAACATTATTATAAAAGGTAGATATTTGTTCACAATATCACCAAACTAGTATAGGCATTGACACAAACAAGAAAAAACAGCACGTTTAATGAAAAGGCACAAATTTTGATTGAAGCAAGGATAATAACGATAACACAAAGCAACAAAAAAAAGAGAAAAGAAAGAAACGTGTCAGGTAAGAGCTCCAACTCACAATACATTTAGAGCGAAGGATGCAATAAAACGCCAATGAATCTGGTTTCTTCCAATAATCAGATGGGTGTCTAACCCTCTCTTAGGTAAACATCATCTTTGTGAAACTCTTAAAAATCCACTTCTCCACCTATTTTTAGAGCGTAAAGAACTATAACTCGAATGATAACTCCGAGCGCTCCAGCTGCGTTGGCAGTAAAGGTAAATGGATATTGATGACCTGTTGCTGCTGTACATTGCACAGAGAAAGAAAAAGAAAACCACGGGGATATGAATTCTTGAAATTCTTCAAAGATCAGAGCAGCCGACATGACCTCGTTCTGATGTGCAGTCTGAAGACAACTCACAGACCTCTCAATGTTGTATTTGTCGACTTTTTGTGTTTAGTGTTCTTTATTCCCCTTGACTTGAAGTAGCTGAGGAGTCCAACAAGGTCTTCAAGCTTACATAAATAGATTAAGGGATTTTGTTCGAGGTCGATCAGAATGAAACTCAGGCAGGGAACCTCCAAACAACACTAGAATGCAGAAAGAATAGACGCCAGGTGAAGTTTCTTTCATAATAGATGTTCGTTGTTGTTATTTTTTAAATTAAATTGAATTTATTTTTCATGGCATATCTCCTGCTCCTAAATAAGCAGTTACCTCGGCCTTTAGTTGTATGCTGTTTTGGGATAGACAGCTCATCAAAGTGGGTGACAAGTGTGGGGTTGGAAAATAGACAAACCATACAGAGAGGGTCATGACCAGCAAACACTTGGCTGACTCATACTGGAGAGTAATATCATAGCTCTGAATGAACAATACATGTTTTTTTTGTCTCTGAAAGTGATGCCAATAGTTGTGTCAAAAAAGGCAACTATACTTGAAATGATCAGCAAATTGCATTGTGTGTCTTTCAGTTACATTGTAAGGATATTTATTCATGTTGAAACAGTCCAGTAATGCATTCAATCAGGTTCATCTCAGATTGAGGAGAGCAAACTTCCAAGGAAAAAAAGGGACTGGAGCACACAGATTGATTTGAAGCCTACAATAGTGCAAACAGACTGTGAAATAACAAACACTTTTTTTTAAACTGCAAATCAATCAGCGTGCTCCAGTCTCCAGATGTATTATTCACCATATATATTATCAATTAATTTGCGAGCCATAATCTATGATGCAGCTTATTAACCTGAAATTTACTTCAAGGATATGTCTAACAAATTGAATCAGGATATTTTTTAAGCAGTATCTCTAAACAGATATGTTATTTATTGCGTTTATGTTTCTTTTGTCTGCCCTTTGTCTTATTCTGAATACATCTACTGATGTTGTTTTTAATTAGGTGACTAATTTCATGACAAATGTAAAAAAAAAAATATTAAAGGTGCAATATAAACACCGACACTCCCCTGGGGCTCAGAGCTCCCAGTCTGGGCCATGGATCTAACAATTGCAATCTGGATACAGTGTTGGAAAGAGCCCCGCTCTATTCTCACTCTATAGAGCCGGCTAATTTCCGGTTTAGCCCCTGGCTAACGTAAAAAGGGATAGAATGATTAATCGTGCGGCTCTTGTAGACTTTCCAAATGTTATCCAGCCGAACAATCCAAATCATGATAGTGAAATGAGTCATTTCGCGGGGTTGTAACGCTCAAAAGAATTTAGTAGCACTTTTACAGCCGCTTCTTTCACAATGTTAGCTCATGGCATCCGGCCAAAGTAAGCATATGACTGCTAGCTGCTCGGTTAACTGAGCTTACTAGCTAACGTGAGCTACAGTTAGCAGGTGATATGCTGCCCTCTATTTGTTCGTAGTGTGAATTCAACAGGTTGCCAGTTCTTACATATTGCACATTTAATGTTACATAATTTTTAGGATTAGTCTTATATAGAATCATGGATGTATTTCTCTGCCAGCTGCAATGGTAGTAATACTTCCTGCTATTTCAAAATGCTGTTTATTTTGCAGAGAAAACATCAGGTGCTTTCAGCATCTCACATTACCCAAACACCAGCAATGTGTGCCCTATAGAACAGTACATAATGGACATAATTTAACAATTATGATACTGGACATGATCTCCTTTTCACCTTGGAGGCTGTTCGGTAAGTTCTAACAATTCCCGTTATGGGCACAAAGTATAAGTAAGATAAAAAAAAAGAGAAATCGGAGAGACAAACGGCTGCAGAAGAACAGTGCATCCTCTTTCTCTATAAAACATTCACAACTTCTCAGCAGTGGGATAGCCAGTAAGACTCTACACTAAAGAGACACTGTAACCTTTTTCCTATCTGCCCTTGCAGACCTGTCTGAGAGGCCCATTTTCTCAGCGGGAAAGAGGAGACGGCGAGGGCAGGGAGGGTTCGCCCGGACACAGTCCTCATCCTGGATGTTACTCACATTACGCTAAAGGGTTTAGCTCCAACTTCTACATACTCAAAGACACACACACACACAAAGTTCGAATCATCTTACGAAACTGCCAGTGCCTGCACATCCCTAGAGATGACTGTGAATAATTGATTCTAACCAGGGAGACGTTTGCATTTTCCCCCATTTCCATATAGAGGAGAGTCTTGAGGAGGTGATTCAATAGTTGACTGATACTTGCAACACTTTGGAAAAGTTAGAGAAAGTATAATTTGTAGGTCTAGGATGTGTTAGGAAATAATGTTTCATTGAGAAATCTGAGCAAAATTGTATGATTTTTCCCCCCTAATAGGTTGACAGGTTGGATGCAGCTATTCAAAGTAACATGTAGCTACAAGTATGCATGAGAAATGCTAGGCAGATGACACACTTCTTGAAGAATCTGGAGTGTCTTCATGTTTAAGGACTTCCGTCGGGATGTTCTCTGCCCTGAGGAACACTTTCGCCAGTGTCACGGTTATCTAATCAAATTTCACCTCACTCTAAGTGAGCTTGGAGTTTGCTTAACTTTTTTCAAAAGGCAAAATTCCCTCGTGGTTTCTCTTCCCACTGCCTTCAGTGTTGTCTTTCATTTCTGGGTCATGAGAGGGAAAACAGACTCGGGCGTTTTTGATGCGTCGAAACGGTTCTTGTAGAAAAGGTGTGCAAACACTCCGCAGCTCACTCAGGAGGTAAACATGACACAGCTTTCTTACCCTAGTTTCCACAACTTTGATGTTTGGGAGATGGCATTTACATTCTTGAGGGAGAGCTAGCTCGGTGCTTGTGCTCATCTGATATCCCTCAAACTAGGAGCTTAAGGCAGAAAAGTCTACCAAGAATTTTCCTGCTCGAAGTTCTTGAGTGGTTCTCAGATTATTCGGTTGCCAATCACACGCCTCAGGCTGTCGGTAACGCGGTCAGTCTGACATCACAGGGGTTTGTGGGAGACGCTGGGGGTGAATGTGTTATAGCTTTTCAAAAGATGATGTCTCCTGCGTCTGTTCAATATCATTACACTGGGAGTGGTCTCAGTGCTGTGGCTCTGCAAGGACTAATGGGCATCCAAATCATTTAAAATCTGATTGATGCAATCTTAATGGAACATTAAGTTTCATAAAATGGCTGGGGGATAACCCTGCACTGGCCGGCAGCACAGGTTTTCTGGTTTTAATGAGCAGCAGCCTGGGTGATATATGCACAGTGTTATCTTTGCATTTAAAACCACTCACATGGCACTGGTGCAGCTCAGCCTCATTTGCCCTCGACAGAGCTGCAGTGCCCATTTGGTCCATTTGTCCTGCCAATTACTAATAAAAGGTTGATAAAACACTCCAAACTTTATATATATTTATTTTAAAGTCAGTGAGATTATAGTTAAATTGCTGAAACAGTGCAGGGCAGTGAAGGGATTGGACCTCCTTGGATCAGACTGGGCTATAGCAGTGAGTATTGCACGCCGCGGGTGTTTTATTTCCCAACCATACTGTCAAGGACAAGAACATTAATATTGAGCAGCTACTGTAAGTTTGATATGTTTAGAATGCAGAACGAATAAAAAACAGATACTGTCCAGTACCGCAGCACTGTATTCGCCCTCTGTCTGAAACGATCTGTTTTAGCTCCTATCTCTTTAAGGTCCCCCTCCCAAATACCCAGTCTCCTCTGATTGGTCAGCTCACACACGCCTGACTCAGCACCGCTAACCACAACAAAGCAGCTGTGCTAAATCAATTCTTATGTTTGATTCCAGCCATAACTAACAGAAACGTACAATGCCAACCTTTTATTCCGGCGAGTGGGTTGATGCTATAGCTAATGTTGAGGAAAGATTATAAACATGGCAAATGAGCTGTGTTTACGATATCCTTTATGTGCGTTTCTTGTTGTGTTTCCACGGCAACTGAAGATTTTGGACCTAAACTTAGAGCATCGTTTCTCAAGTCAAGAGTTCCTGAGATCTTTAAATGGTTCCAGAGACCTTTGCAAGTTTCTGCGAAGGTTAATGATATTTGCTGTCACGTGACACAAACTCCAGTCCCTTTTGCTGAAGTCAGACATCAGACACTTCCCTCCGCCACCTGAACCTACACACCTTTACCTCCGGCCTCTCTACATTCTTGAATTTGCACTTCATTCTGACAATGGAAGTAAATTCCATGGATACTGCTGTTATTTCCTCTTCCTGTTTTGAACTTTTCATTCATTGGTTGTGTGATTTCTTAATGCTTTAATGATGGTAGATTTATGATTTTATATGCCAGATTTTTTCCAATCCTCCTGTCAGGCACTGTCAGGTCTGTCAGAGTTGGCTGTGTGCTTTGTTACATCCCTACGCTGACTTTCGTTCATCAATCAAACAACTGTGTCAACCCTGTCAAATTAACAGGATTCATAATTGTGCCCAGGAAGAAACAGAACAAGTTATTGCCGTTGTGTGTTTTTTGCTGTGATCTCTGTATTCTATTGCATTTTATCCTTGTTGTAAAGCACTTTGTGATTTTATCTATGAAAAGTGCTATATAAATAAAATTTACTTACTTACTTATACTGTTTGTAAATGGAATATATCACCTGCATCAATGTTATTTTGTAAAACCTTTGAACCTTTATTTGTTGTTATAAAAAGGGGTTCATCTTTTCAACAAAGATAAACATCAATCATGGATGTAGTCCAGGTGTTACATAGACTGTACGCCCCAATAAGAGAATATAAAACTTAATTAATAGCAAAAATAAACATATACTTTGAAATATTTTGAATGATGCCTTTCTGTTCAAACTCCAAAGACTTCATCTCTCTTTTTCCTTCCCTCACAACAGTACGTAGTATACCCTCAAAGTGTCACGCTCCAACAAAGAAGATCAAGAGCCTGTTACTACGGGGAGGAAACAGCGTGCATCTGTTTGCCACCAGGGGTTGCTGTTTCGTGTCTTCACCAAATAAAGAGTTGTTGTTTTTTTTTGCTTCCGAATCTAATCTTTTTTTCCTCCTACTCCTCCTCCCGGCGGAAGCTCTCCAAATAGCAAAGCAGTACTTCAAACAGGCACCGACATCCTCTGAAAACCATGAGCGGGGTCCAGCTTGGGGCTGCCCAGCGAGGGAAGGGGGAAGGAAAGAGAGGAGCGCGTATCGTAGTTATAAACACAAGCCAAAACACCGGGGGAATACATGTTTGGGCCTGCAGTGCAGCTTATGTTGATCCTGCAGCTTCATTCAGTGGCGGATTCAGCAAAGACGCCCACTGGCATATCCATAATTCCCTCATAGGCTGGGACTCCTCTTCCCACAGTCAGAAACTTTTAAGAATGGCAGCACCAGGCCAGACATGTTTTGTAGAGACATAATCTGAAAAGAGGGATGATGCCAGTTCTCCCAACAGAGGATGCCCGGCTCTGTAATGGGACTGCAGGGTGGTGGAGTGATCCAAGGTAGCGCTTAGTCGGTAATGGCAGACTTTTGTCAGCATTTCCATCTCCCAAAATATCCTTCTTGTCGTGCAGACGTTCTGTAAATGCATTACCTAACTACATTAACTAGTTGTAATGCAGAGCTGTAATGACACAAGTCTGTTTAGGGGTTTGTGAAATGACCACATCTGTCTTTTCTGTTTCTCCCAAACCGAGAGGAAAAGCTTTTTCCTCAATATATCCCCCTTCAGTCTCCAGCTCTCTTTGGCTCCATGCTTATAATCCTCCAGCAGCTCAATGGGCTCACAGTATAGCCCATTATTCACTCCAATACTTTTTCTCTGTGCTGGTCAATAGCCAAGGATGTAGTCAGAATTGAAAAGGTTTATTTGTTCCACGGGGGCAGACACATGTGATCACAGGAGCAGCACCACAACAGGCCCTCATCCTATGGACTCTATAGCTTTCCATCCAGAGAAATTACAAAGAAAATGCCCACATATTTTTCACACATGGCTTTGTTTATTTATTTCCTGTCATCCTGACAATTTAAAGCTGTTATTTATTTTAAAATATGGTAAATCCTGAGAAGTAATAACTTCTGGCAGGTACTCTCACATGAAATTGAAGTCTTTTTCTTCCTATTCCCTTTAATCTGCGACAATTGGATCAGGCATCTTGTGTGGGTACCTGAGCTCTTCTCTGTGCTTTGTCCTTGTTACAATCTCATCAAGACTTCCTCTTTGCCTATCTGAGGATGAGATGCAGGGAATAAATGAAGCAAGGCGGTGAGGATTTCAGGTTTTTCCGATTACTGTCAGATGAGCGGTTTTAAAATCGGCCTAGCCAGGTTGTTATTAGAAAGCAGAGGGGCGTGAGGGTATGTCCCTGTCACATACTGCTGATTTAATTCAGCCGGCATTCACGTTGCGAGTAATAAAATAAAACACATAACATTGTCTCATTATTCCCATTTTGTTGTGTATATGTATATTTGTGGATGCTTGTGTGTGTCCTGAGCTCCGCTAGCTGTATGGCTAACTGAGCTGATTAGCTAACAGCAGCTACAGTTAGATGCAGTTAGCGGTTACTCTGGTGATATGCTGCTCCTCATTAGATTTGAGTATGAATTCAACAGGTGGCCAATTCTTACATATTGCACATTAAAGCAGCACAAAAACCAAAGTGTTGACATTATTTTCTATTTTTCATTATTTATTATCTATTTTATATTATTATTATTTTATTTATTTTCATTATTTTTCTCTCAAATCAACATAACTCGGGTTTTTAATGTCTACGTAACGTGTAATTAATTAGCTGAGGGTGTCCTTTGTCAAGCTATCGTCAAAATGCTGTAGAGGAATGTGTGAAAATTGACTGCAGGAACATATAAAAAAATAATATTGCCTTAAATCTATAATAGAGTCACAGTCTAGTTTTTGGTATTTAGATACACAGGATTATTTAACAATCATTCAAGCTGCACCAATCAATATTTTTATACTGACAATGGAAAAACTGATTTGTTGACATATCCACAGAAAACTATACAGTTATCCTCAGCTCTATGGAGATTTTTTTAGTGTCTTTCAGCTCATTCTTTGGTTGTAACTTGGCTGTATTTTTCTCACCAGCCTTGTTTCCACCTGCAACAAACAGCCTAAAAGCACAGGTAAACCCACTGTACACTACCTGTTTAACACGAAACTGTAGATCAATTTTGCAGCTGGCTTTGAACATGAGGGGTTTTGGCAAGCCAAAGACATATCCGAAAAAAAAATGAAAAGAAATGCACTGGTGGTCACAGTGAAGGTGCCCTGTTGGATGCCCTTTTGGTAGACAAAACATGATAATGTGCCCACTTGGGTGCCCTTCCAGTGGAAAATAGGTGGTGATGTGCCCTCTCTTCACTATAAATATATCAGTCCTCACAGTCCTAACACATGAATAAATTTGTCAAAGATAAAAATACAAAAAAAGATAACAGCTCTCTTCAGTTGTGTTCCTCGTTAGGACGGGAGAATGATTGGATGACAGGCAAGTCAGGCAAGACAGTCTTGGTCTTTATGCCTTGCGTTGTGCAAAAAAATACACACTTACATTGAAATCACTGACAAAATGATTTTAAATGATTCATTCGGCAGCACAAGTAGGTCTGCACTTCTCAGTCAATAATAAATGCAGAAGTAGCTTTTCAGTGATTATTCAGAGACTATAAGCAGCTTGACTACACAATGAGTTTTAGGCTCACATTTACAACTTTAAGTCCTGGAAAGAGGAACTTATGAGCAGACGAAGGCAAGCCGCTGTAGGGTGATGCATGGTGAGTGAGGAAAATCGGAGACTTAATGAGGGAAATATTGGACTCCTGTATCCACAGCGTAATCATTTGGCTTCAGAACACTTGGATTGTGCTGCTGAACTGTTTGGAGTAATTTGCCGGCCATTGTTGGAACTCAGAAGGAGCGTGTTTACAGTCACGTCTACTCCTTCAGAGTTGCACCTGCTGAGTTAATGTGGACATTAAAGGTCCCACATTATGAAAAACACGTTTTCTCTGGTCTCTACATATATAAACTGGTCCTCCCTGAGCCTACCAACTCCCAGAATGAGGAAAGCAAACGAGTGCTGCATGGTCTCTGCAGCCCACCCACTGGTAAAACGGGGCTCCTACAGGCTGTTCAGATTCAGCTCATAGGCCGGCCTCCCCCTCTCCCCGGAGATATCCGAGAGGGGGGCGTTCATCCCCGAGGTGAAGGTCGGTGTGTCCAGCGGTAAGATAGCAGTGTTTCGCAATGTCGTCGCTCAGAGCTAGACACGCAAATTGCTCTGTTGTTGGTTGTAAAAATCAACACAAGTGCCTATATTCTGTCCCAGCTACAGAAGAACAGAAGAGACAGTGGTTGCGTTTCATTTTTAATGACAACGTGCCGGCTAAGGTTCCTGTAAGTCTGTTTGTGTGCGCTAACCACTTCACATCGGACTGCTTCAGTAACCAGGGTCAGTACAAAGCTGGCTTTGCCTCGACACTGACCCTCGTAAAAGGATCAGTCCCAACCATACGGGACCCACCAACTGCACCCGAGCCACAGGTGAGTGTCGCCACGTGTTGATAGTATTTACAGTTGCCTACGAGTATGGTGACGTCAGCTTGAAATTGGCTAACTAGTTAGCTCCGCTTCGGTCCGCTATGCAAC
Organism: Pagrus major; assembly: GCF_040436345.1. NCBI lineage: Eukaryota > Metazoa > Chordata > Actinopteri > Spariformes > Sparidae > Pagrus > Pagrus major. The sequence continues at coordinate 20,407,226 of NC_133219.1, forward strand.
GGCGTTTGAAGCGAGTTTAATGTCAATAATATTACGAGGGAGCTCGGTTGTCACGGTAAAAAGTCTGGAAACATGTGCAGACTGGAGACAGAGACTATGCGAACAGTGTCTAAGAGTTTGGAGACTGTGTTGGAGACAAACGCAGCTTTCGCTAGCTGTTTTTATGTGTTACCTGTTGCAGGTCAGTGGGGGATGGGAGCCGGGTGGTTGTGTTGGGGAGTCCTGCTGCAGCCGCAGAGTCTGTATTTTTCTGAGCCTCTCCTTCTGGGTCCGACTCTGGGTCAAACTGGTACGGTTGAACGACAGTATCTCGGCGAGCCATAGCGATAGATCCACCGTAAACATTAGCGCATGCTACCGCTAGCGTCAGCGGCATCCTCTCCCTGAGAGGCGCGTGTAGCAGGACGGAGCTCATTAGCATTAAAGGTGCAGGCACAGAAACAGCCTGCTCTCAGTAGAGCTCACTTGGGGACTTTAGACAGCTGAAGTTCAGGACCAGGATGGGTTTGGGGCAATACATTTGGAATACAGTGTTGTTGGACCTCTGACAGCTGTGTGAATTTGATGAAAAACAGTAAAATATGGGACCTTTTTAAAACTTGATTTATGGATTTACTCGAGGCAAAATGTTCATTTCTGGATTATTGTCCAACATTCTACGATAGTCTTTTACGTTTTTCTTACAACATTACAAATTGAAACGTAATCTGAATCCTTTAAAACATATTTTCTGTTTTCAGGTGGATGTCCCTTAGACTCAAGATTTCTTACACTTCCTTTTTCCTGCAGCCAAAGCAGCATTTAGTGACCAACGGTCTGAGGATGCACAGGGGTGGAAGGATCAGCTGCCATCTAGCACCAGCCTTAACACCTCGTACAAGCACAGACTGTGTATAACCTGAATCTAAGAGACCTTAACCTGGCAGGGGCATTCATTAAACATTTTCGGTGACAAAAGAGCCCAGTGACGCAGTGGAGTCTGAACACTGCAGCTATTGGATTCTGAAAGTGGTCTGACCTTCAAAGTTTCCTCCTGTTGAGAGGGCTTTAGGTAGACTGTTTTTGCGGAAATAAAAGGTGCCACATGTCACCCGAGGATACAAAGTTGCTGGTGCCCTTTTGTGTCCAGCCAGCGGTCGTTGGACACTGCTGACACTGTCAGACTGACCAATGGTCTGTTGAGCATTAGAAAATGCCAGCCAGCACAGTGGATGTGTTCATGTGTGGAGAATGTTGCAACTCAGTGACCGAGCAAAGGTGGAATATTGGATAAGTTTTGGGCTTTTTTTCGGTGGTTATATAACCAATTCAGACATTGCAGATTCTAAGTGATCAGGAGATAACTGAGCCAAGTTTTACTGGCTATTCTTGTATATTAAGATGTTTGCACTCAAAATGTTCTTAGAGATGGCGTCCATGTTCAAGCGTGACAAGAACAGAGATATTCTATTAACCCTAACGCACTGTTTGGGATCCTGGAGACCCCAGGCCCTCTTTAACAGCTCTCATATCCAACAGGTCAAATACAGCAGCCTGGTCAGTGGCCCTGTGCGTCTAAGTTTGACGCTGTAGTTAAACCCTCTAGCTTTGCTTCTTGAAGCACCCCTTTGTGCAGTGGTATAAAGAGAGGCAGTTGGATGGGTCATACACTGGTCTTTACCCCATCAGACCAGGGTGGCATCCCAAGAGTCAAGATTGATTTGAAGTTATGTTACTTAAGTAAGTTACCGTGCGTTGTTTACGCAAAAAAAAAAGTTATGTAAGTGACGTGACTCAACGTACCTATTTCAACCCAAAGTTTGAGCTTTTCCTGAACTGAGCCAGGTTGTGTTTGTGCCGAAACCATACCAAGTTGGTTTTGTGCCTTAACCTAACCAAGTCGTGTTTGTGCCTAAACCTTACCAAACAGCGATTGTTTTACAACTTTAATAACAGTCCAAAGTTATAATATGCCAAATGCAAACTTTTCATTTATTTTGAAACATTTGAGACGTTGCACATGTATCATTGCTTACTTAACTGTGGAGCGATTCATGTAAAAACTGACGCTTGAGGGGTTGGTAGAGCACCAGAGTTTGAAGCCTTAAGCCACTGACCAAGCTGCCATATTTGATGAGTTGGGACTGAGAATGTGTTGTAAAAACCCTTTTAAACCTGTCATAATTTGTGAACACAACAGTGACAAATCCTCACCTTTTTTGGATGATATGAGGAAGCTGTTAGCAAACAGTTTCCCTCTGGCTGCTGATACAGACAACCGACCTTTAAAGAAAGACCCTTTTGGAGGAGTTTAGTGCCCTTTGCTCTAAATAACCTCAACACATTGTAGTAGACTTGTTTGTTTGTAACTTTTCTGTTTGTTTTTTGTTTGTGCCTCGTTCTGGATGTCCTTTATGTGTACAGACTGTAAAAACAAATTTCCTCTACAGAGGACAATAAAGAATGAATCTGAATCTGAACATGCCACAGTTACAGGGCAATGCTGTCATTCATTTGGAGACATTTGTCTGGCCACATGGTAAATGTAAGTCCAATATTCACCCTCCTTTAATCTCTGCTTACCCCATTAGAAAATATCTGGCTCTAAATGGTCCACTATGTTCACCAGCTGGTGACTAACTGTGTCTCTCTGCTGTTTAGTGCTGAGCGGATAGATTACGGTGGATTTTTAGAGCTTTTTCACTGAGAACAGCTGCCTACTGCGGCATACAACGTAGATATGAGAGCAGTGAGAGTGACTCAAAACATAAAACATGCGGGCCAGACAGCTAAACAATGAGCTGAATCTCACTTTAAAGCTCTGTAAAGCTGAGGGGGGCTGCAGATTCAGGTGATAATTCTCTGATGTTGCCTGAACGATGACGAAGTAAAGCTATAAAAAAGAAAGAAGAGCTTTACTGTGGACTAGTAAATCGACTTTATGAATGTGTCCATAATGACTTTGCATAATAATAACTCACCTTTATTGCTTAGTTCCTCAAAACATTCCGCGTAGACCCTTCAAATAACAAGATATAGGCAGGACATCACTGTAGTTTATGGTAAACTGGTTATCTGTGACACAGTAACATTGTAGAAATCATAAAAGAGACATAAACACAGCGGACGGAGGCCTCCAAACAGAATCTCCACCCCAGTCGCCAGGATGTTGTTAGGTGACGTTTCCATAAACCAAGGATACTGTCAAATTTGCACGTGTCATAGGCTTTAAATGTCAGGAGGGGATTGCAGACGACAAGGTTCCCTGAACTTGGGAAATTTTCCAGCCGCGTTTGTGGCGACAGAATTGGATATTTTAAGCCAAAGCATGATTTTTTTCCTGACCCTAACCAAGTGGGCAAAATTAAAATGAAATAAATAGTTTTAATTTATTTGTGGTTTGGCAGAAATCTGCTTTGTCAACATTAATTCTGGCGATTGGGTTGGAATCTCTCCTTGGAGCTCCTCCAAAAAGGTCATGGCTGAACCTGTAATTAATTGCAATGAAATAAAATAAACCAACAGACACGCAGCCCACTATCAAAAGAGAGATACATCATCAATCACACTTTAGGCTTTCAGTCTAACATCGGTGAGTAACCCGAATGCGCACGGGGGAGAGTAATTGAACAAAAAAGAAAGAGACACAGACGGAGGGGTGTGTTTTGTGTCTTATTGCCTACACCCTAGTGTGTGTGTGCGCGCAGACGCATGCATGAGAGAGAGAGACGGGGTGTGAGACGGGAGAGAGAGAGAGAGAGAGAGAGAGAGAGAGGACTACATATCAGATCCACACAGTGAGCTTTCTTTCACAAAAAAAAAATCACTCCACTGAAGATGGAACAACTGGATCGCAATGCGTCCCCGTAGCCACGACCAATTAACAGCGAGCCGGCAGTTATTGTCATTGAGGACCCGTCACCTGTCATATTTTCACGCTTTCAAGAGATTTCTTTAAGGCTGTCTCCTCTCCATTAGTGTTATGATTTCTTTGTAAGTGTAACGCGTCGTTTCCGTGGATTATATGAAGGTGGCTGGATCTTGAGGTGGATCTTGAGTGCGTCAAGTGAGCGCACGCATCCAACAAGTGGATGCATGAATCTGCTCGCGGCAGGCAAAGAGACATTCAGCGGACTGACAGCCCTACGAATCAGTTGGTGTATCGATTGATGGCTTTTTAACAAGATACAACCTGCACTAATCAGCTCAGATGTGGAGCTCCTCCTGGTTGATGGTGATGCATTTATGTGCGCATCGTCTCCCTCTGAGGTAGTTTTTTTTAAAAATATCTAGTGACTTTGTGTGAATTATCAGGATTGATTTTTTATTTTATTTTTCCCAATGAGGTAAGACACCCCCAGTCATTGTTGCTGCTCTACCGTCGTTGACCAAAAAAAAAAAAAAAAAAAAGCGAGATTTCGGCGGACACGCTGCGGAATCCACCTTCTCCCATCTCACCCCTCTCCCCTCCATCCATGGACACGCTTCCCCCGTTCCCTCGGTGACCGTGAGGGGAAGTTGGGATCCTCTCCGTAGACGTTTCTGTATGACGAGGGCGCAGGTGGCAGCCAAAGGTCGCAGTCATGCCGATGCACCCAGTCACCTCCACGTTGATGTACCGGGGGATCTGCACCATCCCTGACATCCTCTCCTACAGCGCCCCGGTGAACCTGCCCGAAGACGAAGTTGAAGGTGAGATGTTACCTGTTCGCGTGTAACCTACCTGAGGGTGTTCAGGAGCTGGTGAGCCACACACACACACACACACGCACACACACACACACACACACACACACACACACACACACACACACACACACACACACACACACACACAAACAGGGGAGTGTTTATTCATGTGTATGTGTCTGTGATCTAGTCCAGGCATTCAAACAGACGCGCGTCAGCACCTTGGACAGCGCTCATGAGAGAGCGATTTGGGATTGATTGAAAACAGGCCTGTTTGATGGTTTGGGATTTATTTTCAAAAGCTCCTCTTTTCTTCTGGTTTTGATATGAAAGAGCAAAAATAATCACACACTTTGTTATCAGTGTTAGTCATAGATCAGATATCTTATTTCAAATTTCTTTCATTGACCTCAACAAGAGGGTTGGTTGCATATGATCTCAGTGTGAAGCCGAACTGGTTATATCTGTGCACCATTTGTGCCATAAAGTGTTGCTTCTTAAGGACAGCACTGATGCATTGGCTCTAACTAGAAGCAGAAGCTGCTGGGTGGAAATTTGGCCCAAATTTGGTCTTGTCGCAGAGACTTTCTGATGGTGTTTCATATGATTTTCCCCTAGAGGCTGTGAAATCTTCAGCTACAAAGTGGTTCAAACAACATCCAGGGTAAATCCTCTCATGATTAAAAAAGTTGTCCAAAAAAAACAAAACAAACAAACAGCAAAAAAAACCCATCATCTTTCAACATCAAGATAGTCTTCTAACAGCAAAATCAGTCCAACAACAAGCATGCTGACAGATGACTACTATTTTGAGCAATTAGTCTCAGTATCCAAAGAATATTCATGCCTTGGAGCACTTCTGATGTGAACCTGCGACATCTGCACATTATCATGCAGCAACCCCTGGGACATTGTTCAAGTCCCAAAGCATTTGTGATGACAGTGAGTTCTTGCGTTTTTGCCATGTATCCAGTGCAGGGACGCTGGAAGGCAGCTGACGTACCCCTCCTGAGTGATTTGTCCAGTGCATCTCTCATCCATGTTGTTTTTGTTGACATTTGTCTGCTTTGCCGGACAGATTGAGACACATCAGCGTGCTCAGATGTCTTTAAGACTGATGTATTTCAGTTTAGGCGATGACTGAAATGCATGTGCGTCAATTACAGACGAGCTGGGTCTTGTGAGAAATCTCGTCGGCACGTGCCCGTGCAGAATCTCCCGGGGAGAAATCAGAAATGAACGGTTAATTGCACCTGCACAGATTTGAAATTACACAGCCACACACTCCTTCTCTGTCTCTCTTGCACACACACACAGACACACTCTCACAAAGAGGTTTGCATCTACAACACGGGCAAAGACACTCGCGCACACATACTAAGGTTGGAGTGGAATTGGGTTCGACTCTCAAAAGGTGTTCAGTGAAGTGCCTCAGCAGCAGTTTGAGAACAGAAACTACCAGCGAAGATAAGAACGGGCTGAAGAGAGATAAGGCTGTTTTGAGGTTCTACATTTCATCCACCATTTCTGTTTTGCTTTGACACCCAACAAAGTGCACCTGTGATAAAAGAGAAGTGTCAACATGTCAGTGCCGAAAGTGATCTTTGCACGATGTCATGCCTCTGATTACAGCGTTGCATCACTCAGCGCTTTATTGTCAAACTTGATTTCCAGCGTACAGAGATTTCACATGACAGAAATATATTTTGCCCACAGCAGCAGCAGCACAGAAATAAAAGATAAGCGTCTCATATTTCATTTTTTAATTTTTTTTAACGACTCCAGAAGAAGCTTTTGGTTGTTTGAGATTGAGGAATCTCCGTTTCCGTCTCACCCTCACTTGAATTTAGAGTCCAGCTTTGGGTGCAATAAACAGACATCACTACATTTTGACTTTAATTGGTCTAATCCACTCGTGCTGCCTCGCTGCAGTCACTCTGGCGCAGGACTAAGGGAAAACGTTTTGCCTTTCCATCTCAACCTTATAGTGGTAGTTTGACTGGAGAAGCATTGGGGATGTTTAGTGGAGAGAATAGCAGAGCCCGGGGTAATGCACAGTTAACAGCAGTGACATTAGTGATCCCATGTGAGGGATGTCTTACAGGTTGTGGAAGAGGAAGACTTTAAAGGCGGTGTCGCCAAGGAGGCTGAGTGATGTTGTTGTTGCTGTCAAGAGTGTAACTGAGATTAGCAGCTTTTGCTGCCAGATAGCACAAAATGGGAGTGATATAAATGCAGCAGGGGCTGATTGCTTGGTCGATTAATAGCTCCAAAAAAAGTGGCTACATTAATACTGCATGCCAACATGTGTCTTTTAAAAACTATTTTTTTAGCTTTTGGAAACGATCCTTCTCTTGTCATCAGCATCTGAGGAGTTTGTTGGAGTTTTATAACAGGGTGTCAGACCTCTCTGGGATCTCACTGGTAAGAACATGAGCGATGTCACAATGTAGGATGACATACTGTACACTTCTTTGTCCATGATTGAACAAATATATATTCATTTTGCCATATATTGTCATATGTGATGAAGGTAACAAAATGTGGCCAAAGGGAAGGGTTACCATTTTAAACACATCAGTATACTTGGTTTTATAAAGGTCAGAAGCAAATAAAAAGAATATTTAAAGGAACATTATGTAGACATTGGCATTTTGTGTTATTTGGAGTGCAACACCACTGTTGTAAATACAAATCCCAGGTCTGTAACAATTGTCAGACGTAATGTAGGTGCTAACTGCAAACAAAACTCATTACGTCATAACAATGTTATGTGTTGAAAACTTGTATGTTGGAGTATACATGTATGTCACACTGTGATCCTACCCTCTCACTGAAGTTACAGAAACAAGTGATGGGTTGCAGAGACACCCTTCACCCTATAACAAGACTCTGTACCATCAAAATGATTTTAAAGCTGTTATTTTCGGGTGAAAAAGTTACAAAATCTTACTTTAAAGGAGAAAATTTGGTTGGTCTTTAGGACCCCAAACAATGCGTAAGTAAAGCCACTTTCAAAAAAACAAAAGGGAAACAATCCTCCTCTTCCTGGATTGCAGACACTGTCATGGTCTGCAAGTTCTAAATTACAATATGCATTGAACAATCTTGAGTATGTGCCGATCAGACAAGAGACGCGCCGCTCAAGCGTCAGCCTCCGTGTCTTGTCTCATCTCTTGAGAGATGGACGCGAATTGGTTGGAAGTCTGAAGTGTCACATACATCAGCTCAGCCGTCAGGGAGATGAGGCTTTGTCACGAAAACGAAATTGCACATTAGTGACTATGTGTGTGCGAGCGCATGTATAGGGACAGGCGGTTCAGGCCCTTTTGGCACGTATAGCCGTAGACCTGATTTTCAATTACTGGCTTGGACACCCCAGGGATCGGACCAATGGCACCATACTTTGCGACTGTGAAGCCTGTCAAAGCTATAATTGGAACAAAATGCTATTTTTCTGACGCTTCTTCAATAATCCTGCATGCGTATGTGCATGTGTGGTAGAAGGTGGGGGTTGGTAGCAAGTACCTTAATGTACTATGATGCGGGCATAAATTGAATTGGACTCCATTTTCTCCATTTCCCCTCCCACACAAGAGGGACGAAAAATAGTTGGTCATATTACAGGAGCTCAATATAGTTTAGACCTCCTCCACCACGAACAGAAACACACACATGCACACACACGTGTACACACACATACACACACACACACACAAGTGTACACACAAAGCTCAGTGTCAATATCACTGCAGGTGGAATTAAGTGGGTAGCCCATTTCCACACTGCCTAACAACAGCTCTATTGGAGGCTGCTTCAAAATAGTCCCTGGGCTGAGCTTATAGCATTTGTAACTGGTCCCAGAGTGAGGCTCATGTAAACAGATGCCTGTAGTTTCCTGTAGACACAAGTCGTAGATAAAAACAGGAGCAGAACATTTGCATCTCTCTGACAAGGTTGTAAACAGTGCACTTCATTTATCGTTTCAGTTCAAATCTGCACCGGCCTTTTGTTTATTGTTTGGCGCTTTTGTTAATTTCAGAGTTGTAGACTATGTTTGCCTTTTGTTCATTCACTGACTTATGTCCATAGAAATAAACTGTGAAGATTGCTTGAAGGGAGTTAGATTTAATCATTTAATGACTTACACCTAAATTATGTTCGTAACTGACCGATTCTCAAGAGAGTTGTCCCAAAAACCCCAAAACACCTTTATTCAATTGGGACCAAGTGTAAAAACAGCATTTATTCATAAATTGTCAAAAAATTCAGACATTGAAGGAGACCTATTTTGCTTTTTTCCTTTTGTTCCTTTCCTTCATTGTTTTTTAATTTGTTGTGCATGTAAAAGATCTTGAAAGTTAAAAAGGTCAACGTCTGCACCAACAGAAGCTCCTCTCTCCCACAGAAAACACTGCTCCTGAAAAGCCTCATCAGTATTCCCGCCTTTAACTCCGTGACTTTGTGACATCACACTACGTCACTGTGTCACACATTTGCATAATTTATGGACAGTATGAGAAAACTGATATATTTTTTGATCACTAAAGCATGTAAACCTATCCTGATGGTAGCCTCCAAAAAATTAGGAACCTGAAAATAAACATAATATGACTCCTTTAAGGCAAGTTAATCCATTGGACATACTTGAGCAAACTGCGATAAAATGCTGAAAAAAAGATAAACTCACCTGGTGTCTAATATGCTTAACAACAGGTGAATAATAGGTGCAGTTTATAAGGGAATAATAAATAGATATCTGTCCATAACAAAAGCTTAATATTGTAACAACCCAATATATGCTAAATATTGTTTTTAAAAGCAAAATGTTGATAAAAAAAAATATACAATCAGACATGCAGTACAAATAAGCTGAGAAAGACAGAAACAGACAGTTTATTGTATTTACATGGCATCCATATTTAATTGGCATTACATCTGATACAGAAACCCTATTTTTCTGCAGATGGAACCAGAATATCAAATATTGCTCAAATTAAAATGTCAGTATACACCAAAATTATGGTTTCATATCCCGGGACATGTTTATTGATTCTTGTTTTTTTCCTCACTCAGTTTGGTTGGGCATGAAAGCCTTCTCTTAATCACTGTCAAAGAAAAAGGAAAATGTATCCCGAGCCAAACCTGTCACAGAGCCCCAGCAGGGACATATTTTTCAAGGAGTATTTTAAACCCACCAAGTAACTGTCAGTGGTAATCGGAATCAACGCAGCCTGCAAAAGTTATCTCTCCATTTGTTTTCACTCGTGGCAGAGCGAGGAGGGCTTTCCTTGTTTCTAGATCAAACACAGATTGGGCTGTCAGTCCCCCCACCCCAAGAGACGGGAAGCAGAGATGTAGCAAACAGGAAGTGAATGCAATAATGGGACCTAAGTCAGTGAAGCTTCAAGCTGGATTTATTGATGCTATGTTTTACATTCTTTTATTTACTTTGTGAAAAAAGCAAAGGTGGGAATGTCTGCCTCATCTTATAGATGAATTAGAGACTATTGGCATGCAGTCAGCGTGGTTATGGTATTTTATTCACTCTGACAGGGAGCTTTGCAGTGGTGATGGCTTTGTGTTGCTGAAAAGAAGATTACTGAGACTTTCTTGAAATTGCTTAATGCCAGCAGCATTGGCTCCGTCAGTCTGCCAGTCGGTCAGTCAACCACCAGGCTTAAAAACCTCAATAACTTTAGGATAGATTGCCATTAAAATTTGGTACATCTAGCACCACCGGCAATTCAAAATTTTAAATTTGTTTACTTTTGTTCACAACCAAATACTGCCTTGGTTATTTAAAAGAGGAGCCAAACGCAAGACACAGAGCAGGCAGGTAAAAACTCAAAACAAGCTTTAATAATAGCTGATGTTCAAGTCCAAAAGCCAATAATCCAAAATGAAAAGCAGGCAAAAAGGCTGGCAACAAAACTGGAGTAAACCACAAACAATATACTAAACTAACTGTGCTAAAGTACAAACCACAACAACACGAAGATACAGACAGGAAATGCAGGTAAAACATTACGGGAAGCCAGGACGGAAAACAGACGAACCAACAAAGACTGAACTAATGACTGGACATAAATATAAACTAAACTACAATGGAAGGAGGTGCAAGTGGACAGAGGCGGAGAAACACAGGTGAGGGAGATGAGTAGAGGGAAGCAGGGAGTGCAGGAAAGGAGCTGACAAGCTGGGAAAAACACTGATGGCTGATGCAAGACAGGTGTGGAGGGAAAATCAGACTGGGGAGGAGCACAGGAAGGCAAGAACACAGGAGGGAAACATAGCACTGGGAACACAGGTGAGCAGATAAAAGGTGGGAAAACAGACGAAGACAGGAAGGGAAAAGTCACATGGGAATATAACTACAAAATAAAACCAAAAATCCAAACCTTGACAAAAACCTTCAAAACAATTGATATTCCCATCAGCCTCAGTTCTACTTTATTGAGTGCAAATGCAAGCATGCTAATACAATGGTGAACATTTTACCTGCTGAAGATCAGCATGTAAGCATTGTCACTTTGAGCATGTTAGCATGCTGATGTTAGCATTGAGCTCAAAGCACCATTGTGCTTAAGTACAGCCTCGAAGAGCTGCTACCGTGGCGGTTAGTCTTTTTGAGGAGGTGTATGTCAGCTACCGTACACCCTTAACTCTCAGCGAAACAGCTCTTTACAACAACAAGAGACTTGGGTATGAATCAGTGAAATCTGTCTGCCAAACGGGGCATTGAGTGTCTTTGGTTAGACAATTTATCACAACAACATGCAGACCTCCTGGTTATACCTCGATCGCAGCTCAAGGTTAGCTTGATATGTGTCAGCCAAAAACAACCACCGACACTTAAATATGAACGTCAGTGCTCTGGGCTTGTCGAAAGGAATAACTGGAGCATTTTTTTTCTCCACATGTGTCTCCCAGAGTCATAAATATGCATTTAAGAATATTTTGTTAAGATATTCTGCTTCCACACTCCGTTTTGTTTTTGAAAGTAGTTTGCTCTCAGTAGTAAAAATTTAACACATGCTATTGGGGCGTCTTTTCAATATTTTTAGTCATTCCTTTGGCAGAGTTTTGGGACTTTGCTTTTGACTGACAGCTGCTCCAAAAAACGCTGCGTTCCTAATGGTATAAACTGCCTGTGAGGCGATCTTGATGTTTCTGCTCGACTCCTACTGTAGCTGCAGCAGAAAAACATTGACTCATTGCTTCGCCCTGAGGTGGAGGGGTTGACTTCCATTCCTTTGGAAATACTTACATGAATACAAATGAAGATATTTAAAGACACCGGCATCTGCTTGGCAAGACAGAAATTATGCACATAACGTATTGCTGGTGCAGAATCAGTGGGCGTTGTGGGGGTGTACTTCCAAAGGGTCAGCTGAGACCATTTTGTAGCATATGCTGCTGAGAAGATGTGGACAACAAAACAGAACAAAATGACCCATGATGTTGGTAGTGGATGTGCTGGCTCATTTTCAGGAGTGTGCAAACGATCCAAATGTGTTTACCCAAAACCAAACACTTATTTTTCTCTCTTCACTTCAGCTATTGACTATTACTGGCGGGGCTCTCTCAGGAAGCTAGAATTAGTTCAATTATTGTTCTCTTACAGAAAAAAACAACCCTTAAATTGGATCCCCGAACAAACTGTTTGTTTCCTGTTGGCATAGAAAAGAGCTTTTCATACCTACCGACGGAAAAAACACATGCTTTCTCATCAAAGCTTTCTCTGTGTGAAACAATATTGAAACAAAAAACTGAATCAAACTAATAAATTAAGTGTTTTTCCAGTCTGCCAACACCATTACATTTCCACTTTCTGCCTTTCAAGTCCTTTTGACAATGTTACAAGTCTGGCAAACGCCACTTCAGAGCTCAGACGGCTTTTGTTAATGATTTACAAATGAAAGACTTACGGCATCAGCAGCAATGACTGCTGCAATTGTTAAATGACTCCGGAGTTAAATGCCCTTAAAGCCAGAGACATGTTCAGAGTCAGAATTTGACTTTGGAAGATTTGTGACTTTTTATTATATAAAACATTGATGCAGGATGGTGAGATAATGTTAAGGATGAGATAATGCAGAGGCTGTCCCGATTATCATGAAAAAACACCAAAAGAAAGAAGGTAAACATGTCAGTGAAGAAAAAGGGAACAAAAGCAGGACAGGAAGCTTCACCTTGTCCATGGTACGTGGCATTACAGATGCGCAGCACCCATGAAAGCATCCTGCTTGTATATAATCAGGCTGAAAACAATAAATCTCACTTTGTACATTTTCCTATCACCAGCTCCATCCTGAACCGGTCCCGCTCTACCTGCGTGATGGACTGTCGTCTTATGCAATCAGTTTGACAGACAGGCAGACAGACAGACAGGAATGGATTTCAAAATGGCTCTCTCGCTTGTGTCACCTGGCAGGATGAGACAGGCAGTATATGAAAAAGCTCTACTTGACATAGATGGTGATAAAGATGTGAGCACAAATGAGCCATTTTTCTGAGGTTGAAGTGACCCAGCACCACTGCTTGGTGGTGTGTTATCTGTCTAGTAAAACTGCTTTGGAAATGTATGGTTTTGTAGAAATGTTGTGGGTTTTTGATGATAGTAATGGCTAATATTTTTATATAAACTTAATAGTATTCTGGAGATAACCACTGAAATTACTTCTAGTAGAAATAGCAGAAATTACTACTATTCGCTGAGCAGCACTTTTGAAGCTCATTAATTAACATGGCATATCTTGTTTAAAGGTGCAGTATGTAATAATTGAGTCCCAACAAATAGGGGCAGCATATCAACAGAGTAACTGTTACCTGCTGCTTTCTGTTTATACATCCATGACTGTAGCTATTGTTGGCCTGTTAGCTCAGTTAGCCATGCAGCTAGCCGGACTCCCAGCAAGTGTTGTTGTCTACACAGTTAGCACGAGAACTTTGTACTACTGAGAGGTTTTCAGGCCTGGGGCTAGCTGGTTAGCATACTGACTTCAGTAGATATATCTGCAACACAGAACAGACTTTTTTGACATGACGTCACTGTTGTTTCTTCAATTCAGCTGATCATTTTAGTTAATTTTTGGATTACTTACATATTGCACCTTTTATATGTAGAAAGTCAAAGTCTAAAATTGCCAATTCAGTTACTGTGCATGGAAAGAATTAATCTGGCAGATATGGTGTTTTTTCCACTTTCTTGTACATATTCAGCATGTATTTTCATCCACTAGGGGTCTCTTGATCAAAACAAAAGATGTTAGAAGTATGATATAATGTGAGTTGTTGTCTAATTTTTCACACTGGTTACACTGGTGCACCTAACTTTTTCATTTAGGTGCACCAGCACATAATTTAGATGCACCCAATCATACATTTTACCTTATCTAAAAAAATTGTAAAAAAGTGGAAATACATTATTTTCTCCATTTAAATCACATGCAATAAGAAATTGCGATAATCTCAATTGTTTAAAAAATAAACCTCTAAACCTCAGGCGCACTGCTGCAACCAATAAAAATGTTGCACAAACATATTTCCCAAAATGTCAAACTAGTCTTTTAACATAGACACAGGGGAAATTACTTATTTTTGGCATTTATTTGAAATAAAATCACAACATGAAACAGAGAATCAGCCAAAAGGTTAAAAATGGAATTTGGTACATTTCCCTGTGCCGTTAACCAATTTCTGACAATTTTTGTGTGACTTCTCAGATGATTGGTTGCTATAAGCTGCCAAGATGGGTTTCAAATGACAACATGGTGCAGATTAGCAGATAATATCATCAAACGCTGCGGCTGTCGGCAGGGTTAAAGCTAGATCATTTATTCTCATTTTGATCGATTGCCACGAAGGAGTGAATCCAGCAGACTTCATTACCTGTGAAATTAACTGTGATGAGTTCTGGAAGGTGAAGTGCTTTCCTTCAGGTAATATTTCTCCCCTTTGATGAGCAATACTGCAAAGTCTACACCCGACAATGTCCAAATCCAATGATAGAAAAAGCTGATCCATGAGCGAGCGCATACCGTTAACGTGGTGGAACTGATGTGTTGGATAAGCTGTAATGCATAGCGGAGGCTTTTGGTTGTTCATGCTTGACCTTTGTTTGAGGTGCTTCTCACAGGTTTTCCCCTCACTGATGCCGGCTGCGGCTCAGCTTGGTTTTGGCTGTGATGATGAAAAGTTGCAGCTTTGAGAGCACATAAGAGGGAGGGAGGGAAAAAATGGAGGCAGATCAATGATTGCCCTCCGTGCTAGAAAAAAAAACCCCAAAGAAGCAACAAAGATGGGCTAAAATTTCAGGGCCTTTCGCCGACTTCAATCGCTCGAGGTCAAGTGGGGTTTAAAAAGTTGGCTTGGGGATTTTTTCTCATTGAGAATGAAGCACCTTGACATTTCCAACTTTCTTTTTCCGTCTTCCAGTTTCTCCCTGTGGTCGTGTCAGTGTTACATTGGTGAGGTCAAAGCGCTTCAAATTTCATAATGGAGGGAGTACTTTCTATCCAAACAGGGATGGGATTTTTCCTTAAGACACAGACCTTAGTCTCTGCCACATACCCCTTAATACTCCAGAGCCTTATTAGAAGCCTGTTATGGTAATATTCAAATCTTCCGGGTGCCCAAGTCAGCCCGTATCCAGCTAAAGATGGATTAAGGTTGCTATGGGTGTTTAAAAATAGTCGCCTGAGGTTCACACACACACAAAGCAAAGCTGTGTTTTTCTCACACTGATAAGGTCTTACATAAAGAGTGGGTGTGCTGCAATTACCGATCCAAAGCAGCCCTAAGCAGATGCAGGTCTGGCTGAGGCGAAGAGGATCTCTGGCTCTGTAAAACAGGCCCTGGATTACATTCACGGACACTTCACGGCTACAAAAGCCCCGGCATCAGCCTGTTCTGCTCAAAGTGCACTGGTAATTAGCAAAAGTTTCCACTGGTGTTAAATTTAGTCTGAAAAGGGATAAAGCTTTGCTCCAGGGGTGCCTCAGAAATCCGAGTAAATATTTCCTATGTGATGCCTTTCTGGACGAGGAGAGTTAATTCCACTTAATTCATTATGATTGAGTTTTTCTTTGTCATACGTAGACAGGCAAAGATGATGACATTCTTAAAATCTTGTTCACTTTATCATTATATTGTCTAGAGAAAGTGGATGCCATCCCTCTTTTCATTCATGTTTCACCCTCGCCATGAATCCAAGCCTTTTGTCTGCATGAATCAGCTCCATTTCCAAGTGATCCCCGGCGTTGTCTAGTGCTGCATACAGTTCAGCATCTCTGTGCTGCAGCAAGGATCCAGTGCACTTCACTGATATACAACAGTGCACGGGGAGAGCAGTGCGACAGGAGTGTGCTGCACCTCTCTCTTGTGGGAGTTCAGCTTCAGATGCTCGGCTCTCGGAGCTCACGATCTTAACTTGGGCTTTTCATCCTCTGTCAGATGACACCACAGGGGACCGCATGGCATCGCGTCTTTGAAGGCCAACAAGCACCTCTCTACATCAAAGCAAATACCACATGCTCTCAACAACAAAAAAGAAAAAATTCACGCCTCCCTGGTGGAGCCGCAGTGCCAAAGACCATGCGGAAGACGCAACAACAGCAGCTTCTAAAAAACAACAACAACGAAAACTGTGTATATTCAGAAGGAAATAAAGTCAAACGTAAGCAGAAAGCAGAGAGTTTCAAGAGGGCAGAAGCTGTAATAAAATGTGCGGCACTGCAGGAAAACTGAAAATGGTGACACAAATTTGAATGAAATGGCAGGTTCATTACTGCTTTTATTCCAGTTCAAACAGTTCAAAAGAAGTCAAATTTGACTTTGACAAACATGGAAAATGACTAGCCAGCAGGATGGAAGTTGGGTTTGAACACCCAAAAGTGAAATGTGAGTCGTTTCCATTCATATCGCCTTTATATAACAGGACGATTACTGAAAACCATTTATAATGGCAGTCATTACTCACAATTATTGGTTTGCCATTTGGCAACTACTAAAGATACAAAGTGCCGAGAGCTGGCTGTTTTAATCAATATTTTCATATGACGGGATGTAACAGTGGTTGTTCATAGTCACAAACCCACAGATGATTATGACCTTACTCTGCAGTTCTACTCAGCTGTTACTGTTTAGGGCCGTTCTTTCTGATCTCATCAATCCAGTTTCCAGCTGCAGCAGGCAGCTGTTGGGAACCCTGAAACCCCACTGTACGCTGCCAGCAATGCACCAAACAACAGACCAAGTTAGTTACTTAGAACATAATGATCGCAGTCAGATAATTTACCAAAAGAGAAACCTAAACTGAGCAAAACAGCGATTGAATGCTCGACCAATTTTTGTCAGGTGGCCAGAAACGCGACTGCACGTGAATGACAATGATGCTCCATGTCTGTTAGATGTTTAAATAGGGAAGTGTTGCCGACACATTTATCATAAGAGACTTTATGAGGTGATATGTCAGTGTTTTGTTTCGGAGCACAACAAGCTTATTGCAGCTTTAAATGTAGCAGGATTCCAATAAAGACAAAAAAAACTAATAATAAAAAACCCACAAGACCACATTAATGCTGAACCGACTAGTAGATAAAGTGATTATAAGACAATGCACTAAAAATATAACAACAAAAATCATTTAACAAATCATTAATCGTTTAAAAATGACACACATTATTTGATTTCAGCCTCTCAAATGTGACAACTTGTGAATTCTCTGTAGTACTGTATCTCACTGTGAACTGATTGTCCTTTGGTTTTCAAACTTCAGATGGGTATTTTTCTCGATTGTTAGGATTTACGAAAAAAAGGACCCAAATGGAGACACAGAGGCAGGCAGCTTGAACAACAAAAGGCAAGCTTTAATGTTGAGCTGATATTAAAGTCCAAAAATCCAAAAAGCAAACAACCAAAGGCAGGCAAAAGAAAGTCCAAAAAATTAAAAGGCAGGTTATCAAAACTCCGGCAACAAAATAGGAATCCACAATTGCAAAAACTAAACAAACTAGTTCAGACCAGGGAGACGCGAGGGACACAAGTAGCAACACAAGTTAGACATAAGGAGAACGCAGGACCGGGAACAGGTGAGACAAACACACAAACCAATGACGAGTGAGGAGAAAACAGGCCTAGTTACACAGGAATAATTAACTAATTGAACACAGGTGAGTAGGCAAAAGGGTGGGAAAGCAGATATAGACACGAAGTGGAAAATGACACGAGGATATTTTCTTCAAAATACAACAGAAAATGACAAGCTGAAAAACAAAACCATGACAATTACATGTTTTCATTTTATACATGACACAATAAAAAAAAGTATAATCATTACATTAATTATCAATGAAACAATGATCATTCCAAGAGGAATTGTTAACAGGTGTAAGCAGTTGTAGTACGAGGACTTAACAGGCCAGTGACTTGGGTCATTATTATCCAACTATTATCTACCAAGTCAAGTAACAAGTCATCAAAACAGTGACTCGAGTCCAAGTCGTGATGGCACGAGTCCACATCCATTGGTTAAAATGTGAAAAAGCAACCCAATCGGCAGAATAAATGTTGGCAATGTACATTTCTGCAAACAGTTAAAGTAAAATTTTACGTATCTGCAGGTTCAGTTTTCTATATAATGTTGTGACAACTGGGCTCAAAATACCTGTTTTGGTTGCCACAAACACGGCTGGAGATGTCTTGAGGTCTTACAAATGTTTAAACGCAGTCTTGAGCTGTGGTCACTGGCTTGGCAGCTTTCTTGCTTAACTCTGCCGCCATCCCATCCACTTTCCAATGTGAAGGTCAGGTCATCAACATGTAATGTGAATATGATATAGTAGAAAATGTAGAAAATATCAATATGGTAAAAAAAACCTTGCCAAATGAGACCATGTAAGCGCCAATATAAGTCAAATGTCCTGTCCTCTGCTTTGATTTATTTAGTTTTTACCTCTATGATCTGGGAGCATGAAAGTGGATTGTAGCCACTGACCTGCTGTTGTTTTATTTATGTGTGCCTCATATTTAGATCCATTAATTTCAAGGCTACAGGACTAAGTGGGTTCATTTTGCCAACTGCCTCTCTTTGATTGGGCAGCATAATTCAGGTGATCAGTGCAACCGCACGCTAATATCAGAACTATTCATTCACAGTCGGAGTGAGAACAACTTTTGGATTCCCACAGGGGCACTTTCTCAATTACAGTAGAGTCACCGTGGCATACATCGTGAGAATTTGGTCTCAGTGAGTAAAGTGAAAATGAGAGAACATAGTTGTCTCTTCTGAGGACAATTATGATAGATAAACTCTCAAAGAGATAGCACTCTATCTGGATGTGTTCAGAAAGAGAAATTAATTCTTTCAGAGGACGATTAGTCAGTCTCCTTTGATAAATCACAGTGAGGATTATGTATGGTCTCCTTTACTTTAGAGATTTATTAGTTCATTCTAGTAGCACTCTGTTTGTCCTGATTTCAAGCAGAGCCAAGTGGTTCTGGTGATATATTTATAATGCCTATTCATATTGCAGTTTTACAGTTGTATATCTCTCTGGACTTGATAAGCCATTCATTACATTTCTGGCGCAAGCAGTACTGAGGCGTTTGTATCCTGTAAATGGTTTGTGACAGAGGAGAAAATCCTCCGACAGCAAGCTGTGCCCGTATTTCATTACACAATACAAACTTTTACACATCAAATATACTATACACTACTCACCAGTCGGGATGTTTTGCTCACCTTGGCCTTCGATCAATAAATAAAGCTTTCAGGGGGAGACGGAGTATTTGCTAAAACTGTTTTGGCACCTTATTTAAGAGTGTCTATGCCTCCTGCGTGGCTGCAACATGCTGGTTTTTAGCCAGTGTGTGGTGGAAAGCCCCTCTTTCTGAGAAAACAGATGGAGCGGGGACCTCAGGTGGATACTGAGGTATTGTTATTCTGTAAACAATAGCATCACACCCAGGGAAAGGGGGAAAAAACACAGCTGGAGGCTCTCAATGATTCAAACTATACCTCTGGTAAGATATTTTGTCGGGAAAATATATGTGAAGAATAGCTGCCGCGAATGTCACACCGCTCCCTTTTTATAGATTGCATGCCCAGATGTAATTCATTGTAATACACGATTGCCAAGTACCTTTGTCCCTGTGGCAGGGTTTCTATTCTGCGGACGTGCGCTCGATTTGCAACAAACTATTTCCTGAAGCCGCGCAACCACATTATACACAGAATGACACACACTGTTTCCTGCCGTCATCGATATTTCATGTTTTGTTTTTCCTGCTGAAATATTTGTCACAGACTGTCACGCTGTGGATTTTGGCCCGAGGCTCGGCCATTCATCGCCTTTCTGACACAAATCACCGGAGCCGCAATTCCCATTTACAAGACTTTGGGCTTTGCAGTGGATTGATAAAGTTTGTTTGCATTATTACACTCGAGTAACTTAACAACCGGTAATTGGCTGTAATACTGAGATGGAAAGTCATTTAAATTCGCCTACCTGGCAGGCTGTTATTGTCGCTCAGTTGTGCAACAAGTTACGCATCATTTAGCTGCTTCATTCAGGTTTTGTTTTCATAACTCATTCAAAACTCCACCCTGCACTTCATTTACAACCTCTGACCTGATCTGTAATGCTTTTCCTGATCCCTCATTACAAAGACTGAATATAACTTATACATGACTATTCAGCAATTCATTTTAAAGCTTCTGATTCCACCAAATGCCAGATTAGAGAGATTGCAGATTTCCATCAGCCTTATCTTAAGATTCATCTCCTGCTCTGCTCCTTTGTGTGCTAATCAGTCGGGTGACACGAAGATGGGATGGGTCTAATATTGTAGGTGACTTTCTCTTGCATATAAATGATAGGATTCAATCCTTCAAGAAGTGTAAACAAGCAGAGAACGAGGGGGGGATATGCAGTGTGGCTGAACTGAGGAATTAACAGCTTTAAGATTTCCTTAAGTGATTGTGGCTCTACATTAGCAGCACATCTGCTACACAGTGTTCAAGTACTGTGACGTCTTTTCATTGGATTTTATTTTACTATTTGGTTTGAGTTTCTGTTGGAGATACAGATTTGTTGCTCCTCTTCTTGTGTTTATCTCAAACTAACTGCGGTTACGGCTGCTATAACCAAAAGTAGGGAAGGTGATTCTTGAGAAAGATAGGAATTCAGCCCGAAATTCTAACCCAAGACGTCAATATTTGACGACCTGGGAATGAGTCAAGACTCAACAATCGACCATCTTTATTAAGAATCGCCTACCCCACCTTTAAGGCACATAACTCCAGGTTTCCATTGTCGACTTCTTCCAGTGGTTTAGTATTGGACTTCCATAAAGTCTGGAGAGTCAGCACAGAGAGATCACGAATGGGCAACAATGGTCACATTACATGTTAATGACCTGACTTATATCGGGAGGAGGAGGGGATGGTGGTGGCAGATAGGTGACAAGGCTGCCAAGCCAGTGACTGCAGGTCAAGCTTGTGTTTTTCAAAGTGTGTAATTACTGAATATTTTTCATGACATCTCCAGCTGTGTTTGTGGCAACCAAAACAGGGATTTTAAAGAAGATCATGATCTTACTAACCCTAACCAAGCGTTTTTTGTTCCTAAGCCTAACCAGACCCTAAGCACAGCGTTGTCGTTACATAATATTGAAAATTAAACTCAAAGAAATGCAAAGTATCAACATATGGATGTTTGCCGATGCGTACATTTTTTCTGGCAATTGGGTTGAGTATGGTGGTGTGACTATCACATGAACTGGACAATGGAAGTATGATTCAACATGACAGCGTTTTAGAAACAGAGCAGCAGCTACTCAAACCAAACGTACTTTCTGGATGAAAACTTAAGCAGCCCACACCTACAGTTCATCTGCTGCTCTCAACCAGAAAAGAATAATCTCACAAAGACTTGGAAGCCTCCTTTAACCACTATTAATACTGGCAACACAAAGTGGATTCCAAATTCATCACAAGTACACCAAAATCATCCAAAAACTAGAAATGGAAGAGGCATGAATCTTCCACGGACATACAGTAGATAAGCTTCTGTACAGAAGTACAGAAAGTTCAGTCTCATGGTTAGTATCAATAAAATAATAGGACCATTTATTATGTAGAAGCCTCTGTCAAAAAAGAAAACACTCACTCATTAAATCACTTATTGAACAGGCCGAAACCATTTAGTAAGAAAATAAACTGATTAACATAATAATTCTGGCCTCGAGACAACCTTCTCTCCTTTGGTTTGACCAAAAATTCACGTTTAACTACTAATCTAATCAAACACTTAAAGTCGCAATTTTTAAGAATTCAAAACTTGTCTAAAATTACAACTTTATAACAATTTTCAACAGAAGACGAAGGAACAGTTCTGATGTTATGACTTCTATGTACTGTTGAACAGCATGTCTAGCATACTAACCAGCGAGCTCCTGCCCTTCGCGGTCCAAAACTCCTGTGCTAGCAGTGTGAAGGCCGATAGAGGTTAGCCTACTTTGGCCACTATTTGTTTTAAGTAGGAATTCAACAGGTGGCCAATTCTTACATATTGTATCTTTAATGAAAACATCTCAACGAGCACTCCTAAAATAACTGAAAACATAAAAATGAAACATTCTTGACCTAAAATAAGAATTTTTGACCACCAGAGAGACTCTAAAAACAAACACTCCAACAGATATTTTTTGCAGTGGAGCTAACTTAAAAATCCATTTATCGGTGGATGATAGTATGAGTAATCCTTTTACATTATTATTTGATTTCGCCATCAGCTCTTACACATCAGAGTTCAGCAATACTTTTCAGCTGTCGGTAATTGATTCAAATTCTGGGTAACTTATTCCAACCTTTCTTATTTCGAAGAAAATAATTGAACCGATGGGAAACTAGGAAATGCAACCACTGGGTAGATTTTTCCACCTAGTCTGAGAGCAGAATATATTCTAGTTTGATTATTTTTGGCATTAAAGCTCTGTAGATTTTGTCAGCCCGGAGAGTTACACTTCATAGGTTTGATTCATCCTCATGAAATTTTAAACACAAGAGAAGTACAGGGAATACTGCCCTTTAAAATGTTGACAATTTGTTCTGATCTCAGCTCTTTGTTCAAGGGTATTTTTTCTTATTTCACTGGTGGAATTTGTTCTCCTGTGCTGCCAACCCCCATATAACTATGACTCAAGCATTGATGCGGCATAACAAATGTGTCTTTGGTGCGTGGAACATTTCCCACTTTCATATCCTGCTCTACCGCAAGACTTCAGCTCCTGTGTGTGTGTGTGTTCTCTGCAGAGATCCGCGAGGCCTTCAAAGTGTTTGACCGCGATGGGAATGGGTTCATCTCAAAGCAGGAGCTGGGGATGGCCATGCGCTCCCTGGGCTACATGCCAAACGAGGTGGAGCTGGAGGTCATCATCCAGAGACTGGACATGGACGGTGAGGCAACACAGACACACAGGCGTGGATTCTTCTTAAATCACAGATCCCAGAGGCCGTTCGCTCTCTAGATGCCCACAAATCTGGACTGTAGGCAGAAAAAGCAGCGATAATAAACACCAACTGTTTTTCTTTTTCCGCAGGCGATGGCCAGGTGGACTTTGAGGAGTTTGTCACTCTTCTGGGCCCAAAGCTGACGGCAGCTGGGTTGCCAGATAAGTTCCACGGCACTGACTTTGACTCCGTTTTTTGGAAGGTGCCCATTATTCAGTCACTCATTCCCTCCCTATTAGAGAGAAGATAGACAGCAGAATCGCAGCTGTAGCAAACCTCCAAGTGCAGAAACATTTAAACTGTACGACTTTAAAGGGAAACCAGTTTTAATTGCCACATCCACTGTGTCGTTAATGGGGGGGATTTTAATCTTAGAGAGGTTTGGATTCCCCTGAGAACTGTTTCTTTTATCAAGACCTTCTCCGCCTCTTCATGTGTGGCGTCAGTCTTATTACTTAGAACATTAAAGTCAATTTTTATGTAAAAGAGATATTAATTTATTTACAGACACCTCATTAGATAATCAACCGCTCACTCTGACAGTGGGAAAATGAAATTAATGGGAAGGAGCTTGTGTTAAAGCTGCCTTTGTTGTAGTTAGGTGATAACAGCGCCGGCGTGGCTGTCAGAAAGAGAGACTGCAAATGGAGTGAAAAAGAGGGGATTTATGGGAATTCTTGGAGCGGCCAGTGTATGAAGAGGAGAATCACAAGCAAAGACACACGCTGGGAGAGTCAAGAAACCCGAGGGACTGTTGCGAAGGCCGCATAGCTTCACACAACATTATATGGGAAGAGTGGTATCAAGCATGTGATGCTGGATTGATCACACAGAGCCTCCGGTCACACTGGTGAGCTCGGCTCTGGCTGAGCTGAAAATGAGTAACATGGATGAGCTTTCCAAACAGCCGCCGAGCCTGGATTGGCATTTTTGCAGGGATATTGATTAGTCATTCAAGGATTCTTTATATTGTTCAGCTCAAATATATGAACTCAGTTGTCTAGCTGGCAAACTACGCTGCCTAAACATCCAATGGGACATTTAAAGTGGGGGTGGGCGGCAACATGGAAGTTTAACATGTCATACAAACTGATATTCCCACAATCAAATGTTAACTGCACACAACTTTTCAACATATTTCCCTTCCGTACACTGTTATTTTTGCTGTTATTGTTCACTTCCTCTCTATGTGTTACGTGTGTGTGCGTACATACTGTGTGCATGTGTAAATGCCTGTCTTTAGATTTGACTGTATGTGTGTGTTTGCGGTGTTGTATCCGTCAGCCCCTGTCCATGTTAATGTTCAGTTATGTGTGTATATCTCCAGTGTGACATGCAGAAGTTAACGGTCGAAGAGCTGAAGAGGCTCCTGTACGACACCTTCTGTGATCACCTTTCCATGAAAGACATCGAGAACATCATCATGACTGAGGAGAACCACATAGAGAACCCGGAGGAATGCCAGGTGGATATAGACAGTAAGGAAGAACCTCCTATACCTCCTGTACTTCTTATTCTCATCTGTTTTTGTTGTTGACAACTGGCCGAAACTAGACAATGACATATCCATATTTTATTTCAATGGGGAGAGACTTTATTCTGAGTGAATGACATTGTTTGGGATGAAGATGAATGGCTAAAGATCTGGATGTGATGAGGAGTAGACTCTGATGAGCTCAACCTGGGCACTGGAAGTGATTTTGTACTGAGATGACAGCTGACAAGACAGCAGAGAGGCGACCACAATTAAGGTTTGACAGCCTCAACATGTTTGGCTGATGTAATAGTGGCAAAATCTGGTTGGTTTAACTGAAAGAGTAAGTGTCCGTAGTCAGCTGATTAAGAAGTGGGAAGAGAGAGAGAGAGAGTGAGAGAGAGTCGTGGATAAACAAGCATTAAGACAGGCTTCCTGATTGAACTTACGCTGTAAAATTAAAGGGCAACTTACCCCTATTAGTAGTAGACTATTTTCAGTTTCATTTGCTAATGTTTTGACTATAAGATATATGCCACTACTCGTATAATTTAACTACTACTATCACATATCAAATATTTCAGTTTTTTCAGTCACAGTCTGTCATATACATGGTTAGGTTAAGCAAAAGATGGTTTGGGGTAAAACACACTCTTTCAAGTGTTAGAAAGGATAACTTAAAGAAATTACAAAAACATGATCCTTCAGTTGCAATTCCAAATTGGGTGGTGGTTGGATGGGTCATGAGGACTTCCCTCCAGGACACTGGGGTTTGCTATGAAACACGTGTCACTGAATTGTTTTTAAGCTATATTGCCTAATTAAGTTAACCAAGTAACATAAGTACATAACTGAATGTTATTTTAACATAAAGCTGGATGTTTTCCTAAACCTAACCAAGTAGCTTTGGTGCCTAAGCCTAACAAAACTGTGCCTGTTTCACAATGTTAATAATAGTCCAAAAGTAATATAATGTCATACTGTGTCAAACGTTTGTCTGCAAGCTTTATTTTGAAAGCCCAATGAGATGTTGCAGGTAGTGTGCAAAGCTGATGCTTGAGGGGTAGGTAGTGTCATAGTTTGAAGCTAAAGGCCTTCGAGCTGACGTGGTTGATGAGGTCAGAGTGAGACTGTGTTGTGATATCAGATCGTGCCTACCAGAGCGCCCCTCCTGCTGAATTTTCTGCTGAAATAAATTTGCTTTACTTTGATTTATTATTATATCAGAGGTGGATATCTCAAATAAATAAAACCCTAATTATCTGCATGTCCAGATACCACTATAGGGGTAGGTGAGGGGTTTGCATTTTGGGGGAAATGATCCTTTAAGATGCAAGCAGCATTTCCTTAAAACTACATCAGAGATGACAGAGCTTCTCGTGGGGTGTTTGAAATATTATATGGCCATGACAAGACACCATGTATGATATTATTTATGGAAGTGATGACTTTTGAGTTGTCAGGCCTCACCGTTCTTCAGTCGCTGTGTTCTGAGTAGAACATATCTAATCATTTGTCATCTGTTGTCTTTTGATACACTCCAGTGTCAACATATTAGTAATAATGTTTGTTAAATGAACAGATTACAGGTTTTCTCACAATCAGAACTTCCTTTCCTTTCTCACTATTTTGCACCAAAATCCAGCGATCGCACGTGGAGAGCTGAGCTGTGCTGTTGAAACAACAGTGATACAAATTTCTCCCATCAGCAGCCTCAACAGATCATAATGTACTCCAGCCAGTTATCAGCAGTGTATTAAAGGCTGTGCCCTCTTAGGGAGCTGTTTTGTAATTTGAGCAACTGTGCACAGCAAATGACATTGTTCCTTCTCCCCTGTCGCTTTCTCCTCACCTGAAAAAATTACCACACTATTTATTGCTAAAGCTCCGTCCGCCTACACAGACTCTGCGTGGAGAAACGCCATCCTCTGGAGCTCATTTGAAAGGATATCCCTAACTGAAGTCGCTGCAGAGGCACGATTTGTGTCAACAGTGAGAAAGTAAATTTCACCTTTTCATTACAAAATAACTGGAATTTACTGAAGATGGCAAATTGCTGCCTGTCTTTTAATTGTTCATTTACAGAGGGTCATTCATCTAATGTGTAGGTGTAACGATTGTTGGAGCCATCACAAACCCATTCTATGTTTTGCAGTGATTGTAATCTTTCTGTAATCTTTTTTGCTGGAAAAACACTTTTGGGACGGGAGGTGTTTTTCTCTAAGAACAGCAATGACCTCTTGAGGAAAAAAAAGATAACTCATGAGCAAGATCAATTTTAATCATTTTGAAATATCGTCTGTTCAGACAGAAATAAGGTACAACAGATATTAAAGTTTCTCTCTGAACGTTTGTTTTGCCTCATATGCAGTTGGTTCTTACTGGGGATGATTCTGCAGGTATACTACATCTTTTCCATCCTTTTATAATGCCGCTCATGCACCAGTTCATTTGTTTGTTGTTCCAAAACTCTAATCAACATTTCAATCTAGATGCAGCTACGCAGCGTACAGGTGTGAAAACAAATCTCCTTGGCGACGCTCATCCCTTATAATTGTCTTCATGTAATTGTAAGCTTTTGTGATGAGCTCTTTCATTCATTCGGAAATTACTATCAGATATCTATCAAGCAGTAAATAACACTTGATTCAATGGGCCTGCAGGTAATCTTTTTCTCTTTCCCTCCTGCCCAGGTTCCAGCCCGACGCAGCAAGTCAAGCAAACTTGTGTGCGCAAGAGCCTGATATGCGCCTTCGCCATCGCTTTCATCATCAGCGTCATGCTCATCGCGGCCAATCAGGTGCTGCGGAGCGGCATGAAATAGGAGCAGCGGCTTTTCCAGCCTTGACCACCACCTAAAGGCTACCTTACAGATAAATGACTGAGGAGATGGAGCTGAAAAAAACAAACAAAAAACAAATAAAAACAGACAATCACACAACTGTAACACAGGCCCACGTATGACTGCAGAGAAACTGGACTCACCCCGGACACAACATGGGGTCAGAGACAAATTTCAAGGACAACAGGACCTCACCTACAAAGATACAGCGGTGTGTTTGGCTTGGACAGCTGACTATACATATCACTCTTCGTAAAAATAACATTTAGTATTCAATAGCTATGTGCATTTGTTGCATTCAGTATGGTGGCAGCTATAGAGAGAAGTGTAGTGACTGTCCAGTTTTGTATTTGTCCAGTGTACCATGCGGTTTAGTAGAATTGATTAGAAAGAAATCTGTGAAATATTGTTGGGACAGAAAATATATTCCTGGAGCTAGAAAGTGTTATGTGCCAGGTCTGGAGTGCGCAACATTGTGGAGATATTGTATGTGGTGCAACATTGTTCAAAAAAACCACTCGGGAATAACAATAGCTTGGTAAGAAACAGATAAGAGGGTCTTTGAAGGGAGGTGCGTGTGATTGCGTGGATAGCTTCATTCATTCACAGGCAGCAGGGCTTCAGTCGGAGGGTGAGGCAGGTTAACAGCTCTTGGGAGGAAGGCGTGGAGGTCTGAGCAGACAGGTAACTGGCTGGAAAGTGGCTGGACATGCAGTATACACTCAACTCTCTCTGTCTCCACAGCGGGGCTTTGCAGGCCTCAGAGGATGACCATCATCTATGCATGAAATGCATGGATTTAAACAGTCGTCTTGACACATTTGTAAAAGTTCTTATCAATGTATTAATCATTATGACTGTGTAACAGAGCTGTTTTCAATTACTTAATGACAACTGTGAGCAACCGTGTGCGGTGCGGGGTATCAGCAATCACAACAAAATTAAAGCATACAACTGCATGAAAAAGAAGGGCTGCATTAGGACATGCTCGTGAGAAATTAGTTACGATTGCTAAGCTATGGACCTTTCTACCTGGCAGGTGCCTGATGATCATCACGCTGCCACCAAATAGCAAACAACGTCAAGATGTGTGCCACTCAACCATTTAAAGAATATGCATCGGATCTGATCTGGTTAGTCGTGCTGATACAAATGTGCAGGAATGTGTTTTGTTCTTTTTTATTTTTAGTTTGTTTTTTGTCTGGATGCATTGCTATGGAGCAATAAATGTGTGTAAAATAGACATCTCACATTGCTTTGAACGGACATTAATCATCAAAAACATGAGCACCAGTGGACCTAGTAACTGTTGAGGTCGGAAAATGTTCTATAGCACTTTTCAAATAGAGGTTTTGGCAATACAAGAGAGACATTTGGCTCTGATGTTCAAACAGGGTGCAACCCTCTCGTTCAGTGAGATAGAGATCAGAATGATGAGTGGAAACATGGGTGTCAGAAGTTGCCCAGTGCATTGATGGTCTGACAGGGGGCCAAATGGTGTGAACTGTTGCAATAAAACATTAATATCTGTGAAGCACCACATAAATTTGATTGGGTGTAGTTTAGATTGTTGTGCATGCATCTGGGTACGGTCTGTCACTGTCGATGTGTATTGTACATATAAACCAACTTCAACCAAAGCTTTGGACGAATCTGTGACAATAGAACTGAGCCACAAAACAGTACAATTAATGAATAAAGTTAAATGAATTTTATGTGAAAATAGTAAAAAAAAAAAAAAGATTTTAAAAAATGACTTGGCCAAGTTGTGTTTGGAGAGTTTAAAGCCAAAACGCCCTTCAAAATATGCCCCAAAACAACACAGAGCGATATAGAAATCTAACTAATAAACATCCTTTGAATATCTCTTTTCAGGACCGCCATTGGCAGCCCCCCAAACTTGGATCACATACAAGAGCCAAAAACCCTCACAGAGGCAACAAAATTAGACTACCCTATCGCCCGCAGCCAGGCGGGATAACAATTATCTGATGCACTCCGGCAATTTGTCAAAAGTGTCAACTCTGTGGGGAACACGGTCAGAAAAAAGCCCATTTATAAACAAATACCTTTGTTTCCATTTTGCACTTTAAGATGTGCTGCAACGCACAACAACAACTCACCGCCATGATTGTTCATCCATTTCCAGATATAGTTTTGGCATAAAGAATTACATTACCATAGATGTATCTATTTTGTGATATAAGAGTGCGATGGACTAGAATATTTACTGACTGGGAAATTATACCGATTCATTAGTTTTCTATTATATCATGACTGAGGGAGCATTTCCATGGGGAATAAAGTTATAATAATGATTTGTTGCCTTATTCTTTGAGACACTTTGGCATTTTGCAAACACATAAAAACACACTTATCAAAGGTTTATAATTTATCACCAGAGCAAAATGTACAAAAAAAAAAAAACAATATTTATTTTCTTTTTACAGATGAGAAAAAAAAAAGTTGTATGAACATGTTGATAGTCTACTGAATGTTCGATTTCCATTGTTCTGTACTTTGATACTTGTCTGGATCTTGCAAAAATGTTTATTGACCATGTGATATCCGTCCATTGACTCCACCCGATGTTCTTCTTCTATGTCTGTGGAATGGTATTTCACATGAATAAAATCACATAACGACCACGTTATGTGTCCGTGACATCATTTTCGTTTGATCAAATCCTCAATCAGGGAGCTCCAGTTTGGCTGTATTGATTGACATTTTGACATTTCAGATTGAAATCCATAGAAAGTGATGGATTCGTCAGATCCATGGATTGCTTTATTGCATTTTGAGATGCCCTTTGGTTTAGCTGAGTGCTTCAGGCCCCATCTGTCATATTTATCCCAGCAACATCGCCTCTTATATCTCTTATGTCCACTTGCGATGGTAAGGCTGGTTTATTTTGACAGTCTAAAAAAGAGTGGGAGAGACTTTTTGCAGCCATCCTTTACTAGAAAAACATCAGCTGTATATATACTGCGTGAAACTGTCTACCTTAGGCAGACTCTTAAGAAATCAAGGACTGAAGCATTTCCAACCGTCATGCCATTCCCTTTGAACTACGGTGGCCCGTAATGGCCAGGCTAAAATCCAAGAGAAACATCTTTTGAGGCATCCACACATCGGCATACAAATATTCCCCCAAATACTGCATGTACATTTCCTTTTTTAGCCCAAGAAGAACACATTTCAGCCTTTCCAAATGTTGTCATGATAAACTGGTCTCTTGCCCGCAGCACCATGTTCCGTCTCTGAGCTGCAGAAAAAGCAAGTAGGTGGTGAGAAGAGATTAGGAGTGTCTTGAATTGCCAGGAGGCGGACAGTTTGTGTCCCCAAAACTGAGTTCAAAGCAACCAATGGGTACTGAATGCTTGATGTCTAAGCTTCCTTTAATGTAATTGTGGAATTACTGATAGAGATTTGATCATTTTGTGGAATAGGAAGCTACTAAATTATATCTTTTGGGAAGATACAACACTTGACAGAAAGCTTTTTTGGTGGTCTTCATATGTTTAACCATTTTACCATTTAATCTTCCATGATCACACCATGAAAAGTAATGAGCCTCTACCAAAGAGTTACCACGTCTATTTGAAGTAAAGGTGCACTTGAACAACTTGAACAGATATTGCACTATAAGGGAAGCAAATAAATAAAACCTTTAGTAAATAAACATGTGACCTTTTTAAAAAGAGATAAATTAAATAAAATGCATATCAGACATGCTTATCTGTTGTTTAGATCTTCATGTCCTTTACACTTCTGCTGGAACACCACCTCCAGTGTTAAGAGTTTGGTGATTCACATCCCAAATTTTACTTTGAAGACTTATTGCCAAAAAAAGTCTTTAAAGACTTTATTTTAATTTATAATGTATAAAAAATTTACCTGACAATGGTTTGTTACACGGAACGATCTTGGAAGTCCTCCTTGGAATCAGGCACTTTCAATCAATCTGTTCTTTGCTCTTAAATACTATAAATAATAATGTTCTCCACTGTTGATATAACTGATGCTATATCAGCTCTTCATTAGCCACCAGTGTTGCTTTCAAACAGTTGCTTCTCTTGCCACTGATTCATCAAAGGAAGCTAATTGATCTTAACCACTGTGGTTTGGCCACAAATACATAGCTTGAAGCTTGGAAAGGTGGATTTTTGAGATCCCATGATCGTGTGATCTTGCAAATCCATCTGCTTCTGAAATAACCAAAAAACATTAGATATGTAATTGATATGCTTTTCTAAAATGTGCTACTGCAATACAGTACTAGACTTTGTTTTTTCTGAAACAAACTACATAAAAAAAACAAAAAAAAAACATCCATCATAAACACATAATATAATCATCATACATAATAATATAATAAGTCATCCGAACAGGTCCAGTTCTGAGATGGCAGGGTCCCTTTGGGTTTTTATGGGCTGAACACACTTCAACTGATTGTTGGACACGGCTCAGTCAGCTTAAGTAACAACTTATTTTCAAGAAGATATAACACCTCAAAATAGGCTCTAAAATCATAAAAATGAACATTTTCAACATCTATTCTTATCCGGCTGTATTGCACAGCTTCTGCATATTTGCATTCTGATCTATTTTTCTATCTTTGCTACACAACACATTCAAACCTCTCAAGTGTCAGTTCTGCAGACTAAATTAAAAAAAAGGATCTCACATTGAGAGTGTCAGCAATTGTAACATTCCTGTGGAAACAGACAGCAGCATGATGATTGATGCTGCAGGTTATTGATGCCTCGAATAGAAAGAGCCAAAAAGAAAAGAAATCTGAGCACCTCTGAAACATGTTGAGATATACACATCACACATGTACTAAAATAGAAACAACTAAAGCATCCCTGTCCCTCTAGGAAGTTATACAGAAATAAATAACCTAGATTAGATCTATTCAAGACAAAACTTTACGTAAGAAATAAATGAGTTAATACAATATTTGCAGATGCAAATAAAAACTGGAACTGCAGGAGAGAGTGTTTCATGCATGCATTTCATTGTAAGGACATCGCTATCGGGGAACAGCGACCTAATAATGGTAATTTTTTTGTCACGTTTTTTTTTTTTTTTTTTTTCAGCTTGATATGCTCGACGAGGCTCCAAATGGCAGCACAAGCCCTTGCCAGAATGAGTAACGGTTTTGTCATTCCCAGAGAGGAAATGGGAAAAGTATTTCATTTCTTTTGTCTCAACATTAATCAGTTGCCGAATGCCTCAAGGTGAACACTGGTAATCAAAAGGAAATAACTGGCATGACATTCATCTTTCTTGTGAGCTGCGGAAAAAACCTTGGAGACACAAAAAAGAAATAAACACTCAGCAAGTCACCGATGACCCAGTGAACCATTACGGCGACCTGAGGATCAATGGAGGTCAGAAAATAAAGTTCCGCATGAACACATAAATAATACTGGAAGAAGAAGAAGAAGGAGAGGCAGTCGTCAATTTTCTACATGGTGTTGGAAGTCTTGTTTTTTTTTCAGGAGAGAAGCCAGATTTATCCCAGATTCCTCTGTGGGATCAGTGACTCACGGTAACTTTATTACTCAACCGCAGGGTTCAGAAAGAGCTCTATTGCATCAGTCCGTAAAGAGCTTTCACTGAAGTTCTGCATATCACCAGTGCCTCTGTGCACCCAGGGACCATCTCCCTGCTTGGTAAAGCTTAAAGGCTTTTCATTAAGAAAAAGAAGAAGGAAAAAAAACACAGTATATATATATATATATATATATATATATATATATCTCAATGCTGCTTTAAAAGAACAAGCCAAGTCTGGACACGGTTCCTAATATGACTTGAAATCCAGAGATGGCATTAACCCAATGGATGGTAGTGAAAAGACATGTCTCAGAAATACTCAAGATAACACCTAAGAGCTATGTAA
Organism: Pagrus major; assembly: GCF_040436345.1. Lineage (NCBI taxonomy): Eukaryota > Metazoa > Chordata > Actinopteri > Spariformes > Sparidae > Pagrus > Pagrus major. Next base: position 20,440,638 of record NC_133219.1, read on the forward strand.
ACCCTTAGAGGAAGTTTTGTTAATCTCATCACAGCTGCACAAACAAAAACGGCGAATTGAGCATGTTTTCCTCCCCACCATACCTAAATAAGCACTTGAGCTAAGCCGATATGGCTGCAGCACCAGTGGTAATCAAATTTATTTATGGAAGGGAGCGAATTAGAGAGCGTATAAAAGTTTGTTCTGGGGAATCTCCGCATCCATAAAAAGCATATTAAATCGGATAAGCAAATGTTCAGAAGAAGGGGCAACAATATTCGTGCAGGAAAACACAATGTTAAATTGCTAATTGCTTGATTGTTTGCAAGTCAGGTGCACAGTGTGTATTTGTGTGCAGACAGTGAATGTGCATGCAAATGTTTGCAAAGTAATGGAGCTTAGTCTCTGAATTAAAGGCTGTACACTCTCCTCTCAACCAGTTCTTTCAATTGTTCCGGCTCTCCTGGGCGTCTGAGCACAACAGATCATTATCAATTCCCAATAAGGGTCTAAACACATTTGCACTATCCAACTGAGTTAATTGTCAAGGGACTAACTGTAGTGTTAGCCAATCGCCATCAATTTGGGCTGCCCAGGCTGCATACAGATTAGTGGTTTGTGAAATGTGCAAGCGAGCTCTCCGAAACAGCAGTGCTGTCGTTCGTATCGGTGCATACTGTATCATCAGATCACATCAGTTTGGACGGGTGCATTAGCAGTCACATCAGGCCACACGATGATTTCCCATGGAGAGCCAGTGATTAAAAGGACTGGTTCTCACAGCAGCGGCAGAAAAATGGAGACATTTCTCATCCATTACTGATGAGCCTGTTTGGCTTCCACAGATGGAAACATGGAGCTTATTAATGATTCATTCTTTCAATCTCAAATTTCAGCGACGGGAAAGTTAGATTTGTTTAAATGAGCTTATTTGAGTCATTATAAAATCCACGGTGATTAATAGTAAACAAAGGTGCAGAAAATCAAACAACTCAGGGGAGTTTGGAGAAATCAATTGCATTGATTAAAGTTATAATGGGACACAAATGAGTACACATCTCTGTAAAATGGGTCCACTTTACTTTTCTCATTACTAAAAAATACCAAGTCACAAAACTGTTCTTATATCAGCCAAAAGATAGAAAGAGAGGAACATAACATGTCGTTCAGCTGTCACCTCAGCATTGCAAAGACATCACGACCCACCTCTTCCCCTTCACCACCTCAACCATGGATGCCTGGCCATCTCCTGTCAACCCTCCAATTAGAAGTTGTTGAAGCTCCGTTCCTCACCACCACCATCACCAGTGTCTGGGCTCTGGGGCAAGGACGCGGGTTTGGTTTTGATAGTGGTGGTGACAGAGGACATCACAGATAGTTCAAGCAAAGATAGTTGTTATAGCTTTTCCGCTGTCATCACACATTTACAAGCTTCAACATTTCATTTATCATCTGAATATGGCGACAATATCAAAATATTATGAAAGCCAAGACTTAACTTGTTTATTTAAACTGAGAAGAAAACCCACTTCTGCCTTGTTGAATGACGCTAAGCCTTTCATTCAGGGAGACAGAGCGCGAGGGAGGGAGAGATCTGAGTAGGACCAGAGTGCAGTTGATAATCGTCTGCTGCTAGCTTTTGTCATCGTGCCTGGACAGGCTTCAGAAATGTATTTATCGTCTGAATCTGGGGATAAGAGTTTCATATTCTGAAAGCCAAGATTTATTTAAAAACAAACAAAACCCCTAAATGACCAAAAATCAAGATGTTGACATAAATCCACGTTTATCTAGAAATGTGCCGTTGCAACATCCGATTTTGATAGAGCACGTCACAATTGTAGGCTACTGTGACTTACTGAATCAATATGAGACGTTCTTCTGACGTTATTTACGCCCGGGTGCACAGAACAGCTTGGGCACAAATAAATGCAACCAGGATGAGCCAGCCTATTACACGTTAGCAATAAACGCAAAGCCAACCCTACTAGTGATATTGGTCACTGGATATTAGTGGGGACATGTCCCTAGCGTCCCTACCCAATCCTCCGTCCATGCTCTGGGGGGAAGTCTCCTTCATACTGGAAACACCTAATGTCAGACTGCTTGCCATGGTGACCTACTTCTTGCTGGAGTCTAAGTGCCAAAGTCCATTCCTTCTGTTCAAACAAAAAAATGATCATACTTCATATCCTGTCACTCAATGTTTGAGGGGCAGGGGAGAAAAAATAAAAAAGGGCACCACTTGTATGCGGTGAGGCAACAGTGCGCAGAGAGTCCAGATACATTTCTAGTGAACTGGAAGGGCAGTTAAACACAAAAGACTATCCTCCCAAAAATTATAAGAAAATCAGCCTTTTCAGCAGTTCAACTAACACTGCGTGTTAATAAGCAGTTTTGTGAAAGCTTTCAATCACCAATCACTGGAATGACATGTCTGTCCAGTTCAGGCTGCCACCCCTTCACACCCTATGCCCCCCCCATGTCCAGCATGTTCACAGCTCAGGAGATGAAGAGTAATCATCAGACTTCCAGGAAATCAAACAGTGTTATATTTCCTGCCAGGAAGAGATGTCATTCAAGTCGACCCCAGGGTCAAGGCCAGTTTGCTTCTGTGAGCGGAGATCTGGGGACCTATTTGATGTCATCAGCGCTGGACTTGATGGGAGCAGATGGAGCACTCGCTGCTGATGTCTGGCCAGCTGCAGCTGCCAGAAGTTTTATGTTGGCTTTTCATTGTTAATTTAGTAGTGTTTTTATTTATTTTATGCTCGTTCTTTTTTGATAAGGGGAAGAGCTTTGCTGTTTGTTTTTTCAGCTGTAATGTGGAAGACTTTGCTGAGTTTGCAATTGGTCTGGCTATGTGATTAAGATTTGAGACATTTTCCGATTAAGAACAATCCAAGATAATTGAATGGCTCTGGACACCCACATCTGTTGTACTGCTGTATGTAATATGTGGGTGGAGAATTTAACAAAACAAGAAAACTCCTGCACACTTTCTCTACCTTTGCAGTGCTGCTGTGTCAGACAGAATGGAGCAGGTTACCTTACTGTGCAGTGCAGTTACTGAGAGGTCAGGAGGAGTGACTACATGTAGTCCAATTAACACATCTTTTGTCTCGTTGAGTTCATAAATATGGCTCTTTATTAATAGAGTATTCTGTTGAAATACAACTTCAATGGCATAAGCAAATTTTATTGAACTTACCTAAAACAATCTTTTAGCCAGAATTAGTGTAAAAACACCAAGAGTCTTGACTTCTATTAAAAATAACTTTTTCAAACTATGAAGAATAAGGGTCTCGGGATGGTTCTAACTTTCAAACAATGCATGCTGGGAAGTATGCTAATATGCTACGAATCAGGCCCCTCCTTTCTGTTACAGACACGTAACATACTAAGTAATCTGGCCTTAACATGATCATTGTACTGCATATTTCATCTGGTTAGTGCAAACAACTAATTTGATTTAGCAATGGGAGTTTTTTTTTTCTTTTTCAAAACATAAAACATAAAAGAATAATTCATGACTGCTCAAAAGTTTAATTAAAACTAAATCTGGGTTTACAGTGTAGTTGTGCCATGGTTTGGACCACATTTCTGCCATACTTTGGCTTCAGCTGTGAAATAATTTGGCTGACTTCGTGCCGCCTAGCTTCCACATTTTTAATGGAATTTGGAAACAAGTCTTTTTGGGAAGCCATTCAGTACACAAGCAAGACAATATTGCGGGAAACTACCAGAGAGACCAATCTGGTGAGAGGAAATTGAGACCTCACAAAAAAGGTTTTGAGGTACTGTTTGTGAACTTGTCTAGCTTCATCTGAGAACAGCCTGTACACACTCACACTGTGATGAGAAGAGGTCCAACCCACCCTAATAAGTTAAGACACCTGTGTGGTGTACTCTGTGTCAGTGCTTTAACAAAAATATATGGCATGTTAAAGGGATTTTAACAACCCTATGCATGAGGTACTGTAACTTTTCTTTCAGACAAAAGGCTGACAGATGTTCTTATGCCAAATGAGATCTAGTTGAGAAAATGCCAAATCATTTCACCTTTACAATCCTCTTCATTGAAAGCTTAAGGACACAGCAAGTCCACGGTCACGGTTAGTCAATTTCGCAGGGAGGCTGGATCTCAACATTTACAGACGTGACCCTCTGCCTGCCTGTGGCCATCAACCCAGCCAGTCCCTCTGCAGGGATGGATAATACCCAACAACTGCGGATTCAGAGGCTCAGTGGCTCTGTGCTGCATGCAGTGGTGCTGCAGGAGGCGGTCACATAAGGTACTGAAGGATTACGGAGTGACTACATATACAAGGCTTCCAGTGTATCAACCTAGAATAATGGCAGTTCATGGAAAGGTGATGAAATTTAATTTTTGGCTTTCATATATATGGGCACAAATTGTCTATTTTTCTAAGTTTAACGTGCAAAATTAGTGTCCGTGTACATGAATCCTAAAGATCGTCACTGTTTCACAAACTGATGTTCATCAAAATAAAGCCTGAAGCATGATTTTTCTCTAACTTTGACCAAAAGGGAATATAGATCAAATCTCGCCACTGTTTTACACACTGAAAACATCTTTTCATAACCTTACTTAAGTGCTTTTCTTGCCCAAATCTAACAGCAAACTGCATGTGAATACTGGATTCTGGTGTGACAGGCCCAGACTGGAGTTCACCTCCCTGAGACTCCAGCGTAGTTCATAAATAAAGCATTTAATTATGCTACACCAATGGAGTGCCCTTTTAAACCACAACCCTGTGGCTAACCATCATAATAGACCAAACAACAACCCCAGCCCAGAACAACATCCCCTTACAGGCAGTCACACGTTATTGATGGATTTCGCAGAGCCTGTATTGATCTGCAATTATTATTATTTCCTGTTGTTGTGCCTTTTTTCTCTCGCCGTTTTCACATTATTCACACGATAAATGCTGAACTGTCCGTCAGATTTGTGCCATTTTTCATTGTGCTGTCAGTTAATGTTGCGTTTCTTCCCTCCGACAGCCTGACGGAGCAGTGCGGCACACGGGGCAGCATCGGGGGAAGCTCTTTTCCTCGTCAACCTTTCCTTCTGGCTTTAAAAGGGGAACATCATCATTGCAGTCTCTAGACGTCTGGCAATCAGGCTGCAATGACTTATAGACATACTCTTGTTCTCACTGTTTTTAACTGATCTCAGTGCCATAAAGTTTCCATCACCGTCCCGCCTGCCTGACTCCAGTGTGTCATGTTTCTGTCCCTCTCCACAATTGTCTTCAGAGGCATTATCATTCATGCCATGGTCATGGACCGAAGCCAAGAGCTTGATTGGATCAGGAGTCACAGAATTTCCAGTTTTAATTGAATTGAAGCTGCTCTCTCCCTAGGAGTCTACCAGTGGCCCGTGGGTAGATAATGAGAAGCAGAGCACTAAGAATATGTATGAGATGATTAAGGTGCATTAACTGGAGGCTTTAAAGAGGTTAATAGCCAGTGGATATTGATACATATTTTTTTAATTTGACATTTGTGGTCAGAATACACAAGGGTTCATTTCAGACTAGGAAAATATAGACAACCCATTACTTTGGGATCTATACAGCTACTTAAATGAATATTTCATGAAAAATGTGAAGAGCTCTATGAGATGGAAGTCGTGCCCTTTTCTGATCATACATTTTTTATCTCTATATCCTGATTGTCAAATACTTTCTGCTCTTGATGTCTTTTATGTGCCGGGCTTCACATGAAGAACTGTCAGACTGGAAAGGAGTTATTAGTTTGTTTTTCAAAAAGCTGGCATCACTCACAGTCATGTTTTCCTGGCTTGGAGGCAGCTCGATCATCCAGCTAACTATCACAGTTAAAACATGTTTTCCCATAAGCGCCTGTGGAGAATTCTCAGAAGCTCGGTGGCTTCTGCTTCTGCTGTCGCTGTCCCCGACAAAAACAAACCACAACCTGCATAAAATAGAGTTCATATGAGAATACTTGGTGGGGAGTCATGGGTAATTCTTTTCTGAATAAATTATTATTCATAAAATTAGTTATGATTTTTGTGTATTTGCACACCCACATGCTCACATCCCACCGATTGATTAGCGTAACAGCTCTTATCCTCCTGGATCTCACAGACCAAAGGCTTTAATACTTTTTGTCAGAAGACACCTCAAATGAAATCTGAGTCCCGACTGAATCAAACGGCTGGCGTCCCTGCGACTGCTTCATCCCAACTTGGAAGTGGAACTCTGTTGATCTGCTGTTTAACAGAAGGGCCTTAAAGCGCCTTCGTATTCATATTCATAGTCATATAATCAAAATTTCTTTTGAGAACAAAGAAAGCATTCATCAAAAGCCACAAATGGCAGGAGATTTAGTTGAAGACTGCAAACTTCATACAGAATATGCAATACAAATGGGAGGTTTGAGGCCTTCGATTCACAATGAGATGAAAAAAAAATTGATAATGATTTTGGACCTCTTGTTGTCATAGATTAAAAGCTGGTGCCACAAACATGTGGAAACATATGGAAATACGATTATGTGGTACCAGTTTAGCTGATAATGGTAACCAGATAATTTGAGTTTCATTCGTTTCATTAAATGTGTCAATAATTGTAAACTCTTGATGAAGGAAACTCCTCAATAACAAAAATAGCAAGTTCTGATCAATCCAGATCAACTTCACATTCAAATTGACAAATGCCGGTAAGTCCCACCCACTACTGGTTAAGTCCCGCCCACCCTTAGTACAGCTATGGATACAGATAACTTGGTTAAACTGAAATTGACACATAACGGTGTACTATTGCCATCATAACTCCTTTGCTTCTTCTGTCTAATAGCAAGCAAAAATAACAATTTCCAAAGTAATTTGAGGTGTGATAACCCCACAATCAGAGGTTCATCCCTCCTGTTGCCAATTTCAACACAAAGCACGGGACATGCTCCTTGTTTTTAATGCAATCCAAATTTTAAAGTGATACGAGGTAACATTGGCTTAACAGGCAGCTCGAGAGACTCACCACGGAGCACTTCAACCTCTAAAGCAAGGGTCAAATGGCCGACTGTGGCAATCAGAGGCTTCAGTGGGGCACTTTATGGTAGCCATGCTGGCTCTTCTACTTTTATTGGTAAACAGTAAAGAAGCATATAACACAAAAGTTTCCTTTTTTTCATTCCTGCTAGTTCAGCTACCTCCGTCAGGCACATGACCCTCACATTGCAGGTTATGACAGTCTGTTTAGAGTTGTACCACAGCAGGAAACAGTAAACGCGTCCCTGTTCAGGTACTCAGTGATTACTTGTTGCCTAGCTTTTCTGAGGAAACTACTGAAATGTTTCTATGACACGCAAAAATGTCACATTGTACAGACTCTAACAGTTGGCAAACAATATCCCTCTAAAGATTGCTACCATTAGCTAAATATTAGTCACCACAGACTCCTTTTTAAAGCATGTGCTCTCCTTTGTCTGCGTCTCAACAGCATGTCTTAGTTTCTTTACGAGCACCCGTCTGAAGCACGATGATATTTCTAAGGTGATGAAAGAAAGACGGCTCGTGTGCTCAGACCCCTCAACTGTCAAGGTTACTGCAGATCCATCAAGTGCCAAGACGGAGTGTCCTTGAGAGAGATGGTTAACCCCCTGCTGCTCACTCAATGACGGACCCTTTGATCATCAGATACTGCAGATGGTTAGACTATAATTCGACCTGCTGAAGTACGATATTTTTTTCATTTGTTCGTTTATAGCAGGGGTGTTAAACTTAATTCTGCATGTGCTTTCCCCTCGCCAGTCAGAGTAGTTGTTGTCTCATAAAAATATTTACATATCCACAAATGACATCAAAAAAGGATTACTGTAGGTAACAGCCGAGAACAGTTTTAAATCCTGTGTCTAGAAATCATGTATTGTAATGTGAGTAAATTCACCACAGCATGTTTGTGTTAACAAACCTGGCTAGTCTGGGATGATTTTAACAGCAAGACAGCCAAAAGGGACAAAAGCCAAGGTTTCTTTGGACAAAATGCTTGGTTACAGATTTCCAGGCAGTATTTCACTTTCCATTCATCAGTTGTTCTGCCGGTGACAATGAGAATTAGGCAAACAGTGACTCCACCGGATCATGTTTAACAGAGAGGGGATACTTTTCCCTTCTGCACGTCATGCACTTACCTTCTGTAATTTATCTCACTTTGGTAAACACGTTGTTGTAATTGTCCTTTAAGTGAAGGGTCACAGGCTTAACATGCACCACAGCTAAAACAGCACCCATCAGATTCTCTATTGTATTCAGTGTCCTTGACTACTTCTCTTTGATTTAACTGTGATTCAGATAGGCCCAGTTTCCCACACATTAAGTGTTACAGTAATAACTGCTACTTGTACAATTCAACAAGGCCGATGGATTTGACAGGCAGATGGATGGCTTTTATGGCGTAGTCAAATTTAATCTACAATAGCTGGGGATTTACAACTTCTAATGCTGGATGGATGGAGAGACTATGTTTCCTGGCAAGAGTCCTGGCTGGATTTCTCTGAGCAGAGAAGAATATAGCTGTTGCCAAATTTGAGTATGAGGACTCTGTTTTGCCTAAAAATTGTTCTTTTTTACGAGCTGAACAACCTTCCCAGTGTTAATTTCTTCATTCACACACTCGATCATATAATGTTTAATAGACATACTGTACATAGATCGACAATATGATTAAAGCTGGCAGCTCGATTGATTTTGACGGTGCCTGAAAGTTCCTCAACATCTTCCCCGATCCATAATCTTCATGTTTGTTTCCACTACACCTTCTGTTTCATATTGTTATGTTTGTCTATCCTGTAGATACGACATCTTTTTCTCGTGATGAAGCAGATAAGGTGGACCCAAATGCAGTAGACGGCAGGCAGGAAAATTGTTGGGATCCATCCTGGTGCCCGAATATTAAAGAGTTGTTTTTTTTTCTTTGCATTGTGTTTTTCTCTATCAAACCTGAGGATCTATAGTTAGAGGATGCTAGATTGTAATGCCTTGTGAAGCAAATTTGTGATTTAGTGCAATATAAATAAAACTGATAAACAGCCTTTTAAAATGTTAACTGAAGTCTGGATGTCAATACACCTGAGTGACAGAATGTGCCACTTAATACACTTTTTGTTTTATTGTTTGTGTCCTGTGCAGATTTTAATACAACATAAGATCAGATAAGAAAGCTTTATTGGTTCTCAGAGGGGACATTTGTTTATTGTAAGGACAGAAATTACTACAGTTAAATAGGACAAGTGAAAATAAATAATAAGAGGTATGTTGAACTAAAGGAAATAGTAATAATAGTAAACTATAGGAAAAGTAAAAATTAGAATTTATATAAAAAGACAGAGACAAAAAGATAAAAATATGAGGTGACAAAGTGACAGCAGTGTTGGTAAGTCTAAAACATTAAACAGTATATAAACAGTATGTACACCAGACTAATAAACGGTAGGATCAAGGGTGTACTTAGCAAACAAGTGACCATATCCCAGCTACGGGGGTATTGGACTATTGCCTCTTGCAGTACAAAGTGGTATTATGAGACAGGACGGGCTAGGGGTAGCTGGTTAGCATGGTTAGCAACTTCAGTAGGCATCTCTGCAACACAATACATGTTTGTACTGTTGTTTCCTCACACTGTGTTGATAATGTTAGTTCATTTTTTGAACGTTTTAAACTAAAATTCAGGTCATATCTTACAAACTGCCCCTTTAAGACATGAGTTTTTGTCTGTATTAATATAAAAATACAATGTATTAGATAGTACTATATGTATACTGTAGTATTTGGTGAAAAGTAGTAATATAGTATGTATAGTATATTGTTTTTTTAGTATGTGTGACTGATGTTAATAGTGAAACCATATATTGTGTCATGTATACTGTCTGTGATTTATATTAAATATCTTTTTTGCACATGCCACCATGTTAGTTACAGGCAAAAATCCTTACCTCTGAAAAATTCAGGAACCATCCAAAATCTAGTTTCCAGTTTGTGGAAACAGCTGCAGGTGAGGGGCAAAACTGGGTCAGAAAATCCCGTACTTTTGCTTTTCCTGCATATAAACCAAGCCTCAAAAGATTAAAATTCCTGCTCCTGGAGTGAAATAACCTACCTCTCATGTGAAGAGCAAATTCAGCTACCATGCAAATGGCTCTATCCAAAACCCTCTCAAATTATGGTAAAAATAATAAAACAAAACATGAACTGAATATAACAGCTTTTATGTGGTTTGCCCTGAAGGCAGTACATTCTCCTGTGTCATCAAGCTCTACAGATTTAATACTGTCACTCCTGATAAAATATTCATCCGTACTGTATGGTGAGTGGCCATTTAAACCACCCAGAGAAGTGAATTGCCCTGCCATTCCCTCTCACCCAGGTAATCAGACCCAAATTGAAAATATCCAGCCACCAATTTCGGTCCGACTTTCAATATTCCCTGCCTGCCAGTATGATGTCACATTTCCTGCGGAGCCTGCTGGCTGTAAAGGTGGAGACAATGTAAGTGGCTTATGAATGAGATTTGAATTTCATGGCCCAATAGCAGTCAGAGTCCGTAATTGGGCAATCTGTATTCTGTACCCTTAAGAGGGAAGCAGTTGGGGCATAGGGACGCCATCAAATATTGGAGCCATACATGTGTTCCTATCAGCTATCATATTGCCATTTCTTTGCAGATGTAAGGCCCTATTCTATCAGCCCTATCTGGGGAAATGAGTCAGAGAGATTGAACAATGTCCCAGAGGATTTGGGGGTAGGCTCGCAGCTTGACACTCTCTGCAGGCCTGCACAACTGAGGCTCACAGTATGCTCTTGGAAGTATTTTCCTTCAGTTGCTAATGGAAACAGGTTACAGAGGAGTAGCAGAGGCATGCAGAGGTTGGTCAGCTGTGGATGTCTACTTGGTTTAATGAGTTTCTCTATTAGCTTAGAAGATTCAGTTAAAGGTCTAGTTCATCCAAATTATAAGAAGCCTTTGTCCTCTCCTCTAGTTAGTTTGCACAGCTAAAATGCCATGATAGGTAGAACACTCATCTCACCACATGATGCTCAGACTTGCCAACAGTATCTCCTCTGACCCCTCACATGTTTCAAATGGAGAAGACCAACTTTTTCCCTCCAATCGGCGATGTAGAATCACCAAATTTAATTACAACAGGCCAAAGAATTATTTTATACATCAGTCTCTCCTGTTGATTAACCAAAATCAGTGTACTGCTAAATAAGATCTGGGACTGTTTGATGTGCTTTAAACGTCTATGACTATGCGTCATATGTGTATCTGTGTGTCTAACCTGTGTGTAAGGATGCAAAATGAATTTCAGTGTAAACAGACAATAAAGTTTACGGCTTTCATGCAGGAGACCGGATTTTGCCTCCTGTGACAGTCACGGTTTTATTAACTGCAATCATGATCTTTTCCCAACCTCAACAAGGTGCTTTATGGTCCCTTGACTATTTATTTGCTATAGACACAATATTTCCCTAACATTAACATTAAAGATAACCTCAAAAATGGGGCTATATGTAAGAGTTGACCACCTGTTGAATTTATAATCCAGACAAATTGGGGGCAGCATAGCACCAGAAGGTTAGGTTGTCCAGTGCTATAATAAGAAACAGGGAAGCACACAGTCCTTAGCCAGCGTTAGCATTTACAGCTGCTTCCTTACCAGTACAGAAAAAATGTCAAACTTCAAATTCTTGTCGGGTGTGCATGGTCATGGTGGTGATAATGGTCACTTGCCAAGAGCTTCAGCCATTGTTGCGATTACTCTTCCTTTCATTGACTACCTATCCCTAAAAGGTCTTATCATGCTCTCATGTTGGACTGAGGGTCAACTGGAGGCTGCAGCAGCTCACTATTGCCTCCTCAGGTGCAACGTGCTATAACCAGGCAGCGTGGGCATGCTAACTTTAGTCCATATCCCAGCAACATAATAGATGGCTTTGACACGACATCCAAACCGTTCACATTCTGTTGATCAAGTTTTGAATGTATTAACTAAAATGTTTATTTATAGTAGCTCCTTCAAACAGCTCATAGCCATACACAACAAATTCTGAAAATAGGGTTGTCAGGGGAGGAAAAAAGCCAAGGGGCTCATATGAAGTACTAGACACAAAAAAGCAAAACAAAAACAAATAAAACACGAATGACAAAGGAAACATTAATAACAAGGACTGGTTGAAGAAACATTCAAATAAATATGACAAAGCACCAAAGACGTAAGCGCTGAAGCAGACAGTTTTACTCCCCCAGGTTGAGATGTCTGTCTGATATTTTACCTTGATACAATAAAAGTGAATAGAATATTAATTATGCTGCTCACAGCAATGAAAGCTGCAAACAGGTTCATCAGGACTTCTTGGTAGTAATTGGTTCCAGTGGTACATAGACATATCAAAACTTGGCCACATATAACTAAATTCTGTATGGCTGGAAAGTACCTCAGTAATATACTATTGGTGATATTCTAAGCCTTTAAACAATAAGCATGGTGTGTATTAGGCAACTTGTCGCTATACAGTTTATGAATGAAGACAATAGTAACCACCTGAGATTAATAGGATGGGAACATTTCCAGACGTCTTGGCAGGGCCGGTTAGCTCTCCACCACGAGGGATTACTGAAATGAGGACTGAGGATGTCGCTGTTTTGGATATTTATTCCAACCACTGCTGAGTCTCGCCAGTCCCTTTCTGTGATTACCTCTGAGCTGCACCCAATCATAATTAAGGTGAAGACGGACTCGCCGAGCTGCTCCACTGTTGCATTGTGGAGTAGATGTGAAGAAGAAAACTCGATGAGAAGTTGCAGGGAGCACACTTTCAAAAGGACGCTAAGAAAGCATGAGGGAAACAATATGTTTAGCGAGATAGAGAACATTACGTCCCCAGATTATCCGAGGCTATTATTCACCACACTCCACCAAAGAAAGGCAATTTGACTGGGCGAAAGGTGCGAGGCGCTGCTTCAGATGTGACCGCTGTGTCTCTGGGGGGAATTTCTATTGCTTTTTTCACCACAAGCTGGTTAATCTTGTTCCTCTCAGCACCTAATAGAGTTCATACTTATTAAAACTGGGTACGGGAGGAGCAGAATGGGCTTGGTGTGCATACAGTGCGCTTTTGAGAAAGCAACAAGGACTCTTATTTCTCTTTTGGTATATGATCAGTAGATTTCTGTTAAGCATAAAGACAAGGAGAGACAAAGTATTGAAAGATGCTCTGAGAAGCATTTTCAACAAATCAATGCATGATTAATTGTGGCTCCTTGGTGTAATTACCATCAGCAAATGAGAACAGTGTTGAGAGGATCATAGTGGATCTGACTCCTGCAGCTTCAGTGTTTCTCAGATTCGCCTCCTTTTGTCAGTGTCTGTCTGCATGTGTTTGTTTTCTCTTTGGCTTTACTGAAGAGGAAAAACATGTTGAAAGCGACTTTTCCGTGAGCACTTTGCTTGTCTGAACATCTGCCATTATGGGACAGCTTTAGCTCTGTTTGCACTGGGGGACCAGTCGTAAAGACAAACATTTCGTCCTCCTCCTGTTATGTGCTGTGACAAATTCCATGCAGTGTACAGTAATATGGGAGCTTTTCTGATTCAAAGAGAAGAAGAGACACCAGGATCAGCCTCTGCTCTGGTGGTTCAGTTGGATTCTAGGCTCTCGGAGTTGATGTAGCAATGATGAAATTTTTCTCAGAGCTTCAACAAGATCTGCAGCACTGTGATTGTTCAACCAACCCCTGTAGATGGTTGCATGGTTGTTTTATGATGGTGATTATTATTGTTAATGTAGTCTAATGTAGTCTTAGCTGGGGTGCTAGCCACAGGAACAACACATCCTCATACCTAATCGACAGAATAGGTCGATTGCCAGTCACTCCCAAAACAACATGACTGTGAAAGGCGTACTGGACCTTCGTCACATGGTCGCAGTTTGGTTGGGTTTAGGCAAGAAAACTACTTGGTTTAGGAAAACATTATGGTTTGGGCTAGACTGTTGGTATATACCTGTCATTTGGGCGCCTTTTTTAGGCCCATTCAAAGCAGCAAAATCTTAAAATCAATTCTTAAACTCAAAAGGTAGCCAGTGAAGTTCAGCAAGGATTGGTGCAATGTGGTTACTTCTCTTGGTAGGTGTTTAAAGTCTGGCAGCAGCGTTTTGTGTTAACTGAAGTCTCTGGATGTTTCACTTGCTAATACCAGAATAAAGTGCATTACAATAGTCACGTATAGAGGAAATAAAAGCATGTTTGTCTGATATTGTTAGCACTGCTTTCTTTAACTCTATCTTTGTGGTAGGATTGTCAGTGCTGGCGGCATTTTCTTTAAATCCACAAGGTCACACAGGTAAAATTCAAGACATGTGGGGCATTTTTATTTGTGGTTAAAGGGATCATGAAAGACCTATCGTATTTGGATCCAATTTAACAATGAGGTCGAGGTAAATTTGTTTAAACTCTTTCAGCTTTCAGGTTTTAACTCTAAGGACAACCAATACATACACTGAAAAGTAAATATGTGTCCCCTTTAAAGCAATATGTGACCTCATGTTAATGGTATCTTTTGAGTGTCCACCTCTATATAAAGTGGTGAATATAAATTGCATCCTCAACTCTGATTTTTTTCTTTTTTCCATTTGCTGTTGTTCATGAACAGTGCAGCAGCCACTGCAGTTTGTTGTTCCTGAATGTAAAGTACAACCAGATAAGCATGTTGCATCACAGAAACTGTGTCTCTCACATAACCAGCTTGTTGACAACATCGTGCACAGCACTCTAAATCATTTCTCAACAGAAAATTAAAATAGAATAGAGCACCAGATACTGGCTGTGAGCTTGCTGTAAAACAAGTGTGACATTTTATATCCAAAGAGAAGAAAAAAGGTGCAGACAACATTTCATGAAATCGATTTTCCTGACAGACAGGACACAACTTATAGATGATCATATAATACATCATATTCAAGTGTGGACATACCTAACCTTTATTCTGCTGCCAGAGGGTTTCCTGACCAGGACATGTGCTGCATGATAATCTGTTCTCATTGGGCTTTGCAGCACTGTCAAATGCTCCCCATCCCTCTTCTGGTCACTGACTGCCACTGTGTGGTCATAAATATTTAACACATTTCTGCTGCAGTTTGGTTTAATATCTATCACTCCACAAGCCTCAAGCAATTTTGTTGGTGCATCCCACTTATCAAACAGCGATGGTAATATTATATACTGTAGAATGGCTTAAGGATAAATTTGATAGATTGAATGTTAGTCTCACATTGTTCCTTCCAGAAACAAAAGAACAGGTTGCTTCGTACCTGGCAAACACTAATCTGCTTTCAAGGGCAAAAAATTGAATCTACTTCTGCAAAAACAATTCTGTTGCACCAACACTGCAGCCTGCATCATCCATCACCATTAAAGAAGAGGAAAAAATGAAACACCTTTAACACTGTTTGATAAAAGCAGCTGCTGGCAATGCCCTGCTGCGTATTTTGGAGCCCATTTTGTTGTTTGATGGTGTATTTTGCTCTATTACCCTGTAAAGGCACATCAATCCATGACAGTTTGGCTGACATGGCTGTAGGTTCTGACATTTAGAGTGGGGGTAAAGTGATGTTTTTTCATCTTTTTCAAAACAAAAGCGCTGAATGTCTGGATTTGGCATCAGTGTTTCTATTATATCAAATAGGTCATGCAGGGCACACATTTCTGCACTGGCGTCAATTCATTCAATTCATCCTTCCTCCACATTCTACCTAAAATAAAACATGTTTAATTACATATTTTATAACTTATTATTTATAAATGCATTTATGTAGTTTTATTTTGTGTGTCACACAAAGGGACTACAACTGACATTTCGTTGTACAACCCTGTGTTACCTAATGACTAATGGATTGGTTTTGTATCTTGAAAAGACCTGATTGCAATGCTCTTGCCATACAAGTAGAAAGACGCAATTTTTTTTTAACAAAATAGTATGATAGTTTTATTTAACTGCACTCAATGCCACAACTGATTGAGAAGAACAAACTCACATTTATTCTCATGCAGTTGGCACAGGCAACTTAAAGGGACACTTCACCTCTAAATCAAGAAAAGTGCTATTTATCCATCCAGCAGTTTCATGTGGGAACTATTTTCTTTTTGCTTAACACCAAGCAGAAGGACGCGTCTACCCATGGACGAGAGGCTCTTGCATGTTACCGCACAGGATGGAAACATTAATGCTGAGCTGAATTTTAGCTAGCTTAGTTAACTAAGCTAACAGCGGATATCTTCTAAACTCAGCAACCTTCTCTAAAATTATTTTAGATGTATGAACAGCACTATAGGTAAGAGGAAAATGTGTTTTAATTTCCCTTTAAAACTCACGATGCGGTTTCAGAAATAGTGCGTAAACAAAAGTACCATAAATTAGGACGCCCAGACACCCCAAATCTAAGTATCAAAAATCGTAAAATTATTTTAAGGACTTTGACTTTAATGGTACATATCATTGGGTGACACGGGCAGCACGCTGTGGTGATAGGGCAGCCCAAAGACAGGGCTCATTCCCGCATGATGGAGGCTCTCCACCTTGCCAAACTGGCGCAAATGGAAGAGCAGGGTGAGCTTTCGGGTCATTTTCCTGAGCGCCAGGAAGGAGGCCAGGATCTGGGCGAGCAGGAAGAGGAGGTAGAGGGAGTGGACCGCCCTCTCTAGAGGCAGGATGATAATTCCTTCATCGGTCAGGAAGAACAGCAGCACTGGCAGCTGGAACATGAAAGACAGGAGCCAGAAGGCTGCCAGCTCTGGCACCTGATGACAGGGAGAGAAGGAGGAAGGAGAAATTGGGTTGGTGGATGGAGGCGATGCAGAGATAGAGCAGTCAGGCATCAAGTGCTTCACTTGTATCCACATGAAAGCGCAGACACACCTGCCCGTCCAAAACATACACACAAACTCAATAGACAGTTGTAGCCAAGAGCTGATTGTTTACACACGCAGGCAGAATACTTAAGCAGCCACTTCCTCTGCTGTGTTATTCAGGAGACGGCCCACAAAAGAACCCTCCACAGAGCGGATGTTGGTTTGAATTACCTTTTCTTTAAGGTTGCCAATGTAGCCCAGATAAAGTCGGACCACTTCAATGACTGTGAGGAGGATCATCCCGGTTATGAGCAGAGCCTGGTAGTACCCGGGTAGATAATAGAACTGGAAATAAAGCAGAGCTGGAATGTCAGGATGTCAGGACGGTATGAAAACACTTTTTCCTCTTCAAACTGTGATTTATTTAGTGGACGGACATACCTAAAGACACAGATAAAAGAAAGCTGTGAGCCTTTCAAATGATTTTAATGGTGTCATGGCTTTGCAGAAGGATGAGATAACCTCAGTGAATTGGGCTCCTATATGTGATACTTTAACTCTATTCATTTCCTGGTTAGGTGAGAGGTTCCAACAGGGTCTTTTTTCTGCTACCACTAGACGGCACCAAAGTCAAAGGCTTTCAAATAGTGGATTTAATAAAATAGATTTAGCACAACTTCTGCTACTTCTGAACATATAAAAAGTAAATACTATTTTTTATACGCTTTAGTATACTTTTACAGCCTTTAAATGCAGTGGAATGCAGCATGAATTGTTCTCAGCCACCAGATTAAACCTTCTGATTGTGCTATTTTGTCTTAATGACACCAATGATGCAACATGACAGGCGGTCACTGTCCAATAAATGAGCTCCTTGCGAATGAATCATTGTGAATTCCTTCTTACACTCGGTTCCTGTATAATATGTCTCGGTGAACCCACAGCAGACCGACCGAGAGAACAGACCTGAAAACTGACTTGTAAACCACCAACTAACCTTTATTTCCAACATGAAAACAGCAGAGAACCACCAGCAGGGGAAATAAAACATGTTGAAGTACAGCAGCATCTGCAGGGGGAGGTGGGAAACCAGCTCGTTGACCACTGCAAGACAAATGACTTATGTCAAGACTCAAATTCATCACATCCAATACTATTATGAACAGCCTCACAATCAAAATTAATCTTTTCTTTGCACAATAACCATCATAGCAGACACTTGTTGTCTGTGATTTTCTTTTTCACCTTTCACTGAGAGCAATAGTGTCTTTTTCAGGAATGCTCTGATATAATTCACACACTTTAACTTTCACACCTGGATGCTGCCTTGTTCAACCACAGTCTGCGTTTTAAAACAAGTCCCCATCTACATCAGTTGTTTGGTAGAATGCTGCAACGCTGTTTTATTGCGTAGTTCCAGAAAAGTTTTGTGGACTAATACACTTCATCTGACTTTACATCGGCATGGGGGTGAGTAGGCAATGACTGAATTTGCCTTTTGGGGTGAATTTATCCTTTAAGTGCCTTACTCCAGGGCACGTCAGTGGTGCTAACGGTGGAGGGGCTGCCTGTCCAGTCACAAGCTCAGTTCTCTAATCTTCAGGCTAACTCGGCCGCAAATTTGATAATGACATACATTAGAACAAAAATTGGTTTTGTGAAAAAATACTTAATTTAACATAATCACATTTAAGGTTCATCACACATTTAATGCTGCATACAACAATTAAAACGAAAATCTTCAAAAAGGCCAAAACAGACATTAATAACTGCAGGAGCATAATTCAATAAAATATAATTCATTTGATTAGATTTAAAGTAGTTTATCTGGAGTGTTCACATTATTTTGTCTACCCCTTGTAGTCAGCTGTAAAATATCATAATTTGTTTCAGTTACACATATTGCCCACGTGTAATCATAATACTATGTACTCTACAATGCTGTCTCCGATTATACAAACAGCGTTTGGAAGCAATAAACCAACCAGCGGCGTCCTCCTGCTCCCTGCTGTAGTCGCTGTCTGCCGTCCTGTTGTTGGTGAACACAGAGCCTCCCATATAGGCCAGACCCATCTGCAGGTTCTCGGGAACAGGTGAGTAAAACACAGGCATTGTGGGTAGAGCTGGTGACCATGACCAAGCCAAGGAGTCAGGAAGTGTAACAGTCCAAAACTGTGTTTGTTTGTGTCCCTCGCGTCTGCTGCTAATCCTTGTTGTGTTTCAGTCGCACAGGTACACGAATGCATGAAGGCACAGATACAAATGGACACACACACACTCGAACGCGTGCTGGCAGACACCACTGCTAATCAGATTAGAGTGAAGGGAGGCGGGCAGAGGATTAGGCTGAGACAGCAGCGTGGCGGTTTGTGAGTAAGTTAGTGGCCATTTGTGACGCTCAGTAAATTTGCTGATCAAATTAGAGAATTTAACAGTTGTTTAAGCTCTGCAGGGACACAACAGGGACCAGAATGAAAGCAAGAACAATGCATAGTCAGTAGCAACAAAACCCTCCTTCATTTCACACACATACACAGATACATATATTTATTGTTCTCCCACAGAAATAAAACATTCAGATTTCTATTTTAAGTGTGTGCACAAATTGTGTACTCAGCTATTTTTTCATTTTATTTACCCCTCCAAGTATAAATAGTAGCCTAGTAAATGTAGACAACACATTAAATGCACTGATCCACTCAATAATTTATTGTGGTGTTTTACAGCCTTTTTTAATGTATTCAGCATATGAACACACTGACACAGATATGACTAACGCACTGCGCGCCGCTCCCGACCAGCGACTCCTCAGAATGGTGCCTGGCTTATCGTTTTGGCCTTGGGGCCCCACTCGTCATTCATGCTTGCCGGGGTGCAGCGGCAGAGCTTGGCCACAAGGTGTCATCACAGCTCGTCCCTTGGGGCGCGCAGGGGGAAGTGCTGGAACTCCTCTGGCACCTCTTCCCCTTTCTTGGACCTCTTGTAGAAACCGTGCGAGTCTAACAGGCTGCTGATCTCGTCTGCCTTCATCTTCTTCACGGGAACAGTCTGACGTGTTGGGAAGGAGCACACACACACACACACACACACGCATTTGGACACAGGGTTAAAGGCTTAAAAGCAGTGATGCAGTGTAAAATGTGCAGAGGAGTATGTGTTTGCAGACTTACAGTGTTTTCTGAGTCCCATTTGGACTGATGCATTCATTTGGTCTCCTAAAATTGGATTTTTATTAAACTTCTCTAGTCTCTGCTGATACGGAGCTTCCTCCTCCACATTTGTTTTCATTCATTTGCTCAATAATTCGTTCAATAATACTCACAGTCTCAAAGGGCGCCCACATTGTGAAACACTAAACGAAAACAATATTAGACCCTGAATGTGACTCCTACATGAGCTTTATGAGGGAAAATCCAAAGGTGAAAAAACCTCATGAAAGCAGTGAAGTCTGTGAGAAGTTTACAGCAGTGGATGTTTTGTGCATTTTTCGAGGAGGCTAACACTGAAGAAATTTATTGGTTTCAGTGGAGAGTTTTATTGTCCCATTCTGGCCTAAATGAAGGTTCAGGGGCTTTTCCACACTGACAAAAATAAAATAGTGTGGGAAACGCTGAACAGTTGTAATTCCAGGGCATACAACTGTTCAAAATCATATCAGCGTTCATACCAACTCTTCTGTTTCACGACAAAAAATATTACTCAGCTGTCAGAAAACCCCTAATTTAAATGCTCTCTGACTCTCTATCTCTCTTGCCATCTGTTATTTTTTTGTAACTCTGCCTCGCTCTTTCAAACACAATCGCTCTCGACTTGGTATCTGACAGAGGATCTGATATCGGATGCAGCAGTCTTAAAACCTCCCTACATGAATGCGTCTTGACATTCACCCCGGATAAGCTCCATCACAAGGCGGAGGAGTGAAAGATCCCTGAGCTCACATCTCACCTTTACAACCTCGTCCTTTTCGTTATAGAATATCAGGCGCGGATTCTTCTCCTCCGATGAATCATATTCCAAGTTGTGGCTACACAGGGAAGCAACGGATCAAGGGAAACAACAGGTAGGCAGAAATAAAGAGCATTACATCAGTTTTGATATTTTTAGACTCGCTCAACATGATTCTGACTTGGAAGAGGAAGAGTTTTGGAAAGCTCACAGGGCTGGCACTGGCCTTGGCAACTTGTTTTGTTTATGAAAGAGGTCATGAGAAAATCTGGGGTGTTTTTTGGGGGGGGAATTCATTTCTTTTCCAGCACAAGGATACTATAAAGCCCAGCGCTCCATGAGAAAATGTTGGAGCTCGGGCATTTTCTTTATGCCTCATCCGACCAAACTGGGAGCCTGCAGGGATGACGACAGACAGTTGTTAAAACAGCATGACAAATAGCGTTGTGCACGCTTCGTTCTTACGTCTGATTAAAGGTGCCAGAAATAGGTTCCGCAGAATACATACTGACATGACAACACTTGGCTTATCATCGTAATCATTTTCCAATTTGCTTCCTGTGTGCTGTCACCGCGTCCCCTGTCGTCTCTTCATGTGTGTATCTCATTTCAGACTCTGCACCAATCCCTCACCAAACTGTCACATGTGACATGTGATTGGTTATTTTCACATGTGAACTAAAATGTCATCATGTGAAAATATAATTACGTCACAAGTGATTGGCTTTTTTCATATATGCCAAAAAAACAAGTCAATGTTAATACATTTAATAACATGAAATGAATGAATTTCGACATTTTCTGACAGTTTCACACGCAATTTCAGATGAGAACTACAGATAAAGTAATTTCCCGTGGGAACTGGACATTTTCTCACGTAACTGGCTTTTTTCATATATGAATTTCCAAATTAAAAAAAATTACATTACATGCGCAATCCCTTTTTCCAAACATTTTATGGTCATGACAAGATATGAAGATAACATGTGAAAGTCATCCATGTTGTACATATTTCTGTCTGTACTCACCAGCAGTTTACCTCTGGCTATAACAAGCTCTTCTTCAGCCGCTGTGTCGTTGGTAGAGTCTGATGCTCTAACAGAAAGGGCAAGAGTGAGCACCAAGAAGGCCCACATTTTTCTATGACAAATTAAGACCTTTGAGTGCTTTCGCCTAAGTTATCACCAACAATATGTAACCCTTTAATCCACTTGGATGGTTTTTCTCAAGCTGGACAAGACCATGGCCACCCCTACAGGGGAGCAGTGCCCTCCTGTGTCAGAGTTTTCTTACTGTTTCTTGCTGTTTTCCTATCAAAAATTCTTTATAATCTGAGAAGTAGGTCACTGGTTAACCAACTTGTCCACATGTAAATTATAACTCTGTTTTATTCTTAGCTATTAGGCTGTTTTGTTTTTTTCAACAGCCCCTGGTTTTGTAGTTTATAGTTTCTTCCACATCAGATGTCACTGGGGGTCCACAAAAACCATAGCATCTGTGCTGTTATCACTTTTTCCCACACAGTTCAATCGCAGGTGGTTGATGGCCACTGAGAGACGTCCACGCTCTCGTAGCTGCTGAAAAGCAAATTTTACCTGAAGTGGATTTGTACAGGTGTCCTTAAAAGAAAAAAAGAGGGACTTCCCTTTTCTCATAAAAAATATGAAGAAACTTGTGCACTAAAAGAAATCAATTTTGAATCTCACTGGATTCCTCATATGTCCGTATTAACTGAGGGAAAATTTCTAACATAAAAAGGCATAAACTTACGGTATGTTAAACAAAACACTGGGCTGAAAGATACTACATAGCTAAATCTGTGGGGATAGAGTGCAGGATGCTGATAATTCTGTGTGAGCCCATTTACATACAAGTAGACATGTGATCCGTTGTAAATGTAAATATATTGATCAGAGCCACCATGATTTGTAGGCCCTAGAAGTGATGGTAAGTGTATTTTAAAACTGATGACAGCCATGTGTTAATAAGACTATATAAGTGTTTATGTAATAGACTCATCGACATGTTTATGTAGATTATAAAACAATTGTTATATATTGTTATAAATAAGTTAGTATGTGTATAACAAAGGATTTATTAACCCTATTGTTCTCACTTTAGATTCTGTAGCTGCAAAACACTTCTGTTAAAGATGCAATAAGTAGTTTGTATATGAGTTTGAGTTGAAAACATTTCAAAATAACTAAAACTACAAACAGAATGTGAGAAAAGGGCAATTTTGACATGACTTCATGACATCTACATATTGTGTTGTTGAGATTAACATGCTAACTTCAGTTAGCCCTGGCCTGTCCGGTCCAAAGCTCATGTGCTAGCAGTGTAAATACTAACGCATCCCTGATGTTCTGAGCTCTGGACCACTAGCTGCTAACTAGCTGACAACAGCTACAATTTGCAGCAGTTAGCGGTTACTGTGGTGATATGCTGCCCCCTATTTGTTTGGAGTATGAATTAGACAGCTGGCTGTTGAATTAAGACTTGTATAGTCCTAACACATAATAATGTTAATCCTATAAAGACTTAAAATGGCTTTAGTACCAATTATTCATTTAATCCTAATGCAGAATTTAATCTAATTATAACTCCTGTGCCCTGCATAGTTTGGGATTTGGTCAAGGAAAGGTTTGTCCTAGAACATATTTGTTTAGCTTTCACCATTGTATTATTACATCCTAAAGTAGTTTAGCAGACCAAACCATCAGGCGCATACACACTGTGATAACATCACAAACTTCCAGTTTCTTTCTCTCTCTCTTTCTTTCTTCCTTTACTCGCCGTGTTGCAGTTGCATGAGAAGCCATGTTTAATTCCATTGTGTACTCATACTGTGTATGAAATCAGACCTCATGACAGCACAGCACATTTGCACTGTGTTAACACCCTGGAGGAGGAAAACATCTCTCCCCTCCAAGTTTGTTCCTCTGTGTTGTGAAAAAACAAGTACGTCAGGTCACCACAAGAGGGCGGTCACGCCCGCATGCAAACTCTCTGGCAGTTTGGCGGGTAAAGTGTACTTCCAAATCCTAGCCACAGACAATTATGTTTCCAACAAAAATAAACCATTCCTGCCTGGAATGCTGAAGAGAAACCATCTCTCTGTCTCTATCTTTTCCAGACATGGACGTCTGCAGCTCAGAGTCCTGCGCTCGTTCTGTTTGAGATTATGTGTCAAATGGCAGTAAAACAGTTCCCCTTTTAAAAGGGTTTCTTCCCCTTTGGCAGCCATCATAAATCTGCAGGCTTGAACACTTCTGCTTCACTTTTGCATGTTTGCATTTCGTACAATGCACTGTATGTTTGCTTCTACAGAACTTAAAAAAGACGAGAGAAAGCACAATGAGCAGTGGGGGTGGGGTGATCTCGCTGTGGCTGACTCCTCTTTCTATACGTGTGGATGCATACCATATGTGTTCACAATTACAATTCAGCTTACATCACATAGTGCGTGCCAAAAAGGGGGATGTTGTTATTAGTAATCTGCTGACAAAGGGGAAAACGCAGTCGTTTACAACCGGGATGGAGAAGTAGATGATGAAAACGTTTACAAAATTTTCGAAACTGAGCAACTTTTTCCAGTAGGAGTTTAGCAAAATGCAACACTTGCAGCTGGCAAAAGATCAAAAGCTAAAACACCTCACTGTAATCCTGCCTCCCTCAGAGAGCTTCTCATAAAGACACACACACTTCCTGTTTCTCCAAAGCACCGGATGCTGCCGACTGGCCAGCGGGATGCTAAGTTTGTGTGTCTGCTCTCTTAAGATGTGTGGCTCCAGTGTCTATTTCTCTGTGCTTTCGTCTGGAAATGTATTAGTATGTTTAAGAGGGGAGATAAATAAAAATATGAGTTTGAGTACAAACAGTAATCAGTGTGTCCATATGTGTGTGTGTTATCTGTCTGGAGCCTCGGGGCAACTGGGGGGGGGGGGGGCCTGGTGCCTGTCTGCATGCTGCGCTCCGGTCTGCTCATAAAGAAGAGAGGCAGTGTTGAAAGAAGTGAAGGCCATGTGGAGGGCTTCATTCAATAAGAACACAATGCTAATGAGTGTGCTCCGCTGTGTACTGTACAGTAAGTGGACATAACCTTGTGGAGGTTCAAAACTATTTCCTCTACTTGGAAAATTAGTTTGCCCAGCACAAAACAACAAGTCCCAGTGTTTTCTTTGTATTATTATCTCATGTAGAGCTTCTACTCAGAAAGATAAACTGTTTTTTATGTTAATTTGCAGCATTTGACCGTCAAGATTTGTCTCTCTTGGCTGCGACTCTGGTAATGAGTCCTAATGGAGTGAGATGTCTGTGCGTGACAGCAACTGTAAGCAAATTTACAGCTCCAGAGTAAACGAGAACGTCACCGAGTTTGATTTAGCCTTGTGGTTGGCTTGAACCTACGACCTAAAATAAGTGGCTCCAATTTTCCCCACGCAGGGAGGCCGCAGAAGGCTGTGCGACGCTGCTGGCCTTGGCAGACGATGTGTGTTGCACAGGCATGGATGACGAGGATGGTTTGCTGCCAGTGACCTTTTTTTTTTTGCAGTGTCTTTGTAATGTTGATGGTGAAGGTGAGAGACGGTTGCTGCTTTTTATCAGCATTATGGCCTATTTAGTCAGATTTTGTGGAATGGTATTTAATACAGTATTTGACATCTCTCCTTGGTGGAAGGCCGTAACTTGCTTCATTTATTCAGGTACAATGCTGAAGTACAATTTTAAAATCCTACATCAAGCACAGGAGATGCTTTGAATATTTGAATTTTATGCCACTTTATAATTCTACCATACTTCATATTTAAAGGACGCATATTTTGCTCATTTTCAGGTTCATCATTTTATCTTGGGTCACTACTAGAAAAGATTTATGTGATTGGTGCTCAAAAACACATCAGTTATCTTCACTGTGTCCCCCCTCTGTCTGAAACACTCTGTTTTGGCTCCTGTCTCTTTATGGCCGCCCCTCCCGAACACCCAGTCCCCTCTGATTGGTCAGCTCACACATGCCTGAACCAGCACCGCTAACAACAACAGAGGAGCTGTGCTAAATTAATTATTTTACTCCACTATATCCATTTGACTGCTGCAGTCATGACGTACTCTGCAGATTAAGGTTTTACATGCAAAATTAAATTATTATTATTCAGCAACCTAAAATAAAGTAAGCTATAGTTAAAAGTACCTCCTCTTCTACCAGCTACAACAACTTATTTTCGACACTTTCAGTGCATTTTGCAGGTAAAACCTTGTTACCTTGTGCTTTTACTTTTACATGCAGAACTGTGGGAAATGCACTTCTTGCCAAGAGTTAGATGAGAAGATTGATATGAATTGGACGTCACTGCACTGGTCAGAAAAAGTCCTGAATATTAACCCACGTCAAACTGTGAATTTTTACACTTTGGTGTTTTTATCGATTAAAAAAGGAGACATAATGTGTCTATTTGTGAGCTTTGGATGTGCCGATGGGCATAAAGTGAGCCAGGCTAGCTGTTTCCCTCTGTTTCCGGTCTTTATGCTAAGCTAACAGGCTGCTGGCTCCAACTTGATATTTATCCGATGTGAAAATGGTATCTTGCTTATCTAACCCCAGGCAAGACGATGGAAATGTTTAACTATTCCTTTGGGTAAAAGATCTGAATAGTCAATTCACCATCCCAATAATCAGACCTAAGTTGTTTTGTTGTCTAAGCAATGACCTACTTTCTATTTGCCGTTTTAAATTACACCATGGTTTCTCAACTTGCACCAAGAAGTTTGATCTCTTGAACTGGAGGCCGTTCTTTAGGGTACTTGGCATGTGAGTGGTTTTTATGCAGACTTCAGGATGCCTTTCATGAACACAGTATCATGATGCAATTTGCATCCACCCGGCTGAGGGAATAAAGCTTTTACATTGTTGTTTTAAACACCATCTGGCTCATTAGAAAGGATGATGAAAAACTGATGAAAAGCTGGCTGCAGCAACAATGATAATGACCACTTCTGGACAGAAAAAAAAAACAAAAAAAAAACAAACCTGCAGAAAATTCTAATAGAATGACCCCAAAACAGAGGATTTTTCGAGTAAACAGTGTCTGACTGGCAAATTTGGATTTCAGTCGATCTGATTTTTGGGTTGTTACAGTTAAAAAGTATGCTGTAAGCAATTCTTGGACATGAATGATGTGAAAAAAATGTTTGTGCTTTTTTGGGCGGCCTGTTGACCACTAAGAGTCCTTTTAGTCAGTCTGGGTTGGGCTGCTTTGGTGACACATAGCTGTCAAAGTGTCCTTGGGCAATTCATGGTTTCCTCACACTCACACGGCATACTGTCTTGTTGCTCACCTCTGACCTCTCCAGAAGGAGGCAAGTCATGAGAGAATTCCCCTGTGGAGGTCAGAAGTATCACACTACTGAAGCAGCAACAAACACACAACAGTGTTTATGATTAAGCAAACGAGCGCACATTTTCAAGAATTACAGAGTGACAGCTTGGTGTTTTTGGCACCATATGTAGGTCAAGGAGGAACAATTTCACTGACAAAAATCCCAGTGTTTACATTTTTTGAGTGTCATCAAGGCGGATGTGAGGTGGGAAGGGGGCGAAGGCGGTGGAGGGATCTAGCACTGATGGATGTCCAGTTTCTGGCCACATCAGACGAGCCTGGGGGCAAGCAGACAGCAACTGCTGCTCGCCTCCCTCTAATCTGTGCCTGGGTAAATCAGAAACACATGGCTCCCCATAATGGCTCCAGTGTTGTCCTGCGAGGCAGAGCGGGGCTGTGAGGGTTGCGTACACACCAGCACACACAGCCACGGTGACGGTAAATACACAGCTAACACTTCCCTTCACGTGCCAGTGCACTGCAACCACATGCAGTAAATATATCCTGGCATCCATGTGCAAGTAAAGGCAACTTCTCCGGCTTAGCTATCAAAGTGTGTCCAACCAAACAGGCTGTGGGGAACAAGGGTGTGAATAATCCCAACCTGTCCTCGGAGTCATGATCAAGAAAATCTGTTGGAAAAAGGGGGAAATGTTCACTGCAGGCAAAGACGAGTAACTCTGCATCGACATGTGTTTGACTGGTTTTGGAAGAAGACTGAAAAAAGAAATTGGAGTGAAAGTTTGCGTCTCAAACAACAAAGCTGTTGTAAGCTACAGTTCGTCGGTCACAGACTGATTGTGGGACAGTTGGGGTTCAGTGCATAAAAACATAAGCCATCTGCTTATTTTCCTTGGGCCTGGGCAGACATATTCAGTCTTGTGATCATTTTCCGTCCCAATATCTGGAATCAGGCAGCAGCTTTCTCTCTCTTTCTCTGCTCTCTGTTGGAGTGAGTGAGAAGCAGTAAGGGAAAAAAAACAAAAAAAAAAAAACTTTGGGTCAGCCTGTGGAATTATTTGAAAGCTGAAACCTCAAGCCACATTATGAAGTCTCGAGTCCCACTTTACTGCACAGATAGCGGATGGACGGGTGTGTGAGGGAATAAAGGACGGGGGGGGGAGGGGGGGGGGGGGAGGGAGGAGGAGGAGGAAGGAGTGAATGAGGGAGAGGGAAAATAGGCTAACGGAGGAAAAAAACATGAGAGAAGGAGAGAGGGTTTTAAAAGAAAGAAAGAGGAAGAAAGAAGCATCTGACTGATCTGCTTTCTATTAGCCATCCAAATCTTCTCCCCTGATACACTCGTTCCGCAGAATTATGCTGACAAAGGGGGAAAAATCCAGGGCAATTTGAAGTCCCAGACAACTGTTTGCACACCCCTCCATGTGAAAGAAAAGGGGGAAAAAAAGAGAAAGAAAAGTCTCCATCTGGATTGAGAGAGTAACTGTGGCTTAATTACATTTATGGCTATTCATATTCATTTGTATTTCCACATTAGCAGTACTTGTCAGGACGAAAACTGTGTGTGTGTGTCTTCCAGGAGCGAGAATAATGATGCATCAGTAGTTTGAGATGTCACGGATGCAGCAAAGTGGGTTGAAGTAAAGTAAATAGTAGTTTCCCGTCTCATACATTGACTTGAAGCGGAATACTGATGCTGAGACTTTTCTGACCTAGTTTCAGCACTTCAACAGCTTGTCTGAGTGTCTATTTGGGAGGTCGGCGTGTTGTGCGGTTGCTCTTAATTTCTGCATTAAGAGCGGCCCTTTTTTTCGATCGGTGCCACTGCAAAAGGGAGTTTCGGGCCTATTATAATGACAGTCTTAAATCGCAGAGTGAGTAGATGTCACTGGAAATCTATAAACACACATTCGGCGCTGGCGCTGTTTCTCCCTCCCCATCCTGGTTGCGAGCTGACCTCAGTTCTCAGCGGTTTTGGCTCAAGAAAAGCAACCAGCTCCGTTTCCAGTAAATGTCATTTCATAGTTACTGCATTTCCACGGGGCTGAGAAACAACATTTAACGTGTAAGGAGGACTGCAATTAGACAGAGTTTCTCGCAGACAGCGCGTCGACAGGGATAAGAGACAAAACAGCATTCTCAAATCTCCTCTGGCCACGTCTGATGCAATGAATCCACCCGGGAAATTAGTGCATTTGAGGAAATCTCGCTGCAACAGACACATTTACGGCGGTTTGAACGCGGGAACAAAAGCTACTTTTTCCATTGTGAACGTCAAAAACCGCGGACTCTCTGTTACTGTGAGGTTTTTCAAGAAATAATGAACACTGCAAATATTTCAACAATAGGATTTTCAAAACAAATAAGGGGATTTACACAGAAAATGTCTTTCTATGGCCACATGAAATCTTGCCTTTGTTTCTTGAGCACATGCATGCTAATACAAGTTGCTTTCCACTGTAGGCCTCTTACACAATTTCAGCTCAAATAAAGCTTAATCCATTATCCTGAACTTCCATGGGCACCGAAAAAACCACGGTCGAATTAATATTTTCAACCCCTTTTAAGTGTAACTCGACTCCACTTTCTTTCTGCTTTGCATTGCAGAAAATATTTGTCTTTTTCCCCCTCACTCATAAATTTCTTTCTTCCTCTCCTTGCAGGGACTGAAATGGCTACCAGATGTGGTTCCAATCTGTTCCCGTTGCCGTGGAAACACAGAGACTGGAATAGGTTTTCTGAGTCCAGGGCTTTTGGCTGACTCATAGTGCCTGAGTCTTAAAGCCTCGCCGTTTCTATAGACTTGGCACACCGTGGACGCCCAAGCTCCAAGTCATGTTTAGACTGGCAGTCGACATGTCATTGAACCCCCTTCCCACACTCCTAACCCTGACTTTTTGACCAAGCTTTGCGTTATCCTGTATAGTCGCCCCTTTGTATTCACTTGTGTTGCAGCGCCAAAGCGAATTTATGTTTCACGCGTCAACCTTCAATACCAAGTCAATAAAACAAGCAAAATATTACTCTTAGCTAACTGCAGAGGGAATATAAAAAAGGCCAGGCTCCACAGTCATACACAGGCCTCTCCCACTTAAATTCATTAAAAGGCAACAGGCACAGAAATCCATCACAAGTCACACATATGCTCAATCAACACAGTTTCTCCTCAAATGCTGCACAGTGGTGACACGCAACGCACATTTCCAGGCTGTGACTTCACCACAACATGTCAAGGATGAAAAGTCAGAGAACATGTGTTGGTATGCTCAGCTGAGCGTCTTCTCCATCTGCAGGCTAAGGACGGGCAGATGGAGACAGTTGTATCAACATTCCTCTCCATGCTGGCGGTGAATCAGACTTTGAGCCATTGTCACATGAAAAATGGGATGATTTTAAGACTCCAGTACGGGGTTTGGCTGATAGTCTGTAAATCAAGTTATAAGGAAGATTGATTTGGAGACATCGAGGTTGTGATAGTTGAACCAGGCATAAGACCAGGTCCAAAGCTGGGCCAAAAAAAGAAAGACCTAAACCAGATCAAGCTGTGACCTATTAAAGACTAAGTCTACAGCCAGTCGTGCTACTCTGAGGTCAACTGGTGGTGAATATTGGACCTCTAAGGTATCAAAAAAGTTATTATAATTTAGCCTGTGGGGACCATGAATGCCACAACCAAATTTCATATCAGTCCGTTCTATAGCTTTTGAGACATTTTAGCCACAAACATCAACTTCAAGGTGGCCCAAGAGGAAAAGTCAGGGATCAAAAAAGTAAAGTAAATATAGTCTGGGGACCATGAATGTCTGTACCAAATGTTGTGTTAAGACGGTCAAGCTCATGGGGAAGCTAGAGGAAAAGGGGCCTTCCGAAAGTAATCAAGGTTCATCTTCTGAGGGCAAGGAAGTTCGTAAGCATGTTAGCATTTAATAAGCCTAGGGCTAATGGGAATGTCATTAGTTTTGTAGGTATTGACATTTCAACCACATACATCAACTTCAAGGTGGACCAAGAGGAAAAGTGGATGGCTGGATAAAATATTGTGCCAATCCATCCAATATTTGTTTGGACATTTCATGAAAATAAAGGTCAAGCTCAGTGTGAAGCTAGAGGAAAAGGGCATTCCAAAAGTGACCATGGTTCATCCTCTGGGGAACAGGAATGTCTATGCAACAATTCATAGCAATCCATCCAATAGTTTCTGAAATATTGTTCAATGTTGATCTACTCTAGAGAAAAAAGGTAAGGCATTTCATGTTGAGCAAACCTTTCATCAGATGCACATCCATTTGTTGTCAAGGTCATTATAAGGTATATTCAAAATAAGCAAGTCCATGACGAGTCCAAAAGTGAATTATAAATCAGACTAAAAGTGTTATAAGACTTTTCAGGACTGCAGAACTTGACACTTGTGTATGAATAACACACATGTACATAGTAAGTAAGTTGACACCAAAAGAGTGGAATCCAAACACAGCAGCCTTGCCTTCTGGTTCCAATTACCCATCACATGACCTATCCATCCATCCTCATATCCATCCATTCTTCCTCCTTCATTGCCTTGTGCCCCAGTCCTGCCATATCCCTCTCCTCCCCGCCAAAGAGGACACATATGCAGCGCGTGATTAACTCCTTAGCACAGACTTTCCACTGTTTTTCCCCCATGAAAGGAGCTCTTGTCCCCCCATCCTGAAGGAGCCAAATGAACAGGTCCCTGGTTTCCTCCGGCTCTTTGAAGAGCCACTGTGACCGAATGACTCCGGAGGACTCCTTTAGCCCAGAGTCACAGGAAAGGGTCAAATATCAATAAGCATTTGAGGGAATCTGTTTGAAGAATACAAAGCCAGATTTATGTGGTGTATTACCCAATACATTCCTTTTTACCTTTTTGTTGTTCTAGTTGATTGAACGCTGAGAGAAGATGCCATGATGCCCCCATGAGAACGAGTGGGGTGATCAATTAGGATGACTGTCATTGTGAATTGATTAAATGAGGACTGATTTTTAGGTTCCGGTTTGACTAGAGCTACATGTATTGCTTTTTTTTATTCCAAAGAAGTAAATGAGGAAACACCAATTTAATGACCATACACAAATGGAAATCAAAGATGCTAAAAACAAACCACAAAAGACAAAATATACCTTACAGTTGGTAATGATTTTGCAGCTTTTCAGGCCCTTCTTTACAAAAATGCACTGTAAGCCTGTAAAAACAGGCACGGGCCAGTCAGATAAGAAATTGCCACTTCATAATTACACAATGTTATTGTTTTAAGTATAAGTTTCAACAGTGGTATCATAGTACTGTACAATCCTTTCTGCATGAGTTATTTTTATGGGAGGCAATAATAACAACCGGGCGGGACGAGAAGGTTACAGATATCCTGTGCAGCTATTAATGCCATATAATTACACTCTGCGTCATGCAGTTAAGTGTTACACAAACAATAACATCAACAGAGAACAATTACAAAGCCAATGTAAACTTTACAGGAGGAGAGTACTCATACTGTAGATTTGGTTCAGAGCCAAAAATAAGCAACATACCAAAAAAAAAAGCAAATACAACATGAAAGCCAGTTCATTGACACCAAGGAAAACAGAAGAACTAAAAAGGTCATATAAGCACAGCTTACAAAGATAATAAAAAGTACACAATGTATACAAGTAGAAAATGTTGAAAAAATAACCAAAGAAATGTGTTGTACCTTGATAAAAAACACATAAAACCAGGACGATTTTTCAAATTACCTGTAAATGTAAAATAACCAATAGCACATTAACGTGTTGCATACATACCTATCATCCACTGGTCATAGCTCATGTTTGGAGTGCTATTTTCAAAATAGCTATCCACCATTACCAGAAATAAAAGGTTTTTCTCTTGACATACTGAATGAGTCCAGTTTAAGTATTCCACCCCACCACTTTCTTTTTTGGCTTAGCTGAAATAAAACTTGGCAACAACATTTAGGCAAACATAGCTTGTTTGGCTTAAACTGATCCACAGTTGAGGCACATTTGCACACTTCAGGCATGGTACCATTTAGCCTTATAGTCTCACCCTAAAACAATTAAATGAAAGCACCCCGTTACTTCAGCATTCATCTACTAGCTTAAGATAAAATGATCCTTAAGGGACAAAACATCTATGAACAGATTGTTTTTTCACACAATACCCCGATGGCATAAACAACTTAATGTAAAATGAGAATAGCTCGAGTGGCGTTATTGACCTAGTTTCTCGACTAAACTGAAAGAGCAAATAAAGACACATGGCAGTCTCCTCCTGCTCTGAAGAGAAGGCTACTAACAGCCATTGCTTGAAAAAAATCTGCTTTACAGAGGGGAATTATGTCCTGAAGTATGTTTTCTTAAGTACAGCATAGGGAAACTACAGATGTTGCTGTATTACAGAAAAAGCAAGTGTGTTTAAAGTGATTTATAAGCATGACATAAAGTGAGGACATAGGATAGCCTGGGATTTCATTTTTGGTTTAGTGGTTTCGCTGACTGAATAAAACTTACAGTAAGAGCACATTCTGGTGATTTGGTGTTAGCAGAAGTATGAAAGAGGTTTCAAACAGCCCTTTTTGCAGAAGGATCAAAGAGCTTGTTTGGGTTCCAGCAAACCATGTCTGACAGAGTTGGACAAAAGAGAGCTAAGACTTTAAATCCCAAAATGTAACATTTCTGTAGAGAAAAAGCCTCGAAACCAACTCTGAAGCTCAGTGTGGAATTAAACGTGACTCACACAAGCAAAGAAGACAATTAAGTCCTAAATGTAGCATAACTTGTGTACTGCGGGGTGTCAGATTGAGTTGATTAAAGGGGAACTTGCTAATAACATGGTGTATCAACCTGAAAGTTGCTCTCGTAGCAAAATAGAGGAAAATAAAAAAAGGTGCTTTCTTTGCTAAAGAAAGTTCTCCAGCAAATCACGCTGAAACTGTGAAAGTGTTGCTTTTAATTAACACTTAAGTTGACCATTATCTGTAAAGAAAAGCCTTGACGTCAGTAATAAAGGTTACATCTATTTGAGGGTTGCTTTAGATATAAAATTTGTGCAAGTTGGTCCTTCGAAATGAGAAAAAACAAACAAAAAAAAATAGCTTGCAATCCTCAGAGGATCTAATTTTCTTGTTATTCTTAGTACCTTTTGTACCTTTGGAGAGCATACATAAAAAATAGCTACTTTTGCGACACCTGCATATGAAAACTCAAAAGCAATCCATACATAAATATAGTGGTGGACATACTGCAGAGGAATAGAGATGAATGAACTATGGATTATGTCTGTGCACCACTGTCCTCACAGTTGTGTCCGGCTTAGCCACAGGTTGTGGTGTGAGATTGATACGTAGTTGTTATACAAAAAAAAGGATTCTTGAAATGAAATACAATGGTGTATAGAGGTCATTATAATACAACTCACCAATCTGACTCGCCTGCGCCCTCGATTTTAAAGCATTTCTCACTCTTGAATGGTCCTGGAGTCACAGCACACTCAGAAAAATGTTCAAATTCCTTGATTAAAAAACTATGTGGTTCACCTTCCACCAAATCCATTTAAGCCTCTTTGGAATCCATCTTTGGCCATCTTTCAAAAAAACACTTATTTCACTACCTGTGGTGGCATAATGGCTGTCTTTTGCTGAGGTGTTTTAACCTCCGACGTATCCAAAGTACCCTCCTTGCCTTTCTTCCTGGGTGGCTTTTTTATGGGAGTCTTCTTTGGTGTAGGATCCAACTTTGGGTCCGCTGCCCTTGAGTCGTTCAAGTCCTGCTTCTCCGGGCTCTTGGCGTCAGGGGTCCCGAGGTCGGTGGTGACGGGTGCCACCATCTTCTGGAGGCTGCTCGAGGTAGGCAGCAGGGGCTTGTTGGAGCCCTGCTGACTCAATCCACCTGAGGGGGTCCTCTTGGCTTTCTGTGGAGGTGTTGGCTTCTCCCTGTTTCCCTTGGGTGTGGAGAGACCATTGGTTTTTGTCAGACCTGTCCCCTCGTTCCTGTTGATGCTTTGGGTTTTCTCCTTGAGCTGAGCAGCGAGGAGCGTGGCCGCCTCAGAGTTCATATGAGGGTGGATGACCTTGGGGCTCTTGGGTGGCTCCTTGGCGGTCTCCTTTGGACTGTCAGCACTTTTCTTCTCAGATGAGGAGCTATGGAAGTTACTTATCTTCTTGAGGGCATTTTGAACCACGCCGTTTATGTGCTCCATGTGACTGGGACTGCTGTGCTCGTCCCCAGACTTCTTACCTCGCAGAGGTTTGTGTTTGCTGGGGGAGCCATTGACTTCTGCCTCCTTCCCCTCCTGTTTCTTCTGTTGCTCACGGCCCTTCTCCTTCATTTTCTGCCGCTCCTCGCTCTTGGCTGAGCCATCGCTGGAGCTTCTCTTTTTCTCCTTTGGCACTACAAGTGACTTCATTCCACCCTGCCCCTGCTGCTCTACCTGGGGAGAGCCTGTAGTATTTCCATGTATCCACGATACTTTGGGCTTGGTGGATGGGTCTGGTGGGCGTGGTTTGGGCTTGCCAGGTGAAGGTGGTGGCTTTCCATTGCGCTTTGCCTCTGGTGTGGGAGTACCATCTCCATCCCTGCCGCTGCCATCGTCCTCCTTGGACTGCTTGGAGAGGCGGGCGATTCGGGCGTAGAGGGCTGCAGTAGTGGACTCGGAGCCACTGGTGGAACCTTCGCTGTCAGAGGATTTGAGCAGGGGCTGCTCACTGCCTTCTGGTTTTGTGACACTGGTGTCTTTCAGGGAGGTGTACTCCCCAGCATCGTCTTCATCAAGGACAGCTTCTGACTTCTCTGTTGTCGGGGAGGGACTGTGCTTCTCTTTGCTTTCGTTCACAGATTCTGTGGATCAATGGAAGGTGGTATTAGTCAATGATTATCTCTTCAATATTTATAACTAAGGCACAGTTTTTATTTTACTTTTTTAAATTAAGACATAATATAAACTCCATTCACATAATACATTTAAGCAAGATAATGCAATTCATGATCAGTATGGTCAGAGATGTACTTGCTTTTTAATCAGGCATCTGCATAGACAATCGGTTGCTTCGTGTATGTACTTGCCTATATACTATGTGTGTTGGCATTGTTGTCCCTGCTGCTACTGACATGCTTGCTGACTCCTGACTCTGTTACATCGCCATACTGATGCTACACTGCCCCTACGGTATGTGTGTGTAATGAATCTAGTGGATACGTAGCGTTAATTTCTGAGGACGTGCAGAACTGACGCTCCAAACGAATGCAGGATACGCAAGGCAGTCATTACATGAATGCGAACGCGTTGTTAAAAGCAAGTATGTGTGCAACCTAAAACGAACTGTGGCTTTACTTGGTAATGGTGGTGGCTAATGTTTGCTGATGTTAGCTAATTACAATCTCAATGCTTCTGGATGCTTTGTTTTGTGGTGTATATTTTCATTTGAATCGAGGGGCTGAGGGTAGAGCGTGCTGTTGGTATACAGATTGTAAAGCCAAGCTAGATAATGAGCTTCATGTATAAAACTGAGCAATACAATCAAGACAATCAGTTAAGAATTTATTGTTGTAGATGGTTAAGTAGAAAACAGCCTGTAAAAATACCTCTTCCCCATTAGAAAAGCAACAACACATGTTATTTAAAGACTAATATCTGTACCATTCATTTGCTAATTTGTATACACATACTTGAGACTGGAGCAGCTTGGTGCAACTCCAATTCAAAACCCTTTCCTGATGTTTGCAGTAATTCTTTTGTGCTCAAGGCGTTTCAGTCAAAACAATTGTTTTCAAGCCCTTGAACCACTCATGCGCAGAATGAGAGCTGAACCAAATGAGCACTAAAAATCCAGCGATTTGCACCGTCACACTTCCAAAATAGAAACCGATGGAACGGGTGTTTTCCACCAAACTTCAAGGAGTTAGTCATTGTTTGGATTTGTGCCATATGCTGACTTGACCATTCCATTTCCTGTTTATGCACTCCTTGTTCTCGAAGCAGAACCTGGGCCTAGATGGCATATGATAAAGGAACTATCTCCATAATGAGATTTACAGAAGCTGGTGAGTCACTGCACGGTCACACTTCTCTCTGTGTGTCTATCATCATGTGTGTGTGTGTGTGTGAGTGTGTGTGTGAAAAGGCTCCTTCATGCCAAAGACAAATTAGGGATTTATGTGCGTCATTCCAGATAACTAAACTGTTTGTTTATTCTTACGATGACTCACCTTCATGGGGCACACAGTAAACTGGCCCCTCGTCTCCACTCTCAAAGGAAGAGAAAGACTCCTGGGACGACCAGGAGGAGGGGGAGGGCTGCTCAGCCACTGAGGGGGGCTCGATGAAGCTGCAGTTGAAGGTGTTCTCTGGGTCGTGGTGGGCTACTGAGAACAGAAAACAAATGCAGAAGCCAAAAGGTCAGCAAGAGGGTATTGTACCGTGTTACAAGAACAACAGTCTGTTCTCACTCACTCTCACAACTGCTGCGGAGTCGTAGAAAGTGTTGGTTTAGGTGAGTCTGCGGAAAAACTGGGTTTTATTGGCTTTGCATGTGAGCTAACAAAGGCTCCAACATTATGAAAAGCGAATGAGCTGTCAAGTATTTTTATATGTTGATGCCAAAAGCTGAAGTGATTCAGGTTTTCCCCAGAGTTTTATCCTAAGCAGGTTAAAAGACAGACAAGAAACAGTGTTACGACCATCATAAGAGACACAGATTTTCAATCAGCCTTGGTTGATTTTGACATTTAGTGGGTGAGCAGTATGTAGGGATAAATAGGGAATAAATGACAGATTTCTCTGGGTTTGAACATTTGTGATACTATAAGTAGACAACTTGACAAAATATTTAATAAAGGTCTAGTTGGTTTTAGACATTTTAATGTGGAAATGTTACATATTAAATCTTTAAAGGGGTGGTTCAGCATTTAGGGAAATAGTCTGAGAGTGTGATGAGAAGATTGATACCAATCTCTTATAAGGACATTCTTATCCTAGCTTAGCATAAAGACAAGGAGAAACAGCGAGTCTGTAAACCTTTTAGCTGTATTAATTGAGAATCTGTGATAACATCAGCAATGTTTTGTATAGAATCAGTCAGGTAATCAATTATTAAACCTAAGTTAAACTTTTGCATTGTTAGCATCATGGCGTCTCGTATTCTGGTCTTTTCTGGTTTTTCGGTGATGAGCAAACTGAGTCAGAAAATCGCTTTGTTGGTCACTTTCCACTGAAACCTTTCCCTCAACCATACTGTATGTAGATCAAGTCATGTTTCTCGCTCACTGTCTGCCTCCTTCTCTTTCTCAATCGTCCTCTTCCTTCCTCCCCTTCAGACACTGCAGCATTCTGCTGACCCTACAGTCTCAGGACAGCTGTGGTTGCTGAGGGATACTTGCGGTTGATCGTCCCATCTGGCGTGAAGAGCGCAGTTTGGGCCTAAACTGTGCTGGGCGTTAACTCGACATGACCGACCACATCAGATGCTCCTGTTTACATGCCCAGAGACACACGGGTCCGTCCATTTGTTTAGACCTCAGATAAACCCTGCGCAGAAGAAATCCCCTAACTGTACCAGGACCCTGGCCAGGAACAAATCCTAGCTCCTTAGCTGTTGTTGTTTGACTGTAACTAAAAAGATGAACTACTTTAAGAGATTGACAGCTGGATTTTTGCAGACATGATGACTTGTAGAAGCGCTGTCAGATGAAACACTTTACTTTGCATTTACTTTGTCTTTCATCTGTAATATCAAGGTATGAAAGCAGCTCTGTCAGTCAGATTTCACACAGCTTTGCTTAAATTCTCACTGCATCTCATCTTGTAAGTGATGAAATGCATGCACATTATAAAAGACTACAAAAGAAGAAAATATTGATCTTAATAACGTTCAAACAGATATAACTTTGATGACCTGTTTAGATGTTCCTCTCACCAGAGGGTGTAAACTAAACATGTCTGGTTTATTTTTCCTCATAAACCAGCCCGATGTTTATTCTCTTGCTTCCCGTGTCAATCCGTCTGCCTCTCACCATGTGACTCTCTGTCTCATCTGCTTTTCTTGCTTCAACATTTTCTCAAACAACAACCAGATTTAGTCATGGTCAACTCAGAATCACAGAGGATGTGTGCGTGTGTTTGTGCCACAGAATTGTTTTGTATACTGACATGTTTGAACAAAGCAGTTTTTTCACTGACAATGATTTGTTTTTTTCCTCGAGGATGCTGAGTTTTATCTAGTTTGCCAAATCATAGGATTTAACTGTAAGTCAATACCTCAGATCGGAGATCTCTTTCTAAGAAATAAGACTTGACCATCGGGTCAATCTTCATTTGATACACTGATCTAAAACCATTGCTCTTTAAAAAGATTTTCTTACATTTATCCAAAACAAGTCACATAAACACCTGACCTACATGTTAATATCGGCTACAATTGTATTTCTCTGCAAAACAGCCAGGTTCAGGCGAGAGTAAGGCTTTGCTGTTACCTGACTACAATGCAGTGGACTCCACAATGCTTTTAACACATGAATAAGCAATGTCAATATCCTGTTATCAAATGTAGAACCTCCTGCTACATTCATTTATGTCATAAATAGTATTTATTATCAGATTCTGTCATCTTCCAGCTGCATGCAGTATGTTTGTGCGTGACTGTCAGTGCAAAAAGGGAGAGACGAGTAGGAAGAATCAGATAAGAAAGTGCACGGGTGGTGAAGATTGTTATAGTGGCAGAACATTAACTGTTTAGTTGAGGGGGGAAAAAACATTTCACTAACAGAATTTTAAATGTGTGGGAGCTGAGCATCCCTAAGGTCTGATCCTAGAGTCGCCCCTGGTGACTCGTAGGGTGGATAATGTCAACACAGGTGCAACATGTCTACAATAAGCAGCTACAGATGTGTGTGTTAAAAGGGGAAAACAAAGACAAAGAATAACAAGCATTTCGATATGTATGTAGAGGGGACTTCCACCCAAGGGCACCCATTTATGTGATTATTTAAGGATATCCTGTTTTAGCAGAATAATGCCACGCTGCTCTCTCTGCATGCGTGCTCAGTGTTGGACTGTTGTGTCTACAAAAATGACTCTACCATGGCCTTACTATTTTGAGTGGATTATCTATAAAAAATAAATCAACTTGGTGTGGATGTGCTAGATTAGTAACAATATATACTGTATACAAAACCCAGAAAATATTTAGGGGGGGAGGCGTGGATGACAAACAATATTTTTCACAAATTCCTGACCTTGTGCAGTCTTCGCTGTGTAGCAGCAGGCAGAGAGGCAGAGACTCTTTGAGTGGCTGAGGAATGTAATGCAGCTAACCTATGCAAAGACTTCAGATGAGTAAGTCAACAAGCTAACACATGGGGCATTTCGCGACATCACTTGTATGCCGTGATGAACAACTGCTGCCCTTGAAAGCTGTTCCCTCCAGACTTGCGGGGCTAATGGGGCAGATTGCTCTTCAGACTGGACGCCACTGTGATCCCTCCCTACATGGAGGCCAACGCACAACAGGGCATTATTGACACGTCCCAGCTGCACAGCCTCACCACCACAGTTGCTCAGTGGGGGGAGGCATTAACAGACCTGAGGCAGAGGTAGTCTTAAGGCTAGAGAGCTGGGCCTGGGGAAAGGAGGTGGCTAGTTCAAATGCCTGCTGGATATTATGATATGCCAATGATAAGAAGAAATAATACATTTCAGTCTGAAATAGCCTGTGTCAGGGTTACAGAACACTGAGTGACATCAGACACGGCCGACTCAGAGCCTGTTAACTAATCAACGATGACAAGTATTTGTAAAATTATCTGGTAAAGACAGAAGCATGTTTCTCATGTTCTCAAGCACTTAAAGGACCGGTGCGTAGGATTTAGTGGCATCTACATGTCAGGCTGCAGACTGTAGAGAACTGAATACCCTCCC
Source organism: Pagrus major (assembly GCF_040436345.1). Lineage (NCBI taxonomy): Eukaryota > Metazoa > Chordata > Actinopteri > Spariformes > Sparidae > Pagrus > Pagrus major. The sequence goes on from NC_133219.1 coordinate 20,481,719, forward strand.
CCTCACCATCCCCCTCCAACTGTGTAGAGAACCTACATTGGCCGCTAAAAACGCAATAAAAGCAAAAGGCGCTCTCTGTAGCCAGCATTTGGTTTGGTTCTTGGCTAATGTAGGCACATGCAACATGCGACATGGCTGACTCTGTGGAAGAGAAACCACTCTTTATGTAGATATAAAGAGCTCTTCTAAGGTAACAAAAACAATGATTGTTACTTTCAGAGGATTTTTCACCAATGAAAACATTTCAGTTTCTGCCAATAGATCCCCCTTAGTCCTTCACACTGGACCTTTAAGAGTGACTTTAACACTTGCAGTCCCAGCCAACTTTCCCACGATATATGAGGATGAAAAAAGCAGGTGGCGCTGCTCTCAGCCCTCACTGATGGGGAAGCATTTGGACACAGGGGATGCAGAAATGCTGACAGACGTGTATCTGTAGGGCGTGGAGCAAATATGCTTAGAATGGAATGCCAAACTACAAGCAAACAGCTTTAGTTGCGCCAAGAGGCAAATAAGTGACAGCGTGTTCATGTAGCTGTTTCTCTGAGGCTAACTATGCTAACGGACGAATAAATGTTGTCTTCCTCCTCTACTTCCCCCCGTTCCTTTTTCATTTTGTCTTGCCACATCTGTTGCAACTGACCCTGGTGTGGATAAATCACAGTTCTGACACGGGCTGGGGTAAATTTGACCACTTCCTGTTTCCAGCCCCATCGGGCCCCCTCTGGAATGTGTGTGTGTGTGTGTGTGTGCAGGACTGTGAAGCCCCAGTCAGAGTTTGAGTTTCTAAGTGTTGGCAGTCCAAGCTTCTGTGGGTAACCCAACAGAAAGCAGCGGAGAGACACATAGCTGTAATAGGTTTGACTGGGTATCGAGGACTGGTCTTAAACTTCATTACATGGTAGTCTTATGTGTTGGTTGTCTAAAAATGTAGAAATCTTGACTGTAAAAGGCTAAAAGCTGTTTTGTTTCTGTGCTTGGATTCTAAACACAAACAAAAAAATGAAAATGATTTTTTTTTTGTTTATTTGATGTTGCTTTTAATGCCTCTGGCATTCAAATGCTTCACATGGTCAAACTCTTCACAAACAAGCACATTAATGTCCCACAATACGATGACAAAGGCAACTCTGTCCCAGTGCTGTGAGGCATAATGGAGACAGATTCTAGCCTAAATAATCAGCTGGATAACTGAGGAGGCACATGCTGCTAAGACGCAGAGAAGAAACCAGGTCATCATGTTTTAACTCCTTCCACGGCACACTGACTGCAGCGGAGCCCTGTTAATGAATCAAATTACAATGTTTCCTAATGATGCTTAAGCTGAGGCAAAGTTCGAGACTGTTGTGCGACACTTTGTATATATATTTTTCAACCAATCAATGACTTAATCTATAAATCAGAAAATAAAGAGAGTAGTTTCCACTTCCCAGAGCCTAAAACCAAAATCATTGTTTTGTCAGACTAACAGTCCAAAGATTCAAGTTTGGAGTGACAAAAATCGGCCAAAAGCAGATAATTTGACAAGCTGTAACAATAGAATGTTTTTTCATGATAAAAAATAACAAAAATACATTAACTTCCTGTCAGTGGACTAATTATTTAATCAACTAATTGCTTTTGCAATGTTGCAAATGTCATCTGATACTCTGGCAATGTCCTTGGCTAAACATTATTTATCTCCTTCTTCAAACTATTAAAAAAAAACATTTGCATAATTAATACAAATGGTCTCTTTAGAAGAATATGTCCATGTCTTGAAAATATTGAAAATTCGATATAGAAGTTTGAAAAGTACAGAAAGATATTGCTGTTCTATTCTGCAGCACATGACAATAAATCTGCCCTGCAACTTGCTTGTGTTGTGACTATGAAGAATAATCATTTGTATAATAATATATATTTTCAGATAATTGTGTATTTTTAAACCATTAAAACTATTTATGAGCTCAGAACAAAAACAGTCATGTTGAACTGTGTGCGGTGGGGTTTAGAAGATCAGCATATCTCCTCTGTCTATAATAAAAAAAAGCACGGGGTCACAGACAGATCTGTCACAGACCACGAGACCTCCGCATGGAGCAGCAGAGCTGCAGCGTCCACCCAAACAGTGCGGCCTTTGATAGTGTGTCACTCAGCACCACCCGGGCCCCCCTGACGACCACTGGCCTTCTTTTAATAACACAGCCTCCTCCTCAGCCCAAGAAAAATTTTCTTGGGGAAGAAGACGATGGAAACGAGTAAAAGAAAATGGGGCGAAAAAAGCCCCAGTTTAGGGTTGTAATAATATGAACACATGGCATTTGAGGGTGCCAAGAATAATAAGGGGCTCTAAAACCAGTGCATTCCTTTCAAATGAAACCCCATACTCGCCTGGCAGCCACCATACACTTTTCAACCCTATTCATCATCTAAGAGGCAGACTAAGGTAGCACTGAAGGAAAATGCTCACCGACTGACATTCACTGCTGTCACTGTCTCGGATGTTTTAAGCTGAAACATATAAAATCTCTGATAACCAGTGAAACCACAGTTTTCATAGTCCACTTCCATCGATATCATTGCATGCATGACCTTAGCTAATTATACTATAGCTATCAATGATGCTAAGAGTGAGAGTCAGCAGACTGTGTTGTACAAGCACCAGAGAGGATGATTACATAAAATACAGCAGCCTCTGGCAGCACTGCAGCGGGATATGAGAAAGAGTTTTAGGGCTTACCGACTACTTTGGGCAGTTTCTGTCGCCTCAGTGGAATACGGGGAAGTTTAGTGCTGATTCGGCTGAATCGTCCACACAGGATCCGCTTGGCTTTTTTGCTGTTGGTAGAGTTGTCTCGGTTAGGATTGAAAAGGGATGACGCCATGGAAATCCAAATGAATCATTCAAAGGAGGCATATTAAACCTGGCCCCGTGCCTCTTTTGAGGGCTCTTGGGCTGCTCACATTGCTACTCACGCCGTAATGTCAATACATAAAAGCACTTGAAATACAATTTATATGCAGTTATTCATTTAACAATCTGGTACCTGTGAGAGTAAGTAAAAAGAAAATATTTTCCTCTATTTTCATAACCGGGGTGAGCCTCCTACTAGGAACTCGAGCCTCCATTGTGGACGGTAAAGGTAAAGACACCCATCTGTCACTCACTTGTGGTCGTCTTTGTGTCGACAGAGGCAGCAGCAGCAGAGCAGCGAGAGCAGGACAATCAGTAAGAAGGAGACCAGGGTTCCAGCCGCAATCACACCCATCCGCTGGTTGGGCTCTGAAAGACGAGACGCAGGGAATTCTGGGTGTGCCACATTGCCACATTCAGAGCAAACCTCCCCATGCCAATTTCAACAAATCTCTCTCTCTGTCATCACTAACCCTAGACACCTCGGCGTGTAGCATATTATTGTGATTTACTGAACGAGTACATTCTAATGACTTGAGGAGAGGCTTGAGCTAACTGTGTATAATCTTTATTGATGTGACAGTAAGCTTTGATAACAAAGATAAAGCATGGGGTTGCATAAACAATTGATTTTCATTCGCTGCTTGACGTGAAGCATCGCAGAGGAAATGAGATTGCAACAGGCGGCGATTCACTCCAAATTATTCACTATTAATCTTATCTCCCTCAAGACATGAGACCACTTACCCTTTCATTGCTGATTTCCTGCAAGCGACTTCCTCCCCTTTACCCCCTCACCATAACTCATCGATGATTTATTAGCACCCCTCCCTCTTCAAGTGGAACACACCCCAAAGATAATAAGTGCCACATTGCATAAGTGTGGACGGCATTTTGGCGCTTGCAAGGACAGATGACACCAAGAGAGGAGCAAGCCATCAGTTAAGGGGTAAGAAGAAGAGGCCCTCTGGTCTTTACACTGTCACATAAGGCTGAGATGGATTGTTGGGCAGTGTGGGCGTGACATGTTGTCATTGCTCTGCGTTTGCAGATGGATAAAGAATGGACAGCTGTTTGGGAATGGGGTTAAAGTAAAAGTGACAAGGTCTTATAAAATCACGGACCGACCTGCCGCTGCCCATCATGCCCACTGGCCATATTACCTGCTGCCTTCGTGTTCTTTACGACAATATTCTCCCCCACCTGCCTCCAACCATCTCCTCTTTCCAAACAGCCCACATTTGCCTCTCCCTCTGTCTCCCTTCCAACTTCTCTTTTTCTCTCATATTTTCTCCATCCCCCTCTCTTTATGTCTTCCTTCCTCTCTCTCCTGCTTTCTCTCTCTCTCTCTTTCTCTCTCTCTCTCCGGCTGGACAGGAACAGAGCCAACAAACACAGCCATAAAAAGGACACCGGTCTGGGTCTGGAAACACTATCAAGGCCTCGCTACGTTAACTCTCCCACTACACACACTGACCTGAATAGATGTGTTTGTTGGTGCTTGGTGTGTACAGCCAACTATTAGACATTTAATACGCAGGCAGCACTAGTGGCATCTGGCTCATTGGACAAACAGTTCAGAGGGTTATAATTATTTCTGTTTGTGTAGCCCGAGTAAGAAACAACTGTTTTTTCTGTCTCCGAGAGGGCGCATTATTGAGAAAAACGCTAGTTTGCGTAAACATCAAAGCATGCTCCTGAAGAAACAGGAAGATTTCCTTACGTAGATAGCAAGCACCAGACACAGGATCACAGTTCTTGACATGGCAAGAGCAGGTTTGGTTGCAGTTCACTCCATACTGGCCAGGCTGACAGGTCATATTGCAGCTTGAGTACAGAGAAGAGACAAAAACAACATCTGTTTAATGTTCCCTCCAAGTGACAGATGCAAAAATAGGACACAGAAAGGAAGAAAATGACTAATGGGATCGGGTTCTTTCTTCCCGTGATGGAGGTTTGTGGGTATTTCACTTTACTATTCCAAGAGTGTCCTTTTTATCATTATCTGTAAAAAAAATATGCCTCAAAACACAAGCTCACTCATTCAATTCCCAAGAAATATAAGCGTGCAACATAAATAATATAAAAGCATGTGTGCTGTAAAGCTGCCGAGGGCATAAACATGAGTTTTTTTTCGGGTGTGAGGCGTCTCAGTCATGACTTACTAGGTGCCATAAAACCCCGGGTCACACAGGCACTCTCCGGTGACAACATGACAGATGCCGTTAAAACAGTGACTGCAGTTGTTCTCACAGTTCTCGCCGTATGTGCCATTGGGGCAGCGCACCTCACACCTATCGCACACAAAAGGAATGCCGTGATTACAACCATTTTCATGCTGAGCAGTGTGAGTCATAGTTGTTATCACTGCGTGGAAACGCATATTACAGTAGCTACTAGTTAAAGATACTGCTCTTATGTTTTTAACTCTGGAAATGACAAAGCTCTATGAGATAAAAAGGTCTGACTGAACAACAAAATATGAACATTGCATGCTGCTTTTACTCATTTCTAAGTTGGACTGTGTGTGTTTTCTTACCTGTCCCCAATCCAGCCAGGGTTACAGTGAGAGCACTTGCCATGTATGGGATCGCAGTGGTGACCGTCTTTGCAGGTGGGACACACTTCTTGGCAGTTTTCACCAAAGAAGCCTTTGGAGCACAGCTGGTCACACCGAGTCCCATTCCATCCTCTGTCACAGGTGATGCAGCGTCCCTCGGTCACCTTACAGGGCTGCTGGCCCTTGCAGTGCCCACACCTGTGGTCAGCCAAGAAAAACAGAAAAAAAGAATTCTGTTTATCTTGTTTACACAAAACGTCCTCCATTTCATCTAAATGCAGTGAAACTGTTCTGGAAACATGATGAAAAAGAACCTGTATTTGGACGTTGCTGTAATGATCTTTTAAAGAGGGAAACAATACTAAATGCTAACTGTGATCTCTCTGGTTTGTATCATGTGAGAAAGGCACAGTCCATGGAAGGTAAATCACTTAACCTGAATTGCTTTTACATGTTGGCTGACGAGTATGGGGTAATGTGAATACCAACTCCCAGATCTCACTTTATTATTGCTCCATTAAGTAACATTTACAGATATTTTAACGGTTATCAGCTGCAGCATATATCAAATGTTATTTCCTATCAAAACCACAAAACCGCACCATAATATGGATCAGACAAGGGAACTGAACATTAGATATATGTAAAACTACATGCTTGCTGTGTTTTTGAAATGCTGCATTTGCACCCTGCCGAGTTATTTCCCTCACCTGTTCCTGCAGTTTTGGCCATAGAAGCCAGCAGGACATGGCTCCCTGCAGAACTTCCCACGGTACCCTGGTGTGCAGGTACATGAGCCGTCTGCCTGGTTGCACTTGCCGTGGATGCATTGGCAGTATCGCTCGCACCGCGGGCCCCATAGCCTCTCCCTGCACTGGCAGCGTCCTGTGAACTGGTCGCAGGGTGAATTGTTGCAGTTACACTGGATTGCACAGTTCCTCCCGGTCCAACCAGGATTGCACAGGCATCGCCCTGTCATTGCATCGCAGACAGAGTTGATGCTGCAGTAGCAGTTGTTGTTGCACTGGGGACCCCAGACGCCAGGGTGACATGTGCATTTGCCCGTCTCTTGGTCACACTTGCCCTTTTGGCATAAGCAAGCATTCTCGCAGTTCGGTCCCCAACGATTGTGGTTGCAGGTACACTCGCCGGTCAAGTCGTCGCACTGGCCGTTGGGGTAACAATTACATTTCCCTTTGCAGTCGGGGCCCCAGAACTGGGTCGGGCACTCTGTGGAAATACAGAGCAGTGATCATGAGATGGGAAATATTCTGTGACTTGGCAAATATTCTTAGACTTAAAATGTCTACAGTGGTGTAAGTGGTGCAGCAGTGCTTTGAGCTAAACGCCAGCATGGAAACATACCCACAACGGCGACGATGTTTTGCTGGTGCAATGTTCACTGTGGTCACCATCTTAGTTTAGCATGCTCACTAACACTGCTAATTAACACTAAACACAGCATACAGCTCAGGCTTTCGGGAATGTGGGTAGAGGGCAACTGTTGACCTAATAATAGTCCCCGGAGAAGGAGATTGCCAGTGGTGCTAGGACTGGGCAATATGGTCTCAAAATAATATCTATAATATAATATTTTTAGGCTATGTCGCAATACACAGTATACTGTACATCTTGATATTTTGAAATCTCCTCAAAAGCACTTGGACTGGGTGACAGAATCACATATCACAATATTTTTGACCAAAAACCTTGAGATTGATATTGCAACAATAATGTACAGAAGTCTATTGGTAGGCCTTCTTCCACAACATTTTAACACAGTGAGCTTCTTGATAAATAATCATCGTTAATGTGGATATAATGACTCAGTGGGTAAAGTGGAAAGTGGAAAAAGTAGAACAGTCTTCTTCAAAACCGTTCAAAATCCAACACAATACATAGTCTCATTTCATGACAACCATATAATATCAATATATTACCCAGCCCCTTCAATTTATCCTGAGGGGAATTTTGTGTGTGTGTGTGTAAATTTCATCCCAATTCATCCTGAGTCACACTAGAGGAAAAGTCACAGGATCACCAGAGTCATGAGGGGTGATCATCTGGGCTCCATTAACATCAGTACAAAATTTGAGGTGCAGTCTATCAAATAGTGATTGAGAAACATCAGTCTGGAACAGAAGCAGAGAATTCTGCTTACGTTATAGTTTTAGAAGTTTTAACGAGAGCTAAAAACTTGTATTTACAAGTGAAATCATTTCTATTCATTTGACCTTTAAACACCAATGTCAGGAGGCAAAAGGTAGAAACTGCTGATAGTAAATGTAAAGAAAAAAAAAAAATCCCTTACTGGTGTCACAGCTAGCTCCAAAGTATCCATGACGACAGCGACATTCATTGGGCCTGACACACACCTCATTTTCCTTGCAGGTGAAGTTGCCTTCGCAGAGAGCTTGGGTGAACAAGAACAGGCCACATTATTCAAACTGGCTTGCACACTGAGCTACATGACACATACTGATAAATGTTGGCACACGGTAAGGGTACATACGTGTCGGGCATTCATCCCCTAGCTGCCCCCATCCACTGCAGCATACAAATCCTGATGATCTGGAAAAGATGAGTGTGGAGATTGAAAATGAGAGGGGGACGATGAGGAACCTGGCTAAAATACAGCCAAACAAACACATATCAAAGAGGCAGCATCCACACCCAACTCACGCCTCTTTGATCTCACACTGCTTATTGATGTGGCTGATTCTGCAAACGTATGCAGGGCATTGTACATGACACATATGCCTTGCACATGGTTGTACACTCAAAAGCCCTTAACCCCTGAATCTGTGTAGTTTGTCTTTGAAGGAGGAATGTGAATATTCAGAGACAATATTTTGCAGCCAAGTTTTCGGCCCTGTCAGGAAAGAACGGATGTGTCTCCTCTTCCTCCCACGCCTGTGACCTCTGCGGGGCCCCCTGCAACACGTCAGCTTCCCCTAAAGTGTTTGAAGATGGCAGTTTGCTTTCAGTCAATGAGCAGGGAGCGACGCTGTTTTTTATCCTGCCAAAACAGGCGCGTGGTGGAGATCACACGTTTAACCTCTGTACGCTTTCCAGATTGAAATCTTTAGATTTAAATAAGCTTTTTATCTTTTCATAAACATAATATGGAGCTGGGTTCAACTTTTCTGTGACTGTGCTGCTCGTGATTGGATGGATTCCAATGAACATGCATGCAGTTGACCCCTTTTGATCTTTAAACCGCAGCCAATCCATGTCAGCACTCAAGAAGAGAGATTGCATTCACTGTTGTGTAGATTTAAATTGGTGGTTCGAGGCGTACCTGCGCTGCTGTTTACCTTTGATTATAACATAAAGAATGCACCAGCTACCTCTGGCGAGGATTTCAATAGCTGCTCTTTCGCCAATTCAAAAACCCATTTTTCTGCATCAGCGCTGAAAGCATTGCATTCAAGTCAGAGGAAATAAAAACATAATGGGCACGATGGGAAAAACAAGTGAGCGGTGAGTTCACTGCAATGAATGTTGAATGCTGGAAGGAGGACAAAATGTCAAACTTGTGGAGCAGTGAAGTCCGGTACTATATATATCACACTGAAAACTCCACAAAGCACTAAAATAAGCCGTTTGCTGGCTGAGAATAACAAAAAACTAAGAGACGACAGCACGACTACAACGTTTTAGCTCTTGATTACATTTCATTATATTCAAATGCAGTGTGTATTCTTATCAGAAAATCTATTTTGTTTTGCTCTAATACTTTTATTTTCACTTACTTAGTTTTCATGCTGACGATGAAATTGCAAGAAAAAAGAGACACTTAAACATATGACATGATTTTTTGTTGTTGTTGAAAGTATTCAGCTTTCACAGAATAGTGTGTTAGAGTGGGAGCCCTGGATTACATTTGCTGTTTCTTACCTACCACAATTTTAGTCCAACAAGTTTGGATGCTGCAGTCAGCAATTATGGGCTTGGATGTTTCTTTTGTCTCTTGTACACTAGCAACCAGACATCCACAGGCTCAGCTGTAATCCTATTGGTCACTAACAAATGCTTTTTTGGTACTTTGACCTTTGTTGATATGTTGATTATTCTAAAAACACAATTATTACTATTTTGAAATATCACCCCAAAAAACTGTTAACACAATATCAGTTCAAACATTGTATAAACTTCCCCCAAAGCTTTTAAAGAATGCATATCACCCGCAGTGTGTTATCAAACGGTGCCACGAATGCTGTATAGATCAATGAGAGCGCCCCCTACAGAGCAGTGAGAACACTCCTGCTCCAGATGTACACATCTGTATAGCTGCTTTCTTCAATGGGCTCCGCCTCCTGCTATAGCGGACTGGGAACACGTTATATGTCGAAAAGAAAGTGGTGAAATATGATCGAAAATAAAAGTTGTAATGAGAATTCGTGTTGAAGAGTGAAAGAAGGGTTTAGAAAAATGAGGTCAGTCACTGATCTTACGGTAAACAACGACTTTTTCCACTTTGGTGAGAACCGCTATTCGTGCCTGAGGCCAACGCTGCAAAAAATGTCATTTCTTATCAACAATTGAATGTCTTGTTCTCTGTTTTAAAACCCAATTACCCTTCAAGCAAATAACACTGCTTAAGGAATGAGCTGATACCACTTGTGAGAATGTGAAAGAGGAATGAGGCAAATACAAAGAAGTCACGAGAATAAACTTCCAAACAAATTGATCTGCGACCACTAACTCCTACTTTTCCTCTGCGCTGATGCTTACCCAGGCGCTTTGCATACATTCTTGCCTTTGGGGTTGAGTTCTTGGCTGAAAGTGGCGCAAAAGAAGACACAAACCACCGCAACAACAGCAAAAAAGTTCTTCACTTCCATTGTACAAGCAGCAGCATCCTTCTAGACGCCGTTTTCTCTCCGCATTTCCCTTCTCCAAAAGTGGCGACGGTGGCTTTCTCACTGGATTTTAAACCCTCCGATTGGTTTTACGCACATAATCCAGATGTGTCAGCATAATAAATACCAAATCCTTTGTCCACAAAAAAAGGTGATTTTAAAAACTCTTGCCACCACCTACGCCATCGAGCGAAAAAGTGACCAGCGACAGCAATCCCAAACGAACAGCTGAGAAAAAAGAGGAAAAAAAAGTCATAAAACCAAAACTTGCAAGTCACAGTATTCTTGGTAAACGTAGTTCTCCTGCAGTGCGAAGTTTATTCCATCAGAGCCTCTAAAAGAGGTCATCGTGCAAAGCTGATGGGTCCACACTCATCATGAAAAATAAAAACAACTTCTTTTTTTTCCTTCTCCAACTTAATGTCCCCAACGCGTCTGGAAACGTGGAGACTGGTGATAATCTTGACAAAAAGATTGCGACAAATTAGCTGCCTTTCGCTTGTTCCTCTCTGAGGAGAAGCGCTTAATCCCTAACTTTTGTCCTCTCTTGCGCTCTCAGGAGTGGCAGGAGGGAAATTCCTGATTTGTTACTCTATCTTTGGCATTGTGCGCCATGCGTGCGCCACCACATTTACACAGCCGAGGCCTGTGTGCAACAGGGTCTGTTTTAATGGCCGCGGTTAAAAAAGAAATAGCTCGTGGCCTGATTTGTGAAAAACTAAAATCAACCCAAAATGTTATATGTGGACGATAAGGACGGAACAATATCCTTTTGCTATTATGTGTCATGAAAATGATCATTATTATTCTTAATAGTTGCTTATTTCAAGCATCTCCTACAGTCAAACACAGGTTAAGTTACAGTTTCCTGATTTAAATAGATGTTAAATAAGATTTGTAGAACAGTAACCTACCTAAAATACTAATTTAAGGTGTTTTTTAATTGATGGATGAGGAGTGTGTTGCTTTGTGTGTGGGGGGATGGAGGGGGCAGCAGTGTGATGACTACATGTTAGACAATGGCTCCCCCATCTGTTAACACGAAGTAATTTTGGCATATGGCACCCCCTGCATTGGATTAATGCAAGCACAAGCAAGCAAGGCCTCCTAACCACTGCAGCTGCAGGATGGAGCCAAGAGAAATCTCCTGTTTTTGATTCATTACATCAGATTCATTATAACATCCAGTCCAATGTGTTTCTCTGCTAATGATGTGCCTGGGGTCTCTCAAGACCGCATCTCATTCCAGCCGCTGGCTTCCAACGGATTCAGGTCTGAAATACAGTCATTCATTACCTCCTTCACAAAGTGCTGTGACATGTTTGTAATTTAATTCTGCTGGCATCCATGATCCATATGTCAACAAAACCCTACTGCCAGGATTCAAAACTGAAAACTGCTTTTGACCCCAAATTGTTTGGCAGGTCTTTTATGAATGGCTTAACACTAGACATCTATAATGTATGATAAATAATACTTCCTGTTATGGCTGTAAAAGAAATACAGATTGGGTGTTTAGCAATTCACGTGCATTGTTGTGCAGGACAAATATGTTCCAGGGGTGAGCTGTGAATACTATTTCTCAGATATTATGCAGTCAGAAGATTACTTGTCTGGCCTTCTGGAGCTGAAAGGTAAAGTCCTCAGTTTAATTTGTTCCTGTGGCCACCATGTGAGGGCATATTATGTGGCTGATTAACATGAATATTGTATCAGCCAATCCTGGAGTGGAGAGGTCTTTTGTCAGAGAGGTTTCTGAAATGACTGCGTGGAAACAATCAGTGTGAGAAGTATTCGGTCCTTTAAGTAATAGTAGCATCGCCACTAAGGACAAAAAGTCTATTACAAGTAAAAGAATGAACCTGAAGTAGGTTACCTAATCAGCAAAATGTACTTCACAAGAGCACTCATCATGCATAATGTTCCCTTTCAGGATGAATGCATGTTATTATATTAGCATATTCTGTATGTCTATAGAACATACTGAGTTACTGATGTACAGTGTGGGCATATTGTACAGTGTATATTATGTGCTTTATGCCCTCTCTCATATTGATGTTGTTGTCTTGTTATGTCATTCATGCTGCTATTTTGACCCTGTCTTGGCTAGGTCTCACTTGTAAAGGAGATTTTAGTCTAAATGAGACTTCCTAGTAAAATAAAGATTTTAATCTATCTATCTATCTATCTATCTATCTATCTATCTATCTATCTATCTATCTATCTATCTATCTATCTAATATTTTAAGATGGTAATGTAGTGTGGAGGAAGTTTCAGATCCAGAGCCAGGATTTTACTGTTGTTGTGGGTGAAGGTGACTTTTAACAATTCTGTATAAGACTGCAACTAATGATTGTTTTCATAATGCTGACCATTTTCTCCTTGAATTAATTGCTTATTGAATTAGCAGTATTCCAGCTGTACTCTCCATAGGCTATGTTGCTGTCAGATAAAGGTCGTGGACTAAGATGTTAAGTATTTCAATCTGAGTAGGCTACAAGTAGAAAGTGACAAGAGAAGAAAATAGGGTCAGGTACAGTACATGTACTTCAAATGTGTAATTAAGTACAGTACATAGGTACATTTACTTAGTTACATTTCACCATTGGTAACCTGAATCAAAGTAACTGGTAACTATGGTTTAGCAAATGTACAAGTATTCACTGTACTTTACTGCCACAAATCTGTTCTAACATAAAATAAATGGAAACTGCATACAGCTTACTTCATTTCTTTCCTATCACAATAGCTTCACCTACTTGCTAGCAAAATGTCACCTTTAAAGGTGCAGTACGTAGTTTTGGGGAAGAAATTTTAATCAGAAGAGAAAGATCTTCTTTGACTGATTTTCTTTTTTTTAACGCCTGAACAAACTCAGTAAAGAAACTCTCTCCATTTTCATGTTTATTCATTCATTCATGACAAGGTCAGTTTGTTTATTCATGACTGAATAAACAAACTGACCTTAAAGGTGACACTGGGAAGAAAAGCTGACTTTTGAGTCTCATTACCAACTCGTCAAAAACGGAACCTTTGGGATTGCAGGACGGGTCGGCCGCCATCCCAAAGCATCAATTTTTGACGCGTTGGGAAACCCAGAGCGCCATTATTTGACAAGTTGGGCACCTTTAAAGGACTTTGTTTATATGTGGCGGACCCTGCCAACTTTCTAGCATCCAACAGTGATCTGGGGACCTTTTTTTCCTGAGGACAGCTTGTTTATTCAGTTATAGAATAAATAAATATACCTGAGTTTGTATCATTACCTTATTAATATTGCGAATATTAAAAGTCTGAGTTTGAATTTCTTCTCCAAAACGACACAGTGCCCCTTTAAGCCTTTATAGACACTGGCTGGTGCCAGTCTAGCCAAGCAAAGGGCTGGACGGGTTTGTTTATAAATGAAGCCACGCCAAAAAACAAACTGTGGTCATGTCAAAACTGAACTGCCACTAAAAGTGGGCGTGCACCTGCTGTGGGAAAAGTTTAGGAGTCATTAGCAAATCTCTTACGTCACAGGTTCTCCACCAACCAGGTGAAGCCGGTGTCACCTGCTTCTTCTCTTACAGTATGTGTTTACACTGTAGCGTGCGCAGCCATCAGACAGATGGTTCAACTCCACCGCTCAGCTGGCACCCACCTCCTCAAGGCTGATGTTTCATGCGAAAACCGTGCCAGCCCTGACACGGGCAGGGGCGGACTTTCCCTTTAAACGCTTACTCTCCAGCCGAAGACTCCGGTCAACCGTCACCTCCACCTCCACCTCCGCGACCCAGGCGGAGCCGCAGGACGATGTCAGCAGCCGGGGCGGCGCTGGACATGACTCGGCGCGGTCCGAGTGCGCCGGACAGCCGGGGAGAGGAGGGAGAGACGGCACCACCACCGCCACCGCCGCCGCTAATGAGATCTCCGTAGACTTTGACCAGACACAGGAGGCTTATAAGAGCAAAGACTCATTAGAGCTGCTCAGAAGTTTGGTGGTTTTTAAACTCTGCTCCTATGACTTCCTGGTTGATAAGAATAAGGAGGTAATGAAGTGCTGCATCATCTTAACGTGAAGCTCGGCTATTAACCTTTTTGTTTTTCCGGTGACATGGGTGGACGTCTTTAAAGGGGCACTGTGTAGTTTGGAAAAACTTCAAACTCAGAATTTTATTATTCACAGTATTAATGAGGGAATAATACAAACTCAGATTTTTTTCCCCCATAACTAAATAAACAAGCTGTTCTCAGAGGAAAATAAGGTCCACAGAACATTGATTGAAGCTAGAAAGGTGGCAGGGTCCGCCAAATATAAACAAAGTAAAGCAGTATGAAACTGTGTTGTCCTTTAAGGTCAGTTTGTTTATTCTGTTTATTCGGTCATGAACACAGAGAGAGTTTGTTTATTTAGTTTGTTTGGGCATAACAAAATACCAGTCAATGAAGATCTTTCTTATCTGATTAAGATTTACATAGTGCACCTTTAAATTTGGCATTACTGTTTACTTCTATGTGCCGGTTTCCTCGAGAACAGGCAGGAAAAGGAGTGTCACCACTGAGACAAAAACAGGCGTGAGCAGGTAGGAAAAAGCAGGACACCCCAGAAAACTGCAAGCTTAATAGTTCTTATCACTAAATAAAGCAAGTTTAGATTATTTTTGTCAGTGATTCCCTAGTTGTCAGGTTTACAAAATGTCAGAAAATGGGTAAAAAACGACTCCTGAATTGTGTCGTTTTGTCAACAATGCAAATATTTAGTTTTAGAGTACAGAAACCAGAAAATAATCACATTTAAGAACTTGTTTGCCCTAATAAATTACTTTAACTAATCAGCTTACAAAATAAGTGGCAATTAATGTAATAGTTGACATCTAATTTACCAATTGTTGCAGCTCTACATGCAAAATGAGCGCATTTAAATCGTTCACCCTGTCGTACCACATAAAAATGTCTATTTATTAATACATGTATGGATAATAAGCTATGCACATGCTGCAACTTGAAAGGCCTCATGTATGTGAGTTAACAAAAAAAATCTATGTCAGCTATATTTCAAAATTGAACCTTTCAGCCTAACTGTCTGCGCCTCAGGCCCAATGTGTAAACACCCACCTCTCAAATTACAACCTGTTTTTCCAAGCATGCAAGTGAACGTCTCGGCAACCCGTGTTATCTAACCTCGGCTGGATGTCAGCTAATGTTACAGTTTTGTTCATCTGGTAATGTCAATACACAGAATATAAATGGATTGGCCACAAGACACACTTTCCATTCACAAAATGTCTCGCAGAACATGTTGCAAAGCACAGTGTTACAGTGCTTTAATAGACTTTACTTTCCACGCTTATCACGTCCTTGCGGAATCAATGGAAAACTTGGCAGTGGCTGTAAAACGCGAGAAGCTGCACCCAATGTGAATGATTTTGAGTGTAGCTGCAATGATTCATCCTTTGTCCCTATTTCAGGCTTACATGCCATGTGCTGTTTATAGCTCGGGGGTGAGAACATTATTTGAATTCTTTTGCTTATGAAAGATCAACTTGCTTGTTTTTGTCTTTTTTCCCATAACCTGTCAAGTAAACCTGTTGCCTTCAAAACCTGCCTAGACTGAGACATTATGTTTAATGAACTAGATGAAATGGCATTATTAATCATAAATTACAGGTCTTATTTTATAGATATTATATACCTGTCAAAATACAAAACTGGTTTTAATGCCCTGTGTCTTTCTGCTCAGATAATGGATATAGGTACGAAGCTCCTGGGCCCGAGAACCTTCAACCAGTTCATGAAGATGACATTTTATGGCCAGTTTGTAGCTGGTGAGGACCACATGGCCATCAGGCCGCTGATCCAGAAAAATCAGGCCTTCGGCGTCGGCTCTGTCCTGGATTACAGTGTGGAGGAAGACATCAGCCAGGAGGAGGCTGAGCAGAAAGAGATGGAGTATGCAAGTTGCGGTATTACCAAACATTTCAGTAGATATCACGTACCAAACAGTTAGAATTAGCAGGAATCATTGTGTACAAACATAAATCATTTCAGTTATATTAACATCAACATTGACCTTATAACTTCATAGATTTTATCCTGTTTTGATAATCAAACGTTGAATGATTTCTAGACAGATTACATTTCCTTGGAGAGAAGTTCCTCCTTCGCTTGATGTCAAAAATAGATTTATTTTAGTGTGCCTCACAACCAGGAACTAAACACTCTCTGCAACATGACTTGTTGGCTCGGCCATGGCCCCTTGTTCTGGATTGGCTGGCAGCAGAGAATCTCTCCCGTGTTAGGAATCCCATCACATGAGTAGCACAAGGCAGCGGCTATCTCAGCTGTGAGCTGATGTAAACTGGATGACAGTGAAAGTTTATGCAAGAAGTCTCTCTAGGCAGCAGCAGTAGCTAATGTTACCTAAGTTGTGAGATCTGTGCGTTCACGCGGCATGAGTAATTAGGACATCTCGTCATCCAAAAATAATATTTAGGAATTGCTTCACAGTTAAACCAGTGAATGAAATCACTGAAGTGAATATTATTTGATGCACATTTCATAGTACTGCACTTGTCATATTTACTTAGCATAGTATGATACTCAGCCCCAAAAAGATTGACCTTTTTTTTTATTAATCTCACATAACATCTGGATCTAAGGATTTTAAAGGTCAGATGTAGTGAATAAACAAGGCTGTTCGGCAGTATATTTAAGTGTCTGCCGTTCAAGTCTGTTGACATTGAGTGACAGCTTCACGCCAATGTCAGTGTGTGCTAGACAGAATGTCCTCTATTACTGTTTTATTATGTTATCACATGCTGTAAGATGATAAAGCTCCCATGCAAGCCCTCTGCTGTGACTTTTTCGACCTTACGTGTACATACACAGTTTTTTTTTTTTTTTTTGCACCACATCACTGGTAACAAGATACCACTGCACAGCTTTGATATACTTTGCGATGGGGATGCCTGCTCGGGAACATCAAAAGAGGTATCACACCTCAGCCTAGAAAGCTTTTGTTTGGCGAACATATACCTTCAAACCGTAAAGCAGGAGGACAAGGCACATTAAGCCAGCTTGATCTCAGACAGCAGGGTTTGACAGGCACTCCAGTGATCTGTCAAGATAGCAACAACATCAGTCAGTACCTCGCAACAGAAAGAAGATATAAGGAACAGAGAGCAGAGAGGCAAGTCCTGGCTTGATGTTGAGAGCATGATACTTCCATTGTGCAGCTTCACTTGTGTAGGACATTTAAACTTAGAATATATATACGCTGGATTTCACAGATAGGATTTTAATAATGCAGACTGCAGGTTAATTTTGAAGGCGAGTACTGACAGTTCTGTACGAGTTGCCAAAAACCAATACAAAGTGTGCCAGTAGTCAAATTCTATTAAAATGTCCCATTTCATGCCAAAAGATTACCAAAAAAAAAACAGCGCTTCTAGGACAATTTGAATTTTTGGCAGTGTGACACAGAAAGCATTTGAAACAGAATTTAAATCATGGTGCGGATAAGTTGTGATAGTAGGGTTACTTGCCCCAGCTATTCAGTGCTTTGTTAAATGCTGAGATTGATTTAGGGCTGCACTGAATGATTAATTTAATAACAGATTACTCCATCTATTATTTTTGCTCTCATTGAATTGTTTTGACTAAAATAAATGGCTGCTTTTTTGTTCCAACTGAATTTCCCGTTGATTGAATAATCAATTAATCGACTAACAGTGTGTGCTTTCATATATTTAAATTAAAAATTAACATAAAGAGAACAATACTGAACAATTTGTGTGAGACAAAACAATTTCAGTCAAGTGTAAAAGGGATTCTATTGCAGTCAAATCCATGTTTCTACAAGAAAAGTAATGTACTATTAAAATTAGATCACTCCCTGTTGTTTCCTGGCTCTGAATCCTATTGACGTCCCTGATGTCCAGCATGCTTCGTGTTTAGTCATCTGTTCGGTTACATGAGCTCCCTAGTTGAGGGGGGAGTAGGTCAAGTGTGATTTGACGCTACAACTGCCCCCTCTGGAGGGTCAGCCGGCTGACAGCGGGACAGTTCAGCATATAGGGTCACTAAACACAATGTCAGCTTCTGGCGCGCCATTGCTAAAAGGCCACAATGTTCACAGAAAGAGTGCAACTTCCCAAATTAGATTAAAAAATGCCTGCGACTGTGATGAAACTTTTTATAAATGTTGCCCAAATACAAGGCAAATGAACTTATTTTATCATTTGGTTTTGCTTCTAATTCAGCTCATGTGTCGCCGCTGCAGAGAAAGAGAGCAAAGGTAAGCGGGCTCGTTTTGTTCTCATTTGTGGACACAGTATATGATGTAATTTGAAGTAATAATAGGCATGCAAATTTGTTTTCACCCCCCAGGCGAGGACTACAGAGAGAAAAAATATAAAGCGCACAAACAGTTCGGGGACCGTCGTGGGGGAGTGACTGGAGCCCGCACTTACTTCTACGCCAATGAGGCCAAATGTGATCAGCATATGGAGACTTTCATCAAATGCATCAAGGCATCTGGTAGGTAAACATAAGTAAAACTACAGCACTAATGCAACTTTACACTATGACCCTCTTGGCAAATTATATTAAAGTTGTAATAGCTCTAATACTTTACCATTTTACTAATTTAATCTTTTGTCTTTACATCATTTGATTTATTTCAAACATATGTTCAACCTCTAGGTGGGAGTTCAATGGATGGGTTTTCTGCCGTCAAAATGACTGCTCTAGGACGACCTCAGTTTCTGGTAGACGCTAAGATTGTGATTAAAAGGTCAATGCACCAATTTAGCTGATACTCATGCTGAAGGGGTGTGGTCGACTGATATCATGCCTTTTTTCATTTAAAGCTCCAGTTCTCAGAGGTCCTAGTTAAATGGAGGCGATTTTTCACCTTCTTGGCATCACAGCAGGGCAAAGATGGCATGGAGGCCCTAGAGCAGAGGCTGGAGCTGAAACAAGTGCAGGTGGAGTTTTTGCTCTTCTGTTCTCCCGCTGGTTAACTTTAATTATACTGGTACATGTGTAATCTCCACAGAATGTTACATCCAAAGACATAGATCATCTTGACACTCCTTTTTCAAATGCGAGGGTATTGCTACACTATGTGCCTTAAAGTACTTTAGCTCTTTATGTATGTTTTTATCTAGGAATTCCTGACCAAACTGGGTGTGGAAGGTGACTTCAGTGGCTGGTTTAGTGGAAGGAAAGAGGAATGTTCAGGGTAAGCATGAACACAGATAACCAAAATACACAAGAGATATCTGTAAAGCAATAACTGCTGTGTATTCAAGGCAATTTAGAGGCTACTTTATTCAATGAAAAGTGTCCTGAATGCAAATTTACAAATGATTTGTTTTAAATGATGGGTTATCTGATTTCCCAAAACATCTGCTGCTGAAATGTGTTTGCATTTCAAATTTGGCTGCATAATATATAAAGACAACACAGATGGAATAAGATCAAACCCAGTTTTTAAACCACACTGAGAAAAGTGCGGAACTATTCTATTACAGCTATTTTAATATTAATATTAAAGGGCATAAATGAAAAAAATTGGTCAAGGTGATCAGAATATTTTAGCGTACTGTACAATACTTTTCTACCCTCTGCCTCGACAGAACCATTGATGTGCTCGACTGGAGCAGCCTAATAGATGACAGAACAAAGATATCAGACCTGCTGGTCGTCCCAAATGTGGAGGTCAGTAGCATAAAACACTGAGAGAGAGAGAAATGTTATAAAAAGAATAAATGCAGTTAAAAGAATACAATCTTCAAACATAATTCAAGACCCAAATTAATAATTGAGTTGCTATTTGACAGTTTACAGCAGGCAGAAGATTGTAAATATCAGCAGCACCTGATTTTAAATGACTTTGAATTGGAAGCAGTTCAGTGAAAAGCACTCCAGCTGTCATGTAAGATGTTTCTTCCATCTTACGTGAACACGTTTTGACACTTTTATGATAAATACCGATCAGAAAAAATGAAAGTGAAGCAAAATCTAATGTATCTTAAATTATTATAATAACTGATATCCACACTGTCAAGAAGCCCTTTTGAATATTCAGTGTTTGGGGAAGTTACTTTCAACATTTCTGTCGACCTTGGACTAAAGACAGCTGAAAGGTGGATAAGAAGCACTAATAGGTGTCATGCTGTGCGGTATTTGGTTCATTAGCATCTCACAGTGCACACTCTCTGGGGTTGTTTGCCCAGCTAGGTAAGCTGGAACCTCTGTTGGAGACATTCACTACAGAGGAGGAGGGGCAAATGAAGCGGATGTTACAGCGCATGGACGTCTTAGTCAAGGTAAACGCACACAGAAACTACAAAGACTGATCACAGTACATAAATATACACACATTTGGAAGCAAATTGCATTTTTTGTTGATCTGCAAGGAACAAGCGTGTGTAGCTGAAGCAAATGTGGAACGCTTATTGGTAAAATGGATGTTTATTATGGAAATCATCACTACACTGCTGTGCCATGTTCAGGTGTTAGTCATACCACAGCAGTGTAGTGATAATTTACAGCCAGCTGTGTAAAAGCTTGTTTAGCGACTCTCAATCTACTGTTTTGGGTTTTTGTTATGCTTATACAGAAGGTAGACATACACTCACTAATATGAGTATATGTTTTATAGGCAGTACAAATACACCTTTACCTTTTGTTCAGTCCATTTTTACTTTACCTGGGCCCCACTTCTTTCCCACCTCCATTAGGGAGATATGTTTTAAAGCATCTGGATGAACAAACAGAAGTGGAAACGAACAAACAAACCTTGGTGCTGAAAACATGAGGGAGACTAGGTTGAAGTCCCCATAGGCTGTTACAGCTAAATGTTTTAAAATAACTAATTATTCATTTGGTGCCGTTAACCGTCAGTCATCTGATCTGAGTGAGCCTGAAGGCAGTGGTGCTATAGAGGAGAGAGAGCAGCCCATTGAGCCCAGTTAAACCAGTTTTACTGTTAGTCAGGGTTTTGCAGCTGCGTAAGAAAGAAGACAAGAGGGATAGCATTTTGTTTGGATTTGGCTGGCTGGCTATTCAGCTACAGGGTGTGGCTTTTGTTGAAACACATTTTTCTCTTCATAAAGTCGTTGTCATTTTCCATGAACTGACCCATCACAGCCTGCGTGGGGCAGGGCATTAAAAAAAAGGTTGACACGCTACATGAATGAGTATGATTCGTCTAGATATACAATCCCACCCTGCACGTTTTAACCACAGCATAATAAACACTGTTATCTGATGTTATGCTAAATAAATTAGATCATTTTATGTATTCCAGCATGCCATGGAGAACGGTGTTCGCTTGATGGTGGATGCAGAGCAAACCTACTTCCAGCCAGCTATCAGCAGACTGACATTAGAGATGCAAAGGATCTACAACAGAGAAAAGCCTGTCATCTTCAACACGTACCAATGCTACCTCAAGGTCAGAATCCGCAGCTGGCAGAAAGACCATAGATGTGGCATCAAAAGTGTAAATTATGTATATGCACACAAAGCAAGCAGACACAACAGTCGCAGTATAATTCCCGTGATGGATAATACTCTGTGACAAATCATTTAACACCAGATTTCAATGTGTCAACATTACGATGAGTCAGCTGAAGTGAGGATGAAACAGCAACACGAAGGAGCGGGTAATGTTGGAGGGAATTTTGGTTCCTTATTTAATTTTTCTTTAAATACACCATTTCAAATGAGATGCTGTTTAAGTCATTTATGAGATTAACATCCTTTTTTTCAACCTTATTATGATTATTATCAAAACAACATAGTCTCACCATATTAAAACATGCAGTGTTGTGAAATAAGAATATCACTTATTACCTGTCGGACAAAATAAAACTCTGCTCCTTATTTTGAGTTCCACTTTGTCACAGTTAGTTGCCGTGTGTAATCATAAACAACTGCTTTGCTGTTGGCATTAATATTAACATGATTCTTGAGCAAATGTCCTATATTCACTGTTTGTGGAAGTGATACAGAGATGTACCAACTTACTGTCTGCACTAGTTCTAATTGGCAGGCAATCACGGTGTCTGGTTGGTTACGAGTGTATTCAAGCGAACTAAAACTAACCTAAAAAATAAAACTAGGTGTGAAAGAGTTTTAGTTCATTTACATAAAATAAAAGCGAGACTCCAGAAAAACAAACAAACAAACAAACAAACAAAAAATGCAGGAAACACCGGAAATGTTTTAGCATTTTTCAGTTTGGTCAAACTTGTCAACACAACAAGCATGAGAAGGCATTCGTGCATATGTTTATGGGACTGGGATGTCGACATGACTGAGTCATTTGCCAGGTGTTGTGTTTGTTAATATTGCAATAAATATTGTAAAATCTAATCTGAATATCTTAATTTCCCAGCCCCCAAGTAAAACTTAGCATTTTTAAACAATAAAAACTAAACTGAAACAAGAAAACCCACACTGGAAGCTAAATGAAAATAAACTGGGGGTAGGTAGGTAAATGGGTAATAATATTGAAAATGACTGCAAGTATTTCAATAAATCATTGCTATAGACAGAATCATCAATCATTTTTTTTTTTTTTGTCTCTGCAGGAGGCCTATGACAATGTAACCATGGACGTAGAATTGTCTCGACGTGAGGGTTGGCATTTTGCTGCCAAGCTCGTACGAGGGGCCTACATGTATCAGGAGCGGGAGAGGGCTGAAGAGATTGGTTATGAGGACCCTATTAACCCTGATTATGAGTCTACTAACAGAATGTACCACAGGTAAGAGGCTCGTTTCTTTGTTTAACTGGCGAAATCTGAACTAAGTTTAATCCTTGTAGCCAAATATATGTATAAGTTTCGTCTGAATCTGTTTGCTAATACCATAGCCTTTTACTATGAGAGTTTAAAGTTAAATGTCACACACTTTATTAACTTCCGCCACTCCATTTTTCCCGTGTGGTTCACAGATTGAAGCTTGCCACCTTCTAGGCACAAATGCGCTGCAATGGACAGCACAGGGGTTATATTTTTTAGCAAGGTGGTCCCTCAGTTGGAATTACTGGGTTCAACATCTCGTGTCAGCAAGCTTTCACCCTGTTGACTTGTGCAAGTTGCAGAAGCTCCAGGGGTGGTGTGTTGTAACTAATTACATGCATTCCTAGTTTAAGGCGAGATAAAAAAAAAATCCCCCCATGGAGATCAATATGTTTTGCAAAAAAAAAAGAGGAAAGGCCACCCTCAAGCCTTCAGTTAGAGTTTGAGGTAAACATCAACATAGGACAGATACAAAGTTTGGCTGATGGGCTACAGCACAGCGTGAGGTAGGGTTTAAGAATATGCAGATGGCGGTAAAATGCATGCATATTAACGCAGCTGCACTAGCAGGGAAGAAGAAAGCAGGATGGATTAGTTTGGATTTCAGTGTTTAGGGTCATTTTTACTGTTTAGTTGTGTAAAGATAGTCCTGCGCCACGTTATAAATCTTACACGCTAATGGGGAAGATTTGTTTGGGTGAGTTATAAAACACCGTAAGCCACAATATGCATTCAGTAAATGATATTTTAATATTTTATGGTGAATAGTTTAGTAGAAAACCGTTGTGGTAATTCCCACTACACAGTTTTGTCAAGACAACAACACTGTTAAATGACTTCCTCGTGTGTGTTTGTGTATTCGTCTCAGATGTCTGGACTACGTGCTGGATGAGATTGCGCTCAACGGAAATGCCAACGTGATGGTGGCTTCCCATAATGAGGACACGGTGAAACACACCTTGAGGAGGTACGGTTTCAACTCCAAACACGCCGCTGAACACCCACACATTTTTGTACACAGCCTTGCATCCGTATAAACCAAGTTATTAATTATTCAAGTCTCTCTCTCGTTCTCCTAACCAGAATGAATGAGCTGGGTCTCGTACCGACAGACAACAAGGTGTACTTTGGTCAGCTGCTGGGAATGTGTGACCAGATCAGCTTCCCATTGGGTGAGAAAAGCACACACAAACAAACTCTACAGCAGCTCAATGATGAGGCACCTCGCAGGATGATTTGACAAGTTCACCCTCTGCGCGATTTTATCCGCCGTCCTCCCCAGTAACTCTCACCTGAGTCTCAGCCGAGCATATATACCCCACTGACTGCTACGACTGAATGAAGCGCACATGCAGAAGTCAGTCTGCAGCCTCATAACGTGACATATGAACTGAGATACCTCGGTATTGACAAGCTGTCTTAACAAAGAGCCGCTGCTGGCTCCCACCACTTTGTTTGTCAGTCAAAGGCAGACAGAGCGGCGGCAGGCGGTTGTCTATCACCGTGAGGCTCAAGTTGAAACCTTGACCGGTATTGATGTAAACAGACACACATGTGTTTCTTTGCTGTTTTCTCGGGGGGGTAGAGCAGTCAGTGCTGGGTATTTGAAACAATACAGAAGTTGTTATATTGAGATCTTTATTATTCGACCTAAAAAAGTTGCCATATCCAGTTTTTTTTTATTTTGTTTTCAGATATACAGCTCAGCTACAGCTCCGGACTTCGTTTTTTTAATCATATCATTATTTTATGTTTTGCTAGCAATTGTAGATTAGTTAAAAGGGACATTTATTTCAGTGGACTCGAAGAGTGAGCCCAGGCAAAACAGTCACAGTGTGTGAGCCTGACTGGCAGACAGTAGCAGCTCTTCTAATTCAAATGCTGCAAACTGAGGGTGTCTGTGCAAATGCTATAAACCTGCCTGATTAGAAGGATTTGTGGAAATCACCGAGTGAAGGAAGCCTGTTGACATGACGTCCAGTTGTGATGTGCTCTCTGGTGTTTGTCTAGAATAAAGAAATGTTGTTGTCCTGAAATTGTAAGAACTGAAATGGGAGCTAGTCGATCATAAGACAAATATTCTAATTCATCTCCATTTAGCATCTTCATCCATATCATGCCACCTTTCTCTGTTGTTTTCTCCCATCCCGTCCACTCCAACCCCAGGCCAGGCAGGCTTCCCCGTCTATAAGTACGTCCCCTATGGGCCGGTGAATGAGGTGATGCCCTACCTGTCTCGGAGAGCCCAGGAGAACCGAGGCTTCATGAGGGGAGCCCAGAAGGAGAGGGAGCTGCTGTGGCAGGAGCTGAAACGCAGACTTGCCTCTGGGGAGCTTCTCTACAGACCAGCGTACTGAAAACACAGAAGAAGAGACAAAGACGAGAGTGTGTCAACGTGTTGAAATTTTTTTTTTTCATCTTCCCTGGTTGACGGCTGCTGCTGCGGCTGTCTGTTCTGTCTCTCCCTGGATGTAGATCTCCTGTTCCAGCCTGTCCTGGAGATTTCTTTTTGCTGATGGACTTTTTCGGGGTGTCACTCTCTTTTTCTGTTGTTTTTCTCCGTTCTGTCCTCCCCCATCCTTTCTTCCACGCACTGTTCATGTACTCTCTATTACTTTCCTTTATCCACCTCTGCATCCATAAGCATCCCTCATGTTGTCTTCCCCGTTGTCTATAGAGCTCTGGTATCCATCAAGTGGGCATCTTTACTGCTCCAAAAGGACTCCCTAAAATGTCAACGAGACCAGGGCGGG
Organism: Pagrus major; assembly: GCF_040436345.1. NCBI lineage: Eukaryota > Metazoa > Chordata > Actinopteri > Spariformes > Sparidae > Pagrus > Pagrus major. Next base: position 20,507,590 of record NC_133219.1, read on the forward strand.
CGTCTCTTTTTATCACCCTATTTATCTTGGAGAGGGGACAACAATAATAAAAATAACAGGCTTGATTTAAATGGTAGTAAAGGAAACATCAATATATTCGCCTCCTACGGTATATTGTGTGTTTTTGACTCTTGGATAGCCGCACAGCCCCCACACGGAGGCCTCTCTGTACTGTATATTTGTGTGCTGTGTTTGAGGTTGTACTGCCGGTTTGAAAATGATACCCGTTTATGAATCAATGAGAAAAGTATGAACAGTTTGTCACGGCACATCCCTCTTCTACTAAGAGTGCGGTGCTTTTGTTATTGTAGTTACCGGAGGAGGCTATATTCTCGGTCACTGAGGTGTTGCGAGAGAGCGCACTGCATTCAGAATTCAGTGAGTGAATCTCCTTTGTAATGCAGACGCCTGCAAGTCTGGCAAGGTTGTTTTTTTTTTTTTTTTATAGCACAAGATAATATGCAAGGGAATAAAAATTTTGATGGGTTTGGTCCTAATGTTTTAGGATGGATTTACACTGTGCAATTTCTGTCTTTGACGATGTAAGTATGTCTGACGCAGGTGATTCCATTCGTTGGCTTTACAGTACGTGCCTCACTCTGTGAACCTGTGAAACTGCCCAATAATAAATAAATATGCATTGTACGAATAGCTTCACAATTTTTGTGAAAAGGAGAACTGAATGTTATCGACTGCATTATTGCAGCTGTGAGCTATTTTGTACAGCTCGGGCTGTTTTGGGTTTCAATTCTGCGACATCTTCCGCTCGCTTATTGATACGCAATTAGTATTTGAGTCAGAGGGTAACCAAGCTTCATGATAATTACGGCCTTGTCATTTTATGAGAGCAGTCAGCGCTCTGTAGACCATCATTTAATTACCCATGATGCTACGCTCAATACAGATCACAGAAATTGGATGCATTAATCATTACTCAGAAGAAACTTTAGTGGCTGTTAAGTTTTACTGAGGCAAAGCGCCACAGAGCTGTCACTGCTGCTGTATTCTATCGGTTTAATTAAGAATCAAGTCTACTTTTGATGTAAGATGCGCCTCTGGGTATACATTTGCCAACAAATCCCTTCTCGCAGGACACTCAAGCGTTCCTGGTTAGCTTCAGTAGCGCAGACTATTTAGAGGACACATTAGAGTGTGAAAAATTCTACACAAGTCCAGAGTCAGTCAAAGCCAGCATGGGCTCAGCATATTCTTCGGCACTGGGACTTATCAACACTTCTCCCTACATTAAAGCACACAGGCATGTAATGGAGTCAGCCAGGGCTAATTTACTTTACGTAATGAATGTTGACTTTGTATTATGCAAGACGTGAAGGATGGCATACTTAACTGATTTCTTTGGGCTCCTCAGCCATCGGTTCCACACGGTCTGGCATCTCGGATTGCTTGTTAGACTGTGCCCTTAGCTTTGTGGTTTCAGTGGGACCACACAGCGCTCCTGTGGTGTGACAGGCCCTGATTTGAAAACACACTGCGCATTGTTTTTCTGGTTTGGGAATTTAGTTTCCCCATAGCACAATGCTTGGATTGGCTCGCTGTGCATTCCAGCAGGCAATTTCTAATCAGCGCTTGCGTGCCAATAGATGAGCTGACAGTAAGGAGTACGATGGCTTTGAGCCGCCCAGGAGTATTGTGCGTTTTTTATCTTTTGACAGCAAACTGAGAGATTACTGGCTCAAAGCGCACAAAATAGAAAAACAGGGCCCATGCACATTTAGCTCAATAGCTGTAATCAAACCCTCAATAATGAGATGATGCTTAAACTTTATTTCACTCTGGGGGGCTGTGAATGATGTGAGAAATCATTGTGCAAAATACAGTGGAAGGACTGAGTCATAACAAAACATCTTGGGGAAGTAGAAAGGGAGTTATCGTTCGTCACGTTCAGTATGTTGCCCCACCTAAACGTTTTTCTCAGCGATTTGATTTTCTCACCTCTTAAACATTTACTTTGGAAGCACAGATAAGTAGCAATGGTAGCAGTACTCACAAAAAAAAAACAGGAGAACTTGAACAATAGAGATAAACTGTATTTCCTGACATTGCAACACAATCGCACCATCATTTCTACATGGCCAGTCAGAATGACAAGCACGGTATAATTCAGTATCCTATTGGCATCAGTGAAATTCAGCAAGACAGTATTTTAACACAACACAGTATTTTAACACATCTAAAGCTAACTTGGCTCATATGTCTAACAAGGAAGAAAGTTGTTAACTTTCTACAATTAACTGACATGTGACTTATAATAATAATAATAATTTGCGACACTCTCCAAAGTAATTACCAATAAACAAACCGGAAAGAAAGAAGTGCGAATTCATTCAGGAAGTACTATTCTATAGTCTACATAGAGTTAGGTGTAGTTCGACATTTGTGGAAACGGTCTTATTTGCTTTCTTGGTAAGAGTTAGATGAGAAATTGATTGCTACAGCGGGAGCCAGTTAGCTCAGTGGTTCCCAAAGTGGTGGCGTGACGAAGCAAAATGGATGAGGCATGGTGCTGCGCTGATAGCAAAGCATGGACAAGTTTGTGACAGGACTCCCGGATAAAGCTGATGATGAATCTGCACCAAACATGACGACTACCGAGACGAAGACAAGAAAATATATCACGCCCTCCGCTTAGCCAACAAATGGTGAGTTATGAAGAGGGACCATAGTGTGTTGTGGGTCACAAAATATTAGCTTCCGGCAGTAAGTTAAAATGCGACTTGGAGACTACACACAAAATACTCGGGCTTTTGTTTTTTCCTAGTGAAGTGTCATTTTTATGAAAGGAATAAATGCTATTACACAGTAAAACTTGAGAAGATGCATGCTGCACTTGTAAGGAGACTTTTCCTTTTTTATTTTTTTGTTATCTACAAAATGATGTCCCTGCAGAAAAAGTTTGGGAACCACTGTGTTAGCTTAACAAGACTCCAGGAAGTCCTTGTGCCTAGCAAAGAAACAGTCCAGCACATCGCTCCTGGTAAGATAAAAAAACACAAATAAAATAATGATTTAAAAAAACCTGTTGAATTGTGTACTTCAGAGATACTTCAGATTTTGTTACATACTGTAAGAGTAAAACTATCTGTTTCCCGTTTCCAGTCTTTGCGCTATGCTATTTGTTCATGTAGACTAGTTTACCTTCACTGTCGAGGGGGTTTTATCTGAAATAGCCACTGTAGCCCGAAGCTGAAGATGCTGCGACTGTTTTGCACATGAAGAATGTGACCTCTGACCACTGATAGCTCTCTGATAACAGTGTTTCAGGCTGTAAAACTTGTTCGAGCAGTTGATGTGTGTAGATTGTCTCGCATAACAAAATGAATCAATATCAGGAGCTTGTGATCCAGAATTACTACAAGCGGCTATAAAAAATGGATGCATCGATGGATAGACGAATCATGAGCCTGTGCAAAACAGCTTTGAGGAAGAGCTCATTTCCAGTCTGGCATACATTTAAAACATCACGGCGGACAACTCTGGTTTTCAGCAGAGTTTTATATGACCGTGAATGTCTCCAGCTGCGTTTCTAGGCCTACTGCCCATAAACATAATGTGAAACTACTGCTTCACCACCTGTCCTCTATAGCAATGTTCATGTTCACCATTGTACGAAGCAACCAAACGCCGGCCTTGTCTGGGTAAATCAACACTTGTTAGTCCAGGTTAACAACATAGTAGATCCACAGAATTAGCCCTGCCAAAACTTGCATTTTGTCTGCACTTCCCCTTTTGTCTCTGTTCAGTGGCATTTTCCCATTACTTTGCCTTTCATTTTGATCAGCAATGAAGGGAATCTGTGTTATTCATCACCGCTACTTAGTGAGAAATGTGATGAATCATTGAGCTAAGTTGACCTCTGAGCCTGGAGCCAGTCCTGCGCTGAAGGAATCCCCCTGGTTGCAGTAAGCTCTGATGTGAACCAGCGAGTAAACAAATGAGTCGTAAACACAACAGATGGGACAGACGATGACGAATCTCATCGGGCTGAATGGAGTGGCAGGACGCCGTAGCACAAATGATCAAAAGCTGAGGGAGAGCAGTGGAGGGGGATGGAAAGTTTGTGTTTTCTGTCCCGCGCGCTGTCAAGTGCGCGTGACGGAAAACACTTTTATTTCACACACCAAAGCGCCACATCGTGCCGCCTCCGTCGGTGTCATCACGGTGCTATCAAACACAAATCACCGAAATCATCTGCCAAATCTCCTGAGTGGATGTGTGTGGCAGAGCGTTGTCACTTATCACAGGTTTTGTGACAGGGAGGGCTGGGAAAAAAAATGCAAATAACATATCACACGCCTCACACATCCCTGAAATTAATTTTTAGGTTGTCTTTTTTTTTTTTTCTTCCAGTCTGTCATCACTGACTGGTTTGTGCTTTTAGTAATCTCATTTGGAGGCGGGAAAAGCTGTCCAGAAAGAATAAAAATAAAACAATGGCCATGACAGCGGCCTCTCAGTCCTCTCCCTCAAAGTCAGAAGTAAAGGTGGGTGACAAAAAATGAATCTTGTCTCGATTTCTTCTGCTGTTTCCCCCCTAACGCCTCAACCTTTTGTTCCGTGCCAATGAATAGCGCCCATGTATTATAGATCATTAAACCGCTTTCATCTTCTCTCTTTGAGATGCACGCCGTTTTCCCTTTGAAAGCGATAAGCACAGTGCAGCATGAATGAGCCACGGCTGGATAAAAAAAAAAAAGACTGCAGGTTTCTGTGTACGCGTGAGCGTGCATGTGAGGAGGTGGGCTGTTGAAGAGGAAACTACTTAGGGAATGGCACCAGCGTGGAAAATGAGCGGAGAAAGCGATCTGTCACAGCCGTTGGCCGAGCAACCTTGTTCCAAACCTTACCCTGAAGGCCTAGATTTGTCACCTTTGCCCCCACACAAACACAAACACAAACACTCACACACAAACATACAGAAAACATGTAAGTGTGGGGGTACACATGCGTACAAAGTCACACCTGTACCCACACACTCCCCCCCCCACATCACTTTTCATATATATCAGTCTTGGGTGAACGATGATTTGGAGTGGCTCAATGTTTTGATCATTAGTTTGGACTCATGGAGTGCGGCAGCGGTGAAAAATGAGACTGCTATCTCATGGCCACCTGTTCTTTTAATAAGAAAAAGGAACAATTTCCCATCACAGGATGGATTGGCTACCTGATGCCTGGGGAAGAAAACCATGTTGGTGTGCGTGCACGTGTGCATGCGCTCGGTTGACTGTTTATTTGTGCCTCCATGCGTATACATTTGAATTCAATTGTGCCTATATGTGTCTGTGGATATATTGTATACACAATAGAGAGCTAGGATAAGGGTAACACATAAATCTTCTCGGGGTAAAGATCACACAGTAGATATGTGTGAATATATCAGAGAGTGCAAGCTGCTATTTATTAGCCACCTTTCATGCAGGAGTCGGAGCTGAGAAGACATTTTTAGCCTTGGTGAGAAATGTGTGAATTATAATTAAGTTGGAACATTATGTTATTAACTTAATTTGATTATCAGGTACCTTCAGACATTTAGCAATAACACTGTGGATGTTGTCTGTCACATTTTAAGATTGAGAACGCTGCAGAAATTGAGCGAATTACCGATTTATTTATATTTGAATGCGAATCACAACTTTATGTAGCTATCTCCTGATCAAAATTCAATAACTTGACCGAAAACAACCCGACAACCTCTTTCCCGAAGCCTAACCAAGTGCTTTCATGGATAAACCTGTTGTTTACTTTGGCCACAACATTTCCCTGATTTTAACCACCATTAACTGCGGCACACAGATCGTGAGCGCTGCAGGGATGATGTTGTCGGCCAAAACAGAAGCTAGCGTCAACATGTTTCCATCGATGAAACGCCAGCAGGATTATTTCGCCTGGATTTTGGATTATTGCAGAAAATAAGATGTGTGGCAAGCAAAAGTTATGATACTAACACATTTTGTTCTGCAAAATAATGAACACAACTTTTGTGATTTTTGAAGCGTAAATGCCAGAAGTAAAGCCAGAAGTGAAATGCTAATGTTAGACTATAGATAAACTGCACTACGGTCACATGTACCAACACTAAGATTCCTGCTACACTATATTACACACACACTGTAGTGCCTTTTTGGTCATTATGACTTTTAATCTCTCAGATAACCTCTGTAGTCTCATTTAGCCACTTTGTAGCAACCGCCTTTTTTAAAAATTATTAATTGTCTTAACTTAAATCAGATGTCAAGTACAGAGAGAGCAGGTTAGAAACGCTCATATGAATTGTCATGTTGTCATTAACTATGTGAATTTGTATGATCCTTTTGTTCAATATCCTGACACTGTTCATACACACATAAACACCTACACACTGCTATGTAGCGCGTGGGTGATCATTTGTCTGTTTGATTATGGCTACATGTGTGCCTGTGGCTTTCTATACAGGTCCTTGCATTTGTGTTATTGGAGATGTGCGTGTGTGCCTATAGAAAGCAGCGTGCTACCAGGCGAACGCGGCATGATGCTCCTTGGTTTGGGGATCCAATTGTCATGCCAGAACAGTAGGAGGAAATTTCACCCGACCAGTGATGCTGAGATGAAAGCAGAGAGAGAAGAGCAGCCAAACTGGTTTTGTTGCTGCTCTGCGGTGAGCAGACAAACAGCGATCGACCAGATTGATGTTGAGATTTGTTGGAGGCGCTTTTGTGAAAAGCTGCTGCTTTTCACAAAAGCTGACCCACTTCCAAAATGTACATATCCTTATTTTTATTGTTCTCAAAGGGTTTGTTCACCCATATCACAAAGACATCATATTCAGATATCAGTATAGCTGGCCATGAACATATTTGTGGACTTATTTGTCCAGATTTTGAGATATGTATGCTGTGATTTCTTCCTCCAGCTTGATAAAATGAAGGTGAATATAATTTCATTTTTCCTTTTCAAAGCATGGAAACGGCAGCAGAATTTTCAGGCAGATATCTCAAAACCTGAAAGAAATCTGGATGGCTAGATGCCGCTAGAGGAAAGTAAATAAAAAAATATCAACTCATCCTCATACATAACCAATTGACATAGCTTACGGTAAATGACAATTGGAGAGTACCTACAACAGGTGGACCAGATGTTAAGCGTACCAGACGGATCTTCATCGTCACGTGGTCGTCACATCGTCATTACGTACATGACCCAAATTATGTTACATAAGTGAGGTAAGTATGTTTTATAAGATAGAGTAAGTCATTGTTGACTTTTGGTTTCAGACAGGACTCAAACAGCGGTCTCCTGGGTGGAAGCCTATATGCGTTTGCGGTTGACAGCTTTTTTATTTACTTGTTATTCAGTCATTGCTTAAATACAACTGCAATTATGTTTCATCGTTCACTTTTTTTTTTGCCTTTATAGGGAGAGTGAGTGTTCAGCTGGTGGTGATCTGAAACCTGATCGTTAAATGCCACTCAATCCTACACACTGGACCTTAAAGTGATACAACACATTATTTTATAATGACAACATGATGACCATGTAATCCACTGTACGATACAATTGCTCTAACAGTTGTTTCCCCACATTTTCTTACATTTTTCCACTCTACATTCTTTACTGGGCAGACTTGTTCAACAAAATAGCTTAAAAAGGGATAGCTTAGTAAAAATACAATTGGACAGAGTTCTTTTCAGAACACGATGAACAAATGAATTGATTAAATGGCTGTCTTGAATGAATGGGACTAATTTGACACAGGACACTCAATCACAAGTCCATTTTCCCATTGTGAACAGATTAAAGGATGAGGAAACACGCTATGGTAGAAGATGGATTCGATACATTAAACAGAGTTGAAAAGGAGAGCAGTTGGAGGTGAGTTGACAGCCACGAAACAGAATTATCTAATTTGATTCTTCTCCAACAGGATATGAATAATTGCTTGTTTTATTCCGGGACGATGATGACTCAGAGAGCACCTCCCTATTCTTACACAACCTAAGCTCGAACGTGAGGCGGCAGCCTATAAGAGCACTGGATTTTCTGGAGAAGAGAGCCAAGTCTGGCAAATCTTCATTGATTCCTCCCTCTCCCTTGTGCTTGTGTAGGCTCCGACTCTGAGAGCTATACAGAAAGAGGGCGTGTGAAGGGAGAGGGGGGTAAGAAAATGGACATCTCATCCGTTCTCCTTCACCGTTTCTGGACACCCACATCTTCATTGAAGCCGCCATCATGATGCCTATATGAGGAAACTGAACCCACACGTTTTTGCCTCGCCAAATGCTCAGCACAGGAGAGCCTCTGGATGCAAGCCCACGTTAGGGGGGGAGAAAAACATGTTATTTTGGTGGCAAACACCAGGGGGCAGTAGTAGTCTTCAAGGCCCTTCCATGAACCTCGACCCAGCTGTGTGTAAGAAAGAGATCCTCAGCAGCATCTTCTCCTCCACAATCCTCAGTCCTAAAAAGCCCTTTAAAAGGCTGTATGAAAATCGTGCTTTCAAACTGACCTATTTTGGGAGATTGGTTGCTTTGCTTCTCTGAATTTTCCACCCCCCCCCCAATCCACCCCTCCTATATTCTCTCTTATCGTGATGAGGATTTTGAGAAGACAGAAGAAATATTGGCAAGTTGCTGGGACAGATTTAAAGACGTGGAGGCACTGGCAATGGTTTGCGTCCGTCGGCGCTAAAAATAGAGCCATAATGCTCGATATGTCTTTTATTTTCCATGAATTACCTAAAGAACATATGGCAGCTGTGCACCCACACACAGCCAGCGAGAAACACTTATTTTCTCTTTCTTCTTTTTCCCTGTCTTCTCTGCCATTTCATAAAGCTTCTTGGAAGACCAAACATGCCACCGTCGCTGGGTGAGAGCACTCCATTTCCACAGACATGCACCGTAGTAAACACAGTAATCCCCTCCTCCATGTTTTAAGGATTAATATCATCTTTATTCATAAGCATAGCAGGAAGACTGCTGTCGTGCTTCTGAGGACACACACACACACGCACACACACACACACAGACTGGCATGGGCGAATTACCATTAAGTGTCATGCGGGCCGGCTCAAGCACACGTGTCCTGGTCTTCTTTCCGTGATGACATGATCTGTGGGTGGCAGATTGATTTGGTCCAGCGCGAGAGAGAGAGAAAGAGAGAAACAATCAGATCAAAGAGGAAGAGGAAGTAAGAGGGAGAATAAGTGAGGGGAGGGGAGAGAGGGAGAGAGAGAGAGCTCTTCCACTTTGACTTGATGGATTTAACTCTCATTCAAAGGGACAGACTTATGACACATGGGAGAGAGATTCGCTTTTCCTCCCTTTTATCTACGGAAGTACTACAGTGTCTCTTCTCCACGCACAACGCACACACACACACACAGGGTTGTAAAAACACCCTTTCACTCTGCTCTCCTCTCGCTCTTCACACACAACACACACACACACACACACACACACACACACACACACACACACACACACACACACACACACACACACACACACACACACACGCACTCATCTCTCCTCTCTCCCCCCACTCTCCCTCTGTCTCCCCTTCTTTTTCTTTCAGAGATGGCTCCAGCTAACAAGCCCGGGGCTCGGGGGTTGCATTAGCGAGGTCCTCGGTCCGCACACCCCATCACCGAGCTGGAGGAAGGGTTTCAGAGCCCCGCTATCTGTCTGATTGCCTGTGCGATAAAAGAATAAAGCTGTTAGGAGAGGAAGAGGAGGAGGTGGAGTAGGGGTATCATCATAACAGCCTTTTGGGGGGGCCCACAAGTTTGGCTCCTGGGGGCAGGATTGTGCTCCTCTGATTTCCCTGCATGCTCTGTGCCCAGACTGATAAGACACAGGGAAAGCGCGGGGGGGCTCCTCGATATGTGTGTGTGTGTGAGGTGTTGTGGTGGCATTTTGTTCCATGTGTGTGCTAGTTGGTGTGTTTGTGCGTGGTCCCAGGCGAGGATTACCTTGGCACTCATTATCACTCATGGTGAAGATCATCATTGTAGCCTCTCCAGCCCCGCACGGCTCCTCCACCTCCCTCCAGTAACTCAATCCTAATACCCACAATGCTCTGAGACACACTGTAGGCTGCAGAGAGCAGCAAAGGGCACATACTGTACATAAAATGAGGCTGACTAGCAGGGATGCTTCGCTTAAGATGACACAAAAATATTAACTGTGAAACATGTTCAGCATAGAAAACACGAGTCTCGAAAGCAGGCGGACGTATGCTGCTGTTGTTTCATCTGAGTGAAAGCTGCTTACAAGCTGCTCCAGCGGTTTACAAATCTGTCTCTGGAAAACAATTTCACTTTCACAGACCTCCCTCACACCCATTGTTCTCAGTCTTCTGTTTCCCATGTGAGCAATAGAGCCAGCTCACCCCGTGATCTCTCACCTCGTGCATCGAATGCATTGTTACCCGACTGTTGCTTTGTGATGTAAATGCTGTGCTGGATCGACTGCACATATATATTAATAACGGTAATGTGAATTCAGCTTTATTATTGTCAAGCATTTCTGGCAGTGAAACCTCTGCAACAGTGATTCAGAGGTTTACAGGCGGAAAGTCGGATGAAGATGTTTTGTGTGAAGAACTTCACTTTGCTGTAGCACAAATGCATTGAAGCATGAACTCAGTGTTGGTGAGGCTACAGTGCACATATCATCTTCCAATTTTATCTATGACTAATGCCAGTGTCGTGATCTGCTTCCTATTTTTATTTCCACCACACCATTACCGAGTTCTTAGGCTCAGTTTTGTTAAAAAAAAAAAAAACAACCTCCCTACTGTTCAGTTTGAGACTGGAAAGTTTCACATCGGAAGCACTGAAGAGGAAAAATGCTATGAAATCATGAAATATGCCACACAGTGGCAGAGCATGACTTTTGTCACGCCGACAAAGTGAACCTTTTTTCCCCCATCGTTTTTTCTCTATTTGTCAAAAAGTAATCTTGAAAAGCTGAAAGCTGTCATCTAGTTCTCGTTGCAAGTTGAAATATAGTCTTTAAGAGTACAACTATATTATTATTCATGAGTGACATCCAATCACATCTCACCTACATTTTAGTGTTGACTGAGGAAAAGTGGCGGGTTATGATTGAATTACTTCATCTCAAACTGCTGAAGTTCGGATTATTGCTGCAAGCCCGGAGAATAAGACCCAGATCCAAGACAGAGAAATACTACCACTGCTTTTCATGTGCTTTCAACATAGTTTAATGAGATCTCGAGTTGTTAAACATACTGTTTTTACAGCCGGGCCCATAGCCGATGGGACTTTTAGACCTCCTTGTGCTGTAATGCACCGAATCTGATGGATGAACTTCAATCACTCATTCAATAACAGCAGCACAGAAACACACGCTCCAGGGGATACGTTCTTGGAGCTAATCCTGCTCTCCTTTTAAATGTGGAAAAACAAAAAGAAAAAAAGAAGCCTTATTGGGTCTTTAAATGCTGATTTGCTGTGTTGTGTGGCACATAAGAATTGAAAAGAACCCAAAGGGCATGAAGAACGCGGCAACAGTGGTTATTATCTCAGTTCATTTGACAATGACATATAGAGACAATCCTAAAAGGAATGTGTTTAAGCACTTTTCTGGCTGGCCCCCCCCTTTTTTTGTACTTCTCCTTGACAAAGAACCTGTGCTTGAAATCTCTCCCGATGCTGGTGCAGCTCCAGTGCAAAGGAGCGATGAGGTGTGGCCGAAGTGCACGAGAGACTATTTCTAAATGTAAACAGAGGCATTCGCGACCATCCAGTCGCATCTGTCTCTGTCTGCCAAGCTGCCTCGCTGTCTTTTTTCAAAAATATTTACCGACACGCACGCTCTCACATAAATTCATCTCCTTTTTCTATCCCATCATCCCAATTCACGCTACCTTTCAGTTGTTTAATCACTGCAGAGGATTGTGGGAAACAGAGCTGATAGAGGAGGGGGAAATAATAGATAGTGAGAGAGAAGATATTGGCTAGGCAGTAGAGTCGACGCAGATTCCAGTCTCAGCAGTCCCAACCTGAGCCGACCTTGAGGTGGTATTAGAGATATAGAAAGCTGTCTGCATGTCTGGCTCAGCAAGCCACCCCCCCCCCCCCCCCCCGCCCTCTCCCTTTCAAACACACATCCTCACACACTTCCTCTCACCTGCTTGCTTTTTCAATTTCACTCTCTTAACTCGGTCGCACATAAAAGCATACAGTGTTTTCTCTAATCCGTCCACCTCTTATGCCGCCGTCTCTCCCTCTCTCTCTGCCACACACACTCGTACACACACACCAGACTAATCTCATCAATTGTAACACCTAGCGGAAATGAGTCCCTCCCTGCCATTACCAGCTGCCACATGTACCAGAATCTATTACAGGTAGACGTTTCTTGATTATAAATGAACAGTTATTTTGCTTCTCTCTATTGTCAGTTGATATGCATAACAGTGGTTCAACCCAGTTCAGGATAGTTTTTTATATCTTTTCTGCTCCGTACACCTGGGAGCTGGGTCTAACTTATAAAGAAAAAAAGAAAACAGTACCCGTCACATTCGGAACATACTGTAGACTGATGTACAACAAGGTTTTCTGGGTTTCAGCCAGGAAATTTATTCAGATACCTCAATAAACCTGCTTCTCAAACAGGCCTTGGTATCTGACAGCTCTGGATGTGTAATGAGAACTGGGTACTGAAACAAGATGGATCTCATTCATTCCAACGAAAGATGGCAACCCATATTTCTCTTTTGTGCGTCAATGCTAAAAAATATACGTTGCTTCCATAATTCACAGATGTCACCATGTTTGAAAAGGTTGTAACAGGGACTTAACAGCAGAAATTAGAGTTTTGAGCTGTTTGCCTTTCATACGTATGTGTATTTAATATTTATTTGTCTCACTTCTAGGACATCCTACACACAGTATGTTTTAAATTCACACATTTGTTCTCTTTTTATTTGCAGATCCCTCTCGTTCCTATACAGTAAAATGCATAAAAGGACATTGATGTTTCATTAATGTTTGCTGCAAATTCATACAACACATATTTTTGGTATATTTACATAACGTTCATTCTTTTAAGTTGTGCACAGACAATAACATCTTTGTTTTACATAAATATTAATGTTTTAGCTGTTTTGTTGCTGATGCCTATTTGCATTTAAAGCAAGATTATGTAACTTGTTCACCTTAAAATAACAGCTTAAGATCATGTTAATGGTACAGTGTCTTGTAACAGGGTGAATGGTGTCTCTGTCTCAGCCACTCGGCCCCCCATCACTTGTTTCCGCACTATGTAGCTTCAGTTAGAGGGTAGGATCACAGCGTTACATACATGTTGACTTCAACATACAAGTTTTCAACACATAACATTGTTATGACGTAATGACTTTTGTTTGTAGTTAGTTTACATACCTGGGATTTGTATCTATTCAGAAACTGTGGGGGGCGCCAAATTGCACAAAATGGCAATTTCTACATAATGTTGCTTTAAGTTCTTGGAAATAATCACATTTTTTTTCCAGTGGTCTGTCCAACCCAGTTGCACTCCTAGGTCTTCAACTGCTGACTTGATATCAGTGTTCATACAGAGGCACAAGGTAGGCTTTCAACTAAGTCCAATGTCAACCCCATTGTCAAAATACATGTTATGTTGCAACTTTACTGTTCTTTTGGTGAAATTTTCATGTTTTATCTAGTCACAACGCTGTGCTCATGCTCTGATTAGGTGTAGGCTCAGAAACCACTTGGTTAGGGTTACGATAACATCATGTTTGCTAAAAAATACCTGTTTTGGTCGCCATAAACACGGCTGGAGATGGCCCTAGGCCTCCTTATAAATATCAAGTGGTTTCACACCGAAACACACACCTTGTCGCCTGTACTGTCACTTAACCACTGTCCCTCCACCTCCCAATGTAAAAGTCAGGTAATAAACTTACTTTCTACATATCATATCATGTACTTTGAACAGTGTCAATACGGAATGTCGTCCATGACATGCACAAATGTGGACGTATCAATGGTTTGCAGAAAGTTTAACTGCTAACATTTTATCCTGGCGACTAGGCTGCCAATGGAAACCCATCGGCATCAAGATGACATGTTCTGAGCAACTGCTCCACCTGATGTAGGTTAGAGCGTGACAAATGTCCCAACAGCGGTAGAGTTATAGGTCACACATGGGGCCTTCACCCAGGAGACAGTGGTTTGAGTCTTGTCTGAATCCAAATGTCAGTGAATTTTTCCTAAATCTAAGCAGACTGCCACCATATCCCCAGGATAACCACGTTACAAAGCTTTCTGGGAGGAAGACTTTGTGCATTGCACACAAATACTAAAGGGTTCCTTGGAGGGTTAATAGGGTTAATAGAGGAGTGTGACAAAGCGGCATTGGTATTTAATGACCTTGGAAGAGAATGTGTTGGTCTGCCTGACCACAAGGAACAAAATATGGAAATGGGGTAGACACCATTTTTCCAGATGATGCTCCGCTGAATTTGCTGAGATTTTAACCTCAACCCAAAACAAAAACTTCAAACTATGCAGTGATGAAGCTCCCTAATTAAAAACATCCTTGCAAATACAAAAAAAAGTGCCCAAAGCATTCATGAAAATCCAGCATTGGTGAAATGTTAACAACAGGTCTAAAAAGATAACCAAGCTGTGGCATGTCGGAGTAACCTTACAAAAAGTTAATATGGATTAAAAGGTCATCCATTGCCTCAACTTCAGTGAAGTAGAAGCAGCTGAGCCGGAGAACAGTCGGAGACAGCGAGGGAGAAAAAGGGATTAACCCTCTCCTCCAGGACAGCAGGCTGCCGTGCGTGTCTGTCTGCACGACTACGTGTGCATGTTTGTGTGTGTATGTGTGTTTAGCGATGGCATATCTGTATCCCGTTCACTTCCTCTGTGCATGTGGGATGCAGCCGGTAGGTGGAAGGTGGTCTGGCATTTAAGCGTTTGACACTATCACTGGTGTGTGAGTGAGTGTCAGGAGTGTGTGGGTGTGCAAGTGTGGGCGAGAGGAGGAGGAGGAGGAGGTGGAGGAGGGTGGAGGAAAAGGGTGTGCAAGTGTTTGTGTGGGCTGGCAGTGGTGGTGGTGGTGTGGGGTGTGGGAGGGATTTCCACTGAGCTGCACAGCAGATGGTGCAGATGTGAGTGGGTGTTCTCAGTCTCAGCAAGGCCAGGTTTATCCAGCAGCCGTGCTCAAGTCCGGGAATCCATCTCTGTCTCACTCTCCATTGAGGATTCCGCTGCTTACTAACTCATTACCAGCTTCGGGCTAAATTGTGAACATTTGTATGTATACAGCACAAATGGCACAAATGGCACAGTGCCAGGCCACGTTTTGTGGCAAAGTTTAGCTTGGTGAAAGTACAGGCTGTGAGGTGTCAAAGTCATGTATCATCATCTTGCATTGCTCATCACACAGTGGAGGAGAGGGGTTAGGTGTAGGATGAAAAAAAGGGTTTGTCAGATATTGTAGCTATTTCTAACAGAGGTGTTGAGTGTCGAGGTGCGATGTTGCTGACAAACCTCGCTTTCATATCATCTCATAAATCACACACAGTGGAGCTATTTCAGCATTATTCCTTCATGTCTGAGTGAACATCACAAAAACACGTTTCCCTGTAGTTTTGAATAACATCCTTGACTCCATAGTGGTGGCAGGGGGAAAAAAATTCACGCCATTAATGAATGTATGAACCAATTACTTCTCAAATCAATTATTTAATTTTCCCATAAATTAACCATCCAATCAATCAACCAAATATGAGTAAGTCAATCACTGTTGATCCAACAAGAGCCTCCTGACACCATTCTGCCCTTCTCCCATCTCAACAGAGAAACGAGATGGGAGAAGTACTGTACAGAGGCAGCTTCTCATGTCCCTGCCTACAGGGTAGCCTGGGGCCAATTTTCATCATTACTTCCATGTTTTAAAAGTATTCTACTGTGGCCTGTTCTTGACACATCGGTGGCATTTTCAGTATGTCTGGTGTATGATTGTAATCAGCTCTAACAGTCAGAAGTAATGTCATGGCGAGAAATACTGTCTCTGTCTCTGGATGCAGTCCATGGCTCAGCTGGCTTAAGCTGATTTCTATGTGTAGCGGGACGGCTGTAAATTAAGGGCTTCTTCCATTAGATTAGTTCAGGCGACATTTAAGATGTCACATTTAGCTTTCATTGACCTTTACGAGTGGGCCCACGTTTTGTATCCATGATGTGAACACACATGTACGCTGAGCACCTGGTTGGCTGTTCTGATGATCAACAGTTGGTGGCAATATTTGATTCCAAGAAGAAGAGGAAGAAGAAGAAGAAGAAGAAGAAGAAGAAAGAGAATCCTCCTAACCCTGCCAATTGGCAGCCCCTTTGAGTGTCCCAGCATACATAAATCCAATATATGACAATATATGTAATCAACATGTAGAGTGCACATTTCCATGTATGCCTCACACAAATATGCTTTATTGAAGTCATGTAAATAACAGTCACCATACTCATCTGCACCAAGAAGAAGTCTTCATCAATAACATTCTGAACGAGAGTTGCACTCATTAGTAACACCCTATCTCACAATGTTAGGGTTAGTGATAAGGGTTAGGGCTTTGGGTTAGAGGTTAGTGAAAAAAACCCTGGATGGATGGCCAAAACTCATCCTCCATCCAAGTTTTGTGGAAATCCATTGAGTAGTTTTTGTGAATTCCTGCTGGCAAACCAACCAACCAATAAATGGACCAAGGCAAAAACGAAATCTTATTAGTGGAGGTAATCAAAACCATTGTCATTTCTGGAGCTGATGATGGCAGGAGCTACTGAGTGAGCTGTCTCTGCTGAGAACTGCAGACGCACAGAACCGATCAGGCCGGATGTGCAGATTGGGTATCTGACAAATTAATGTTTTCTCATGCGAAGTGGTTCTGACAACACTTAGTGGATTTTCAAAGCATCTGGCTATTGATAGTCACACGCAGGGAAGAGCTCCACTGAAAACATAACTCTGTCAACCCTGAAACACAAAACAGACAATGAAGACTGTCAGCTTAACCCTGCCTGGACCGGCAAGTTCTTGCTTATTTTACAGCCATCTCCAAATGTGTTTAATTTGAGTTGCAGTAACTTTTGAGACACTGTATTAAGAAACCGCCCAAAAAACAGTGGCTGCATCTCACGTTTTGATTTGCCTTTGTTTAAAATGTGCCTTTAAAAAAAACAAACAAGAACGTTTTAAATAATCTCATGAAGATATGTGGCTCATCTACATCTCCTGGGTTTAAAAAAAAATGTGACCCAATTCAATACAGACTTTTTGTTACACAAGGTAGTCTTTAATGTCTGTATCTGATGCACCAGGCTTTCAGTTCGTAAACTCATTTGTAGCAATTAGATTTGTAATTGAATAGCCCTGCTGTAGGCCCTGTAAACAATGCAGGTTTCAAAGTAATTGTAAAAATGGCTTTGCAAATGTTTTGTGAGGAAGGAAAAGCATTCAATTAGTTAGAGCATTCAAAAGCAAAATGAATGAATAATAATAATATGTATGTATATATATATATATATGTATATATATATATGTATATATATATATATATATATATATATATATATATATATATATATATATATATATATATATATATATACATTCATTTTTTAATTATTTCAACAATGATGTTTTAAAAATAAATCAATTAATCATTTCAGAAACAAAATGATTAAAATGAATAATTAGTTGGCAGATTTAATTACATACTGTATATCCTTTAGTTTTTAATGCATTATTTAAATGCAAATGTAAGTGCTGCTTTTAATTTAGCAATGTCTTAATTCATCACAGTTAGACACTGAATGAGACTATGATTATTCTACTGTTGCTGTCTGGGTTCCATAGTGAAGCCCAATCTAATGGTGATTACATTACAAAATCCTATTGATCCTTTAAGCCTTAATTAAGTCATGTTTTAACATTGGCAAGATAAAGTCATGTTTTAACTCGAGATGAGTCATCTGCCTAATTAGGGCAAAAAATCCAACAGAAACACATCACAATTGCTGAGTTTTTTTGTGTTTTTTGGCCTGAGAGGACAGTTAGCTCGGAGGCCATTCTCTTCTTAACCACAACAGAGGCTAAAAGTGAGTTTTAAAAGCTATCCATGTTAAGTATAATTGTAATTTCATAAAGTAGTCGAGTCATCGGCACTGATCAGCAATCTGCTGCACCCCTGCAGATAAATTGTTCATTTCTTTTGCTATGAGGCGGGCAAAATCTCAGGGACTCTTTAATTGACCCTGTAAAATGTGATCAAATCTATCTATATTACAACCACATTACAACATAATAACCAAACTGATTAACCCACTAAATTGCACTTTACCACCATCTGATATGCATCAGTGTGAGTCAGATTACATGTGGCCACTGCTGCAATATTCTCCTGCTCTATCAAAACTTCACCCTGTGGTCATTCCTCGCTTTCCTTCCTTTCATCATCTTGGTCTCATTATAATTATCATCCTCCTTCCTCTATTTCTTTTTCTGTATTTTTCATCTCTCTTTTCTCAACAGTAGAATTTACCTTCCCCCCTCTGTAACACTTGGAAGACATCTCCTCTCTCCTCCGTCCTCTACTTCCTCCACTTCTTTCTCAAACTGACTCCCACAAGCTCCCCTCTCTCTGTCTAATAAGAATCAGTACGCCAAGGCAGAAGGGCTCCTCTGGTCCAGGGGACAGCGGCAGGAGCCTGAGAGCAACGATTTGTTCATTTCGGATTGATTAACACACAGTGCCCTGCCTCCCAGCCACCACCAGTGGCCAGCAAATGAAGTACCTGATTGACAAACGAAATGGTGATCGAAAAAAAAAAAAAAATTACACGCACCAGGACTTAATGGATGTCGATCCTACTGCTGATAGTTCAGAGGCACTGATGTTCTGCAGACGTGTTTGACATTTCAAGCTGTTTTAGCACAAATGGTCTGTCACCTATTTACCTGTTCATACAAATTCCACACATTTGTCCATCTTTATTATTACGTCATAATTCCCAAAACAACCTGACATCCTGCAAAACATGGTAAAATGCTAATGATTTTCTTTTTTCATTAAGTAGTTTATATAATTGGAGCCTGAATTACAGTCAATGGCAATATTTTCTGCAATCATAGAAGTGTGTTATCCTTATCTACTGCATAAAAGGTTACTGGGAGGAGGTAGGTCAGGTGCATACACTACATCGAGCTTTAAGTGAGCATTGACTAAGTTAAAGTTATGATCATTTCCTAAACTTAAGCAAGTATATAAGTATAAGTACATATTAAAGTTACTGCCTTAAAGGGGCACTTTGTAACTTTTTATCGACCTATATTCTTGAACTGTCCGACCTCCAGATGGGCAGTTGGCTTCTTTTGATCTAACCTCACCAAAACGTAAAATACATGCCTGTTTTTCTCTGATGTTTACACATACAATGTGAATGTATGACTTTCAAGTACATCTAGGAACTCTTGGAACGTTTCGAGGGTTTAAGACTTGATCTGTAACTCCTTCACATTACCAGATAATCTGTATAGTAATTGAACTTCTGCAGTCTGAGCCTGGCTTAGCTCTTGCAAACTGCTATTCCTTGTATCAAGAGCTCTGTCTCTGGTTGTTTAAAGGCCCGTAAAAACATTGCATAGTGCACCATTAAAGCTGTGCTAATCAAAAATGTTTATAAAACAATTAATTAAAAAATCTTTGTGTGAAGTGAAAGGGGTCACAAACCCAAAAATAATTATCACCCAGCTACCCAACTTTGGAGAGAATTTGCCATCTTCCAGCAGCCAGCAACTGTATTGGTTAAGTTCAATGACTGCTCTCATTAATCTTGTTTCCAGAATAAACAGGCATCTGTTTCAAGCGGAAAAGCTCTCATTAACTTGCTGTATACTTTCTGCTTAGCACCAAACAGCAGAACGACAAAGTTAGCCACTAGGTAACGACCACATTACTATTTACAGTAGCAGCTAAGGAAGCATTTATTCATGTTGGACTGGAGAAATATGAATGCTAATGTGTCTCTCTGTGCCATCACTGTGTCAGCTTGATGTGTAAATATGCGTTCTTTTATTCATTTATTTTTTTGGAATAGTATTTCCATACTTGGAAAGTTATCTAACAGTCAGTAACTAAAAACACATTGAAGGTTCAGTGTTTTACGATTTAATACCATCTAGTTTGCAGATGGCAACCAACTGAATACCCCTCACTACATCCTCACTCCTCTGAAGCCAGTGTTTGGTTCTTCCATTCTGGGCTACTGTAGAAACATGGCGGACGCAAGAAGACTCTCCGGACACCGTCACCTTTCCTGTCGTTGTGACACAATATGTTGCTGTTTTGGTAGTCTGTCCAACTTGATGTTAGTGTAAAGAAATTATATTGCTAACATTAACACGCTTAACAGGGGTTTAGCAAGCTAGCATCCTGCTGGTAGGCACTCATAGACATTAATAATTCCATCCTCACCCCAGTTACATAAGCTACAGTGGGCTCTCCGATCCATCCATCCATCCATCCATCCATAGAAATGATGATAACTGATGCGATGCCATCTACCTATTAGACCAGTGTGATGATACAGCAGAATACATATCATGTGCTCCTGTCTTTCTTTCTTTCTAATCTGCTCTCTCATCTACTTTCTTTGTCTGTATCACTCCTCAAAAAAGGACCACTAAGAACATCACCACAGGTAGTAAACAGTGCCTCATCATGTATGGTGCTTTGAGAATACTATTAAGAAGAGAATAGTCAGAAGAGGTCCTCCTCATTTGTACAGTATGTTCCTATGCAAAAGGTTGATTTCAGCTTGTTCAACACATGTGAGACCTCTCCATACTTTTTGAGTATGTGGGCTTGTATGGCAACTGTTAAAAAAATAAGCAATTGGGTGATTTGACACATGTTCGGGCAGCCATATCACAGGCCCAAAGCTCTTGGGCATCAACAGCTGTGAACAGCTGGTTGTGTTACTAAAAATATGACTTGGCTCTCTCACAACTGGATTCAGCTCACGCTTTATTACTGTCCCCTTTTTGACTGGGAGCTGTTCATTTCACCATCGATGGATCAAATCAATTTCTGCTTCTTCAGCTTGCTAACAACATCCTGTCGTGAGCACATCTGATTAGTTTTTTGGCTCTAGTTGCAGAAGATTTTCCCTTGCCGGCATTGACAACTGGGTAATTACTAGTTACATGCTAAATCCATTATAGCAATAAGAAATTGGTTTCTTTGTGATGCTTCGAAAATAAGCATGTGTTAAAAGTTTGACATCAAAGTCAGCTGCATCTGTCACTGATAATGGAGCATCAAAGAAAAAAACTTTCTGTGATAATTTCTTCGGTCTGACACTCACATTGATCAAGTGCACCCTGTGGCAAACTCACTCATTTACCTATTCATTACAAAGCCATTCAATCACCTTTTTATTGTCGGCTGTAAACGGCACACTGACAGTGTCTGTTGACGCTGTAATGTCTCATTATGTTCGGCATTTCCCTTTAAAGTCGCAATAAAATGTCATTTTGAGAGCATGCTGCTATTTTTATTTGATACCCATGCAGGGTGGAATTATTGCAAAGTGTTAACCAATTGTAGAGCTGGAAGGTAAAAGAGGATGTGTGAAGGGGAGGCTTGCAGGAGCACAATTGTGCCACAATGTGTGATGGTTTTATTGGTTGTTTGTGGTGTTTACACATCCTGGTAGAAAATGAGGGAGCCACTACTTTATTTTCTGGTTTCAAGGAGGTAAACGCAACAAGACTGTAATGTGAAAGAGCAAGAAAATGTTCTGTGAATCAGTGCTGATTGTGTTGGGACTTTAAATGACATGCTTGCCTAAGCACATACAGTACAATGATCTGAATATATCATGAAAGTAGTCACACATAATGTCTGTATTGGAAAAGCAAGTGGAGCAACTCTTCATGCTTGGTTACATCTACAGCACACCGAATTGCTGCTATATCGAATTTACTGCTCTCATGACTAAACCTATCAACTACTGCAGGAGTTCATTTAGCAATTTAATGTTTACATATTGAAGGGTGGAGGAAATCAATGATACACTAATTTCACAGACTCAGTTTTTTTTATTGTTTTTGATGCATTTTGTTTGTTGTTGTTTTTTTCATTTAGAAAGCCAAATCCTTTCACACACACCCAACACACACATCTCTTTGGTGCAATCTTCTGATGAATAATTATCCATTAACTGTAATTGATAAACACATCTGCCCGAATTGATCTCATTTCCAGCCCAGTTTATTAAAAAAGAACGCACCGTCAAATTAACCAAATCCGCGCTTATGTGCAATAAAACGTCATGGTACATTTGCAAGCAGTTAACACTTTAGCTCACGGGCTCATCTCGTCTCAATCAATACGAGCAGGTGGTGGCATCTTGGCTTGTAATGAGCTTTCGTTCTATATGGATGGCTGCAAGCTACGTGTCAACGCTGTGCAGCCATGCTAGCCTCTTATAAGTGCCACCGCAGGGGAGCTATGACACGCTATCTCATAACCTGCCGTTACTGCGTTACTGCACATGTAACAGCATCACATGTGTGATTGTCCTGGCTCTTTGGGTGCAGTGTTGGACACCGAGAGAGCAGCGAACACGCCAAGAGAGCGGACAGCTTGCCAGAGATGAGCAATGAAGATGCAAAGGGTCCATCTGTTGGGAGCATAAGTTGGAATTTTTAATTTGTCAGGCTGAAAGTAAATTTAAATTTTCCTCTCGTTTTTTGGCACCATGAGCCTCATTAATTACATGGACAGAAGCTCCCAAGACATACAAGCATGTGACAGTGAGAAAAAGTGTCAAATACGAATTATTGTTTCTTTTTTCTTGGTTTAATATTAATATTCATATCATATATCTCTAGTCTAACACATGTCAGAATTGGATTCAAGGATGCTGCTCACGACCGGTTTGAGCAGCTCAATAGAATCAAGTCATGAGGAAGTGTGTTTTCTTCTTTGCTCCCATACACAAATGTGATATATGCACATATGGTATATATGTCATATACACAATTATTCATACATATAGTACATGTGTTTTTATAAGTGTGTAATATACAAATTATTTTTATGTATATATATGTCCACACAGGTGGGATGTCACTAACTACAGTATGTAAATGACTTATGTCATGGTGCAAAACATTTGTGGTGATTTAGAACACTTACTGCCAGAAAAGTACTTTTTAAAAAAGTTATTAAAATATTAAAAACACATTTTAATACTTTAGTAAATATCATATCAGATACTTTAGGACTTGTACTCAAGTACCGTTTGTATGGGTAACTTTTACTTTTACCAAAGTAATATTGTAACACAATATCTTTACTTTTATACAAGTATGTCTTTTGGGTACTTTTTACAACGCTGCCTAATATCTCCATGTAATCAGAGAATGTATGTATGTAAAAATATATGTAGCCTTATAGGTAACATATATTGCAGTCTTACTCTTGATATAGGGGCATGTATGGGCTGTTTGGTCTGATTTATGGATATTTAAGCATGTTGTTAGGTGGACAGATAGTGTTTGCGTGACTGTGTGTCTGTGTACATGCGTGTCTTCACACGCATGTGTTGAGCAGAGTGATGATTAATGGCGTTTACGTTATTCCAGGCTGCCAAATTGTTCTCGCTAGCTCCTAAGCAGACAGAGGTTAGTGCAATTTAACCTCTGCTCATTCTTTCCCCCTCCAGACCAAATCCAGCGTCGGCGAGACTGATTATACTAAGAAACATGCATAAATCATACTTTGTCAATCGTTGGGCCAATTCATTATGTTTTTCACCCCATTTGGCTTAGCAATTACATTGATTCACAAAGCCAAGTACAATGCACAATGGGTTTGTTTACCCTCAGTATTGTCCGTCCAGGTGCCAATTACTGTACCTGGTAGTCTTAACAGTTTCTCTGGTTAATGCGTATGTGTGTGTGCACAACCCCAACGCTAACACGTGTAGATCATACGGGATCCTCTTTGTGCGGACATCTTTACACTTGTATTTGTGTATTTCCATTCATAAACACCGCTTTGCAGCCTAACATCAGACTAATGTCACCACACTTTCCTCCTCCACATACCCCTCCCTCGTCTTGAGGGGACCAACGAGAGCCGAGATTCCACATCGAGCCAATTAAGCTGATGGGTAGGTGCTGCGCTGGCACGAGCATATGTTTACGATCTCATTATAAACACACTTCCATGTCCTGATAGGGGCCGCCTCATCATTATTCCGCTCCGAGAATAATTCCCTGGTCCTTAATTTGGCAACGCACTTAAACAGCTAGCCCGCCAGGAGTGGAAAGGTAAATTGAGATTGTCAGTACCTGCGACTCAGGGGTGGTGGTAGCAGGTCGTTGATGGAGGCAGGGGGGGTTGAAGCACTGCAGATTTGTGGGAGATGCTCGTTTCCTGGCTGGCACTAATTAAATATACTTGAAGGTGTGAAAAGCGGGGGTTTCCTCGCAGGTGACAGAGCTGCAGGTCGGGATGGGGGAAATACTCAAACCACCACTGAATCATAATTCACTTCTCCTCTGTCTATCTGCATACATCATTTGTTCCAGTCATAACTTGGCTAAAATTAGCTATAGATACATCACTATTTCCTTCCTTGACGGGGTAGAAGAAATATGCCAAAATATGAACAAAAATGCTTGGACCACTGGTGGACTGGTGTCCACATGGTTGAAAAATGGCAGCAAAAGTTCCCTCTTGGTGCCTCTTAAGCAGATAAAACATTATAAAGTTCTTTCTAGGGTGGCCCAATGTGTAAAAAATATGTGATAAAGTGCCCCCAAGGGTTCCCTTAAAATGAAGAAAATGTGATGCAGTGCTATATAGGGTGCCTGACAAGCTAGGAAAAAAGGTTTAGATCTCTTTTATCATAAATGCATCACTACCCTCTGTGTACTGGCGCCCCTAACACATGCAACAGGTGCCCTCAGCCCCTCAGCAGCCTGTGTCTGCCTCTGCTGAAAACATGGATCGACCTGAGAGAAATGGATCACACAGCAGAAGGGTTTTTGAGAAGTTTCTGCGGATGTTTGGATTCTTTTCCCCTGATGTAAGAACTTGTCACAATAGGATTCCACTATACAGTAAACAACATAAATCAAAATGACCACAGCCACTGTTCTTTGTGAAGGTGCATATGCACACTTTTAACATCATCCTTTCCGAGGCTGCAGAGTGTGAGTGCGGCTTTGTCTTTACTCAAAATAGATTTGGAGGGGAGTATCACTTTATACAACCCCAGTGTTCTGTGTTAATGCATTTGCCATGTCTGAAGGGAGTCATATCTAATCTGTGACAAGGCTCTTTTCCACCCACAGTCATGTGTGACAGCTGCAGTTGCCACCTGGTCTGGAAAGAAATGAAACTTGTTTCATCAGAGGAAATGCAGGAGGTTTTGGTTCCATAAACATTTACTGAAACACTTCTTTTTGTCAGTGGAATTCCAAATTAACACAATAAGTCCGTTCCGGCTGTGGCACAAGAATAAAATAAATGAGTTAATGAGTTAATATTAAATTCCCCTACAAAACAAGATTCAAAATTATTTTTTAAGGGGCTCTATGTAACAATCTATATCAATTTACATGTATTAATCACTTTTTTTATTGGCCATATATAAGTGGATTGTACCTTCCCGTCTCTCTCGGTTGCCTTTACAAGCCTTTGGATGATTTGATTAAGTTGTTTAATGCTGCTGATTTCTTTTTTTCAAGGGCTCGGGTGAGATTTTCCGCAACAGTCTAAAGGATGTGGTTTGATGCACTTTCTCGGGTGCCTCGTCTCAGTTTTTCCTCTCCCCGCGAGAGACAGCAACAGTATCTAACGTTAGAAATTTTGTCCATTAACATAAACAACTACTTCTTCCACAGAGCCCCTTTAAGCAGAGAACTACAACAAAACAAAAACAATAAAAATACGAATGAATGAAAAACTTAAAACTAAGTTTCGTTCTGTCTAAAAACAGAACGAAAACACGAAACAAAAACAGCTGTTCCTTTCACACTTAGTTCTGTGGAACGTCTGTGTGGTGTTATTTTAGCGGACGCGGTTTCTAAACTAGTGTTAGCTATACTGTTGCTCTCTGTTAGCTGAATGGAAAGAGGTACTGAGAGTCACTGAGTCGAATGTTATTCTATTTTGAGGGATTCTAATTGCATGCAACATGCAGGGTGCAGTCCAGGGCTTCGCGTGCAGAGAGCCCATACAGTATTTTCAGCTTACTGCTTACACTAATGTGTACCTGCCACAGCGGGCCTCTCACCTGTACGGACAACTCACAGTGGGGATGTTCCTGTGAATGAAGCATGACTAGACCTGGTACATGCTTTCATGCTCTGGTGCACAGTGAACACACACACATGCACAACAGCATACTGATGGCAACAAAGCACGCACACTGGTCCTCACACAACAGGTGAACAGAAAGTGTAGGGCAGTTAGAAAGGCAGCCTGCTGTGCACATGGTGTGATTGGATACATAATATTACACAGAATCAAAGAGAAAAATTCAGCATGAGAGTAATTGCATGTAAACAATACAAGAGTGCACAGTTGTGTGTGAGTAAGATAGGGAGAGGGGGTGAATTATAGAGCACTGTATACGCAACTAACAGGGTTAATAAAGATCAAATATAGAATGAGTCATGCATATTCATGAGTATACAGCATGCTGGAATCCTGTGAAGCGTGAACATAACAACACAAACAGGAGAACACACCACTGCAAATACATCCACATGATTTATGCACATGCTTTCTTGTGGAGATTGGCTTTTTTCCTCACGGCAGTAAGAGGAGAGACGAACTTTTACAGCTCAGAGGTAAAAATAAAAAATACTGGGATCTTTGAAGGTAAAAGTTTGCCTATACAATAAGATTGCCTTCGAAATAACCCAAAAAATGAGCCATGTCTGGTGCCGTGACAGTCACTCACTTCGCCCTGGAGCGCTTTAATGCTGATGTGACAGAGAGTTTAATCTTGCTACTTTACTCAAACCCATTGCTTTGAAGTGGGGGCGAAAGTGAGTGCAGTGGAACTGGACCAAATTTCAGCCGAGACTCCACAAAGGTTTCGGAAGGCACCCAACACCGTCACCTTGATTGGCTCAATAGGCCGTGAAAACCAGCCAATGGCCGGTTCACGCGGAGTCCTCTTCTTCCGAGCATCAGCAGTCAGCCAGCCATCCGGCCGCTAAGTGAAAATGAATCTCCATCAATAATGATTAGCCAGTGCCGAACACCCTGTCTCACCCTCTCTCTGCAGCTGTATGGATATAGATGGTTGTTTCTCTCCCACCAATATACAACATAATTACTTGCAATGAACTGTCAAGTGAAGAAAAGAAAGTTTAATATTAGCCTACTTCACTGGAGCCTTGGGTACCATGGATGGGATCATGGATTGACTGTGAGTAGTTTCTGGAATCAACAAGATAGCAGCTAATTAGTCGTAGCTGTGTTTCCCATTACCCTCTGCCCTGCATGTAAGATGCAGCTGTACTTCCCAGCGTGTTTAAGCCACGCCGGGCGGCTACATTTTACAAATGTCCAGAGAATACAACTGTTGTTTCTGCTAGTCTTTTGTCAGAATTAAATCTCACCTTCGCTAGCCTTCGTGTGATGCAATTCCCTAAAGAGTTGCTGGCAGGCGAGTAGATATCAGCCTCGTGTGCTCTCAGCTCATTGCCCACCAGCAGCTGAGCAGGCGATGCATACATGGCTCACAGCGTGGGAGCAGCGAATAACATGCCTGTATGCTGAGCCCACTGACTGCAATTGTCAAGGTGAATGGACAGGAGAAAATGAGTTCTCCCCACCCACTGAGCTGCTTATATACCTCCCATTAAGAATGCAGAGAGTTTAGTCCATACATTGAATCAGACTAACATCGCTCGGCTTCAAAATAGCCAGTTAGGCTAAGTGAGGGGAAGGCAGTGAGGCAAATTCCGAGCCAGTAGCCTCGTCAGAGCATATTAGGCATCTGATTGCCACTTTTAGTTTTCTCATTTAGCTACCGACACGGTACGCAACTACTTTTTTCCAGGACTTACGTTTGCACAAATCATATTTATGTTGCGCCATGTTATACATATGCATGTACAGTCTATGATTCGGCTAGAGGGGGACCAAATTTATCCGCTGCACCGTAACTAAAAGCGTTTAGAGAAAATAGAAAATGGATTCCATTAACGTGCAGTGCACACTGCGTGGCAGAATGGATATTGAATCATTCCTGTGCTCCCCAACAAGCACAGTGGGGGAAAAAAAATGAAAGCAGTCAAGTAGTAAGTATAATGGCACCCGTGAGAACAAGCTCAAAAGCCCACATGTGTAACCCGCCACTCCTGTCTGGCATCACGATGCAGTGGTCAGTGGTGGGGAATCAGATGTGATGATCATTCCAAAGATCAGTGATGGATTATCAGTTGTTCCCTCTATGTGGGTCCAGCTCTATCTATCTGCTCCTGAGTGCGTGGGTGTTTACTCGGTGCAATTTTCTGATATGGGCCCCTTCTGGTGACTCTGAGGCCAGGAGGTCCCTGGAGAGAGTGCATCCTTTAATTCCTCTAAACAAATAGATAGCGGGTTAGCCAAAGCGCCTCTGTGGTGGCACAAGACCAACAACACACAGCTGCCTGGCTGGCTGCAGTCAATCCGCCTCCAAGACATGCTCAGGAGGATAGAGATCAGAGAGAGAATCAGAGACAGACAGAGAGAATGTGTGTGAGAGAACACTGAGTGCTGCGAAAGAGAGAAGGAGGGAGGGAGGCCGACCGACAGGGAGGAGGATGTATGTGAGAAAGAAGAGGTAGCAGAGCAGCATAGAGAGTAGAAGAGAACCTGAAGGACACAGGGAGGATGATGCAAGGTGTTTTTGCGTGAGAGACTGATCCAGCCGATATATGCCTGCGCCCGCTCTCAAAATTGAGATTCATCGAGCAGAATACAAGATCCATCACATTTCTTTTCCCGACACTTGCTAACAGACAGATTTAGATAAATAAATGTACTCTTCGTCATATAAAAGTCCAACCACATTTATTTCCTGATACCTTTCAGAACCATGGCCTCACAGTGCAGATTTTACTTTTCTTCTTATTTTTTATTTTTTAACACATTTTCTATTAGCAATGGTGGAAATGAACTAAATCTATTCCATCGAGCACTTCAATTCTGTTCTTCTTTACTCTTAATTAAGCGAACATTTCAGCAGGGACACATTGTGCTTTTCTAATTTTCACAGAGAAAAACTTTTTCACACCTGTGACAGGTGCGTAGATCAAGGGTCGACAACATCAAGACAAAAACGCCTGCACACTGTTCACCTCACTTGCAATCAAGAATTCATTTTTCATTTTGGTAGAAACTGTAGGTACAAGTAGTTTTTGTCCTGACTTTTCTAATTTCGGCAGTTTTACATACAAAACATATTGAGTTTATATGATGCATTGTTATAGATCGGTGTTTCTCAAACTTGTTATAATGTATAATATGCGTAATGTTCCACCATTATGACAGATGTTAAATATATTCTCCTGCTCAACGCCTTTCTTCCCAGGAGTTCCCATGTTTTTAACCCTAATTTAACCTCCGCCTACTATCTTGATATAGTATTTTGGTAGTATTAACAGTATTTTTTAAATTAAATTAAATGCCAGTGTGTGGGTTTGCAACATCTGTGCTACTCTAGAAAACATGCCTGTGCAACATGGCGGACTCCTTGGAAGGGGACTCGCTAGCTCTGTAGATGTGAAAGTCTCATTCTAAAGTATTAAAACACAATAATTCTTACACAGTGATTGCACAGTAATGAAATCATAATTATGAATATCATAACCCATTTCTGCACCTAAATCCTTCACACTGGACCTTTAAGAATCTAATTACTTTTTTCCATTACAACATATCCGTCCACTAATCCTTTGTATTGCATAAATCTGTATGCAACCCACATGTAAGCTACCTGTGCGTATACTACAAACGCTCACTGCCCTTAATTTCAAGTCAGACTTCATACAGCCCAAACCGACAGATATCCAATCTGTAAGACTCTCTGTTTACATAAAGAAAATCCACCCAAACCCACATAATGTCATGCTGATTACACTATGGGGAAATGCCAAGCAGCGTGATGTATAAATGTTGCCAAAACAGTTCAATCCGGTCTGTATTTACTGTACATCAATGCATTGAGCCGAGCCATTGACTGTGAACTGCAGCTCTATCATTGCTTAAACAGATGGAGCCGGCATCTCTGTGCATCTCACTGGGTAGGTCACCGAGCTCACCAAAACAGTTTTAATTAACCCAGATCTCTGTAGGGTGAGTTTCTCCTAATCCTTCTGTGCTCGCGGCTGGGCACGACCACCCGCTTGTGCTGCCGTTACGCAACTCCTCCTGCCAGCCAAGAAATGCTGCACAAACACACACGTACCTAATCTGCCCTTCCCCCCAGGTTGTTTAAAAAGGAACAATCTCCAGTGGAACATTTGAGCGCTGGTGAAATACAGCTTTGGGCAATGTATCTTAAATTTCTAGCTCTATTTTGTTATCTGGTGGGGTGTTTTTTTTTTCTTCTTTTAACTGGGGATAACCAATCATAAAGTAATGGCATGTCAAAAACTTGTGTTGAGTGTATTTTTAAAAGACTTTAATGGAAAGAAAGTTCTGTTGTTTGTAACTTCAATAGCAAATGTCAGGCTTTGGTGTCAGTCCTTCAGTATCAAAGAGCAAAGTTTTCTTTATAGTGTCAGAATTTTGCAGTGATGTTCGACTGTCACACAGGAAGAAATTCAGCACAGAGGCAGCAGAAATCATAATTTCTTTATTCCTCAAAAGCCCAGAATGCAATGCAAAACATTTTGTCTTTTAAGTATAACACACTGTCACCTTACTCTGAAGTCTTATGCAGATACTATGATGTCATCATCACTATTACTTTTGTGATGTTAAATGCAACAAGTTCGTGTATGTTCCCAGGGGTGAAGCACACAATTCTGGACCCTGTACATAAGCATTCCTATGGGCCCCTCCCCAAATCCATCTATTCTAGTACCTCCTGACATATGGGCTCTGTATGCTCCAATGCCTCTGTTTTCCTTATACCCCTTTCTCACTGGGCAAAAAACCCACTAACACCCACCCATATCTGGCTTTTTTTTTTCAATGTGAATGTGTACGACTGGCATTTACTCCTGCATTAAAGGACTCTGCAGTAGTGACAGGTATTTATCAGCTCCAGCTCCAATTGGTTTTGATGGAAACACCTTGGTGGACAAGTTTTCACAAGTCTGGATGTATTTTAATAAGGGTACATGGTTTGATCTGTACTTTCTACTGCTCCATGTTTTTCCAGCAGGTTAACTCATCTCTGTGCAGTGGGAAAGTAGTTAAATGCCTATTATTACTGGCTTTACCCAGGTCTAAAAAGTCAGCATATACATGCTAATTTTGGTGTAGAAGTAGAATTACTGTATTCCAGGAAAGACAGGCATCATTATTAACTGACTGATGTAGATGAGGCAGGTGAAAAAGAAAGTGGTGGTACATAAATGTTGACTATTTGTATTCTAGGGTCCCAAACCATTCTCAATATATATTCAAAAACCTTGATAATTCTGGTAAGTAGTTTTCTCTCTTCATTTAGCTCCATTAATTTGCCTCCAAAGACATTAAAAACTTAGTGTGAGTGTGATGATATATTTTAACCTGAAATAACAACTCAACTAATATTGCTTTCTCTAAACTGCAAGCAATTAAAGCCTGATGTATTTGCAAGATGCCTTACCTTAGGTATCCCTGTTGCTGCTAACATCATAGTGTGGTCTTGTCTCCTTCATCTCGGGTTGTTGTTTTTAACTGTATAGGTTGCAGGCCAGCCTGTAAACAAGAGTGCAAGCTACTCGTAGTCTGAAATGTTTTTATATGATTGCTCAGTGAATCCACTGACTTTGATCCTTAACACTAGTGGAAGCACTTTCAGATATAATTTCCTCTCAGCCCAGCTCAAAAGACCTCTTTTCACTGCAGACATGTTTGACATTAATCATAGCCTGTCAGCTAGCATAGCTGCGTGCTAAAATGAAAAAAGGCCCTTATAATTGAAGAAACATACAATTTAATCCCTTATCCACCAATGAGGTCAGAGCTTTACTGCTTGCTTTCACAAGACGGTGTCCACCGGTCACTTTTATTTTTGGTTGCTCTTCCAAGCACCGAGGGTAAAAAACCGACATAGCGACCTAACGTTAGCATGTAGCTAGCTAACGTCGCTGTATACAAAAATGAATATACAAAAACAAATGGTAAACAATTAACAATATATCGAAGCAAACTGTGAAAATAAACAATTTTAACTAAGTTCCGGATGAAAAAGCACTGAGATAACTATAGACATATACCACAGAAGCACCGGAAGCAAGGACGTACAGCTCGTAAAGCGGATATACGTCACATTACATTGTGCAAGTGGCTGTACCACAGTTCAATGCAAATCGCGGCATTATATGTGATTATAATGTGAACATGTAAACCTATATTTGACTAGTCAAAATGTCTGCTATAAGTAACATTTCGATTGGAAGCAAAACTGATTTATGTCGCCCTGATTATGATGCCTGTGAGACACGCCAAAAGAGTAAAAATAGTTTAGACAGTAACTCCTTCACTCAGACATTGATGAATGGAACACACACGGTCTGAAATAAATGCCATCTGGCAGGTTGTACAGTACAGCACGTGTCCCATGTTGTGCTTCAAGTGACCTGTTATATGCTACATTTATTCTTGGGCATGGTCTAAGTGATGGTTCAGGAGTCATAGAAAAGAGAGAAAAATAAATCAGCAGCAGCAGCTCGGTGTGATGGTATCAATGAGGAGACAGGGCAGGTGGTGCAACTTCAAAGCAGCTTAGATAGACAGAGATATTGTCTTGTGAAAGATGGCATGCTTTGATACGAATCAGTTCAGCAGTATTGGCATCAAAGTGACTTATGTAAAGCGAGCCGTGGATGATCTTATTATCGATGTATAGATACAGACTCCTAGCAATTAAACTGTAACACATAGGTTTCTCTAATTACACATAGACGGTGCACACAGCTTGGAAGACCTTTTGTTTGTCGCCATCTTTCCTGTGCTATGTCTCTGATGTGGGCAAACTGACAATTAACATTCAGGATGCATTTATTTTCTCACTTCATTTCAGCCATTCAAGTGGTTTTTGTTTTATTCTGCAGGCATATTTAAATGATGATTTTCACCACTTGGCTCAGGTTCAGTGCTCATCCACAGGCTGTGAGAGACCCTCTAAATGACACAGAGGCTTAATTCACTCAAGTTTGTGAGCCACATTCAATATGTCTCACCGTGTTTAAGCACAACAGGAAGTGATTTGCAAAAAACCCCTGTGAGTGTTCATACACTGACAACCACTGTGAACACTTTATGGGCTTAGCGAAAGCAGCAAACAAACTACAGCCCTCCCCATGTGTCACTCCCTCAAGGAAGCCATTTTAGTTAATCCATGTTCCATAGACCTTGGAAAGGAGGGGGGTCGAAAAAATTAATTTACCCACTGTAAAGCCCCCTGTTGCTTCAATCCCTGGTTTCTTAGCTCACGAGAAATATTGCCTGAAACCATTCATTTCTTGTGTGCTCCTTATGACACGCCAGGGGTCTTGAAACATATCACTCTCTTCCTTTAAAAAGAGAAGCTGTCACATTTTCTTCATTAGACCTTGGCTACAGCTTGGATAGCAGTCTTTTAATCTGGCAGTTTGGTACTTTAATCTGCCTCACATATGGTCTTCTGGATAAATCAGACAAGCCCCACTCTGCTTTGCACAGTGCTGCCCCACAGGAGTTATCAACATATCTTTCCCTCAGCAATAAAAACTATAGCTGCAATAAGCCAGAGTCAACTCTCATGCACGGTTTTTATACTTTTGTCACTTCTGTCTGACGCCCTCGCACCATCGCAGACATTGTCTGTCTCCTATAGGTTTAACAATTGACTGTGTGTATAAAGTAGTTCCGGCTCTTTTTAATCATGTTGAATACATTTGTGTGTGTGTGTGTGTGTGTGTGTGTGTGTGTGTGTGTGTGTGTGTGTGCGTATGCTTGTGGATCTGTGTATGTGGTGTGAAAGAAGTTGTAAAAAGATGTGACATCCTGTCTTACATGCTGTCAGAATAATTCACAGCTATTACCTTGCTACCCCCGGATTCAGTGTTAATCTTTTGCGAAAATGACACACCTGCGTTTTCCCCTGCTCAACATCAATTTGAGCGATGTAAACCATCGTCTGGATTCGCTTAACCGTTCATTACCATAGCCAACTGTTTACTGGTAACATACACACAAGAATGTGAGCCCCAGTTCTTCTACTCTGTATGGCCAGCCACACACGCCAAATTTTTCTTCAACTTTTTGAGCGCAGTCAAACTTGAAAAATGTTCCCGGTCAGCATAATCCATCTGGTATTATCTTTCAAAAGTTTTTACTGAAAATCAAATCGTATATGAACAGAATTTTTAGACAGGGTTGGATGTTTTTGTGATAGTTCAGGCAGAGAACTGAAGTTGTGCTTCAGCTGTCTTGTTCTTGCTTGGCATCACTGGCGTATTGATGCTTTATTATCATATTTTGCTACCGGCTGGCTAGTAACAGCCAATCACACTCATACGTTCATTCATATATATTAGGCAGCCTTTAGAGAGAGCTGAAGAGAAACTTCCAGGTTCTGTTTCCGAAGTAAGAAACCTGAGAGAAAGATACCTTTGAATCTGAATCAGAATTTTTGCAACAATGCAAATAATTTATAATCCAGCCTTGGAACATAACCTTACACAACACTATGTCATTCGATTTACTTATAAGGATGGTAATACTACTAGTAATAATACAAACACTACTAATGATAATAAATGTTCAATACGTCTGGTACTTTTAACAAATACTATTTCCAGCAAGTCCTAGACCTTTGGAGGTTAAATGTTAAATGTGTAGAGAAAAAGAGGCTAGTCCATGGGGGAGTTGATGGCTCACAGCTACTTCAGACATGTCTGTAACAACAGCATGACAGAGAGGATTGTACAGAATAACATGTTTGGGAAAGTGGAGACAATGGCTAAACAGTGGGTAAATTTAGCTTAGAAGAGAGCTTTGGTGCATAATAAGTATACGGACAAAACCAAGTCCAGTCAGAGAACTCATGTTTGAAATGTTTATTACAGCAGCAAAACACAAGCTTGGTGTCTCTTCCCAGTCACTCCAAACCTCCAATAGCAAATGCTGAAGTGAAATATGGAAAACCCTTATTTTTCTTCCTGAACATGATCATCAGGACTTCAATGACTTCTGCATCGCTTGCTTCAACTGTCCAATCCATCCCAATCTCTTTCCTATGTGACTGAAGCTTTGTGTATTGTCATTCTAAGATCCAATGTTGGTGTATGTTCACAGCGATCTCTGATTCTGCACCATTATGTGTTAGGAAGAGATTTGTCCTTCCAGCTGATTTCTTATTTTCCCGATCAAATGCCTGAAGAGATCCCTCCAAGAGCAAGGTCTTGCAGCTGCATAACCATCTGCAATAAATGGAAACCATTCAACCGAAACTCGGTTCAGGAACCCATTATCATTTATGCATTCAGTTGTAAAGTACTGTGAAAGAGTGGAAAACCAACCTTGTCACACGATCACATGCCACAATTGCAGCATCTGCACCCGTGAAACGTAACATAAGAGGTTTTGTCACATAAACTCACGTACTTCTGGGCATGGTTGACTCCATATGCCACGAGTCAGTACCATTAATTCAAATATTTCCCCCAAAGAGGTCTTCATTTCCCAAGACACTGCAGGGAAAATACATCATCAATCATGCAATCCTGCTAGTTTGACTTGCCTTACTGTTCATTGGCACACTAATTTAAAGCTCCCCTGTGAGGTGATTACAGCTTGGGCTCCTCTAGCGTCCTGAGCAATTTGTAAAGCTAGAGATGGCATTCATTCAGATGCCTAAATGCCATCTTAATTATCACTCTCAATACAAAACAGGAGACCATTAAAATATTAATATATTAAGAATAGATTTAGGACTTGCAGTGTGGTTGTTGTGCTACTTTAAGGGCCTTTTAAAGGTAGTAAATAAGTGAAATTTAAAGATAAACAGTTAAATCACAAACTGGGTCATGATGAGGCATTTGGACTATTTTACAAAATATCTCACAACCTTTCAGAGTTTATATAAAATGGTATTGCTCTCATCACAATCAGCAGGAAATGATATGTCGTTTTAAAGTAGAGGCTGAGGCCTGTAACTGCATGTAGTTAGGATTAAGCGGCAGAATGAGGATTTTCCGGTTAAAAGGTGGGCTGGATATCACTCTGTCGGCACATATTTCCAGACATGATAAATGCAGTAGGTACACTGAGGGAGAGCGCCGCCGCTGAAATTTTATTTATTTATTTACCTTTTTTCGAAAGCAGGGATTAACCTCCATTGGTTGTAATTAGATGGAGCAGTCACTTCCACTCTACTACAATAGATTTGTGTACCAGTGGCTCAAGCATGGTGGTGCTCCAATTTCTCTATGATTCATTTGTCATTTGTCTGTGTCGAGCGGACAGAGAGCTCAAGGAGGTAAATGGGCTCTGTGCCAGGGAGTTAAGGATTTGGCACTGATCTGTCATTAGACCCCTACTCCCTATAACACAAAGCAGACATGCGTGCTTTCAACCTTTCTTGGGCGAGGCCATATATCTGGACACAAGTCTGCATCATTGAGCAGTACCATGTCACCTCAGTTACTTTTTGTAAATTCCATTTTAATGCCTTTTAATCAATAGAAATGTTAATTGCAGATACAAGTGTTCAATGCACTCTTTGATTTGATTATCTAGTCACCAACCTTTTTGAGACTGAGAGCTACCTTAAGGAAAGAGAATGTTATGAAGAGCAACTTGTTTTATAAAATCCATTACTCTACTAGTCTACTGGCCCACTAGTTAATCGATTGTGGATGGCATTGTTGTCTCGGACAGAAAAAAACAAAAACAAAGTATAAAATGCTTAAATGGGTCACCAAATATACTTGTGCCCACCTAAGTATATGTGTGGGAAACACTGTGAATATTATACATTTAATTGGTCCCATGTCTTAGGAACACGGTCTAGATTTACGGTACCCCGCGGGCAACTCATATGCTCACTGCAGGGCGACCGAGTTAGCGACCTCTGATCTAGTCACCTGTTCTGGTGTTTATAGGAAATTTAATAAGCACTAGGTCACCCACCAGTTTTCAGTTCAAGTTGTTCCCAACAGCTTACAAGAGAAAAACAACTATTCACACTGTCTATATTCACCTATTTGATCAACAAAATTTTAAATGTAGGTGGTGATTCAAACACCTAGAACTTGGCTAGACTAGACGAGGCAAGCCCGCAGTTGACCATAGGTGCAACTCTATTGCCATGGTTAACTCTCCTGCCATTTTTTGCTTTTCTGTTTCTCCTTAAACTCAGCACACTGCCATGCAGATATTCATGTACCTTTAAAAAACATTTTGACCTCATAGATGTGCTGTACATGAATATTGACATCAGTAAAAGGTGCCCTAGAAAGAAAACTAGCAACCAATGGTTGATTTGTTTCCCTTAACACATCTTATCATTGGGCTGAGATGAAACTGACAGAATATAATATAGATAAAAGTCAGATAACTGTGTTGTCAGAGATAAGGCTGCCATTTTATAGTCAAGCCATGCACCTTATCAGTATGGGAACTTTGTTGTAAATCTATCTTTTTTCCTTTGTCATGCCTCTCTGAATGGCTTATCGATTTAATGTACATTCAGCCTTTGCATTTCATTGCGTGTGTGTGGACACATTACGAGCTACATAATATTAACGGTATTCAGAAACAGTAGAAATACCATTTTATACTTATGATTTATAACCTTTAGGCACTAAATTTTGTGGCATAATTGAATCATGCCTTTTCTGTCTCCTGCAAGCTTGGGTTGACTCACTCTCTTACTGCGACAGCTACACATCACTGCCTTAATATCCATCCAATAATATGTCACTCTTGATTGATGTTATGTAATGTACAGTATTTAGTAAAAGATACTCTATGTCCTGATCATTTTGATTCACTTTTGTATGATTATGCCAGAGAGACTTAAACAAAAGATTAAAGCTGCTGTAAACATTAGCAATCCCCTCCCTCCTCTCTACATCACCACGCTCACACAACTCCTTTCTTTTTTCAAGGCAGCTCTCTTTGCCTTTTTCCTTTCTACTCTTGGTGTGTTTGGTAGGGTAAGCTGCCCCAGGAGTGCTGGAAATGGTAGCTCTCACTGTTCCGTCTCTTTATGGAGTTCTCTGTCCTGGTTGGATACAGTGGGCAGGGATGCCAGATAATATCTTTTCTCTTTTACTGCAAACAGTGATTACTGTTGGAATATAACGCTATTGAGCACTTATTTTAATAAAAAAGAAATAGCACTTAGAGCAGCAGCTTTTCTTTGTTATTAATTTGTCTTCATTGAGGACTCTTAAACAAAGAGCTCAAGGAGGTAAATAGGTTCTGTACCAGGGAGTTTGGCAGTGATATGTCAATAGACCCCTGCTTCCCAATATGCAGACACATTCACACGTATGCTTTCTTCCCATCTTGAACAGCTAGTAAATCATTATGCTGATGACACAATCCTTAAAGACAAAGACAGAATCATGTCTATTTTTCTTACAAAACACATTACACAGATGATGCAATCCTCAACCTTGAACAACACATCATCATACCTAATGTTCTACTTCATTAATAAATATGTAAATCATTGCAGATAAAATCAGCATAATGCCATTAGGTGTTTAAAAGATGGTCTACACAAGCTTTGCAAATTTGCAACACCCCAGAACAATGGGGCAAGGACTGTTTAATGAATTTATCTCAAGGACCCAACAAAGCACTCTTGTATGGCAACCACCAGGGTCAGAATAGATTATCTCTCTGCTGCGACACAAAGCAGACAAGGCCGAGAGCTGAACAACACATCCACCATAGCAGACTTATTTGCCAGCCAGATAATCAAAAGGAGCCACTTAATGAATCAGCACATATCCAGCCCACCAGTGGTTTCAGTAGAAGACAATACTGAACAGAATTAAAATCCATAGTTCCATTGGAGACAAAAACCTAACGTGGAGGATTATCCGTTGAGCAAATTAGGCCAAAGAAAAACAGCTAATGTGTTAAAATGGGAGAGAAAAGGGAGGAAGAAAAATCTTTATGGGTGTAACAAGATACAAACAGGCCGATAATCCACTTTTAACAAGATGAGTGATCATGGCCTTTTGTCAGTGCGTTGAAGCTGCACAATCAATGGTGGTGATTTAGCCCCCCGTGAGCTCCAGGGCCCCCCTCTGTAGCAGAAGTCTGGATCTTCATTTATCAGGCACATGTCTTGCACAAGACAGTGCCCTTGCCTGCGGTGCGGCTGATCAGGAGTAGCAGCAGCAGAGAGGTGGAGAAGCATTTAGGGGAGGCAGGATATAGGATGAAGGTGGAGGCAATTGGTGAAGACATAAAAGGAGAGACAAAGAGGACAAGAAAGAGGAAGGAAACACAAGGGATGGAGATTCGAAGGGAGGCGAAGGCTCTATACTTGTCCACTGCCCTGCTGTCAGGTAAATGCCATCTGGGTGTTTTACAGATGAGACTGTAGCTGTTGGCATTTTGAATGCACCTCCTACACTTTATCCTTCTCTCCTCCTCACTTGCTTATTCTCTACGCTATATCTCCCCTCACACAGGCTCCGCTGAGAACAGCCCAACATTTGACATTTTCTAAAAATGTTTTAGAAATACCAATAAGTAATAGTCATGGTGGGAATCAGAACTGGTGAAGTAAATAAAATAGAAAAAGAGAGAACAATAGAAAAAAAAAAGTCATACTCTGAGTTATGGTAATTTTCTCTTTCAACCATACAAAGTTGGAAGAAGTAATCAGGTAATGTGCTTAAGTAAAAGTAACACTACTACAGAATGAAAGTAAAAGTCATGCATTTCAGTACAATCGTATCAACATCAAAATATACCTAACGTGACAAAAGGAAAAATACTCATTATGCATAATGTTTTTCAGAATAATGTAGGCTATTGGATTATTGGGTTATACTTACTGATGTAATAATGTGTTCAGCACTTGAATGTATAAGCTATATTAGTTTATCTGGTGGGTAGCTTGTGAATTTTCCACTTGGGAATCAAGAACGTTTTTATCTTAAAAGGTGCAATATGTAAAAATTTTAGTTGAAACCAAAGATATGAAACCTCCAATTTAACATTATGCTGGCTATTGTATTGCAGAGATATCTACTAAAGTTAGCATGCTGAAGCAAAAGCTCATGTGCTAGTTATGTAAACACCAACACTCCCAGCCCCCATTCAGGACAACAAGCTACTGGGCTAGCTGAGCTAACTAGCTAACAGTAGCTACAGGTAGTAGCATTTAGTGTTTTTTCCGGTGACATGTTGCACCCTATTTGTTTTGAGCATGACTTTGAGAGGACACCAATTCTTACGTACCGCACTACTTTTACCACACTAATCTACTTTTGAATTCTTTGTATTGTTACTAATACAAAAGTACCGAATCTGCAAAGTAACTCGTAACTACAGTTGTCAAATAAATGATCATTTATTTCTCGATTGTAGTGGAGTAGAAAAATAAAGTAGAAGAAAATGTAAGTACTCAACTAAATTGCACTTTAATACAGTATTTGAGTAAACGTACTTGCTTTCCACCACTGCAATCATCACAGTCAAGTCAACACTTTGTAATGTCAGGTTGAGACTAATGCAAAATACTCCATCTACAGTATTTCCTCTGCCTAAAAAACACAAATGGAATTTGTCAGTTTGGAAAACCCCCATTGTGCCTTCACAAGCACAATTTTATTTTGTTTGTGGTGAGTATTGATCACTGCCAGCCAGACTGTTATTAAATTACTGGCTGGGTCATGTTGTAAGTTGTTTACAACTATTTTTGTAGCTGTTGCATTATCAAACCATTTTAAAACAGCAGGATTTACTAGAATATCTTAGGTTTGTAAACTCAGACTCTGCAGATCATTCATTTTGGTGTTCTTGATTGCTCCTTCTTGGATGCATTAAGATTCCTGTTTTTTTCCTCCCCCAGAATTAACTACCAGTTCGCTTTCATATTTGACCATGTAATGACTGCACTGTGGTGACTTTATCAGCTATCACTCACATTTTGTTCTTCATGTGCAATTCAGGTTTTACCCTGAGGCTTCCAAAAGAAATTTTAACATTTGTGTCCTACTAAAATGAACAGTACCTCCATAGCAATTTTCTCTCAAGGCCATGGAGCTCATGAAAAATAGATTTTGAAAGCCTTGAAATATTTTTACTCTGCCTCCAAACCTCTCTGTTCATGGAGTAGGAAAAACATAACAATAGATGTATTATTGAGACAGGAAGTGCCTGACAAAAAATCATCCTCTAGTAATATCAGTGATTTTCCCAGGAGATTTGGAAGAACTGTGAACATACTCACAGCCAGGGCGTCCTGATAAAATTGCCCTGCTTGCTCTTAATTCCACAATATTCTCTCCTTTGTTATTGTCCATCTCTGAGAATGTAGGTCAGAGCAGGCTGTTGACATTCTGTTGAAAGGTAGATTTACACCACTGCCCAGTCTGTCACAGCTCCTGACTCACTGACTGAAAGTCGACTTCACACCAGTCCTCCGAGATAAAGCCTGAAATTTAATTCTCCTTTCTTCTGACTTCTGTTTGCCCTGTAAGAACAAACACCGGTTAGCTGTTAGCCTCAGCCAAAGACATTATTATTACATTAAAGCAAATGGGACAGGGCTCCTCATCTTAATTTTATACCAACCATTCCTCCTGCGGGAAATGCAGAGTACTACAAAAACACAGGCACTCTGGCTGTACCTTCCCGGCCCTGCTAACTGATACCCCGTCTGTACCCGATAAGTTTCAGCCGCATTATTCATCCGTCAGATGGAACAGGTACATTTCTATTTTAACCATCGCTGAATCCACATGGGTGTGAAATACTTCAGTTGTTTCCCCACTCGAGAGTTAAGGTGCATGATTATGTGTTGGGCCTGTAATTGTCGAAATATTGCAAGTACAGTTTCTGAACAGATCCAGTTAAGACACTGCTGAGGACTCCAGCTGCTACTTCTGTGATGCGTTCGCTGTACAGCTGGTGTAGACAAGGTGTTAGCTTCAGAGTAACTAAAATTATCTGATTTGACTTGGACTCAAATTCAGTTAATTTACTTTCTATTGACAAAGCGGCCAAATCATGACACAACATGTTAGATCCTTTCGAGGCTTTCAGCAGTCTCAATTTTCTTAATTTAAATCCCCTCGGCACATCTATTCAGACATACAAAAAGATCTCTGATGTGTGTCTAACATGGTTTATGCCGACACATCCTCATACCCAAACAACTGAATTGGTTGATTGCCAATGACTCCTAAAATGACATCTATCACCGTTCCCAAAATGACATGACCATTGTTGTGTACCAGCAACAGGCATACCTTTATCGTACGGTCGCATTTTAGTTAAGTTTAGGCAACAAAATTTTTTTACTAATACTTGGTTA
Source organism: Pagrus major (assembly GCF_040436345.1). NCBI lineage: Eukaryota > Metazoa > Chordata > Actinopteri > Spariformes > Sparidae > Pagrus > Pagrus major. The sequence continues at coordinate 20,550,365 of NC_133219.1, forward strand.
AGTTTCGGAAAAGATTGTGGTTTTCACAAAGGACACAAACAGTGATCCCTAGGTGAAGGTCCTGTATTTGTTTTACCCATCATTCCACCCTGTCCTCGTCACTAAAAAGAAGATCTATACTTTTAGTAATGAATGTGGCAGCTTTCTGCTGTCAAAATCTGCACATACATCATTCTACTCAGCGAAGCTCAAAGAAAACCCCATTTTTGACTGGAGGGGGACTTTGAGGCCAAATTTATCATGTTTATCTTTGCTGTCCTCTCAATGTTGCTTCTTTGCAGTGCAAGGGCTGTGACACATGAAAGACGATGAAATTGCCTTCTACACGATTGTCTAAAAGAGTAATGCATCAAAAGAATGAAGAAACCCAAAAAACTCTCCTCTGCTTCTACCTGCTGGTTAGAGCTGAACACTGACGTGAAGCACATCTGCTTTGGCAGGGCGTCAGCTGACATACTGTACAGGCACATCTAATGGAGACTGTGTAGATAAAACCTCAGTGTGACAATGTGAGATGGTGAAAACCAGTCGTGATTATGAGATCCCGTTATGTCAGCTATTCAGAACAAAGCTTTGATCACATTTGTCACACTGCACCTCAACGCATTGGAACAAATTACTGATCAGTGATGAATTTCTGAGCAAGTGTACGAATACTAAAATTCAAAGCTGAGGTCAAACTGGTGGCAAGGAAAACAATATCTATATTTGTCTGATTGGAAAATGTTATTGATATAGTGTATCAGTTGGGTAATATATATGTGAAATTAACATAAAAACAACCTAAAAACAACTGATAACTAATTTAGACGAACAGGCTCATTTTCTCTGCTCTTTTCTCGTTTTCTCCTTGTCTGTCCTTTCCTTGTCTCTCCTATCTTAGCAATTCATAACATCAACTCCACCAACCGCTTATATATTACATCATAATTACTGCCATAGATAAACCTTTCATGACATCACTTTTATAAAACTTGAAACACATCTTTCATTATTCAGTATCATCCTTTAAACCAATCAATAAATTGATAAATTGATCAATGGATAATGACAGTAACCATTAGGTGCTGCCCTATAAATGTCAAAAACATATTAAAAAAATGTTTGCACAGATCTACCATGTATATTGAAATATACTGCATTTTAATACACTAATGCTCTATTTTAATATGAATTGTGGAATTGTAAGCCAAATGAGACATAGGACACTTACAGTAAGATATGCATCATAAACATCAGCTGTAATGCTTGCAGTGCTTCATTGTATAGTAATCTATCACAAGAAAGTGGTAGACATTGAACTATATTAAATGCTCAAAATGCTTAGTGTCCTCCATCATGAGTGTGGATCAAAAAGATGATTTTCCAAAAAAATAATAAAAAACAAGGGAGAGATTAAGACCCTGGCTTTTGAACTTGCACAGTATGAGGGGATATATATTTTTTAATCGTCTATTAACTATGAACTGACTGAATCACTTGAATGATCTAGTGAGATGAAATCCTTTCCAAGAAGGCGTCACTTATAGGTAAAGATTTTAAATTACTGATTTTAAAAAAAGCATCGACCTATCACACTGACCACACCTTGACTTTTCTATTAGCCTGGTTCCACGGCTCTGAATCGCCACCTACATCTCGAATTTTCTCCAGCAATTCAATGAAATGGCCATTCAGTCTGGATATCAGGCTACTATTCCTCTACAGCAGCCAAAATGTCAATGGCTAATTACTAATAGTTGCCTTACTGTGGTTCCCAAGGTCTCAGCTAATTGGCTATTTAGTCCCATGGAAATGGCACTGCCTCAAGGCCAGTCACCCCTGGATACCTGGGAATAAGCAACCCGGCTCTCATGAGCAGGAGACGGAGGAGGATTAATCAGTCAAGTGCGGGCAGACAACGAGGTAATGGGTTTGAAGACTCGATACAACATATCTTTGAAGGTTAGAGCGCAAACCTAATGACCCGTTTAAAACGGTATAAAGGGTTAATGGAGCCTGGTCTTGCAAAACTTAGGGAAATTAGGGCGATGTGTGTAAAGGCAATAACATGGTCCATGCATGTAATCTGAGAGAAGTGCATTTCCTGACTGCAAAAGGATTTAGCAGAGAATGGACTACAAACAGCCAGTAGCTTGACAATGACATAGAGTGGAGGGAAGTAGAGTGGTTTGAGGGTAAGAGGTTGGATAGGAACTATACATTTTCAGCAACCCAGCTTCCTCTCCTAAATGAATGCAAAGAAATGCTTTTTTCTACTGACTGCAAACCTGAAAGGAACCTGATAAAGCCTTATAGTAGTATGTACTACTATATGCTTGGTAATACAAATAGTCCAATAGTCCTTCCAATTACATTGTTGGCCTTGTCATCATATGTAGAAAACACACATTTTTGTTGTGAAAATAAAGAATTTTGGGAAAATTAACAGGAAAATACTGTGATTTCACAAACAAGTTACCACCCTCAGATTAACGATATTATTCTGTATAAATTACAGATTTTGCTGATGTTCACATTTACATTTATGGTGTAAAATCTTTCACCATTCAGCAAAAGCATACCTTATATTTTGAAAGAAATAAGATGATAAACATAATATGTTATAAAAAAAATGATTTCCAGTTACAATGATATGTATATGTATATAATATATATCATTTACTATCATTTTGCATAATGACCTACATCCTAAAAAATAAATTTCTTGATAAAAGTCAAGAGATTTCTACTTTCTACTTTTGACTGAAGTGAAAATGTATTCAGCTTCAGAAATCTATTGATGTGGTGGTGCTCACATTATTCCTGTACACAGCATGTGTTTGGTTTTACTGGGTTACTATATTCATGATACAAAGTTACACTTACTAAAAAATGTTTTATGCATTTTTTTTATCTTTGGTGTAAAAAAAACAAAAAAAACCCCAAAAAAACATGGTTAGTTTTGTCCAAAATGTTTCTTCCAGGAATCCAAACTACTATGCAAATGCATTTGTGAAAAGGTTCACTTTCAATATCAATACTGCAGTACAAGACTTGAGATAACATATGCTAACATAAGCCAGTACAGGCAGAGAGGTGATCTTTACATAATAAAACAAGTAATACAAGTACAGGCTGAGGCTCTTGAAGAAACATTTATTCTGTGTTCTTTTCACCCTCGTGTATCTGCAGAAGATGGATGTATCACACATGATCTTTTCCTCCCTCATACTCCAGTGTTCACTTCTGGGAGTTACTCACCAGAGCTGTGGAAAACACTTTAAAATAGATCACAATGTACAGTAGAATGGAGCTGGCTTGTATCGGATCTGATTTAAGTAAGACCTTGCTCAAGGGTGTCTAAACAGTTATCAAACTGTTACTCGTCTGATATGTGATAATCAGCATGACTTTACAATCTTTAAGGCCACTACTGTATAGCGCTAAGCAGCTGAATTTAAGGTAGGTCAGCTTAAATAGGACACTCAGTGACTGTTAGTGTGAATTATGAATTATCTAATAGCTGCTGTAACACACATGACTAAGCATCTGAAGTATTACAAGCCCAGAGGATAACAGATCCCTGTCCTGTCACACAGCGATGATAGATGGAATAGGGATGTTTAACTTGAACAAACCCTGCCCCTGATTCAAACCATCTGTTGGATGCCTCACTCCCTTTTTTAATGTTGCATAACCAAATAAACCAGACCAAATAATAGATTAATTATTCATTCCCCTAACCCCAAATATCTGAGGTGTTTTTTTCTTCTTTTTTTTTTTTTTTCCAGTGGCATGAAAGTAAAAAGTGGCAGCAGTCAGCACTATGGGCTCTTGCACCGAGGGCACAGCGCATACAGACAGTTCTATTTCCAGCCACAACCACTCTGCACTCTCCTGAGATGTAGACTAAGTTTTATCCCGATGCAACAGAATGTCAGCAAAAAAAGAGAAAAGAAAGAGAAAAAGGTACATCCCTCTTTGCGAGAATGCAAAGCAAATGAAGTGGCTGAAACAGCTGTTCGGACATGTTGTGTTTGTTTACGATTGAAAACAGAGCGACCCTCACCTGCCCACTGCAGCCTCCCAAGACACGAGATTACATACTGCTGGATGGTTAATCGGACTGTTGAATACATTCATGCTTCATTGTGCATGTATGTGTGTCTGTGTATGTTTGTGTGTGTGTGTGTGTGTGTGTCTGTGCGTGTGAGTGTGTCATGTACGATTGGGTTCAGTACAATGGGGTTTAACACAAACCCCCAAACTATTTGCAGTCTGTACAGAGATGACAAATCTTTGAGGCGAATTGAACCAAGGAGAGGTCAGACTGCAGACAAAAGCAATTTCCCCTTCAGGATCGCACTCCACACACACACACACACACACACACACACACACACACACACACACACACACACACACACACACACACACACACAAACACACATACACACTTGGATTTCAACAACGGAAATCCACCCATTATAAGCACATGTATTATGCGTGTCTGTATCGCCCTGTGTCATTGCCAGATTTGTCAGCTATTTATTAAAATGGTTTAAAATGCATCCTCCGCAAACTGCTACATTTAATGTAACTTTCAGGAACCAGTTCACATAATCCAGGCTACAAGGCTGCAACATAATATATAAACGTATTCAAGATAACGTCAAAACTGTTGTTTCTTCACATTCTGTTGATAATTCCAGTTATATTTTTGAATGTATTAAACCAAAATTCTTACATATTGCACCTTCAACATGGATTAAAAATGAAATATTAATCTCAGTGAACGTGGATTCAACACAAAAAGATGTGTTCACATCAACCAGTCACATCTATCCAATAGTACACAACACACCTGCACTGTTAGCCTGTCATCTTGCTGCTGTCTTTTTGAATATGATTCACTCTTTGCTTTAGTGGAGTCATGCTGCTGTTTTCAGGATTTTTATTCCCGCTGTGATAATAATTCTTTACTTCATTCACTTCTTCTTTCCTGATTGAAATATGAAAGAATTCACATTATTCTCCCAGCCCTAACAGTCAATGCCATTACAGTGCTCTGAGTTTCTTTTATACCTCTCACCACTGATCAGCTGCACCTGGCTGCACGATTGTATTAAGTGAAGCCTCCCTGTAGGTTAATTGATCAACAGCGATTCCTATGGGAGATAAGACAGCAAAAGGAAGCCAGTGGAAGAACAAAGGTCAGGATTTTTACACAGTAGGGGGTTGTTTGTTGCACCGATGTGTGTACAGATGTACAGATGTGTGCAGAACATGTCCATACCTGGATGAATAGACCTGTTTGCATCAGAGAATACTTATGAAGGCGATAGACACAAGCATTTCCTAAAACCTCATCACAATGAAAGCACCCCATTGGGTTTGCAAATGCAACATTTTTGAATTGAAGAAACAACAACAGGAAAAGTTAGTAGTCATCACAGCTCTGATGTGGATGAAAGCGTTCAGTAAACAGTAAAATAAAACTGAAATCTCAAAGTGCAAACAAGAACACATAACAGGAGCTAAACTAAAATACAAACCACAGAGATTCCAAGTTCAGACAGATGAACATAGAGAGCCTTTAAAAACAGAGCTTCTTCTCAAGTCCTCAGCACAGATGCATGAGGTTAGCCTTTAAGGCATTGTCACAGGTTAGCAGTCGTCAGTCCTGCGACCAAAGACGACAATGTTTGTGAGGTGTGGCGTCGCTGTCCCCTGCTGAGAGGATGCAGTGGAAAAGTATATATCATGACTTTGCATGGCTTGACATGGCAAAAGTCGACCATCCTGGGTCCATGGAAAAACTCTATTAGGGGCTGGATTCAATTGCAGACTGAATGTATTATACAGGTTGATAAAGGCTTTTGTATGCAGAAATACAGTATGTCTTTGTTTCGCCAGAGTTGGGAGGACTTCACTGCTGTCAGAATCACAATAACTTTGGCATTGTTTAAAGAAGCCTTTAGGCAATCATCTTCACCTATTCAAGCCAGGAAATGTCATATAATCAAGTCATAATTACAAGGTATTTGTCTTCAGGTAGCAATCAGTCGCCAGCATTTTCTCTGTGTTCCAAGGATATTCATGCCACATCAGAGTAATTAATCGTCACATCTTCATAAAATCTTCAAAGAATGACCTAAAAACAAAACACTGCAGGATGAAAGTAATGTGAATTTCACTGTTTGAAGTAGCTAGTTGCCTGGGTTAATCAGATAATGTAAAGGAGACCTGTTAGGCTTTTGTTTGTTTTTTCCTTTCCTTCAGTGTTATTATAATCTTGTGCATGTAAAAGGTCCTGAAAGTTAAAAAGGTGAAACGGGAGCTCCTCTCTCCTACAGAAAACACTGCTCCTGAAACGCCTCATCATTAGTGTCACCTTTAATTCCGTGCCTTTGTGAAATCACACTACATCAGACATTTGTGTAATTAATGCCTAGCAGCTAGTTTGGCACGTAACAATTGACTCAGCACTGCTGTTCTGTTGTTGTTTGAGGTGCTGGCTCAGGCATGTGTAAGCTGACCAATCAGAGCAGACTTGGTATCCGGGAGGGGGTCTTAAAGAGACAAGAGCTAAAACAGAGCATTTCAGACGCAGGGGGAATACATGATGAGAAAACGGATGTGTTTTCTGAGCATTAAAGCATGTAAACCTATTCTAGAAGTAACCCAAAATAAAATTATGAACCTAAAAAATGAGCATAATAAATCTCTTTAAAAGCTATGGTGGTACATTAACCTAGTATTAGTTGCCAGTTTTCCACCATTTTTAGAAATGAAATGTCACAGCTGATATTGTACCAAGATGTATCAAGTATACACTGGTATTTACACATTGTCAGCCACTTGAAGGCAACATCCTGGTGACAAACTTGGAGAGTTTTAAATTTACAATTGACTAACAGAACACACTGTTAGTCATGGCCCCCTGCTAATTTAAGGACAACGAGTGGGCTCCGCTGGCTTTAAGGACCTGCTTTGTGGGCCGAGTCTTTCAGAGGACGTCTGAACTGGAACACAGCAACACAACTGACCGAATAACAGAATCATTTTCATAAAAGTTTGGTGATCCAATTTGCAAATGAAACAAATATTTTTTATTGTGTCAGTTTAACTCATAAACCTTTCGAAATCTGCACTCAGAAAAAACAGATGATCCATTGCATTTTTAACGACGTGGAGCAAAGTTGTATTCTATTTTGCATTCCAGTTAGCGTATGTACCTGTAGTGGTAAAATTGCCCACATTGCACACATTTATCTTTTTTTTCAGCAAAGGAATAGCTAGTAAAAAATGCACAAATACCAACCATTACCAGTCATTACCTATGATGAGTAAGCACTAGGTTATGCATGCAATGCGTGCCGTTTTTATATTTTATATAGCAGCTGAATCTTTGGTCAAGTGTTATGCCTCACTTGAGAGTTCAGTTAATGATCCATTTATCTGAATAATGTTGTGAATTATTTGGAGTTCAGTTTAGACTTTCACAGTCCCAACACTCAAGATTGTAGGAGTCCAGAGGCGGACTCTTTTGGACTCAGCCACACACACACTTTCTCTTTCATGAGAGTGCATTGGAGCCGGAGCATTGACCTTAAACAGACAATGTTGAGCGGTAGCAATTGTCAATGTCAGTAGGCCTCAGATTCAGTTTATATAGAAACAGAAGAGGGGTGTATTGAGGTGAAAAGCCAGATTAAAGAAACACAGACATTGATATTTAGAGACATGACGTCCATTTTGTTTTCACAAAATGCTGTTTCTCCCCGATGGATGACCGTCGAATATAGATTGTTTGGTGTGAAATGATGTAATACACTATGGAAATCCATACTGCATTAACACTCAATTAAAGTCTCATCCTGACCAGACCTCGGCCCTATTGGTCGTCCCACATCCCAGGCATGGATCTGCCATCTCATGCTACACACCGACACACAGATTGGCGCCAGAATGAATACCACAGCCCAGTCTAGAACGCAGGGAGACGAGAGAACTCAGCATTTCAAGCGGCTGAGCAGAACCCGAGCCCTGGAATCTGGTGGAGCCTCGCTCGGGGAAGAGTGACAATGGATCGATGCCTGTGATTAATTAACTTCTAATGAGTTCATCTGAGCGTTGAGAGACCCAGAAACTTGGACACATCCCATCACCTCCTTTCTCTCTGACCTATCCCGTCCCCCGCCCTTCCACTCATCCTCTCATCCTGCATCAATCGATCTGATTTGAAGGCAAATGATGATTCGCTGTTGTTTTTATCTGTGATGTCACTCTTTCCTCTTCTGGGATCTTTTTTTTTGAATTGTTAAATCATAACATTTTCAAATTATAAGCAGTGCAATAAAATGAGATTATCGGTTTTCAATTTCGGGTCGATACCTGTATCGGGTCGCGTCACAATGCAGGTTCCTCATTGTTAACCATTCCAATTACAATGCATCAATAACACATAACACGGTGAAGATCAATTGTGATTGAGCTGACCTGATTTGCTGTAGGTACTAAAGTTAGAGCTGCGTAAGTCGTGGTAAAGTCAGTGCAGCGACGATAGACACACAGGTTCCCACATGTGATTACCCAGCAGTCATTATGATCCTTCAGAGAGTGAGAGTGAAAGCTGGGAGTGCAGAAGCAATGGAGATGAATGGTCATGTGAATAGGGAAGTGGATTGGGGAGCCGAGGCTCCCCGTGTTGCTCGGTCTGCCATTTTCTCTCTCCATTTCTCAGCTCCGAGGGGCCGAGCGCACAGTTATTTGTCTCGCAGTGAAATTAGTAATCGCGCCGCCATCCATCATTGGCTGACCTGCTATTGATCGCCAGTGCACCTTCTCTTTTCAACTAAATTATATTACAAAAAAAAAAAGAATAGCAAATGTCTGCTCGCTCTGAGTGGTCCACACTTTTGCCTGCCTCAGCAAAAGCCTCAGAGAAAGAAAAAAAAAATGCAAAGACTTTTTTTTGTGTAACGTTCGGCAGGCATGTCAAGCAATTCTATTCAAAGAGATTAGAGTTGTTGTTTTGAAGGTGACAAGTGTGGAACAGGTTTTAACCAACATAGACTTTGAAGCATGGGGATTTTCAGCTAGCACGGCTTGTTATTCAGCAGTGACACCTCGGTGACAAATGCTGTGTGCTGTTCCCTTGTCCTGAACAATATACAGGATGGAACATGCTGATACAAGCACCGACTTGTAAATGTTTCCGAGGTGAGGTACGTGCCCTCTCCAGTAGAAAGATTTTTGCACAACATTGTGTATCTAAATATAAACTTTCAATTTCAACTACAGCTATCAAAAATGTACTGCAGTGCACCAAAACGAGGTCAAGAGCAGCCTTTTCTTTTTTTTGTCTAGACTTTTTCCATTACACAGTCGATAACAAAGATAGGCACAGCGCTCACGATTTGCCCGCTATTGATCACTGATGCTCGTGACTACCAAAACACAGTACACAGAGGTCACTTGTCAGCGCGTATTCACTTGTGTCCCTTACAATAGCATGACGACAATAGGATTTTCTGCTGCGAGTTAGATTATGAGCTTAGTGGCTTGCAGTCAGTGCATGATACAAATACTGACATGATACAGACAGACCGTTAGAGGTTGGATTGTGTGGGAGAGAGCTATACGCTGCACAAAATACAGACGTCGAAAATATCACAGTGCCAGAGAAGCACATTAAAGCAGCATTAATTGCAATACAGCTTTCTAATTGCTTAGAGAAAAAAAAGGCGTTGTGGGAGCATATTGGTAATATAGCTTCCAAAAACCTGCAAAGAGGCAGATTAGAGAAACTGAGATTACTGTCGGGGAAATGTTTGTCAGGAAAGGGGTTAAAACCTACTGATGCATGACACACGACCTCTGCATTTACTGTGTGTGTGTGCGTGTGTGTGTGTGCAAAGTGACAGAATGGGATGCTAAGGTTCATGTGTTAAATCCCCTTAGGAACAGATCAACACCAGGGCAGAGCGCTGAGGTACACGGCCTCCTACACAGAGCCCACTGTTTCGCATCGGACCAACAGGCTTCACTCACATTTTCCCATTTACAAATCCCTAATCCCTTACCCCAGATGTGGGACACTCTAGCAGAATTCTCTACCGTATAATCACAGTACACCAAACTGTAATCCCACAGGCTCCATGTTCTCTCAAGTGTACTGTACATGTTGTGTAAACACCATGCTTGTCGCACAGCACAACTCATAAAGCCTGATGAAAAGATGGTCGACGCTCACATGGCCTCTTTTTTTTTTTTTTTTCTGACCGTCTGCTCTCTGATAGACGTATAAACTCTCTCTCTGATCTCCCTCTCTATCCTTATCTCAATCCTTCCATTCCTCCTCACCTTCCCAACCCCATGTCCCGATGGATTCTTTCACACCCATTAGATAGCCTCTCAGTCAGCCAGCGTTGTGTCTTCTTCCACTGTCTGTGCGCTGTGGACTTTGAACTGTGGATGCCCCAGGCACCCAGGAGAGACCTGAGAGGGCCTGCGGTTTGGCCTTGAATCTATCATATCTCGCCTGCAGCCATGAAGAGACAGATTCCCTCCATCCAGCACATCACAAGTATTGACCCCAGCAACAGGCCATTGAAGCCCAGTGCTTCTCAGATTGCACTCAGATTGAGTTTATGTGTGGAAAAAAGATAATATTACAACACTTGAAAAAAGTGTTTAGCCACAGGGCAAATCTGAGGTGGAACTTGAAAAAAGATACTGCTGTAACTTCTAAGGCAGTTGCTCTTTGAGTTTCCTGAATTAGAAGTTGAAATTCATGACTCATTTTTTAACAGTGGTTTAAATCTTTATGATCACTCTCAGAGCTACAGCATCCTGGACAAAGAGTTAAAGCATTTGCTTTTCCTCTCTACTTCATATTAGCTGCAAATATGGACTGACAGATAACTCCTTCACTGGATGACCTTTTCCGTGCATGTCATGCTGCACATGTGCTTCAAGGCACTCTATCAGTTCATAAATAAAAATAAAAAGAACACTCGAGTATATAAAACATACTTTTTACTCTATTTGGACATACAGAACTAGAGAATTAGACAAAATTCCACAACCTTGGGTCCTCTACATTTTTATCTTGCAATTCTGGTTCACAGTGTATTCCCGTTTAAAAACTGTCCTTGGTGTTACTTCACAGGGAACTCACGGACACTCCTGCAGGCTTTATACTATGACTACTGGTTTTAAATATTTCAACTTTGTCTCTGAGAAATCATCTTTTTCCCATCATTTTCAGACATTGGATGGCCATGAGACTTGGTAGCTGTTGCCATGGAGAAGAAGCAGGTCAGGGACGTAAATCAGAGCCGTAGTGAATTCAAGACCCTTCACCATTGTTGTTACGGACAAAACACTTGTCAGGGTCAGGCCATCATCCTGAGTGTGTGTGACTGTGTGTGAGAATGTGCAGCACAATCCTTGTAAAGTGCTTTGCAATATATGAATGTAGCCACTTACTTATTTAGCTTCAGACATGAAAGTGCCCATTAAACTTACTGATGAAATAAATTGTACCTGAAGTAACAAAATGTGAAAATACAAATTGGGCATTACGATACAGACGGGATAAGTTATTGGAATTGCTTTGGATAAGGACCACACACTTTAAAATCGATCCGTTGTGAAAACCAAATTTTCTCAGCATATCAACACACAGTTCCTTCTCACCACTGCCTGGAACGGAAGGGATTGAATCATTCCTTTTTCAAAACTTTGCTGTTGGCAGAAGCCCAGCTCTTCCTGAGCAATACCTAATAGAACACTCTGCTCTCAATTGTACGGAAATCTCTTTTTCAAGTCTGAAAACAAGTCAGCAGACACCACCCTTCCTTTTTACTGCTGCCACAGGATGACTTATAAATGGTCTGAAGACCTCCATTAGTATCTGCATGTGTGATTTATTGCGCCCGGGGAGACTTCCGCTGAGGTGTAATGTAACAACTGGACAGTCAAGGCTGTATTTAGCCCTGATATAATGGATAACTAAACAGAGCGGCAGACAAGATTCTGCTGCAAAGCCAAAGATTAAAATGCAAAAGAAGAAGACAATGTTCTCTAGGAGGAAGAGCTCCTTCATGTCAGGTTGCATCCTCTGTACTCAAAGATGAACGACTTTCTTTACTCCCAGTCAATAATTGATATTGTTATATAAAAGTGTAATTGCAATATGAGCAATGTTTTTAGGTTTTAAGTGTCACCTTGACATTTTGTGCCCCTATCTATCACATGATAATTAACATAATGTACCAAATTTATGCCTCTCTGAAGGTTGGCCTGCCCTCATCACAAACTCCCACAACTCTGCGCCACTCTTCTGATCATCCATTCTGGAGGCAGTGCCGGCCGTTTGAACATCAACTGCCCGTAAACCTTCCTGACAGGAGAATGAAGACATATTTCCCTCGTCTGTCCATGTATCCCTGGTGATTGTCTGGGAGGATGAGAACATCATCAATAACGCAACGTTAGAAAGCGGGTGGGTGGCTGTCGCTACCGCTACACAAACCTCCCACTGACACCTCCACGGGATGCAGGGAAATTAAATCGAATCAAAAGGAATCACTTTGCCCCTGATGCTGGTGTACACAAAGTCTCCCCCCCCCCCTTTCTCTCTCTCTCTCACACACACACACACAAAAAGTATTATTATAAAATCTTGTGGGAAAACTCCATCTGCTTCACCTGCTCATTTCACTCTCTGATTGTTTATTGTAAAAAAAAAAGGAAAAAAAAGACAGAAGCCAAGAAGCACCCTCCAATTTCTGAATTAATCAGCACAAGGGGAGCGTCCATCTGTTTGCAGTCTCCATACGAGGCCACGTGTACGTTTACCTTTTGAAGGCATCCTCCAAGTCGATGCCGGCAAATTACGAAGAAAGAGAGAGGCAGCAATTGAAGGCTCAAACCATTAATTTCCCTGGAGAAAGTGTGCACTCTGCTTGGAGGGCCAGAGTGACCTTTCGCTGACAAGACTGGAGCGGAAAAGACAGGCACAGTGGACAAATGAGATATTAGAATACAGCAGCAAGAGTGAGAGAGTGGTTGGAGGAGAATACAGACAGCTGGGAATGGATAAAATCACTGTAAGCATGATGCCTGGCTCATAAGTGTCACAGAAGAATTGGAACATGCAGACTATTAACACACAGCAGAGTTTGTTGCTACTGTATCACTACTGTAATTATGCTTTTGGCATATTACAGTAAAGCGCTGTTAATTTGAATTCAAGCGTCACATCAAAAAAAGTGAAAATGATACATTACAAGGAAATAATGTAATTAGGGTACAGCACCATACAGTAATTTAGCAATAATATACAGTACTTTTACAATAAGGTACACCCGCTAACAGGCTGACATGCTAATGGGTTAATATGCTAATAAGCAATATGGTTGGGTTAATGTGAAAACACAGTACGTTGATGTAATGTGACTGTAAATTTGTATATTTACAATAACTGCAGAGGCTTATTACAGTATCATAGTGTAATTTTACATCAGAGTAGAATACGTTAAAACTTAAAGTGTCTCAGGTTACTGACGTGTCTCGGGTTACTTAAGAAACACAATATATTTTCTGTATATTTACTGTAACTATTAACCAGTAATATGCTGTAAAATTACACTAATCATTTTTACAGTGCAGTAATAGGATCATTTTGCATGTTTTGCCTGCATCATTGCAATTTTTATTCATAACATGTTGACAGTATGTTGATTTTGATTTCGTCAGATGTACCAGTGCACTCTCTTTGTCCATGTAGAAACACAAACCTCAGAGCAAATATTGGCAAGCAGGCTAATTGCCTTTGGAGTTGGTCTTTCACGCAACAGCATTTGATTGAGAACAAGTAAATATTTCTGCAGAATTTCCCAACAGAAATCAAATAACAATGTCAAGCAATTGTTCCTTGTTTGCACCCTCGCTCATATCATATGTCAATCACCAAGCCACTGAGGGCGCTCAGACTGCTTTCCAGCTTTGAACGGCACAATTTAAAATAGCAGCAAATTGAGCAGATGCTTGCATTTTTATGTGCACTATTTTTCTAGTGCTGAGAACACGGTTTTGTACTGCACTTAAAAATGTATCCAGCGTCAATGACAGCTTGTCACTCTGCATTAATTGAGTTTAAATTGTCAGCTAGGATCATACTCAACTCATCAGCATTAATAAAACTGTAATTACATATATTTTCTTAGTGCAAATAAGTGGATAAAGCTGTTTTGAGGATGATAAATTATTTTCCAAGTTCCAGAGTAACTCCCTTTTGAGGCGAGACGCCGACTGAGATGACTTTCTAGTGCTCCCCAAGAAATCATGATTGTTTTGTCACAGTCCTGGTCAACTTTAGTTCCAACTGTGGTTCTTTACCCAGCTCTCCAGTATGTTGAGAATTGAGCTTTTTTTTATGTGCACATGTAGAGGAAGATAAAACAGGAAGAAAAAAAAAGTTGAGATTATGCAGAAGAGATAAAAAAAAAAACCCAAGGGGGTTATAAAAACTCCTCACCTCAAAATAAACAAAGACAAAGAAGTTTAAAAAGAAGGCATGGTGATAAATAAAGACACAGCTAAGTCTGATTACAAGTCGTATATAGCTCAAGTTGGAGAAATAATAAAAAGTAAAGGCAGTGGTGCTGCATCAGTGAAATCCAAGGCCATAACTGTCTCTTGGACCATGAGGCAGGTTTATGATTGTGTACCATGTGTCATTTTGATGGACAAGGTCAGTCCAAACAGGATACAGATCTGTTGCAAGTTTCTTTCAGTTTTCTCATACAGAGCTCTCCTGTGAAATGTATGTGTATTGTTTGCTTTGAGACTGCACTTACCTGTCAGGGCTGAAGCTGAGAAAAGTAATAAAGGTAAGAGGCAAGGAGCCATCGAGAAAGTTATAACCAACCTATGACTGTACCGGCTCTGGAGTCTTGTCTCAAAGCCACTGTGTTGAGAAATTCTGATTTGACCTGGACATTTCTTGAGCTCAAGATTCAATTACATTTTTTTACACAGGGTCCAATGCTGGCACAGAGAAGCCATCTTATACAACCTTGGTTTTGTTTTGATAGTTTTGGACATCATTCCCTCTGGTAATAATGACACTGCTGTTAACCAGTGCTTAATTGCACTTTGACATAAATCAGGGGTCTCAAGATCAATCTGAAGGGTCACAAGATGATACAAGGGATAAGAAAACAGTTTAAGGACTTCTCTTTAATACTGTCACTGCTCCAGACCACCAAAAATATTCTAAATGAAACAATCTGAGATGAAACACTAAGAATCTACAGCCATGCTAGCAGCTCTGTGAGGTTTTAGCTAGGCGCAATGGGGCTTTATCTAGAAGCTAACATCAGCATGCTAACATGTTCACAATGACTAAGCGATAGCATGGTGATGTTTCGCAGGTTCACCATCATAGTTTAGCATGTTAGCATGCTAACATTTGCTATTTAGTAACAATGCAAAATACATCTGAGGTTGTTGTTGAACTGATGATGGCACCAGAGGAAAATTCAGGGGGTGGATGTAGCCTATATATCAAATTTCATTGCAATTCATCCAATATTTAAGGGGCTTTGTGGAACTTTTGACTACACATACTTCAGCCCTGACAACTTTTGTGGAACTTTTGTGTTGTCTTTGTTAGCGGAGCAAAGAGAGACAAGGCACTCGAGAACATGCATAAAGTCACATCCTTTGGACTGTCCCGGAAAAATCTGACCCAAGTCCTTCACAAAGAAATTGACAGTCCAGTAGCATTAAACAACTTCGTCCACAGGCTTGTATAGCCCACTGGGAGAGGGGGGGAAGGTCTCATTTTTCACCTCACATTACAAACCACTTATAGAAGGCCAGTAAAAGAGTGATTAACACATGTAAATTCTTACAAATTGTGACACAGAGACACTTTAAAACCATAAAGTTCAGCAACATGCTGGTGGAAAATGTCAGGGGATCACCAAAGTCATTAAGATTAATCCTCTGAGGACTATAAATGCAAAATTTCATTCATATGAATGCTGCTTTGTTCATGGAGGGTCACAAGACAAACGCTTTTGGAACCACTGATTTAAATAATGTTGGCTTGTTTACAACCTGTCTGGAAATGTGACCACTTGTGTTTATTTTGCCTTGTCTGATTTTGTTTTATAGATCTCCATGGTGAAATGTAACCTAATATAAATTATTATACTGTAAAACAATGAAAATATGGCCAAAATTGGAACAATGAAGACAATCATTCAAAAGGCTCCTCCACATATATCTACGATACACCTGGTCCTCAAAACACCTACAGCATACCAACTGTCACTTGCAATATAATGGTGGTAGTTCATATATTTACTTCACTGATGTATAGTGCTCACTTTTGAATTTGAATTCCCAGACATCAAATCTCCTTCAACACTAATGGAGGTCTACGACCAAAACATTATCTTCTGTAATACTGTGTGTGTGTACAGGAGTCCACTACTTTCCTTTTAAGACGTCAAACTACAAAACTTCATCACACAAAGAACAAGCATAATAAAGCACCTTGTTCAAGGGTACATTAGAGAGTTTGCATGGACTAAAAATCAGCAAGCTCTCAGCCAACCTGCAGTCCTGCATTAATTATAACTGTGAGGATGTGAGGATCAGTGCAGTAATCTCATAATATACATCCCCTACCCACACAGAAAGAAAATCAACAGCAGCCCCAGCAGTGACTAATGACTAACACCCACTTGCTTGGGCTAAATTACACAGTAGCCACTTCAGTCCAATGGATAAGGTGCACTAATGCACATTGCTATGTTGTGTACTGGAAATATATAACAGGAATGGGCACTGAACAATATCTGAGAGGGTACTTAGGCCTGAAGGTTATATAATATAGAAATCAATTGAATAACCAAAAGCACAACAATTTGGCAGCTGGCAGCTGCCTTCGATCTACTACACACTTGTGTTTTTACCATTACAATGATTTTGTTTGGCAAGTGGTTTTGTTCAAATCAAAGAACCACTGGGAGCCATTTATGGTTCAGTGTCTGGTTCAAGGACACTTCAGCGGAGGAGCCAGGCATCTTCCATCTAAACTACAGAGAATTTGTTGCATAAAACGCATTGTATTTTTGTATTTTGAAAATGTTGCACTGCATCATCTGTGAAACTTCTTCTAACTTTCACATCAGAGGTTCACTAGTTTGCAGAATGATTCGGGATGGTCTCTGCACTGACTTTACGATACAATGAGGGTTGTTCCCTATTGGAGGGTTAGACTTTTCTCATCATCATCACAAAGGTGCACTTGAGTAAGGCTCTTAACCCCAAACTGGTCCAGTTGAGCTGCCCAGCAGATTTAATTTGTTTGCCCTAGACAACTTCCAGGTGTGAATGTGTGTAACTGAATGCATGACATGGACGTGGAACGGTTGATTCATTAGGTTGAAATGAGTATCTCTACAATACCGCCTACTTTTACTAAAAAACCTAAATAAGGTGCCAGCTGGCTGGAGGGAGATCGGCAGGGAGATAAAAGTTTCTGGTAAGAAAACACCATCATGCCTTTAGAGAAACATCTAAATATCAAAGTATAACCATGTTCTGTTTAAAAAGTACAAATGTAGGAGCATAGGCTAACTTGAGCAGTTAGGTCTCCAATCTCATCTCACACAGCACAGCTGATAGGTATGTTGCATTTTTACATGAAGTAATGGAATGCATATTTAACAAATTCATTGTGGACGGTGAACGTCCAACAATACGTTGCATCGGATTCCTGTGTGCAGTTAGGACTGGATGAGACTGCCCTGAAAAAAATCAAGGGCTCCCTTGATTCAACATTTTGAAAACACATTCTCAAAAGAAACCTTTTTAAAACCACCATGGGAACATATAAAAAAACAGATAAAGGGTAACTGGAACTTTGCTATGTAACTATAATTTCCTACCCTAAAAACAAAATCCTTAAACATTCCAGTAACCAAAAGTTGATTGCTGTGTTTCACATACATTAATTAATTGTAAATTTAAAAGCTATTTAGTCAAAGCTTTAAAAGGCGTACAATTTGATGCACCAGAAAAAAGTAAGTGCATTCAGATTGCCATGAAATGTTTTCCACATTGGATTTCAAACCTAAAGTGACACACTGTATTCTTAAATGAACGGCTGTGTATAAAGTAGTTATCCTCAGCAAACAGTAAAACAGACCATGTTCTCAGATTGCCTCACTGGTTAAGTAAATGTATGAACAAACACATCCGCACATATACACTTAATTGCATCATGTATGTCAGTTATATAAACTGCTTCTAAGAAGGCAATGAAATTACACTGACTGTGTGCAGGAAGGAGCCTTTAATTGGCTCAGAGGGTATTGACTACTGGCTACGATATGGGCGGTCGATACACCGGGGGTAGCGTTCAAAGGCGAGAGAACCTGCCCTCCTTCCTACATCCTCAGCTTTATGTCTCTGCCCCTGTGTCATGGATGTATCTGTCCATCATGAGCAAATGTTCAGAGAGGACTCCAGTGAGCTTCTAATGGAGTGAGCCAGCATGTTTGCAGGTGAGCCGGTTGAATTTGGCAGCTATCTGACCTGACACCTTTCAGTTCAATTCCAGTTTAGTTAAGCATTAAGCCGCTCTAGAGGTGAAAGTGAGGGTGCAAAAAAACAGACAGCTGGATCCAATATACTGCCTTAGAAATGTTCAACAAGTTAATTACCTGCTTATTCTACAAAACTGGATTTTGTAGAATAAGAGCAATAATAAGCAAGCTATATAAACCATCTGCGATGTCTTTTCAGGTTGTAAACCTGAGAAAAGTTTCCTAAACAGTACTCAAACAAAAAATTGCATTCATTCATTACAATTAATTAATCACAACATAGAAAATGTGAAAGAGCCCAAATTGTACCAAAACAAGCTGGTGCATTATGCTGTATAAATTAAATGCACTCAAAGGAATCTGATTCACAATGAATATAATTTCCTGTGACACACCAAATGTTCAAGATGTTGCACACACACCTGTGAAAAATCTCAGCTTGTGTTAACATCTTTCCTTCTTGGTCATGGAAATAGATCACAAAGCTAAGACTGTTGTTTGCCAGCCTTAACAACTTGATGCAAATTTGCGTCTTCCATATGTTCAAAGGTGATGTAAATTGCCATTTTACATAGTATCATAGAAGAAAACACGGATTACATGAATACTAAGTGGATGCATTATTTTACATAAAAACATGGACTGTATGCAATTATCGGATCTGTGGTATGACAACTAAAATGTTCCAAAAGCTGCGGAGTCGCGCTGTGACATAACCATGATATATAAGAGTTTTGTGCAAAATATTGCCACCAAAACATCACCGTGTTATGCCATTTATGAATGGGCACATTTAAGCTGTACATTTCTTTGTTGAGCTGGTGTGAATCACGCCTGAAATAACCTGTTTCATTATCGCAGCGTAATTGCAGTCAACAACATAGCATGATTAATCAAAGTGTTTTTCCGAACCGGCTGGAATTGCCTCGCTCTCATTTAGAGGAGCACATCCAATCATGACATCACAGGCACATCACAACAAATTAGATGGGGCGGTTTCCATCTAATGATGTTTATCGCTTGATGTGTAGATGTAGGGACTTAATCACATTTCCTTCACTTGGTGTGAAACTAAGTGTTTATCCTTGAGCCGGGCTAACGCGTTTGTGTTTAGCGATGCTGTAAGTGCATCATGACTGGAAAGTTATCTACAGAGGGCGTTCAATTACATCCTGACAAGAAGGGAGGTTTTTCAAACTCCACGCAAATGCTTTTCTCCTTTAAGCCAATTAAGGGCTTTGACGAAAACACTTCTTTCATTATTCATCATAAAGCGTGTCGGCCTTGTCAAGTAGGACTGCTCTCACCCTGATCTAAGTGCTGTTAAACACAACACCACTGTGAATAGTGAAATGTGTCAGAAACACAGATACTGGCTCTGGGTGCTGCCGGTCTGTTTCCACCAGCCCCTGCCAAGGATTTAGTCCTGTGAAGATGGCCTGCCGAGCTGACGGTAATTAAACTCCACATTTCCATTGATCTCCTTCAGCTCTTCCTACATCCTCCCTGCCTGCTCTCTCATTCCCATTCCCGTCCTGAGGACGGATTCTGAATAAATAATGCAGGTTTCCAAGTGCGGGTGTGTTAATTGGCCTGTCTTTATGAGCCCAGAGGGTTCCTGCTGACCTTTTGCAGAGATAGCCAGTAGCCCAGGGCCAGATGCCTGCAGAGAGACAAAGTGAGAGCTGTTAGCAATGGGATTGTATCGAGGCAGCTGCCCGGAACTTCTACTGTACCAGCAGGGATCAAGTCCAGCCTTTGAGCTCATCATGCCAGGTCGGATACCTCCTCACCTGTGATCATCCCACGATATCTATGATCACTCGAGAATAATTGGTTGGAATGTTTATTTGTATTAATTTCAACTGAGAAAGCCAACCATTAAATAACCAATAATCTGTTATCTCCCATACTGCAGTTCTACACATTCCCAACAGGGGGGCATCCAGTCCAATCCTTGGGACCACTGAGGGGTGCCAAAGCATGGGTTGAAGTGTATATGCTAAATAAAGGGAGGGTGTTACTTATAAACTCTTCCCACCCACTGTTTCCCCCATTCAAACCAGTGAAGCTCTGCTGAGCATGATGCTACCAGTGCCAACAAATTAATGGGCAGCACTTGATGCAGAACTGAAGCCCACCCATAATCAATCATCATGTTTGTATGATTAATGCAACAAATGATCAGTACCATCATTCTCAAGCAGTGATGTGCTTTGAGTGCATAGAGAAGTGTCTGTCAGGGTTAGACTGCATTGATTTGGCTTGAATTCTGAACATGATGATTTTTTCACCAAAACTTAAATCATACTATTGATGAATAATATCTTGTCTGTCCACTGAGAGGAGATACTACTAAAAATGCCCAACAGGGCCACAAAAAGCTAACTGATGGTCCATGCCAGTGAGGTGTCTGGCTCTGCAAATGGCAGGTCGAAGTGTCAAATCGGTGACTGCAGGACATGTGAAGGGTGTCACAAAATGACATGTGAGCCATCAGTCACTTGGGAATTTTTCAGAAATATTTTGGACACGGAGCAGGATATACATAGGTAGCATATATTTTGACCATATATCATATATTTTTCTGTAATAAAGTGGCACAATCCATGAGTCTGTCCATACATGCTCCCCTGGTGCCTGTTATGGGCATTGTAATGGATTTCAATCCATTGTTCATTAATTTCTGCACTAAGCACCAGGCTCGTAAGTGCCTTGTCCTCAGATGATAGAACACCATGTTCCCCTTGGGAGATCATGCTAGTATGGGTAGAAGTCATTATTTCAGTAGGCAATGTGAGGAGGGATGAAGGGGGATGCTGTCCCCCTTGTTATGCCTATTAGCAGAGAGAGTGGAGGGGCAGAGGGGATTTTTAGTTGAATATTTTAGGCTAGTCTGGCTGACTGATTGATACTTTGACCCTGATCATGGCTCTGAAATATACGTGGTCGAACTGTGCTGTGTATTGATAAATCCATGGTCTGTGGTGCTGAAGTAGCAGACAGATTTGGGATTATTATTAACATTTTGGAAACCAGTGTTTGTCGGACTTTCTACATTGTGTACTACCTCGAAAAATTTTAGGCTCACCAAGCACCACCATTATGACCGATGTTAAAATGCAGTATCATAGGCCTACTCTATTCAGCTTAGTGTTTTGCGCTATTTGCTAATGTTAGCAGGTGCTGCAGACGCTTCAGTCTGCAGCACCTGCTGCTTCAGGCAGCTTTATTGTTGCACGGTTGTTGCGGCAGTTGTGAGCTAATTGCCAGTTAGACTTTCCCCAGTAAACACACTGACCCCTTCAGCTCGCAGTTGTGCGTCTAGACAAGGAAGAATGAACAGGCGGAGTGTCTGCTGGGAGGGCTGCCCCCTCCATGCTCACCGGGCTTGAAAAGTAGTTTTTTTTTGACAGGCAGCGTTTGCTACCAGGCTGCTAGAAGCCCGCCCTTCTGACATTCGGCCTGTTGGTTTTCTCCAGCCCAGAGACACTCGACACAGCGAAGAGAGTTAAACCCAAGAAGAGCAGCAGCTGGCTCGTCAGGAGGGACTGTAACAGCTGAAGAGGTTGTGTGTTTACTACATGTCACAATCCCGTAGTGTTTTTGAACCTTTCATTTTATTTCCGCCTAATATCCTGCCATCGCAGTTTGAGTTTAGCTTGTAACTCATGGATGACGACGTATTTATGCGTGATGTGCATCTACATGACTACATAGCAGGCTTACAGGAACACAAAAACTTGTTTTGATTTACATTTAAGTTTAGGTATTTTGATTTAAATTTTTGCAGTATTTTGATCGTACTATATGTTTTTTAATTCACTTATTTCATTTTCCGAAAACATTTGTTGGATTCCTCCGTGTACCACTAGAGGGAGCTCATGTACGTGTTAAAAAAAATCAATTCTTTATTATATTGTAGCCTATGCACCCTATAGAGTAGTGTTACCTTCAAAGTGACAAGTAGCAATGTGAAGTCGCAGAAGAGCGAGAGGATCATAGAGACACACTGCTGCCTTCAGAATTCCTATAACATTCCTATGATCAGTAGTGTCAGTGTTGCTGAAAATACACCCTAAAACCAAGCCACCTCTGTACCAAAACATTTTAGGGCTGACACGACCACGGATATTTTTCTATAGGGTTAGAGCTAGGAGTAAGCGGTTACGTGAAGGACATCCCTGTTGTTACAAATGAACAAATCAACTACTGCTTAGAGTAGATCATGCATTGGCTTTAATGTAGTATATGGTGGCAGTCATGTTGTGTTTCATTAGATGCTTATGCCCACTGGTAAAGACATTACCTCTGCCTGTTGTGAAAAGTTAAAGTCACCAACATTAGTATGCTTCTACTTTAAACCGAAATTGAATTTGGAAAACCACTTCTGTCTCATGTCTTGCCAAGCAGAGAATCCTCAGGCTAAACTCCTGGTGATTTCCCCATTAATTTCTATGGGCAAAGCTGGCAAAGTAAGCAGATGCACCCTTCCAGGCTGAAGGCCACCCATCACTTCCTCTTTCACTTCCAGATCAGGACTACTTTGGAAGCCACTTGTGCATGGGCAAGTACCATAAATCAAATGGACTGCCTAATCTGTAATTCATTTGGGCTGAGTAAATGTTATACAGTTAAGGGACATTTACGCAATATTGCTGGAGAAACAATGTATATTTAGATATATGTTCTGCTAAGAGGCTTAAATGGGTTTTTTGGTGAGGGAGAGAACATTTTTTAAAGGAAATGAATAGTTATATAAGTCAGACTGACAGATTAGTGACAATCTGACAAATATAGCATGTTCTTTCTTGTGGTTAATCGAGTGCAGGGGTCGTTCTTTTAGTGACCATCGGCATGTAATCTTAATGCTTGCATCTTATCGCCTTTTGTAAGCTTAGAGAAAAAAGATTTGACTCTATGCAAGACTGATTATATATTTTCACAGGCTCAATATCTCACAGGGAACCACATATTTCTGAAAGATTTAACAGCAGAACACATTTAAATTCGAACATAGACATGCCATCAGACTGTATCAATTTGGGTCTATCGCTGTGCAATACATGCCACACATTATTGATGCTGCAGTATGATACCATCTATGTATCAGGGAGTAAGAAGATCTCATTATATGATTTCACAAATCATAAACTCAGTAACTGTGGCCAGGGATTGCATTTGGATTTTAATATTGGACTCCAGTGGACTGAGAGATCGTCAATTGATAAAACTCTCTGAAATAACTTTGTTGCATATCATGTTACATTTACTGAAAAGGAATGACTTTAGACAGTAATTGTCTTGAAGAATACAACAAATCTGATTGTGCTGGGAAAAAAGAACTGCATGGTTGCACTCCTTGTGATGCTTTCCCCGAGACTAATACAATGAGAGAACAGGAAAAAAATAGACTAAGCTCATAATCCAATCTGATTCAGAACTACAATGAGATCTGCTTTCGCTCAGCTTGTGAACAACAGAAGCCCCAAAATAGTCTGGAATTTGGTGGCAAATCCGAGAGTCCCTTAATAATTTGATAGGTTGAACTGGGGTTACCCTTGTTTTAGCGCTTTCCTTGGGACCAGCTGTTGTATGTAGTGACTGTGACTTCTGCATTTAAAAGAGAAATAGCTACCGTGTCTCAATTACCATACTCTGGGCACATCCTAAACAGTTTTTCAGGTCCTAGAGTTGATGGCGAGGAAAAAGATCAAATAAAGAGAGGTAGCGGTAGAGGGGAGGTTGGCAGTGGAGATTACACTGAATGAAGTGAGGCAAATTACCTAATTCCATTTAGAGACGGTGTGTAATCGGCTTTATCTACCGCGAAGATGGTATTAGAACCCTAAATAATCTGGTATTTGAAAGACTGAAGAAATAAAGATCGGAGAGAGCAGTGCCTATAAGCTTTGCTTGGCAGCTCACCTAGTAGACTTTTTAATCTGACCTGCATCGACCCGGAATCCAAGGGAGTGCAACATGGCTTCCTTAATGTGAGACTCTATCGCTCGCTATTGTTCAGGGCAGGTCAGGGCAATTTGTTCTGGTGTATGGCTGTTACACAAGGACACAAAGCAGGCTACATAAAAGAGAAGCGTTTGATCTTAAGGCTTGATGAGCAGCTTGTTTTAAAATGCAATGACCCCACATTCCTAAATAAGAACCAATAAATCCTTGTCCTTTATTAATAAATAATGTTGAATTTAAAAAGCCTCCCAGTGATGAAGTGCTAAGAGAACAGAACAGACAGAGATATGTGTAAAATAGAATATTTAGGAGCTGTGGATAAGACTTGGACGAAATGTTCAATTTTTGTTTTACTACAAAGGGGGACCTAAGGATGATTACTGTGTATCTGTCGTACTGTGTAGATGTCTCAATACCTGCTGGCATGCTTGGAGTGTGGCAAGGAATGGCATCATGCTGTCGGTTAGTCCACGACCTTGTTCCCCACCAACTTATCTCAAAAACTATTTGATGAATTGTCATGAAACTTCTGTATAGTCATTGATGGTTGCTATAACATGAATACCAATGACTTTGGTAACCTTGAATTTCATGAATTTTAAGTTTATTGACCAAAGATCTGCAAAGCTGACGACATTTGCATCAAACTCCACTGTGCATTGTGTTTAATGCTACTTAGCAAATGTTAGCATGTTAACTGGCTACACTGAGATGGTGAATATGGTGAACGTTATACCTGCTTATAGCTGCTGTAAGCGTTGTCGTTGTTTTAGCTAAATTCCATTTTGCAATTAGCAATCCCCTCCAGACATAGTGTCAAACAGGAGGATCCTGTTCTCTGCATGTTTACGAGCAGACAGGACCGCCTCTTTCTGGACTTCTCTGTCCTGATTGGATGAAGTTGGTATGGATACCAGAAAATGTCTTTTCTCTTTTTTTTTTTTACTGCATGAGCAGGGGGAGGAGAGACATGGGTTAATGACCAAACACTCTATAACCGTGAATATAGCCTCACAGAGCTGCTAGCATGACTCGACTCCTTGGGTGTTCCCAGGTGTAAACTAGGTAATAAGTCTATACACTATATTGTACATATGTAAGTGAGAAAATAAGTAAGATTTTATTTATATAGCACCTTTAAAAGCCTAGGTTAAAACGTTAAAAGGTCAAGCTATAAATGCGACACAAACATTACAACCAAAAACATAATTAAACAATCATAAAGACTCACTGTAGAACACTGTTTAAGGAGTTAGTAAACAAATCAGCATACTTTGCAATTTTATACTACTAGGAAATGATGCAAAACACAAAAGACCCAACGTCAATCAAACTGCAAGTTTGCCTCTGACAATTAAACTTCAGAGAGAGACAACAGACAGTTTTAATTAAAATTCACTACCTATTATTTGTTTTCCAATATCTTCCTGGAGTTTTGTCACCCATGCCCACAATTATTTAATTTGTTTCCATCCATGAGCAGCTCCTCAGTTTCCTTCGTGCACTGTATTGTGGGAGAGTAGTGCCCGCTGTCAGCACACTCAAAAATCAACCATAATTAGTATGCATTGTGCTTAGTTTGTGTGCACTTCACTCTGTCACTTTTCAAGTGTGAACACACTACATACTAAATATCTGCTTTGAATTAATACAGTCCGGATTTGTTCCACACCATTAGTCTGGCATTTGCATGGAAGTGCTATGCAATTTGCTGGTCAAACTCATACTACTAAAGGGAACAGCCACGTGGCCTTTTATCGTCTGGAACTCCTGAGAAAAACTTCATATTTTCAGCCCTAAGGCAAGGTAAGATGAGCAAAATGATCAGGATGTTGTTCCAACTTTTCAACACTTCTCCATGAGTTGCAAAGCATACCACAGCCTCTGGGAGCTCCGAGACCTTCACCTTCTTTTGACTTTAATACAAATATAAAAGTGTGTTTACTTGCCAACAGGTTTCTAAAAACTTTTCAATTTTTAAAAAAAATTCATTTTAGCAACACGCCATGTCTGCCAATAGTGAAGAATTCCTCAATGAGATTTGATTTTCAAATTTGAAATTCAAATTGATTTAAAGGGGCACTATGTAGTTTTGGAGAAGAAATTAAAACACAGAATTTTAATATTTACATTATTATTGAGGTAATAATACAAACTCGCGTATATTTATATTTTCCATAACTGAATAAACAAGCTGTTCTCAGAGGAAAATAAGGTCCCCGGAATACTGTTTGAAGCTAGAAAGGTGGCAGGGTCCGCCAAATATAAACAAAATAAAACAGTATGAAACTGTGTTGTCCTTTTAAGGTCAGTTTGTTCTTTCTGTATATTTATCACAAAAATGAAGTGAGTTTGTTTATTTCATTTGTCTAGGCATTAAAAAAA
The DNA here is from genome assembly GCF_040436345.1 of Pagrus major. Taxonomy (NCBI): domain Eukaryota; kingdom Metazoa; phylum Chordata; class Actinopteri; order Spariformes; family Sparidae; genus Pagrus; species Pagrus major. The sequence goes on from NC_133219.1 coordinate 20,577,343, forward strand.
AAATCAGTCAAAGAAAATCTTTCTGTTCTTCTGATTTTCTTCCCAGGAACTACCTAGGGTACCCTCAAGAAGCTGTTTTCTGTTTGGAAACAAGGGTTTGTTTAAGATCCACGAAAATAAGAGGTCTGACTAAATGTTCCTGGGCCTAAAGGCTTAATTAGTTTGCCAGTTTTCATTGGTTTCTAAGAAATCTGGCTGGGAGGAAGACAAGTTACCTTATGGGTAAAAAAAAATAAATCAAGATCTTCTTGCTTCAGCTAATAAGTTCAAACCCATGTTTGTCAATGAGCAGAAAAACACTGCATTAAAATGATGTGGTCTTATGTTCATGAATTGATCCTTAAGTAATTTACATGATGTGAATATTATGAATGAACCCTGCTGTGCTCTGAAAACTGCAGCAGAAGGGAGGCGTGGCCGACATGTGCTATCTGTGCCCCTATCACCCGTTAGACAAGACCAAATCCGATCCACATGAGACAGATGCACAAAGCCTGTGTCCAACCAAGCATCACTCTCTCTCTCTCTCCGTCACACAATCATTCTTTTTTCCCCTCTCCGTCGCTCAGTTGAAAAGGACGAGAAAATCAAGGTCGGCCCACCGACTACGTGAAGTTGCAGGAGAATAAATTTCCACATACTTGTCCTTTCCGACCCACTGACACTCTCAAGGAATGAAGCCTTGTCAAGCCAGGTAATATATATGACTAGTGAAGACATATTGCATGTTTACATGGGGCCCTTCTTTACCGTCTACCCTCTCTCTCTCCCTATCCTATCACACGTAGCACTCAAATCCATACAGGAAATGATGGTTAGGTGCTTAATTTATGAGTCAAAAGCAAGTCCACACTGTCAATGTTTGAGTAGAGGAGAATCTAATTAAAATGGCAAATGGAAAGAGAAGAGAGAGAGTGAGTGAGAGAGGGGGAAAGTGAGTGAATCAGCATAATTACAGCTTAATGCAAACAACTCCACATTGTCTTTATTCCAATGAGTTAATGAGGTTACAGACTGGAAAAAACAATTCCATCACTGCTATTGTCTTCTGCAGGCCACCAAGGAAAATGAGCTGTCACCCGATCTTAATGGCGAAAGGGTTTTCACCCGGGCCAGAATTAATATCTGACTCCCAGGCCTAATGAGCAAGAGCTTGGGAGAGCAGAGCGAACTCGGTGTCCTGCAAGTTTGGAGAAGAAAGGGGAGGAAAAGCAGAAAAATAAAAATAAGAAATGGAAGGCGCAGAGAGTAATGGCACTTGAGAGAGAATACATCGCTGTGATTGGATTCTGCTCCTCAAGGGCAGCTTCAATTCAAAGATGCCTTATCAGCGTGGCAGTTGGAAAAGTAACAATAATCTCAAAAGTGTTGCATCCACTGCAAAAACACATACAAAGACATAGTTAGGTAGTAATAGTAATAAAGTTGCTACGGTGAATTTCATCATTGGTGTCCAGCACCTGCGCCGGCTGTCAGTCAGGCATTATATACATTATAGCATACACTGGAACCCACCGAGGACACTCAGGTCTGGATTTTTTTTTACGGGGGATATGGGGATTATTTGTACCTTTTTGTAAATTTACATTCTACAATTCAAAAGTTTTAGAAGGTTTGCCCAAATGGGAAAATTCAAATCCACAAGTGAAAAAGCAATCAGCATATGTCACATTTTCCTGAAAGCCTTGCACTTATGTGATGCGTGTATAACCACACTCAGACTCTATATTCACGTTTTACTACTTTTCAGGCCAACTAAAATAAAGGATTTAATGTTTCTGCGCCAGGGTTTTTCTCCTGGGAGTATGGAGAGGGATTTGAACCAACAACCTTTCATGTTATCACATAATATTTAGATAAAGCATATGTCAGTGTACAGTTATAGTAACTAAAGTACATGTAAAATGCCATCATTTCTAAATTTCATGCTGTTGGACCCTGTAAGTAAAGAAGTAGTTCTTACTTGCCAGGGTAAAAACTTGTCCCTTCAACATAATGCATACTTCTTTGTTATTAGCTATTTTGGGGAAATATATTTCTTTGATATGCTTATAAGAGAGAGTAAAAGTGCTTCTTGTCTTCTTTGTGTCTTCACCCTAATGATCTGTTTGGGTCCTGCAGATTCCAGGATCTGTTTAACAGTTGAAAAACATACTTAGTATTGTTTTATAAGCTTGATACTTCACAGCTTTTCCTTATGCTTTGATAGTTGCTTATAAACATGATCTTAAACTGACATGTTTCAGAAATCTGTTAAATATAACGATGTGCTACATCTGTTTGGGGTCTTACAGATCCCTGCTGTGGAACATTGCAACCATGGATTTCGTATGCAGCACATCTGTGGTTGTTGTTGACAGCAGACTACCCTCCCAATTCCAGATAAATCTGGATTTCTATTATTGGTGTTACATAAAGAGGTCTGACAGGAAATTAGGCCTCTGTCTGTAAAAAGTAAATAACATGACTTTGCAAGATAACATACTGTACTCTTTTTCACCTGTGAGTCTTGTTCATCTTGGCATAGGCTTATAATATATTACATATGAACATGACATGTTTCTTTATCTGCTGTAATACAAAACAAAACCCAACAGAAAAACAAACTCTTTCCAATTTTTATTTCCTACTTGAATAGATTGCCAACTTTGCACGACCAAAGAGGGCCGTTATCTTCCTCTTTTTTTTTAACCATAAGGAAAAAACATAACAACATCTGTTCAGTAAAAACCTCCAAGAGACACAAAAGCATTTACAGTCACAATCCCATGTCGGACACGTCACTGTAAATGACCTGTGCTTTTGGTCACATCGTCCAACGATTATTAGTTAAAGAAAATAACAGTATTGCTCTGAACTGATGGGTACTATCATATTTCACAAACACACACTGTGAAACTCAGTCAGCAGGGATTCCCTCCCGGAGGACGATTTGCATTTTCCCTCTCCTTTTCTTTACACAGGTTTCCTCCATTTTTCTGTTCCTTTTATTGAATTCAAGCATTTTTTTTCTATCCTACTCACCCCATGCTGTGGGGTTTTCGGGACTGAAGTTGTAAAAAGTGGTACTGCATAAAGTGACAAACGTACTATTCCGGCTCAGTTCTGACCGAGCGATGGCCAAATGCAGCGGCGGATGTGCTGTGAGGGGCAAACGCCTTCATCTCTCGTTCCTTCCTTGAATATTATGGAGAAATGCTCGGTCAAGAGGAAAAATAAACATGCCACAGTCTTGTGAGTGTTTTATGGACGGATGACCTCTGACACACGCATAACATGACCCATCGATACGTTCAACCTCCTCATTCGGTAATCTAGAGTGAGTACAAGCGTTCAGTTTTAGCTGTCATTCACTGACTGTAATTAACACTGGTCCTGTGGCAGTGGGACACAACCAACTTTCCCATTACCAAAGGAAGTCATTTATGCCCCTGTTCTCCTTTTGATCCATCAGACTTGTGATGAAAAGAATAGTGGCGCCTCAGCCTAGGGATCTGCTGCCTTTGAGACTCAACAGCTTGACTCATTTCATTACTATCATGAATTAAAGATCCCCAATCTCCTTTTTTTCCATTCGCATGGCAATGATCCACCCCGAGTTAATTTACAGTCGCTCGTCGTGCAAGGCCTCCAGCCTCAAAGGCTCCCACGACAATTTACCTGTGTCCTATTCACTTGCTGGTGCATATCACTGTGATATACTATAATGGAACGAGCGGGGGGCTGAGGAGTGAGTGGGCATGTTGTATAATGAGCCGGGGGAGGTATAGTAATCAGTTACAGTATACCTTTCACTTCCTGGCAAGAGGAGACGTCTTAAACAGTGAGCCAAATGAGTGTTTTTCTTACTGAGGATATATTTAGGAAGGGTTATACTCTGGGAATGTCTTGTTGTGGCCAATTTTTGTGATCATGTCAACACTGTATGCTTCGACTTAATTAAGATCCTTTTCTATATGCAACTCATGTTCTTGTCTTTTTAATGATGCTTCTGTTTTAAGCTAAGAGTTACTTACCACATACAGAAAAAAGTTTTTTTCACAGCAAGCATGTAAACATCTCTCCAGATCTGGGCTGCTGCAGAATATATTTCCTATAGGCTGTATACGAATGTTTCCGGAAGCCCTGAGGAGCAAGTGAAGATTTTTTTTTTTTTCTTTTTTTTCTTGTGATCCATTTTCTAAGTTTGGTCTGAACTGCTTTGTCTCCTGTGTTTATGACTTGAGAACTGTTGGAAAGGAAAGTTTTGCGAGATAATCTTTCCAAGTTCCTCATTTAAAAAAGAATAAAGAAAATCACCACCCTGGATAAGTGGTGACACTCACTTAAGACAATGAATGAATGGATGGATGGATGGGGAAAAATAATCATGTGGAAACCAAGTGAAAAGACTATTTTGTGTGAAAAAAGATGAATTCAGGTGAATAAAAGAAAAATAATTTTCATGAGTGAAACCGAGTGAATTTTTTGTTTTTCTCCTGATTTTTTCTTTTTCACGAAAAAACAAAATCGGCTGAAAAAAAAGACAATTTTCTTCTGTTCACAAATGAAAACAAAAGAAAGGAAATCAAAGAACTTAGAACGATTATCCTAGCAAATCTTTTTTCCCCCACAGTTATCAAGTCATAATCACAGGAGAGAAAACATTTTGGATTAGACCCAGAAAAAAAATCTTCACTTGCCCCTCAAGACTTCCTTGAATGTTGGTTTAGGAGATGCAGCATTCAAACGTGTATTCAGGTCATTATTATTATTTGTTTTCTGTTTTGAAAATCCTTTTTAAAAAAAAAAAAAAAACAGCACAAAAAATGCCCCTTTTCCTGTTACAGCACACTCCAGGGCAGGCACAAACACACAGAGTGCAAATGCATGACCGGATTATGCACACACACGTGTTTGCCCACACGGATGCATCCAGATAAAGCAGGAGAGACACAGACAACTGTGAAAGGTGACAACATTTCCTTTTCTCGCGGGGTGACCTCGTTCTCAGCGGGTCGCTGCGGCGGCTCTGGACTGTGTCTCTGCTGGCCATCTGGCCCTGCCGCTCTCCACTGTGAGCAAATAGCAGGCAGGCGAGCGGCTCACTGACATATTCTGATGGTGTGATTCAATACTAGTGGTGGCTGTAAGCTTGGGATTAGCCTGCTACACATAGGCCCGTATCACTCCACTATACACCACCCACCTGGCTGTGGTTTCCATTCACCCGCTCCCTAAGGTAATCTGCTGGCTGCTCCCTGTCTCAGTCAATGTACTATAGTGTAATTAACGCATGCATTTCATCCTGTGCCAGTGCATCCCCTAATACACACAAGCTTTTTTCTGCATGCGTCACAGTTAAACAGCTAAGCCGCCGTTCAAAGTGAATGATTGAGTGTGTGATTTGGAAAGTTCCCCCATGTTTAATTATGAATTTAAATGCCAGAAGATGGAAATATCTTATAGGAAATATAATATACACACACACCAGTCACCACTGTGCATCCAGTCATTTATCTGCCATGGCTTGTGGACACTTGCAGTGTGATGCCATGCTGTCTCTCAGGGAGGACAGGGTGTCCATGGTGCTGAACGTCTATGTTAACGTTGGCCGGTAGGGGGCGTGTGCTACCCAAAGATAATAGAGCCGCTGCTGTGGATCCAGTCCTCCTGGGTGTCAGCAAACCGAGCATAGCTGCAGACCGGTGCGTCTGTGAGCTGGTCCTCGGTCCAATCAGCGCTGCCAGAGTGTGTCTGTGCTGCTCAATAGTGTAATCACTTTGTAAAGGCAACCGTTATCACATCAGATGCATGGAAAGGGAATGTGTAATGTGGGGTGCTCTGCAAGGACATGCTATGCTCGGAGGTACTTTGACTTCCCAGATGGAGAAACACAGTGGAAAGAAAATGTCAGCATGGGTTGACAGATAATAATAATAATAATGATAATAATGATACTAATAATAATAATAATAATAATAATAATAATAATAATAATAGTAATGATAATAATAATAATAATAATAATAATAATAATAATAATAATAATAATAATGTAGAGAATGTATTTCTAGATCATTTCAAAATAAGAGCAGATAAATGGGCAAAATAAGGAGAAATGCAGCAGAAAATAAATAAAAAAAACATCAGGAGGACATTTTTGTTGCACTTCCAGGTCTCAGGTAAGTTTGAGGATTTCAAATGTTTCTCTGTCTCCCCGGTTAACCAAGCAGAACTGACGTCTCTGTTGTCCTTTTCTTTAAACAACTCCGCAAGCGACATCCGAACAGCCACATTGTCCAGTCCCCGGGAGGAGGAGGAGGAGGAGGAGGAGGAGATGGAGGCGCGGGTCCCACCAGCAGGCCTGGCTCCTCGCCTGCCTTTTGGGGATATTTTCGTATGCATGTGCGTGCCTGGCCGTGTCCGATCCAAATAGATTCGCCTCACGTCACCTTCCTACCCACCCACCCACCCATCATCACCATCAGCACCACCACCACCACCACCCCAACCCCTTGCGCATAAAACATTCATTAGAGCGCAGCCCTGCACTGCAAGAAATGTCTGTCTGAATAAGTCATTAAGTCTCTCAGATTCACTCTTGAAACCTTCAAAGCCAGTCGATTACGTAAAATAACTTCTGTCTCCAGCCCAGTTTGGTTTGTGTGAGGGATTTTCTATAAATAACTGTAGTGAAACCAGGCAGAGAACACAGGGAAATTAAATAAATATCAGCGCGCACGTCTTGCTTTACCTTGATTGATGTGAGAATCACACTTTGAGCCTGGAGAGGAATATTTTTTGCAGCGTGATGCCCATAAAACATTCATCTCTGGATCCTCTCTGTCCCTCTCTCTCTCTCCCCCCCCTCCCCACCCACCCGCTCTGTCTCTCTCTTTCCGCCAAACGCACCTCGCTGCCCCGCCCTCCCTCCCTCCGTCCCTCCTCCCCACCTCCCCGCGGTAAACGCACACTGACGCTCACCAGTGCGGCCGACATCCGTGCGCATCCACCACACTTTTTTTCTCCGTAGACTTGGGAAATACAGAGCGGGGCAGGTGATCGGACTGGATATGTGCTGCTTCTCAAAAAACATGGATCCAATACTGATTTTTCGCCCGTGCCGTTGATTCTCTTCTCACTTGTGCGTTCACACTTCTTTGAGCTTCTTCTTCGTCCTATATTTGTTTTGTTTTTTTGTTGTTGTTGTTTTTTTTTTTTGTTTTTTTTTAGGGAGGTGTCGACTGGTGCTGTCGAGTCTACTGATCCCAGTTTGGATGTTTATTGCTGACTATTTTCTAATCCCTCGCCCAAATGACTGAGCTCGGGTGCAGCCGGAGACGCGGCTCCCCACTCGGGAAGACCTACGGCTAAAGTTTGAAGGGTGCAGGGGTGCTTTAGGCTGTCCGTCTCCCCCCGCCGTGCGCTGGATTTTGCAATCAGCCGTAAATTGCAATAAACAGCGGATACCCCTGTCTGTCCGCGCACACGCTGGGATTCATTCGACTTGGATTTATACAGCTTCTGGATTTCAGCCCCATCTGAATCATGAAGACCGTTATTATTGATGGTGAGTAGCTACGCGTTAGACAATAGGACGTCTTTGTAAAGTTTTCACATAAAGCCTAGCTGGGTGACTGCGCAATGATAAAAAAAAACAAAAAAAAACAGCCCACATCGGGCAGTGTCACTGAGAAACAGACAGCCACAGATAAATCACATGTCCTAATTGGAGTTTACTCAGCTGGCTCCTCCAGGAGGGGGGGGGGTGGTTAATCTGGTACATGCCTGATAAATGCGCAAAAAAGAAGAAGAAAGAAATAAAGAAAAAACCCAAAACACATGTAATCTCCACAGTAACTAAGTGATTATTCAATTTCTGGAGCGGACTAACAAGCAGCGTCTGGATCAGTTATGGATATTGCGGCTGTAAACGACCTTGACTCAGTGGCTCTTAATTGAGTCATAATTCAGAGCAGATCTCATGCGTGGATCTTTCTTTATCTCTTTGTGCGTGCGTGCGTGCGTGCGTGCGTGTGTGTGTGTGTGTGAGTGAGATGCCATGTAGTGTTTGTGGCGGTCAATATGCTCTGCATGATATCGCAACTTAACCCGGGCATCCGATCAGCCCGTCTGGACACTGTGGGCTGAGCTTCTTCTTTTTTTTTTTTTTTTGATGAAGTCTGCAGATGGTCCGCTTGGCGGCCCAATAAAACCGCGTTACTCTCCAGATCCTTTGGCTTATAATTGGTGTTTCTGTGGCGTCGTCCCACTCAGGGTGCCGCCAAAAAGACAGGAAATTGCCCCCCCACCCCCTGTTTTTTTTTTAAATTCTACTGAAGACGAATGCTGTTACATTCCCGCCGGAAATGGCTGAGAATTTGATTTCTTGGCAGGAGCGTGCCGTAGGCTGTGTGTTTGTTTGCGTGTGTTTGTGTGTGCGCGCAGTAAGGTGACGGGAGGGAGGGAGGAAGCACCTGGCATGTCAGTGCGTGCGTGTTCTTGCCTGCCTTTAAATATGTTTAATGCAGCGCGGAGTGAATAACACTGACATGGCGTGTGATGTTTGATGAGCAGCGCCACGATGAGATAAGTGCATGTAGCCTGTGCAACATCCCAATTTGTTCCGTCAGGAGCTGGTGGAAAAGCCTCATCTCCACCCTGCCCCACCCCTGCACACACTGCCTCGGCACACACACACACACAGAGAGAGAGAGCTTATGCAACACCCTGTACACTCTCCCTCTTCCTCACGTTGTTCATTACTTGGCTAAAACTGCAGGATTATGGTAAGAAAGCTGCAGATTATTGTGGGCCTACAGAGTAACTTTGCATTCACAACTAGCAAAATCAAAGAGGCTCATCTACTTGTGCATTCTCTTTGATATGTCACAGGGTGATGCAAATTCAAGTGCACCCCCCTTCATTGGCACAGAATGGCTCTGGGTCCCTCAGACCCGTCAGGCAGGTTTTCATCATCCAGCTGCTGCTGTGATTTAGCACCAGGCTCCTGACACACACCTATGTCTGATTTTTTTTTTTTTTTTCCCTGCTTCAATTATAACTGGTATCCATCTTTCGGGCTGCTGATTTGGCGGAGAATATATGGCCTGTCGTGTCTTGTGTTTAAGGTGTCAGAGTGAGGAGGGACTTTAATTTGCTCTCTTTCTCAGCCAGTCAGCATATGATCAAATGACTCTGTGGGAAAGCTGTTGCTCGGGGGTGCCGTTGCTCCCTGTCTACTGCCAAGCAAAGCCAATAAAGCCCAAATGAATGGATAAAACCATTATGGTGGAACTGAAAGCTTTCTCTTCAGGAGTTTTAAACCACTACACAATGAGGGCATTTTTTCCCATTAGTTAACTTTGTTATTGTTTTGGCAGCGCCTTGCCAAAAAACCCTGCCCCATTTTCAAAAAATAGGCCACAAGATGCAGCATCTGAGGTGGCGAGATAATCGTTCAGAAACGTATCGAGCTGTAAAAATAAAAAGATGGCATCGGGAAAGAATAACAGTGGCTAATTTGCATAGCTGCATTAGGCGGGATCAAACATCGTGCCATAAACTGACAATGAGACGTCTTCCGCATCCTGAAAGAGAATGTGAAATTGATCCATCTTTGTGTGTTTGTATGGGTGTATATACGAGCACAGGGGGAGGGCTGGGAGAGATAATGTGTGTGTGGGGAGGTCTGAGGAAGAGAAAGAGAGGAAGCCAGAGAGGAAGAGAGGATGCATATGAAACGGAGAGGTGTGAGTCTAAAGCTGCTTATCACCGTGTGTCATCCGGTTAAAGTGTTTCTCAACACGTCTGCTGCACGTGTGATGCAGCAAAATGAGAGAAGAAGACGTTTTTGTTTCTTTTAATTGGCCAAGTCTGGCAATGAGTCCAACAACTCTTTTCTTGAGGCCTTTAAGAGGAACTATGTAGGATTTTTTTTAAGTTCCCCACAGTACAAAATGACCATAATACATCTGTAGCTGGGCAGGTAGTTGATCAATGCTTTGTGCTTATTGATTACTCTGCCAGGTGCTGAGATTTCTGGCTTTCATTTCTAGGTTTTTCATCCAGATTTTCAAGACTCTCCCAGTCTCCACGGTCTCATTTATTCACCCTTTCCAAGTCTTTAACAATTGAGGATGGTGCTATGAGCAGGACCTTCCAGCTATGGAGACTAATAAGCCTCATTACCTGTTACCAGAGACCCTGAGCACCTCCAAGAAGAGGAGATAATAAGTTTGGCTAATGTTGTTGCAATTCCTCCTGGTCACCAATAGAGGTAGATAAAGGTCACAGATTGGTTATTGCCAGCTTTTGGTGACGATGGTTTTGGGTTGTCAATGGGAGACGACGCAGCTGTGATGAGTGGAACTTTGGGTTTGGCTGCAACCCAAGACCAAATCATGTTGAAGACTGTGAGTGGGAGGTTTGACTCGGCAATTCAATTGTGTTCTGCCTCAAAGCACATCAGCATTGTCCCCTGGGTTACCACTGGGCCCAGTAGACAATGAGCGGGAAATACAGAGAGGTAGTTTTTAAGGGTAATTGGCTCCGATGCAGACACCCAGGCTTGGTTCCACTTGTCTCTGTCTTATCTGCACAACACTGCATTTTTCTGTCCCGTCACAACAGAAACTCTTTGTTTATCTCACAACTCACAAACAATCCCGACCAATTATTTACTTACCCGTTCACCCATATTCATAATTTACTGTCGTAGCAATAGTTAGCGTAATGACTGTTTATAGGGACAGTATCTAGTATTGGAGAAAGTATCAAACTAAGAATATTAATATTTATAATATCAATGAGGTTATAATACAAACTCAGAAATATTGATTTTTCCTATAACTGAATAAACAAACACTGTTTGAAGCTAGAAAGGAGGCAGGGTCCGCCAAATGTAAGCAAAGTAAAACAGCATGAAACTGTGTTGTCATTTGAGGTCAGTCATGAAAAAGAAGAGTTCGTTTATTTGGTTTGTTTAGGCATAAAAAAAAATCAGTCAATGAAGAGCTGTCTCTTCTGATTAAAATTTCTTCTCCAAAACTAAATAGCACACCTTTAATAATGGTATTTAAAAGAGTTTTATTCCCTCTAATTATGTCTAAAATGTAATTGTTCTAATTATGTGATGCAGTACTGGAATATAGAGTAACGTAACGTTGCTTGAATTTAAAGAAGGACATCTCGTGTATGACATGTCATTATTTGAAGTTTTGTGTAACACGCAGCAACTTATGTGGCAATACTATACATCATGAACAGAAAATCATTTATTACAGACTTATCACCCTTTTATGGACATATACAATTTGCCAACATTTGATTCAACATTGCAAGATTATTATTATCATTGTTACAACTGCCATCCTTTTAAAATGGGACTATACGGTATTTACAAGAATCTGTGCGAGAAAATGTGATTCAAACATGTAAAAAATGTTTTGGATTCTTTGTCCATTTGCGTCCCTGTGAGTCATTATATTCATATCTCTTATCGATCGCTCAATGTCTAAAAGGATGAAGATATCAATATTTTGTGCTACGTAGCCTTGGTGGTATTAATGCCTTAGTTACAGTGACAGACTGCAGCAGGCTATCTGAGAGCAGATCTGCTATGTTCACTGCATCCTGATGAGCGCGCTCCTTCAGGGGCTTCTTTTAATTGGCCGCGCCCTTCAAGTAGCACTGCATTTGTTTATACAGTACATGCACACACACACATACACAGATTCCCACTGATACACACACACGAGCATGCTGGCCACAGATATCCTTGGAACTATTCGCTCTAGGTTATCCCAGCCTCCCAGCCCTTCACTGCTAATCAGTAAGACAGAGGAACTAAGTGGATAAACGAATAAAATTCTATTTGTTTATTCAGTGGAAGCTAAGGGGCGAAAATACACTGAAAGCGGTAGAAATGGAATACACTATTCCCTCAGATTACCAGTCCTTAATCCTCTCTGAGGGTTATTATTCTACTGTCAGAAAATTTGGAGGGACAACGAGCAGAAAACACAGTGTAGACACTAACCCCCCACTCCCTGCACGCCTCTCTTAAAATGGAAATATAGAGGCGAACAATAAGCGTTGGCTTTTGTCTTGAGGAAGGTGTCAGAGAAGAGGGAGGGCCAGGAGAATTAGCGTTATGCAATTTAGGGATGGTGAGGCGGGTGGAGTCTTTATGGGGGGATTTATTTATGTCTTTTAACAAAAATCCACTCTGACACTCTATCATAATCCTTTAAAGGTGCCTACGCACGACAGAGCAGATCAAACCCTCCAATGTCCCAGAGCCCAACCCTTCAATAAAATACAAGTGGAATTTGCACACAATATGCAGCAGCATCACAGCTGCGTTCGCACCATAGTCGTGATACATACAGACCTCTGTTGATTCCTTTGGCACGGCAATATCATTATAAAGCTTCTAGCATGCACAAATGGAGCTGGCTAATTTGTCGTACACGTTGCCCATCTCACTCCACTGCACAGTGTCATCTTTCAATCTGAGGTTACAAAGTTGTTCTCGCCGCGTCCTTGGAACACAACGTGCCCATTTTTCTGTCCGTGTATCGATGAAAGTTGCATGGTTGTTCTAATCCTACTGCAGATCCGAAAGTGTGCACTGAGCTGGCTGAACGTCGGTGACGCTGATTATACCACAATGGGGAGGCAGACTGATGGCCTAGTAAATTGTTAATTAGACAGAGCAGAAGCCGCTCTTAAATTAGATGCATGAATGGAGCCGTTGTCAGCCTTATAAGTCAACCCCGCTCCGCTACTCTTCTTGCAGGCTGCAGTGCCACTCAGATAGATAAAGTGGCTGCCTGATCCAAGACGTGAGCACAAGTACAATGTCATTGATCACAGTGTTAGGAGGAGGGTTAGTAGAGCTGATTAACGCCACACCACTCATAGATAGATAGATAGATGCTGTGGGTAACTCAGGTGTTTTCCTTTATTGGAGACTGAATTGGTGTGGTGTCCTGCAAGTTCCCTTCTTTGTTTATGCCAATATTGCTACAGCGTAAAAATCCCTGTGGGCTTTTCATTGAAAAAAGGTTTCTTTTCGCTCAAATGGAGGTTTGAGGATAGAAAAGCGAGTACTTGCTATTAAAAAAAGGCCAAAAAGTGTCTCTACCGGCCTAACCCCGATGCCTCATAGATAGATACATAACTACATAATCTAAAGGAGACTTGTTATGCCTTTTTCATTTTTTCCCTTTCCTGACATCACACTACATCACCATGTATGATAATATTCATAATTGAAGTGAAGCTAACTGGAAGCTGACAACTAGAGACACAGTGAGCAGTGCTGGCTCAGGCGTGTGTGAGCTGACCAATCAGAGCAGACTGGGTATTAGGGAGGGGGGCCTTAAAGAGACAAGCATGTGTTTATTGAGCACGGACGCATGTCAAAATATTCTCGAAGATGTTGTGTAAAGTGAGGTTGATATGTCTAAACTTTGGGTGAACAACATGTGTATAATACAAAAATTCACTTGTCATTAGATCTGCAGCAGAGACCGTGATGGTAGCAAAGAGGCAGGTCCATTAATACTTGGCTTCAGTAAACATAGTTTGATATAATTAGCCAGGTTTTGCTGACCGATGTCCTGATCTCATGTCTGCACTCAGTCAGTATTGGCCACTTTCAACAGCAGGCAGGACCGTCAAATGTTCAAGCAAATATTTTAGATGGAGGATATACCCTGAGGAAGAGCTTCATATTTCTCTCCTCCATAGATAGACGAATATTCTCTGGTATTTTTAGCCGTGTTGATTTTATTAGCATCAGTGATGCGAAATGGAGTCCCTGGCACTCCTTCTGATCATCTTGAATGAGTCTGCCTGTTGTTGTGATTAATTTGCAAACTTGACAGATTGGAGTTGGTGTTTTTCGATCCTGCGTCTCACTCAATCCCTGGCACGGCGTCACTGTGGTTCTTAAGCCAAGGGGGTCACCTTGCTCTACTGTAAGCATTGTTGGATCCCATTTTCTTCGTTATTTATCTTCTTTCAGGGTAAAGTTCTAAAGGACCGCTTCAGAAGGACTCTGTGACTTGCATAAAAAAGCTGCATATATGGCTTTTTTTTATGTGAAGGACATATACTGTATGCTGAATTGAGAGACTGCATATTTTAGCAAGCTTTCAGAGGTTGGTAGCAGCGCCGGGTGAAAGAAAAAAGCACCTTGAGATGACGGAGTAGAGGCCCACTTAATGGCAGAGAGGGCAGCTATTTCAGACAGACAGGCTAGACAAACCATAAATTAATAAGACAGATATACAGATAGACGGACAGACAGACAGATAGATACAGGGGCAGGCAGTTTCCGCACAACAGCAAGGTGCCATAAAGTCAGTCACCTGTATACGATCATGGTCAGTGCTAACCGCTTGCATTTTGGGTGGCTGTTTCTCAATTAAATGTTTCACCAGTTGAACGCCTTCGATGTGAAGCAGCAGTAGGATGTAGGATAACTCAATACAGCATGAACAGTGAACAGTGAGGCTGTTCGGAGAACAAATTGGCTTGATTGCATCCATGCCCCGTTTCCAAGAATTCCTGCGATTCCGTCATGCTCGGGTAGGCAGGATTCACATGGATTCACATTCACGAGCGTGGTCATAGTGGACTCCCAGCTCACTCACAACTCATCAATGTGTTTTTATTTGGAGAGTTAATTCATGAAAACACATTGAATGGCTATCTATTAGGGGTGTGATGATTTTGATTCTTTAAAATGGAATTTGATTGAAAAGAGCTTTCAGTTTCGATCCTCAAAATCAAAAACAGGATTGGCGAATTGGCCAGAATTTATTTTTTCTCTGTCCTCACCTTCAACTTTTCTTTTCGAAGATCATCTATTGATCTGTTTGAAAAGAGGGTTTTCTCTGGACAGATTTGAGAAACCAAATTTTTCATCTTTCATTTATTGTTGAATCTTCAAAGGGTGGTATTTCTTGTTGAGCTCTGGAATTTTTATTTTTTGGTGAGTTTTATTTGAACTTGCTTAACTCTAACATGCAACAAGCTACATGGATAAAGTCAAGTTGCCTTTGTTATAAAAAACCCTTTCTTTAAAGAAGAATATGAAAATGGAAATGACAGTTGTCATTGGGCAACTGGGCCTAAAACCAATGATCTGTTGATTGATTCCAACTTTAAATATGCTTTGGAATTACCCGACTACTTTGGCAGGAGGCCTAAGCTGAAAATACAAAACAAAATAAGTTTTTTTGTTGGGGTTTTCAAATAGAATGGGAGTCAAACTAGATGGATGGATGGATGGATGGATGGATGGATGGATGGATAAATAGATAGATAGATAGATAGATAGATAGATAGATAGATAGATAGATAGATAGATAGATAGATAGGAATGCTGGATTTCTTAAGCTGTGAATTTGGAGGTAGAACAAAGCCTTTCAGAAACTCTGTGACAGATTGTGTTTCACACAGTCACATTGCAATACATCCACAACAGTAATGTGTCTCCCTGTGAGCTTGGTGGGTAGTTCACAGCTGAAATATGTATGGGGAGCCCTTCAAAGGAAATAGGTCGTCACTTCTCGGCTCAGGGGAAATTGATCTGTTATAGATGTGAGAGCTCATTCCGCAGGTGCTAAACATATATAATATATACCCGTTCTGGTGGTTTCATACAAGAATTCAACAATTT
This sequence comes from Pagrus major, assembly GCF_040436345.1. Taxonomy (NCBI): domain Eukaryota; kingdom Metazoa; phylum Chordata; class Actinopteri; order Spariformes; family Sparidae; genus Pagrus; species Pagrus major. Next base: position 20,593,022 of record NC_133219.1, read on the forward strand.
TGACGTGGCAGATGTAACTTTCTTTCATACACAAATCAATGGCCTCAATGGCAGGTGGGAGTAAAAGGATTTGTCGAGCAGGAGATGCATAATCCTGCTACTGCTGCAGGAGCGACTTTCTGAACATACTCAGAAGCACAAAACTTGAATCAATGAAGTTCCCACTCGTCTGCTACAATAAGAGTGCCCCATAACCTTCTCTTTGAAAGCACAACACTATTGTTTATCTGCATGTAATTGGACAGGGCTGCCCTCGCAGAAGCAAAATACGAGTACGAGGGAAACGTAACTCCCTCCAAGCTGAGGTGTAAACGTCTGTGTTCAGGGACGTTCGTTTGAATCAGGTCTCGCTCTCAGTCATCTCATGGGCCCGAAGTAGGTCATTCTTATTAAAATGCAAATCTGACGCTTCATCGCTACTCTCCTTTTGTCCCTGTGGATTTTGTGCAGAATACGTACTCCTCCTCCCGATTCTTTACAATACTGCCTTTGCTCTCACGTTCCCTTACTCCTCTCACGTTGAGTCGGTCATTCTTCTCTTTCTAATTCTATTACTGTCTCAGCCTCACTCACACACACACACACACACACACACACACACACACACACACTGTCGCTCATCTTCCTGTCTTCACTCTCAGGTGTAAATGCTGATTATCTTGTATAGATATCAGGCCATGGCAAATTAAATGTGACCGCAGCTAGCCTGCCAGGACACCCATTATAATGATATCTGTAATCTGCTGGGCTCAGGGGAAGCAGTGGGGAGGGGTTGGAAGATAGAGGGATGATGATGGAGGGGGATTCAGTAGGCATCCGGTAGCTGGCAGAAGAGTGGCGGACATGGATTTTCCCTCCACTGATGAGGTTTGCATGGACTACAGACCATATGTCACCCATGGGTTTAAATCCCAGTGCCGTTCGAGGCTGGAACATGAAAAGACGAGGTCATGAACCATTGTATACAGTATGTCGACTTAGTGGAAAGCAGATTTTTCCCCCCTTATCTCAGCTTATTTTTTGTTTTATTTTTTGACTACAACTTTTGTGCTAAGCGTCCCCTGTCGCTGTGTTTCTGCCCCATCACTGGTGTTTTGACGTCTTCATCCTTGATTTTTTTGTCGTTGCTTCAGCAGTGTTTGATGCTCCTTGTCTGTGCAGCCATATGGTGGCCATCAGTGATCATGATAACTACCTGGTTCGTCAGTCTAACCAGTCCTGCTGCTAGAATCGCAAAATGCATCACATCCTGCTCCCCAGACGATTCATCCAAAGAAAGATCTACACTGAGTGTTAGAATGAGCAAATATAGACATTTTTTCTCCCTAATGTGTTATCAGCCAGCGATAAAGACACAGAGTGAAAATGTATTCATCTGAATGTATTGCGGATGATCATATCAGGGTGCTGTGCACCATCAAAACAAGAGCGTTTAGATCCCGCAGTGCAGCCTTTTGACACGACTCTCAATGCATTAGAGTGGGCGGGAGACCTCTGTAAAAGAAAAAAAAATCCCATGGAATCTCTTAGAGGTTCGAGATCGGAGAGCACAAAGGGAGAATTGATCTGATGAGCGAAAAGATTGTACTGGGGATATGTGGCTGTGGCGGGCGCGTCGGCTTGGCTCGCTTTCCAAAACCTCTAATCAGGAACGGTGCTTGTTTTCACATGCCTGTCCGTGTTCCCAGCAAAGCCTATCATCACAGCAATTATTCCAGGGAGGGAGATGAGCACTGCCAACACTCCATCTCCGAGCTGTAAACAAATTATGCTGAGGGGGTCTTGATGATGTCTGTGTGAGAAACGAAATAATCTGAAACCAATTCTGATGGTCCCGCTGTGCCTTCTCTGGGTCCTCAGTCAGCAGATACTCGTGGGGGTGGAACTGTGCCGCCACTGGAGGCAAGCAAGTTGGCTGTTACAGCAGTGCCTTCCAGAGGTACGCTGTATCTGGATGTATTGGGCTTATTTTTTTGTCTTCCCGGGCTGTATTTACCCATTTCACATCTCTCATCAGAAGTGTAGACTCCGCTCCACTTGTTTGGATAATGACTTTTGACAGATCCAGCTTTTTCTCTGTTAACAAACAAATCAAGGCTTAAAATTTCCACCCGGCACTTTCAAGAATTAATTGATGGAGATAAATTCTCCATATGCACCCTTACACGTAATATAATTCAACATGATGGCAGTAAGTCAGTGGAGGTTAATTTTACTGACACAAGTTTGTAATTAGTCAAACAACTGGTGGCTTGTGTTTTGATCTATCGCATGTTTAAGCTCTTTTGTCTTGTGGAAATTTCTGGCGGTTTTCAATAAATCTTTCAGCGGTTTTTGCCGTGGGTAATTGACAGGTTATGTTTTCTCCCCCTCCATCGCTCCCTTGGAAGGCATTAGCATATTGAGTTTCGTGCCTGACTGTGAAGCGATTCCCACCATGCCTTTAAAAGGCATCGCATGAATAGGCGGCACATTATACCGCAGAGAAATATGAGACAGGAGAGAGAGCACACTCTTCCTCCACTTTTTCTCCCGGCTCATACACACTTCAGCGAGATGAGTCCGACATGCGCGCACACACACACACACACATCTGCTGCTAGAGCCCCCCTGCTGCTTGCTGACTCACACAAGGTTTAGGAGGCGGACCGTATTTTCAGGAAGGGTGAGTGGTGCCGGTGAAACAGCCATGAAATAGGTACACCTTCCCCTCCAAGTTAAAGACACCGGAGCCTCCCCTGGTTTTCCTCCGCTGTTTATTCTTGCCTACTCTACCATGACACTGAAATTAGAGTTGGAAAACTCTGCAGAATCTGATCAGCTGTTCAGAATCACACCTACTACTGGAAATCAAAGTGCTGGACTACTTTTTCCTCCAGGTCAATACCAGAGTTTGGATTAACTGTCAGCAGCCCACTGCAACAATAAATACATTTCTAAGAGGGCTAGCGAATTATGTCATGCAGTGTCTGTTCACATCATTGATTTCCAGGGTTTAAACTCACATAAATTAATACCAAAATGAAAAAAAAGGAGCTGTTCTCTTCCTGCCAGTGCAATCATTGTGTTCAACGTGAAACTCTACTTCATCAGAATAACACAGGCTACTGTTTACGGTCTGTTGGAGGAGCTTTTCAAGTCAGTTCCACCACAGGGCAGTCAACCTGAACATATGTAAATTGACTATATGGAGAGGCCGAGAAAGGCCATATAACGTCCATATGTCTGCATTAGTTATTCTAGTATCCCTGCAGATAACAAGAATCACAAAAAGAACAAAGTGTAAAAACATGGATACATACATTTACATAGAATAATAAGCAACAAGAGAGAACAAGGATACATCACAATCAAGGTCACAAACACAAATCCATCGTTAACATCTAAAGATAAGCAAAGCAACAGCAGTTTTCTTTAATTGCCCTTTAACCAAAGGAAGAAATTAAGTAATTAGGAAATCGTAGGGGGAAAGTTAGAAAATTTAAGAAACCACTAATATCGAGTGAATACAATAATGTAATTCCACTGAGATGCCTGCCGTTGAGGCTTCTGCTTCTGCCCTAATACAACAGAGGTGAATGGGATTTTGTTTTGGTGCTCAAAGATTCAAAAAAATACATCTGAAATCCAACATGCCCTTTCAGGAACAGTATTTCTGAAACTCAGGATGATCCAAAGGCCTCATTCAGGAGTCTTTTCTTCTTCTGAAGGTAGCGCCTCCTCACAAATAAAACATGGTTTGAATCTTTTATGTTTGCTTATTTCTATTTCGGTCCATTGTTCTATTTTCTTGTCACTTGAAGGGTTCAGATCTTGATTTATTTATTATTCTCCCAAAGAACTGGTAAGCTGTGTATTTAAGTTTACTTTACATAACGTTTGCTTTACATAACAGCTGATACAGTACATACAGTATACAGTATATATTTTGATTCCAGACAACTGACTGTAATGGGGTGGCATGTTCTGTGGGAGAAGTGGATGACTTTCAGCTTTTTAGCAGAACATTCTCATCTGTCAGCTCCAAATAGAGCTCTGTATAAATGCCGATGGTAATAAATGGTTTGCCAAATATACTTGGGCGGCCATTAATATACCCGAGCAGGCCGCCCAAGTAAAATATATGTGTGGGAAACACTGAAAAGATCATCTTTTTTTACCAGTCACCAAATACATGTAAACGTTTAGCTGTGTTTTGTGAGCTATTCTATCTTATAAGCTCTTTTTGTAGGTAGCCACATTTAATCTAGAGGCCTTGTTTCATTCAAAATGCTTGGTTAAATAGGCCAAGACATATACATTTAGAGATTCGAAGAGGTCACTCCAGGTATCACAGTATTTCCCATCAATGGATCAATCTGCACACAACGTTGTAATAGAGAACTGCTATTTTAAAAGCTAAAGCATCATGCATTAGAAACCATAAACAGCCATTAGCTTCCTCTAGTGTGAGAGCAGTGCACCTCACCACTGGCCGGCCAAGGCATTACTCAGCAAATGGAGGGACTGGAGACTGGAAACTTTACTGCAGATGAGCAGATGAAAGGAGATATGGTTTACCGACATGGACTTTATGGGTCCCTCTTCCTCAAAGTAGCCTCATCTACTGAATCTGCAGGGTTTTTTATTGGGTTTGCCTTTATTGGGCAAACATCGTCCACCAAAGCTGAGATAACAATGTCTCTGTGATGGCAGTATTATTTCAGACAGCCATCCCTCATGAAAGGCTGAAAGGCTCTCTTGTTATTTTTCCCATTTTGTTGTACCCATATTCTTTCTCTTTCCACTCATCTCAAGGATATGTTTACTTTATTATGACAGGAAGTTGTCATAATAAAGTCCCTAACCCTCCTCTGACAATAGGCCTGGCTGATGTTTTGTCTCCTCCAGTGGAAACTTATTCTACATTATGTAGCTGACATTGAAATAACTCCTCTATAAGGATTTCTCTGTCAATACAGCAGCACTCTAATTATGTCCTTTTCATATCAGAGCAGAGTGAGTGCTGCCTGATATGCTTCTGGAGTACGCGATACCTTCTTTATTACTCAGTGGATTTAACCAACCCGGCCTCTGCCATTCTAAACTATCCTCCTGTGCACCACCTTGTCAATGAGATAGAGTTGGAGCTGAGCATATTGGGACTGTATTACAGTATCGACTCGTCATCCACTTAACAGGAGAATCAGCTCCGTTTACGACTAATTAAAGCCATTAAAGAGGGCACACGCTAATGCATTTTTGCACAGATAACAGAAACATGGGCGGCAGTGGCAGCCAGGCTCATTTTACCGGCAGGTCAAGATGAGAGTAATTAACTGGGTATTAAAGTCACAGCGTGTCGTGTTCGCCAGCTCTCAGATGAGACAAGATGGAGGCCCGGGTGCAGAGTCTTGATACGGGTGTCGTCAAAACTCTGGCAGATTGCTTCTCACACTTCACACTTCCCCAGTGCTCTCGGCGAGGATCCGAGGGAGAGAAAAAAAAATCATATCTGTATCGTTTTCTGTAATGAAAAAGGAAGTGCATCAAATGATTTGTTAATGAGAATATAAGATCAGTAGTACTCTGAGTTTGTACATGGTGGATCAACATACAAACACCTGCATTTATAAGATAAGAATATGTTAAGATATAATACAGAAGTTGCAGCAGGTAGAGGTCCGGAAAACGATACAATCAGGTGCTTGAGTGATGAAAAAGCTGCTAGTATTACAACTAGATATGCTGCTTTTATAGACACTCCTTTGTATTGCGGGATTTGCTGAAACTCTGCCTCACTTTGGAGCAATTCTCAAGAGTAACCCTTGGGAGAAATTATAGGTTACATCATCAGAATTTACATAAAATTGTCCAGCGATTAGCTGAGTTTTGTACAGCAATGTACCGAGTTGTTTCTGCTTTGTAACATTTTCATTATCTGCACTTCTAATGGAGGATTATGCAGGTTAAATGCATGAAGGACTTGCATAATGGCTACGAGTCGACTGCACACACGTCGCCGTCATTACTGTGCAGCCATTATTCCAGAAAGAGAACAGCCTGCAGCCTGTGAGCAGAAAGTGTTGTGTACATTCCTTACTTGATATACACACATTTTCATTTTTCATCATTCCAAACGCGGATAAAGTTATTCTATAGCCAGTGGCGGAAAGTGACATTACTTAAAGCAACACTATGTAACTTTATTATCTTAAAATAACAGCTTCAAAATCATGTTGATGGCACAGTGTCTTGTAATAGGGTGAATGGTGTCTCTGTCTCTGCCACTCTGCCCCCATCAATGCCAATTTCTACATAATGTTGCTTTAAATACTTATCTTAAGTGCAATCTTGAGGTACTTGTACTTTACGTAAGTATTTCTATTTTATACCACGTTATGATTCTCTTTGAGTAGATTTCAGAGGAAAATGTTGTATTTTTCACCCCTCCTCATTTTACATGAAGATCAAGGTTTCACATACAAACTATATGATCAGTTTATAAATATGATGTATGTAATGAACATTAAAGGGTATGTAAGAATTTGAGTTAAAAATGTTGTCAGCAGAACGTGAATAAACAGAAATTTTGACATTATAATGCCTTTGTTCAGTGTTGCAGAAATATCTACTAAAGTTGGTATGCTAACCAGCTAGCTCGGGCCTGTCCTGGTCCAAAGCTCCTGTGCAAGTGGGGTAAACAAACTCCCCTGATCCCTGAGCTCACAGTCCGAACCGCTTGCTGCAAGGCTAACGAGCTAAGTCTGCTACAGTTAGCAGCATTTAGCGGTTACTCTGGTGATATGCTGCCCTTTATTTGTTCTGAGCATGAACCTGATAGGTGGCCAGTTCTTGCATATTGCACCTTTAAACCACACATCTTTACAGAAATGAGCTCAAAATTAATTTAACCATCTAAAACTTGAAATGCTGCATAGACTGTAATACATCTGTTATTTAATATATTACATAAAGTACATGATATTATGTACTATATCATAAAGACAGGATTAATTATGTATAACAAGTACTTATTTTGATATCTAAAGCACATTTTGCTGCAAGTACTGCACTTTTACTTTATGAGATTTTTAATGTCGGAGGAGTATTTTAACCTTGAGTTATTCCTACTGAAGAAACAGATCAGAATAGTTCTTCCACTACTGTGTACATCTTAGAAAATCCAGCCAGTCCCTCTGCAGAGAAGCATGTAGGAATAAGCAGAAATTACATAGATAAATATTCAGTGTCCAGATGTAGATAAAAAGACAAAACAAAGTATCGTTCCTGCCACAAGGAGCAAGATGAAAGCAGAGGGCTTTAAGAGATCCTCCACCTAAGGTAAGCTGTTGCTAAGCTGAGTCTGCAGTTATCTCTTATCCACTGTGCTAAATACAGGAAGAGGGGAAAGGGAAGGGAAAATAAGGGCTAGGCATTCTGTTGCCAGATTGACTCCATCTTCAAAGAGATATTAACATAGCGCCAGTTTCCCTTTTATCTTCCTTTAATTTCAAGGATGCCAGCCCAAATTAAAATGCGACGCGACTGAAATGAACCTAAAATATAAGAGACACAAAGGAAGGAGAGGAGGACGGGAGATAAAAAAAGAGAGGACACACAGGTTGGAAGCATTGATCGGAAAGAAAGAAAACATCTCTCTTATTAACTGCACCATCTCAGGTCACATTTCCAATAATCCATTCTGGTTCTGACCACATTTTTATTGCAACAAACCAAATCATGGGTGCAGATGATCCAATAGTCCAACTATTAAAAACTAATGGACCCTTGAAAATCCCAACTGATTAGAGAGGAGAAGATAGCTTGCAATCATCACAGGTTTAATAATTCAATCACAGAGCTGTCAGGTTCATTAACATTCAGCTATAATAAGATTAGATCTGCGTGGAATTTGAGCCGCACTGAATGGGACATGGGAGCTGTTTCTTTTCATACTTGTTTTGGAAAAAAAAAAATATTCAAATGTTTGGTAATGACATCAAGCAGTAATCTAATAACACTCTAATAACACTGAATTTCAATATTTACCAGCGTGAGCTGGTTTGTGAATTCGCTGGATTCCCAGGTGACAGTGCTATTTCATTGGTAGGCAAGATGGGCTCCACAAACACTCCAAGTAACTGCTTTAATGACTGTTTTCCATGTCGGCAACAAAAAACTCCAGACCTGCAGCTGTTCCCCTCGCAGTTGAAAAATGAGCTTCTGATGAGGCAACGCTGCCTCACAAATGTGGTGTGGAAATTAAAAAGAATTAAGCCAAGTGCAGCTGGTTCGGAATACCAAATAGAGGTTTTGAATAAAGTCCATGTGAGTCGGCACGGGCTTCCTATAGGCTGTTCAGATCAGAAGGGGAAATGGGAATAGCCTGTTCTGTATTGACTGCCACAGCACAACAAAACATACATCTAGCAGTGTGACTGCGAGACAAAACCTCCTTTCTCCCTGTCACCCCAGCTCCATATATATTTCATCGGCCTCGCGTTTCTTTGAAAGTTTCTTCGCCTTTTGTGTTTGTTTCTGAAAACTTGCAGTAAATTTTAACCATGTCCCCTCGGCTAGAGTATACATCCCTCTCGCTTCTCTGCGGAGCCAGCTGGCAGCACAATGTTAGAGATCGAGTGTCACAACTGCTTCCTGAGCTTCTCTAAAGAAGATCTCTGCTGCTCTTTCCCCATGCGAAGTCGCTGTCACAGACATAGCATGTTTAAGATAAAACAGGGAATAAAGGATCTTGGAGGATGATGTTGCGGGGCTGGTGATGGCACAGAAGATCAGACTGCAGCAGAGAACTCTGGGAACAGAGAAAGGCAGAGAAGGAGAGGGGAAGCATGCATACTAATGCCGCCCTCTGGATCCTTGTCTGTCTTTCACTACTCTGCATAGGGGTCTCCAACTTTAGAATTCACCATCTTCATGTAATGATTCCTCCTACACAATACTCTTCTTTTTCCATATATTGTCCCCAATACAGCACTAGTGAATCACCAAGCTGAGGTTGCTTCTATTCTGTGCCGTCAATCTTCCTGAATCCCCTCCAACTGCCTTTACCTTGGTGTCAACCCCATAGAGCCGTCTGCACTGCATCAAAGTCATTTACCTATGTTATACTGTAGGTAATAACTGGCACAGCATATTGACGGGGCTAATTGACTTAGAAATGATGGCAGTAAGAAGATATATGGCGGGGTGTCTGTAGTATATTTGTGTCATTAGCTGCATACTGTACCACAGTGAATACCTGAGGAGGTGCTCAAATGGGTTATCTGTGTGAGAGGAGGTGATGGAAGCAGATAAAAGTGATTCATGCTGGTGTTCGCTCAGTGTGGAGGAGGGGCAGAGATATAAGGGCTGATTTTCAAAGGCCCATATGGCCTTACATAGCCTCGGTCATGTGTTGAGATACACCGCAATGGAAAAGTTTGATTTCATGCAGTTTTAGCCATCGATCTTTTCTTTAATTGTGACATTTTGCTCACCAAGTGAAGAAGTCAGATGGAGCCCGAGCAGTCAGACAGATTTTAAAAAATCTAAACTCATTTGGAGGCAAACATGAAGGCGAACAGTGAAAATGATTTACCAAAATGTCTCACAGACATCTATCACAGCTTACAAACCAGCCTCCTCATAATTGTATGCCTGCACACATTTTTCTGGTGCATCAAGGGATTATTATAGACATCTCTGGTGTGCATACTTTCAGTTTCACGTCCAAATGAACTGATGACTTGTTTACAACCTGTCGGTGCTCATTTTTCGTGCCCTGTCGAGCTTTGTTGTAGCAATGTGGCCACGTTCCCAGAGCTCGGCAATTAACTTTGGTGAGTTACTTTTGTTTTGTTGAGAATGTTGTTTGTTTCTTTTGTCTTAGTGAGCATGGATTCATAAGTAATAAGAACTGACAGTAAAAATAGAAGAGACCAAAGCTGTAACAAGCCAGGGCTGCATGTTACTGTTATAAAAGATTAATCAGCAGATCATTTTCATGATTAACTGATTAATAGTTTCTGAAAAGCAGAAAATCCTCATAAATGAGAGGCTCTAACCATCAAGCGTCTACATTTTTTCTTGAAAAATGACTTGGATGATTAATCAAAATCATTGCTGATCTACTTATTGATAAATTAATGGTGCAACTCATTGTCAAACCATAATTTTGTGGTACTGCTGTGATTTATAGGTGCACTCCCATAGAATTAGAGCATCAGAGGCTAAAATATGCTGAATTTTAGACTTTAGTATGGGTCAAGCTAACACCAGATTACCCATGATGCAACCTTAAAGCACTTTTTGAACATTTTCTGCCTCATAATTGTTTTAAAATCCACACCTCTGGCTTGTCACACAAAAGCAAAAGAGTGCATTGTTGCTCTGTTATAAATCTGTGGTCTCCAAGCCCAGATAACCCTGATGACATCACAATTACATCATCAGGGTTTTTTTTTTCTCAGACGATGTCGCACTCCTTCGAGAGCCATGGAAAGCATTATTCAACTGTTTTCACAGGCTGAGAAGTCCAGTACAGATAATGTACTTATTACGAGTATGAGTATCATGTGAGTAAAATGTGTCAATGTACGTATAAGTGTGACAATCCTCATTGGGTGGACTGACTGACTGAAGTTTATTCATTCAAATTCATCATAAACTCATATTTGAAGCTCAATTCTGAGGCTGTTCTGCAATCAATTTTCCAAAACATAATAAATATAGCAAAAACAACCTTTGGTTAGTCCCACCCACGTCTGATTTAGGCTCCACCCACCTTTGATTCAAGCCCCACCCATTCTGAGTGCAGATATGGATACAGATAATTTAGTTGGTTTAACAGATACAGATTCAGATAGCGGTATACTTGCTCATTCCTAGGGGCAGTTAAACTGAACTTGATGTGTAAAATTAGCAATGGTTTCAGTGTAGACGGGCTTACTTTTCTTCGACATATTTCCTTTAGCGCTGTTGGACAGAAAAGAAGAAGTCACGCAGAGTTAACAGCCGCTTTTGTTCCCTACATTTAGCAATTTTTCACTCACAAAATCCTTTGGCTCTTTTTAAGCTGGAAGGAATGCGGCAGACAACAGTCGGATGGTATTTTTTAAGTAAATGTGCAGCATGAAAAGATTTGATTCGACTTGTGTGAAATACCAAATGGCATTGTTTTACTGCAGGGTTCGTTGTTGGACAGAAAATGTCAAAATACAGTTCTGAAAGAGAAAGTAGGTCAGAAGTCGGCGTGGGACCTCTGTCTAAATACAGTACATTCACACCACCAACGCAACGCCTCAAAACAAGTTCCAGGATTTCCCGGCAATAGAAAGGCAGTGTGCTGCTAAGTAGCTCACAGACACGTGTTCAGATTTCTGGTGACATCCGTCGTCAACAGGTGCCAGAACACAACAGCTGCTGCTGCTGTGACTCGCCTGCTCTGAAGTTGCCCTGGGGAGCCTGATGCCAGAGCTGGTTTGGGTTCATCACGTATCCCGTTTTGCATTTCTGCAAAGTTTGTTATGGCAGAAATGAGACGTGACAATGAAAAGGCTGGGAGGAAGAAGGAGTTGCGTTATGAAAGTGGTCTTTCAGTATCTACCTTTTTTTCAGGAATGTGCATGGCATTTGAGTTCCACCTTGAAGGTATGGGAACATCTTGCTGGGCTCACTACAGAAAAATCAGCTTGACTTTGGTGTGAGTGATAAAAAACTAAAACAAATCGAAAAAGAAAGAGAGCTCGCTTTGGGATTCAGAAAGTGTTTGGTTCTCAATCAACACAGCAGCGAAAAACCCCCCAAAGTTCTTGAGGGCATAATGACCTCTTGACCTCCCTCCAAATAAGAGAGATGAAGAAGGTCTCCAGTTGGCTCCTTTGGTGCCTATTTAAGGAGCCGCCAGTCTGCTGCTCCCTATTTTATCTGAGCCACAGAGCAGCTATTGGAGTCCACATGATTGATGTGGTCTCATCTCTCAGGCTGTCACGCTCTCCTGATGAGCAGATACTTTATCGACTCCGTTTTGGGGAGTGTGTCTAGTCTCACCTCTCACAAGAAAGTATAAGCTCTTTTAGGGAATAGACTCCAAATGGTGACCTCAGCCCTGATCCTCAAAGTGTCGATTTAAGTGTACGGTCCCATCAGATAAGTCTTCCTCGTAGGATATTAGTCTCAAGGAGAGGGCAGAAACCAACAGGCTCTCAGTGCTCTGTGCCAGATTCTATTGACAGAACAGGAAATACTGGGGTTTAAATAATAGCATTAGCGAATGTGACAACAGTCCATTGATGTTTTCTTTTGATCCGGAGTCTTTTTTCACCCACGTTATTGGCTCCATTCTTGCTGCCAAAAATGTCTAGCTGGTCAGCATGCCTCGCAATGCTGCAAGCTTCTCAAAACACAAATGAATCCCTTTGCATATGCACACATATGGAAATACCAAACTATTTTGAACACAAACCGGCCCGATAGTACACTTAAAAGTACAAGCAGATTTCCTGCTCTTGTTTGCTTATCCCTGCTTTGTGCTGTGATACTTTTGGGGAAAAAAAATTATAAATATTAAATATGAAAAAAAAAACTGTAATCCACAAAGTCTCTCTTCCCTTGCATAAGATGATGGCTTTGCATTTTCACTCCTAAGCTCTGCCCGGCTGTATCAGAGGGCAGCCCTCACAGAGGAGATTGTACAACCCCGTGTAATAGGCTGCTTCATTTATAAAGGGCAGGCGCTTATCTTGTCCATATAGGATCCTTTGGTCAGACTGATCCGCTGTAGAGACGTGAGATCATAACCTTCATGTACAGTTCATGTGCCGACCAGCCATCTCTGGCTGTGGAATGAGCTCTTACAAAACTAGAGGAAATACTTTAAATCAATTAAATAAGACGCTCCCTTTTGTGAGAAACGTGTGCTTCTCTCCCTGTGCCCCCTTCCCCTTTTGTATCTTGCGCTTGTGTAAAGGGAGTCGTGGTTAAGACAACCAATTTGTTCCACTAAGGGAAGCAGAAATGCTTAGATAATAGGTCTAAGTATCAGGGGGTTGTCAGCATTGTTTTTCTATGCCCTGTTAAATCATAATGAGAAGACAAGAGACAAGACTTAAAGTCAAAAGGTAGAAATCTGTAAGCAACTTTTGATTAGGCTTCACCGAGACGCGGCCTTCTATTACATTATGCCGACAAGGCTGTCTGTTTCATGCTGTGACCTTGGTCGTCTGTCACATTCCTTCCTGTCTTTACGACACAGCTTCTCTCATTAAAGAATGTCTTTTCAATTCTGGTATTTAGTCAGTGTGACTGAGAAGCGGAATTTTAATTGTGAGTTCATGCGAACCAAAATAAGCAGCTTGTTTTAACACAGACTGTTGCTGCATGTAGGCGTTTCCTGCCCCAACCGAAATTGGCCCTGAACAAGCGAGAGTTCTGAACCGGAGCCAACGTCGTAGACAGTCAGGGTTTCCAGTGTTAGGATTCCCAGACTGCAACGCCTCAGAAAAACAACACCACAGAGTAACAGAGTAATAAGACCTGGCCCAAATGCATATGTGTTAATACTGAATAATATATAATACAAATACGGGGTTCTGAATTAACACATTTACTCTTGTGGTGTTCATTGGTCTAGTGCTAAAACAATAATTGGAATAATTGCCTCAGGAGGTAATGTTTTCACCTGTGTTTGTTGGTTAGATGGAGGACGGATCTCGGCCCAGAATAGACCCTATTAACTTTTGGTGCCGTTCCAGGAATCTTTTCTGACTTTCTTTGACATTGTGACCTAGGGTGTTGACATTTGTGGATTTCTCAGGGTATGATGCAAAGATCTTGATGAAAAAAATACTAATCTTGATCGCTTGAGTCAACAATCTCTGGTTCCGTCTTCTCAAATGTGAGGATTTGTCCCTTTTCTCATTGTCTCGACTGTGGCTCAGGACTTTGAGCGGGTTGTCGAAGAATCACAGGGTTGGCGGTTCGGTCCCTGTGTCGCCCCGTCAACATGTGTAAGTGTCGCTGGACGAGACACCGAATCCCAAATTGCTCCAAATGTTCGGATCAGTGCCCTGCAAACTTGGTAGCTTGCTTCCATGGGTGTGTGCGTGTCTCAATGGGTGAATGACAAGCAAATCTCAAAGCCCTGTGGATGAAAGTGCAGCCATTTATGATTCATAACCTGGATATGTTTGGGTTTTGGACCGTTGAAAACACTTTTATGCTGCCTTCAAATGGAGTTGTGTTAACCTTGTTTACAAGAAGGTTTTGTGGTATTCATTGTCTAAAAGCTTCAAGTTGTGATGTGTTTGCTGACATTTTGGCAGAGGCATGGAGTCATTCTTTTTTCGGTGGATGTTAAGTTAATTTTAGTCATGTAGAGTTTTTGTTTGCAGTTTTAGAATATGTCTGAAGAAAATATTGATACTCCCAACTGCATTATCTTATCTTTATCATGCCTTTGCATTTCCTACATTATCCTTTCATTCAGTATCCATTTGAAGGAAGCCTGAGTTTATACATTTCCTGCCATTTGTGTTTTTGTTCTTATTGATTTATGTGAGCTAACCAGTTCAAATGTGGCTCTTACATTTCAGTGCATCCTTTAAATGCAATAGGCTACTTTCATGTGAGGCTGCACATTAGGAAAATGAATGAAATCCATGCCATCTCGTGACTTGGCTTACTGTTCCAAGCAACTGTTTTGTTTACAAATGGACTATTGATCGGGGTTTTGTCCTCTTGTCTGCGAATACAACTGCCTAACCGGAGGACAAATCCTCTCTTGACAGGTGTTGAGAATAGGAATTTACCTTGATTAGGGCTATTGACACTGTTCGGGGATATTTTTAAAAACACTATTGATAACCACGCTAAGCTGATGACAGCATAAGCTGCTACAGACACTGTGCTGTGATTTGCCTTTTATACTACTGGCTACTGGGATTTGAGCTGTCAAACTGCAACACTTAGCTGAAAATAAAGAGATGCAAAAGACAAAAATGTTTCAGAACATCGCTTTGGTACAGCGTGGAGACGAGAGCAACGCTTCTCATGAATATGCCTTTTCACACACAGAGAGATGTTGCCTGGGCAGCTGGAAAAGGTTAACAAAAAATGGAAATGAAGTGAAGACAGAGAGCCCTCTTTGTGCGAGAGATGATCGTGGTTTGACATAAATGTAGAATGACACTGTTTTTGTTCAATGAAACTGCTGTTTTTCACGACCTTTATCATTCGAGTAGTTAAGTAACATTTAGCTCTCCATCCAATTTCATTTTCGCTGAATAATTTTATTTCAGTTCCCCAGTCCAAACATGTTGAACGTAAATAGTTTTGTGTGTTTTCTTCCTTTGCCTTCCCTGGTGCTGGCATTTCAGTGTTGAATCATTGCACGTTATTAAATCAAATCTGCTGCTGGCGATACAAAATGGAGAGTTTCCAGAGCCGAGTGGAAGAAGGTCTAGTTAATGGATCGCATTCTTTTTTATCTCCCAAATAATGAATCTTTCTATTAATGTGGTGCTGACTTTGATGTTGATCCACAGGCTTATACACCATTAGCTATGAAGCTGGCTGCTTCTCACTGTGTTTTGGATTCCTTTTTTCCACTGTAGGACATACTTCATGGCCTTTGATGCCAGACTGCTTTATTATTCATCAACATACTTGTAAACATTGTAAAAATATTCATACAGTATCTATCTATCTATCTATCTATCTATCTATCTATCTATCTATCTATCTATCTATCTATCTATCTATCTATCATTAGGCTGCCAAAATTATGAAAATACCATCATGTATTGTTGTGCCAAATACAGTAATTATTAAAATAGGACAAACGCTGCTTTGGCAGATACAAAGATCTGAACATGCAAATTGTTTTATCAAAGCCGTGAAAATACCAACATTAATAATGCATTTCAACCCCTATAAAAGGACGGCTGATTTTACTTGTCCCCAATGCAGCATCTTGAAATGAGCATCACTATCTTGAGAACAGACTGGAAAAAGGTAACAGTATGCGTTGAAAACAGGTGTGATGCTATTACAACCCTTTGGACATTTTAGTGATTGCATTAAAGGTGCATTGTGTAGCTTTGGGGAGGGACATTCTGATCAGAAGAAAAATATCTTCATTGACTTTTTATGCCTAAACAAACTAAATAAACTCTTTGTTTTCAAGACTGAATAAACAAACCGACCTTCAAAGACAACACAATTTCATACTGCTTCACTTTGTTTATATTTGGCAGACCCTGCCACCTTTCTAGCTTCAAACGGTAAGTTTGAGAACAGCTTGTTTATCCAGTTATGGAAAAGATCAATATTTCTGACATTGTATTATTACCTCATTAATACTGTAAGTTTTAAAATTCTGAGTTTGAATTTCTACTACACAGTGCCCCTTTAAGAGAAATTAGATTTAGTGACAGACATAATACCTTGTAAAGATGGAGCTTCCTTTGCATGGTGTTGTTCTGCTGCCATCAGGGACTGGGATGAACACTAGGGGGCAAGCTTAAGCCTTTCTCACATGTCCACAGCATATTTAGGCAATTAGATCTGCTCTCCTCTGCCATCCTTAAACATTTTAGATTGTGCGTGTGCTTCACAGCGGTATGTGACAGACTGTGAACTCACATGTTTGTTTTGTATTTGTTTGGGCGTGGGCTCGCATGTGGTGAGCCACCCACATTAATCTTAATCCAAAATAACATCCACTGGGCTATTTACCATTCTGATTGAGGCAAGTTGTGCGGACCTCTGCCATCTCGGATTAAAACTGGATTGCATCCCACAAATCTCACCCTCTCCTTCTTCCCCTCCCTTCTTTTCTTTCTTTCTCTCTCTCTCTCTCTCTCTCTCTCTTTCTGCAACCCAAACACACACCGTCAAGCCTCTGTAGTTGCAGGCTGTCTCTCTTCAGATACACTAGCCTTTCTCTTTTTCTCTAATCTCTCCTGCTTTTATGCTCTGTGTTGAGGTTCGCATTGCACGCCGGCTACATTCTCCTTTTTTCCTCTTTTCCGTCCGTCTCCATTTCTCTGGCTCCCTCGCTATCGAGACTCTCTCTCATTGCACCGCGGCTCCTTTGCAGTGTCTGCCTCAATTTGCATCATTCCTGGGTGTGCGGTGTCAGCTCAGGCCTCCTGATCAAATCCTAGCAGCTGATGACTGCTTTCATCCCACATTTAGCGGCCCTGTGTCTGTGTAGCAGCCTCCCTGCTTCCCACAATTCTTTGCTGGTGCGGGAGTGGTGCCCGCCTGTGTCTGCTGGTCTGTCTGCTGCGTTGGTCTGTCTGTTGTTTTTGTTGCTGGGGATCGGTGAACAGATGGTGCGCTACGTTTCCCCCTGCAGAGCGTGAGTGCTACAAAGTGCCGCATCATGCAAGATGGGTTTTACTGCAGAAAGGACTACCACAGTAGATCTCTTATACTTTGTGCGTTCTATTCCCCCAGATTAATGCTAATATGTCATGTAATATACACAGATTTCCCATAAACCTGCCTGAATCTAGCATTCCCTCTTGTTCTTCAAAAGGTTTATACTTGTGTTTGTTTCTTTTGCTAAATATTTAATCAAGGATCCTCATTGTGCCTCGCTAAAAGTTTTCAGAACCAAATTAAAGCTACATGATTGAAAAGATTGTCCTTGGCTGTTTTCAATTGTTAACTGGTGAATTACTAACAGCTTCATTAGGGGACCTCTTTGCGCTGTAGTACTCTGCGATCCACAGTAGTTTGACAGTTCCTGAGCTCTGAAGAGATTATGGGCTTCAGCAAAACTCCCTGGGCAATGCTGCTGTAGCTAGGAATACATTTGTAGGAAGCTAGCATTGGTTCAAGCATGTAGGCAGGACGTCCCCCCCAGGAGGATGAGTGGGCTCGCAGCGTTGGTAACTCTCAAGAGGCTCCGCTAAAATATGTACAAGGTGGATGAATTAATTTCACTTAAAAGACTTAATTAAATTTCCTGCTAATGAATGTTGCCACTTGTATTGACACAGCACATGCATGGCAGAGATTGGTAGAAGTGGTGATATGAATCAGTGGTGTCCAAGACAGCATTTTTTTTGACAACGGTGGCACCAGAGGGGACGATCGCTCCCCCTGCACCCTCCTTGAGTCCGCCAGCGATATGAACATCCGTGCAGTCACACTCATGCAGTGCTGAATTGTGCCACTCACAACAGAAGTGCATTTTTTTTAACTGCTAATGAATCAGTTGTGTTTGGGCCAACGCCAGCCACTCAGAAGCCAAGATTAAAACTCTGCTCTTGCTAATCATAACAAAAGCCATGGGATTAGTCATTGGAGATAGAGTCAAGGTCCTTGCCCACACAGCTAATTGAGCTCTTATCTTGGCCCAGCCGGTAATACCATTAATCATAAATGGCATGTCATGTTCATAAGAAAGTGTGGAAGCTCCATAAGCTCCCAATGAGCTCTGAAAATGCAAAGTGCTTCGTTTTCAAAATCCCATGCAGAGCCTTGTGGATATCGTATGAAGATTAGCCTATGAAAGGTGTCCTGTTGGTGACTCCTTCAAAAAGGTAATTACAAACACGCTGTGATTTGTTGCTCTTCTTTATGACCAAATTTGTGTTCAATTCATTGCGGCACAAGCAACTCTTGTCTTGCTTTCTGCTGGCTGGTGAGACTAATGATAATCTGTGGGAGCATGATTTGTTGCTCAGAGCAGACACAGAGCCCCTTCTTGTTTACTCTACTTTACCGGAGGCGGTTTACCATAGATATAGCCAACAAAAGTGGAAGAGCAAACATAATCTATTGTTAACCACTGCAGTTGCTGCACAGCTTTCTCTAGATGCCCTGTAGAAATGCACTGGCATACCTGTGAAGTTACAGGTACTGTAGCTTTGTGTGTTATCTGCCCCGAGCTAGTTTCTGCTTTGGGAAACGTGTGTATAACCACGCACCATTGTCTTATGACCTTTGAGTGGATTTTCCCCAAGAGAGAGCAAAATTATTGTCTTTGGTGCTCCTGTTCCAAATCATGCATAACTTTAATTGCCAGCCCATGATGGGGTCTATGAGAAAGCTCTAAAACTTGAGTGCTCACATCAGCGTGCGCTAGTAAATTAGCATGACAGTGGCGGGTGCCTGCGTTGTGAGTGAGGGGGAGGCGGGCGGTGGAGACGGGGTTACGAGCTCAGCATAATGATTGAAATCCCTGCTGTCAGTTGATGGCTGCTCAGGTGATGCAGCAGCACCTCTCTGAGCAGAATGGAGACGGAAAGAGAAGACTTTACACTTTAGAGGTTTTCATACGAGGGGGGATCAAGAGGGATTTCGTTCTGTGCTGTCGGCCTCTCCCTTGTTTCTTGTCAGGAAATTGTGCCACATACGGCCAGCGGACATAATGTGAAGAGGCACATGTACAAACCACCAGCTAATACAAATGCATTAGAGGAATAAACAATCTGCCACATATGTTAACAAAAAGAATCAATCAAAGGATGTTAATTATAAAAGTGGACTAAAATGAAACTCTTAATGGCTCCTCACAGTGTCTTGGATGTGTCCACGCCGAGTGAGCATGTTTGAGGTATTAGCATAGACAAGGATGCGTACACAGTCGGGAGAACAAAACTGAAACCTTTTTAAAGAGTGGATGTTGATCATGGAGCCACACTGCCACTGAATGGCGCATATCAAAACAGACACCATTTTATTTTTCTACACAAGCACTATCTTGTTCTTCAATACAATGTTGGCCCAGCTACTTTATTTACTCGATAGTTGTTGCTTTTCACTGTAGTTTTAACCATTTCACTTGTGCCTGTACAAGGCAAAATGAAATAAATGATGAATGAATAAATAAACTACTCTCACTGCTTAAACATCCTGGCTCTTCTTCCTCTCTGCTCCTGTAGCAGCTCGAATTCCTCTCCTCACCGCTTGCTGACGCTGTCTCTCGTGTGTAGACCCATGGATGAGGAGGGAATGGTTGTTGAGGTGAGGGTCATGATATGCTATGATGTGATATATGGTTATGGCATTTCATTGTCCTGGACTGTATGTGGTCGTCTTCCTGTTGACACGCTGCAGCACAACGCCTCCTTTAGGTGCTGGGGTGGCACTTGACACATGTCATATAACGCGCCGCAGCACTGCGGCAGCAGTATGTTTAAGGCTTTAGTGTTGTGCAGCAATGAAAAAGTCATGTGCATTTACTATGCTATTTTAAAACTATTTTAAAGAAAATATTCAAATCAGAAGCCCAGCAATAGAAGCAGAATTGAATTAATGGACAAATCAGCACAACAACAACACACACAACACATATTTATACTATCTTTGTATTTTGCTTGTCATACTATGAACGGACAAGACAATACTACAACTTTTAGTAAAGACTCTGATGTCGTTTAGCCATTCCAGATGTCCTGCTACATTTAAAGAGGATGAAAGATTTGCTATAATATTTCATCGATGTCCTTTGTGTTTTAGGCACAGAATCTCTTTAGCTGTATGTCTTAAATTTTTTTCCCACATGTGTTCTCTGAATCAATATACACATTCTTGTTGTTTACTGCTTAGCATTTGAAATTGAGACACTTGGGTACTTGGGGAAATGCTCGTTGCCCTCTTTGTCAGCATTAAAAACACCTAAGTGTTACTACCCGACAACACGCCATTAGCACCAGTCGACTGGTTAATTTTTGAATTAAGACATATAAGGTATTTGGTTGCACTGCAGAGTATTAAGTCTTAATCAGCAGGACATGGACCAACAGAACCTTTGAAAGCACCCGAATGCATTTCTATTATTCAGACATATCAGGCCCATTAGCACAGGCACTAGAAATGGCATTCATATTACAAGCCACCAAGAGCTTACGAGCTGGTGCTCCAGGGAGAAAGGAACAGCTGAAGGATGCAGTTTAAAAATACCAGATTGTTTTTCTCCAGGGCTGGAATGACTCATTACCCAGGCAGCAAAGCAGGAAGTCTTGTCAGTTGGGTCGTCCCACAGTACAGTGACACGCAAATTGCGCCAGCGCATCACTTACAGTGCTACGGTCCTATTGGGACTGTAACAACAACAGCGAAACACACATACACTTGTACACAACTCCACATGAACACACATGCACACCTGTGTTAGAATCCAGGGAAAATGATGTGTGCAGCTTTGTGGGAGATTTTTTGTTTTCTGGGAGGCAGGAGAAAGTCTCAGGTGGCTGCCATATGCCGACGTGTTTATCCCTTCTCCTCTCGTGTTCAGAAGCGAGGAGATAGCCTGACCAACCTATTGCTCAGACACTGCCGCGCCACCGTGAAGACTTGCCACTACTGGATCTTTACTGCGGTTTTATCTGATGGCCGCTCCGCCACGAGGTGATGTGAGACCAGTCCTCACACGTCACCGGCTCTCCTCCTATCTCGCTGGATGCAGCCCAAGGAGGTGTGAGGGGGATGTTGGAGGGGTTAGAGGGCATATTGGGGGCAGACTTGCATGGCACTCAGCCTCGGATCATGCCTCACCTGGGAGATAAAGAGCAGGAGTGATGACTTCCCAGCTTGAGCTGAGCTTTGGGCCAGCGCTCGACCTTTCCAGTAAAAAAGGTGACTGATCCGTGGAGGCCTGCGATGTAAAGAAGTGCCCTTATCAGGCCAACAGGGAGGACGAGGAGGGAGGAGGAGATAGCAGACAGACTTAGGCAAAGAAATTTAACTGATTCTGGGCTTGGGTGGGTATGTTCCTAATGTCTTTCTGTCTTCGCCCCCTCCTTCTCTGTCTCCATCCTTTCCTCCCTCTATCCTTCTTATCTGAGCTCCTCTGCAGAAAAATCCATTTTCCTGCAGTAGTCCGCTTTGTCTGCACGGGGCGCAGCGGTACTGAGGCGGGTGGTAAATAATGCACAAG
Source organism: Pagrus major (assembly GCF_040436345.1). Taxonomy (NCBI): domain Eukaryota; kingdom Metazoa; phylum Chordata; class Actinopteri; order Spariformes; family Sparidae; genus Pagrus; species Pagrus major. The sequence goes on from NC_133219.1 coordinate 20,614,899, forward strand.
TCATTCACAAAGGAGGGAGCGCTCGCTATAAGACCCTCTCTGAAGTAGGCTTATTAAACCAACCAGGCTGCAGCTATTTCCAATCCTTTTTTGGGAGCAAGGTGAAGAAAATAGGGAGAATGTCCCAAAAGAAAATATCTGCTCCAACAGGACCCATTAGCCCACTCCCTTGCCAATTGAAACTAAAAGAGGAATTCCAAATGGGAGACGCAGAGGGCTCCCAAAGTCACTAAGTGTGCCTTTGCTGCGGTGCACTGCAGAGATCCTGCAGTCGGGTTGTGCTTTATTCGTTGCTGAAAGATAAGATTGCCAACTTGCTTATGGATTCTGTGACATTTACAACAGAAAATATGAAAAAAGAGGAGCAGATGGCCATCGTCTTCTGGACAGGATTCAAAGCGGTGGTTGATGAAAGTCAAGTTTGCAAAGCTTGTTCACCTTTCCTGACAAGCAGCGCTGTAACCTTGACATGAAAGTGCTGAGACTTACTTCAGCATGTCCCCTTCTGGCTTTTCCTCCGTCTTTTGTGTATCAGCATGGATTAGCTTTTACTTCATTTTTGATCTGCTGCATTTTTTCTTTTTCCATTTGCTCTACAAAGGAAGAGGAGTGTTCTTGTTATCCACCCCCGTGTTTTCACTAAATTCTGTAACTCCACTCCAGTGTTGTTTCATTTTCAGTCAAAATGCTGCAATTGTTGTCATCTCTCTTTAAAGCAAAGCGGAGAATAGAGGCCTTATGGTGTGCCTGAAGGTCTCTATTCTCTGCTGCGCTTTAATATATACAGTCAATACTGTTTGAGTCAACAGAGGCGGCCAAATTCAGTTTCAAAGCTGCAGTTTTCACTTGCTTCGGGTTTAAGTGGAAGGTCCAGGAAAAAGAATGAATCAGACGTGTGCGGAGGCAGGGGAAGATATGAGATCCTATACCTCACTAATGTCAGAAATCCACCTACATACGCTGACAGAGAGTATTGCAGCCTCCACGAATATTTACCACATTTTCAATAGTTTTCATTGCGCAACCGAGCCCAACACATCCTGTTGACAGCACTATTTTGGAAAGAAAGACATGTGGGAAAATCTAATGTGATGGGAGCAAAACACTGCTGAGAACAGTGCTCTTGTTACAGGGCAGAACAGCAGAAGTAGGCCTCGTGTTATTGGCCCTAATACATTTGCTTGCAGGAACTGACTCAAAAGATGAAAGGAAGGGAGAGGTTTGTCTTTTCCAGGTCAACATGCCTCCAGGGCTGTGCCTCCATCCAAAATAGATGGATCTACAAGAAAGCTGGCCAGAATTAGTTAATGCTCGCACAATGATCTACCTAATTTATTTATTTATTTGATTCTTTTTTATTTCCTGCTGGTCTCAGGATGTCTTTCTTCCTCTGGCGCTTTCTTGCGGATGCTCGTGGGCACATCTCTTTATTCCTTCCACTGCGTGTCTGATGAGTCATGCACAGGGGCCGAAAAGGAATTAAATAGTCATTGTTTGAGATAATGGATAACTAATGGGAGCCTTATGAGATGGTGGATGAGAGCATGTGTTGTGTGAGAGGGAGTAACTGCATGTGCTGTAAATATGAGTTAAGAGATTAAACATGCTCTGATGTGATGAAATAGGCCATGTAAATACCACCCGCGCAACAACGAACAGACCACAGACTGCAAACTGGGTGCCACCTGCCCATCTCATCCCGGTTATATGCCCCATTCATCTTCCACCTCTTGAGAGCTCATCGACTCCCCTTTTCTTACCCATCAATCCACTCTCTCTCTGTCATTCACACGTCATTAAAACGCCCTGGTCTTCTAGAAGGCACGGGCGGCATATCCCACGTGATTTCCCCTTTCATCTCTTTCAAATGAACACTCTCCCATATGTCAGGGCGTAGCTGAGCTGCTTTGTGGCTAGCATCACAAAGAAGAGGCTGATGAGCACTGTGACATGTCATCTCATGGCGAGCTATGTCCCGCTGTCTGTCTGCATTTTTTATGTGAAAAATAACTCTGTGAAGAGTTTGCACAGGATTCAACCAACGTCTTTTGGCACGAGGTGTTTTAATTAATCCTTATTTCTTATTTTATCCAACGAGGACTAGCCACAGATGGCCAGCTTCGACATAGAAAATGAAAGTCCGTTACAAAATGTTATGTAATTGTTAAAAACTACCACATAGTCATAGAGGAGTCACAGATTTCTGGAAAGGAGAGCTCAACGATCTAAGTAAATATTTAAAACCTACGAAGATTCTCTTTTATGAAATGACTAAGAGAAATTATGTAATGCTGAATATTTATTCATCCTCAAATACACCCTTATGAAGACCATGTGCAAAAGCACATTGGTGCAGACAATATGTGATTTTCTAAAACATTCAAAAATGATCAAGAAAATGTAAAGAAATAACAGTTTTCATGTTACGTCAAAGATGTCCATGTATTGTGTTGCAGGGATATGCTAACCAGCTAGCTCCTAGCTACTTTTTACCTTAAGAAGTGATGGCAGAGTCAGCCAATAGGCCCGCTAGCTGCTTGGTTAACCAAGCTTACCAGCTAACGTAGGCTACAGTTAGCAGCAGTTAGCCGTTACTCTGGTGATATGCTGCCCCCTATTTGTTTGAAATATGAATTCAACAGGTGGCCAACCTGACTGCAAACATATTGCACCTTTTAAAGGCAGCGTTACAGCAGTTTTGCAAGTTACCTCCAAAATGTAATGTATTACATAGTATTAGTTACTTTCATTTGAAAGAAACAAGTTTTTACTTTACGATGTTGCTGTCTGTGTAGAGTAATGCATTAGTATAAAATTGTTTCATCGCAGGTAGTCAAAGCACAGACGCTCAAGTTTCTTGTAGTTCAGTACAAATCCAGTGGTAGGTGATATTGTATGTATATGAAAGCAGAAAAGAAAGTGATGCACATTCTGGCTCCATGTGCATTTTTCTTTATAATCAGATGACATTTCAGCCCCTCTGGCCTTCCTCAAGATCAAAAACCATATTCACTCGCTAAACTTCTATTGTATCGCCTAAAGTTCTCCTACTGAGCGTCAATCTGGCCTGTTCATGCGTCCACATTCAGTGGTTATCACTAAGTCTTAAAGTTGCCCAGTTACAGTATATTATATAGTATGATGATGATATAGAACAATTAAATAGCCTCAACCTTTTTGAATAATCGACTAGCCTTGGACGTACTGATGAAATGATGAATACTATTCTTTTCTGTAAGATACTATTTCTTGTATTTCTTCATTCCTGTTCCCTTGGCTTCCCACTACAAATTACACTTGACTATCATGGTTTTGTCCATAAACTCAAAGTAATGGGAGTATACAAATTTTGAAATTGTAGACGTCTGACTCTGCAGCCATTTCTGCAGTACGCCAACATGAATCTCCTTCGGGGGACATTTTTAGTGGTGGCGCTCTGGCTGAAGGGGTGTGGATACATTCTTAAAAAATAACACCAATAAGCTCTTAAAGGTCCTATTTGTGAGAAAAGTTAATTTTTGAATCTCTCTCCCAACTCATCAAAAACTGACGCTTTGGGATGGCAGCCAACAATCCCAAGTTGGGAATGAGACTCAAAAATAGACTTTTCTTACAAACAGGACCTTTAATTAAGGGTGTCAACACATTATTAGACTAATATATTAATGCATTACTGTAACATGTTACATTTGCCATGTGTTAACCAACCAGTGCTGCTTAAAGGCAGAGTAAATTGGATTTCCCCACAAAACAACTTATAGACTTCCCTTCCGCATTGTCTGCATCTGCAGAGAGCCTCTGTCTGTAATTTATTTTTTATGTTTTTGCTGTGTTTGGACATTTCTGGGGGTCAACCTCGGGGCAGTGAGTGTGTTGCTTCCAACCGATAGCAGCATTGAGTGTGTGACGGCTGCAAGTGCTGAAAAGCTGAAAGATGCTAAAATGCTTAGAGTTAAGGGGGACTGCTGGGTCAGTTGATTATACTCACAAGCAACCTCTTTCATTTACTCAATTAGTGATTTGATCCATGTTAGTACAGATTATATATTTTAGCAGCTTTAAATACCTGGTTAACCTATGCAGTGACAGCTCACCCTTTGTTTTTTACTCTGATTATTAAAAGTCTCATGAACAACATATCCTGAATTGGATGTGTGGCTACTGGTGTAGCAGATGCAACTGCACGCTGTTCTCCTCTGAACCATATGGATCTGTGTATGTGTGTGTATGTTTTCGTGTGCCGTGACATATGGGATTGTATCCACGTCAGTAAAGACGAGCTCAGTCTGCGGTTCTTTGAAGCCACACTCGCTGGTCAGAGCGTGTCTTCCTGGGCCTGTCCAGTCTTCTGTCAGTCTGAGGTGATTGCATATGACACATTTGCAGCCAGCCTGCATAGTCAGCTGGCCAATTCAGCAGAGTGCAATATTGCGAAACTGGAGAAGACTGAAGAGGGTTAGGTGACACATTATGGCGGTAAAAAAGGGTGTCAATAATGGTTTGTCTTGTGAAGCATTCTCAGGCTCATTTTCACCACCTCTCGCCTCAGGCAGTGGATCTATCTGCATCACGCATTGCATTTTCACATGAATGAGAAATCTGCCTACTCAAAATACCACTCTGTACCGTACAGTACGTTCACCTATGCATAACCTTGGAATGACTAATGTGTGTGCTCGCGATTGTTTCTATCCTGGGCGCAAGGGCTTTGCAAGGTTAAGTAGAGAGTCCATGTCAAGAACAAAGCAGCAGAGGTGCTGCCAATTTAGAAACCCTCTTTGGTTTCCCCCATACCTATAATTTGCCACACAGCAATTCTCCAAACCAACTAAATAGATTACCCCGAGAGTGACTTTGGTTTAGTCTAGACTGGTCAAAGATTAAGTGCTTTGTTTGATGTGTTTTTCCCCCCCAATTGTAACCCACACAAACACAATACTCCAGTTTCTCTTCGACAAGCACAACAAGTGCCAGTCTAAGAGTGCCGCTGCCAAACACAGGAATTTTGTCGTAATGAAGCTGTCAGAAAGATGTGGAGTGTATAATGTTTGCACCCGCTCTACTCCCAGGCCTGGAAAACAGAATAAACCATTCTTTTGCTTACAGCAAATTATGCATAGCATACAGTGACATCAAACTAGCGTCAAACTGTGTAACCACTTGTTACAGCACGTTCTCCTCTCAGACCACCTCAATGCGTTTTCTCATCTTCACATGCCCAAATGTACGAGGCTGCCCGTGGGCGCTGTCACTGCTCTTTCCCTCTCCAGCTGACACTCCACATGAGGAGGTGTTAGCATTATCTGAAGCCATCATCGGATATTTACTGGGGCCGTTATCCTTTTTAGATAATACAACAGTGATTCATTAGGCCTCATTTGCTTTCATGCCTGTGCAGTACATTCTACTGTGAGGGCTCACAGTCCTCACCAGTTTCAAATTGTTGACACAAGAGCCCCAGAACGGTGTAAGAGACCAGTTTTGGGAGTGGTGAATCATGATTTTTTTTTTTTTTAGAGCACCTGAAATGTAAGGACCTCACTCAAAACATGATACACCCCTTATTCTCAGAGTCATAACTTAGTCAGATGGGAACGCATGCTCATGATGCACATACTGCTGGAATCAACATCACTTATTTTGTCCAGTGATATCAGCACTGTTAACAGTCTCCTACAAATAACGTTTGTTTTATTACCAAATTGTTTTTTATTTGCAATGCGGTGACAACATAATATCTGCCTTTATTATGAGACAGTGTTTCTTTGACTGAATTAAACTACTCCATTTATCTACCATGCTCAAGTCGCAGAGAGGTGGTCAGGGTGGTCACCAGGGACAGGGTTGGCATCTAGACTACAGTATGTGGTTAAGGTTATGGGAAGATCGCAACTTTGGTAGAATGTTAGAAAATGTTATGTATCACGTTAGTGCTGACTTTTTCCATGATAAAACAGACCATGATACAAAGTTGAAAAATGCTTTAGTCCTAGTGATTGGATAGTGTGCTGCAAGATTGCTTATTCTGGCAGAAAACAAATGGTATTCTTTATCAGGGAACATTTCACCGATGCATTCATTATTAACATTGTTGCGACTTTTCAGGTACGTTGGTTCAAAGCATTTCCTCATTTTGTTAATAGAAAATGTAATTGGGTCAGCGTTGTTTCCCTTACAATATATCCGCTCTTGCATATTAATTGTGCAGGAATGTAATTTCTTGGAGACAGGGCTGAGCATGGACATGTTGAATCAATTTATAACTCAGCTGACAATGATTACAGTGCAAATAATATGAGTGAGGCATAAGTATAGGTGAAAAAAAAAAAAGATGCAGTACCGTTAAGGCAGCATTATACTTTTTCTTTGTATCACAAAGCTTTTTCGGGAACTGTAGAACTCAAAATGAAGTGAAAAAAAATAAATCAATCCATCAAAATTAGCTCAGTTTTTTCGACAGCACACAGGCATAAAATGTCTTTATATTCTCACATCACTTCTTCTCTATCCATCCATATGTTGTTAACCATGAGGAAAAGCCTTTAGACATACAAAGTACGAGTTCAATAAAAAATACACATGTACAGCACCACGCACATACATATCATTGCACCTAACATTTCAAAGCAGTCCCTGGACATACTGTATGACACACCTATAAGAAATAATGACAGATAGGACCAAACAAACGCAGCTTAGAGTTCAGTTGCTTGACATTCTACGAGTTTAATTCTGAAATGACATAATGCTGTTTCTTCTTTGTTGTGTATTCCTTTATATGCTAGATTTTGACACAAATCCTCTTAGTACTTGAGGGGGTTGACACGTGCTTCTTTAAACAAAAAAGGATGCCTCCTAAAATGTTGTTAACACCTGTGTCTGCCTGAGAGCTAAGAAACACCGAGACACATGGGGCACGTACTGGAGCAGCTACCCTCATTTATTTTCTCTCCAGCCATGTGTAGATAAGATAAAGCCTTATACACTCTGTTAAGCAAAAATGCTTGGCTGCACTAGTGGCAGCCCGCACGGCACAAAACCCAAAGTAGGGCATTCCGAATTTTTGCTCCTCTGTGGCAGTGCATCTGGACACCCCCACACGCTCATGCTCGGCGGATGGCTGCATTATTTTCAGCTTACATTACTTGAATTATGCATTGTACATGGTTTCACATGTGGAAATTCCCCATGTCTGTGACATGTGGAGGCGGGTACAAAGCTGGATTTGAGCCATTCTGCAAAACCTCACGGGTAGATTTGACTCCCAATGCCTTCCTTGGAACATTTCACAGTGAACAGCAGCACCGCTGAGGGTGACTTGGTTTGCTGCCAACTATACAATAGAGTTGTGAGGAATGTGCCATTTTTGCCCCCTAATCCAGTGGCTCTCTGCCACCACACTGCAATTAATCCACTATAGTGGCAATCTAAGCATACATAACTCTATTTCAGCCATTTTTAAATGCAACTTAGAAGAGAAAGAGTTGTCAGTTCAGCAACTAAGTTGATTAATAGTTGCAGGAGTGCTGTCCCTATATACACACAGTGGTGTAGCAAGTATCCATCCTTTACTTAAAGGGACACTTCACCAATTGTACATGCTGTAAACAAGTTAATCGGCATGAGGAGTACTTCAGAGCCTGTGAAAACAGTTGAATGTTTTCTGTGCCTCTAGAAGAGCTGAACCTTAACTTGTTGACTACAAATCTGTAGTCAAGGAAAGCCTTCAATAGTAACCATTGGATTTGAAAGACATGATCATTTACTTGGCAGGAAGGGCAAATAAAGGATGATTATCGATTTCCTGTAGCAGGTGTGGGATCAATTATTCTGGCTGTTGACCCAGGGACTAAAAGTCAGAATATCTCTTCCTCCGCTGCATCGATTTTGACCACTTTATGTCAAGAGTGCCTAGTTCCCCACTGCAAACTTGATTGTGAGGCAACAATAAATCATAGAAATATTAATACCACAATGTAAAAAACTCTGTTACAAGTAAGAATCCTGCAACATCTCGATTCCACCTATACAATAACATAATTTAACCGTATACAACATTTCATATTCTATAAGCTGATGAGTTTGTATTTAAAGGTGCCATTTGTAAGAAAAGTTGATTTTTGAGTCTCAGTCCCAACTCGTCAAACTCGCTCACTCGCTCCTGATATGCCTCGTCAGGATTTCCGCCTTTAATTGCATGACATCTTGACATCACACTATCACTATGTCACACGTACAGAGCTGACATGGTGAGCTGAGCTGGCTCAGGCGTGTATGAGCATACCAATCAGAGCAGACTGGGTTTCAGACAGAGGGGGAATACGGTGCTACTGCTTCTCATATTCTAGTAGTAACCAAAAATAAAATCATGAACCTAAAATGAATGTCATAAGCCTCCTTTAAATTAGAAGTATCTAACTAAAAGCTGTTAAAGTCGAGTAAAAAGAACATCTTTGGCTATGAAATGTTGTGAAGTAGACTTTTAAAGATGCATACAGTGATATTAAGTACAAAATTGTACTACGTGAGCAAATTTACTTATAGAGCTACTCTCTAGCCCTGTACACAACAACAGTTTGTAAATGTCAGGCACAGCTCATTCTTGACTTGGCTCAAAACCTCACTGAGCGGTCCCACTGAATCAGGATTGGAGCAGCTGGGAGGTCAGTGCATCACTCAAGGGTCGATGGTAATTTGATGGCTGTTGTTGAAAGGGAGAACTCTTCACTTCCACTTTATCTTCCAATTGTTCACCAGCCGAGCAGGGATTCGATCCGACAGCCCTTTGATTGCAAGCTCATTCTCTCATTGTCAGGATATTGCGAGCTGACTGCCTATTGTTACTGCTGTCACTTCTCAGCAGTGTCGTATGACAAACTATCTGCCTACCGCAGTTATGCCGAAGAAGAGGTATTTACTGAGCATAGGTGTTGATTTCATCTTCCTTGTAGACAAGAAGACACTTCCATGTATGTTCACACGCGTGCATACAGATCTACGTCGACCCTCTTTTCCCACCCGCACACTCATAGACTGTGGCTCTGTTTTTCCTGCTGCCGCCGACCTCCGGTTCCCTCAGTTATTCATGAGCCATCTGCTTGGGCAAGTGCTGTGTCAGATGTGTGTCAAACAGGACCTCATCTGTCCCCCTGTACATCTTCTAATTGTATCCTCGTCTGCATGCCGAAGACGCCACTGATGCCCCTGCAACAGTCCACTGTTAGCCAGGGGACTCCAGCTCGGCTCTCTAGTCTATCAAGCCCTAAATAACCTGTTTAATTGGCTGTGTGCATCTTTATTTAAGATCATGGCATCTGGTTCATCAAAGTTGAAAAGGCAGGCATAAATCTGTCTCTGCGTGCTTGTCGGTGTGTTTGCAATGTGTGTGTGTGTGTGTGTGCCTGTGTGCGTGTGTGTGTGTAAGCTTTTCTAGGAAGTGGATTGATTATTATTTATATCTAGTTTGAGATAGAGAAAAATAGGCAACTTGTGAAAATTATTCACATTAAATCAACTTATCAAGTCACCGGTAAATGGTTGTGAACTCTTCATTACATCGTAGAGGTTAAGACAACAATAGGAAGTGAGTTTAGAGAGCATCAAGGTTACGAAAATGCGAGAATATAAAAGTGAGGAAATAATACTTGACCTAGAAGTCAGAACAATTGTGTTGAAAACTGAGTAAAAGAAGAAAAGTAGCTCTTTTGAACGATACACTCTCAGTGACAAGGTAAATATGGCAGCCATGAAAGGGCCAATGTGGCCTTCTGATCACAACCTTTTCCATTTGAATATGCCCTACCAGCCAATCCCTCTGTAATTCAGGGAAGCTCTTGAAAGTGAAGACCATTTCTTCTCTATCAAAAAACTTTTTCACAGGCTTATGAGGGAAAAGAGGTTCAAAGCAAACTCTAAATGGAATATCTTCCTGGTCTGCCATGACAGTGTAACTGTAGGCTACTCTGTAATTCTCGCCTCTCCAAAAGTAGTGCTTTATCAAAAACTTGACATGAAAGAAAGCAGAAGCACTGATTCAGAATTAGGAAAAAAAGTTTAAGTAGACCAAAAGGGATTCATTTACAGGAACAAGAGTACATCTCGTAAGTTGCTTCACATCCAGGACGGTATAACTCAAACTCCATTCAAACATATCAAGAGTGGGGCTGAATTTTGAAATTTGCTGATAACTACCTGTTTTATGCACAATTTAAAAGGATTTCGCCTGGCTAGATAGCAGAGTCATGACAAAGCAAGCACCAGAGGGAAGAGCAGAAGGAAGCGAAACAGTTGAGAGAGTGCCAAAGTCCCAGTCACCTGCCTATCTAAGGTTTAAATGCCAAACTGGGAAAAGTGAAAACTCGAATTCTGACCCTTGAAAATGAGTGCATATAAGTCAAGTCAATTTTATTCACAAAGATTGCTAAGTGCTTCAGTGGGCTTTACAAACTGTACAATGAGTGACATCGTCCCTATGCTGCAATCCATTGCACTCGGAAATTCCAACCTCCTACACAAAGAAGTGCAATGGAACGATCATCTGAGTAGTAACCAAGTCAGAAACTCAGTCCATGAATCCCGACTTGACCGACATAAACATAGATGGCATCACAGCAGTATGGCGGCACACATAGTGAACAATTTCCTTTCGTCTTTTCATTACTTTTTTTCTTATGTAGTGTTTGTGTTGTGAAACCTGCTGTGCCAACTTTGCAGTTGCTTTTGTCATTTCCATTCAGTTGATTTATGCCTGATAGAAGTCTAGACGTCGGGAATAGCGAATCCAGAGCTTGCACTGGATTGTAGTATTAGCCCTTCGATTCCAATAAAATTGACTTGACTTGTCTTGAAATTGCATATAAAAGAGATTTTAAAACAACATTAATAAGCTTTTTTTTTTCAAAAGAAATACAGCTGAACATAATTGTTTCTGAGTGAAGGAATATAATCTTCATATTTTTGTGTTTACTCCTCATGACAGCTTTGTGTTTGTGAATCTGCGGGGCACCCAAGTTATTGCCCTTCATACTCCTAGCTCACAAAGTCATTTATAGATGCCTCGGCTGTGCCAAAATTGGGCTTCATACAGCTGTCATATCCTATACAATTTCTCTAAGTTATTCCCTTTTAACAATTTACGTATGCATGGATGGATTCACACAAGATACATGACCTTAGAGAGAAGGATCATGACTATATTAAATGCAGACCCGCCTCTGAGCAACACAATAATGTATGATTTCAGAAAGAGGCCAGGAGGTCCCTCTGGAGAACTACTGTGATTCATCTCTGACAGAGACATCACTTCCACTCTGGGCCAGGGGGATAAGACTGTCATGTTAGCCGTCCCTGCTCAATCCCCGGCCCTTCAAAGTAAAGCCACCGTGATGAATCGGGGCCCCTCTCAATGTGCTGTCCCGACATGCCCTCTTGTGTTCATTGCGGGTTTTGGGACACGAGTAAGGTTTTAAAATGCATGTTATATTTTTTTATAGTAAGACAAAGGAGCGCTGAGAGTTTGTTAGGAGCTCCGGACATGCCAGGGACACATGCAAATGAGCGAGGAGTCTGGCTAAGTGATACACTCATACAATAAGTAAACAAAGCTGCCTGTGCCCACTTATACCACTCCTGTGGGCATCTCTCTGTTTTTGCTGCCGAATGTAGTGTCCTCGAGCAGGGAACTGATACCAATATTTTTGGACTTGAAGTTGCTGTTAGCTGATATTATTTATCTACAGGCTATTTTTCTCTCCCAGTATTTATTTTTTCTTTTGGACCAGAGGACATAGCGCTCCTGAAATCCATACTAAAGAAATCATTTTAGGTGAGGTGTTGAGGCAGGCCAAAGAAAGTTTCATTGCAGGCCTTTTAGATTGTCATAGCTGAAGCATGGCACGATCTAAGCAAGGGACACTAAGAGACCATTATCCAGTTTTTGGCACAAGACCAATATCAGCCCAATTTAATGTCCTAAGCAGACTGTCCTCAGCAACTTGACAGGATTTTGGAGAATTTGTTTTGACGGACAATTTAATTAGCTGAGCAGAGAAGCTGTATCACTGGTCAGCAGGATTTCTTTGACCTGCCCACGTATATTTTCAGGCTCCTATTGTAAATAGAAGTGCTTGTCATGGAGGAGGGGGGGCGGTGAAGTGATGTACTCTACTCAAAGCTGAAGGGGCAAAAACGTCAGTCAGGAGGAAACAAAGAAGCTTGTCTGCTCTTAAACAGAGTGATGATTGCTGCTGTACAATAATATAGCTCTCAGAAGAGAGGCCACTGGCAGGTTCTGAAACAGGAAGGCAGTGCTCGGGGCATTGTTTTGACACAGCAGATAGGGGAAGATTAAGTGTTGAAACCAAAGCTGGCAAAAGACGATAAGGAATGGATTGTTTTTTGTTTTTTTTTTCACCCAAAACCTTGATACTGCATTTTACAATATTCGGGTTTGTGTCAACAGCAGCTGTGGGGACAAACAGATAAACATTAGCTCCTCTTTGTGTAATCTTTGCTACGATTTAGATTTGAAGTGAAGACAACACAGTAGAGAAGAGGAGAAAGACTGGTGTTGTTTTCCGATCAATAGTGTAAACACAGCATACAAGTCTCTGGAGTGGAAGGTGAGAGGTCTAACTGTGAAGTCAGGCAGAGGTTATTCAAAAATCGGGTTATGGAAGAAATGAAATTGTACAAAGACGTCAGCAAGCCGTGACTTGGGATTTCTGTTTGTAGAATATGGTAATGCAATCAGTGTGGTGCAGATGTGAAGATGCTGTTAGTGAGAAAAAAATAATTGGGACGGAGTTGATGACATTGAGGGGCTTATGTTGTCATTCAACAGATGCTAACAAAGACAAGACATATTACGCCGAGAGCTGAGGAAACCAGGCTTTGACATGCAACGCGTGGGTGGAAATAGCCCGTTAATGAATAGACAGCACGGGGGGAAAAAATGAAGATGGCAGAGGAGATACACGGAGCGTGCTGGGCGATAAAATATTGCTATTGTTAGGCAGTGCTGAGGGAAAAGTGCTGCGATGCAGAAAGAGCGGAAAGTCTTGACAGCTTTCCGGTGGCAGTCTGACGGCTGAGCAGGGAGATTGGAAGGAAAGTGCAGCAGAGGGCTGCTGTCAGGCCACACCAGAGCTCCGTTTAACAAGGTCCAGAGATGAGCTGCACCGCAACACATTGCAGGGGAATGAGAAGAGGGAGAGTGGGGATGGAGGGAGGGCTGAGTAAAGGCTCATGCATTTTTTCTAGAGCCTCACTACCTGTCATGCTTGCAAGCCTGGGATTCCTCACATGTGCATGGGAGCAGAGATTGGAAATCCTCAGTCAGGACAGGTTCTGAAGGGGATTCAGAGATCTGGAGGAGTACCTGCCATCATATGCGGTGACACTTTGACACCTTTATCTCTACATGAAGGAATGATTGAGCCCGAAAGAGATGCAATGTATTTTTTTTCACCTCGGCTGTACCTACAGTGTGTAATGTCAGAAGTGATCATTCACTCGTGGTAATCCAGCCCATTTCACTAATCGTAAGAAACAAGCTGATCTGAACCATGGCTGAGGACAGGCAGAAATAATTAATGTAAGCAAATGCGGAATGTGCCTTATTTTAAACATGAATGCCTGCAGGGCAAACACATACAAGAATCTTTACAAGCCTCGCTCTGAGTGCTACCACACCTCTTGCAAATCTCACCTTCATGCTGCACTTAGAAAAAAAATGCTTCAGTCATGGCTGCACAGTGGAAACTCTAACAGGGCCTCTGTAGCCCTCTTTCTACCTTGGCCCCAGGCATCAATCTCTTAGCCTGGCATGAAAGCTTATCTCCCAGCGTCAGGCTAAATGTCAACCTCAGGAACGCTGAAACACCATTAGTTATGTCCGCCCTATTACAGCATGCTAATTCCACATAAAAGCCACACGCTCAATTTTAAAACGAAGTCTTCCCGTCAGCAGGAAGGAAATGTGTCCCTAGATTCAAATAACAACACTGTTCAAATGCATGCTGAATGGATATTATGAGGAAGATTCTCTGTTCTGTAGTAATGTTCTGAATTACAGGAAAATGTTTTGGAATATTTTTTTCCGGGGAGTTTCACGGTTTGTGCAGTGTCGTCAGCTTAAATTCTCAAACAGTGGTGTCCTTAATGTAAAAAATGTATAAAATATACAAAACATTAAAAATGAATTGTATCTACAGTTAAAGAGAGCTACTCTCATGCTCTATATCACACTGATTCTCCAATGATCTCCAATCTGATTAAACTGTAGGGTGTTCTCTCAAAGGTTTAAGCATATTACATTCTGACCTGAATTCATCTATTTCTACAGATTTCTGCAGCTATATTAGAACTGTGACTTTCATTATTTGCATACATTATTTACTAATCCACTGATTTCTCTTTTTATCTGTCTCCGTAGGGGGGCGACTCCTGTTTCTGGTGATGTGGCTGAACCTTGTGCCTCAAACTGACAGCTGCCCTGCCAAGTGTGTGTGCTACAGTGAGCCCAGGCCCACTGTGGCCTGCCAACAACAAGGACTGTTTTCCATCCCTACTGAGATCCCCGTGCGGAGCCAGCGGATATTCCTCCAGAGCAACAAGCTGACGGTGGTAAGGTCCACCAGCTTCAGCTCTTGCCACAATCTCACTGTTCTCTGGCTTTACTCCAACAACATTAGCTACATCGAGGCTGGAGCCTTCTACGGCTTGGAAAAACTGGAGGAACTGGACATCGGAGACAACAGCAACCTCCGCACCATCAGCCCTACAGCCTTCCGAGGCTTAACAAAGCTGCACACCCTCCACCTGCACAGGTGTGGCCTGTCAGAGCTCCCCGTTGGGGTTTTCAGAGGAATGTTCTCCCTACAGTACCTTTACCTGCAGGACAATAACATTCTTACCCTGCATGATGACACTTTTCTGGACCTTGCCAACCTCACCTATCTCTACTTGCACAATAACAAAATCAAGATAGTAACGGACAACATGTTTCGAGGCCTAATTAATCTGGATCGGCTGCTGCTACACCAGAACCGAGTTATCTATGTCCAACCAAGGGCTTTTACTGATCTTGGTAAGCTGAAATCCCTGTTCCTGTTCTTCAACAATCTCACTGTCTTGACAGGGGAGACCATGGACGCACTGGTGGGTCTTCAGTATTTGCGTTTAAATGGTAACCAGTGGATCTGTGACTGCCGGGCGAGGACCTTGTGGGACTGGTTCAAACGTTTCAAAGGTTCAAGCTCTGAGTTGGAGTGCAATGTTCCCGAGTTCCTGGCAGGAAAGGACCTGAAACGACTGAAAAGTGAAGACTTGGAGGGGTGTGTGGAAACGCCTCAAGTCCAGACGAATCTCTTCAGCTCCAAGGCACAGTCTGGGAAATTCTCTTCCACTGAAAATCCTCTTGGGGACACCATTCCCAGGTGTTGCCTTGGAGATAATGACAAGTCCTCCATCCTGTCTGGCAAGAGCCGCCAAATCACCAACAACCCTCTCAAGGAAAAGGAGAACATGTCTAAGACTAAATTTAAGGAGCCGGAACGAACGAAAAACGAGACCCAGAACAAGCAGAACGATGGACCACTTGGAACCTTGTCCAACAACCTGGACAAGACTTTGGAAAACCTAAACCCGGACCTTATAGACAATCTGGAATCATCTACAGCGTCAAACAAAAAGAAAAAGAAGTGCTCCAAAAAGCCCAAATCAGACACCCAGTGCATCAAAGGCCGGGGATCTACTTTGCAAGTGCTGCGCTTTCTCTTCATTCCCATGATCTGGATATCTCTAGCCATGTCTTAGGACTCCTGGTATCACTCTGAACACAGGACTCAAGATTGTTGATGCTCATGACAATGATAACAGAAGATGCAGTGACATCTACAACAGACAGTGACTGAAAAGCGGGGATTCACATTCACCCACCATGGGTGAGGACAAACAATGATGAGGACGTTAGAGTACATTTAACAAAATGGATGCCTTTACAGAACACTACAGATCAAATGTATATAATGAATTGGTGCCCAAAATTGTTTGTTCTCTATGTACTTAACTGTACTGTGTCTAAGCTACACTTCGGAGACTCCTCCTTTTTCCCTCTCAAAAGCTTTTACTGCTTAGACAGTCCACCGGAAGAATAAAAAAATGACAAAAATGAAAAAAACAAATACATGAAATCAGAGACCGAGCGCACACAAAGAATGTTGGGTCCGTTTAATGACGATAAACGATCTCCCCCCATTATTTATTCAAAGTGATGCATTTGTTGGGTAATGTTATGTTTTTTTATGTTTATAAAAACAGATGTTTTACCTCCCCCAATTTTAGTTCTATTTTCATGACAGAAAGGGTGTATGGGTAGCATTTACCAAAAGAATGCTGTCAATTTGTTTATGGAGATTGCAATGGAACCATAGATATGCATTTTATTTTACTTGTGTACAAGTATGAATATATTATGAATAAAAGTTCTTATTTCGTAGTTTTTCTCTGATATGGTGTGGTATTTTCTAGTATGAAAGGACACTTAAAGGTCTAATTTGTAAGAATTCTCAACTTGTCAAAAACGGAGGCTTTGGGAAGGAGGACAACCCAACCTTTAATCCCAAAAGGACAAACGCTGACTCTAAAGAGTACATAGAGGGTGTGATGAGGGGTGTTTAGTTCGTTGCAATCTATGACCTCACCTCTAGGTGCCACTAAACCCTATGCACTAGACCTTAAAATGTGAGCGCTTGCTGCTTTTTCTCTTTAATTGACATACAACACTGATAATTGTTTATAGCTTTTGAACTGTGTTGGTTAGATGAAACTAACAAATTTAAGGCATTCATTTGGTTACTGCCAAATTTTACCTTTTCTAAAAACAATTTTTGGACATTTTATTTACTTAATAATCACATAAAAGCAATCAAAGACGAGTGAGTGATTAAAAAATACTTACTTTATAGTGATATATAGTTTATAGTTTAATTACTGGACTTCTTCTACTTCATACTTGCAGCTCATGAGGATCTTTTTGTGCTCCATCGCTGGTGTACCATTTTAATGAGCTGGGAAAAAAAACTACATTAGAGGGGAACCATTTTCTAAGATTGTGTCAGCAAAACTGCTCTAAATGAGTACCAAAATGCATTTGAATTTACAAAATGCTTTTGAATTTAGCAATAACAGCAGCTCACATTATGTCTCACTAACCATATTGAGAGCCAAACAGCATTCCTCCTCCCAAACAGATGGCGGGCCACTGTGGCGTGTTCATTGTTTTCAGGATTGTTGGGAGAGTGATGACTGACTGCTTTGTCAAATCTGGCCTCTTCCCAAACCTCGGGCATCCAGATTTTGTTTGTTTTCTCCTCAGCCTCTTCAGGACATTGGCATCGCAGCGCTCGACACAGTCCAGAGAAAACCGGCAGTGTCTGCTCAGTTTCAGTGAAATAAAGAGCGGTAATAAAAGGGACGAGATGAATTACTCCTTCACTGCATTTTCGAACTTTTCACCTCTGCTTTCCAGCTGATGTAGTCATTTTAACTTTGATCCTCTGGTCAAGGAACCGTTGGTCTAAGAATAACTCGTGAATCAAAATTAGCAGGCCTCTGTTTGATCTTTATTAGTTGCAACTTCTTTTCTTGGTTCAATCTCCTAAGGCTTTCTGAAGGATCAAACAAATCAATGAGTATGCTTTAATATGAATTTTAAAACACGGTCACAATCCAACATCAACACCCCTCAATGCTGTATATATTACAAGTCTGAAGTGACTGCTGCACGTGCTGCAGTGTGACGATGTTGAATGAAATGCCCCAGGCGGCTTAACGAAATTCAGCATATGATTAGAACTAGTTATGTATATTACTCACACTGCCACATCTCTTATAATTTTGAGTGAAATATTAAACAGTGTATGAAAATGCTGTGGGAATATTCAAAAAGTGACTGCTCACATCACAACCGTGACTTTGAGAACAGAGGGGCCCTCAAGGCGTCATATAAAGCACTGCTCTGCTTCCCTGACATGGAAAATACAGTGTGAAACATTTGAATACAAATTAATTTAAGCTTTGAGATGTCACCTTGTTATACAGTTCTGCAGGGGTGAATTGCCTGTGGTGGGTCCACGCTGGCGTGACCACAGGCCAGGATAATGTAGAGACTTATATTCAGCTCCAAATTAAGTCAAGATCTTGTCAACAGCCCTCAATTTATCTCACACCAAGTGAAAGGATTAGAAGGCAGGGTCCCCACAAATCCCCGGAGCTTCCCATTGTCGTCGATTAACCCTAGAATGTAAGAGGACTGAAGGGGACCTGAGAAGATATTGATCTTGAGAAGGAATCAACAGGGAAAAATCAACAAGACTCCTCCAACAGAGTCCCACTACCCTCTGCTGTTACACAAGCAGCTGCAGGCTGAGAAGAGTAATTGTGTCTCACTCAGTCAAACCTTTACTGTATATCTGCTCAGGCAGTCACTCGCTATCTGGATCCTATTCATCTGTTAAAATGACTTTACAACTACACCTTTAATCTTGAAATGAGTTCGACAAGTGTGGTATATCTGAAAAACAACTTTCACTGTGTTACCCAGTATCTTAATAACAGATTCATCAAACAGCATTTTCTTTTTAAATATTCACTCATTTGCATGTAAGAAAGATCACAATCATTGCTGCCGTTACCAACATTTTTTTGTTGTTTTCAATAATTCTCTAGCATTTTTCCATCACTTGAAACCTCCGCTCATGTTAGAAATGAGAGAAAGTTGACCAAAACAACCTGAACTCATGTTTTTTTTTGTGTATTTCCAATATCCTGCAGATAAAACCAACTGTTGCTTCTGTTCAACAAGGATCCTTTTATATTTTACATGTTTTTTTTTATATAAATATACAAATATAGGGATAATGGTTGATGCGAGGTGATTATTACCTCCCTAGAGTTTGTTTTTAATGCAGTTTGCTTTTTAGTTTATAGCTAAAACATATTCTAAATAGAATTACAAGTGCAATATGTAAGATTTTAGTTGAAACTGTACATAAAATAACAGAAATTATTAACAGAATTTGATTACTGTTTTGCAGTGATATCTACCTATCTAAGTTAGAATGCTAACCAGCCAGCCCCAGCCTGTCCCTATGCAAAGCTCCTGTGTTAGTGGCATAGACATCGACACTCCCCTGGTGTTCTGAGCTACAGTACATATAGAAACAATTAGTAGTTACACTAGCAATATGCTGCCCCCTATTTTTTTGAGTATGAATTCAACAGGTGGCCAGTTCTCACATATTGCACCTTTTAAATAAAATGAAAAAAAAAATCCATACACGTGTCCCTTTATTGTCTGTCATGGTGTGTATTTTAACATTTCCTACCATTACATATACATAACATGTGTTCATTCTTATTAGATAAAGATACATACATACATAACAGGTTTTGGTATGCCTGATATTTGGAGCGGTTATACATACCTCCCCTTTTCCTAGATTTTGGTTTTCTGTCTCCAAGGAAAGTGCTAAACCATTTGGAAATGTTGCATCAGAAAGTATTAGTTTCTGTCTCCATGTTTTTCCACTATCAGTGATTCAGCTATGCTGCCTGTCACTGTTCATGTTACCATGTATATCTTTCCATTTATTTAAAACAAATCACTGCTGCTGTTTCTCATTTAGCAGAAATCGCTGCTGATGCTTTTTGCAAACATGCACTGGAAGGAATCACCACTGTGTTCTGCAATAGAAGTCCTTGTCCTGGATTATAACTTAAAAGGCACTTCTCCGATAAAAATATCATCAAGTGTCTCGACTTCAAGAGCACACTTTTAAATTAGCTTGATCATCAGAAGCATTTCCATGCTGGCAAACACAAGGCCTGTGGATTTCAGACTTTGAAAAGGAGACTCACGCTGAGAGGAAGCTACAGTTCCTCCTAGCATGAATAACATTTGGAACATTTGGCAAGACACAAGGATCCGCCCTCACCAGTACATCATGTCTCATTCACACATTGAAGTATACGTTTCTCCTCTACATTCACACATACTTCATAATGAGATTTTATGGTCTCTCTATACCTCCATTTATCTCTTCAATTATTTATAGCAGACTCTTGTTTTTTGTGCATATTTTGGTGACACTTTGAAAATAAGAATGAATGGTTTGAATTAAACATGCAAATAATGCCTATATGTTCATATTGTATAAAAGAGTTAATGTACAGAATTATCCCTGGAAAACAGATGTGATATGGTGTTATCCAGTGCTACCCAAACTCATTTATATATTTTTTTTTTAAAAAAGAAAGTTTAATTAGGGGATTTTGAAAGGTAACTGGTCATTTTTCCAAGTGCGTTGGTTAAATTGCACAATGTAAACATCTTGGCCAGAGAAGACAGATGGTTTGAAAGAGGAGTAAAGGAATCCATCTATGTCAAACTGGAATGGCCATCTATGAACAGAGGAGGTGGCCTACTACACTACTTATCACCCACCTGCAATGCTGTACTGAGTTCCTTCTCCAGACAGCTTAACAACCATTCACACCTGGGCTCACCTAGCCCCAGCAACCCACATGAAGGCCGGTTGGACCAACAACAAGTTTCCCTAATGACTCTGACACTCAGAGCTCACACTTGTCCTTAACGACGAAAAGCCTGTCAATTTGCATTTCCATCCCCAGTTTTACTGCGCAGAGTTGAGCCAAGTCATGCCCAAGATGGACCTTCTCTGGAGTAGGTTCACCTCCAAGTGGACCGCGGTGACATCTCACAATCATGGCCAACCCGTTACAACCCCCTTCTCTCCCTTAATCGAGCGTGTGTTACGAGACTCAACTCATATCTGTGCAGTAAACCTGAGAAAAAAGGTGTTTTTATTTATCTCCAGTGTCCCTGTTCGGTACTTGTCGATATCTGCTGTATTTTACTGTTTGTTTTCAGCCACCATTTCTTGATTGTGCTGCTTCATAATAAAACGCATTTGAATAACTAAATAACAGGAGTTTCACTGTGAAAAATGTATAGGAATTTAAACATGTTTGCCACTGAATTAATGGTGCTCTGTCAGCAGATTTTTTGGATAATGCTGCAGGGAGGAAGAGTGTTTACAGCGACTCTGTTGACCACTTCACAAGCCAAGCACGTCATCAATTGACCCTCAGGCAGGTAGCCCTGTTGTAAAGGAAATGCAAATCCGTGCCATGTTGGGCTGATGTGCCAAGTCAAACCAAGCAGAGCCAGGCAGGCAGATGCAATGGACTGACACCATTTGTAACATGAGCAGTGTTATTTTAGTTTCCCTTACAAGATGGATTTTAAAATGATTGTTGCTGTAATAACTTTACACAGTTGTAATATTGCGTTATACTATTACAAAGTCAGTGCAGTGTTCCTACATGTGATGAACCTTGAAACTCAGGGATGTAAGTCAAACTGGACTTCCTAGATTGCATTTCATCCTCTGGAGCAACTACCCACACTTACACAGCTTCTTTGTAATTTTGCACATGGATTCTCCCAGATCACTCTCCCCTCAGGAGCTCTGACCAATCAATTGGATTCACTTGAACAATGACATGAATGTAATCTCTCACTGGCTTCCCATCTGTAAAAACTGCCAAATGTTGTTAGTTTGGAGTTTCAATCAAGCCAGAAGGAAGTTTTTATTTTACTTTTTTACACACTTATATGCCCATATTTCTGGACCTTCAAAGTGTGTCTTGTTGTCACAGACACTATAACACACACACACACACGCACACACACACCACAGGATCATTCCAATTTTCTTCCAGCTGGCTGCCCAAGGAGACTAAAAACCCATCAGCCCTGGCCTCTTTACAAGCCCCCTAAGTTGTCGGCAGAGGCTGTGAGGTCTGACAGCAGTGCCATGCCGGGGCCACAGCTCCATTTAACAGTGCCTAGAAACACGATGACCTGAGCCTGCAGGCTCCTGCTGGACGTCAAGAACTTTCTCATCACAGTGCAACAACTGACACCCACCCCTCAGTCGGAGTGTATTTCTTGGTCTCAGTAACAGATTTAGCCTCTTTCTGCACTGATGAAGGGAAATGAAGCTAATTATGGGCCCTCCATCTGCAACGAGGGTCCGGATGCAAAATGCATTAGCATCTTGGCAGGGAATCAAAAATAACTACAGGCTGTGGAAGAATCCCTGGTAAAGGAAAATAATCAGCATAGAAAAATGTTGCATTTAGCGGTTATTCTGCAGCTGACACCCATGTAATCATACTTCCAATATGCACCAACAGCCATTTGTTATATTTTAATAATATCAGGGATAGGTCTCTATCAAAAATTGTAGTTAAATCTGCTTAATCAGATTTGGATTTTGATGTGAATAATGAATGTGGATAAAAGACAACACAATTCAATATTATCCAATGAATCATTTTAATATCAGGAAATTGAAGCGAATGGGTCTCCCCCCCCCAGAATTTGAATTGTTGCTGACTATAACTTTAAAAAATGTTGGACCTAATGACACACTAAAGCTCTCCATTCAACTCAACCCTAAGCTTTTCCAGCAGAGAGGCAGATGTTAGAGTGTTAGAGTGTTAGAGTCACACTGACTGACTGATTTAAACTGAAAAGTCAAGGAGATGTGAACCCGCCACAGCAGTTGTAAGCTTTCCATTGTAATTTGCTCAGAAACCATGTAGACCTAGTAATACTCACAGAGTGCACAGCCCAGCTGCTTAATACTCCAAAATAGCAAATATTAAATGCATAAATAAAACATTATGGAATAATCTCATTAATACAGGAATATATTTAAAAATTCACCGACACATTATGAAATTAATTCAATAAATTATTAACAGTGGACTCAAATGCTATTTCTTTATTATCTTCACTGCAACAAGATGGGCTAAAAGAGAGTGCAGTGTCTTTCCCTGTGGAAAGTTGACGCGTTAACACATGAGCTAGCTAACAGCAGCCGGCATGTGATTGGCTGAAGGGGAAAATGGTGGAGATGGGTGACAAAACTCAGGAAAAATGATAATAGTGTAATATAAAATAACAGTGCATCATCTAACTATCCCATTCTTAGATTGGTGGTGCTTCTGTCTTTCTGTGAAGATTGAGGGCAGTCTGATGGATTTGCCTGATGGGCCAGCTTCTGATGGGAAGAGCATGGTTTTTATTTAAAGGACTAAACTGGTGTTAAAATGTTTGCGTTGAAATGATTACTTTGCTATGTTTTGTTAAGTTGTGGGACTTTCTTCTTCATGCTTGCAATAATAACCACTTGGTTAAGGTTAGGGAACAATCATTGTTAATAGAAACCTCCATTGACAGTAGGTAATTAGAAATGAACAGTAGTCTCCAAAGTCCCATGTTTACCTCCATGTCCTCCCCATGCAGACTTTAACTCTATAGAAATGTCACCTGACCCTTTTTTTTTTTTTTTTTTTTGCTCCCCATTGGCCACAGTCACAATTACTACAGATGCTAGAGGGCTTTGCAGCTTGACTTTAAAAAGGAACGTTGTTTGGGGGCATTTGCTGTAATGACCAATGCCTGTTTTTTGTTTCCCCTTTACAGTAGTGTAAAGGGAGTAAATGAAAAGGGAAATGGTTTGAGAAGAGGGGTCATGCTATAAGAGGGAAACAATAATTACAAAAATATTGTAGACCAAGCCAGACGCGAAAGGCCGACCAGATTGAGTGCTTTCCCAGTGGGGCCCAAGTCCAAGTTCACTGCCTTTCCTCAGCATGATTATTACTATTATTAATATTTTATTTGTATTTTCTTTTTTCCTGTGCCATACTCACACTCCTCCTTTTTCCCCCGCTCTCTTTCTCGCTCCCTCGTCTCTCTCTCTCTCTTCGCTCTTACACATTTAAGGCCTTTGTACATTGAGTCAGTTTTTCTATTATTTAAACTTTAAAAAAGAAAAAAACTGGCCCCTGCCCTGCATATTTTTGATGTTTCCCTGCCCCAACACACTTGATTCAAATGATCAGCTTGCCATCGAGCTCCGCCGAAGCCTCATAACGACTCATTCATTTGAATCAGCTTTGTTGGGGCAGAGAAACATCTAAAACATAGAGGGCAGGAACCAACAGGACCAGGATTGAAAAACACTGATCTAGAAGATCACTTAACTAATCATTGAATTTAGAATTTATTTGTGTTTATTCATATCACACTTTGTTTAACATGTATCTTTATATTCTCATAATTTCAGAAAAACCTGCAAAACGCAACATTGAGTGTGGCAGTCAACGATGTAACAAAAAACCTTCCTTCACAGGTGACATATTCACGCGACTTAACCTGGAGATAGAGATTTAACATTTCATTCCTAATACACATATCAGGATTTCATGTAGCTCTGTTTACGCATGTAAACTTTCTTCAAAGGAAGTGAGCTTAAAAGCAGGGAAAACAACGAATCCCCGCCTGCTTCTGGATGTCTCTCTATTCACTGGAAATGACCCGCCTTCAACTCCTAATGCAAATTCTAGCAGACGCTCCATGTCTCCTCCAGAAAACACCAACCTTTGATCATAAGTAATAAGGCTCTTTTTTTTCCCTTAGCTTCAGTGAATGTGACTGAAATATTTGATTTCTTGGCTCGAGGCGAAGGCTTATGTGAGAAAGTTTAGACCGCTCACTGCAGAGGAGTCCCAGACTTCGACAGAAGGGCTAAAAGTGTTTGCGTTCCGTTCTGCATACTAAACGCTCCGACGCTATCACGCTCTCTTTCTATCAAATCTCACTCCGATTCCCTCTGTATCTCCACCTATTTATTTCTGTCACTCTCTACCGCTCATCCTCTTGCTCACCTTTCTCAACCAGCGTACATACTATATAATTCATGCTTGGAGAGTCTCTTTGAATAACGTCTGTAAGGATCGGCCTCTCAAACGAGTTGTTTGATGTGTTTTGAAGCTGTTAAACATTTTCAGCATTTGTAAACACCGCATGAAAATTAACCGAGGTCGGATGAATTGAAAAAAGTATGATTAACATCTACAAGTTGAGTGTTTTAAGCAAATTGAGTCATTCATCAGAATCAAAAAGTTACATCAGACAGCGTGAGGCTTCTTAAATTACTCGTCGTGGCTTTTCTATCTGCTCCTAAGCCTGGCTTTTTAAAGCACAAGTTCGACATTTTTTGCTTATTTGCTTTCTGGCTGAGAATAGATGAGATGATTGATATCATTCTCATGCCTGTCTAAATGTGAGGCTACAGCCAGTTAGCTTTGCACAAAGACTGGAAAATGGGGGAAAACAGATGCTCTAGCTCTGTCCAAACAGAAAAACATTCACCTCGTAAAGCTTACAAAATACAATTCATACAAAAACCAAAAACGATTGTTTCTTGGCTCTGTGCAGACTTCAGGAAGCTATTGTGCCTGGCCAAGAAATAGTCCGGCACATGACCCACTGTAAAACTGTCAGTTTCCAGGATTCACTAAGATAACTGGCTTCTGCCTGAGACTGGTATCAATCTCCTCTTCTAAGGCTCCGCCAGGAAGCAAATAAAGTTATTTCCTAAAATGTTGAAACATTCTTTAACTCATTAAATACTATGGTAAACTAGTCCAGGTTATATTACTGTAAGTTAAATGATACATTTACCATATCATTTGTTTTATTTTTGATTAAAGCATTTGTACAAATTGTACAACAGGCTCACATTTCACCTCTGGTTTACTTGATTTACACAGTCCATGTACTGGCTGCACAAATTTAAGCTTTAGGCTGCAATGTACGCATCAACTGTGTGGTGTATTTCATTGTTTCTGTGTGATGGCCCGGACTCTGATTATTCAGAATCCTGGCAAAACGCTGATAACACAACAGATGACTTGACACACCTGTATGAAGCATGGAGTCTGAACTTCAAAACTGGAATTTCATACCCTATGCCAGTGAGGCCCATGATAAACATAAGGGCTGAAATCTTGTAATTCCATCAAACCATCACAAATTTCAGTGGTCTCGTGATCCAACTCTTGCGACTGTATTGGCTTTAGCCCCCAGAACACACTCGAAAGGTCATATCAGCAGGACCTTCACCCTGAAACTGGAATTTCATACCCTATGCCAGTGAGGCCCATGATAAACATAAGGGCTGAAATCTTGTAATTCCATCAAACCATCACAAATTTCAGTGGTCTCGTGATCCAACTCTTGCGACTGTATTGGCTTTAGCCCCCAGAACACACTCGAAAGGTCATATCAGCAGGACCTTCATCCTGATCCTCTTTTAAACGATGAGGATCATGATTCTATTTTTGCCATTAGCGCTATCATAGCGTGAAATGCTGCTAGGGGATAATCTTTGAGCGTTTTTCCACGGGAGTGGACTGAGAATGATGCTTTCACCATCAGGGGAAGGTCAAAGTCTACGGGGCTATCACAATGATTGCACTGCACTGTAAATGATGCAGAATGTGATGCTTTGGACACAAGATTGGATAACATTCCCCGAAATATCAGAGCGGAAGTATTATTGTTAGATTGAGATCATTGCTGACAACATTTGCTTGATGAAACGGTCCTATCTGTCTCACACCAAGGCTTTCTCTGGACTTGATGTGTCCAATAACGCCGTACTCTTTTATGAAACTATCTGACTTCTTGGCCAGGAGAGAGGTGAGCTGTATAATTCAGAGGGGGATAATCTTGTGAACCATTTATGTGGGCTGAGCTGCTCATTATTTCTCAATCACGTCTGGATTTGGGAATGTAGAGTAGCAATTTGTTCTCAATCCTAATTCGGTCAAATTAATGCAGCACGTACAGTATGTTCATACCCAGGCCTGCGCTGAGAGACACAGAGCCCCCTCTAAAGCTGCAAGTGGAGGCTGCAGAGCTTTTGCTGTAGATTAGGCTGATATCCAATGGGATTTGGTCCCGTACACCTCATGAAAGGACTGTGTAAATGGGTCCATCTAATGATCCAACTTAATATGATTAAAAAGAATAAAGCTGACCATATATGCATGTGCTTCATCTCTTTTTCCTGTTTGTCTGTCTCTCTCACACACACTGTATAACCCAGGGCCCCTCATCACCCAGTTACATGCCAGTTTGTGCCACAATTTCAGCTGATGTGCGGTTATCCTCATGGCACAACAGCACACGCAGAGTAACATAATCTGCTCCAAACCAAATGTCGACAATCTGAGAGCAGGACTCACACCACGCCTACAGAAAAAACACCCACCAGCACTCTGAGCGGTTAATCCGCTGTGACGTAACACACAAACACAAACCAGTGAATGTAAAGCGATGAAGTGAGAAGCAAAATCGTGTACTTATGTATGGATTTATTATTTCTTTTTTAAAAATTAATTTCCTTATGCAACATCTTTGGTGTTAAATGGTTCTAGCTGGGAGCGTTTTGCATCGAAAAAAAAACAATGTTTGTCCCTCAAACAGTGTTGCCAGCACCATGATGCGTTTTTCCTTGTATTGTTTGCTGAAGCAGCCTCAGTTCCTGGAAGTGGTGCTCCTTTCCTTGTCTGATCAGGAATTAAACGCAGAGCTCAGTACATAAATCTGTGACACTGCGTGTTTCTGCGGTAGGACACAAAAAGAGTAATTGTATCTTGCAGGAGCTGCAGTCTACATCTTAACATTACTGAAATATCCACTCCCTGTTGACCACAACGGTCAATGCAGCAAATCAAACAAGGGAGGATGGGCAGAGGCACCTCTGACATGGAGCAGCTGAAAGAAAAATATCCCCATGACGATACAAAACCACTTTTGATGTATAATGAATATTAATTTAGACAAAAACATTGACGTCTTAACAAAATTTGCAGCAAACACAGCCTCAGGATCACGGCGTTTGCCCAACTTGGAGTGTTTTCGAAGTGACAGAGAAGAAGTCAGTCATTCACACGGAGGGTAAGTGATTGACAGCAACAGACTTCCATCACCTTGCAGGTGTCTTCTCTGCACATGATGGATAGTTGATTTACCCAAACTTTAGATTGGACTGCCACTACAGACAGAAAGTTCATGTTGATGTCAGGAAAAAACAAAACATACCTCCTATGTTTAGAAAGAATATAGCGATGGAAATAGTGAGTGAGGTGAACACAGGTGAGGGGAACAGAGTTCATGAAGTACAAAGCTTTCCTTCATGTTGATTTTTGTGCCTCTGTCAGAGGAGCGCTTCACTGAAAAGGAATAAATCAGCCACATCGTTGCTCATGCCTGTAACCCAGTTCCTCTGTTTATTTTTGTTGTTGCCGTGTACAGTAAATAGTCTGTTCCTGACTATCAACCAGTGCTGGGATGTAAACAAGTACATTTACCAAGCATGCTTGGGGAGTAGCGGAATACATGTAACAGGATTATGTAATTAGGATACAAAAAGGGTAACTATTCAGTTAAAGTTACAGAAAAAAAAGACATGATTTCATGACAGACATTTTGTAAAAAGGGGGGATTACTAACATGATTACAATTAAAACAAACAAGAAGTGAAACCAAATACACAAAGTGTGGATTCTTTCAGAACACACACTCGTTGTCCAATGTTACAAAGTAATCAACCAGTCTCAGACCCCCCCAACCCTGAGACTATGTACAATTTTAAAGTATTTGCACTTGAGTATTTCCATTTTCTGCTTCTTTATACTGCTACTACTCCACTGCATTTATTTAAAAAACTATATTTGTTAGCTACTTTGTACATTCAGATTATTAATGTAGAATACAATTCAACTAAAAAATGGATGTATTATTATAGATTAAGCTACTGGGAGTATCTTAAGTATTTTAATTAATTAAAGAGTAATGAAAACATGAATGCATCAATAATTATAATCCATTAATATAAAATACATTATTCTGAAATGGGCCTAACTGAACTTTTACTAAGTAAGTAAGATTTTGAAAGCTGGACTTGGAACAGTAACTTGTAACAGAGTATTATGTAAAAATACTTACATTGTGGTATTGCTACTTAAGTAAATTAAATTTGAGTACCTCTTTGCACCATTGCTTCCATCACTGGATGTTTAAAATAGCAAATGCAATATATGTAAACATATAGTTGAATCACCAAGTATTTCCCAGTAGGGCATAGCGAGTACCATAAAGATAATCTATTTGTATGAAAATGTCACAGATTATTCCTCTTTATATAGGACTCCTCCTGGATTAGAAAGTGGGAATCCTTTCATCAGGACCAGCCACCTCTCAAAGTTGCAGGATTGAATATAACACAGGACTCAGTTGGTGCGGAGTAACATGTTGCATTAATGTACTCTCTTCTGGGGAGCCATCTTCACAGGCAGAACATGCTCTTAACTGTGAGAGCTTGGTGAGCCAACATTTCTTGATGTACCTCAGGGGCTTAGGGGGACTGATGTCCAATTCTTTACACTTCCATGCGTCCAATTTTCACTCTCTAATGGAGTGAAACATGTTTCTGTACTGAGGAGTTTGAAAAAAAGAAAGAGAAGGAGTTTCCGTTCCCTACAGCACAGCACAGATTCACAGTCGCAAAAACAGTAGAAAAACGCTAATGGATCTATTTTCTTCCATTGATTTACAATGAATAACTCTATGAATGAATGACGATGTTCCTTTAACGTCAATTGACCAGAGCATTTTGCATTTTTTCCCCACCCTTAAATCCTGCTAATGCCATCATTAATATGTATTTATGTATTTGTAGGTGTGTGTAAACAAACAGACCTCTTTCTGTCAAAAGCAGTCAGGACATGTTTGTAATTCTTGGACTGGCTTGCAATTCTGCTCCTCCGCTGCCAAAAACCTGCCCGTGCCTCGCCACAGGGTGAATCTGTCCTGCTGTGCACTCCTGTAAATATGACTGATTCCTATTAATCCGCGCCATTGTGTTCTCACTCACTCAGGTTCTTTTAAATCTCCTCATTCTTGGGTTTAGACGGCGAAGAAAGCGGAAAGAAAAATATAGAAAGGGGGCAACAGAGGGAGGGAGCGACTTGTGATGCTGTTTATCTGCTGGAGTGACTCCAGCCCAACCTATCTCATTAGTCTGTTCGTGATTAAAAACTACTCTCGAGCTGATATCATTAACCTGCCCACACAACCATACACTCTCAATGGGGCCTTACAAACTAGCAGTAAGAAATGAGCTTGCACCTCGTGTGTGAGCTCTAAATTCACTCACTTTCCTCGCAGCTGCACCAACATAATGATGAGGGGTGTTTTTTTTAAGATACGCTGCAGGCATATAGATCAGATATTGGGCTGGCATAGCCCTAAGTAGCCTGTCATGGGGGTGAAAGAGGACATTCGGCATCTATCAGCGATTATGGTGGAATCTATAGCCTTTTTCCCCACTGTCACCATTTATAATCCCTTCCTATGCTCCCTTATCTGATTGCGACCCCAGTCACAAGCTTCTCGGTGTGAGATTACAAACATCTGGCGGGTCATCTACTCTCAAGCTGTTATGATAAACTCGGCAGCAGAGAGGGCTTCTGGACAACCCGGGGAAAATTTAGTGATGGAATATCCCACACAACCGACGTCCTAATGCAATGCTTCGTCATTGCAATGAGATCCACCACCTAATGCCCTGCTGGTGTGGATATGTGATTAAAAAGCGTAATCTGAGAGCTTTGTATAGACTGATATGCAGTATATCACTTCACAGCCGGAGTTTCTCCTCTTTAGCTGCATTTTTCCTTCAGGGTTATCTAGTCTACTAGGGTGTCAAATGTTGTATCTAGATGGCTTAGCGGGGGGAAGAAAAAAAAAGGGAAATGAGAAATATGCAAAGTTGCTCCTGAATGTTAAAGGGAAACACTGAAATTTGTGAGGAGAAGAATAATTACATGCTCCTCCTGAATTTTCTAGTCTATATACAGCCATTACCATCTTTAGATCAAAAAGGTTGTTGAATCTCATCCAAAACATCTGACACACAGGGCCTGGCACAAGATCAAACCAAGTGCCAAATGAATTGAAGCTTGTTAGAAAGTTCTTGCAGGGGAAGGCTGTAATTCAAAGTTAAAGAGAGTGTTAGTAGAATATACATCACAGCTTTTGTGCTAAATATTAACATTTTATTCTAAATCCTATAGGCCATAAGGTCTTTCATTGCCATGCCTGGGGCACTTTGGATTGGAAATCTGGTCTGTTACTCAGTCAGCACCACCACTGTGGTCCAGACTGAAATATCTCAACAACTATTAGATGGGTTGCCATACATTTAGTACAGACATACATGTTCCCCTATAGGTGAATCCTAATGACTAACACGCCCAACAGGTCAAAGTGTTTGCTTTTCATTTTAAATTGCCGTGGTCCTGTCATTTTAGCTTCATTGTATGTGTGTTTTATGGGTGTTTTCTAGGTTTTTCTGATGTCTTTTGCTCTTTTTCCATTGTTCTCTTCTCCTCACCACACTCCCTCCACACCTGTCTTGTATCTGTTTAATTAGCCCGGCCCTGTTACCTGAGTCCCTCCCCAGTCTACTTTCCCTTCACACCTGCACTGCAGCTCCTTCATTAGCCTTCCCTCCTCCCAGTGTTTTTGCAGAATATCAGCCCCGTCCCTGTTTCTAGTGTTTTTCCATTCATTACCCTCACCTGTGTTTATCCGCCCTACTCCACCTGCACTTCATCCCCTCGTTAGTTTAGTTTGGATTTAAGTCTAGTCTTTTGTTCAGGCATTGTCGAGTCATCTGCTGAGGTTCTGTGATCATGCTGGTGTTTCCCGGTCCTGCTATTGTGTTTCCCTGATCCTGCCGTGTTTGCCTGTTCCAGCCCTTGGCCCCTAAAAAGCTTCATCCACTGACATTTCTGTCTGCCGTCTTCTGCATTTGGGTCCACCTCCTCTGCTCTCATCGTGACATAAATGTTTTGACTACTCAAGAGACATTCATGTTTCTTTTGTAAAAAAGTGCACTTTTTTATGCTTACAAACTAAATAAACAAACTCTTCATTTTCAGGACTGAATAAACACAC
This sequence comes from Pagrus major, assembly GCF_040436345.1. NCBI lineage: Eukaryota > Metazoa > Chordata > Actinopteri > Spariformes > Sparidae > Pagrus > Pagrus major. The sequence goes on from NC_133219.1 coordinate 20,646,874, forward strand.
TGAACTTAAAGGACAACATGATTTCATGCTGTTTTACTTTTGCCAGACTCTGTCATCTTTCTAGCTTCAAACAGTGTTCTGGGGATCGTATTTTCCATTGAGAACAGCTTATTTATTCAGTAATGAAAAAAAAAATATGTCTCAGTTTATTATTACTTCATTAATATTGTAAATATTACAATTCTGAGTTTGAACTTCTTCTCCAAAAGTACATAGTGACCCTTTTTAAAGTTTAATCAAAGGCCATCACATACCTGCCACAGTCCTGATTTTCACTGGAGTCACCCTATTTTTAAGTTTTAAGTTAAGTTTCTTGTGAGATGTGTGTCGGGGTACCTGGCAACCCTGCCCAGAGGCAAAGGTGAGCGTACGCAAATTACCTGGCCTGATGTCACTTGTCCCTGCGCTTGCTCAAGCCCTCCGCTCTGCTCAGTTAGGAGTTGAAAATGGATTAAACATGTCCCAAGAAGATGAAATTTGCTTCCAAAATTGACTCCACTTGGTATGAGAACTTCAACTTTATTGACATTTGCCCCCTGTCTCACCTGCTCGTTCTCTTGCCTTCACTTTGCAGACTGTAGCCATGCATCATTTAATCCTTCCTCCTAGTTTTGAAGGTCTATCTGGCATTGATATCTTCTTGGTGTTCGCACTTAAAGATGTTTTATGTGGGGTTCTGTGGTGCGGGTTAGAATCTCCACAGAGAATTAATGATTAAAGCAGCAGCAGCTAGAGCTTTACTATATGTGTTTTGTGCTAATACGCTAATGTTAGCATGCCAACACACTTAGATGGTGATCGTGGTAAACATACGTAGCATCAACAAAGACCCTTCTTTATGCCACGTACAGTTATTTTTTGACACTGAGCCAAACAACCGTGGTATAACTGCATATGTGTCCGGCAGTGCTTTCTCAACAATGGCATAACATGGCAATAACAATCAGTTGAAATCCCTGTTATGTGGCTGATGGGTAGGAGTTCCAGGAGCTCCCATTGTCTGGATAATACCAAACAACTGGGAAAACAACAAAAAATTAACATTCCCAGTGTGGAGAATAATTAATTTTATTCTTCAATATATGCAGATCACAATCAGGCTACATGTCATGCAAATGTATTTTTGCTCCCCGCCCAAAAATCCAAATGGATGCAGATTTGCATTACTAATTGTTTATTGTTTTAATTAGAGACAATAACAAGTAAGCAGATGTCCAAACAGCAACCGTGGCTTTGGGTGATTAATCACGACCCAAGCACTAATTCTGACTCTTTTGATCCCATTTTCCATCTACTTTCATTAAAGGCAGAAAAAGGACAGATGCACCATACACTGAGATTTTACACTTTGGGCAAAGCTGTGACTCCAGCCAAGTGAGTGTACTTCAACGAGCACCTGAGATACAAATTATGCATCCGCTGCTCCCAACCCACACTGCTCCATCTCCGTATAACAACTTCATAGACATTCAGGAAAGAGAATTTCACTAACACCAAATATAACTCTTGAGTGTGGCAGGAGACTCAACCAAGGAAACTTTCAAATGATTCCACCTGCTAAGGCAGCCTTGAAGGTCTCGATCAAAATTTTACTGTTCCCCCACAGCTAGCAAGCGCCGCAGTGCAGATGCAGATTTTTGAGGATAGAGGAAATGAAGGGGAGGGAGCCCGAGACAGGGTGAGGAGGAAAGAGACATTAATAAACAAATTGTGAATCCTCCATGTCTCTATCATCCAACCCTTTCTTTCTGTTCTTCTCACCCAAATCTAACAGCTGGTGGCACAAAAAAGGAGAGAGTTTGTTTTGATGTTTGTGCAGAGTTGAGGCAATAAATTGGACAGGGATTTAGCAAATCAGAATTCATTGCAGAAACTTTCTGATCCTGGAGGTTCAAGGGCTCTGGATAAACAAGACTGATTGTTTCAGAGGCATGCATACATTACCCCTATTTGAGCCGGAGCTATTACACACAGACAGCTAAGGGAGTATAAGCCAGACTCATATTGAAACTGTTTTACAGAAGACAAAAAAAAAAAACAAAACAAAAAACTTGGCGAGATCAGATCAGTGGATTTCTTTATACAAGTGAAGAAGCGTGCATTGAGACATTTCTTCCAAAATGCTCAAGCCTTGATACATGACGGACATGATGTTAAATGGGTTGAGTCCTGCTCAAACAATATGCATGACAGAATAGTTCGTCCGGGGCCAAAGCAAAAAGAACAGCTGTCATGTTCCCTTTTCATCATAAACGTTACTGACAGTAGCTGACAGCAAAATACTGAAAATACTAAGAACAGACTCAAAATATCACAGCCATCTTTATCCTTAACATGACCTCAGAGTTCAGAGGGAAAAAAAGCATCTCTAATGATAATGTACGGAGGATGTTGACAGGCAACATTTGTCACACACTTCTGAGGACAAGAAACTTTAGTTCACGTGAGGAAGGCCCAGTGAGTTCACCAACTTCCCACTGAGATCTTCATTTTCCAGAGAGCCTTTCTCAGGGAGGTTATTCAACTTGTAAGCTTTGACGCCACTAAAAGTCCCCTTTCCGGCAATTGGAAGCTCCTTTCAGAGGCGATAAGTATGATTTTTACTGCCCCATCGCACCAAATGTTTTTAATATATGTTGAAGGGGGACAGCGCTAATGGGGCTGTTTGATCAATACCAATGAACTCAACCATTACCGGGTGTTGAGATTTCTGGCCTTCAAAAGTAGGAATAAAAAGTGTGTGCTCTGTGGAATTTCAAGGCACTCACACCCCCACTCTACCCACACACACATACACTCTCCAATGCACTCCACACACACACTCACTCACACAGTTTTGACTGCTCATTTCATTTAAAGCCTCATTCTTAAGCCTTTTAACATAATGTAGTACAACATTTTCCTCTCTCCTGCTGGTTTGTTGTTAAAGTCAATTACAGGGTGAACCGAGAGGATGTGACGGGTCTGAGGTTGCTGTGTTGGAGACTCGTGTAGGAGGAGATTAGTTGTATTGATATAGTAAATCCAGCTGGTTGCCAAAGAGGTCAGTACAGAAGGTCAGTACTTAATGTTCATTTAAGCTGTGCTTTGTGCTACAATAAGAATTTATTAACAGCCGCAACAGCATCTGCTGGTAATGTTGTCACCTTGTGAGTCTGTGTGCGTCAACATGGCAAGTGCTGGACACACCTTTATAGTGAGAACTAACACGAAAACCAAAGCAAAAAGGTGTTTGGCAGGTGTTAATATGTCGGCGTCAGACAGACATGGGTCAGAGCGTCACTGTTGACAGGTGTTGCAGCTGCTGTGATCCCATCCCAAGATGGTCACTAGTTATAGATTTAAATTTGGTTTAAAAAAATAAAGACCTGGAGTGTGAAATAAACAAGGATCCTGCACATGAAAGACTTTGTGAACCTCCTCGTATCACCTCTACTCCACTCTGCAATTAGGTGAGTCGTGCATCTCCGTTACCAAACAAACATTATGGCAATTACAAACTGCTTACAGGAAACTTTGTATCTGAGGTGCTGTCTAAAGAGCGTTTTCGCTGCATCTCATGTGAGGAGAGAGACGTGAGCTCCACATGTGGTAACCATAGAAACAGCTGCAGCCACAGCTGCTACATTTTTGACATTGGCAAAGATACTTGAAAGAGAAACTATCTCTAACTTTAAAAGAGACAGTAATTTTAGTATTTTGCCAAAATGTACAGGTCATTCTGGTGAGTAGATGGTCTGCCTGTGACTTTTATCCTTAGATCTCATCATGTAAAGATGTATTTTGTGAAAAAATCACCGAACTCTGGTAAGCAACTTATCTCTTCTATAAAACATGGGTCAAATAACAATCAATTCTGAGCTGCAGCAACATGATTCACAGCTACCTGACCTCTCAAGAGCTGACATCAGCTGTACCTAAAATTCTGATGCATAAATCGAAAGATTGCAAATGTATTTAATGTGACAAGGGGAATGTGGTCGTCACCTCAACAATCGTGATAAATATGATAGATACTCATTGGTATACTGTATTAGGGGATTGATGCATGTTGCCAATTAGCATTGAACCTTTATCACCCATTTATACTGTTTTAGTGCTGAAATGAATGGTCAGTGATAACTGATGAATAGTTTAAGTCATTCATCAAGCAAAAGCGTAAAAAAGAAAAGAAAAAAGAGCCTGTTCCAAGCTCTCAGATGTGACAGATTGCTACATGTTTCACTATATTTGGATGGATGATGATTAATCAATTTTACCATGGGCATAACCATGCATCCTTTGGGAGGTCATCCCCAAGATACTAATCTATCAAATATTACAGATTACTTTTTAATTGATTTCCATTTGTTAAGAAAAACATAAGTGTGTGTGACAAAACTACTCGGTTAGGCTGATCTCCTCCCTATACAGACTTTTCACTCTTTAAACTGCTTCTCCTCGCTTGAGGATAGGCCATAATCACAACCATGAATGCCTTAAATGAAATAAAACCGTCAAGTGATGGCACCCGTGGGAAAAAGTGGTTGGAGAGACAATTAAAGGTGTAATTAGACAAAGTGAAATGTAAACAATATAATCACATAACTACATCATCATAAGAAGCTATAGTTGATTACAGAATATACATTTCTAACAGCTCTTTATCATAGCAGCATTTCTTCGCTTCAGCCACAATTTATCCTCGTCGTACTTTTCCAGCAGGAGCTCTGTGGGACTATACAGCCTCCACTTTTCTCCTCCTCATCTGTACTGCCAGTTCTATATTGAATCTATGAGTGCATTGTGCAACATAAGCAACTCCTCTGCTCGTCCTTCTATGTTTCAGTGAAGTACATCTATTTTCTGTCGCAGCTGCGGATTAATTGGCTTGAGAGCAGAATGTCATTATTAATAGTATCAGACAGATCTCAACCCCTGGAATGAGGGGTACAGTGGGAGTCCCATTATACTCTGCCAAGTTCCATCTACTACCTTGGTACACTGATAAAAACAAACCATCTGGATGCACGCGCAACATCAACGCCATGCATGCTTTATCAGATTGGCTCCATTTTTTTCCCCATGAATTACTTACTGTAGAATGTATACCTGCAAAAGCTTCCTGTAGTGTGTCTATCAGAGTGTCAGACTCTGGAAAATTCCATTTCATAGGCATCTGAGTAAGCTTGCATCCCTGATCCACTGTAAGAAGTCCATTATGTGTTTGCTTCATCCTACGTGCTTCATGTAAAGCCTAGGTGAAAGTTATTTTCTTCGGTTTGCATGTGATATGTAAATGATCGTGGCCCCTTGAATAGCACTCACACTGAACAGGAAGGAATCAACGATCCACTACTTCAGAGAGAGAAAGCATCGTATCATTGCTCAAGATTCATATTAAACCCTAAGCCAGAGAGGTTGTTTTTACAAAACCCAAATGGATGATAGCATAATTTGCACCTGACAGAACATGACTTTTCAATATGACTGCTCCGAGTGCTGCCGCAACACCGCTGGGTGTTCCTGCGGAGGAATTCATCGGCTGGGGAAGGTCATCCGAGAGGCATTTACCCCACAAGCCGTTCTTGGAATAGAACGCATTAAAGAGCGATGAGCCTCCACTCAGGGAAGAGCTTTGCTGTTTTCACACTGTAGGCTGAAATATCACCATACGTCAGCACAATGGTGATTAGTATACAAAGATGACAAGACACATGCATAACCAGTTAAACATAAGTCAATTAACACTTTAACTTCAAGCAACATTATGTGAGTTTTTTTTTTTTACCTTAAAATAACTCCACTCCACCCCCATCACTTGTTTCTGTACTATGTAACGTCAGTGAAAGGGTAGGATCGCTGCGTTACACACATTTACAACACATAACATTGTTATGATGTAATTTTATTTGTGGTTAGCACCTACATCACGTCTGACAAATTGTAACCGACCTGGGACTTGTATTTACGACAGTGGTGTTGCAATCAAACTGTGGGGGGCGCCAAATCACGCAAAATGCCAATTTCTGCTGTTTGCGTCTAGAAAATATTCTCAGAGTAAAGACATATTTGGCTTAATCATGTCTAAACAGAATCAGTAATTTGGTATCCAGATTAGTGTATTTAGCGTTTGATATCTTATGTCACCAGAAATCATGAAACCTCAACTTTAATTATGATTTTTTTTTCTTTGGCCACTTGGGTACAGAGAATCAAGCTAACAACACAGTGTATGACACATAACCTTAAATTGTTATGGTGAACCTGTAGGCAATGACTGCCTGCTTACATCCAGCTGAAACAGAGCAAAATGTATGGACATTTGGATAGCATTTAAAGGTGCAATATGTAAGAATTTTGTTGAGGAAAAATTGACTAAAACTGTCAACACAATGTGAAGAAATAACAGTTGTGATTGTTATTATGTGTATGTATTGTGTTGCAGAGATATTGACTGAAGTTAGAATGCTAGCCTGTTTTGGTCCAAAGCTCTCGCGCTGGAGTAAATTTGTCAGGTGGCCATTTCTTACATATCGCACCTTTTCATTGTAATTGTGTTTCTGGTCCTTCACCTTTTAGCTCTCTTGTAGGGTGAAACATTCTCGTTCCTCTGCTGTCAGATGCTGCAATAACACGTTATGGTCAAGGTACATGAATTATCATGACTTCATGCATGAATTCATTAATTAACATATTGGTCTTGCATTCGATCATGCATGAGATGTAAGAGTGTAAATTCTTGTACATCCTGATAGGTCATGACGTGCTACATGAATGAATGCATGCTTTTTTAATGGACAAAGTCATGCATGAATTTATGATAATTTGTGTGCCCTTACCATAAAGACTCTCCACTATGTTCAACGCTAAAACACTCACTGGAGTTACAAAGTTGGGTGATAATCGTCTGTGGGTTCATCACTGCATGCAACATCTTTTACATAACACTGCATAAGTCCAGTCAATGATTGCTGAACTTGTCTACACCAGTTTTTCTCTGCTGTTTCTTTTCTCATGACAACAGATTTTTCACATTCTGTTTCGCCTCATGGAATTATTGGTGATATTCATGAATGCTCATTATCGCCTGGGCATATGGGCAAAACATAAGGGTGTGTGTGTGTGTAACATATTTCACAGCTTCATTAAAAAAAAACAAATGTGTAGCTAAGAGATTATATTTTACTAGGCTTAGCTTTTTCAGTTTCCATGTAAAATAACTTTGATAATTTTGCTAATTTGGATTTTTCTGAAGAATTTTAACTGTGTTAAAGCCACCGAATGTCCCTGAGACTCTTTGTTACCATGCCACACAAAGTTGAATATAACTTTTTTTATTGCACATAAAAATTAATGTGCACCTGAAAGACACCAAATGGCTCTGGAAATAGTTTAATGTCATAGGGAAAGGGCCATAAACAGTTATATTGTTCACACAATTTTAGCAGATTTCTGTGTTTCCATAAAGATATACATCAGTGATTGAGGGAGAAAAAAAAAACTGTTCAGCACTTACAGTTTTTTTTGTTTTTGTTTTGAGGCTTAATGGAACTTTAAAAACATACCATTATATACAGTAGCTCCAGTGCTTTTTCAAATGCATCATCACATCATACCAGAATAACAGATTCAGACTGGGCATCTCTTAGCGCTAATATCATCTCTGCTGCTTTTAGAACACTCTGCCATACCATTTCACACAATGGTTGTTACCATTTCACACAATCTCCCACTTTTGCATTCAGAATTTATAATGTATTCTGATTACCTCGATGTGTTTGAGAAGCTGCATTTCGAAGGCTCCAAATGACTACCTGGAGGAGCCTGATGAAAGCCTCTTCCAGTGATGATGAATGACAGGCAGGATGATGTCGAACGGTGGCTCAGTGCAGGTAAAATTCATAAGTGACTATCGCATTGGGACATTAGCCAAAACATCAGACAAAGCTTTATGCTTCTTTATGTTTTGTGCTCACAGAGATGGTATGTGGTTTAAAGTCATTCTTTGTGCAGACTGAGAAGTTTAATATTGTGTTTAACGTCACTTTGTTTTGGCTCATCCAGGAATGCAAGGTGTGTTGCCAGAAATGCCACCTGGAACAGGGAGCCTTGTGTGATTATGGAGAAATCTGTGAAATCTGCCAGGTACTGCAGCCACCATCCCCCTCAGTATGTTATTATGCAACCTAATTTTATGCCACTTTGAAAAGAAGTGTCTCCAACCTGTCCTGCAACACTCTCTCCCACAGCAGATTGGTTTAAAATCAAACATTTTCCTGCTTTTCTGTGCATTTTCCGAATGATTTGATCAGGAAACTGATGATGTTTCAGATGATGAACATCACTGAAAGAATTTGAAATTCAATTCGTTTTGCTCACAATCAAAAAGCATTGACTTCAGCAAGGATATGTGAAATTTCAGCAAAAAACATTTGTGTGATTGATGGACAGAATTATACAGAATTATACAGAGCAATGTATAATGTTGTCACTCATGCTATTCATGAGACAGTGATTCAGAGGACATTTTACAGGCTTTAGCAGGCTAGAATGAAGTATCATAACAAAAACGGTAAGATATTCTGTGAATTGGTAAATATTTAAAAGAAACATAATTTATTAAAAAGTGAGAGTACACATCTGCAGTTGATACGCAAGCTGTGTGATTCTAGCTCTTGATATTCCTAATTGAGGCCCTATCCATGCATACAAGGGTATTTGTTATAACAAACATTTTTCTGTATGTTCTGGTCTTTTGTCTGAAGGTAAACTAGGATTAAGTTGCTGAAAACAAACCTTTTGGAAAACTCCTTCCAGGAGAAGAAACTCAGAGACTTATTTTCCATATTTTCTGTTTGGAGGGGCAGAACGAGAGACTTTAGAAACGATGATGCAAACACCCACGTTCGCTTCTTGATCGGTACTTATGGTATGGAACATGTAAACTCCGAGTGTGTTTTATGCTATTATGAAGTATTTGTATTAGTACATCTACAGAATGGATGTTATATTGTCTAAACATTTAGAAATAGACAGACATTAAAAAAAAAAAAAAAATACCCATGTGTGGACTAGGCCTGAGACTGGATTAGTGAGAGCTTTCGAAGGTTGAAGAGGAAGAGATATGAGCGTGGATGACCTTCCCTAAATCTGTAGGAAGAATAAACAAACAACCTGATATTTGATGGTTCTCTCCAGCAGGAATCAGGATAAACTCTGCTCTTTAACTGCTCTTCAAAAGGCCATGCACTGATATCCTGCAGCACTGTGCACTCCTGTACTCTTCTGCCCAACCAAAGATAGTTCAGTTCAGTTTTCAGATTTCATTCCAGAGAAAAACAGTTGGTCAGTTATAAATGAATCTGCCAAAGGTATTGACGTCCCTGTGACGATGTCAATAAATCTGGATTTTAGTCATGTCCCATTTGTCGCCTGTATGTGTTTAGAATATCGCTGAAGAAATACATTTACTGTGGGTGAAGGCAAAGCAAATCCCTTCATCTAAAGTAGAGAAAGGTAGTATAGCAGGTCACATAAACCAGACTCATACAACTTTTATAGTATCCAAAAACTATAACGACAGAACTTAAGACTCCAAGTTCTTGGCTTATAGTCTCACAGCCCAACTGTGAGACTGCGACAAAGATGGGAGAACAGACAAGAACAGAAAAACTATCTCCTGAAAACAGTGACTTTGTGTATTTCAATCACACATACAATTTCCATCTAATTCTATTACCTAAGTTACAGGTAAAATATATCATATAATGTTTAGTTGATGTGAATAAATTGAATTATAAAAAGTAATCCATATGTAATGCATTACTCTTGAAAAATTGCCTTAACTTTAAAAAGGTGCAATATGTAAGAATTGGCCACCTGTCAAATTCATACTCAAAACAAATCAGTATTTCACCAGAGTAACCACTATCTGTTACTGTCAAAAGTTGCTGTTAGCTCCTTAGCTAGATTAGCCATGCATCTAGTTGTCTGAAATGCATGGAAGCACCTGGAGCTTTAGATCAGGGCTAACTGGTTAGCATGCTAACTTTAGTGGATATCTCTGCAAAAAAATACATAGGGTCATAAGGTCAATACTGTTCTTTCCTCACATTCTGTTGATGGTTTAAGTTATCTTTTTCAATGTTGTCAAGTAGAATATTCACATATTGACCCTTTAAGCAGGCTGACTTATTCAGTTGCATGGCTAACTGAGCTAAAGAGCCAATGGCAATGCTCGTTTGCAGCAGTTAGTGGTTAATCTAGAGATATGCTGCTCCCTGTTTGTTTTGAATTTTAACATATTGCACCTTTAAATTAAGTTAAGGTTTTTTTTTAAATTGTTTTACATAAGTGATGCATTGTACATTGCACATGTGGATTGCTTTTATTATTCAGTTTATTCACATCGACTCAACGTGATATAAATATTTAAATTAAATTATATGCTTGACATAGAACTCATATAATAGAATTAGATGGAAATGTTATGTGTGCTTGAAATACATAAAGTCAATGTTTTAGGGAGATTATTTTCTTGAATGTATTTATTTACCAAAGGATAATAAAGAACAGAGTGAAACATGTTGCTCATTAATCAGTAATGAGGGCATGTGTGGGTACGTATCTTTGTCTGCAACAAAAGTAACCACGCCGCAATGGTACAGGCGATCTCCTGAGAGGAAGTGGTGGTGAGCTTTTAAAGAGAACCCAACTAGGCTCAGGTTTGGCTCATGAGGACCCTAAACAGTGAAAAACATTCATTGCAAAGGTGAACAGTCCTCCATTTCTTTTTCATGAAAGAAAAAATAAATGGTGATAGAAGTTCAAGAAATTATTAAAACACTGTGGATCCAGATCTGCCTCAAGATATCAAAAAGAAATTATGGGATGCTTGCCAGAATTTCTTCCATTTAAGTAAGTGCAGCAAGACATAAGAAAATAGTTATTCTGTTCAAAATGGCCAAAACAAAAAAAAAAAGATCACTTTTCAGATTTCTTTGATGACAATCCACTGAGTATGTTCTTTTAGATATCCTGCCAAATCACAAACAAACAAACAGGACTTGAAGGACAGTATTATATGAAGTGCGTAGACATACAGGAGTCTGTTATTTTGTACCGTATACAGTCATTTGAAAGCAGGGGGGCGCAGCTATTATTTTCTGTTACTGTCAGAGAAAACCAAGGACACTGCTGAGCAGTCCTGCATTTACACACATACTATATATACCACTATTACAGTCTTCTTTCAGAACACATGGGCTCAGTCATCATGGTCAGTCCATTCCTAAATCCCCCCCTCCTCCATCCAGTAATCCTGCCAAGAGAAGCATCGATGAAATGTGTTTCCCCGACTTGTGAGAACGACCGGGGTATTTGATTTTAGCCACAGTAACTGAGGTAATCAGAGGGTGGTGAGGAGTGCACAACGGCAATTTCCGGAAAGGTCACCTCTCTAATGAGGAGCATTAGCCCACTCACCAGCCACAGAGGAGCTGAGAACCATTTTGTGGCACACAAGCAAGAGGGGGAAGAGAGCTTTCCAGGTGTTCTCTTCTGTGGGTTAACCATAGTCTGAGCTGACCTCAGAAAAGGCAACAAAAAGGATAACGAAGGGTTTTTAAAGCCTAATGTCTACTATGTTCGAGGTAAATCTGTGAGTCTTTCCATAATGGAAACTGTAAGCATGGCTGATGACTGTGTTTGAACAGGTTTTTTTTACATCATAATTGATCTACCTTTTGAGATGATCACTGCACTCATGGAACAATGTCAAAAAGCCATAAGACAGCTCTGCATAACAAGTCCAAGTATCTGATGGTATTTATGGTATTTATTCAAGGTTTTGGTGCGTTTTATTGCCTGTCGTTATAGCCTCCAGGAGTGAAGAAGTTGGCAAATGTGCCTAAACATTACATGAATAAAACTTTAAAACATTACCAATCACGTAGGTAGATTTGTCACCAACTACCACCGTGATCCCATGCACCTTATGTTTTTTGCTTTGTTGATCAATACCTCTAAAGGCATAACATACTGTGTGTTAAATATGCAGGAATCTTGTAACACAACAACCATAAACTGCCATGTCAAGATTTTATGTTTGACTTTATATCAAAAATATGAGATGAGAAGGTACCACAGAGTCCTTACAGTCAGCTGTTTGGGCATAACTATAAGGTTTTATTGTCATTTTCTGTGAGCTGGGGAGAGTACATACCCAAAAGAAGTATAAATAGTGAAAAACTACAAGGCCTCAGTTGGTGGAAATATTTTTTGCAGAACTACTGTGAGATTTTACAGTGATAAGACAGATGTATTCCAACATAAATCTTACCCAGCACAGCTTTTAAAATGTTCTTTACAAACCCTGAAAAATATGCAGCATCAGTCGGATTTTCTGTATAAAAAATCAAAGCCCACACAGAGACGCTATGCAGAGTGCAAGGATCCTTTTCAAGAATTTGTGACAATCAATGAAAAGGCGGGCCATTTTGGCTGGCATCATTAATGTCAAAAGAGACTAAAGCGAGAGTCAGCCCCTCAAACTTGAGTGGCAATCGGAGTGTAAACATTGCACCTGTCAGCTCATTACTGGGGCTTCAGTGTGGCAGCAGAGCTGTTTGCAGGATGGACGGCAGTTGCCTTGCAGCCAGGGTAAATACCTTGCCCTTCTGCTGTATTCCCTGGATTCATTATACTGCAAGCCAACACACAGGAGGTGCTGTCAGGAGTTACCAGTCCCATTACCCACTAAATCCTTTAACAGGGGCTTTAACTTGTTGAATGAGACTGATATTGATTTAGGGCGGGTGGTGAGATTTGGGAGATGGGTTGGTTCAAACTACTAAAGTACTTAAAACAGACCTTCAAAAATAAGATCCCGCTGAATCATCCACACCTTCTCACTACTGCAGTAATTTCTGCAGTGCAACCACAATGGTAGGACTTTTCATCAATTTTTATTAATCCAAATCACTCCTCCGATGGTGCTCCAAAGTTGCTTATTAACTGTGTTAAATAATGTTGCCCATGAAAAAGAAAATCCCTTTTAATTGCGAGGCAGATAAGCTGCTTACCTCATGTGCAAAAGAGGCGAGCTTAACCTGATGCAAGACTCTGTTTTCCTTTATTTACTATTCACCTAATGAAGTGATTTACTCCAAGAGTAAAGTCATCCCGAGCCAAGATGGAGGCGCGGGTAGTTTATTTTAATTCATGTGATATGTGGGAAAAACATTGGGTTAATTTTCCCCGCATGATGAGTTTGCAGGGATTACAATTTGAAATTCAGCAGCAACATTCATCCCAGCAGTGCTCTGTTACTGGGACAATATGGGGTTCAGCCTGTTCGCCGGGTTTGATGGACCGTTGATCAGTTTGGTCACTGTGTATTCAGTGGGGAGCATTCAGCGGTCCAGTGCACTTGGCACAGAGGCTAGCTTGGCAGTAAAGCTCAACCAAAAGAGAAATGTGACTCCTAGTAACTTTCTGTCTTATTTACATGTTGTGTGTCTGAGCCCTCGGTTCCACTGGGCACATCTTACCTGGCATGTGCGGTGCTGTTTTGTTCCTTCCTCCATCCCACTGGGAGTGTTTCAGAAGTGGAGTGTCATGCTTCACTTGCTCGGATTGTGTTTATTGTTTAATTGTACCAATGTTTTTTTTTCTTTAATCACAATTAAAAATGTCTGTTTATTGTTAATATTTCTGACTGTGATGTGCTGTGGATCCCAAGTCTACCCAGGGTGTTTTACTTTGAAAATTGACCAGATGCACTATGCACACAAAATATAGAATGGCTGCTCTTTGTTGAGTACAGTAATGTAATTAATGACTTTTGGCTGCTGTGTAATTAGTATAACTCAAATTTGCGTAAATTAAATGGAAAAACTCTACATAGCAAATAGGTAGTGATTTCAGACAATGGTATTTTTTTGAAAGAAATATGACAAACATTGGATGTGTGCAAAAACTAATGTAAATTAATTAACAGTAGAGACATGTATGTCAAAACTTATAAATCACATTTCCACTGCAGGCATATACATATTTTGTTTCTAACTGTTTTTCTAAAGCTCCTGTATTTTGATTAAATTCAGAGCTTTGTGATACATTTGTTTCAACACATTTATTCAAAATAAGTGTTTTGTCTTTCATAAACACTATCCTTTGGCAAAATTAAATTGGTCTTGTTTAAATTTAGCATATTATACTGAGCCTGACATCCTTTATAACTTAACAGGAGAGCAAACTAAAGTTCAGTAATGTGGAGGGTTTGATTTTCAGTACACAATAAACACAACTGTTGCAGCTCTATTGATAAACGAGCAACCCCAGTGACAAAGGCCTCTTTAAAACTATAAACCTTTTTTATACATCTATTTATATTCACATAAATGTTATATAAATCCCATTTTCTTTTTGTGGGAGAGGTGTACAGTAGCTGTGTGTTGTTCCTCCTGGAGGCATGTCTTTATATCACTGAAGAGCCATTCTCCATTGGTAGTGTGCTGCTCTCCCCATGGATTACTTTGTGTGCCTGTGATTTATCATCCCACAATGTCTTGCCTTGAAGGAAAACTGACAAATTTCTGCAATAATTGAGGTAAATGATGGTTTTGTCTCCTTTTAATTGATAATTTTTACCCATAGTTCTTTGAGCGCACAAAGTATATTATGTGAATGTCAGCATGCCACAGGAAGGTGTGTTTATGTGCTCGCTTCATGTGAGAGAGAATCGCTGGCGTGTGACGCTAGCTGAGTGTAAATTGTCCATGGCGGTTTATGAAGACCTAGCTGTTATATAAACACAATAGAATTAGACACGCATTGATTTTGAGTACACTTTGCTGTGACTGTCAATTATCTCCCAATAAAAACTGCAATAAGAAAACAAGATCTATGACCTTGTGGAACTCAATATTCACCTCTCCATCGTTGGCTTTTTTTTTTCTTTTCCATATGAGCATCATTCACGCTTGACATCTCTGCAAGCAGTCCAAATCCATCCAGAATTGCAGCCCTTAAGGCCCACTATTCTGATTAGAAGATGATCAATGCCATAAGAGAAATTGTCCATATGCCACACATCATTAGCTGACTCTCCCCGAGCGCATAAATGTGCCAAGGCATGTCTTTGAATCCATCACTCCCGACGTTCCCAGTGATCACCTCTCCGTTCTGTAAAGTTCTCTCTCCCTCTGGCCTTTGTGACTGGCAATGCACGCGGTTGCACCTCGTATGAGAAATCTCATGGGACACGCTCAAAGGCGTCGGTTGATTCACGCCTTTGTCAAACCTGCAAACATTGTTATGTTACCTCTGACAGTCATATCGGGTGCTTGCAGGGGATGCGTGTCACCGCCAAACACTTTAGCCCACAATACCTTTTCTCTGTCAAGTAACTGCATCAAAATGATAAACACGCTTCATCTTCTGGTAACATTCACACAAGATAAATGCCATGCAGTTATAGCCAGGGGAGAGAATCATTTAGAATTCATAGATGGTGCCAGAGTTATATGTTTTAAGGGCAAAGCGGTACTTATCCTGCAAATTAAGGATGAGGTTTACAGCTCATCTGCTAGTACACAGATGAACAGGGTCATGCCGAGTTCAGAGATGCAGAGCAGCCAGTGTGTTGGATTGTTTGAAATCAAAAATGGAAGCATGCTCTAGCAGTGACACACACTGACCAGCGAACATCTAATGTTTGCTTTTCAACCAGCAGCAGTCACCAGTTGCTCCACAGATGTAGCACAGCAATTTTAATCGCTAATCGTGCCTTTGGGATGGGGGGAAAGTGTCCCAGATTCAGAGGGCCTCTGGCTGACAGATCAATTTGACATTATATTAGTGGGAGCCTCACAGCATTTGGAAAGCAGTCTTTAATCCAATGAGCTACAAGGAGGGAAAGTGCAATGAGCAGCACTACGAAAAGGTCTCACACCAGAGGATGGCAAAGCAATCAAGAAATTTAAGCCAGTCAATTGGTTCTTTCGGAGAGAATGAGGTTGTATTTGTCTGATACACTGTATACGTTTCCACACACCAAATCGACATAGACCAGGAATATTAATGCATGAGTTACTGAAGTTCTTTGCTTATGCAGACTGCATCTTTTTTTCCTTCTTATTTGGCACAGACAAGCATAAGAAATTGTTTTCTTTTTATTCCTCAATGCCATTGGTAAAGATAACTTGAATCTGTAGATCTATTTTTGTGCCTGTTAATGTTAAATGTTGTAGGGTTTACATGTGTCATGCTGTCTATAATAGGAATGCATGCACCTTTTTAAACACCAGTGTGTCCTCACATTACACTGTGGCTGCGTATCTTATTTATGTAAATACATAGCCTGGCTCCTATAATTATTTGCCCGCCTATTGACTATCAGGTGTTTTGTGTGCTGATTGCTGTCGGCCAGTAAGAAGTCATTTGCTCTGTTCCCTTGATTTGCTATTGAGTACACCTGTTAGTACAAATGAAGGCAATGCAACACAGCTGCAGGCAGCTACGGACTGGAATATTTGCAGTCTTTTAACTTGTAGCTGTTTGGCACAAATGCTCTGTAATTTGAAAAACCCCAAAGGAAGTTGCATGGCACATAGCTGAATTTGAGCTACATGTGTTCCACAATTAGTATTTTGTTTTTCACTTTTATGATTGATCGATCATTTTATGATTTTATGATTCCCTGATGTAAATCCCTTTCAGTAGCATGTTTTAGCTCATTGTTGATTTTCAGGCCGGCAAACAAGGTTGACATTTAATGCAGGGCCTCACACTGAACTCGTCCATCTCATCTTTTTAACAACAGCAGTCGCTGAGGTGGAATAAATACACATCATTACTGTCAGCAGCAGGGTTGTCATATAAGACTTGGGTCCAGTCGGTGTCTTGGACCCTGCGTCTGTTAGATGGTGACTCACATTTCTCATGCCTATAAATAACATACCCCAACTGATCTGAATTGGAATTAGTTGTGTGCAGCACGTCTGGAGGTTGGTGATCGGATGTAGTGATTAAATGCTGGTTACCTTTTCTGAAAATATTCAAAAGTTTAACTAAAATGAACCTTTAAAGAAATTGGAAGACAATAACTTTGGTTTGGTAATTGTTTACACCACAAAGAGTTAAAGACTAGCACTGAGCACTAGCAAAAAAAAAAAGCACATGCTCATGTGTGCAGTAAATTAAGATTAACTTGCCACTGCAAGTGACAAAAAGTCTATGATATCTAGAAGAGGTTGATGAAAAGCAACTGAACTAGCTGTTTTCCTTTTTAAATATCTCACACTCATCATGGAAGCCAATTACTACTTTTGGGGAGCGATTTTGACAACATGCTCAAGACCAAAAGTACAGAATTTAGAATCAAAGAAATTAAACATCCTTCTCAGAAGCAAAGAAAACACATTTGAATTATTTACAGGCAATGAAAAGGAGGAGAAAAGGGAAACTCGAATATAGAGTGCCCAATTCAATTTTATCTGCTGAGACACGTTCACACACACCTATCTGATGAGTTAATCAACGACACCCGCTGCCTCTAATCTACCTTCTTCTGATTGGCCATTGCTGATTGCCAATAGCCTTTTTAAGTCTCATGAGGCAGGTTGTGCTGACAATGGTTTCAGGATTGACGTGGTCCCATTTTATTCTATTTGTTACAACCCAGCGACGATGACAGCTGTGGCTGGAGGCATTATGTTTTTTTGGTTGTCGTCAATTCCTCTATCCCATTCTCATAAACACAATATCTCAAGAATGCCTTCAGGGATTTTCAATTTTGGCTCAAGCACAAACTGGTAAGATTGGTCAAGGTCACTGCAACCTG
The DNA here is from genome assembly GCF_040436345.1 of Pagrus major. Lineage (NCBI taxonomy): Eukaryota > Metazoa > Chordata > Actinopteri > Spariformes > Sparidae > Pagrus > Pagrus major. The sequence goes on from NC_133219.1 coordinate 20,664,701, forward strand.
ATGTCCATCCCTTTTTTTCATGAGCGTGATATCTCAAGAACATTTTGAGGAGTTTTCTTTCTAATTTGGCACAAATGTCCGCCTGCCCTCAAGTACAAACTGATTAGACTTCAGTGATCAAAGGTCAAGGTCACGGCTTTTGACATAATTTGACACAAATGTCCAATAGGATAAAATGATGGGGTGGTGACATTTTATATCCAAAAGGTCAAATGTTCCGTGGCATCATAATGTTCAGCAAAAACAATTTTCTGGTCATTATTCGATGCCAACACAGGAAAAGAATGGGAGACTGTGACCATATGCGCTCAATACCTTTCATTAAATTCTCTCAAGTCTTCATTACCTCCATTATATTGAAGTGCTATTTGACTGGTGCATGGAGGCATACAACAGCGAGGGGCTACACCTTCTCTACATAGAAATACATTCACCTTTTTTGCACCAAAGAGAATCTTAATGTAGTCAAGTCACTGTGTAAGAAGTTTATTAAACATAGTTCTAACTCTAGAGCTCCATACCCAATGCGGCAGAGCCAGTGGAGGTACCACACATAGACTAGAGTGAAACCTATCAGCTCCACTGCCACGGCGGATCAGAGACGGACCGAACACGGACCTGATGGAATTTGAGGGTAATCATGCATGTTACAATGTAGAGATTTTACAACCACAGTAAGCAAGTCCAAACAGTTTTGGGAGGACATGCAAAGATAAGCAGCCCTCACACTTGCTTTATTAGATATTATCCTCAGCTGCTGTTTGGACTTGAAGATGTTTCACCACTGACTTAAGGGGCTTCTATCAGTTCTAGTTGGGTGTCCCAGACATGTGCTCCCCTGGGGCTCATTCACACCTTGATGTAGTATGAGTCGTTACTTGAGGTGTAATTTATCTATGTTGGCATGAACTCGAGATGGACCGGGTGAGCTGTTGCATTAAAATCAATATCCAGGCCCATCCTGAGCTAAACGCCTAAAGCTCCCAGTTATGCCTTGAAGGAACTGGCCCATGTCAAATATCCTGCAGATGATACAGATTTTTGATTAGGATTTTATCTCACTAATAATTTAATCAGCTGTGAGGGTCCATGAGACCATATTTACATGGGATTTAATTTCTTTCTCGCTACCTGAAACTCTTTAGCTGGTAACTTTTCTTGATAAACTATCTCTCTGCAGTTCAACATATCCTCCAGTGCCATTTAAATAAATGTATTGCAACTGTGGCCAAGTAATAAGATAAGTGTTTCAGTTCTATATTGATAAAAGCAATTGCATTTGTTTTTCTGATCATGGCTGGGCAACTTTGTCCCAGAAAAAAAACACAGAAAAGAAAACTCTCAGGTGCAAAGAGTCAAGCCTTTTGTATTAATGGCTGCAGAAACAATGATTTTTGGGGAAACCTAATTAAATACAGGAAAATACACAATAGAACAACAAAAAGGACCCAGTGTTGTAGCAATTCAAACAGGGATAATGTTTTAAGGTGAGTCTTTCTTCAGACCTCTGTTCACATATGCTTTTATGCAAGCTGTTTTTTATTGTTCCAAAGTGCCTAAGAATAGTAGTGACCCGAGCTGGACTTATCATGTTTTATTCTTTTCACGACATGAAATCACAGCAGGTGCAATTAGGCCTTTTTGACACTGATCAAGATAAAAAAAAAAAAATCTTTTGATGACAAAAGGATCTAAATAAAGTGCGATTGTAAAACAGAATAACTTTTGTTTTGCTTCAGCACTGTCAACCTTTTGAGTAAATATTTTGGGGCACTGTTGGCAAATTTGAGCAGGTTTGCAAAGAATAATTGGTAAAAATTGCATCCGGATATACAAACTCCCCAACTCAAAAAATCCTGTGTGACAGTGCCGCTGCTCTTTTGAAGCCATGATGTTATGTTTGTTGCTTTACAGGAAATTAAAACTTCTCCCAAGCAGCATTTCTCTCGCAGACAGCCACAAATTGTTCTCCAGAATTTTCTGTAATTTTATTGCTTTCATTGTCCAAACACTTTCACCTGTCTTCCGAGGCCAAATGCACAAAAGCCTCCCCATAGTGTGATTTCCCCACCACATTTTGTACATTTTCCAAAATTCAGACTGAGAAATGTTATGGATAGCATAGTTGAAATGTTATGGTGTGTGGTATTCCAACAAATTGCCATAAAGCAGTCCTGCTCATTGTTTCTCATTATTGCCCATTTCTTAAAACGCCTACAGATTTTAAAACTTCCCTCTATCTACTGTCTTACAAATATTGAAAACCATATTGGCCAAATCGCTGAATAATGTCCTTATTAGACTGTGAAACCTTCTTTGACTCTCTGCCAGTCTCCGACATTATCACTGTAGCAAAGATGTCTTTGGTCGTTGGCACTCTTAATGCCTTAATGTTGCAACTGGTGAAGCATTTCAACTTGTGCAATCTTAGACATTTGTACTTGTCATGACAGGAATAACACAGGTGTTGCTCATAACATTAATGAGCTAAGAACTGAAACTCAAGAAACCCTCAAGGTAATTTTCTTAGGTACAAAGATGAACTCACAGGTACAATCTTCAAAAAAATGTGAGAGATGAAAGGGTGAATTCAATATTAACCCTTGTTGTTTATTGTAAAAGTAAACACAGATGATTTATCTCAAATGTAGCCTAAAGACACACAGCAAGCACCCGACAGGTGTGTTTAACTGTAAATCACACTTTTAGCAAATTAGGTGACTTCTTACGGGCTGTATCAATGAACCCGGGCCTACTTTACTGGGTTCATCATCGTGCAGTGTGCCATGTGAGTGAATCATGTCTCGGTTCATTAAAGCGATATGTGCTCTTTCACTTTGTGCTATTTTAAAGGATTACAAAAACAAAAACTTTCGGTCGCTCCGAGGGATTGAGGAGTCATGTAGTCACATTTTCTGCACTCCCTGTAAATCATGACAAACGTGACAACAAGACTCACACACATCATTCCCCCAACACGCTCAAGAGATGTGACAAAAGAATTCTGAAAAGTGCTCTGTTTTATTTAGCACAGTATGAGCCCATTTGGGATTTATGTTGGATGTTTTGTCAGAATATTCAAACCGAGAGGTGAGCTTGTGAAACATAATAGCGCTATTCACAGAGCGGCGGGGTGACTTAAATGGGAAAACAACGAAGCACGAGCATAAATCATGAAATGACTCAAATTGTGAAAAGGGACTTTGTTTACATATATACATTTAGCAGACACTTTTGTCCAAAGTGACTTACAGTAATTCATAGCAGTTGTTGCCATGCAGGGAGCAGTTTGGGGTTCAGTATCTTGCCCAAGGACACTTCAGCATGCAGACCAGGGGAATCGAACCAGTGACCTTCTGATGGCAGGATGCTGGCTCTACCCCCTGAGCCACAGCTGCCACAAATATAGCCATATAAAATAATCAGAAGATGCAAAGTTTAATCTCAGGTGGTTAGACTGTGCTCTTGTGAGGTGATGCAGAATCTTCAAGCAGTGCAGCCAGTTAATCAGATGCCAACATGTGCGTATTCCAATGACAAAAGGAACAGCTCCAACACCTTGTTAGCGGCCTCGGGGTGTACATGTCCACTTGTCATAATTACCACCTTGAGTGATTGGAAGCCATCTAAAGTGAGCTGGATTCCTTCACCGAGTGATGTTTGCTGCAGCAGATACTCACATCCAATTTCTTTTTTTTTTTTTCATCAAATTAGTGAGGAAGGTTAATCAAAGTGAGGAAGGTTATTCAAAGTGTATGCAGCGTGATTAGTGAGGCATGTTTATTTGTGCAGTCTGAGTGCCGACCTCATCTTTGACTCCACTGAGATGTAATGTACTTCCTCTGCAATTTATCAGGCTTTGTTAAATCTCTGCTGTGTATTTTATGAGAGAGAGGGAGTACATTATTAGTACATCGTAGTAGAGCTGGAAATGTCCCAGCAAGCTCATGTTTCACTCGCTGTGGCGGATGCGTCTGGCCCTCCTCCCATTCAGACAGATTTCAGGCTGACTTGGTTTGCTTCAGGCCAATCATGACCATTTATTTAATATATACAGTCTTTGGGTGGATACACAGTTCCATGAGCCAGTGGGACTTGAAGTAGGCCAAAAGTAAAGTAAACTTCCATTTATTCCACTATATCAGTCCACCAAAATCAGTTTCTGAACAAATTTGAGGTGAGAAATAAGTAACCCAGTTGCTGAATCTTCACTCATATTAGATCTGCAAAGCCTTATTTAAAAGTTTGCTCTGACTTTTCCAAGGTAAGGGCTCTAATGCACTGCCGGTGTTTCTGTTTAGTGAGTGATCGTGTTAACTAATGACTCCCTTCACTGTTCTGTCTCTGTAGCTAGCTAACTAGACATTATAAGGAGGCCAGTACAACCAAAGCAGCCGGCTGAGATTCCCACTGCTCTTTGCACTAAAGGAGACCTATGAGGCTTTTTTCGTTTTTTTCCTTCCCTTCAGTGTTTTGTTTAGGTTCTTGTGTATGTGAAATATCTTGAAAGTTAAAAAGGTCGCACCAACAGATGCTCCTTTCTCCCACAGAAAACACTGCTTCTGAAACGCCTTGTTAACAGTGCCACCTTTAATTACGTTACTTTGTGACATCACACTAAGTCTCCATGTCACACATTTGCATAATTAATGCTTAGTGGCTTGTATATCACACAAGAATTGATTTAGTGCAGCTGCTCTGTTGTTATTAGTGTTGATGGGTCAGGCGTGTGTCAGCTGACCAATCACAGCAGACTGAGTATTTCGGAGGGGACGCCCTAAAAAGACAGGAGCTAAAACAGAGCATTTCAGACAGAGGGGGATACAGTGCTACTGCACTGGACAGTATGAGAAACTGATCTGTTTTTGAGCATTAAAACATGTAAATCTATTCTAGTAGTGACCCAAAATAAAATTATGAACCTGAAAATGAGCATAATGTGTCTTCTTTAACATTAGCAGTAAACTATGAGTCAATGGGAGCTAAGCTTACATTTCTTCTGTGCTTTGAGCTGCTGTCATGTTAACTAGCTTTGTGCTACGTTACACATTTCGTTAATCTGATTGGTTGGAGGTCTTTTCAACTCCATCCAGGGGCATTTTGGTCTGTACCTGTTTGTTATCTTCCTTTGGTAATAAGTAATCTTTTCATTAATGCACAGTGTGGACAGCAGATTTAGTCAGATCAACCAGTCAATTACAGTTCAGTCATCTGTGTCACACTTACATATTGCATTATAACCAATGCTAAAATAAAATAGCTATTCTTCAGATGTCAGGTATTCATCGGAGCAATGCCCTTGTGGTAACTTCCCTACAGTCAAGCAGTGGGACACAGCATCTGCATCATATTGAGTCATATGCACCCAGTCTGTACCTGGCCACCATATAATGACTGAATCAGGTCAGCCTTAATTCACCACCAGTGTAGTGAAACACGCCATATGGCTCCTGAGTAAAACAAATGAAATCACTGTCATTGTATAAATTAGTACGTTGTTTGTAGATCTGGATGAAGACAATTGGAGATGGTTGTGTGTTTGAAAAGAAGCTGTATGTGTTCACAGTCTCAGATCAAGCAGTTGCTGCCAGTTTTTGCGAACAGGGAAGTTGAGACAGTGACAGTTGCTCATCAGGGACATTTTTATGAAGCTCACAGTGTCATACCATTTATCTTGTATTGTATAACAGTATGACTTTGTTAACTGTCTAATACCCAGTCCACAGCACTCAAGGTTGTTGTATTTAAACATAGAGCTGAGATGTCTGTGACCTCAGTTCTGAGGGGATAAGCGGAGCAGCATGAACCATTTGTCCACTTCCTCAGCGTAACCTGGTCCTTTTCTACTATCTTCCACTTTCACAACATGTTATGCAATGGTGGAAGAACATTAGGAAGAGAACATTATGTGTTGGCTCAGTGTAGGGCAGAGGCAGCCTCCTACTCATCCCTGGAGATGGGCAGATACGGGCAGAGAGGATGCTTGAAACGGGGTATAATATTGTGATCTATTTTAAGTGCACTGTATATCCTCCTACCATGATGAATGTACATTACTGGAAGAGACCCATGTATGGCGTGTGTTTTACAACAGTTCCTGTGTGAGCACTGATTACCGAATGAGTCAATGAGTCAATGGTTCATTGGCCACTGACCAAATGTATGCAAAGCTGTAGTATTTAAACAATGAGTGAGCTACTGCAATTTAAATTACATTAGTTTGTGACATGCAGTTTCAGTGGCTATCTTAAAGAAATGGACATGGGGTAGCAAAAGGTTAGCAAATAAAAGTGGCATGATCGATGCAGAGTGAAAATCAAATCAATACTACTCTCGCATGTTTAGGCCTTTAAAGTTTGGTCTCCGGTCTTGGCCTATTAAAGGTCCTTGCTTTGTCCTAATACTAGAAGAGAGCAAATCAATACCACTATATAAGCAAAACTATCAGGTAATATGTACTGTATCTGCAGTAATGGCTTAATTCTACAGTTTGCCACAAATCTTTAAAGAAACTGTTGTTATTCAACATAATAGTTCCAGTATGAATGTAAAAAGTCACTTAGAACAATGTCCAAAGAGGTCACAAAACTGGCCTCAGAATAGAATTACAATTTCAGCATCAGGGCAGCAACCATCCAATACACAAAAAAGATATGTCAGCAAGATGCCTCATCTTATCAGTTTGAATGAAAAAAGCATCACACTATAGGATATTTTTAAGGACACCTGGAGACATTTCCAGACATTTTTGTGGCAACCAAAACCAGCTGTTTTTCACAGGAAGTTGGACCATCTTCATCCGAGATCGTGGCACCCAAAACAGGTATTTTAAGCCAAGCCATAATGTTCCCCTTTCTCTAACCAGGTGTTTTTGTGAGTGAATCTAATCAGGGCACAAACACAGGGTTGTGACAACAGAGAAATAGAAAATTCAACCGAAACAAACGCACAGTTGCAACATAAAGAAAAGTACTTATTCTGGTGATTGCGTTGTTCTGAAAACCACCAATTTTTGCCCATAACTTTGGCACTTTATTGGTTGGGGGGATTTATGTGTGAATGTGTGTGTCTGTCTGTGTTGGAGATTGAAACGCGAGGAAGAAGTGTTTCTTTTCCACCTTTTAACAGTGATGTAACCATCCATGGTGCTGATGTTCTGCCTCAATGACCTGTCTAGTCACCCCTGCAGAAACTCGGCTGGATCAATGTTAAGTTGTTGGTATCAGATGTTGTTAACACCTATTAAACTTCGCTGTTGTGTGCGTTTGTGTGTGTATGTGTGTGTTTTGACCTCAGTTTTACAGGAAGTGCGATGCACTGACATCAAAGTGCAGAAATGGAAGAGCAGCAAAGGGTATTTCAATTTAAAAGTCTTGATGTGTATGTTGCCCTGGACACAACCAGGTTAAAAAGGAATACAAGCATGCAATCATTTTAAATTGCAAGGCCTAAATCACGTGTCCTGCATTCATGAACATCAGACAAACATTGCTGGCTGCTAGATTTTGACCTCTTTGCGGACATCACTGGCAGAGAGAATGAGCTCACATTTTCAGATTTTGTTAAATGAAAGTAAAGGACACACACATGATATCTGAGCTTTCATCCATACCTGTTAATCTTCCTACAGTGAAAACAAGGAAAATACCAGTTGAGAACCTTTAGAAACTTCTGTTAAAGTTTAGGTGGTTATATTATAATTCCCTGAAAATAATTACTTCCTGTACTTTGCTAAATTTAGTGCATCACTTTAATACATCAGCTCTGCTTTTCTTTTACTTTTCACTGTGAAAGGGTGAACATAAATGGGGCTGTCATCTAGGCATTTCAAATTGATGCATAAAAAATGAATCTCCCCAGACTAATTAAAAAGCAATGAAAAGGGTAAACTGTCCATTATATTTTATGGGCTAATTCTTAGAAAACTGATAATAATTCTCTAATTTATACCCAAGACTGTGGCACCTAAATGTCCTTTACGTTCTTTCATGCACATTAGCATCTTTCATGTATAGTACCGCAACACATGTCTACTGCCTGTTATCTATATATCGAAAGTGCAATTAAGATAAGACTTCATCATTACATCCCTACAGCTGCAGTAGCCACAAAGTACAATCTTCTAAGGAGAGTTTTGAGAACTGAATGTAATTAGTAGCTTGGATTGTAAAGAAGAATTGAATACATTAATGTTACTGGCAGGTCAAGAACTGTCAAGCACATATGGATGGAAAATTAGGTACTTAAGAAATTGCTGGTCCTGCTTATTAATATGTCAGGAGGTAAAGCTGCAAGTTCTGATGGACTCCCAGAAAGATTAACCACTTGAACTTCTCTTAGCCATGTATGAAAACTTGGTTCAACTGTTTTTTTTCACAGGTTCCCTAAGGACTGCACTGATAACACTTAACTTCAAACCCAATAAGTTTCCTATCAATTGTACATCATAGACCTATTTCACTGCCTAACATCAGTGTGATGATTAACACTAAAGTCACAGCTGGAAGATTGGAAAAGGTGATTCTGACTGTGATCAATCCAGGGCAGAATGGTTTGGTGAAAAAACGCCCAATGTTGAAAAAGCATAGAGTGGATAGAGTGGAGTTATTAATTCACATGCTATCCCAGCTATTTCATAGAGGTATCAGCCAGCATTGTACTCTCTCACCAAAGCCCTTTGATTTGGCTTTTTAATGAGATCACACACCTCAATTCCATGTCCCTAAATATCGAACTTAGAACATCATTTTGTAATGTATGCAGACGATAGCCTGTTGCTTCTAACAGAACTATGCAACTGAACTCTCACTTTACCAACATTACTGACACTTTTTGAAAGTTTTTAGGATTCAAAGTAATAAAACAAATCTAAAAAAGCAGCTAAATTCAGTGATAAACCATCTATGTGAAAATGCGGTGAACTGCTTTAAATCTCTTGGTATCAATGTTACTCCAGCCATTGAGGACTTGGTGTCTTGTAACTATGATGACTACGATGACTGCAGTAACTGAATCTATGAGTAGTTGGTCATCAATGGCAGTGTTGGGGGTAAGTAACACGTTAGTTATGCAACTCAAGTAATTTGTTTTTAGTTATGTTTTCAAATAAGTGATCCGTTACTGTAAAAATGTAACTGTGTTTTTCTGTTCATTTTTTTGGCATTTAAAAAAAGGAAAATTAGTACATCAGTCATTTTTGGGAACACACAAGTACTCTTAACAAGTTACTTTTCTCTGTATGTAACGCTGTGATGTAACATGTTACTTTTTAATAATAGTAATCTTGTAATATGATAATATTTTTCTCAAAAGTAACACTACCCAACACTGATAAATGCCAAGTTCCCTTATAGGATGTCTAAAAGCATTCAAGATGAGTATACGTTTTTATATATATATTTAATGTCTCCCTCTATCCCAGCACCACGGTTCTTTTAAAAAAAGGAACAACCATTTACAAGAGTACTTTTGGTCTGCATTATTTCTGCATTCTGTTCTGTTTAAAAAAAAAAATCATATCAGCCTAAACTTTGTATTTTTAATGTGTACCCATTGTTGTTTACCAGCAAAAAGAAGAAAATAAGAGATTTACTTCTTGATCTCTCATTTTGGAAGGATGCAAAAAGCCCTCCTGTCCGTCACAGGCTTAAAGAGCAGCCTGCGTGCCTTCGCCTTTAGAAAAATTAACATATACAATGAAAAAGAAACCTGCTATATTTGATGAAATACTGTATCTCTAGGGAATGCCGATAATACTCTTATGTCTACCATAGTATGCTATGTTGTCTAAAAATCTCTTTTATGTTATTTTTTGTCCCTGGTTGTGTTTTGTTTTTGTTTGGGTTTTTGTTTTGTCTTTGTCTTTTTTCCCCGGAGGCAATTCAATAAATACATGTCGAGAAAAACAAAACTGTTATCAGTTATACGTTATTATTGTCTAGAATTTCTGTGGGGAGCCCAACAGGCAAGTAATGCCTGAAAGAATGAGGCAGGTCATTTCACCCACAACTACTGTACCTGATATCTTCATTGTGGCCCTGAGGACAATGTCATTCTATGGATGACCTTGGGATGGGAAGGTTTGTCAACACCACTTTGGGGATTGTATTTTCCCCCAGCTGTTTGCTCCAGAAGACTATTTCACATGCAGTACATTGTAACATCAATTTTCTTGGTATTTTCCCTGTGGGATGAAGTATTGATCTTTTTTTACATTACAGCAAACCCACGCACTGTAAACTCAAAAAGGGAAAAAAATGAATTAGCCCTTTCAGCAACAAAGAATTTATATCATGCTCATAATGATAGTGATTTTGTCTGCAAACTATCAGTACAAAGTCATAAATTGTCTCATCTGTATTCCAGCTTTGAAGCGGTTCTTTTCGTTCGCTCTTGCAGCTACGGAGTGATTGTTGCAGTATTTATTAATAAAACATACAGTGCCCTTTCATTTTTTCAGCGCTCTCCCAAAGCAGTGATTATTTTTAATGACAGAGGTGCAGTTTTGTCCCAGGAAACCTGATCACAAAGTCACGTGACTGGAGGTGAGCTTAGGCAGCGCCATATAAATGTCCTTCCCGGCAAACTCCCATAAAAACCTTCACTGAGTGCAATTAGATTGATACTATATATCAACACGTACAGGCCAGATCAATAAAAGTGACATGCATCTATATAGCTATAGCCAGGCAAGGGTGATGGCAACACCTTTATATTGTGATTCATTAAGCTATTAATGAGGCATTTTACAACATGTCAGCTTGGCGATGATTGACGAGGCTTTATTTATTCAGACTGTACAGTATGATTTCCCCGATCGTGACTCCCAACTGTGAAATGCCTTTATCACAGCAGGAGGAGACTCTCAGTCTATGCCGAAGCAGTACACTATATGAAATAGACTTTGTGGCAGAATCTTAAGAAAAGAACGAGTAAGATTTTCCACCGTACAGCCATCAAAATTAATAACTCTGTGTGAAATTGGACGCATTTGTTCAAAGGTATCAGATATAAAGCTTTCACCCTCAAGTGCATTTGATTAATCATAAAAGGGCTAAGGCTTCTAATATGCCTTTGTATTCAACTGATAATGAGTATAAAAATAATGTAATGGGACCTTTTTATGCATGATTAAGTCTTTGGAAATGGATTTGTGTATAAAAGCTTTGATTTCAATTAAATTCAGAGCGCTGCATAAAGGTAAGGCAGCAATCACCACATGCGAGACAAGGTGAAGGATAATAAGAGACAGGATGAAGAGGAGGAGTAACTGTCTGGTATTCATCTTCAGGCACTGAGACAAGCTGCCTGACAGTGCCGACATTCGATCCCCAGCGCACCTGATAGGGCAAAAACCATCGAGCAGAGTGAGCGTACTGAACCCTGGACTCTATTGAGCAAGCAACGAAGGTAGTTGGGGGATTAGAAACAGGAGACAAGGAGGTAAAATTGATTGTGCATTTGCTGAGACGAGGCAGGTCTGAAGCTTGGCAAATGCCAAGAAATCTCAAAGCCGTGCATGGGTTAGTGTATCAGTGCATTTGAACAGTGTTCAGTTGATGGAGGAAAATGGCATGTCAGTGAACGGAGTTGTGATTTTAGGACCACGGATTGTGGCAGGAGAAGTTCTTCATTACACAAATTGCCGGCAGTTATCAACATTTGGATCAATACTGCAACACAGCCCCGTTCTCATGAAATATCCCTGTTTTTGAAACAAGCACTGAGGCTCGCATCTTAACAATTTGCACCAGCATAAATAATGCAGCATCTTCTGACTTTTCAGAACATGAGTCCACACTGCACTCAAGTCTTAATATATGTGTTTTTTCCAAACATGGGGTAGTGTTTGATAAGTAGAATAATCACCGGCTTTTTAGAGAAATGCACTGTTTAATGTGAAAACCAGTACAGCCTAACAAACGCCTCCAGTTCTTATGGGGAAGCAAGTGCCTTTTGGGCATCATGCATTTTATATATGTTGCTTTTATGTTCCCATCAATACATGCATGGAAGCACATTTATGCATTTCTTGTGCTATACATGTCCGGGTACAACACTTCATATTTCATGCATGCCTTAAGTTGCCCAAAGAGACTACAAGCCTAATCCACAATGTTCTCTTTGTAACCAACCTACTGGAACATACTGGCTACCTAATGCTGGCTTTTTCTGTGAAAAGCTCATTAATATTAAAGTACATTAAAGTGTTAACTAATCAAATTTTAAAAAAGTCAATTTCTAACTTGCTTTACACTTGTAACAGTTCACACTTCTTTCTACTGAGCAATGAATCTCAGGTTAGATTGTCACGTTTATTTGTTTTAATTAACGTCACATATCTGTGTCGCCCCTGGAGGAATTGTTATGGAATAAAATCATTGGCCGTTTGAGCTTCAATAATTTAACCTGTGCCAAAAGCTTCCAGTATGTAGCACTTTCTGGATTTACTGTAGGCAGAGAAATAATGAAGTTCTATGTTGATTCATTACTTCATTAAACCTTCGAGAAACAAAATGGATGACTGCTAACTATGCATTTACAATTCAGCAGGCCGACACTGAAGTGTAATTGGAAAATGCATGAGCTGTATTAAATGCCTTCAGAATGAATGCGGTGATTTACTGAGAGAAGTCGACATGTCTCTCACCGTGTATAGTCTGATCCATGATGTAATTTTGTGAAACGTCTATTCGCTAAAACAGAATTTTCTGTTTCAAGGAGAATTCTTGACTGTATTGATCACAAAGCTCTTACACGACATGGCTGAAAGATCCACAGAGGACTGACACTCTGAAGAGTTAGCACATCGTTTGATCTTGCAGATTTCCAAAATGTCTACGTACAGTGGTAACTACTGCAGAAACCCTCTATGTATTTATCTTCAACAGACCCTGCATTCTTAATGCAGATGATGATGAAACTGCTTCTCTGCTGACAAGTTACTGCCAGTCTATTGTAATTTTAAGGGACATCTAAAAGCAACTGCAGTGATACTTGAGCCCACAAAGAAGAAAAAGCAGCACTTTGTGGGACAATGGGGAGTATTATCCTGAATTGGTGTATTAGCCCTCATGTTTGCTCGATTTGTGCATTTCCACTTCAAATCTATATGAGCCTTTGTTCAAATACGGCTATCATCCATTTCAAGCTCCCCGGCTTTCAAGCTCTATGGATTCTGTAAATACAAAATGGCCCTCAGGATCATCTTGAGAGGCTGCACCCCTCCACCGCGACTCCCATCCTTTGAGAGCCGAAGAGAACAGGCAGCCATTCAGCTGGTCAAAGAGATGACACACACACACACACACACAACATCCACTCCATGACTTGCTCCCACTGACAAGAGCAGACAATACAAACAGAGCCGCAACAATTTCACACACGTCCAACGTACAACAAACGAGCTGAATGCAGCAGCCTTGCCAGCAGAAGCCAGATTGTAAAATGCATAACTTAAGGGAACAAAAGATGGATAGAGTCTTTGGGGTTTGCTTTTGTCTATCTGTGTGCTTCTTCCTTTTTAGTGCATTTGTTTTGTGTATTGTCATTTTATGGCATGTTAAGATGTATGCATAGTTTTATGTAAGTGTATGGCTGTATTTGTTACTAGTGTAGGGGTGCACATGTGTACATAGACATATGTAGTATATTTAATACAACTACACTAAAGGCGCCCTGTGCATTGTCTCAGGCCTTACAAACATACAGCATGCATTCCCCCCCAAATGTTTACAAAGATTTTCTAGTTTTCTATTTTCCTGACTTTTGTCACTATATGTAAATTTTTTTGGCACGTGTTGAACTGCGCAGATGTCATACAGCTTGTTTTTTCTTAATGTTTTGTTGCTTACACTCATTACACTCACGCTACATTGCACACTTAATGTATATGTGGAACGGTCGTGAAGTGGCTGCTACAACACAAAGCTTCCACTGTAATCAATGAAACTCACTTCACCTGTTGTGAGAGCAGTGCGGAACTGCTGTGTCAGCCATCTTTTACCCACCCCTTTTTCCGTGGCCCTTTTGTGGAGAAATCCATCATAAAGTGACAGCATTTTGTGAAATTAAACTGTCTGTATACAGGAAAGTACTTTTACCTGGATTACTGTGTGGCATGTAGATGATAACTTACCCATATTACACAAACTCCATCAAAAAGGTTCAGGCACTACTGGGTCCAAAAACTGAAGATACAATCTCAAAAACTAAAGCTCAACATCTTGTTTTGACCTCTGATGTTACGTGTCTGTTAAAGCTACAACAAGATACATCTGGCTCGTGTCATGTAAACTCTTTGCAAGGCAGAGTCTTTTCAGCCAAAGATCATTTCTGTGAGATGAGAAACATCACTCTGTCACAGTCATATGAGTGAGAATGAACTGTTGGATTTTGTACTTCTGCAAGAGCAACAAAGTGGTAACTGAAACTAGAGAAGAGTCTAAACCTTTTTATATCATATCAATATGTTATCAATACTACCATATATGGACCACCAGTATTTGGAGCAAATGGCATGTGAAAACATAAGGGGTATAAGCAAGGCAGCACTTGTTAATGTTATTTAAATGTGTCCAATATTGAATCAAGTTCATTTCTAATTTTTAGATTCAGTCACAAGTCGTCAACATTAATTAGGCACCCACTCAAAACTGCCTTCCTATCTAATAAAATGAAATTGCAGAGAAATATATTTAGAACTTTAGTTCCTTGCAAATGTTAAAGATAATCCGTGGATCTTCTGCTGGAAGCCGGTCGTCAGTTTATGTAAACAGACTCCATTTCTAAACTGACATTAGCTACTGTTGCTCTTTTAACGGAGCGGAGAGAGGCACTGGAGAACATGCATGAAGTCACATCCTTTGGACTGTCGTGGAAAATCTGATCTGAGTCCTGTACTAAGAAATCAACTGTCCGGCAGCGTTAAACACCTTAAACAAATAGTTCACAGGCTTGTATAGGCAACCGAGAGAGAGACTCGGAAGGTCTAATTTTTCACGTCACGTTACCAAAAAGTGATCAATATGTGTAAATTGTTACATAGAGCCCTTTTAAAAGCTTAACCTAGATATACTCTATAAGGGAATTCTAACAAACTCAGATTAAGTAGGAGGATTCAATACAGAATTCAGATTCAATAAAATGCTTTGTACATGTGTGTCCTTGTACGTACAGTGGTCAAAATCTCCACAGGTTACCTGTAAGCTATCTATGCCTGTTGGGAGTGTAAATAAGATTCAAATTGATTTGAAGGTGTACACCTTGGCACCTGGTATAACAACCATTGACTCAGTGTTGTGCATCTCTCTCCTGTCAAAAAGTTTGATTTCATGATCATCTGTTTGCTGCACCAACATCCCTGAAGAGGTACTCGGGGTAGAAGCATGAATACAAATCAGGAAACAGATGCACACTTCTTCATTTCAAAATTTAGCTGTTACAGATTAGCCATTATTGAATGCATGCTTAAGTACTTCTGCCATCGCTCCGTCTGCCAGAGGAAATTCTTGGAATATACAGTATATCATGTTTGATGTTGGAATATATCGATTGTGCTCTACGATATAACTTCCAACAGCATGTTTCTTGCAGGTGTAATGAACAGATAAATTCTTTCATTCAAACACATCGATCATTTTTACAGATTGGCAGACAAGCAGGAGGACAGATGCACGCCGTTGGATTTCTGAAGTTAGCAGTTATCATCATAAGATCGTATTGGAGTTATGGCCAAATCATGTAGAGAGCCTGGAGGGTGATCCTCTCTAATCCAAGCAGTCGATACAGAGGATCAGGGCTGCTATTTGGCCTTTTTTTTCTATTTGGCCTTTTGACGGCACTTGATTGATCAGCCTCGTCTTGCCATTTGCCAAAATGGATGACGAGCAAAAAGAGCTGCAGTCAGGGGTATGAGTTGCCTTTGAGAAGCTGACCTTCAAGGCAGTGAGGTTGCCAAGGGCCAGACAGCTTTGACTCCTGAGGATTGCTACGGCATTTTACTCCCAGCAAATGCACACCTGCCTTCACACGATAGAAATTAGAGTTTGTTTGCCATCTGTCCACGCGGGGTAAACTAGATTCACAGTGAGCCAGAATCTGTGGGCTAGAAAAAATGTTTTTCAAATTTTGGCCCGAGGTACTTTCAATCTTAAATTATTTTTATCATAGAAATGAAAGGTTTCTGAATTCTCATAGTGTCGATGATGCTTTAAGTTATTATTTTACAAATGCAGAGAGAAAGACCAATGGTATTGATGATGGATGGTACAGATGATCCGGGGCGTATTGTGGTTTCGACCTGATGGGTTTTTAATGTGTCTGTATGCTCTGTGCTGTAAGGCAAGGCGAATGTATTCATATAGAACCATTCAGACACAAGGAAATTCAAAGTGCAAATGGTCTTTGGCACTGATTGGGTCTCTGAAGTTCGTTTTGATGTCCTTTGACAATCACCAGGAAAATAGACGCAGCCAAAAGCATGAATAGACGTTTGTCTTCAAGAGACTACTCTCGTAACAATGTGTAGATTTCTCCTAACTTTTCATCTTTGAAGAATTTTGTAAAACCATTTCCTTCCGGGGGTTTACTTTTTTGTTTATCTAAACAACACACAACAGTAACAGGTCATTTATATCCATTTTCCGTGTGGACGCTCACATTGTTATCATTATAGCTGTAATAATCATGATCGTTCTTGGTGTGGACAGCCCTTAAGTCTAAATGGGTATTGGTTTTAGTCTTTTCATGGGATTTGTTGACAATACGAAGAACATAAAATATCTCTGGCCTCATCGTTTAAACGAACAGTGTTTCATCTATTCACTCTCTACTAAATGTTCCCATCCTTGTGCGTCTCTGCACAAAACAAACACTACTGCTACCCAACCAGTCGGCCTACGGGCTGATGTAACTGTAAGGCCATCAGTAGTGTGAACCATATTTTCTGCCTCACCTGATTTTTTTATTCAAACATACAATGTGTTTAATGGTGACACTTTAGGGCAAACATACCGAATAATTGGTCCTCCAGGGACAGGCGACAGTGTGCCTCGCAGTATGTGACTCACGCCTTTCTCACAGGTCCAGGTGCGTCAGCGCAGGGAATATGTCCCACAATGCAACAGCGATGTTGTGCTCACAGCTGTGTGATGTAACTGCCCTTTTGTCCACAAGCAGCCGCAGAGAGAGAAGTAAAAAAAGATCAATTCCAGTCCTATGGTCTCGCTTTCTCTGCTGTATACATTAAGATGCTGGATGTTGCATGACAAAAAGACAAGGATACACGCTGACAGAGAGAGCCCAGCTTCACAATGATCATTTGTGTGTCACGAACAGCAGGACTCAGACTAGTGCCAGTGAAAACAACACAAACAGTAAATGTGGGAGTATTGACATTTAAATGTCCAATCCAATAATGGGTTAAAACATCTAATATGCTCTTCTTCATTTCTCCTCTCTTTAAAATTCAGTATTGAATTCCCAATAACCCCTAAACAGATTTATTTAATCATTTCAAGAATAAGATACTGAGTTTGCTTTTCTCCATGGTTTGACTCTATAATTGCCTCACGAGGTTTTCTAACCCAGTCGAAATTTTCTTTCAGGGTGCATCCATGCCTTGAGGTTTAATGGCGATTGTCTGCTCAATACTCCAGTAACTGAATCCCAGATTGGCCACATTTTCATCAAGGATCTTTCTTTTTAGTGAGGGGGGAAAAAATAGACCTTAATTGATTCCTCTGCAATTAAATACAAAGGCAGCGGTTGTTCCGTAATTGAACCATTAAGTACAACTCAGCCCTGTAATAATGGTGGCTCCGATACAGAAGGAACGGTTCAGCCAACAACAGGGTGCACTTTTTTGTAATCAAAGCAACACTGTACCTGTTTGTACTGCCCAGCAAGACAAGCTGGTAGGCCTCTAAATGTTTCACAACAGCACTGTAATTTCAATGAATTATCTCTGTGACAGCAAAACAATAATTAAACTGGCAGTGATGCCTCCAGGCAGGCTGGGCTGTTGGTAGCCTTTATTGTAAGGCCTTTTCACTTCCTATTGACAGCTACACCTGTTGGGTGTCATTCCTGAGAGTCGTACAGTACTACCGCTCAGTGAATGTCAAGCCAACGCCCATGGTTTGTCTACAACTGTGTTATTGATCGCTGTGATGGAACATTGTGGAGGAATTTGTTTTGCTCCAGAAGTTAATGTCAGATCAAGCCGTGCCCCAACTCTGCGAGCTTTAACCAACACTCACCTGCAACCTCTGTCACATATTTGTCAGAGCAGTCAGATAAACTGTTCTGTTTGGTCTCCCGCTGAGAATGGCAGAGCGGAGGTGCCTGACAGCTGTAGCTGCCCTTTTCCCAACCACGAGTGCTTTTTTTTACGAGCATGCGATCAGACAGACCGGGTGCAATCTTTGGAGCATGCTGTGGTGGATGTTTCCACCTCGCTCATCCTTCAGGATTAGTGTTTAAACCATGACCCACTGGCTCAGCGATGATGAGAACACTGTTCCAATCTCCTCCTCCTCTGAAGGCTTGGCAATCCTTGGCGTGGACACGGAAAATTGTGTCCATCAGCAGTGACTGCCCCCCCCCCCCCCCCCCCCCCCCCCCCCCCCCCCCTCCACCGCCAACACCCCAAATTAAAGTTGGATTTTTCAGACCTGTAAAGCCATAAATTGGTTGGATTCCCAGATCCAGCAATAATCTTCATCTTAAAATGAACTGAAAAGTTTCCTATTCAGATGTAGAGCATTGTAATTCAATAAATGTGACAAAGAGTATAATGAAGATTTAAATCTACTTTACACAGACACACTCGGGCTTTGACTCCAGCTCTTGGTTCCTCACTTGGATATACACCGCAATTAGCATAACAAGCCCGAGCCTTGTATGGGGAGAAGCTCTGCTGTCACTGGTAGCTAAGCGGGTTATAACTCACTTCAAATTCTCAGCGCTTTCCCCTCATTCTTTTCATGTAAGTATCACAGCTTCTGACTGTTATTCTGGAGTTTGTCTCATAAAGTGTGTAATTATGGTTTCAGGTACAGATTCCGTTGGCGTGAATGTCTGTGAAAGTGGGACTACTGACTAAAATTAACATAGTAAAATTTACGCCTTTCCTAATTGTATCGTTTCAGAGCAGTAGGCTATCACATCAGACAGTAACATTAGCTAGAATGTGGTTGAATGCCAACAGCTGTTGAGGAATCTAATCAGTTATCAAACCCATTGTTTTACCTTGAAATATGTTCCGATGTCCCTCCGGATTAAACTATCGGTCATCTTTACGGATGGTCAATCAGGAAGCAGTGAAATGGTAACAATTTGTCAGATTTCCTACGTTAATATGACTTGAACCCAACAGTATAACACACAACAGACACAGAAGTGGGGACAAGAGCTGTCAAATATAAGTTGTTTTTATTGAATGCTTATAACTTAAGCATGAAAAAAAAAATGGATTAGACAGTTGTAAGTTATGAACGTATTAGAGTGCAGGTGGTGCCCTTTATTTCATCAAAGGCAGTCAATTACTCTCATTGTATGATGTCCATGTCCTGACAGGGCAACTCTTTCTGCTGAAAGTTATGCAAATAATTTGAACAGTAAACTTATTTTGAAAGAAATACTCAGGGAACGATTTTGGGCTTCGTATGATACAGACTAAATAACTTGACAAACAAGAAAAAAAGTTTAGTTTATTAACTTGAGCTTTTCATTCACTTGCGAAAAAGCAATCACAACTCGGAAAACAAATTAGAAGTACACACAGAATTCCTCGGAGACAGGATTATTCAGTGGATGACTAATGTTCATTAAGTTAACAATTTGAATAGATTGCTAATTCTGAGGCTTCTCCAAGTGAATGTTTGCTGCAAAATGTTCGCACGCTAAAATGTGATGCACGCATTTCGGAAAGTTCAAAATGGGTCGAAAAGTCATTGGTTGAATCCTAAATTCGCTTTAGACTTGGAATGGAAATCCAAAATGAGGTTGGTTGTACAAATGGAGAATGTTATCTCTCATGTTCATAAAAATACTTGTTGCAGATCTCTGTGATAAATTGCAAAGTGTTGTTATTTAAAAAAAACAACTTTGTTTTCCCCAGTTCTTCCTTATGACCCTGAGTGCTTTTCATCGGAGACAATTTGTTTTGGTGAAGCTGAAGACCTTGTGAGGCGAAATAAATTCTCGAGCTGAGGATAATAAAGACAGCTATCTTCAGTACTAACAGTGGTTGCTCAGTGATTTAAAAATACATTTCCAAATCCAACATGCAGAGAAAAACAGCATTTGGCTGCTAATCTGCCATTTATTAAGGTGTGTGTTCTTTGATTGCTCTCACACCAAGGTTCAGTTTCGCTGCATTGCTTTCAGACTGCGCTTGAGCATTTTAGTGCTTCAGTTGCTTAATTTAAAAGGATAGCATTTTAGCTTTATTTGCTGGGAAACTTCCTTCAGAGAACTGCACAAACAAATAGCCCTTGCAAACACTTACAAGAACAATGATATGCCTCTACTCTAAGAAAAGTCTGCCCATATCTCGCAGTCTGCACAGTATATTACCTTTATACATGAAGGATGTTATATGTGTGGGTAGCGGTCTAACTTTGGATGGCCTTGCCCTACAGATAACCAATGCACATGTGAATGACTTGAACATAAAAGAAGTGGATGCTTCATGTTTGGACCAACTGCCATATGGCAACTCTTCATTGATTACACAAGGTTATTCATTGGGAATGTGATGGTTATTGTTCATCAAACCTTGAATCTTCAACCAAGCCTTTGCTGCTCCACTCATGCCCTTTGTATAACCTTAGCTGGATGGCCTGTTCAGCCCAGCTGGTGATGGTTCAGAGGCACACACAGCTGTGCGGGAGTCGGCCTAGAAGGCACTTGTTCAGGGACCTGAATACGATTAGTCCATCACCCTGTGCTTCCTGCTTCAAGGCTGCTGTCCAGGGTCCCTGAAATGGGGTGCCAAGGCCACAGAGCTTCCTGTCTGAGCTGCTGATTCTCTCCACGGCCGTGGAGGGGAATAGGCAAGCTACTGTGCTTATTTTAAACAAGGAGAGAAGACTTCAAAGGACCACTGATCCCCCCAGCCCCATTTCCACCACTTGTTTACTGTCTTGACAACTAAAAAGAGTTTAGTCCCTGGGAGCGGTGTTCTGTGTGAGTAATTACTTTTATCTGTTGCAAATGGTTTCCTCTTTTTTTCACTCAATAATGAACATGCCATATTGAATAGATTGCATTTTGATCACCTTCCTTCTCTCAGAGGTTTAAATTCATGCATTGGAAATGAACTGTTTAGGTCTTTAGGGGTCCGTGGATTACTATGTGCAGTTATGGGCAAACAACACTTCATTAAGCAACTGCTTATTATTTATTAATATAGGATGATGTGAAAAGGGAGGTCTGGATGCAATAAAATAACCCAAACTTTGCTCATATGGAGGTGTGCTTGTTTAGAATTCTGCGTCTCACTGAGTTTTGTAATCTGCAAAGCTCTTTGCCCACACCACTCATTAAACATTCACGCTGTTTTCCTTTTTAATGACCCACATCAAATGGACAATTTTTTAAGTGCATAATTGACATCGCTTTGAGGAAAAAAAGAAAAAAAATCTGAAAACTCCATGGAAGTGATTCTTTTACGGCACAAAAAAGTCTTATAGCTCTCCTTTGAAAAAAGAAATGCTGTCACCTCGGGCAGCTTTAAAAAAAAACTTTAATTGAATGCTATCAAAAGTGCTGTCAATACTGCTCACTGTATATTCTGCAAAGTGGTATAGGGAGAGAGGGGAGGCTGAGGGAGGGAGGGAGGGAGGGAGGGGGCTGTGAGCAGAGGAAGGGGAGTGGAAGAGGCAGAGATTCTCTTCTAATGAGTATCTGGTGGGTGTTCTCCCGGAGTCGTGACTTGTTTGTTCTTCTATTATTCCCTGAGTCCTCTATCCCTCCATCCCCTCCGTGAGTGGGGACCCTGGCTCAGAGAATAAGACGTCGCTGCAGCGTTAGGCTTGTCATGGCCTCCTGTCAGAGGCAGCTAATTGGATCCAGTCGGATTGACCCCAGATCCTTTCCCCATCTCAACTGTGACCTAATCCCTCTGAGTGGCCCCTTTGACATGTATTTAAATGCCGCGCTTCCATATTACACTAAAAATGACTTGTTAAAGTTGTGGGTACCGGTTCCAAATCAGCCTCTGTGACGTTGGATGAGGATGTCCCCGCAGTTAAGTGTCCACAAAAAAGAAGGCGAGCGAGGGAACAAGGATACCCGACTACTGCTTCATATTAATATATTCACCATAAAGCCAAATTATTAAAATGCTGCGATCAACTTTCCTTTGGATGTTCCAGCAGCTGCAAACTTTCCATAGGCACAAAAAATTCACTCTCTTTCATATACAGTGGGCTTATTGTTTTCTTCTTGAGGTTCCTCCTTTGTATGACTTTAAACATCACTCTTTTGAACTCCAAGATAATTCTTCCTGACCCATTTCTCTCCGCACGTATGCGTTTCACTAGAATAGGCTGGATTCAGGTATCCTGGAGAACAGAAAAAAAAAAAAAAAGGGAAGAGAACGGTGGTGTGAGCCTATAGCATCATATCACCTAATTAGCAGGCAGGAGATAAAAGGCTGTCATTCATAATTGAAGCTGGCGGAGGAACCCTGTCATCCCTGAATTTGCAAGTGAGAATGTTGAAGCTGCGTGATTCCTGCCCCGCTTTCATCTGCAACAGCACAGAGAAGAAAATCTAAAGGGCTAGATGTGTCAGTTTTTCAGGCTCCGAGTGAAGGGAAATTAAGCCATTGTGCTTCATTTAAAATAAACCCTCGCAATATTCCCACACATAAACCATCTCCTGTCTCTTCTCCAACGTGGCTGCTGTGTTTTTGTCTCATTGTTTTGTTGCCCAGGGGCAGTAAACATGAATAGTCTCCGATGATTTGGTTTGGTGCAGAGCAGGTGAACCCGCTCTGTGGAGTTACACAGTGTGTCAACACTTTGCAGAAAGATGATCAATATACTGCTCAAGCAGGCCTGCTTTCCCTCTTCCCACAGCTCTACAGTGTTGTTGCAGTTTTTCAACATTTTTAGTCTGAGTCACGACAAGACTTCTGAGATCCTCTTTCTGCAGCAAAATTAGCTGCCTGCAGTGTGGTTCAGAATACAGCATAATAATGAGTAATTGGGACAGTGACGCAGGAAATAAAGGGGGGACACCAAAGAGGCACTTAGTTAAGTGACTTCTTTACAAAAACATAAACTATACTGCAAAAAAAAGAAGATAAGCTACTTTTTTAAAATGACAAACCATTGCAACCCAATTCAAAATAGGCCTTATAAACTTGAAAAGAACAGATAGATAGTTTTATAAATCACATCTTTTTCAAGACATATACTGTAAATACTTTAGAAATTTGATCAAATAAACACATTTAGGTGGAGTATAAAGGCTTATTTTTTCATTTCTATCGGTAAAACAATACACATCTAAATACTTCCACTTGCTTCTTTTATTTCCCCTTCAAGTAACTCATAAATAGCTTGTTTGCCCACTTTGGATGCATTTCAAATCATTTTTTTGAAAGAGAGAGCGGTCAGTTTTCCCAGTGACGCCTGAAGCTGTGAGTTTTGTGCCCGTCACATGAGCAGTGCTGGCAGGTGGTTTCATGCCTTTTGGTGTGTAAATATTTTTGCATTTGATTACTGTGAGTCCCACCAGCACTGTGAAATGTTGAAATGAGAAACTTAATTAAGGCGTGTGTGTGTGTGTGTGTGTGTGTAGATGCGACGCTGTCCATAGCAATGGAACAGAGCTGAAGACAGACAGACAGAACATGTCACGTAGTTTGGCTCTTTTAGCCAGCTAGCTCTTTGTGGTTGGGAATAAAACTTTCAGCCACAGCTAGATGGAAGACGACAGGAAAGTAAAAAGACATTCAATGACGGGGGGGGGGACACTGCAAAAACTGTAAAAACAGTTCCTCTCCCTGCTGCTTTTGAGTGATTATCAAAGGTGTTCAGCATATATACATCTTAAACAAAAGACTATGGAATAAATTCTGCAAATTTAAATGCTGATCAAATAAAAGTCTCTGGGAATGACTGGTGTAAGCGAGTGAATGTGTGGGAAGTACGATAAAGGAACCAAAGTAAGCACATGGAGAGTCTTTCAAGAGGACTAAAGCCGGGCTCAGACTACAGAAGTTTTAAAATCTCATCAGATCTTGAAATCAGGTTGCATCATGCACATAAGAAGAAATTTTCACAGATGTTCCCTCTAATCTCATAAATGCACACGCACTACAAGATGTGAAAATAATGGCACATCACACACTACGGGATATCATTAAGATTAGCTCACGTGATCTCACGGGAAGAAGATGAAAACAAAGTGGAGACTGACGTAGTGATGCTTTGCAGTGAGGAAATACAAAAGCAGAATGCTAAACGAACCTGGATGAGAGAATAGTTTTGGAGAGGCGGTCGACAGGGGATGTCTATTCTTCAGCGAGAACTGGAGGTGAGATTTTATCTGTCAGTTTTAATACTTGTCAGCAGTAATATGCTAGCTAGCCTCAAGGGCCAGAATGTTTAAAGTTGCTTGGAAACGCCTTCAGCTGCTGCGGGATATCTCTCTCATTGACTATTGTGGTCTGACAAGGTCATCCAGATTCCATTTCCTAACAGGAAGTCAGGATTTCCTGACAGGAAGTCCAGATGACTCTGCATAGGTTCAGCAGGTTTATTACTGGATCTGTACACACCTCTCATTACCAGATAATCTGATCCGTGGTGATAATCTGAGGTTCCAGACCAGATTGTTGGGAGGGGTGGGTATTTCTTTATGTTCGACCCCCTCAGGTCGGACATGTTGCCTTGGCCAGTTGCGCAACCACACTTGCAACCGCTATTGCCCTGACTCACTGCGATTTGAACAAGCTGCAGGAGTGACATAGTGTCGCTCTCTGTATATACTTCTCTCTCACCCAGATTGCACTCAGGTACCAAAATTAGGTCCCAGTATTATTAATTTACTTTACTTGATCGCTGCAGAAATGGCTTTAACATAATGTGATGTATTTCCCATGGATATATAATGGCCTTTGTTTATAACAGGTTTTTAATATTACTTTTCTTATTGGTGTCTGAGGCACTTTGCAAAAAATACATTACATGGGCTTTGTTTTGCTGTTTCGTCTTAGGATTTGAGTTAGTTATCATGAAGTCCTCCATTTGCTAGGTGGAAACAAAAGGCATTCATTAAAAACTCTAGCGCTATGGGGCTCATAAATCAACAACCAGAAATGCTACAGCTGTCAAAATGCAGGCCGGATAGTTCACAGTTTGTCACTTTCTTAACAATGCATTTAATTCTTCATTTTTTCAAAACAGGAGCAAGATGGAAAGATATGGTTCAGCCTAAATCATAAGCTTAACTTGTCAATGCTTAGTTGTGAATTATGAAGAGCTTCTGTCTTCACAAAAATATGGAACTGTAGTTTGTCTTATAAAGAAGTATAACAAAGTGAAATATTGTCGATTATACTGAAAGGTGATTGCTCGAACAGGCTTAAGGCTACAAACAAAGCTGCTGTATTTGAGTCTGGAGTGAGAACATGTTGGTACATACACAGGCACGGGCACACACGGCACACACAAACACACATGTACACACAGCTAGGTTTTCAGATGAAAACCCTAGATCGAAAGAAAAAAGAATAAAACCTTTTTTCTCAACAACAGCAAATACAAAGGCTATAATTTTGGCGCACTAAATATCAGACCATAAAAACAGTTACTTTCCAGTTTTTACAAAAGGTACAGAGGCACATATACTGCAGTCTTAATGATTAGGCTGTCGGCTCGTTGCTGCTTTGAAATCAGCTTCACAGAGAAGTTTCTCCTTTAAATTTGCTCCCTCAGCTCTCTTTGTCTCGCCTACTGTTGCTTCTCTTTTTAGTGGGCACTGCAACCGTAACAAAAATGTGAACCAGCCAGTACAATGCTTCACTTATAAAGCCGCAACGACCTTAGCCAACCACAATCAACCATTTAGCACTATGTAAAGGAACCACGAGTGGCAACATGTCCAATACAATCTAATCAAATCAAGAATAAATAGTTTTCATAGTGGGTTATTGTACATTTTTCTGTGGATTTATAAGCACTGTGTATTTTAAATAATAATACATATTATGGGAAAACCAGAAAAACACAAATTATTGGGGGCACTGTGATATTACTTTGCTAACACATTACCAACTCAGTGTTTCAGCACAACCAAACACTATTACAGTCACTGAACTCTATGCTAATTGACTTATTAATGAGAACCATTTTTAGAGCAGAAATTGTCACATAAAATGAGTTTTAGACAAACCAGTCACAGCTGCTGAAGAAGTTGCTAGACAACTTTCATCGTGTTCACACAAAGTAGGAATGAAAATGTCTGAAGTGTGAAGTTCATCCTGCAGTGAAAAGAGTGAGCGACTTATTACTGGTTTAAAGGTGAGGGCTGTGTTATCTATATAACACAATAAAAAATGTGTTAGTCTGTCGCCTTTCCGGCTTCCCCTGCTTGTCTGTGGAAGTCAGCCTTGAGCTCATTCGTTTCAACTTAAAACATAGAACTTTAAAAAATATGGAGTCCTAAGAGTGCCATTAAAAAGTAATTCTGTGAAAGAATGAAAAAAATAAGGGTTGAATAATTAAAAGAATAAATACGTAAAGTGGTAATATAAAGAGAAATAAATAAAAGAAAACAAATAACAAAATTAAAGAATAATCACAAGAATTGCCTTTCATTTGCATACTGTTGTTTATTTATTTCTGTGTATATTTATTTATTATTTGCATAAAAAGTTTTTTCAATATTCAACTTTTTCGTGTACTTCATTTGATCCCTGTAATTTTTCCTTATTGCTTTTCCCTATTGGTTTTGCTATTCTATGGAGGGCCAAGCTGTCTATAGGCTTTGGGCGAGCAAACCCAGGCTGAGTAGTCAATTCCTGCACACATGAATAGTGAGGCAACACTAAAACAAAATGTTCCACTGGAACAGGAAGCCTTGTCTCCTGGGTGAAAGTCCTGTGTTGGACCCTTTCAGCCATCACAACATGCACGCTTATGCCTTGGTCACACTACACAGCTTTCTCTCTTGTAATGAGGAATCTCGCAGTCATTCTACACTACAAGTCCTTTAACAGTCACACACTTTTGAATATGAGAGCAAGCACCGATTTGCCTGTGACCTTGGTTCTTTTTGTCCGCAGTCTCTAAAAAACGGCAATGACTGGACAATCAGGACTAAAATCCTGTAGTGTCAACTGAGTCTAAGCAGACTGACTGTTGCTTTTTATACAATGTCACCTGACTTCCTAAAGCCTTTATGCCGTGGCAGAAAGATACTTTGGTAGCTTTATGATCTACACTGTCTAATGTGTGGCTCACCTGAGGTCTGTGGCACACAGAAATAAGATATATCAGGCTTTGGCTACACAGACAATACTTGGTGCTGTCTGTCCTGAAAGTCACTTTAGCCAAAGAGGATGAAGGGTCAGAGGCTTGAACCACTATAGCAACTGTGCTGTGCACATCCCTACGTAAAAGCAGCCCAAACCTGTGACTTCCCAGAGAGCTTTTAAAAAGCCCTTCATTGCAGCGCCACTGCAGCTCACTGTGACATTCTCACAGTGAACCCACTCAGTCGAGTTCTGTCTCCAGACTTTCTTGCTTTTTACTCGTTGTTACCAATCCAGACCAATGCACTCCCATCTAAGTGGTTATCCTGAGTCTTTTTTGCTGTGATTGCCCTTGAATGGTCCCTGTGGCCAGCTGTGGTGTAATGGCTGCCTCCCTGTGGGACAAACAGCCTCTCAGGAAAGAAAAGGAAGGACAATTACTAATCAATGTGTACAGCTCCCCGATGACACCTAAAGGAGCTGTGTTGAGGTTGTGTTGCATTACAAGGCTTTCTGGAGGAAGTGGTCTTCCCTGAGAGGTTGACTGAATGGTTGCCTTGTAATGGATTGGCTGTGAGTGACCACAGTAGGTACTACCTGAGAGAAATGGAGCATTCAAACAGGGATAGTGGGGGTAAAAAGTTTTTGTTTGTTTTTTTGTCTTTTGTTCCCTACTTATTTAGTTGCGGCACTATATCACACTTTGTTGTTTTGTGCTGTTGTAAGCCCATAGTTTCTGCCAGTTTCATCACACCCTTTAATATTTGACACCTTAAGAAGTAGGAAAAATAATTTTCTAACTATATTTTCCCATGTAAGCCTAAATTATGCATTTTTGATGTATCATAAATCTTCAAGGCAACCATTCATACCAAATGGTCCTTCATTTTCAAAAAAAACTTCAAACTTCAAAAAAACACAAATTTAAAGTTGAAAGTCGAAAGGATTAAAATCAAAACCATAAATAAAACCTCTCATTGAATTTTGAAGGCACTGAAATATGGACTCTTGAGATGTTATATCGCTTAAAAAACACTTCCTGCGGGTGCGGTTCACAATAAGATACAGACACATGTATCCCACTGTTTTCACTTTTGCCTGCTGTGCGTGAAGAACAACACTTGACAGGAGAACACATCCTTCTTGAAGATAGTGTGGATGTGCAATCTGTCTACTCTGGGCTCCCGTCAACTCGTTCATGTTTGGCTGTATTACTCCCTCTTGTCAAAAACACAAGGAATGAACAAATGTATTATTGGGGTTATCTGCCTCGGTGGGTGAGTGAAGCGTATCGTCTACAGCTGATTACATCATTCTGTTAGCGCACCTGTTTCTGACAGGAGGAGCTCCACCTCCTGCAATGAAAAGACAAAGTGCTGGAACAATCCGATCTGATTCACTTACGGGAGGCACGCCGCCGTCACAATCTCGTGACAACTGCTTTCAGTAGAGTATGTTGCAGACTGACAGAAACTAAGAAAAAAACACTCAGGGAGCGGTCAGGATGCCTTTGTGTCTGTCACTGTTTCTGTCTGCCACCTGAAGTGCAATCAAGGACAAGATATTTGCTTTCAGGACACACAGGCTTTAGTGTCTGACCTAAAATCAGCAGTGACTTCTAATGACTTTAGGCCCCTTTACACTGTCAAAGACAAAAGTTAGTAATGTGAAAAGACTGTGGTCAAATCGTTGGTCATCAGATCAAAACACAGGTCCCGGATCACACTGAGAGAGTAGCCGATTTGCCAACTAATGGCAGCCTGACATGGGACCAAGTTCTCACAATGTGACAGCTGCTACAACCCAAGTCTACAAACCAAGCACTAAGAATGTGACATGAAATGACACAGGATGCACTGGATGGTGCAACATTTTGAAAGCGCCTTTTGGAGGTTTAGGTCAAAAAACACATGTCACTTTTACACCCACTGTGGCATCACCAAATGTTTTGTGGACCAAAGTTTTGGCTGAATACAAATGTCCACCGTTAAAGACTGAGCCCTTCAGTCATAGGAACTGTGATGTGTTAACTGTCTGCGAGTGCGTGCGGCTGCAAAGTATTTCACATGGCGACATTTGTATGCAGTTCTGAAGCCTCAACTTTGGCATTACAGCCGTTGGCATCTTGTCTTTCGGGATCCAGAAGTGACCATATCTGGACAAGAGGTTGGAGGTGGGGACAACGCTGATTGGACTGAGAATCCAAGGACACACCGTGGTTGCGACTTGTCAATCGCAAGGTAGCCACGCCCTACAGCGTCGTCCATTTTTGCTCTAAACGGGACCATGATTTACAAGATGAACATCAGGCTGTATTAAGAAGACTTTAAACGAGCAATTGAGACCATAAAGTCATTGAGAAACTGTTTACTAAGCAGTGACTCTGCTGGCCATTAGAAAGAATGCAAGTTTAAGGCACTTCTGTGCTGGCCTCACTTATCAGGCCTGAAAGCTCAAGCCATATTCAATACAGTCAGTGGTTTAAACACACAAACCCAAACTATGGAGGCTGCATATTCAAAACACAAGAGGGATGAGCTGAGCTCTGCTCTCATATCCTTTTTCTCTATTTAGTCTCTATGATTCACCACACATTCATTCCACAATCTGACATGCCTCAAATTGATGCTATACAGTCTGACACAGATTGTGACTAAGAATTTATTGGGACCATATCTGTCAGTGTGAAATGCAGTAATCTCACACAATCATTGTTGTTGCATAGTCTAAAGGCTTTTATATTGTTGAGTTGCAATAAAAAATCAACGCCACAGCCCTCCATCCCTTGACATCTCGCCCCGTATGTACACCACTGAGCCCTTCCCTTTGACTAAGCCCATAGATGAATATACCTGAATCATCAAACCTAAACAAATTGAACCGATTGTAAATATTACACCAATATAATATACCCTCAGAACCAAAACAAAACAGATTACACTTCCAGCACACAGTGATATTATTATTCATTTGGGCTCATATTTCTTACCAATAAATTGTCCATATACTCATTCTCTTATTAGCTCCAGATTGGTTTTCACCAGCTCCAGAGGGAAATATCTAGCTATCTAGCAAGCAAATGTATACAATTTTCACTGACTACCTGCTAACATTGGCTGGTTGTCATTTTGTGCTGAAGTATAGTGGGTTTACCAGATCATTTTCTAGGAAAACAGCTGCCTACTTTGCCAGGACATCAGACTGAACAAAAACTTAAAATTAAAGCAATGAGATGAAATTTGCCAAGATGCTCTGTTGTCTCTCCCCAGTTTACATTGAGTAGTGCAGCTTTAGAATTAATTCACAGAAAGGTGTCCGCTGCACAAAATCATGAGTCATCAGAATCCAGTAAAAGAATAAGTTTGTTTTAAAAAGTGGGTCACTCAAAAGTTTCAGAGCCCATCATTGTCATGCACACTACACCTTTGTGCTGTTGTGGACAACAGAGTACAAAAAAAATGTAAAAAAATGGAACCCAGGTACATAAATCATTTGCTTTCAGCTGTCACTGGTGGTCAACTGGACACAGACACTACCAGTACCTTTCAGCTCCTGTCAGCTTGGCTATAGCTGCCAGGCAGCCAGGCAGGCCGCTTGCCAAGGCGGACTGGCTGCTATACCTGAGCAGCTTAAACGCTAGCTGGTTAGCAGCACTATCAACAGCAGCCTTAAGCTGTGGCTCTCTGTTCTTCAGCCGTGGACTCCTGCTCAAATGAAACTGAAAACATTTTACAAAATGCAAAGTATCCATGTGTTTATGAGTTTGTTTGTTAGCAGAACTACAGTTGGTTGTTGCCACAGTGCAATGAAGTATTTTGGAGCATTATAGATATATTGCTATAAATGGAAATACACTCTTGTAACAAAAAATTGGAGAATTGAATGCGGTGAATTGTCCTCATCAACTGCTCAGTTGCTTTTGAGAGTTTAAGAGTTTGCATTTTGTAACAGTATGCCTGTCTAATTAATGGCTTTTAATGCAACTTAACCCCTCAAAGACTTTACAGGTCGGTGTGCTTTTAAACTGCATTACTGCCTGACAAATGACACAAACTAATAATAATAATAATAATAATAATAATAATGATAATAATACTACGGAAGCCCTAAAGGGCCATGCATTCATACATTTTATTTCCTCCATTTTTCTCGAGATCTCGAGTTATTATCTCGAAATAACAACTGACGTTTTCCCGAGATAACGGGATAATTTTCTCGAGATCTCGAGATAATGAAACTTTGTTTTCCCGAGATATATAATTAATTTGAGATCTCGAGATAATGACTGTGATATGATAGGCCTGAGATTTCCATCGCACACAAGTGGCATGGCATGCTGACCGATGGGTTTCCTGAACACTACTGTAAGTAAGTCTATTTCTCCGTTTGTTTTGTGCGTTTATGCTTTCTATACTAAATTAGTTTTTGATGAAGGGATGAATGAATGTTACAAACAGCTCAAGATCTCGAATTAATTATATTGTTATCTCGGGAAAACAAACCTTCGTTATCTCGAGAAAATTATCCCCTTATCTTGGGAAAATGGCAGTTGTTATTTCGAGATAATAACTCGAGATCTCGAGAAAACAAATGAAATCAACTCGTTATCACGGGAAAACAGAGGAAATAAAATGTATGAATGCATGGCCCTTTAGGGCTTCCATACTTTAGGGCTTCCGTATAATACTAATATTAATATCAGTAAAAAAAAAAAAGAAACATTGAGCAAAAGACTATCAGCACTCTACTCATTGATTTATTGAATGGAAACCAGTTCCTACAAATCTGCATTAATTAAAAAAAGTACAGTATAAATAAATTGTACTGAAGAAGCCAAAATTTGCATCCCCTAATATGGTCCCTTGTTGCTTTAAACACCTGCTCATTTTAAAGCATGCATACTGTGCTAAATATTTATGTTTCAAATCTAAACACATGTTTTCAGGTAGGTAAGGCAGTGCTGTGTAGGTGCTCATCAGATGGTGCACTGGTTGTTCAGCACCATCTGTACAGTTTATTCTAGTTTAGGGTAAATTTTTAAACAGTGATGTTGAGCAATAGAACACTTAATGAGGTGTAAATACCACATTTTATGACTTTAGGGTACGCGTGGCAATGGACGTCAGTGAGAGTGTGTGTTGGAGGCCACACGGCTATTTCTCCTTATTTTTCTCGTCGCTTCAGTAAAAATAAATAGGCCTAATGGCACTCCAATTCTACATGCCACTTTCCGGCAGATGGCGGCTCCATGTGAGGCTTAACTAATCATAAACATGTAAATAATGCAAGGCACTCTGGCTGAGAGGGCTTGTTGTGGTGAGAGAGACAGAGAGAGACAGAGGGGACTTAAGGCTTCGCCAAACAGGATCACCCCGTCTGCAGGCCAGAACGTTGCACAAGTCCTGATACCACTCCGCGGCGAACGCCCTCCGTTTAAATGATTTACATTTTGATAGAGGTCATTCTCATGTTGGAGTAATCAAGACCTTATGTTTGCTCATGCTGTCATGAATATTTACTGATGAATTTTGATTAAGAGTTGTGCCTAAGGCTGTGAAGACACAGTGCAGGAGGCGTCCAGTGGTATTAATGAGATTCTTCACAGATGAGCACCGCTGCAAAGCACTTTTGTTCTTTTATCGGTTTGCGTCTGCCTACCTGATGAGCAAAGTCATTTCCAAGACTGCAGTGAAACAATATGTTCCCCTTGACACAAATCATTATCTTCAGGTGGTCCTTCAAGCTCGTTGACTTTTATCTTCACATTTTTTCAAGTAATTTGCTCCACTTCAAGTGAAAACCCACTGATAGAAAGAGAGACGTTCAGTGATTGAAGAGATATTAGCTCATTTACCTGCAAATGTTCTTGGTTGAAAAGGAGGAGGTTAATAATAGGCTAAGAAAGAGTCTGTCTGTCTATCTGTTGATTCATTTATATATCTGTCTCTGGCTGTTGACTTGTTTATTTGGTTTCTTTTTGGTCACGCACAAACAGTCAGAAAATCAAAAAAAGAAAAATGTATTGAAACAATCAGTGAGGGCTTCCTGTTTTTGACCGTTTTGTGCCCCTTATTCATCCAGATGTCAAATTTGGGGTTCTTTCAGAGATGCACATACAGTGTATTGTAACTCTCAAACCTGGATTCAACAGTCCAAACACCTCTAGCGATGTCTATAGTTGTTCAAGCAGAATGTGGTTATAAAGGTTAATGAAACACAGGGAGGTATGAGAAAGAAGGTAATGGCCCACGTAGGTAAACGGCTTTTGAGGGATGATGTTTTGGTTCAAGGACGACACACCGTTGGAGGGCAAATAACAACTTCTTTCAAATTGAAGCACTCTCCTTCCCCTTGAAGAAAATAGAATGTCACCTTCCTTGAGAGAGACCTGTAGCTGACGTTGATTGGATTGAACTATATATGTATTGAGAGGCAGATAGATGATTTGTTTAATCAACAAAAAGGAAAAGATTAACTGCGGTGCAGCTATTCTATACAGTATATGAGGTGTCAGCATTTTTGTGGATTGGCAAATAAAAACATAAAGCCACGCATTAAATCAAAAAACTGTTTTGTGGGTCTAATAAATTACAATGAAATGACATTTTTGACGATATAAAATGACAAATATTTAAGAATGCAGTGAGGCAGAAGCAAAGCAGAGCACCCTTAAAATCTTTGTAATAATTAATCACATAGCAGAGCTCCAGACAAAGTGTGTTGTCTAGACATTTTGCGCCCGGGGAGCTTGGTTAGGAAAATAGAGCATGAATGTTTGATAAGACAAAGCTCCATGATGGCGCTCACTGGTGATTGCAATGACCTGCACCATAAACTAGAAAAACTGGGTAATGTAGCTTAACCTATTTTGCTTATATGACACCACTGTCAATGTGTAAACAAATCTGGTGCTGCAGCAGAAGATTTCTGTGAATTGGACCTCCTGCAGTCATAAGAGATGTCTGCAGGGTGGTGAGGTGGGCCACTTTAAAAGTGGTGAATTTTTGGCTTCAGACCCTGGTTCCAACTGTGCCCACTGCTTCCAAATATGCCTCTGATCAAGGGCACCTAACTGAATTTTTTATGCGTCTAAGCCAGCTCCAAGGATTTTGTGAACTAGATTTCTGGAATTCACCAAGTACAACAAGCATTCAGTAACTGTTAACAAAATGGAGCCCAAAGTTTCTCTGGCACAGACACATTCATAATACATGAAGTGTGTAAAACTGCATGAGACCTGTCTGAACCCCGAGTCCAGGAGCACCCTTCTTGTTTCTCAGATGTCTGAAGTTGCTGACTGCTGCACTATATCACAGTAAACATGCTCTGGTTTGCAAAACAGAGCGCCTGGAATGTGGACAGAATAAAGTGGATGTTGATTTTTTGGGGGGTTAAAATCAACACCAGACAGTGTATTGGATATCCTGCACATTTAACAGACAGCATCAGCTTCAGAAATTTCCCACATCAAGGCTTCATTGGAGGGGTCCCACATAAATCTAAATGAATGTTAAGAATCTGCATTGTCTGCAGTTTATTAGAAGCCTGCTGTGACAGGGTAGGCACGACCACACATGTATCCCTGACCTTGTCTGGGATGCGTCAATCATTATTAAACATGCTGTATATCTCGCCACTGGTCATTGTGTGCTACAGTGACTCACGCTGAGACCAAATGTACAGTCAGGAAATATGTTCTCTTACTTCCAATACAGCTGTGGCCAGTGGACCTCTGGCCCAAGGCATCGCTTTATCTAAAAATGCATACATCTTATTAGCCTCAAGCAAAGAAGCCTGGGGCTCCCTCCATGTTAGGACACAATGGATTAACTTAGCTACCAAAACCTCTGATGTTGTACTGTATATGTTAAAAAAAAAACTCAGTGAAACTTTTAATTACAAAGCTTTCTTAACTTTCTTTTACACAGCATTCAGAAAAGCTCGACTCAGACATCAGGGTTTTCTCTCTTCTTAAAGCCCTTCAGTGTCCTTTTGATATCAAGCAATCTCACATCAGCCGCATCGGTACACAAAGTGTGTGGTGTACCATACAGTCGGCTGCCATTACGTTAAAGGATTTCTGGATATTGAAGTTCAGTCAGTTTTAGACAGTTTTATCTAATTGTCATTTTGGTGCAGCCAGCAGTATCAAGAGCAAAGAAATCAGAGGCCACAGTTCCACTGGTCGATATCATCTCCAGAGTGCAGTGAATGGTGGGGAAACTCAGATCAAAAAAATCTGTGACATGTGTCAATTCACTGCCGCTCTGAAGCTTCAGTCAAGACTTTAGTTTTGAAATAGAGCAGATTGTCACAGAGTTTAAAGTGAGAAGAAGTCGTGAGGGCAATTTTGCTATTCTGATTTATACTGTCAAGACTTTCAAAAGAGGTATGCAAGCCTGTTGAGACAGAACTATGAAAAGTTAGAATGATGTTGTTTATCTGACTTCTTAACATTTCCTCCAGTAATTTACAGTGAGTCACCACTGCAAACAGAACCTTTGCAAAGTTATGACAACCATATGATTGTTGTTGCTGTATTTAAAATTACACACAAAAAAAGTACTGCATTATTAGCTAAATTGTTGCAATCCACTAGCCGAAATTGAGAAATGAGAATAAGATAGTAAATAGAGTCACAGTGGCAGCTGGAATCAAACAGACATTTCAATTGACTTCAGTGAACATGGTGATAAGCAAATGATGCTCTTGCCACCATGTCAATCAAATGGTGTAATAATAAAGGTAGGTGAGAGCGACTTGAGGTGAATCAAGAAGTTAAATTCCAATCTGAAAAATTCGCCACTAGAAAATCTTGACAACTACTCTGACAAAATAATTGCTTTGAAGGAAAAGTGAGGAGATTTGGAGCCTTTATTGATGAGTCATCTTCAGTCATCCTGTAAGAACAGATAATTACAATAGCTGATGATCACTACATAAAAGACAAGGATGAAAGAAGCCAGAAGGATGAGTTAGAAAGTGGCCCAAAAGGACAGAAAGACATTCATTAACTAGCCAACATAACTAGGGATGGCCTGTGAAGCCTTGTAAGTGTGAGAAATGGGTTAAATATCTACTTAGTAGAGCATTCATGACTACTGCATTTTAGTAGTCATTGACTAATCCCCTAAAGTAGTAAAATAGTCCATGTAGGAACCTCTGTCCATCGCCTCTGCATTAGCTTGAGGCTTTGTTGTTCTTGTTAACCCTTTTCATCTGGATGAAGAAGATTTACATGAAGGAGGCGCCTTTCAGGCACATCTTATCTCCTGGCAGAGAGGACAGTGCCTCTCTGGACCATAAAGACTTCAAACGAGGACAGTTTTAATTAATTTACAACTAAACTCCCATTTCTGAACTCTCTTTCCCCTTTGAACAGAACCTCCTCACACAGGTCATGAAGTTACCTGTGACAGTTCACCAGGAGGGACGAACGAATGTCTTCAGAATGTGTTAATACAATGTCTTTACATTTGCAGATTAAGTAACACGCCTGATCACTTTCTACCTATTTCTCTCTCTGTCTCTACGACTTCTGATCCACAAACACCCACAGAGTGGACATCGGACACCTTCTGACGTGTTTTTCCATGCTGTTACTCTGTCTTTTTTAATTTACGACTTATGCCTGGTACCTTATCTGCTCACATTCCAAACCAAATGGTCTCTGTATTCTTCCAGATTTCAGACCATTTCTAATTAACCATTAAGTCAGTATCTCACAATCTTATTTCTAACACATTAAGAAACAGTAAGAGAAGTTCATAAAACTGGTCTTTCTCCCGTTTCTCTACGATTAAGATTGACTGAGATCAAATTTTAATGTTTAATCTGTACTGTGTTCGGTGGAACCACAGCACCTCCTGATGGTGAGTCCTGATACAGTTGGACGAGAAATATTCTGTTTAATATGGTCATGGTTATAACCAGTAAATGACTCTGATATGTCTTTGTTTTAACAAGTATTAAGCTGAATATGTATAATTAATGTTTAATCACGTCATAATCCTTGTCATGATAGACAAAGTACATCTATTGAGCCATGGTGAGAAACTGAGAAGGTGAAGCACGGTTTAGTTCAGTGAGTTTCTGTGAATCTTAACACCTCCACTAAATCTTGGAGATAAAAGCCGGTAAGCCCCGCCTAGACACGCCTCGATTTGCAAGTAATAAAACGGAGAGATCACGTCTCTCGGTTCAGTTTTTGTTTAGTTTCAGTTTGTTTACAGTTTTGTTTTTGTTCAGTTTAATTTTGTTTAAGTTTTTCTTTTGTAACTTATTTTGAAGCTCTTCACTTTACTTTGAAACACGCTCCAAGACAGCGATCTCAACAGAAGTGCTCACGCGTTGATTTTTCTCATTTTACATTTTTCGCAGTATTGATTAGCTTCTTTTATTAAGTTTGTACCAGAACGAAGTTCTGTTTTAATTTGTTTTATACCGTTAAGTATCGTAACCCGCTTTTGAAGAAGTGAACTTAATTTAGATTATCTTGCATTAACTAACAACGGAAAATCCGCCTGATCAACGTATCGACCTCAGTTATTTTATTCAAGAAGTTAAATCTAGTTTACAAAGTCAGAGCCTGAAAACCACTCGAAGAAACGAAGAAGAACATCTTTATCACAATCATCATCACGACTACAGCAACTTGCTGTGTCCGAGACCGTGCAAGCGGTTTCCAACGAAAGACAGACTCTTTGACAAGCCCCCAGCGCTCGCTAGCGGTATCATCCCGCTGGGCATTGAGCCAAGATCTGCACCGGATCGGTACGGGACCAGCTGCCCTCTTCCTAAGACAAAGGACCGAGGTGCCCAACCGACTGATACCGGACGAGCTGACCCCGGCCATCGGACCGCCAGCTAGAGTCGCAAATCACCCGAGGGAATCGGCTGCCGCGGCCCCGCAACTCGGCTGAGAAAGTAGGCTCTCCATCACTCACAACAGCTGGATTCACACATGATACATGAGATGGTTTATGGCTCTGGTTCTGATCTTTTAGCTTAAGAGAAATTCGGTTAGGGTCTCGTTAGTATTAAAAATTACTACCGTAATATTTAAATGCTTCAACCTAACCCATGATCTCACCATCAGCCTATATTCCACTAATAACCCATTACTTAGTTATTTCACATTTCCTGTTACCTGTGTTATTCATTTAAATTGCCATTTCATTTATTTAACCTGAATTATTTAGTCAATAAACATGTTTAACCGCATGTCGTTGTCTGTGCAGGTTTGTTTTTAATGTGGAGAACCGATGGATATGTGTAGAATCTCACTGCTTCATATATGAGATGAATAAATTGATCTGAAATTGATTAGAATTGATACAAGTTAAACTTGTCCAGTCGAATTTGATTAATTACCTCCGGATTATTCAAATAGACAAAATAACGGAGGTGGTGCCCCATTAACGAGTGTTTATTATTAGTGTATCTCCTACATATTATTATGGTGCCCCGTGTGAGGCCACCTAAAACCACAGTTCTCTGCATTAAATTGATTCCTACAGACAAACATCGGTTTTAATAATCAAAAACACAAAGCTGTTTTAATGTTGTTTAGCTGTCCACCGAGTGATTAGTGCGATACTTAACCTTATATTCTCTACTGCATATACCTTGAATTGTGTGTGAGCATAAAACTTCGCTGAGATTTGATTTCGCTGCTTAATATGAAATTAATGTGTATGGATGCTGCGTTGTAACCAGATCCGTGTGTGATAAAGAGCGTTCAACATCGCTGCATGTTGGAAATTAATGTGTAGATGCTGCGTTGTACCAGATCCATGATTTAAAGAGTTGTTAAACGCCGCCGTGCGTTAATGCTTCATGTACAGATTCTGCGCTGTAATCACCAGATCTGTGAGTTAAAATTGTTCAGCGCCGCCGTGCGTTAATGTTTCGTGAACAGATCCTGCGTTGTACCAGGTCTGTGATTTATTTGCATGCATAAGTGTCGCTGCACACTTCTTAAAGTAACCGGTTTGATGAATCCTAAGCTGTTGCGCTGTGCCAAAGCTTAGAGATTCAGCTGAGATAAAGTCTATATCTACCGCGATGTTCCGGAGATATTTGTAACTTGCTCAGACCCTCGTGTGTTCTGATTTAGATTAGCTACCTAAACAGAAAACAGCTGTGCAAACAGTGAGAGGTTTATTTGATCTACCCCGTGTAGTATCAAGATTGGTTGCTATGGCAACAATCTCGTTCAGAAGACAGTATATTTGACTGTGTAAAGGAGGACAGAAAACCTCTACCAGTTGAAATTGTGAAAACACAAGTAAATGAATGCAATGCTAGTTGCTGGTTGAATGTTTTCTGAAGTGCTGAAAAACTTGTTGGTGCTAAAATTAAAGTGGCAGGATTCACTGCGTGTGACCAGTGAACTCAACTGCTGTAACTTTGTCTTAGAGAAGTTAACCCTCCAGAGCCCAAACCGTCACTGACCCAAGCCTTGAAAAACAAGGGGGGTATATCAGTGGGCGGAGCTAAAAAGTCCCTCCTCTAGACTCTTCTTCGTGTAGCCTTGTTAAAATTAAAATTCTGCGATAGCGCCCCTGGTGGCCGACTCTGTTAAACCTCCAAAGTTGCGATAGCGCCCTCTGTAGGACGATTCGGTAAAAAGATTTTTATTTTGTGATAGCTTCTTCTAATGACCAACTCTGTGAATATTAAATTTGTGACAACACCACTGGTGGCTGATTCTGTTAACAACAAATACATTTGAATAGCATATTCTGCTGGCTAACTTGATTAATTGAATTTTGTCTTTCAGCTTTAATAGGCTGAAATCCCACACAGGTACTTGCTAAATTGTATTATTGGAAAACTGTGATACTGCAATAACTACTACAGTGAATTAATGTGTCTCATTATTCAGGTAAATCGAATAATTAAGTTGTAAATTACGAATTTGACAAACTTTAACCAGATTTGACAACTTTATTCCAAATTCAATTGAAAATTTTTGTTGTATTACTTGGAATTTGATCTTGATATATGCTACGCGCATGCAAGTCAAAGAATTAAGCTGTTAACTACACATCCAAGTAGTTTTAATCGAAAGCCACATTTAGATCAAATACTTTAGCCATTGTTGTTAACACATTAGCTGTCAAATCCTTTGAAATCCAAAACGTCTGCTGTTTTTGAGCTTCACAAATTGAGTTAATTAACCAAGCAAACCCCACCTCTAATTGAAAACAATTAGAATTTAAAAAGCTCAAATAAAATAAATAAATAAAACAAAGTAAATAGAATTTTGAATTGAATTTTTTTCTTCTAAAAACAATGGCAGGGCCCGGTGATTCTGACACCGTGAGCCTAGTGAATCCCTTAGACAATCTAGATTCAGTAATACTGGATCTCACCACAGAGTTGCTACCAGATTATGCAGACAAAATCCAGAAGACCGACCCTAATGAGCTACATGAAATAATGTCCGCGTTAGTATGCCAGTCCCTGACTGAAGAAATGAAAGGAAAAGCCAGAGAGCAAATGTTAGGGATGATGGTTATCGTGATGTCTGCACAACAAAAACGCAGAGACCAACTGCTAGAGAACGCTTTAGCTGAAGTAACCCCTAAAAAGCAACATGAGAAAACTAAAGAGTCCTTAACTAAAGCAGAAGACCGCATTAACCGACTTGAGTCTCAGGTTAAAGCACAAAAAGAGGAACAGGCTGAAATGCAGGAAGGAAACTCAGAGCTCAAACAAGTCCTTCATGCCCAAGGACTAGAGCTAGATAAAACAGAATATGAACTTGAAAAAGTAACTAAACATCTTGAAGATGCTAACAAAGACCTTGGAAAAGCAACCAAGGAAAATAAGGAGCTAAAAATTAAGCTCAAAGTTTGGGACAGGGCCAGAGAAAGGGAAAGGAAATGTCTACATGACATGCAACAGGCACTAAAAGAAGCCAGGGACCAAGTTAACGAATCCCATCTTGAACAGATGGAACAAGAGGCAGAGCTCGAAGAGGTTAAAAGGGAATTAAAGCACTCCTTTGAGTATAGTTCATTCCCAAAAGCGCCTACAGGTGCAAACTCTCATGAGGAAAACAAAGAGAGCAGATTCCACAGGAACGCTCAATTAGGCATGTCCCCGCCACGATCTATGTCACCCATAGATCCCGTTGTCCAGTCTCGGACTGACAGGGACCTGCGTGACCGAGATAAAAGGTCTCCCTCCTCTCAGCCTCTCCCTCCTCCAAGCGCGCAATATTCGCGAAACCCCTCCGACAGGGACCTAGATAAAATAGCTCGAAACATAATGCATTTCGAACCCAAACCTGGTGCCTTTAATAAAACTCACAGGCAATTTGACCCTGAATTTTTTCCCAACCCTCCCACCCAAATGATCGGCATTGCCGCTCAAGCTCAGGTAGTAGCCAATGCTCCTGACAACTCTTCAGCACCGAGA
This sequence comes from Pagrus major, assembly GCF_040436345.1. Taxonomy (NCBI): domain Eukaryota; kingdom Metazoa; phylum Chordata; class Actinopteri; order Spariformes; family Sparidae; genus Pagrus; species Pagrus major. Next base: position 20,706,627 of record NC_133219.1, read on the forward strand.
CGCTCCGGTCCTGACTTGAAATACTTGCATGACGCACGCACTGCCTTGCGCATTGTCGAGGGCCTCCTTGTACATGTCTCCGACGCTCTCACTTCACCTGCATTCGTGGTGCCTCAGAGCCACAGGGGGGTGATGCTAATGCAGGCCCATAACTCTCCATGCGCAGGACATAGAAAAGCCAAAGCAACATACCAGGCACTCCAACAAGTAGCCTATTGGCCACACATGCAGGAAGATGTAGCAAACTACATCAAAGACTGCTCAATTTGCTGTCAGGCCCAACTGTCAAACCTGCTTCACAGAGCTCCCTTCCCACGAAGGGGCCACAGAGCCTACTATGACCAAAAAGTGTCCCATGACAAAGTCGAAGTGGGGGACAAGATTTGGTACTACACCTCTGCTCCCCTGACTAGAAAGGCCAACCAAAACACCAGAAGGCTTGCCCGCAAGCTTCTGCCCCAAAAGATCAAAGTAAACAAAGGCCAGAAAGAGCAGACTCTTAAGTGGATCCATCGCAACCAGATGAAACCACACAAAAACCCCATGGGACTTGACAGGGATGCAAACTTCTCTGATAGGTCATAAATAAGGATAAAACCTTTAAAGCACCTAAAAGTGCCAATCGCGAGTAGAATTTTATTTTATTTTTTTTGTCAACAAAGGTCACTGTTGTTCGCGTCATTTACAAAGTTGAATTGAGAAACAGGCTTTGTAAATTAACCTGCTAACTTAACCTGCTTAACTAAATACAGTCCTTTGATTCACCCAAAACTAATTGATTCAAAGTGGGGGTTAATCTAACACGTTTGCCCTTTAGTCCAAAGTGTATAATAAATTGAAAAGTAGAATCAAAACCAAACTCTGAGATTGTTCGCAAGGAACATCCCAGACTGTTGATCACCAGCTGTCGTCTACACACAAAGAAAGTGTTTATCAGGCTGACAGACTCAACTTACAGGTTGCAGCAGTTGCAGAAGTTCACTGTCACTCAATCAGAACTGAGTAGTTAGTTGCAGACCTAAACAATTAATTGGTGAAATCCTTGATAAAGCTATCAGCTATAAAGCTTGTAAGAATATTTTGTTTGTTAAATCTTGGACTCTCTACAGTTCATGCTGTAAGTTTATTCACAGTAAAATCGCCATGAATGTGAATTACATGCTGAAATCCCAGACATCAGAGCGCAGATCAACCAACAACAGCAGGTGCTACAAACATAAGCCAATCATTGTAGAGCATCATTTTGGTGGTCGAAACCCACAGTGAAGCTCTGAATAAAACTCTCCTTGCTATAATCAGAATTAGAATCAGAAATACTTTAGTGATCCCTGAAGGGATATTGCTTGTGTTACAGCTGCTCCCAGTCAGTCTTAGAAAATAAGCAGGAATGTACATCTATATGAACAGTGTAATAAATATTTACGTGAGTAATCATTCTCCTTTCAGTCATGTCGGTTGATTATGCTCACACACAACCTGTCAGTTCGTTATGGCAGACACGCTGAGAGACATTGGATCCTCAGTGAACAGCTCAGCCATAAATAAGATTCTTCTGCATCTTATCCCACTGTTTCTGGTGAAGTAAATTTATCCACCATTACCAGAGAACGTTATCCTATACACTGAAAATTTAGCTCCATCATTTGGACACAAACCAATATGAAATCAAGAAATCTAAATTTTTCGACAAACACACACTTGAGTTAGAGCAAAACACTCTTACTCAAGTGCAGTGATCAGTTATTGATAGCGACTCTCACAGTTAGTTGATAACAGTTACTATTGACAGTTCTATAACAGGCTCCTTAATTCTATAAGATTAAGAGTAGAACTTTCCACTAACCAAGTTAGTATTATCAGTACTGTTTTCCCTTATTTTTTTCTTTACTATATGATTAGACCTTAGCACATGCCAAAGTCAGACACCATCTCTGATCATAAAGTGTGCCACCTGTGCTCCTCGACGATGGACATCATGACTTCATCGATCCAAAGTTCCCGCTACTACGGTCATTCAGATCGAAGTGGGGGATATGTAGGAACCTCTGTCCATCGCCTCTGCATTAGCTTGAGGCTTTGTTGTTCTTGTTAACCCTTTTCATCTGGATGAAGAAGATTTACATGAAGGAGGCGCCTTTCAGGCACATCTTATCTCCTGGCAGAGAGGACAGTGCCTCTCTGGACCATAAAGACTTCAAACGAGGACAGTTTTAATTAATTTACAACTAAACTCCCATTTCTGAACTCTCTTTCCCCTTTGAACAGAACCTCCTCACACAGGTCATGAAGTTACCTGTGACAGTTCACCAGGAGGGACGAACGAATGTCTTCAGAATGTGTTAATACAATGTCTTTACATTTGCAGATTAAGTAACACGCCTGATCACTTTCTACCTATTTCTCTCTCTGTCTCTACGACTTCTGATCCACAAACACCCACAGAGTGGACATCGGACACCTTCTGACGTGTTTTTCCATGCTGTTACTCTGTCTTATTCATTTAAATTGCCATTTCATTTATTTAACCTGAATTATTTAGTCAATAAACATGTTTAACCGCATGTCGTTGTCTGTGCAGGTTTGTTTTTAATGTGGAGAACCGATGGATATGTGTAGAATCTCACTGCTTCATATATGAGATGAATAAATTGATCTGAAATTGATTAGAATTGATACAAGTTAAACTTGTCCAGTCGAATTTGATTAATTACCTCCGGATTATTCAAATAGACAAAATAACGGAGGTGGTGCCCCATTAACGAGTGTTTATTATTAGTGTATCTCCTACATCCATTAATCGCAGATTTTATCATACTCTTTTCATCCAGTAACACTGAGCAATACTTGTCAAAAACATCTCAAATACAACTGGTAAAGAGTTAACTAATGAAAGTGGGGCCAACCTTGGGGTAGGTGAAATAACAGGGCAACATAAACTGGTGAGGGTGCCAACATTTTGCCTGAGAAGTGTAGCTTTAACTGCAGTCTTTTATCATGTAAGTAACCATTTCACAAATATCCCCACTTGCAGGACTAATAAAGGAATTCTGATTCTGATTTAGTATAAGTCTTGTTACATCCCCATAAAGCCAGGGGATGAGGGGAGTAACACAGTTAATATCCCGGGAGTTAAAGAAGAACCCAGAAGCTGAATGTAGGCGTTTGAACAAAAAGAAGATTTAATTATAAATCAAATAAGCCATTTAACAACAAAAACATTTAGATGCCATCGTACGCTCTGGCTCTCGCGGTACTCTAAAACAGCAGACTGCCCACTGGCACCATGCAGCGCTTAAAACATCTCCAGGTATGAATGGTGCTCAGGATCAGGTGTGCACCTCCACTTGCAGGTAAGGAGGATGGGGAGGAAGAGGGCGGCACCTGAGGGGAAACAAACACAACACAAACACGGCCGTAACACATAGGGCCATAGCAGTCTTCTTTCAACATTTTAATTTTCAAAAGTGTTTGTGTAGTGCATAACTCCTCTTGCTGTATTATTGCCTTATTAAGTACAGGTCACATTTTATTACAAGTATATTTTTATTATAATTTTTGCAGATAAAACTACACACACACATTCTTATTGAATGTCTTTAGCTATTGAGCAAGGCCTGACGGCAGTCAGACTGTCCTCTGGTAACAGGGCAGGGTGACCCAGGCAGATATTTCCTGTGTCCACACAAACAATTAATAAGGAAGGATGACATGAAAAACTATGTGTATAAATAAGATTGTATTTGTCATATTTGCTGGTTCCATACTCTGCAGACTGTGGTGCACATTTTTTTGTTGAATAAAGAATTAAGGACAAGAAGACTTCTCGCCATATTTCATATTTTATTATTGGTAAAAAGTTATTCTAGGATATTACAGTAGCTGGAATCATGGAGCTAACAGTAGCTTAATTAACTTGCTCACAAATGATAAAGTAAACTCAACAGTCAAGTCAGCTTTTGTCTCTCTTTGTCTGCAATTAATGACCCACTGTTTCAAAGACTATTAAGAATCTTGAGTGTGGCAACTCCTCTCACACTTTTGTAATCTCATATATCACCATTTCTATCCACATGGTGACAAATTGTGCAAAAATTGATTGATTAAAAAAAGAACCACGAACATTGTTGCATTTAAATAATGTTCAAAACTCAAGAACAGCAATGAAATTGTGATAAATCATTATTCCTCTCATAAGTGTCACAAGGCCACTATATGAATAATATAATAATAATAACTTTATTTGTAGAGCACCTTTAGCCACAGAATTAGAAAGTGCTTTGACAGAGCAAAAGCAGGATACTCAGGAAGATAATATAACAGGACAAATGCTTAACAGTCAAGCCAAACTAGGAGAAGCCTAGCATCCGCCATTATAGACAGATAAGTAGATACAGTAGATGGCGATAAAAACAAGTCGGAGTGATCACAAGGAGGAGGAAGAGGAATGACTGTGTTCTAAATATGCTGTAAAAATAATGTCATGTATATAATGTATTGTCTATCTTACTTGATTCCCAGAATAGCGTTATGGTGAGCTGTCATGGCCGTGATCTATGAAAGATCCCCCTCCCACCCTCTACAGCCTAAAATCTTGCTTTATGGGCCAGAGAAGCTTGTTCGCTCTTGAACCAATGAATAATATTTAAACTCTGCCTCGCTTCACTGCTTTCTTTAGACAGCTGCACAGAAATGTTTATATGCCGAAGTGAAAAGGGTGATTTATCAATCTTTTACAAATATATTATGAAGATTTTGAGCATTTTTACAGTAAAAGCATTATTTAATGTTCTAATGCAGCAAAAATGTATAATAATACACCACTAACTAACCTTCATATTACCTGAAACGTGAAAGCTGAAAACGGTGTCTCACTATTCAACTGCCTCCTGCCGAACATGCAGCTGTTCACAAGAGGCGATTTCAAGGCTTTCTCTTTGAATTCCCCCACCTACTCACTGCTGAACATCCCCGAGCCCACGAGCCGGGGGAAGAAAACAGCATGGCAACATTGTGGATGCGGCAGCAGCAGCAGCAGGTCAGAAGTGCTATGTACCCCGTGGCCATTCGATACGCTAATTTGCATGCTGACCATGTTGGACCCTGCCCTGGTTACATTTGCATTTCACAGGTGGAAATTGCTGCAACCTCAACCATGACACATCAATACTTCTTTGTTGGAGCCCCATTCAGTAACAGGTGGTCTTTGCTGCCTAAAAAGACACCGACGGAAAGATATTAGAGGCATGTAATTAGTTTATTTGACTGTGGAACCAGAAGCAGTGGGGAAAAAAACAAAGAAGGCTGGACACTGCACTCTGGAATAACCTCAGGGATAAAAGCCCAAAATTAAGTGAAATGGGCAACAATTATCTTCAGCAAACCCTCCTGTTCCTGTCTTACCCATAATAGAATTTGCACCCTATTTGATTAAGTAATTAGAAGAGGTCACAGATACACTTTGGTTAATAAAGAATGCAATCAAATCAACAATTACTACAGCAATTTTGGGACGTTTGGCGTTAATGGGTCTTAAATGGAGTGATTGCACAGAGGAGCATGATCGGGTTACATACTGTACTGTAGCTCCAGGATAATAATCTTAGTCTCATTAAGCAACCTGTTTATGATTCTCCTCAGTTCTTTTGTGTTTTGGGCCCTGGATGCAGCAACGGTGCATGCTGAAAAGTAGCCAGGGCGTCAATGAACTGGCATGTAATAACCGTGAGAAATGTGGTGCTACTGTAATTCAGCGCTTTTGTCCAACTAAATGTCAACTAGCTGAGACCCATCAAAGGAAATCCCAAATCCTATTTTGTATCTCATTTCAATTTCAATGTAAAGGAAAATGAATCTGAGCCCAAATAAAAAGAACATAGGACAGATGACTCAAAGACATCCTGGCAAGGTGTTTTATATATTACCATATTAAGAGGATTATTAGCACTGAGGAGATAGGCGAGAGGGATGAGGTGAGCCTATCTGCAGCGACATGAAAAGGTTTCAATCAGTGTAGTCTAGCACCTGTCATTTAAAAACACATTTTCATCGTGATTATAAAATCATCTCGTCATTTTTAATTGAAACACATGGGCTAACCTCGAAAATGGTCTGCACTTGCACTGGGTTGGCCAGGTTGTCCTTTCTTGAAAATGTAATACCCTCAATTCTTTTCATGTATGGAGGAAACTTGCTCCTCCCTTTTGATGTGCACTCTAAGAATGCACCATTAAGATTTTTGAGGCGCACAAGTTAAAGGTCCATCTTTTAAGAAAGTCGATTTTTGAGTCTCATTCCCAACTCGTCAAATACTGATGCTCTGGGATTGTAGGTTGGATCAGCCGCCATCCCAAAGCATCAGTATTTGACAGGGTGGAAATTCTTACATACTGGACCTTTAACTTGTGTGCTAAGTCAGGATGTGGTCAGTGAGCACTGATGGACATTATCACCCTCGCCGTCTTGTATACGTGACTCTCAGGGCACAGATCCAGTTTCTGCAGCGGTGCAGGTTTCGCTCATGTCAGCACATCAGTTCATCAGATCATTTTTAAATTCACACCACATACTCTGGGAGCTTCACTCAGGATTTCCACTCCTGAGAGTAGTCTCTGTGGAGACGACGCAGGATGTACTCGAATAAGCCTGCTCCTTTGACCCCGTTTGAAGCCTACAGGTCTTTTTATTTCCAGAGAGGAATTGCTTGAACTTTTCCTCAGGAAGGTCAGTGTTTGTGCATAATAAGGGAACATCAGCGCTCATGGAAATAAATACTGATGTATGATCAGCATTGGATTTTTACATTTTTCACAGCATGAAGGCACTGACAAGACAGTCATGTCATGCGCCACCTATGATACAGATGAAATCGGAAATAAGGTACATCATCTGAACAAAATCTAATGGTACTGGCATATATAACTTTCAAAAAGTGCCTTTATTGGACCAGGTATTGAAACATACATTTCAATGAGGGGTAGGAAAAGATCATGTTTTGGCTTACCTGATTTTGATTTTCATTCTGGAGACTGGGCTGAAAATGAATGTGATAAATTTGCTCAGTACTGAAAACTCATCTCATAATATTATGAACCTTGTAGTGTTTTGGTATTTGGCTCAAACTAATGAAGGTATTCATCAAATTGGACTTCTTGAAATTTATTTCGCCAAATGAATAAATGTTAATGCATTTCATCCTCTTGACTGAACTGTAGCAGCTGGCATGTCAGCCTTTGTCAGATAGGAAACAGCAGAGAGCTGACAGGAGATGAAGGTGGAAATATGGTGGATAACGTTGCGACTACATTGCTGGCATCTTAAGCCCTGTACGCCTCCACGACAGCCTCAACCAGCAATTTGTAATGCTGCGCTCTCGTGAAAGCAAAAGTATTAGGTTTGTATGTGCAGATTCAACATTACTGAATGTGTTTTGTTATTGTTCTTAATCCAGAACGTACAGTAGGCCTAAAATACATCATCCATCCATGTTCAGTCAAAATCACAACAGTGTTACATAAGATATTACCTCTGGGAAATATCATGCATGACAGACAGATTAACAGACAGAAACAGCGCTTTACCCGAGTTTCACCTTCTGGTTTCAATGTGCAGACAGCAACGAGACCTGTAAGTGGGATGCAATGAGTTTATTGTTCAATCATTCTCGACAATCCTCATCAATCCTATTTGTAAATATATCACACTACAAACCTACTGTCAGTACAGCATCTTAATATAATCTGTTTTACAGCCCACTGGTTCAGTCAGACCCTTTCCCTCTCCCTGTGGAATTGATTGATATCCAAAGTTAAACAGCAGGGTAAAGTGCACAGCCAATAATCGCAGCATGCACAACCTTTCTTACCTTTCTGCCTCTTTTGGATGCTCTGCGACAGCCACAAAGGAGTCTGTAAAACAACTGCCAGTCTCGGTGACCTCCCGCCAGAGACAGTTCACGGGGCTGACTCTCTCACCTAGTGGGCATGGCCGTTTTATCTCCACAGGCAACCTTGAGAGACGAATACCAAAACCTAAAGGCGAAGGATGAGAAGGGAGTTGGTGGAGGAGAGAGAGCGAGAGACAGAAGCAGACACAGAGAGAGTGAAATGAGGAGTGAGGGAGCAACGCAAAGAAAATGACTTGGCGGTCACCCAGCTGGATCATTACCTTCTGCTCCACAAATGTGATGTAGTGGAGAAGGTGAAACTGATAGTTTGGAAATGAGAGGAGGGTGCTGGACTGATACTTAATCATTACCACCACTGCACCATGGCAGATAGCGGCTCCGGGCTTCAAGGTGTTCTCCCCTGATGTTCACTGGAACAGATCGACAAGCTTGTTCTCCGCCTCCAAAGGGAGGAGTGTGGCGTGAAGCGATTAAAAACACACTGCCCACTTTGTAACTGTCCGCTAAGCGCTGAGGCCCTGCAAGAAAATGTTTGCTCTGTTTCTCAGCGTTAGTTTGATTTATTGGCGCTGCAGTGTAAATACCACATGTGGTCACCGATCTCCCCAAGTCTGTGTTAATTTTTTTGCTCTGCCAAATTTTAGACTGTTAATTCTCATGACTTGCATGTTTACATAATGCAATGTCAATGCACAACAACAACAGACTATCTTTGCGTGGTCAGCAACAGTCTAATGACACCTGTGTAATGACACACCATCATAAAGACAGAGAAAGTCATGAATTTGAATGAATGATTGAATTAATATATATTTTTCCGTATATTCTCCCATACTCATTATTCTTCAGCTGTTACTAACTTTCAATCAAAAGTCAGTTACTGGCTAAATTAGCCCCGCGCACAATCTGCTTCTTTTTAGTGGTTGTTATATATTTATCGTCACTTTGCGTGTGATTTACATTATCCTGAGTATTAATTACGCTTTCACTGTTGTTACTTTTTAATCACTTTAGATTGTCAGTTGCTGCAGTCGTGTGCACATTAAAGTTAAATTAACTCTGTTTGCACATAATGGCAGCTCTCAGTGGTAGTTCAGGTTGCTAGATTGTCTACTGCTGTGCTTTTATTTACATCTGTTTTTACTGATATGTTGTTGTTTCTATTTTATTTTATGTATTCTCATTCTATCTAAGATAGAACAGGAATATTAGACTTCTGTGCATAATAGTCACATAGCAGCATTAGACTCACTCATCCTGCTGGACACTTTAAATGATCTACTCTAGATATCTATCTATATCTAGAGGACTACACAACACCACCAATAAAAAAGCATATATATGTATAGGAATACATATAAAATGACATTTACAAAACAATATTGAATACCTTTACCTTTAATTAAAATGGTATTTTAGTATGAAAGTTTAATCTTGACTTTATTTGGCAAAATAATTACAACTCAAGCTCCATTTCCTAGCGTTTTCCAGAGGCTTCAAAGGCTAATAACTGTATAGAATATAGATGATGAATTATAGTGTGGCTCAATTGTGAGCAAAGCATATGTTATGAATAAGTGAGATGACTGTTTATAATAGTATATGGATAGTTTAAATTCTGTATTTCTGAGAGAAAACAAAATGTGAGCACTCGTTTTTGAACAATAATGTGTATTTTCTTTGAATGTGTGATGTTACTCTCTGCATTCTTGGATTACCTCCTCGAGAAGATGTCAATGATAGAATGAGAGTAGACACCAGCACTGTCCCACTGTGGAGAAACAGATACCATTGGACTGCACCATAATGGGTTTCTCAAAGAGGGTCCTACCCTTTAGCACAAGGTTGACTGAATGTGAATAATAGTCACATAGCAGCATTAGACTCACTCATCCCACTGGACACTTTGAAACTGGAGCTCAGGTCAATGAAGGGATCAAACCCATTAAAAGGAAATGGTTCATGCAATTCTTGAATACCAAAGCACACTGCTGCGTCTGAAATTTAAATACAGCCTGTCTATTTAAATGTCATTTTTTATGTCTTATTTTTTTTTCCATTCCAGGGAACAAAACAATGGTAGAAACCTTCTATAAATAGCATTTAGCATTTTATGTGTGTACTCCACCCACTGAGAACAACCAAGTTTTTGTTGTCTGTGTTGTACAGTATGTATTCTGTCCATCAAGACCAAGGCAGGACAAGACTGAGTCAAGACCAAGACCAGTGCAAGTCCCACATTGCATGATACACAATAAAACGTGAAACATACAAACCATACGGCACTCTTCAAAAATTGATCTGATGCATTTTTGCATAAAAACACCCACAGAAGACACATTAAAAAATCCTCATCATTCATCTCTTTTAAAGCCATACATATGTATGTTTTTGTATGTATAAGTGTGCCATGAGTGATGTCCTGATAAAATAATCAAAACATGAAGGAGGTGAAATCAACTTAACCTATTTCTGGTGCATGCATCAGGTTTCCTGGGTGACTCTAGTATTCCCATATAAACCATCATTAAGTACACATACAGTATGTATCAAACACTTAAGTGATATCCCTGCAGTTGTGGTCTTGACTGGTCTTGAAATAAATTCCAGATTCTTCTTTGTGTAAGATCGGGACAAAAGAATGTGGCCGATTCCGAAACGAGGCCGAGACCTTCATGAAGACCAATCTCGAGTACTACAACACTACTGACAGCTGCTGTGGTTTTACACTCAAAATACTGAAGGAACATCCCTGAAATAATAACATTTTACAACATTTAAAAATACTTTCCTGCCATATACGGATTTGTCATGTTCAGAGCAAGATATCAACAGTATGTTCATACTGTGATAATGTAATGTACTTCATGTGCTCAAGTCTCAGCTAGTGTAGCTAGTCTACAGCTTTGTTATGTTCACTGATTAATAACGTGTTTACGATGTGCAGGTTAGTCTTCTTCAAACATCATACTCTTAGGTCTTAACATATTCAGCATGGCAATCAATTAGTTTGAAATGTGTAGAAAAAAAAGCCTCAGACATAATGATGTTTTAAATGTTTAAAAATGTTGTTTTATCAGTAAAAATTGTGTCAAATCACTCACAGTAACTGTGATATTTACCAGATTAGCCTCTCATCACACTCCGTTTTTTACACATCAGCAGTGTCAAAAACACTGCAGACTTATCTTTCAATTCACTCTCAGAATGAAAAATAGAGTAACAAATAAAAAATGTCATCATCATTTCATTGCAGAAACTGGGCTTATGATGCAAAATGTGCCATACTGTACGTGCAGCTGTGGTCATGCAGTGCAAACACACATCGTAGCAGCGCTCATTTGTTAGATTCAACATCAAAGCTGTACTGTAACAGCATACAGTGTAATTCAGATAATTGAGAGCAAGTGATGGTGCTGCATGCAACGCATTGCAGATGAATGAATGCGCCACTGAGAGAACACAGCGTGTCTGTAAAGACTATTTCCTGAGCCCTTGGCCTTTGATTCTCAGAGAGGATGGTGGCTATCCATTTCTTAGCAAGTTCCTTTCATCTAACCAAATCAATGGTTTTTCTCTAATGATGACAAGAATGATGACTCAAAGTGCACCGAGGCTGTATTAATGGATGCATGGGCGTCCTCACAAACACTGATCAATACACTACAGACATGTCAGAAGATGGCTTTGGCTAACCAGGGTGTTGTCATCCCTCCGTCTTGCGGAGTCAGAGGCTGCTCCGAAGTTAAGGGTTTTTATGTGGCTCCTTGAGTTTCACTGGGAAGTGAAGTTAAACAGCACGAAAGAACAATATACAGTAGCCTCTATAAAAGTAAACTTCTGCTGACAGTCAGCTAAAATATTTTTTTGCAGAGAATCATGGAGCTCAATACACAGCAGCTTGAGGACTGGCAGGATTTATAAAACAAAATCATGGCAATGACACGGGTTGTTATAATCTGCCAGCACTTTACTGTTGCTTGCAAAAAAATGCAAGAGAGGAGAAAGGCACTTTGAATACACTCACCCTCTGTATTTTCACTGCACTCAGTGCACATTTCTTCACCACCTATTTTCTCCTTTTACATGTCCACAGTTTCAAACGCTGTTTAAAAACAAAATGGCAGCAGGGTGTCTGAGTCGGTGCAAGAGCATTGGCAATCCAGGCAGCCACATGTGACATCTCCATTAGGTTGTTGTGCAGGAAGGGGACAATTACAAACTGACATCTCCTGCATAGAGATTGATTTTAAAAAGAGTGATTGTGTCCCAGTCAGATTTTCATTTCAGTTCTTTTTACTACAAGTTTGAACACCATTTTGCTGTGATCACATACACAAAATGTACATACATACATGAAACTGTCAGTGATAGACAGATGTCGATCAATCAGGGTTATCACCGGAGTGATCTGGATACCTGGATGATTATACTAGATTTGTACATGTATAGAGAAAGAGCTACATCTTTTATTCAAATTGTTAAACATTATATTATAAAACATAATTATATGTTTATATATATAACATATGCTTTTCTAAATCACCTTTTTTTTCCCCCCAAGGTGGCGGTGGCTCCTCACTCACGCTGGCTACATCTTGGTTTGTATGGGATCTGTAAAGTTAGCCTACTGGCTATTGTTTCCCTCCAGCCTGGATATCAGCAGCTTTCTGAACTGACTGAAAAATGTTGGTCACTACATTATTATTTGGGTTTTAAGCTCTTGCTAGCTCCCTCTTCTTGCATCCTGATTTATGTGCAGGTTCTTGTCTGGCAAGAAAATGTAGTCCAACATTAAATAGTTGTTAGTTTGGATCGGTAAACTTCTAAGATCAGGTGACTGGTCAATAATCCCAAGTAAATTAGAGTTATGATCTGCAAGTTCCCTTTCAAAGGCAGCTTTGTTTGTATAGAGCCTTTCAAACACAGTGACAATTCAAAGTCCTTTGTATAAGAGGAAGAAATACATTAGAAGTAAATTTTAAAGCACAATAATAAGAAAACTAAAATCAATTCAAATAAAATGAAATAAAAATGCATTGACTTTAAACTCTTAATACTGTACTTAAAGCCCTAAAGCTACTTCTACTAATGTTTGTTTTCATTGACTGCTATTTCGCTGAGTATGCATGTCACTCCATCAGTGCCACTAGTGGTGCTATTCAGCTCCATTGGCCAACAGGATGATGTATACATCAGCTAACCTGGAATGAAAGTAGCCTCAAGTGAAAAAGGGAAACTCTAAGCTCTTTCTGCACTGCAGAAACTTTTTTCTCAACATCAGAAAATCCGAAACTGGTGCAACGTCTGTGACCTTCGTCAAACTGAGCGAACTTGGAAGGATGGAAGGATGATGTCATGATAAAACAAGACCAAAGTGTAAAGCTCTCTAACACAGTCACCTTACTTTCTAACCGACAAAAAATCCATTTGATGCACTTTGAGCTGGTACTCTCACTTCATACCTTTGCTCAGGCAATATATAGTCTGCAGTTTTTTATTCAACAAAGGAAGTGATTTAATGGTACAAACAGTATGCTTAGGATTCCTGTGCACTGGTGGCAGGACACTATACTTCAGACATGAAATACTTTGGTGTCATTGCCTTGATCAGCTGCAAAAATCTGTTTATGGGAGCTGAATAATGTTTCCTGACTACCACAAAATGGCTCGGTGCAGCTGTTCACTACTCTTTGGAGTCAAGCAATTAATATTGCAGGCACCTGCTTTGAGTAGGAATCTGTTTTTGTTAGCACAGCTGATTTAATGGGCCGATTAAATAAGGCAGGGATGAGTAAACACCTGCAGCCAGACAAAAAATCCTTGCTTCCTGAGACTGACAGCCGTCACAGTCAACCCCAGACATCTCTGTCAGCCGGCTTAACAAAGACAAGGAAACAATCCCCAGATAATAATCTCTTTACATGTTGTTCTTGTAAGCTTCTGGACCGAGAAAATCCAATTTTAAACAAATGTTAAAAGACGTATAAGGTGGCTTTGTGTCTTATGGTCCTGTCAGCAGAGAGAAATGACTACTTTGTGTTCATGTTTAGATTCTGTCCTCAGTGTACATCAGTCTTTATCATTCGGTGCTTTTGTAACTATGAAGGTAGTTACTTTACATCTTTTTCACGATAGCCTGCATTGTTTTGCTATTTTATGGATGATGCATTATCTCTTTTCAGACTTAATTTAAGCAGCATAACACTGATTCATTCATTCAGCCATTCTTTCACTTATTGTAGGCCTGTGGATGCAAATAACTGTACAGTATACTCTGTTGCCCATGTTTTATTTCCCATTTCGCCCGATCATAATTGAATATGATTTGTGCAGCAAATGTGACTTTAAGATGTAATAGAACTGAGATTAAATTAGAAATCCAGAGCATGAAGTTTTTCTTTTCCCCAGAAATGAAGTTAAATTGCCTCAATTAATCTCCATGGTCACACACGCATGAAGACATCTGATGAGGTGCATGAAGGTACTGAGAGATAAGATTGACAGATAAGATGGATGGATTTGAGGCGCCCTAATGAAACAGATGTGTACTTTAATTGGTTCAGTGATATTTGTCAGGCATTTTTCTGAGAGTCTGGCAGTTAAAAAAATTCGATTTTGAAACCAATTTGCTTCTCCAGACTCCATCTTGTTCATCAGAGTGAAGTGGTGCAGCACGTCAAAGTGAGAGCAATGCGTGGCAGAGCCCCCACCTATCGCAGCACTGCCGTTTTAATCAAGACAGATTATTACACCTGGGAAAAGTTCATCACGGCACAATGCTGTGAAATGGAGGAGAATATAATATGAGTCCTCAAAGTTGTAATAGCTTATTCCAGCTGTTTAAATGGAGTACGAAAAAAAAGTAAGTGCAGTGGCATTACATAGGCATGAATTTAGATTAATATCAGGCTTGGAAAATTTCATTCACATGTTGTAGAGAGACTTATACAGTAAAACATTAAGAAACATTTGTATATTCATAATAACCCAAAGCAAGCATACCTCAAGCAAAAATACAAAAGTAGCCATTAACACACATATCTAAATACAATCATTTCATATTGTAAAATGTTAAAAAATAATAATAATATTCCTAAAAAAATAATGTATAGACTTATAAAGTAATAATCGCTCCCACTCATTACTTATGACCCACTGGTGGTGTCTTTATCTTAAGAGAACCTGTCCTCTGCCTTCATTTTCTTTAATTTCTTTTGGAGTATTTTGTTCAGGACATTTCTGGACATCACCCTTTGGGCAGTGATGTGTAGCCCCCAGGTGATAACAGCACGCAGGATGTGAGACTGGGACTCATTGTCTCCGTCTCTCTCATCTGCTCTTGATCTGTGTGTCTCTTTGACTGAGGGCGAGGCGGTGCTACACACACACAGGGCAAGGAGGCAAAGCAGGCAGGATGTTGCCTGCACTTTGGCTGTATTTTCACAAAATATGGAGGGTTGTTCAGAGTTGTGCTGAATTGTGGGCGACGTTATCATGTTCTTAAGAGTGTAACCACTGTGAAACAACCAGAAAATTACGTTTTATCTCTTTTTTAGCTTTTGCTGATGCTGCTCTGCATTCACTCTGTAGCTATCTCAACCACAGCTGCTCTCTCTTTTTCTCTCTGTGTCAACTGTTAAGGTGGGGAGAAGGGGCCAAATTTGAAAGGTGTTTACAAACAGTATGCCTTTAACATCAAATGGCTTTTGTTTTTTGTAAAAAATAAATTATTTCTCTTTAAAGCCTATAGTAATCATAATCACTAATAAATGAAGTGGTAATGTATAATTGAATTATTTACAGGTCATATTTTACTTAAAATAATTCCAGTATATGTTGTACTTCTTGCATTGGTTGTCTGCATCTGTGTGATGGATGTTTGCAGTGTGCAAAGCCACAGGTACACACCCGAAAACTCTCTTCGGTCTATTCAAATAGTTGTGGACTCTGTTTATTTCTGCAGATTTGTTTGCATGTTGGATATATTTTGGGCTGACCAGAGATATCAGGTTAGAGCTTCAGCTTACTGCATCACATCAGCGGAGATAAATCTAAAAGAGAAAATTACTTGGGCCTTTTTTTTACTAACTGGGGCACACTGCCCAAAATGTCATTCATACTGTATATGAGGGATGGGGATGCAAAGAGGCAACATGCTGACTGAACGAAGGCAGCACTTTTCATGTGTATCACTTTAAATGTCACAATGACACATCATCCATGCTTTATAAGGGCCCTTACAGTGATAATTTATAAGTTTTAATAAATATGAAGCTCATCGTAAGTTCAATCAGCAATCTTTTCATTCACCTCTCTCCCTGCTCCCTCCATTCACCTCACGGCGTTTCTCAGCCAATCATGTCTCTCCCCTCTCCTCTCTGCCATCAGCTGTCATTTCAGGCATTCCTGCGACCCTCCTCCACCCCACCCTCCTCCAGCTCTTCATCCAGTGGCTAGGTTCTACTCACCAGAATCAACTCCCCCTGTCGTCAGATCTCCAGGATCTTTTCTACTCCATCACCACCCCAAGTGTCTAGACTCCATCAGGGAGTTGCACAGCTTCATCCCCTCCACAAATATTACTTCATCACGATGGAGTCTAACCCCCAAAGACTTTTTCATTCTCTTCTGTACCCATGGCAATAACGGGTCTCTCCTGATAAAATAGTTTCCAAATAGAAGCAAGTCAAATTCACATTTGTTGTATATTTGCTAATTTACAGTAAACAAGAAAGATAAGTACTAATATTTGAGATTAAGATTTCAGATTTCAATAAACCGGTGGAAGAAATGACAATGATTTGTTAAGATAAACCTGTATTTCTAAAAGCGAACCGTGGACCATCTAAAACGGAACAAAATACCATTTATTTTGAGCAGTCCTTATTGAATATAGAGGTTTAACCATTAAATACATTATTAACATGCAATGATTTAGTGATAATACACAATTAAGCAGTACTGCACTCGTGGGTGAGCTTTACCGTCATTAGTGGCACAACAGTAACATGGTCAGGAGTTCTAAAATTGTTTTTATTAAAGTTTGATTTGTAAAATTGAGTTAAAGTTCATGATTATTCTGTAACTGTTACTTTAATAGCTTTGTGAAATAGCCAAACAGGTCATAGTGCCCACTGTGGCCAATTATTTTTTTCACAAACCGCACCCTGTGTGTAACATGGCTCTTGATCGGTCTTAAACTGCTACTACTAAATTGGTTTTCATGATGGTTGTTTTTCTAGTTTTTACATTGCTCGGGGATTTTATCTACAACTCTGCGTATATGCACAAGTTTTTATTGTGCGTTCTGTTACTTATATTTCTTTTGCCTTTGTTTTTAAAGCACTTTGTTGTTTTAATGTTTTATAGACATTGATTGACTTGACTTGACCAACAATAAATGTATTGGCTTTTGCTCTGGCTCTGGCAGTTACAATGTTGCCATTGCTCCAACTCAGCACAGTCAACTCACACCACACTTTTTTTTTTAAACATTTTCTTAATGTTTTATTGTCTTATTTAAACTCATTTCTATGTCTCTGTAAAGCACTTTGAATTCCCTTGTGTATGAATTTTGCTAAATAAATAAACTTACCTTGCCTTGCCTAACTCCCTGCTTTCTCTCCTCTCTTCTGCCCTGTTTTCTCAACCCCATGAGCTACCAGCCACCTGGACAGCGCCATCTAGCTGAATACCTGTAAACAGAATTTCAACTTACCATTACTGTAAACACCGAATATGTGTAAACAAGATGACAGAAATTCCATTACAACATACTAAACTCGCAAACACTGTAAGAAACAGTTGTTTATCACCAGGATCACTGAATACTACATTACAAAGTAGTGCTTATCAGAATTGTGAATTGTTTTAGTTATTTAAGTGTTTTTCACAAGAAAAAGCAACTCATCACATGTCACAACCTACAGCAACTATCTGGAGTATTAGAAATGTGCTCTCCGTTTGCATTAATCATCTTGCCAGCTTGCCAAATGAACTCCCAGCTGGCAGGTTATTTGGCCCCAGGTGGAGACACAGAGTGCTATAAATGACTGTACAATTCAAATCATCTTTTGGACATTTATAGCTCAATTTTATGGTTCAGCTTCGCTGTAAATATGAAAAGTTGTTGCATGGCAGTGAGGATTCAAAATATGACGTCAGGCAGTTAGAAGAGAATTAACCTTAAGGCGTGGGTATGAAATCATGTTGACATTTTTGCAGCCTAATATCACACGGAAAGGGTGGGGGTAGAGCCTGAGTGCGTATCCCTGGAGATCTGTGTAGCATGCTGTTTGTCTCCTGAAGGCAGCACCAAAAAGTGTGACAGAAAGGCAGCGTTGTAAATAAATAATTGGCTTGTTCAGATACAGTACAGTCTGTACAGGCGAGTGGAATACAGGGACTATTTGGGAAGCATGCTGGGAGGTCACCCTCTGTGTGCAGCTCTGAGAGGTACTTCAGGTTTGAAGGTTACACAATGTGAGGAATGTGTGGCGATGAAAGATTTATCAGTTGTTTCTTAGTAAACTATAGTGGCTGGAGCCAAACAAACTAGAATGCATGATGGGATCTTTGTGTTCACTATGTCCACTGCTGTTCTGATACACTTTACAAGTAGAAAGATCAAGAAATTTGGGTATTTTTTAAGTATCATTGGTGTGGTGTGTGTGTGTGTGTGTGTGTGGTTTTCATACTCCCCTCCCACTTGTAGTTTGCATAAAACCACACCTGTCTGTCACCTATCTGTTTTTGTTTTTGTGTCCCTTTCCGTGAGAACGCAGTCACCCCGTGTGTTTGTTAGATTCACTTTGTATCCTCTGGGAACTGATCCAAAATTTCCATTCTTGCTCAGTGTTCTTCTGCAGTGTGCTGCAACATCAGACTTTCTCTACTGCTGATGAATATGAACAACCAGACAGAGAACAGAAAAGCAGACATAAGGATCAGAAAATTCCCTCATGATTCAACTTCCCAACTGCATATACTGTAAAAAACATGTCTTATAAAGTTGACGAAATAGAGGTAAAAAATGGATGCATGTAGATTATTGATCCTGATGAACATTATGTTCTTTTGAACTTTGTCAATATTTCCTGTGTGAGAGCAGATGACGCTCAGAAAGTATACATCACATAGTTCAGTTGGTAAAGAATCAAGTGCAATAGCGATTCTGTTAATACTACACCAACTACTACATCTATTATTATACTAACATGCTGTACAATTTTCTCTAAAATATTGGGACCCATAATATTAAACAGCTCCCAGTTTAAAAAATATCGGCCAACCTCTTTTTATTCAGATAATCCTAATTTAGTTTAGTTAAGTGCTCTTGATCTGCGTGTCTCTTTGACCGACGGCAAGGCAGGGCTACACACACACACAGAGCAGAGAGGTAACAGTGGACATGATAATGCCTGTCCTTTGGCTGCATTTACACAAACTCTGGAGTTTACTGTTTGTTTTAATCATATTGTGATTTTTCAGTTTCATATTACTTTTCTTATTTGTGTGGCATTGCATTTAGCATAGGATGACTATTTTTTGAATAGTTTTTTTGATTAATTTTTTTTTTGATTTGATTAATTAATTTTTTGAATTCACAAAGAAATCCACAGTACAGCAGAATTAAACAACTTAAACAAATCTTCCACAGGCTTCTATACACAACAAAGAGAGGGTCTCATTTCTTATGTCACTTTACAATCAGCTCAAATGTAGTCAGTAAAAAAAAGTGATTAGTACATGTAAATTGACACAAATTGTCGTGTAGAGCACCTTTAATGTTCTCTTTTAAGTGCTGTTAAATATATAAAATTAACATCTATCGTTTGTACCTGTTGATGTGAGCAGGCTGCATGTACAATCCCTTCTGTCATCAACTTTGGGTGGTACATGGACATCTGCACTTTGTCCAACTGGGTCTTTACCAACATGGGCAGATGACAAAAATGTACATCACCCAAAACCCATTAAATAGGATTTAACACCTTTCGGAAACAATAAACCTCCATGTTCTTGCTGGACTAGTAGCAGATCTATATTCAGGGTGACTTTAATAACAAACTACAGGTAATGGCATTAATTTGTACAGTATATTGACACTGTATTGATTTCCCTGTCTTGGTCTGCATTTATAGGATATAAACTCACCGAGGTATGAAAGCTTCACTTTACAAATTGGTGCACCAGTCACTGTCGCTCTCCTCTGGGGAGGGACAAGAACAAGATGTTCCAACACTATCTGCTACCACATTGTCACTTAATGTTAAAAAATTTAACATAAGTTAGATGTCTGTTTTCAGCTTTCAAAAACAGGAGTCTAAAAACAGAAGTCTAGCTCTCTAGTTAGTGTCTAGACATCAAAAAGCAGCATAATATTTAAGAAACACATACTTGAAATGTTGATTTCATACCCAACGCTATCTTTTTTTATATTTGTTGAGAAAACTGAGGCAATATAATTGGACTACAGTCTTTACACTCATAACTCTGTAGCTTCTATTCTCACTATGGAGGAATTCATAGTGTAACAGGTTCTCTACATATGAGCTTGACATAACATTTCCTCAATATGTCTATTCAATGCCTACTTGTTTACATACTGTGATTAAACCTAGCTATAATTGATTAGCTCATTAACATGTTTGGGCTGTCTTATCTCTAATTTTGCAGCAGTCCTCCTGCATCGCCTTGTTTCAAATAGCTCTGTTGCATTTGTATTGTTCCACTGCTGTCTGAACAACATTAGGAGTCTTGGGACGAAGCGCCGATGGACAGCGTGCGATGGTTTCTCTCTGCATGCGGCTTGAATAATTGATGCCTTGATTGCCTGGGTATTCATGGACACAAAAAGGCTTTTCCTATTCTCTGTCTAACACACTGCTCGAATCTTAAATAGTCTCCCCCAGTGGCACAATGGGCAGGGAGGCAAGTTATGTGGCTCACAGACAGTACAGTATAGCCAGTGTCCTTCATCGTCTGATTACCTCAAGCTGCTGTTATTAGAACTAACAATGAGACCGATTTATGTTATTCATTAGGTGCTGCTTCAGACTGTATCGCTTCTCACCACCACTCAAATCACTCAACCTTGACTGAATCATATACAGTATATGTACGTTTGTGTCTACGGTGGCTGTTTTCCCAGGGTAGGATACTTGACACTTATAACTACCTCTTAGGAGGAAATATTTTGCACTACTTGAGATGCATGTCATAAACTGCGCACCTTATCCGTGGTGACCTTGCAAAAATCTCATGCTCCACGGAAGCATTAACCGGCTTTGTTTGCCTCTGCTGCTCTATGGTTATTTATTCATGTTCACACTCTGCTGGTGTATAAATCCCATAATTAAAGGGGATTTGTGTACAAAGAGCAGCAATGTGCTGGAGGCTCTTAATGGAGAGAATTAGTGGTGAAGTGCGGCATGCTGCATGAGGCCCTTTGCAGCATGCAGAGACAGAGAATGTTTTATGTGACCAACAGCTCCGGCGTGATAACAATCTCCCCACTCATGTCATGGCGTAATAGAGTGAATTGTCCTCTGTGAGATACGAACATGTTCGAGGCCTCATTGACCGACCATTAAACAATTAAACTGTCAATTCTCTGTCCTTAAAGGCCAATTACCTAGCCTGACATTACATAGTCCATTGACATGTAATGGCTTTCCTTTCAAGCCCCCCCCTCCAGGTTTTACACTATAAGCGCCGTTGATGTTACATCTCTTGCATCACCAACCTATGTTATGTGAATATGTTTAATCATGGCTCTGTCATACAACACATGTATTTCATATGATTTTTTACATCTTAGTGATTCTCCCTGCCAGAGATATTTAAACTGAGTCTCCATTCTTTTTTTTTGTTTTGTGTTGTCCTTTGCTTAAACCTACTCCTACCTCCTGGCAGAAAATGGTGAGAAAAAAGTGTTTCCTCCACTCAAAAAATACTGACAGCTGCCCCCAGATTTGACTGTTTAAATTATAATATTGAACACAAGGCTGCAAAGTTTTCATGTAGAGAAGTGAACCTAGTGTAGAACCCATACTCTCTGCTAAATCTAGCTGTTGTATGTAGACATTTACAATGTATTTATTAATTTGAATTTTATTTAATGAGGCTGATGCAGTTTAACATGCTTGCAATACACAGAATGCCACTGATGTGCTGCACAGAGAGCTTATAGCTATTGCTAATTTTCAGCTCTTGTCTCGAGTTGGGCTTTAACATGTACAACATAATTAAAACAAACAGCTTTCAGTGGTCAGTATCATACAACTGCAATACAATAAAAATGCACACACCATAACACACATACCACATTACATCAACACACATCCCAATAAAGCAACACACGCACCCTACATTAGATTACTGTACATTAAGCTAAAAATTGGTACAGCTTTGGTTTGCTTTTAGCGCACACTTTTAACCTTTGTTGTAAAAGACCTTGAATTTTAATTTGTTTGCAGTTGGTCTAATGTTATGTTATCTGAAAATAGACCAGCTGGGCTGCGTGTGCATGTCTGTGTCACCACCAGCCATCTCATAGAAAGTCAGTTTATATAAATGTGATCTGAATTTATATGACACGTGTTGAGGAAGTGTTGATTTAATGATATATTGATATATGTAGCCTGCAGAACTGTAAAATGCCAACATTTTATACTGACAACTGGGCTGAGTTGAAGTATCTGCTATCGGTAATGCTCATATCATGTTTGGTTTGTTGCAGTGTGGTTTATATGGATAACTGGTCAAATTTAAGAGACATTTTCTGGCTGTAGACTCTCTTGTTAAAAATCTGTCTTTTAAAGTCATGTGGCAATGCAGTGCCAAATATGTCATATTTGTATTCCACTATTCCAGATATTTCCAGACATGTATCAAATTAAATCTGTAAGTCTTTACAGAGCCAAGTGTCAAGGAAATCTACTGTCAAAGTAGTCAAAGCTAAGTCAATCAAGTCATGTCTGCGACTTAAATCTGATTGGAGTTCAAGGTCTCAAGTCCTGGCGGAGACACCATGCAGGATCCCATGGGTCTGTTTGACAGCATTCTGGGAAATGCAGAAAATCACTAAGTACTATAGATGAAGTGTGCAAAGTGTGCATAACAAGGAGTATAAATTATAATACTTTAACAAAAAACAACCCCTGCTTCTTTTTTTTTCACAGTGCAGGAGCATCTGAGACTTCAAGCATCCTTCAAATGAGAAGGAAATCTCAGGTGTGTCCCCAGGCTCAAGAAAAAATCTGATGAACGTTGTAAAGGTATCTCTGCATGATTTAAATGTAAAAACAATCCTCTGCAGACACACAATCAGCATCTTCAGTGATAGGTAGACATGGATATGACCACACACAGGGAGGTGGTACCCATCTGGGAAGGGAAAGAGGGAGAAAAGTGTGTCTCCGCTCATCAAGCCTTGTTTTGGCCTGGGGGCAACGGTGCCACTGTGACTCTCAAGTCAGCCAGTCAGGGCTAGAAAACCAGGCACACAAACAGATAACTGGTATATATAGAGAGAGAGAGAGTGAAGGAAGGAAGGCTGGAAAATGGGAGGGATGAGAGAAGAGGCTTCATCCCGGGATGAGTCACGTCTCTTCCTCATATTGTCTGTTGTACGGAGCGAAGGCTGCAGGGAATAGCAGAGCTGGTGAGATGGGAGTTTCCCCGAGCTTTGCTGCATGGCTGAAGGCAGATGTAGAAAAATACACACAAGCAGGCAGGCAGCCACACACTCACAAATCCAAGCTAATGACTCCAAATGTGGGCACATTTTGACACATACACCCACAGATGCTCAGATTTGATCCTCATAGCCGCAAATATGACACCCAAATATCAATTAAGGTGTTGATTTTTGCTTAGATTACACTCAAACCTCCATCTGCAGCCCATGTTGAGAGCAGATTTCTTGAGGCTGAAGAAGGAGTGCGCCAACACACTTTTTCTTTTTGGGTGTCCTTTCCCTTCCTGTGCCCACCAGTCCCCAAGATGAGTCTCATAGCAGAAGGTCTGTCTTGGCTCTCTCAGCTATATTATTTTCAGCATCATGACCAAACCATGCAGCAAATCACTTCCAAACTTTGTCTTTGGCCTCAGCAATTATCTAGTTGATAAAAGAACTTGATAGAACTAAATAACAATCGGCAGCCCGAATTTGTCCTCTTAAGCTTTCTGGGCGGATTCCAAGGCTCATCGGCTCACACGCACTTTGCTCTTTCCCCGTCCACTTACAGCAAAAGTCTGTGAGTGTGTGTGAAACAAAAACAAACAGACCGTTTCAGGTGTTGAGGCCTTTGCACAGAGATTAGGGCCCAGTACTGCAGATGTTTGACTTGAAGCTGGATAACATTATCTGGAGGCCAGACAGCTGATTGACTCATAAAGGATGCCTCTTCCTTTAAGTTCCACGAACAATAATAATAACCACTAAACTCTTTTTCCACATGCCAGCCAGTGTTTATGGCCCTTTAATGGGCCCAACTGCATGTGCATTAGGTGAGGCCGTCTTGTATTGGACTTTGCTTGAGAGAGCTTTTTACAGTGGTTCTTATCCGGAAGTCCAAAGTAAAGTTGGGTATGTGGCTACACCTCAGTGGTCTAACATCTATGTTCATATGTTAGTTTAGCTCTCGTCCCCACAGGCACATTTGGAGTGTATTGCACATTTGTGGATTACTCTACAAAGCACTATGTGTCTGCAACAGCTTGCTTAAGTGCCTGAGTTTGGAGTGTGTAAATTTGTCGATGTGGGGGCAAAACCAGAAGCATCTGCTGGGAGTTGTGCACCGCAGATAGCTGAGACGCCTGGTTGCATGGGAGAGGGAGTTCTTGTGTGGTTAGACTAATGAGGCTCTGCATACAGGATTGCTGGTGAGTGACACAGATGATTTACGCCAGCAGGAGTGGACAGTCAGCTGGGAGGAAACATTTGTCTTACCGCTGAGCCGCTGTCACAGACACACAGGCGGAGGGCATACAGTATGTGGTGGACACACATGCACGGACCTAGTCGCACAATCAAGAATCCTAAGCTCTCACCAGAATCCATGATCAGAGTCTGGAAGCAAACTAACCACCGTTCAGAGGTTAGTTGAGCATTAAAAAGGGTTTTAGAACATGATGGTCTCTCCTACATTATCGGTTGGTTTTAACTAACTCTAAGTCTTACTGTATAGTTGGCTGCATTTTCTTCAGAGGCTGAGACAGAGACGCCCTTCACCCTATTACAAGACACTGTACCATCAAGATGATTTGAAGCTGTTATTTTAAGGTAAAAACGTTTCAGAATGTTGCTTTAAACATTAACATTAGCAGCAGTTACCTATTTATACATCCAGCAGAAACGGTGTTTTGGGTTCATGTTTCTGTTCATCTGACAAATTAAAGTACAATATTTACTCTTCTTTTAGCTCTGGTTTGGTCCTTACAGAATCAGCTAAATGTCCCACTATGTTAATGATGAGAGTGTTTTGGTGAGAGAGAATCAAAACAGTGAACTAAAAGATGCTAAAACTTAAGCTGATACATATAAAATATAAAATTAATTGAAAAAATGCCATTAGTGCAGATTCAAAAGTATTCTATAGAGATATTTTGACCACTGGTAGCTTTGTGGAGCAATTATTTTTCCCAGTTTGGAATGTGGAGGAAGAAAATCAGTCAATTAATACGCTTTTAGAAAAAATACTGATTATAAACAGAACACTCCACATGGTACCTTTTAAATAAAGCACCTATAATATGGTTTGATTATAGCCTCTCTGATTGTCTGACTGCTTGTTTTTTATGCCTCACTGGACTGCACTGAAACAACATTGCTATGTTTCCCATATCTCAGCTATCATTGTGGTAAGAATAATGTTATCATATATAAACAGAAAAAAACATGCCCAAAAGTACAAAAATAACCAGGTTATATAAACCAGAATTTCCCTTTATCGTGTCTTCATCAGCTTGTCCTCCATGTGTCTCTCTCCTTATATTCAGAAATAGAAAGCCTTTATTGTCATGCAGAATACTTTTTCCATCTCTGCCTCTACAGAAGCCCTACAGTATATCTTCCCTCTCTCTCCACTTCATCGCCATATTCTCACTACACTCGCCTCTCTCTTACCACCTTTGTCTGTCTCTCCTTCTCTCCAGGACAGATGAGGTGAATAGGACTACTCTTCTTTCAGCCCTAGACGGCTCCTTATCCACCAAGGGCATAGTTGTGTGTGAATAATGTCTGAACTGAGGAGTAAATATCTCTCTATGACAAGTTGTTTGGATTGGTGCTCATGTGCAATCTGATTCTTTATGTATCCCTGCCTAGGCTGCCTGCCCGCTAGCCTTGCTGGAGAAGGGTTGCCCTGTCAGTGCCCCTGAAACACTGAGAAGGAAGAGAGGCTTTCAGGGCTGGCCCAGAAATGCAATGCTGCCCAAAATGTCACTTTGACTCTGAGTTGTTCTGATGAACTGCCTCACTGAGGTAATACATCTGATACGCTGCAGATTTTTAAAAATTGTCCATTTAGGCATGTGGATCAATTTTGGGTTTGAATTACTGGGAGATTAAAGGCAGGAGATTGGTATCATGTTAATCCTGCAAGATTACATGCTCTGAGTGAACCGTCTGCTGAGGTCAAACTTTATCCTGAACCACCTTGAGATTTGCTTCAATTAATGTCACTCACTGACCTTGCAGGGAACTGCTACAAAAGTTGTTTGCGAGCTCATCAGGATTATTAAAGCGAGCCTCTTGGTTGGTTATCCGCGTGATTCTTACCATCATAATCCGTGCATTGTTTGCCTCGATACGGTGGAGGATCCCTATGTATTTATCATTCCATTCAGAAGTCTCCTATATTTACCTAACACTAAACCAATCACACCGATCAGCAGAGGTAATCAACAGTGAAATCGCATCACTTACCTCACTGGAATATGGATAAGCGTTCATCCATAAAACTATTTGCCAAAGAGGTTTCAGTTAAGGGCATCTGAGAGGGCATGGCGCGACAAGCTCCTCGTATCCTTTCTCAATCTCCCAATGTCATAAACATTCAAACGCGAGGCTCAGTTTATAGGAGTTCTGTTTAATGGGAGTCATCCGCCGTTCCAGCCCGCTGTGCCTTTATAAAACAGCATGCATTTAAGGTGTTAGTGGCAGCCACCAGCCATGGCACTTAATTCCTTCCTCTGGGCGCAGTCTATTGCTGGTTTAACTGCAGTGGGCTGTGCAGGAAAACACCCACATACACAAAAACTTTTTCAAGTGCAAGGACTGATTATCTAACATACATTCGTGGGTCCATATAAAGAGGGATTTCTTACTTGGACCAGGAAAAATGTGATTCCTGCAGAGTTAGTGGGTTGGGGGGTGGGTGTGCAGCGACATCATCCACTCTGCTCACGTGTTTCACAGAGTGAGTCAGTTTCATAACTTAAAGACACAAATGCGAGTATATCTCACCAGGAACAGAACCTTGATACGAAGAATGCACTGTAATTTCCCAAAATAATTCACGAACAGGGTGAATAAATCACAAGATCAAACAACTTCTTCCTCAGTATTTCTTACATCAACTTTTCTCTTTTATGTCAGAATTCAAAGCTTCGCAAGAACTCCCACGTACGTCTGATTCTTAATGTCACCGTCCGCCCTCATGAATAGATGGATCACATCCTGCATCCCCAACAGTAAATCTCACACCTTTAAGCTTTAGAATCTTTAATATTGTTTCCTATTGATCACTAATCAAACCCTCGTTTAGGGAAACGTTCCACTACTTAGTTTTTCTATCAAGCTGACACCAGACTGGTCGAGCATTTTTAATTATTTAAAAGTGCAATTACTTAAGATTTGTGTGAGATTGGTGTTTACACCGCTATCACGGGAGCTTTGGACCACAGGGAGGAGGAGGTTTTCAGACCCAGGGCCAAGATAAACTACCTTATGCAGATTTGGGATCTACAGCACAACAAAGTCAGAAATATGAACAATGAATATATTTAAAACAGAGAAATAACAAAACAATTCAACTCCATAGCCTTCTTATCATCTTATCATCTTACCTTCTTACAGAGGATGGGAGCAAAACAGCATCACGCTTAATAGGTTAAAAGACGTGCCAAATGAAAGATACCAAGCAAGAGGCAAGAGTTAATCTCAGACTGGTTTTTAATCAATTGTGCACGCTTGATGAAATAAAAAGCTGAACAACAGACACTGAAGTAAATTTTTCCCTGTTGCACTAGTTAGCAATATTAGCTGGCTTGCTAAATTGTATGTCTTCTTTTGTTGCTCTTACTTGATGTTTAGCTGTGTTAGGAAAGTTAACAACGTGCGGATTTTTTTATCATAATCCAAGTCAGTCCGTTTATGTTATAGCAAGGTATTATTCATTTCTGGTTCAGGTTACGTTAGCTTGATGTGCTGTTACTGCTCTGAGCTTTGTGCAACACTTGTGCAAACTGCCGCATGCCAAATAATGCCTGAGAATGCATGTTCAAGAAATAAGATTTGAAGACATAATTTTTTTTATGAAGTTTGTTGAGTTTTGCTTGTTGTTAGCACATTACAAATGACAAATTGTTACACAAACCTGTGATTTGTACTGATGACAGAGGTGTTGCACTCTGTGGGGGTTCCAAATCGCAACAGAAGACAAAACATTCAACATAATTTTGTTTTGAAATAAGTCAATCTTGAGTTTTAGTTTCACACAGGACACAGACAAAAGTCTTCTTGGTTTAAGTCCTGTGTTTGTAGCTACTTTTTTTATGTGTGGTATTTGGATGCATTTTTTTTACACTGAATGTAATGGTGAGGACAGGCATATCACCTACAAGTATAAATGGACTTTGGCGTATGTACTGCCTGCAATTTTAGAGTCTACAGTTTTGTTATTTGTATGCAGATAGAAGCGACTGGGCTGGGCAGTTAAAAGTTCAACATTTCACATTGTATATAAGACTATATGTAAGGCGTAAAGAGGAGGTATAGGCTGTATTTATATCAGGATTTGTTCAAGTATAGGTTGTTGTTTTTTTTAACAAGGAGTAATTTGTTTCATCCACAAGGAAACCAAGAAAGGTTTTGTTATTTTGCACAAAACAATTTATCTTCTACTTGAATCTTAATATCTTCAAATGTATTCGTTTCACTTTGATGTGTTACTAATCTCTGAAGATCTTAGGCAGAAAAAAAACTGCAATCATATATAAACATTTTTGTGCATCAGTGACATGAAGCAAAATTCAATGTGCGTTAGTTGCATTCCTTTGAGAACATATCAATAAATAATGTCGTACGCTGTTCAAAGTAATGATTCATATCATATTGACTGCACTACTTGTTAACAAATTCTTACAGGAGGCTACTCCCATCTCTCAGAAACCAAATCACTGAAGTGAAACCTTTTAAAGATTTTTGCTTAGTGATGGACAACAGAGGACTCTTAAAACTCCTGGACCTTCCCATCAGTGTTGTGCCCTGTCAAGAAAAATCATATTTCCATTCAAGGTCCAGTTGAATAGCAGATACGGGTTACAGATGTTAATCACCTTAGCAGTGTAACCTGTCTCCAATCCTCCATCTAGTATGCAATGCTGATGACTGATGATATATTATTGATGCTCCATCCTGGCTGATCCTTAAAAGGCCAGGTTCGACCATGGCTATCCATCTCATGGATATTTTAGTACTATTTCTTCCAGAATGTGACCACTGCACTTCCTGAGGTCCCAACCAGGAACAAATGCAGAAAGTGCATATGAATGCCTGCGTCCAGTTTAGTTCATGGATCTCTAAAATTATAGATCAAGATATTTAGGAAATATTTAACCTCAGTAAGAGCCAGAAGAGCTACAGATTTTTTACTTACTGTTGACTGAGAGTAAAATAGCAACAGAAACGGAAATGGAGTAAACACGTGGACTCTATAATTACTTTGATTTTGCGTGGAAATTTAAGGGCCCTGCTGACTGACTGACAAAATTTCCAGTGGACAGTAAAGTGATGCAAGCTTCACTGAACACAGAGTCATGATATAACCCACTGACAACAAAAGCTCAATGACCCCGGCACCACTCACTACAATAAATAAATAATGCCTCACCTGGTGAACTGCTTTACACATAAACATTACACAACATACAACGTGAGTGGTAGCTCAAAAATACCTTGTACACTGATTCAAAAGAAGCAGACGCTCCTTAAAATTGTGACAACTTTATGAGTCATTCAACTGATGTTATAACTCTTCAAAACATCATTATGGAGAAATTGGCATTTTGTGCTATTTGGCAGCAGATTTCATTTTCTACCCTGAACCTTTTAAGATTCCAAAGTTGCCAAAAGACTTGGCAAATTTTCCTTTCTGTGCCTGATAAATTCATACAAAAGACATCAATGTAAGTAGGCACACCAGCTAATCTCTTGCAAAATGCTGCATTCACGTGGATTCAGGTAAACGGTAGACGGACATCTTCTGGACGGCACAGGAAAAATAAACAAACAGTCGGATTACAGGCAGCAAAACAGACATGCCGCTATAGTGTTGTCTACTTGTTTACAAAGAATGGATTAGAATACATTAAATAACATTATTCTGCACCCATTATTCAGTTTAAGCTTTTAATTGTCCAGACTCATAAAAGGAGAAAACACCATACGTTGTCTGCCTTTATGAGTGAGCTAGGTAACATGCGATTGTAGAGTTCTGTCATGGAGGATGGCAAAAAGTTAAGATACTTAAAATGATATCAAGTGTGCCATTGACTTTCTGCCTGAATCACTTGCCTCTGTTAAGGTTAGGCAAAAAGGACCCCAGACACAAAGGCAGGTAGGGTTAAAAACAAAACATCCAAAGTATGGGACAAAAGAGGGGGACAAAAAGACAAATACAAAAACTTAGGACAAACTACATATAATAATAAGGGAGCACAGGTGAGCAGGAAAAAAGGAAAGGGAAAAAGACAAGGACAGGAAGTGGAATTTAAAACATGACATTACTTATTTACAAAATAAAACAGGAAATTACTAAACCAAAGACACAAACCATGACAGCTTCCTTAATCCATTAACACTAACTTTTTAAATCTTAATCTTTTTACACGTCCAGTGAGGCACCAGTTTCAATTCAGTTGACGTTAAAACAGGCTAAACATTTCGACAGTTCTACAACAAGTCCAGTTGTCCTACAATCAACTCTACTTGGATTATGACCTGAATGACTGAGAATCAGAATCAGACATTTAAAAATCAGAAACCAGTTGGGAGAAACTACACTATGTCCCTAATCTAAATCTGTGTGTCTTCAAAATTGTCCTCAACATGTCTTGTCAATATCGAATGTCAAAAATTGCTTTTGAATTGCAAAGTCCCCGTTTTGCTTCTGGCAAGAGAATTGTGAACATTTGTTTTAACACAGCCTCAACTGTTTGAGAGTGCCACACTAAAATATTTCAATGCTGCAAATCACTTGTAATCCCATTGAAGCACATTACAGTTCTGCTGGATCTGAAATAAATTTCAGACTCTAGACATGCTGCTGGGAATACTCTCACTGTTCCTCTCTGCATATAAATTTTCAACAACGCTGGAGTTTAGAGCATTGAGATCTACCCACCAGATGCAGTGCATTCAAGATAATCAGGTCAGGGTATGCTGATAGGCCCCAATCCTTAAACTTTCATTACACCAACCATTTTATGAGCACCATTCTTTTCTGCAGCTTTGATCTATTTCATTGTCATCTGGGATGGCTGACTAGCTTTTTGTTTCACCAATGCCAGACTCGTGTCCTTGTGTGCTGTTGATTCATTGCATAGAAAGTAGCTGATTTTACAGCATGTGATGCTAAAAAGAAGTCTGATGTCTGAAGGCTGTATCCAAGTTTGTGTCTGACCCAGACAGAATAAAAAACCTTTGCAACAGCAGCTTCCACAGAAAGGTTTTGGCAAGTCATCATGGTCGTGCTCTGCTGTCGATGTCAACCAAACCTCTCAAACAGATGATGGAGGGCAGAAACATGACATCTTTTGATGTAAGAGATAATAACTTTATTTTCAAGTAGCAGCCAGACTGCATTTTCAGCAAATATAAATGTTAACAATACCAGCCTAGTCTGCGAAATAAATGTTAACTTCTTACACAGTGGTGGACTCAGGATACTGAGGGGCACGGGCGACTGGAAGGGCACCCTAGAGGGTGCTTTATAATTTATTATCTACCACAGGGCCGTCCCAGATCTGATCTGATTTGTATGTGTCACACATATCATATTGACATTTCTACAATAGGTGTCTTATCAGATCCACATTATATGTATATGAACTGACTTTAATGTCAGGAAGTGGAGGGGATGATGGTGGCTGAGCAAGACAGCTGCCAAGCCAGAAGTCGCTGTCTGAGACTTGTTTCAACATTCGTAAGTGTGAAATCGCTGGATAATTGTAATAATTTGTGGCGACACAACCAGGTATTTTATTCCAAAACATGACCATAAGAAAAGTGTCATCACAACATCAAATTAAAAATGTAACCGAAAGAAACTTAAAGTTGCAGAATATCCATGGTTTTCAGAGACATACATTGCCGACATCGCTTCACAGTGATTGGGTTGACTGTAGCGATATAATCCTGTTAGAGGTTACAAGTAAGTATGAACACTGAATGTAGGACATACAGTGCAGCTCTGTTCAAATTATAGGTTAGGAAAGGCAGTTCAGGAGAAAGATAGTTAATTGTTGAATCTCGTTTCAAGGTCGTCAAGTACCGACATTTAGGGGCCAGTATTTGGCCCGAAATCCTGACCCAAAACGTTGGTATTTGAGAATCCGGGAATGAGAGTCAGTAATCAACTATATCTCTCCAGAATCGCCTTCCCCACCCTAAAGACTACAATAGAACTGTTCAAAGATGAAAGTATCAGGTATAAAGATGTGGCAATTACACAGGATTAGACTTATTAAAGAAATTGATTGTTGTTGTTGTTTCAGGCAGAAATGACCTGACACAGTGTTTCCTGGAGCTGCACAACTGAATCAGTCTGTAAATGTGCTCATTCTTTTATCCAGGGCAGATCCTGCAAAGCTGTCTGGAGAACCTGATGAACAAGCCACTATCACCACCACCTCTATCCGCCTCCCTTTGGTATTGTCCTTTGTCTGTCGCATGCATAACCCTCAATCTGTCGTTGAGGTGCAGCCACAGCCGGTACACTAAGCACGTGTACAAGACTCAAGTTTGTTTATGCTCTTTAGGCAAAATCCAATAAAAGGGGATTCAGTCATGTTAGCGAGGGAGTTTATTTCACCCAATTGAGTGCTAAAACGCCTCTTCACTTATGCAATTGAAATTCTTCACTTTCAAGTAAGGGATGCCACCAGGCCTAACTTGTAATGAGTTTTAGGAAACAGGGGAGGAAATATTTGATTTCCTCCAATTAAACAATGTTTATTGATAATTTACTACCAATCTTAGACCCACGCCACATCCTGTATTCTCACTCTCAAAAGCTTCCGAGACAAACTTCCATCTACATCAGTCTGTCTCCTCCTGCCGATTACCGTCACTGTCTCCATAACATCCTCTTCTTATCAACTTCCTTGTCTGCTCACTGACCCAGTCATATCCTGTCCTTATCTTTAGCATGCTAATTGTCCGCCTTATTCATTATACATTATACAGACAAAGTGAAATCCATCAAGTGAGTAGGCCTCCCTACTTTATCAAATCCATCCTCAACGTCACCCCTTAAAGAAGCTGTTTACCTTTTCAGTGTCAAGCATCTATGACAAAGCGTTGTCTGTGGGTAAATGAGTGATTGCACTTGTTTTTTTTCCCCCTCACTTCCTCTCTTCATCTAGAGCTGATTAAATCTAATTCCACCCCCTGCAGTGATGCATCAAGGCTCAGCTTTTGCGACTGATGTCTGATCTCTTTTTTTTTCACCCCAAGATCTAATCATGTAAAAAAATTTCTGCAGCATGGCTTGCTCTGTTTTTTAATGACGGCCCCTACCTGTTTCACCGTGCATAATAGATTTGATAAGGTTCCTAGAGCCACCCCTTTGGCTCAGTCCATCGGAGTGCTCATCAGGATAATTTATGTGCGGCGGTGAAAGATTCCTTAAACTGCGGTCGACCTTTGAGGACTACAGATGTGTTCGGGCGCTGCTTTTCGAGTGCAGACACACTCATAAAGCAGTGGCACCACATCTTCGTTTCTGATTAATCTCTGTGTATAAAAGACCTATTATGCCCGTGTCATATCCTGACCTGAGCTCTCCATTGACCTTGTAGTTGATTACGTGTCCCATGCTCCAAAGCCTGCAAAGGATGGGTGAGTAACTGCATAGGGTTAGTGTTATTAATCTCGCATAACATTAGGTCTTTATTTATCAGATATTTACATGCTTAACCCTGAATATAGCCATGTATCCACACTAGTTACTGTTAATTGTTGTATTAAGAACTTATTATCTTGCTTAATGATCACCATTGCTGTCTAGTTTCCCTTTCATGCCAAATCTGTGCTGAGCAACACTTGAGCTTCTCTTAACTCCCATCTGAACTAAAGGAATAGTTTGGCATTTTATTTTGAAATGATCTTAGCAAGGTTTTATTGAGAGGATCTGATTTCAATCTCATATACAGTCTGTCTGCCAAATATGAAGCTACAGCCAGAAGCTTATTAAAGGTCCAGTGTGCAGGGTTTAGTGGCAGTTAGTGGTGCGGTTGTTAATTAAGATAAAATAAGATAGCTCTTTATTAATCCCAAAGGAAATTGTTGTGCCAGAGATTGCCACAAAAATTTACAATACCTGTCGAATTCAAACAAATAGGGGCAGCATATCACCAGTGTAACCGTTAACTGAAGCTAAATTTAGCCACTGTTAGATTGATAGCTCAGTTAACCATGCAGCTAGCAGTCGTATTAGCTGACTGTGCCTGCACTGGGATTTGGAGCACCAGGGGATTGTTAGTGTTGTTTACTATCGGACTATCACCTCTCGATAATTTGGCTAGGGGCCTGCTAGATTAGCATGCTAACTTCAATAGATATACACAAAACTGTTATTTCTTCACATTTTGTTGATACTTTGATGTAATTTTTGAATGTTTTAAATAGTAAAATTCTTACATATTGCACCTTTAAGTACAAGAAGTAAACTAAAAAATGAACTAAAATAGAAAAAAGTAGTTTTGGTATTGACATTGAAAGTAAAATACGCACCAGATAATAAACATAATAATACATGTGATAATAAATGTTAATAATAATGAGATAACACAAAAATTCTTAGTTTGAGGTGATTATACACTAATGAAAACATAATGTATATTTTATTCCATTTCTGACCCAAAATCCTCCTAAATCCTAAAATGTGGACCATTTACTTAGCTTAGCTTAGCTTAAAGACAGTAGGCAGATGGAAATAGCCTACCTAGCTCTAACAAAATCCACCTTCCAGCACCTCTGCTGAATATAGCTCGCTAATGAACACATTTTTTTTTTCTTTTTTTTAAAAAAAAAGGACAATTCACTGTTTTAAAGGCGGTTTGTGCCAAACTATTTGCTGTGCACTGTGACTATCAGGAGTCTCATTCAGCTCATAACCCCCCATAAAACCAGAAATGGACATTTTTACACTTTATGTTTTTGTACAGATTAAAGCTGCTATAAGTGATGTATTTTTATTAAAATAAGTATTAAATAGCTCTATATTCCAGCAGTAAACACTGTTTACACCATTTTATCCAATCCTGACAAAGAAATCCATAAAGAGGCAATCCTACCTTTAATCTAAGCTAAAATAGCCAGCTGTTGGCTGTAGCTTCATGTATAGCAAACAAATAGAGGAGCTGTATCGACCTTGTCATCAGACTCCTAAGATAATAATCAAATTTCCCAAATTGTTGGTAAGGGTGTGGCTCAAAGAAAGGATCCACTGGATCTAATCTCACAGCACCACATCATCCTCTTGAGAAAGCAAAGGGTCTCATAAATGATTATAGTCCCCACACAGTCCAGCTGTAATTGCTACTTCAAAAACCTCCGTCTGCTGTGGCAGGACAGCCTATATAGACACTGCAGCCCACTTTACTGGGCCCTCGTGACATAAGTCTCAAACTGACAGTGGCTGTTGTTTCAGGGTTCCTGCTTGGAGACGTGGTATTGATTGCCTCTCTGTGCTCCTTCCACAAGTAATATACAGCTTTAATCTAATTGGCGTGCAGGAACTTTGGGGGAGTGATGTCTGCTGAGACATGTGTTATGTATTATTGCTATCTTCATGCTCTGATTCCCACTGACCTGGTGTCAGCTGTCTACACTGCTGAGAAAGCACCTTTGATCAAAAGGGAATAATGTCACAGAGAAGCCTTTGTAAAATGGTGAAGGGGTAAAAAAGTATCATATCATTCATAAATGTGCACTCGCAGATCTGTTTTGCCGTCTTTGTAAAGTGTTATAACTTTCCTGTATAATAGCAGGTATGGACTGATGCATTAATGTGGTAAGATATCTGGTTTATTCCAAATGAAACCTCTTCAGTATGATATCATTCATTCCTAGCATTCATGTTGATGCAGTGGAAAACATCCTGTGAAGTTCAACATACCCTGAAGATGGAGCAAGTTCCTGGCCTTTGAAGATAAAAACTCTTCTCCAGCCTGATGTATAAAACCCCTGACAGCAACTTACAGTATTTCATATGGTGGTTCCCGAACACCAGACTGTACATTAAAAAAAAATCCTTTTAAAACTTGTTTCACTTTCACTAATCCAGTGGTGCTCAAACTGGCGCGTGGGCCCTGGGGGGGCATAGAGCGAATGACCAGAGGAAAAATATAAAATATGGAATGAAACGAAATTGAATGAATACGATTTATGTCCAAAAATAGAGTGTGCTGATGCTATGGTGCTGAGCTTTATTAAAAAAAAAAAACTTGGATTTTATTAGTTCCTTCCCCAATTTTTGTAGATAATTTATTAAAAAATACACAGCAGGGGGTATGAACTTTTATCGTCTTCTGAAGGGAGGCATGACAGAAAAAGTTTGAGAATCATTGCACTGCTGTACTTGAGACTCTTTTTCATCCTGAGAAGTCAAATGAAATCCTTCAGTGCGAAGGTACAATGCTTTCCAGAGAAAACCAACACATACGAAAAGAATAAAAATCTGACACTCTGATGGAGCGCTGACCAAGAAACAGGCCGCCTTTATTGTGTATTCAGCCCTGGGACCAGACAAATTGCATCAAATGCCAGGTTCACCCAGGGGCCACTGTCTGCCAGACAGATATTCTTCATCCAAGGGCAGTGTGACAGCAACTATGTCGGCTTGGCTATTTACATCTTCTTTGCCGTGGGTTTTTGGAAAACTATATAAATGTGGCTCCTTCAAATGGCAGCATAACTTCCGATGGTGAGATGCCAGACAAGTTCAGTGCACATTTCCCCTAAGAATAAAGGCATTTTGATGTGGCCGCCTCCCTGTGGCATTAGTAAAAAGTCAACTTTGATAAAAGGCAAACATCATCCAGATTTATTCGGGGCTTGCCTCCAGACACCTTCACCGGGTATCCGTACCATTTTCAATCTCACGCTCTTGTACCCCCTGAATCCGGCGTGGTGTTCCTCGATGTGAGTGGGAGACACATCAGGAGATGCCGAGATTTTCATTTTGTGTCGCTTAATGCACTTCACAACGCAGCCAAGCCTGTAATCATCTCCCAGAGAAACAGTGGATTTGCTGTATGGTAACATTTCTTTAAGGGCCCATTGAATCGCTCTTCAATTGCCTGAAGATGTTCGGCTCAATCAGACCATGATCTGCTGCTTTTCCTACCGACGCTGTGAGTCAGCTCCTAACTGTCCACTCAGCCCCTGTGTTGCAGCAGCGGCTTTTCTGTCTGTGAAATGTTATCACTCGGCCCGGGTCTTCATCCAGCTGAATGAGGCCGGGAGGATCAATGCACTTACACTGGATCACTTTACCCTGCCATGTGCATAATGGGCTGATAGGTGGTTTCATGGAGCTCTCAGGCTGTGCGAGCGAGAGTGTTCGTGTTTGGGCTTTGCAGGCTCATGGATGCATGTGAATGCATACATGCATGTGATGAACCCTAGCGCCTAAAATCAATACCATAAATACTCAGGGTTAGTGATCTGTTATTCCTATTAGCATCCTGAAATATGGCACGAGCCTGACTGCATTACAATCCTTATTAAAGTTTGTTTGACCATTTGAATTAAAAGATATTTGCTCCTTGCGTTTTGATCATATCCTAATACTTATTAAGTCATCTAAGCATGGACCTCCTCTGTTCAATTAAAATGCAGACTAATTCTTTAAACCAACATATAGATTCACATCATGGAACAAACAGCGAAGGGAATAGGACCACTCTCAGAGAGGATTGGTATTTACTGTGGTGCCTGTGCCATATCCCTCTTTAATTAGCCCCAGGAAGCGGTGCGGAGAAGTGGCAGGGGCTCTGGCAGGTAGGTGGGTGTTTTGGGCAGCCAGCCGATAACACTCCTTTGCACAGGGGTCTGCACGGTAAACAAAAGGACACACCAAGGGTCTTCTGGACAGCTCAGTGAACCCCATCCTTTCTTTAAAACCCAGGCCACCACCCGGCTGGGCAGGGCAGCAGGAGCAGGACCCAGATTCTGGCAGCAGAGTGGCATTGGGCCAGAGTTAGCAGCCGCAGCATTTCTTGTTATTCACCACCCAACATGAGCCAGGAACACGTGAGAGAGAAAACGCTCTGTATTTCTGCGAGGGAGGGAGAAGGGAAACTAGATGGAGAGAGAGATAGGGAGATAAGTGGCGTAGATAAAAAAAAAAAGTGTTTGCAAAGGAAAGCTCTTAGAGGAGCGGTGCACCTTTAAGGGGACGTGCAGATGCGTCTTTACAGTGGTGCTTTTCTTCCTATGCAGCACTCTGTAAACTTGACTGGAAATTCAAAGGAATATTAGACCGCCTTCATCCTGCTGTCTGTGCAGAAATACCCAGGATAGGACTCTTTTTTGTACTTGAAAGGTGTCACAAGGGGATGTCCACCACTGCCACTGTTTTCCACCATCTTAACTCCGCTACACCCAGCTTGTTAGTGTGATCACTGTCCCTTTGGCGGCTCTGCACATAATATATCTTCCTGCTGCAATTAACTGCTGCAGGGCCTGTGTAGGAACTTAGAGGGATGTCCCCGCAGCAGAGCCGGTACCCTGGGGAGCTGATGTAGGAGAGAGATGGAAAGGAAATAAGAATGCATGAGGAAAGAGTCAGTAAGTAGATGGAGAGAGTGAGGGAGGGAGGGAGGAAGGAAGGGAGGGAGGAGAGAGAGAAAGCGGGAATACAGCTTGCCAAGGCTTCCCACCCACCGCTTGTGTCTGTAATCTCCCGGGGAAGGGCTATATCAGGGAAAGAGTTGTTGTGTTGTGAGAAGTGCTGACAGCTTCGTCTCTTCTGCCCCCTACTGCAGAGGAAGTGTTGATGGGAGAAGATTTCAAAGAGGAGGGAGAAAGAGTGGTGTGGATGTCTAAATTTCTGCTCCATTCCCCCGAGGTAATAAGAGTGTCTGTACTTCGCACTTTACAATTGCTATATTATGAGTGTGTATTAATCTGTGCGAGTAAAACGGCAATTTTACCACCCCAGAGCACAAATTGGCCAAAATATATCATCTACAAGGACTTGTTGGGTTGTTGATCAATACCAATGACTTAGTGATTACACTGGCTGGTTTAGACGGTTTTCTTTTTTAGATTTTCAAATGGCCATTGTTGAAGGGAAAGCGTCTCTATAAAAATGCTTTGCTGCTCACTTGTTTGTTCCAAAGGCTGTTGTTAAGCCAGAAAAGTCAATGGCAATCTGCTGTGGTTATTATTATTACTGTTCTTTACTTGGTTTAAAAAGATTTGTGTTGGATCTGTGTTTATTTTGCTCAATGAGTGTATTTGTTGCCTACTCTCTACATTGCAAAGCACTGTGGATCAACTGTGTTGTCTTTTTAATCAGCTTCACAAAGAACAGGGTCTTACAAAAGCACACTATTTTCTGCCAAACATAATCTTGATGACATTTGGTGGGTTGTTGTTTGTTTCGAATGTGATCAAACCGCACCCACACAGTCCTGCCAAGACTATAAATTAAGTTTTTTTAATGTTCTAAAGAAATACACAAAGGAATCCGCCAGCAGCGATGCTTCAATGATTAACTGTTTTTACTCCTAAAATCACTACATCCTATACAACAGCTTGTAATACATTTTTTTTTAAATCCAAGCCCGTATAACCCCACTGACTACATCCAGGGTTCTTTTCAAAGCTATATAACCTTGTCCAACTCAAGGATTCAACTACTTTTACTGAGTAGAACTGTGTAATAAACAGGTTAAATTTTCTATTTCTCTCTTGTCACAACATCGGGCTAATGCTATGTTTAAGTTTAGGCGCAAAAACCGCTTGATTAGGGTTAGGAAAACATGATTTGGCCTAAAATACCTGTTTCGGTCTCCACAGAATCGGATGGACATGTCCCCAGGAGGTCTTCTTAAGAATATGCAGTGGTGTGACTCGAATTGTGCTCAGTCGTTTGCCAGACTTGTTGACTTGTAAGAACACCACCACCACCACCATCCACTCCACCTCCTGAGGTGTAAGGTGGCTCCTAAGCATATAATATGAACGTATTTGTGGTTTGCAGAAATGTTAGCTGCTGAGATTATATCCTGGCAACTGGGCTGATTTCAAGGCCTCAGGTTTGCATTAAGGCCATCACCATCTTGGTCTTTTGGTACCAGAAGGGACAATATTTGGACAGGATGACGAAGCTCTGGAGGATATCCCCATTGGATATGAGTGAAACCCCAAGGACACACCTTGGTGGGGGCCTGTCAGTGGCTTTACCCACGCCCTAAAGCATACCCTGTTTTTTTTCATCTATTTTATTTATACTGAATTGCAGATGCCTTGAAACTAGCGAATGAGACCATAAACTTAATAGGAAACTGTTCACTGAGGTAATAAATCAGGTGAAAGTAGGTTAATTTTCTCATAAGCTCACATACAATCGGATTTCTAATGAAACCAGTGGAACCAGCCCTTGTTGGCCATTCGAAAGGATGCAGGTTTTAAGGCATTTGCCTCACTTTCAGACATGGAAGATCTGTCCACTTTTATATAACCAATAGTAAAAGAACAATATTGATTTGAAAAAGTGTTGACGTTCCCCTTTAAAGTGCCATAAAGCTGAGTTGAGTCACTTACAGTCTACAGTACACTAACTAACTCTAGTCTGGGTTGCGGATATTTGTTTATGCATAAAAAGTGAAGTTCTATTTATAAAGGGAGTAAAATATATAATGCCCTTTTGACAATTTTAGTAAATATTACTGTGTTGAATTTTAAGAAAATTGCCCTTATACATGATGTATTTGGGAGACTCTGAATACAAAGCAGCTAAAATAAATAATTGATCTCTGCTAGGTTTCACTGTGCTGGTGTTTATGGGCTTGTACTCGGTGTGTTTCCACAAACCAATAACACACATTGTAAGCTTTACTTCTCGAGTTAATATACCAGTTAATACATTCAAATAAACCCATTGTAGAGAAGGAGTTACTTTCCATTCAGCACTTGTGCTAAAAGAATCCGACTTTTCGCAGATGAGAAAACTAATAAAGGTAAATAAGATCAGGAGTGTTTGCTAACAAAGCGCTGATGTGTTCCAACAGGGGCTGGTTTGATTAGGGGATTAACCAGTGTGCTGACAATACTAAGAACTTAATATACATTCTGTCCTCAAACTCACACCTCAAAAGGTACTCTGTTCTGACATATGCTTCTCACCAGCTGTTGTCTCCATCTCATGGGCCGCATGTTCCGAAAATCAAACTCCCTGTCCTCTTCTAATTGCTGCAACAAAATCATTTAATATCTTCATTTACACTCCCTATCCCTTTGTGCTGTATATCCTCTATGAGCTATACAGTCACACATAATGTATGCAGAACCATCCGTTACAGGAAGTCACTGCGGAATATATGTTTGCAAATTAGAACAATAGAGCAGCACTGTGCTAATCCACATGGGGTGATTTAACAATAATTCAGCTCGACTTTGTGAAGGTTAAAATACAAACCGCTCTCGCTCCCTCCCATGCTTCGGCAGTCAATGGTGAACATCCATGGAGGGAGGGGGGGCACCAATTCCGCCTTGCAGTCCTGCAGAATATTGGCTGTCAAGAAACAGACATGCAATCAATCATGAGCAAAGTCACAGTCAATGTGAAGGATACCAGTCCTCCTTAGGCCTCGTGGTTGTGACAGGGCGGCGGTTGCATAAGGTTTGACATCGCAGTGCTGTAGGTTGAGATTAATGGACGCCGAGTATATGTACTTTAAAGGGCATCAGATAAAAAGTGTCTCACCTCCTGAGGGGGAAAACAGATTTCTGTTCGTATGTGTGTGGAAAAAAAGGGGCCTTGGTCACTCGCACCTCTGTGGGGAAGATTAACAGTGGTGATACTGTAACACAAAATCAAGTGCTGAGACAGGACAGTTGCTGAGTTCTGGTAAATGGGCTCCGCCTCTTGGCGTGTTTTCAGGATCACATTTTGCATTTCATCCCTCCTTCTCTGTTCCCTCTTGAGAATTTGGCACTGTCCAAAGTATCACATGAAAAGCAGCATCTGCTGCTGGTGGATTCCTTTGTGTATGTTTATGTTTTGCGCCGGACTCCACATACAAAGTCTTATATGGATTCCTTTGGAGTCTTTTACTTTCGCTGCTAACTCTGACAAACCAATTCTCTTATTTGAAATTCTCTCAAAGTCAGAGAAAAGGATCTGAAGCCTTGATGTTTAAGTCTTTGCAGCAACTCTCAGTTCTACGGCTGAGGCGCTCACTTGATGCTGTTTTTGCTTTGGGACATTTCAGCTATGAAATAATGGCTCCGACACAGTAGTTCAGGAACTCACTGTTGCAAGACATACCCAACTGTGTCACCATCTCAAAACTCAACCATTTGTGTCAGTAAGCCTGCCATTTAATCTCCCACTCATGTCCATTCAAATGTCCAGCCAAAAGGCATTTAAAATGCATCACTCCCCCCACCCCTTTTTTAAATCCAATCCAGAGCATGTGTGGTGTGTGAGTTTCCTCATGCTTTCTGCTGTTTTAAGGGGTTCCAGGATGCCCACGTATTCCGCTTTGATCCTTGCTGGGACTAGCAATAGATTGCTCTGGATTTAGATGTGATCGGATACTTATAGGATTTATCAAGCTTTCGCAAGCTGCTCTCTACAAACACAGCCATGGTTCAAATCATTGCTCTGTGTATGCAGCCCTGACAAAGAACATCATGTAATGCACATCTTTGCCAAATCCATGGACATTGTCAGTTGGCACATCTTGTGCACTGAACTGTAATCCCCGCCAAAAGCCAGTCTGTATTTTGAGAGGAAACACAGGAAAGTTGTTTCCCTAAAACATCCTGATTACAGTTTAAGACTGAAGAGAGCAAAAGGCTCAGAGAGGCTAAAAAATGATGGCTCAGTATATTATGAGCAAATGGACTTGGGATTGCTTTAAAATAACTACATGTGCTATTTATATCTATTTTTTGTTTGTGAATTGCATTTTTCTTTCTTAATCTTTCCGGTCTTTATCTTGACCACAAAAATAACTTTCATTTTAACAACTGCAAAATACATTTTTATCATTGTCAACGCCTTCTAAAATGACCTATGATTCATACAAGTTTTGTTTCCGCTGTTGCTTTGATCTGGTTATGTTCAACAACCAGAACTCCTCAGAAAAGTACGCCTGTCACAATAATACGTTATTGACCCTTCACTAATATCTTATTAACTAATCAATATATGTGCATGACCTCAATCGTTTCTGCTGGCCCTGTTATTGCCTGTCGTGTTAACACGCATTTTCTGT
Organism: Pagrus major; assembly: GCF_040436345.1. Classification (NCBI taxonomy): domain Eukaryota; kingdom Metazoa; phylum Chordata; class Actinopteri; order Spariformes; family Sparidae; genus Pagrus; species Pagrus major. Next base: position 20,750,503 of record NC_133219.1, read on the forward strand.
TATCAGAGCGATAGCAATCATATTGTTTATCTGAATTATTTCCTAGACAATATATTGTAAAACACATGATGTTATTGTGACAGGCCTACAAATTGCATTCATGGCTAAAAGACATTAACGTCAACTGTTGGAAGAAGATGGGACACTATTCGCAATCTCAGGTGTCAAAGTTATGTTTTATTGGCCCAAATATCCACCATAAGTCCCCCCTAGACGATAAGAATGTCACACTACTTTGGCCTTTGCTTTTGAGACAGGAAAGTCATTATTTGCACAGCCGCTATGGCTGTCTTTGTGCCGACATGGCCCTTTAAGACCCCCCATATTTCTGCTATTCACTGCTCTTAATTCAAACACCACACAAGAACAGCAGGGCAGAATCGGTAGCATTCCTCTGCCACTGTTAATTAACAGCTCAAACGTGTAGCTAATAAACAGAGCTCCCCCTAATTGAACTGCCAGATGTATTGTTCCTGGTTGTTTGTAGGGAATGGATGCCATGTTGGCACTCCGCAGTGTAATTACCAGTGTCTGCCCCACTGGGAGGAGGGATCAATCTTGGGTGACACCAGTGGTGGATACCTCCTCTTGTATCCTTGGGTATTGGTTCTCGGTGGCAGGAAAAGTTTATCATCATGGATAGAGAGGCTCCTCAATGACTACAGGCCGTACTCTGGCTAGCCTTGTCCATTTGTAACACAACAACAACTTCTAAGATCACGGTCATTACTTCTGCCACTCAGATTGCAAAGAAAACAGAGTGAATTCCAAATTTATGAACACTGCCCTCCAAACACTATGTCATTTGATGGACTCCTAAACGGTTGAAGGAATTCAATTAGGGAAAGGAATAGAGTTTTGAAAATGTGGCACTGCGCCTGCCAGTTACTCAAGGGATGTGATTGATGTCTGTGAGTGGCATTTAGCACAGCTGACCCTCATTCAGATTACCATCTCATTAGCATCAATAGTCTGAGACACACAAAAGAGTGCAGCGCCGTCGCCTGAAAGCTATTGCGAGGGACCAGCCTAAGGGAATTTCTTGCTACAAAATACTTTAATTCCATAGTTTTAGTGTGAGATTAGGGGAGTCGGAGTGCAGCTGCATACAAATCAAATACAAAAGCCCCCGCAATGTCAAGAGTTACGCCCTGAGCCATAGATTTCCAAGCTCATTTGAAATATGTTTTAGATAGTGGGTTTGCCCTGAATGTATGTGATGTAATTATGACAGTGAGTCTTCAAGTGGGAGGTGGGGGTTGTCTTCGTGCAAAATAAAGCCTTTAAATATATTATATGTAGGAATTCTGCATTAAAATGTCAAAAACCAGCACCTTTGTTGTATAGTATGTTGAGTTGTGTTCCTGCATTATCCCAAATATTTCCAGCAATGTTCAAACACAGAGAAATCCACAAGTTTATCAGAGACGATGGGTTTCATCAGGTCAACGCCACTACTTTTGGGTTCGCAAAGTTGCCAAACAAGATTAAACTTCATCTGTGAACATTTGTGCCTGAGTCACATCAGATAGATTTTCAAAAGCAGTGATGGTTGTTTAATGGTTCATGCATGTTCAGTGAAGTGAGTTTGACGGCAGGAACATTTGTGTTTATTTGCATTACTCATGCAGTGTTTATTTTCCCTGAGCATGCCAGTTTAGTTCACTGTACACGTGTGTGTGTCTGTGTGGTTAATGCAGGACAGCTCTTGGTGAATTCAGTAGGCTATTCACCAGAGACTCTGGTACTCTCTCTCAATTCCCCTCTCCTCTCTGTAACGTTACGTTCATGAAGTAAAGTACATGTCCCCTCTAGCTCCAGTCGGCAGTTGGCATTACAGTACATAAGCAGGAGGTCAGACACACATATCGCTGCTGCAGTCAGGTTGTTAAACAGGAGTGAAGATAAATCTACTTTTTTAATCCCAAAAGTTTAAAAGTAATCTCTGAGCTCTCCTCCCATCGGTAAATGGTTCCAGATCAGAGCAGAATCAGAAGTGACTCCAGGTGTTTATTCTTCAGACGGTCTGGCTATAATCCAGACTCACTAGCTGGCTCTAAGCAGCTGAGTAGCTGCTCTGCCCAGCCCTCCACACAACACTGGACAAACATCTTTTGTATGTTTTGGTAGTTAAAGTTACATATTGTACATTTAAATGAAAGTATTAATCTATAAAATGTGTGAAAGCAAGTTATTTGTGCATCTATAATTGCGTAATATGCGTTTATCTATTCCCCCAAATGCATTACAGTGACTAATACAAACCAGATTGCAACCTGTCAGAACAATGTGTCAGCTCTTTGAGATGCCTGAAGAGGGAACTTCTTGCAATTGGTAGAACAGCAGCATAGACAGTAGATCTCATTTAATCAATATCACCCTGTGTTTGTTAAAACAAACACATTTTGAGATTTTAGGCGATTCACGACTGAGCAGGCAAAGATAAGAGGGCCCAGCCTATGTTTTTTCTTACAACATTGATGTGTTTTTGTCGAGACAGCGTCTCGTATAAAAACAGGGTATCTTTCTTGTTTCATTTGAGAAGCTGCTGCAGGCCCATATATGGCCTACTTTTACCTTTTCCTCTTCCCCCTGGTGGCGCAGATGTTATAAGACGGAGGTTTAAATATAGTCTGTACAGATGTTTGTGTGCGATGGTGTGCAACGTAGGTGTGGATTTTGAATCATCTGTGATTCAATCAAGGTGGTAAAATAAATATGGGGAGTGAAACTTGGAAGACAAAAAAGAGATGAGTGTGCAGGAGAGAGAAGATGAAGAGAGGAGAGGAGACAGATGGAGAGAGGCGCGGAGAGAGAGGCATTAAAGAGAATAAGAGACAAATGGAAAGTGTGTGTGTGTGTATGCATGTGAGTTTTACAGAGAAATGTGTGTAAAAGAGAAAATTAGTAAAGAGTAAAGACATGGAATAGAAGAAGAAAACTAACAGAGAGTGGGTGGTATATAAAGAAGAAGGGAAACAATGAGCACAGGGTCTGTCTTCATTGTATTCAGCACCGTCTCCTGTCTGTCTCTGATCAATAGCTGCTGTCGCTCAGTGCTGGCTCGAACCCCTCCTGCTCACAACCACAAATGTAACCCCAGCCAGCCTTGCCAGGAGGTTTATTATTCATGTGGACCAAATACAAGACCAGAAAACGGGATGAGCACACTGCAAGCTGGACTGGCTGTCATGCCTGCCCTCACTGTGCAAGCCACAGGAAACCACTGCTGGGACAAATACCCTACAGTGTCTGCATTGTCAAAAAACCACTGTTCCCTGTGTCAAAGTGCTATGGCAGGATAGACAATGAATTGTATTTTAAGGCTGCAAAAACAATGGTATTTTTGAGCCCTTCTGGCATAATGTGGCAGAGTTCTTTGCACCATCACAACCGGCTAAATCTTCCAAATCCAGTCTCTGTTGAATAATGCACACAGAACACACTTGAACTAGTATTCAGAGAAGGTGCAGATCTGTACAGCCAGGTGCATTTTCATGAGCCTAACCAGAACAAACAAAAGTAGAAGCAGTGAGTTGAATGAAAGATGTAGAGTCTACCTATAGTGTCATTTTTTCCATTTTTCCAGCCCGGTGTTTTTGGGTTTGTTTCTTTGCCAAAAGTTGTAAGAAAGTGTTAACATTAAAGTGTCCCCAACTATTTCTGTTTAGTTTTCCCCCCAGGACAGCCCCTGGACTATTGCAAGCGCTCCTGGTTTGGAATGCCAGTCCGCTCTGCTGGTCAGACATAGGTCTAAACGCAGCTGGGTGTAAAACATAAAGAAAATGATGACGTACATTTTAATAAAGTAAAAGGTGTTATGGTCAAAAGAGACGATATCTGACTAATCTGAGGCGATGGTGGCGAAGCAATATCACTCTCTTCCATTGTATAATGCCCAGCTGTCCTTCTGCAGTCTTTTTGGGGAAAGAAAGGCAAAGGAAATGTAAGGCATGACTCCGACAGTCATATTACTTTGAAATGATAACAATACATCACATCTTAGAAGTAACTCGCCAAACACTGTTCATTTCTGCTAGGTATCCAATCAATACAGCGGAAATAGAACACCAATTACATGTTGTATAAACTAGTTCCACCTTACACACCGGTCGAGTTGCAGTTTACATTCATGTCTGTCCAGACTCATATATGTAGTGAATTTGTAGTGAAGGAATTTAATGAAAGGAATTAAATGAACTATAAAAACTATATTGCCAGGTATGATTCCAGTGAGGAACACGCTGTCTTCATTTCGAGACTATTTTGAGTACAAAGCACAAAGGACTGACAGATAGCTTCGTCATGTCCACCGAAGCTCAATATCAGCAAAACCAAAGAGCTCGTGGCAGGCTACAAAACGAGATTTGTGAGGTCACAGTGACCTTTACCTTTGAAATACGACCAACAAATTGTAATTAGTTCGTCCATGTGGACATTTGTGCCAAATTTCAAGAACTTCCCTGAAGGTGTTCATAAAATATGGTGCTCACAAGTACGGTGCAGACAGCTATCGCCAGCGTGGAGGCATACATAAAAAGACAACGTTGACAAGAGGAAAATTCATCTCATTATATATTATGACTTTTATTGCAGAGCAGGAAACAAATGCAATAGTTCTCCTCCATCTTTATCAAATGAGAAACACTTCACATGGATAAATGTTTGATTTTCCCCAAATGCTTGAGCACTTTTGTGCTAAATACTGATTACTGTTCATCAGTTTGATGTGTGACACTGCAAGACAATTAAATAAGGAGACAAAGTTGTTTGCAAAAATGAATATTAAGTCAAATCAGTGTTCTATCTAGGTAAGTGAATTTGCTGTGCATCTGTTTGTTCTTGTTTTGTTCTTAAAAGGTAAAGGTTGCCCAGTGAACCATGCACTGCAGCGATATAGCTTCTCTCTCGTCTTGTGTCCTGCTAATGCACTTTAAACCTCCTCCAATCTTTACTGAAAAAGGAGTTTGTCTGCGGGCAGTTCATGGGAGGTGATGTGTGCATCGCTGCTACTGTAGTGTGGCAGGCAGGCACATCTTGGCATACTTCTTTTTCCTTTTGGCTACTTGTGTAATTGCCCTCCTGCATGCACTTCCTATTAAACATGTGAACAGTGCATTGCTCACCAAAAGCCACAGGGCAACTTGTGCATGTACCATTAAATTAGTGTCATGGCTTGTTGTTTGTTGGCCGAGATAGTTCTGTCACTGGTCTCACGTTTATCTTCTTTTTCGGCTGCCTGCTTGGAATCGTGAAAGTGTTTCTTTTATTGCTCTGCCATGCTGCCAAAAGTAACTGAACAGGCAATTTACAAACTGTCAGTCTCATCTCAAACTGCCAAATCAAAGTGATTTTGAATAGTCATGTGTATCCTCAAGAGGTTCGGATCCACGTCTAAGAGCTCAGATTTTTTAGTAGAGGGCTTCTCCGAGGATTGACTCACCCTGTTCTCAAGAGAAACCGGTAAATCATAAAAGGGCATGGCAGTCAGGAGGAGACAGGAAGAAAACAGCCATCCAGGGACCCCATCTGCGATTCAGAGGTGGTATAATAAAATAATTTCTCCCTGTTGTCATTTGCTGTAAGTGTGATGAAACCCAGCCCAAACGAAGAGGCTGGCTCCAGTGCAATAGTAATGAAGACATATTTTTCCCTCATCAGTAGAGAAAGGCTGGGTCCTTGATTAAATATTGACTCACGATTGTCTGTGTTCTTGTCACAGTCTAATCAATAATTCATACAAGGTAAAAGAGATTGTTGGAATCATCTCTGATGCTATATATTCCGCCTATCTCGCCATCTGCTTTGTTTGTTTTCATGCACAAAATTGAACAGAGCGGCAGCCCCGCTGCAAATGATCCCTCCTTGGTAGGTTAGCAGCAATGGCACTCCATCAACAAAAGAAACACATTTTTTTTACCAGCTTTAGGTAAATTTGTTTAGTATTCAGCGAGCAGAACCTCTCACAGAATTGGCTACTAATATTTCCTTTAGCTCGGCTTCAGCACCTCAATTATACACCATTTGAAGTCTGTCATATTATCATTGAATTAACATGACAATGTAATATTCTCAACCTGCAGTCATTTCCCATTAAATTCAAAGCCAATAGTAAATCAATGCTGACTGCAATAATTGGTAAATCAATATCAAGCCAATTTATGAGAACAATATGCGGGTATGACGCTTCAGATTATTGAGGGGAGTTCTTTAAAACGAACATGAATGAATGCTTGTTAAGTATAAGTGCAGAGAATGAATTGACTGTTATTGACTCATTTGTAGAGTTATATAAATGCACAAGGTTTTCTGCATCCTACTTGATTATTTATTACCACAGTATTTGTATTATTCAGGCCACCGTTTGCCTCTCAGTGGTAGCTCACCTGCAGCTCTCACTCCTGTTGCGTTGCCACAGCAAAACAGGGAGTGTCATGAATCTTTTATAAGAGTGTGAAAAGGTTGATGATGAGTACAGTCCCTGAAGCCTGTTTCATAATGCGGTCTCTATAGATTGGGAATAACATCTACAGCACGCCAGTGTGCACCGCCTCCCCAAACAGCAAAAAGCCATTGTCAGTGATCACTCATGGGAGAAGGGGTGTTGTACGGTGGACCATCATGTACTCACTCACATATTGAGAAGATAGAAAAACACATGCAGTATCCATGAAAACAAATGTGTTTGACAGAGATTTAATGGTAGGTGGGGAAAGGACAAATGGGGCTATTTTAGCTTCTGGACCTCCCACAACAGTAATCATGCAGCAGGATACAGTATTTATATACTGTCAGATGCATATCCCTGCAGAGCATCTAGGTGGCTTCTGCACAACAGGGTACCTACACACCGACTGACTATCCTTAACAGAGATACTGACAGCTTGGCTTATTCTACACTTTCCCTTGATGTCAGGACCTATTTCTTGCCGGCTTCTGACACACACATATTGGATTTTACAACTATGAAAGATGCCTTTTATTGACCCATGGGGATTTTGTGGCCAAGTTACACCCTGACCTATAAGGTTGAAGTGAAAAGGACGAATTTAGGTCCTTTTATTATAAGTGGAAGCCCATCAGATAGGGGTAGCAACAGCGTCATATAAATATGTACGGTGTTTCAGTCCAAAATATAATAAAATGATATATAATGGTCAGATATCATAGAGTGGGCAGACTACAGAGATTGATGGGTGCATGAGCAGGAGAATTACTGTGAATGAGTGGCCTATTGTGCTCTCTTACTTTTAATTATAATTATTTTTGAGTCTGTAATTTTACTAATGTTTTCACTCAATCATTGTACATCACAATATTTTAATAGAATCCATTAGTCTGAATTTGTAAATTGGTTTTGAAATAACATCTGCATTACATGTTGCATTAAATGAGGTTATTTGAGTCAGTTTCTATGCCACACATATCGGTTAATTAAATAAATGTCTTATTTAGTATTAGAACTTGATCCTGTGTTTTGAAGGACTTAGATAAAAAAAATTCAGTTTCACACTCCCACTGAAGCTTGATATGTAAAAATAGTCATGAATAAAAAGAGAACACTAAGTGAGCACATGATAAGTTGTCATCAAAAGGTACTACATGACTCAACAGTCTACAGTCTGGATAGTAGAGATCATACCTGTTCCAAATGTGAACAATTCCACACTTACATTGTGCCTACAGCAACCCTTTTGGGCTGATTCAGTGAAAGACTGAGTGGGATGCTGCGAGAGGGAGAATTAATGGGTTTGTAGAGGAGGGATCTAAGGGAAAGAGGGAGCTGGTGAGTGAGCGAAATGACGAATTGGTTCGAGAAGGTCAGTGAATGTCATCAGATCTACCCAGTCCCTCTGTTGTCTTTCCCATTTAGATTAGTAAATCTAAAATCATTGAACGTGGCGGAACAGAAAAGAGGAATGGACTGTACAGAAACAGCCGATAACACATCATTAGTATCAGGGCTAATTCATTAAAGTAGAATAGCTTATTTTGGACTCTCTGCTCTTCATGGTTCTTGAAATACATACAAAAGGTAGCAACATTGTCTTTTGCATTTTATGGGTCCAAGTTTTGTAAAGACCCACATAACTTGACTTTCTAAATGATTTTCTGAATTCTAAATGAGTGCACAAAGATTGAAACGTGTTGGAAATGATGCTCATTTATATGAATAATACAGCCCAGTCACCAAAGTAAAATGTTGGCATTGTACGTTTCTGCAAACCACAGATACATTAACTCTGGACATTTTATACACAGCATATATATATTTACACAATAGGTGTCATAACATGTTCAAATTACATGTATATGAACTGACTTTCATGTCAGGAAGAGGAGGGGACGGTGATGTTGGGACAGGTAGGCGAGACGAACCAAGGGAGAGACCACTACAGATGTTGAGATTTAATGAGCCATGTAAGGCCAGGTAAGCCAACACATAATCTTTGCCCACCCCTGAAGCAACATTATGTAGAAATTGGCATTTTGTGTGATCTGGTGCCCCCCACAGTCTCTGAGAGCAACAACATTGTCGTAAATACAAATCCCAGGTCTGTAACAAACAAACTCATTACATCATAACAATGTTGTGTCTTTAAAACTTGTATCTTGAAGTAAAAATGTATGTAACGCTGTGATCCTACCCTCTCTCTGGAGTTAGATGGTTGTGATAGGGGGGCGGAGTGGCTGAGACAGAGACACCATTCACCCTATTACAAGACACTGTGCCATCAAAATGATAATGAAGCTGTTATTTTCAGGTAAAAAAGTAACATAAATGTGCTTTAATTTTTTTAATTATAGCTTTGTTGCCAGTAGCTTACTATTACTTGAGTATTTTTTTCCAAAGTAGCAGCACCTCTACTTTTTTTTTCCAACCTTGAAATGAGCCTTTTATGTTGATGATGCTTTGCTTTCCTTCAAAGACACAGCTGATTGAATTGTCTTGTGAACACAGGAGGATAATGGAAGCTGTGTAGATAGGGGGCTTGGGTTTTGCTTTGACAAAGTCAAACAACAGCTCTCACTTATCACACCGAGCAAGATGTCCTCAGTGCCTGAAAAATCATTAAGCCCCACCATTCATGCTTGAAGTTAATTCTCTCCCTATTTTGCTAAATTTGCCAAGCTACGGGGATTTACTACTCTTTTCAAAAGGCTACCCCTGGGACCCCCATCTGATCCATCATCGTCACAGCTTCACGCTCATGCCACTGTGATCTAACTTTGTATTTGCCTCAAAATGAATGGCAACTATAGGAGAATTTAAAACTTTAGCAGCCCCATGAACACATGTTTATAAGAATGAGATATTTTGCAAAAGTAGGCTAATCATATTATTCTGACTTCTCTGGAAACAGCTTCAGAGGAAGCTGGTCATCCATAACACTGCAGTCCGCCCTAATGGTCTCTCAGTGATAGTCGGCAGGAGAGAACCAGGAAATGGATGTCTGGTTTCCCAGGAGCATCACAGCTGTGCACTAATTAGGGAGCGTGGCTCAGGATGGTATAAACTGGCCTGGCACTGTTACCTGCTGTGCCCCAGCCTTCCCTGCTGATCTCCTCTGAGAAGAATATAACCTTCACCTGGAGGAGACAGAGTGCTTACAGGCTGCAGTCTGAGCGGCAAACATCCAACAAACTGTCGCTCTCATTTAGCAAGTTTGATAAATCATAATAGCGTCTACTGAGGAGTTAGAAGTTGACTGCAGAGTCTAATAAAGCATCAGTAGTTTGATGACATTGTTTGTAGCGCTTTTGAATGAATGTGAAACCAAATTGAACAATAAGAGAGGTCACGCAGAGCAAGTGGTATTTATTTATAAGCAGTTGTCAGTCTGCCTGATCAAAAATGGAAGACTACTCAGCAACAATTTTCCATTAATCTGCCTCCAGAAAGCTGTTTCGGGTCGTACAAACAATTGATTTTCCAATATATAACACCTCACACTGAGTAGGCAATAATGTGCAAATGCAAAACACTGCTGACTGGGTTCACTTATCTATACGATCTGATACACTTGGCTTGCTCTGGCATTCACAGCAACTGGCCGGTGTGCGAGTCCATTCACCGGAAATGTCAGGGCACACAAAACATTTCACAAAGACTTCGGCACTGCTCTCTGGTCTCATCTTGTTTTCATTCAAGGCACCAGAACTGTAAGTGAATGAAGGTCTTTTTCCTCTGAAATGGGAGAAATGACATTTCCAGATGAATAATTGCGTCTTCTATAATGTGGAGCAACAAGATCACGGGTAGTCAACCCACCCAGAAATGACACAGAAGTTAAAAGCATTATCCAATGCAATTGGAATAGACAAAGTGATACTCCACCAAAATTCTATCTTTTGAGTATCACACACTCAACTCCTCTTGACTTTAAAGGTGGCTGTAAAAAGTTTGTGGTTTTGTCTCTCGTGAAGTACAGCAGCTTTTTTCAGTTTTCGGCTTTCTTTCCGGTTACAATAATTTATGAAAGGGACCAATTTCCGTGGTCAAAAAGGTTTGAAAAACTTCCATTGAAACTTCTGAAATCACTCTTGGCACATAATTAACCTCTCTAGTATCATCTGTATGCCAGTGATGTTATGGACACTTATCATTTGACTAAAATATGGGTTATTTCCCTGCCTCTTGACCTCCACCGATACAGATTTTACCAAAACATGACAAGAAGTTCTCCACAGTCAATTCTACCTACTTTCAGGCCTAACGTGGGTAAGTGACACTTCATAAAATTTAGGGTGAGGTATCACTTCCTGTTGTTCCTGGACCTGGGGATAAGAGCACCACGAGGGGTCACAAGAAAAATCAATGATAAACAATGTTTCTGTCACACAAAAGTATACACATTTTCTCAAATCCTTGCTTTTTGTCAGAAACTGTTGCATTTTACCTCAGCTCTCTATAAATTATTTAATGAAAATCTGAGCAAGGAGCATCAATCGTTGGTTGGACTACTCACAGCTCCTATGCAACCATGAGGGGTCAGGAGTCACAAAAGTTGCAAGCCAAGAACAACTGAGTAACTTTACATGCACACTTGTATCCTGGTTATGATCAGGTTATGTGCTGGGCAACACCTGTATTGAATTTGTAACTGTACTGTATTTGTAAATTTTAATTGTCCTTTATCTTTTTTTTCTTATCTTTTCTTTCTTTCTAGCTGTAACTTCTAAAAAGCCTTCTGTGAACAGGGGTTGTAAATTAGCATCTTGCTATAAACGCTGACTGCAGTGCATCTGGGCCTTGTACATGGTCACACGTTACGGCACCAATGTTACTGTTATGTCCATGTCAAATAAATAGACTAAACTAAAATTAACTTACTGATTTCTGCTCTAAAACTGCAAAGTGCATTGAGCTATGGCACAGAAATGAGTGACTGAGATTTTGAGGAATCACGACGTATCGGATCGCCACAGGTGATTATAAACCTAGAGACTGTTATTGTAATTCTCTTGTTTCTCATTGTACATGTAAACCACATATTTGGAATATAAACAAAACCAGGAGTGTGCATGTGAATGTACTGACAGATTCAAACTATTACCCCATGCTGAAACGAGCAGGTTTTATTTCCCGTTTTTCACTGTTCTCCAGTCATTTTGCCTGTGTGCTTTACATAATGTGTCAAAATAATAAGCATAATGTTGTATGAACTAAACATATTGTGCAACACAATATTGGAGGAAACTTAATCACCAGTTTGACTCCATTGAAATCATAACAACAGACCCACTGCACAAACTCCATATGACTCCTGAACTTAATCTAAAAACAAATCAGGGAGTATGTGATTATGCTGGAGGTCTGGCTTTGCATTTCAATTACAGGGACGCGGGTGATGGGCTGCTCCGAAGTACAGAAGTGAAGCTTGTTGCCAACAGCAGACTTGTGAAGTGAGGATATGGATGTGGACAAGCAACAGTGTACATACGGAAATGTACGTGAATATTATCTGCTCCTTTGAGCAAACTACTGTAGCATTTCATCAGATTCATTTGAAATTCCAGTTAACAGGGACACTTGAGCTGTGTGTAAATGGGTCAGCTGGTGCCACAGATTCCCCAAAGTGTTACAGTATGAGCATCAACATGTTTTCACATTTTTTTCTGTTTTCATGATCACTTACTACCAGTGTTAAAAAAAATAATACACTAAAAATACAAGAAAGTGAACAACAGGGGTTCTTGACACTGAAATAGATGAAATAAGGCAAAAAAGAAAACCAAATACTTCTACAAGACAAACGGCTCGTGGGCAACAATGCAGAAAACACACTGTATATGCATTCTGTCAGAGTGAGAGTTTTCAATATTTTTAATTAAGTTTTGTTTTCTGCAGTGTACGCTTTCTGCTCACAGACGTTGACAACCTCGAAGTGAAGTAGATTACATTTAACTGAGAGTGTCTAACGATCTCCTTTGAAGCACCTACAACCATCTGTACGCATCCTGCATGTAGTTTACATGATCTCTGGGTATCGACCTGAAAAATTCTCAATTAATTACTTCTTATCTTCTCCCACAAAGCTGTCATAGTGTGAAATTACATCCTGTAGCCTAAAATTCCTTCACAAGATCAAACGTTGAATGTGAAATTACGCTAATTGTTTAGGCAGACGTCTGCGCAGGAGGCCTCAGGGCCCTGCAGCCTACGTGACCCATATTGCGTTTTATAATGTGTTTCTGGGAGTTGTGCCTCATTGATTACTGTGCAAAAACATAGATTTATAATCATTATTCACTGATTTGAGTGAAACTTTATCATATTTTATGGAGACATTGCTTTCTGGTTTTCCCTCTGATGTCCTCTAGCTGGTCTGCTGGAACCCTTGGTGATTTGTGGAGCTTACACTACAAATGGACAGATGGCTTTACTTGTTACTAAAGTAAAAAGGTGCTAACTGTTCCGGACTACAAGTGAACATGGCTAGTGTCGGCTGCTAATGTTAGCAGTCCTATGAGCTGGTTAGAAAAATCACCATCATACTGTTTTCCCTGTCATTAAATTGGCAGCTGTCCGTCTTGGATGGTGATAAGGTCCAGCTCGGGCCATGTTTTCTGAGCTCTCTTATCACTTAATTGGCTGTAGGAATCCAGTGGGAGCTCACAGTTGGACAGTTGGCTACTTTGACAATTAGCTGCATGGCCGGGGGCATAATTCATAGTCTGTGCTAACCGTGTTCGCTACCATAAACTCAAAATCCAAATCCTCAAGAGGTCCCTCCCTTCCTCACCGTTTTTACAGAAAACATGAATATGTGGAAGCAAATAACACTCCTACCTTCTGTTTCATGGAGACTTTAAATGAATAAAGTGAGAAAACATTTCTGGATCCGTCCCTCTATCTGGATCTGCACCAGAAGTTAATGGGGTCTATTCTGGGTCGAGACCCATCCTCCATCCAAGTTTCATGGAAATCCATTCAGTAGTCTTTGTGTAATCCTGCTGACAAACCAACCAACCAACAGACACGGGTGTGAGCATAAAGCAATCTTAAGAAACTGTAGTATCGCACATCCTAACCAGAAAAACAGCCATATAGGTCATCTGTGCAAGCAGTTTATTACGTCACCTTTTAGCGACCTCTGATGGCTGTCCTAATTATGACAGGAGCAAAGGAGTAAGTCAGGTGACATAGTCAAGCATATAGGTTATGGTAAATGGAAGGTTCAAACACCATGATTTTCACCCAGGAGACTGCTGTTTATCGCTTGTATGTAACCAAAGGTCAAAATTGACTTATTTTAACTTATGTAACATATTTAAACCCAAACCTTGAGCTTTTCCGAAACCTAACCAATTGGTTTTGTTGCTGAAACCATGAAGATGTCAACCATGTGACAACAAAGGTCTGGTATAATGGAGGTCTGGTATGCCTATCGCAGATACACTACATTGATTGTATCCGGTGTCTTTTATGTTGTTGTGGGAGAGATTCACAATCAATATATTCAGTTATTAAGGTATGACAATGTGTTGGGTTATAGCAATGAAATGCTTTAGAAAATGGCAAACAACCTATTTAACATCATCCTTTTTCTGGACAGCCATGTGTGCTTGTTCCCACATAAAATGTCAATGAAAGCATTTAAATGTTTACCAATGGATGGTCTTAGATTGATTCTCTCAGGTAAGTTATGAATGTAGTAAAGTTCGTTTTCAAACAAAATGTGAACTGAAAGTAAGACGTGTTCATCAGTCTAAAGGTTACAGTCTTTGAATGGCCAGTGATAATGGAAGGTAAATGGATAAAAACAGTACTATCCTCCTTCAACTCCAAAAGTTTTAAAACAAACATGGCCCTGTGTATATGCAAATCCAATCAGACACTTAACACTCAGAAATCTTCGGTACACCAGCCATTTCTTTAAAAAAGTGCATTAATGTGAAGAAGACACACTGTCGTTACACCATCTTTGCATTAGTAAGTGTATGGATTAATCTTGTAAATTCCACCCACGGCACTAAGCTGTCAAAGCTGTATTGTCAAGACCAAGGCTGTAGAAGTAATAGAGGCTCTTTGCTAAGAGATGGAAATTTGAATTTCAATGCTATCAAATATATTTTTCCCCTCACACAGCAGCATAATTTCTGATAGTATAAGTATAAACTTGCAATAACCCAAAAAATAAAAAAATAAAAAATCCAGAAGACATACAGCAAACACGCCTTGCATAATGGTTCTCTGATGCATTGCAACAAGCATACAGTAATAATATCAGTTACACTAAGCCCTGTGCCTTATACAAACACACACGCACAGCCAATAGGCTGCCATAAAATCCCCTCTACATGAAAAGATGATGCTGATGACTTGTGGGACCTGGCCACTGGCTTGTTAATGGCTCCAAAGAGCAGCCATGTCGTGAGCCTGGTATCTTTGACATAAATCATACAAACTTCTTATCAGCTTAAATCAGCTTGTATGGATTTTTTTTACTGCATATTACTCAATACCTCTGAGGATGTTATGCAAGAAATATCATAATCTACAGTAATACCGAGCATCAGTCAGATCAAGATTCATGCAAGGGTTTTTCCAGGGCCTCAGCTCCAGTTTGCTCTGCCATCATTCTATCTCCCCGGCTGACCGAGCCAACACTGAGACTTTCCTGTTGAATATGACCAGCCTGTAAAGTAATGCATCCATCTCTCTGTGGGAATCCAACTGAAAACTGTCACCCAAGAATGCATTATGAATCGGGATTCATAAATAATTGGTGAGAAAAGACTGCGAGGCAATCCGCAGGAGGATTGCGAAGGAAGGCACTGGAAAACCAGCGCCGAAAAATCTCACCCTGAGTCTAAACACCGCAAAACCTTTTCAGGAATGAAACTTATTCAGAGCATACTCAGAAACTATTTTCAGCAAGCCAATACCAGCCAGTCGACTCTCATCCTGAGTAATTGTTTGTTGATGACAGCAGATTCTTACATGTGAAACTGCAAAATGATGCACATAAATTAACAGCTAATCCTGGCAGATTCCAGATTGCAAATGTATCCTGCAGTTTAACACCACCGGCGTCACCCAGCAACCTCCTCGTAAACAAAGCCATGATGCATACCCGTGCCATATGCTGGCAGAGCTGATGGCTGAACCAGTGAGGGGGGTGTAATGGATGTGTCAGACAGAGGTGGAGTAGAGATTCAGGTCAGGGTGTCTGTGTAGAAGCACATCAGGTCCGGCCCCTCGCAGCATCTCTCCTCACAGAATATATTAGCTTAATGAAATAGCAAGGCATACACTGGCACTGGCTGTAAATTTGCCAGCAGTGCCCATGCGTGCTGCACGGTGATAAAGTGGCGTCTCGCCAGCTATACGAGGGTCACATAAAAGGGTCTCAGTTTGTGTAATCGACATCATATATCCAATCTCACACTTCTAGGACACAGGCATTAAATTACTCAGAGAAGCCTCTACTTTTTTCCTTTTTCTTCTTGCTTCCACAAAAGATAATCATGGCAGGGTAAAGCACTTATCCACCACAGTTGATTCCGTTATTCTGAAGCATTTTGTGCTAATAGTGGGACATGCTGAAAGGCCCTTGGGTAAATGGTTATAAAATGTTTAGTAAGTGGTTTAAACTGTCTGCAATTTGGCTTTACAAGGAATCCAGAGGAAAGAAGGCAGTTACACTTTCCTTGAACTCTCTATCTCCGACTCCTCTTATATCAGATGCATGCCAAAATAGGCAGCTATAGGCTCAGATTTTTACAACCTCGATATAATGTACATAAAGAGTAATGAAAGTTTGACAATACCATATAAAAGAAGCAGTATTTTCGGTCGTGTTACACAATACACCTTTAATAGAGTCTATTTTTTTAGTGTCCAGAGAAACGATTAAGTGTCATTGGTGTCTGAAAACATCCATTTCCTGCACAGTAATCCTTTCAGAGAAAAGTGTGTGACATTTATATATTTCGAACTCGCAGCTTTGAGGGAAGGCGACAGTATAATGCATTGCTTGGCCAACACAGCTTGACATTGCAATCCCCTTGCTGTTGAGTCCTAAATTCACCCAGCAAAGTTTTCCCAAACCAAAAAGTGGAGCATTTTTGTGTTAGACAGCACGTCTGCACTTTGATCCTCAAAACTTACAGGGTTCAAAAGCTGCATAAAAGCGGGTTTTATTCCTTTTGAAGTGGCATCTATTTTTAGGTAACATTTGACATCTCAAGTGTGAAAAGCTTGTCTACTGTCCAGTTTCAGCAGTAAAGTAATTTTGTTTGGGGGAATTTTTGATGATTAGGTTTTGCAGAGCATGTTTAAAGAGCCGCTCATGTGGTTTGCATATTTGAGCAGTGGCGGACTCAGGATGTTTGAGGGGCAAGGGCCAAAAAAATATAAAGGGCAACACATGCACTGCCACTGAGTCTACCAATGTATTCAAGAGCACAACAAAAATATCATGGAGAGAAAGAGATTTTAATTTAAGGTGTCAGAAAAATCAGGTTTTGATACTGCTACACACGCTTGCACTTGTAAATGAATGCTCTGTGTCCGTGCGACTAAGCTTTACAGAACATATCAAATAAATCTAATCTCTTACCCAACAGAGGAAGCTGGGCAACTTCTGTCATAAACCCCTGAGTGCTCCAAGTAAGTGTGTTTAATATCCTTGCTGACATCGCAATTGAATACTGCAATGTTTGCCACAAAGACGAGAGGGCTGGGATCAATAGCCCTGCAGCATCATGCAACTTATCGAATGCTCGCCTTGGCGCCAGTTAATTTTCTTAATGAGCATCAGAATTAGTCATTCTGATGCTCATTAAGAAAAGCATCCTCACAATTAACCCTTAAATCCCACGGGGATCCTCGAGAGAAACATTAAATCGTCTGTTTATTGTGACTGTGTTTGTTAAGTAGACAAACTGGGTTTGTTTGATAAGAATTAAAGGCCTTTGTCACTCTACTCAAACGCGCTATAAATCACATTAGGATGGAGGGGGAGGCTAAGATCTGTTTAGAGCTTTCGACTAATGTACAGTATGCCTTTGCAAAGAGCCTCATAAAACAACCAAACTGCAAACAAATGCAAATAAAAATCATAACTGTACTATACTGCAGATCTGAAGGGCTATTATGTACAAAGGGAATGCTAGGGGGAACAAAACTAGGACGTTTAAGGCAGCTGTCAGCCCGACAACATATTGCCGCTGTCACATGAAGACCTTTCAAAATGATGGATGAACCCAAACAGAAAAGTCAGATGGTCAAGATACTGTATGAACACAGCTACTTCCCCAGATCCTGATAAATTGGCAGTGGAGATACAGGGTTTTCACAGAACAGCCAGTCATTATCAGTTTAAGATTCGTCTGAAGTAGATAATTGTCACTCTTGTTCACCTGAGACCGTCATGACAAATTAAGACGGCTGCCATGATTGGTGGCGAGACAGCTGTTCTTATGTCGAGCTGATGTTATTCCTTTGGTTATCCCCTCGGTTTGAACAGGGATTTCTCTTATTCAGCAGGGAGCGTGTCCTTCACCAAGCAGCAAGTCTCTAATGATCTCTCAGTGGAGCCCGCAGTCACACTTCTCATTATGAAATAGCAGCGCTTACTCACTAGCACTTCACTTCCACACTTTGAAGATGTATAGTGAACAGTTTTCTTAGAATTTTTATTTAAGAGTAAACAAAAACCTGAAGGTTATGTTCTGAGGGACATCATGTTGGAATTACAGCTACAATGCATCGTGTCTTTTTCTCTGCTGTATTTCCAATAGTATATAATAGAAAAGTTATGCATATCAAGGGCTGTATTGAGGTGCTGATCATGGGAAGTAGACTTGAAAGAATAGAAAAAGTGTCTCACACTGGTTCCATATGCATACTTAGGATAGAGGCTTCTAATAAAAGAGAAATGCATTTGGAGCCAGAGTGTGCAACACCTTTTTGCTGCTTCTTTTACCAGTAACACCAAAACAGTTATTATGTTGATCATTTTAGTGAATATTTTAATGTTTTAAACTAAAATGATCACATATTGCACCTTTTATATATTATTATTTATTACCTAGAAACACATCAGAGTACTTATTGTTTAATAATCAAGGATACTGCATATTGCTAGCCAGCATGATATCTCTCTTTTGTCCGCATGTTCTGTGGCTGCATTTCATTCTGGTTAGCTTACAACACTGTAAAGTGTTAGAGATGTGCATGTCAGCATCTGATTTTCTCATGTGGAGTTATATAAGGATATACAGTGTTTTGAATGGTAATGATTTATTCCACATATATTTTTGTTAATGTCAATGTATTAAAATATATTTCCTTGGTATTACCACTGGATCAGCATCCAAAACCATGATTCGACCGTTCACCTTACACCAGGCCTGCCTTATTCCACATATTTTTTTAAGAACACATCTCGGTAAACAAAACCACAAAGTTAACACAGTTAGCTACGGGCACAGCGGCTACGCAAAGGCCAGAGAGCAAAGATCCAAACAGTGCTACAGCACGTTTTTTAATTCCAAAGTCTATTTATGATGGAATACTGTTGTGTGCCTCTCCACTTTTCACTGTATTCAGTGAGGCCAGCTAGCCTTGACATGCATTTGAAACAGTAGGAGAGAGTGGAGCTCCAGGTTCGGTGTGGACACAGCATCCCTGAGCAAAACAACTTAACGGTCTATTCACAAGCTGATGCGTAACCTTGTCTTCTATGTCCTCAGAAGTTCCAAAATACAGCTGGAAGCACCCCTAAAAGCCAAAGGGATTGCTTTTCCATTAACAGCAGAGTGACACTGGTTTTCTGTTTTTTTCTCTCGCCTTTGTTACAACCCCTGCAAGGGCACAGTGTATTTCCAGAGTTGTACATGAATGTTACAAGTGGATTTAAAAAAATCTTTTTCTAAGCGCTTCCCACATACAGTATCCGTATGAGTCACTATGTTATTCCACACTGGAACTGGTTCATCATTTCAGTCCTGCAACATGGGTTGATTCATGGATCAGTTTTAGACAACCTCCCTGACTCCTCTTTTTGATTTGATTCGTGATGTACGTTTCTGCTGTCGTGACATTTTGTGATCCTGCTGTGCTCTCACATCTCCCTGTAGACTCTGCATATTGATTGTAATATCTACAACATTTTATTTGCTATTTTTTTATCTCTCATGTTTGCTGAAGCAATAGGTGTGTCATGTAATTTCTGCCCACACACTAATCCTAACGTTGCCTGTAGCATAAATGTGGGACGATAGAAAAAGAAAAGGTGCCATGCCAGGCCCGCCTTCCTTTATCTACTGCCTTACTAATTGTGTGACAGTTCCTATCCATCTACACATCCGCACGCACACACACTAGCTCTCTGCTTTATGGCTTCTCATGCAAGTATTTGCTGCAGTAATATGCCTGCGTGCAGAAAAGCCAGGGCTCATTATAATGTGTGAAAATACCTGGGGAAAGAGATGCAGATGTTCTATAAGAAGCAGCAGGAGCAGGTAAGGGGCTGGTACAGTATCTGATGTGTTGTTCAAAGGTGCAGAAATAAATAAATAAACAGAGTGAGGGGGATACAGGTCCGTGTGTGATGTGAAATGGATGAAATGATATAGAAACACTGTAACTTCTGAAGAAAGCTGGACATTGGAACTTGTGTTTTCCCAGAACACTGACTGGATTTGAGGAAAAAGCTGTGAGATTCAGCAGGGTCACACTTCATCAATCTCTGTTGTGCAGTATATTTCAGGAGATATATTGTGATTTAGTGTTGTAATTTACTTCCTGCTGCACTCACTTTATGCTTTGTCTACTTTCTCAACACCATGTTCCTCATTTCCTACAATTCCCACAGTGACTTTTGACACTTCAGGAAGCAGATTCGAACTTGTTGCATTAAGCTGTTAGTTGTACAAATACTATGAGGAGAACATGATGAAAGAGAGAAATTCTGTAATTTCCCAGTCCTCCTTAACACAACATGCTCCATGGCTGCATTGTGTTCTGGTCTACTGGTGTCTCTGTGCGGAGAGAAATTAGTATCTGAGTCTTAGGATTTCTCCTGACTGTCGAACTTGGTCCACAGTGAGTTAGGAAAATAAAATATGCCTTTCTGCTATCAAACTGCATTATAGCTTCTCCACAGCTACACCAGCATGACATAACCTAATGCCATTTAAATTTGGCCAGTGATCTGCAATGCACCACAGAACAACAAAGTAGGCCTAAAAGTGTAAGGTGTAAGGCCAACACACTGTATATCCTAGAGGAACTAAAGTGTTTGAACCCAGGCGTCACTAAACAAACAAAAAAAATTGAGATTGAGGTGAGTGAAATAAAATAAAGTCATAGCACTTTATAAATATAGTGACAGATACAAGAGATGCACAAAAGCAGTAATTTACATCTTAATTTGGTCATTTCTTGAAGCAGATACCCATATATGCACATATCATTTTGCATCTTATGCAGAGAAGGCTCTCCTGTAGCAAAATTATCAAATTATCACGTCTCTTCTTGTGATGACTCAATGGCAGATGCAGACATACACTGCTTTTCAAAATGTACACATTCACTGAGCAAAGGAAGAAACTACTTAGTCAATGGTTCAAGTCACATGCATATAATTAAAGCTTAGTCTTTTTTGACCAATCTACAGAAGAGTTAATTTCGAGCCAATGCCAATATTTCATTTTAAAGCCTCTACATGTCGATACTGATGAAGTGCTGATATTACCGTGCATCCTACAATAGACATTTACAAAATCAGTTAAGATAGTTGTATTGTGAAGGGGGAAAAAAAGAAGAATTTCAATGTTATTTTCAAGGCTGTTATATCCCACCTCATGGCATTTTAGTCTGTCATGTTGAGAACTGAACTGCCAACTGTTCTGCATCAGGAAGTTGCCAGTTATAACCGTCTCCTTTATTTTTTTCTTATTGTGAATATCCTTGTGACAACAGTGTCCATTAACACCATGGCTTTCATTTTGCCATTTTTTCCAATGGCAAAACTCTGTTAGAAGTTGTTTATACCTGTATCACCAACTGAAGGCTCAAGGATAGATTAGTAAACATCTATCTAATTGGTTCTTCTTACCTCTCACAAGTAGGACACAGTGAAAGTTAAAGCTGTCTGGATATGTATAACACCATTAAACACCATGTTTATTTTTTTATTAAAAAAACTAAGGTTATCAGTAAAACTTACTGCTCAAACAAGCATATATTGACAAATATTGAAAAATATAACATATTATATTAAAACATATTCTATTATGTGGGGAAAAACAAATATATATTTATCAATACACACCAATATATTGTTATTCTGCTTCAAGAATCCATTACAGAATACTTTGTAACGAATGCATATTTTCATAATACATTAGTAATATAGAACAGCCTACTGATATGTTTAAAAAAATCTATTGATTAAATTACATTGTGCATTTATTGTTTGTAAATACATTTTGAAACAATATATGTTAATATAAAAATGGCAATAATTGGTATATTTGTTAATATATAGAGAATATATTGTTTGATATATTAAATAATACATTGCAAGCAGATTAATAAACATATTTCACTACATTTCAAGACAACACTAATCTTCATGACTGTGTAATGTAATTACAAGGTGAAAATGTTGTCCATACACTGTTTCATTGACACGCATAATGAAAAAAAGCCTACATTTTCATGCGTATAATATATTTCCGTTGCATAAGGTATAAATCCCTATCTATAGCTCCTGCTACAAACTTGCATTCAGACTACCAGGACAGATCTCATATAATCATTTTATTACAACTAACACTGGTTTCATGCCCACAGCCCACTGTAAATTCTTGTCATATTACACACCTGATCCAAATCAATCAGCATTTAGTCCTGAACTGCATCAGTTGTGAAAGAGTAAAACTGGAATGCGAAGCTGAAGGTCTGGACATTTGGGAAACCTTACGATACAAAGAGCAGCAGTTGTGTTAAATGTCAACAAAATTTGATTTGGCCTCTTTCTTCTGAAGGTTATGTCAAGACTGAACTTCAAATGCACACAATGTTAAATAAATGAATCTCTTTGTGTGAGAATGTCTGAATGTTATTGTAGATCAGTGTGTGTCATTTTAATGTGTAAAGAGACAGGAGCAGGTAAAATAGGATGTCAGAGAAAGAAGGCAATGGGGGTTATTTTGTCAGGGACCTAATTGTAGTAGATAATGAAAGGTAAAAAGTCACTGAAGGAGGAGCAGCTGGGTTTCTAATACCATGTTAACCATTGCTATCTGCGAAAATTGTTTAAATTACCCACTTAACTTTAAGTGTGAACCCAGTCAGGAGGGAACACACCCCTATCATTAGCCACCATTTAACAAATTACAGCTTTGGCTCTTTGCACCAATATATTAATTTGAGTCTCAGTGCCGAGGCAGGGATTTGTTTGAAATGCAAGTGTTTGTGAAAAGGCAGTACCACAAGACATATGCAACAAAACTGCAGTCATTAATAATACAGAATATCTGTCAGACTGAGGTGGACTGAAAAGCTCCAGAACTGCTCACTAGCTGTTGCATTTCTGATCCCCTTTTGCCACCTCACAGCAAGATTTTGCCGCCACATTCAATTCTACCTCCAAGTGCAATAAACCAATTAAGCCGGTCCAATTAAAACCCAATTCCAGCTGAGACCAGCATGCCTTGTGCCTAATGGTTATGTTGTAATTAGCTCCAGAGAGATAGGCCTCGGGATGCACTTCTCTGGATTGTTACACACACATACACACATATATTCTATCATTTATTCAGGGCAATATGCTATTACACCTCGAAGGGTATTGATCTGGATAAAAAGTTTTGAGCAAACAGTGGCTTTCTTGCAATGTCATGGTGGAAAAGCTGTCATATTGTCAGAGCTGTTACACTGTAATTGGATCTCTCATATACACCCACATCCTTTTAAGACATGAGAATATCTGTATACATTGCACACACACACACACACAGACACACAAAAGTGCCTTCACTCACTTTTCTCCTGGAGAAAGGAGACAGAGATCAAAAGAAGCAAACCAAGCTTCATATTTATACCTTTCTCAAAGGGCCGTGACTCTTTATGAGGATGGATGACTTTAATGGTGGCACTATATGTGTTCTGGCCACAATCAAGGCTGTTAGTCTGCAGCAGCCAAATGGAGGCTAAAATTACATTTTCACCTTTCACATATGTGTTCCACTAAATGATGAGTATTGATTTGACAGTTTATGTAGCGCTGCCTGCGCCGTGTCCGTGATAATAAATTCCCCCGGGGCCATCAACATAATATTACTCTCATATTCGCCCGTGACCTCGTGTAGGGGTCAGGTTTGAACGAGCAGAGGTAATAATTGAGATAATTACAGCCAAATGCAGGGGGAAAACACACAACGCATGCATTTTGCTGCCTAGGTGTGGAGTTATTGTGAGAATTTATTGTGTGCACCACATGATCAGCTATGATTTATTGATTGTCCTCCTTGTAATGCGTAATGCAATTGCTTTTTATTGCTTTACATAGACCGGGGCTAATAAAACATCCTGACAGTCAGCACGATGTGACACGTGAAAGTGCTGTGAGATAAAGAACTGAGAAGGAGTTTCTGAGAGTGCAGAAAGATTGATGATGATATTGATGACTGAAGTTCACATTGAATTCTCATTCTGGTTCTTATACACTTATATTGGTAAAACTTTACAATAAGGTACACAAAAATGTGAGTAGTTTCAAAGAGACAATTGAGTAATGAATCAGGAACAACTTAATAATCAATGAATACTAAATAACTGTGATTCAAGGACAATAGAAGATAATGATGGGTTACTAGAGAATAGACTGGGACCAATACTCAGTATTATATATCACGTTTGAGGGGGGTACATAAAGAATAACCAGAGATTCAGTAATTAATACTTAAAAAATCTACTTGGTAACCATTCAGTATTATGTTTCACTTCACTTGAAGTGCACAAAAACAGTAACTAATGATTAAGTAATTAGTATTTAGTGAATCTACTTGGTAACTACTCCGTATTGTTTCATTTTACCTAAAGGTGAACAAAAAGAGTAACGAATGATTAAGTAATTAGTATTTAATGAGACTATTCGGTTACTACTCAGTATTATGTTTCACTTCACTTGAGAGGGCACAAGGGGAGTAACTAAAGATGAAGTAATTAGTAATTAATGAGTTGTTAGTAGTTTGTGCCACTCAGCAGCTGGTTCATAGTTAATCAGGAACAACTCATGAAGAAAGTGGTCAGTCTGTTGATTCTCAGATATTTATGGACTAATCATTACCTAATGATTCATTAATATAGCATCCCCCAGTCTCTTCTCTAGTAACTCATCATTATCCACTATAGATTCCTTGAATCACAGCTATCAGGAAATTACTCATAAACGATTAATTAATTATTAAGTGGTTTCTGATTCATTCCTCACTTGTTCCTCAGTAACTACTTAGTAACTAGCTTCCCTTATATTTGAATATTATGTACAGTTACATGATTTGAGTGGGTT
The DNA here is from genome assembly GCF_040436345.1 of Pagrus major. NCBI lineage: Eukaryota > Metazoa > Chordata > Actinopteri > Spariformes > Sparidae > Pagrus > Pagrus major. Next base: position 20,775,540 of record NC_133219.1, read on the forward strand.
AGATTTTGATTTTCACTGAGTTGCATTTTTATTTTTTGAATGTAGTAAGTACATCAGTGCATTCTTCACATGCTTTATCATGTCATACTGACTTCCTTTTCTAGATTGGATGTAATTCTTACACATTTATTACATTTCATTCTTGTCTTTGTTGAAGCACTGGCACACATTCGAGTGCTAGCTCCCTTCCAGCCAATTGTGTTCGCACAGGCATGTTGCCCTCAAGTCTTCCAAATTAAGTGACAAAATAAGTTGTTTGTTCACACCTTCTAGGGAGGCATTTCTATCTGACACCTCTATTGACTGGATGACATAATTTGTTTGTCTTCCAAAACTGTTACATATCACTGTTCAAAAATAAATCTGTTTCATGATGTGACAATGTTATGTGTAAGGTTTAATAAATGTGCAGCATACATAAGCATGTTTCTTTTACAAGTTGGTTGTTCCAGATTTGGAACATTTTAATTCAAACCAAAACCAAACTCTCAGCTCAGTATATTACATCCATACTGGATTATTTCCCCGCCACGATTTACATCCAGTGCCAATGATCAGTGCCAGTGCAGGAAGTCTTGTCGCTACAGTATGTAGAGAGGTGGAAGGTAAGGATGTGGAGGCTCGCATAGTGGATAGTCGTATATGTGGCGAGATTCAAGTTTGCGTTCCATCACAGATACATAATTTTTGCATGCGTCTTAACCCAACCTTGACCATCCTGTAGCTGCCATGTATAGCTGTAGAGAAAGCAAGAATCTTAAAAAGTCTTTCAATCCAGGGTTTTACAGAGTCGTCCAATATTGACATTCTTGTCTGAAAATGCGTAGAATCCAAAATTCTCTTTCTTTAGTGTTTCTGAGAGTTTCAAAGTACAAAAAGACAAAGCAATATTGATTTCATAGCCACAGATCTCTTTACTTTGTATTCAAACAATAGCTAAAAGTTCACTTTGTTTATATTTGTGGATAAGGCTTTGGCAAGTTGTCATTACGCAAACTTGGTCATGGCTCAAACTATTTTGATTCCAGCTATATCATGATCAACTTTTATGTTTCTGCGTACAACAAATCTAGATTTCACATCATTTTGACTCAAAGCAGTTCACTTTGAACAGAAAGTAGCTGTCATTAAACCATTGTTTAATGACATTGTTCCATGAATTGGTTCTTCTGCTGGACTTCAGTCATTAAAGCATTCCTGACCGATACCTGCCGGTTTGTATGGTGTCACTGTGGTTCCTTTATGCACACCCAGGTTGAAACAAACTTTATTTTCCGATGCTCAAAGGACTGGAACTAACCAGCCGTAAGTTTGAGTAAACTTCGGCAAACATGATTGAACACAGTATGGGAGATTCTACAGAGAGAATAAAAGGAGCGGTTTGTTGGTTTTGGCTGGCTGATAGTCCCTCTGCTCCCCCTCTTTATTTCTTCAAAAATGCTAATGTATCCGTGTCTGTCTGTATGGAAGATCAAGAGAAGGATGAGGAGGAAGAGGCGAATGAGGAGCAGGGGAGCGAGGAATTCGTCTGTACAGGCTCCTTTCATTTCTCATGGAGACGACGCAGGAGACACACAGCCGTCAGGCTTGGGAAGTTGAGCCTGGGAAAGGCTTGACAGCAGAGCCCTGGGCAATCGCGAGAAGTGTATCCTCTGCCACGGCGCCATGAGAGAAACAGAAGAGTGTGAGTACAGATAGAGGAGTGAGGAGAGATGAGAAAGGGAGATGGAGAAGTGTTGGTTGGGGGCTTAAAAGAATGGTAGTTTGAGTCGAGGAGAGAAGGGAGGAATGAAGGGAGAGTGAGGGGACTGTGTTCTGCAGCCATCTGGCCCGTTCACTGATCCAGAACGTTGACACTGGCAGCTGAAGAACAGGAGAGGAAGGGGAGCAGGGGAGTCCTCAGTTCAGTGTCTGAAGAGAGAAGTCTGTTTGTATTACTTTAATCTTATTCACAGTGCCACTCTCACACACACACATACACACTCACACACACAAAGACATGTATAGTGCACTGTAATAATATCAGGTGTTTTTTTTTTTAATCTCATTCAAAGCCGTACAAGTACATCCAGGAACAGACTTCGCCAGACAGACAGACACCTCCCTCACCATAATGACAACAAGCCGATCTGCTCTCTTAGCTCACAGGAACCAACCACACAGGTAAAGATAACACCTCGGGCGGAAGCATAAACTCATCTTTTGTGTGAGTTTGAATTAATTCAAAGAATGCGCAGTGGTGTGGCGACGCTGAATTGCAAAGATATCTTCACCAGACTCAATAAAAACTTGCAGAGCGCATGTATATCAAACAGCACAGCAGGTACATTTTCTGTTGAAAAGGAGCCGCAGTAGCATATTAAGAGAGCCTTTGTGAGTGAGAAAAAGCCAGAAAAATATCCTTTCACTCCATATTTTGGACAATCGGAGCAACAACAGGAGTTATGGTTATTTGTTTTTGCCGGGTGACAGGTTGAATATTCATGATCCACCATTTATAAATCCATAATGGTAAATTTGGATTTATCCTCTGCTTGACTTTTTGCAATGAGATAAGAGCGGTAATTAGGATTTTGTTTGGTAAGATAGCCCCATTCGTCCACATCGCTCAGCGCTTAGGCGAGGTTGGATTCAGCGTTGAGGGCTGTTCGCACACAGGATCGGTAAAAGGTGGCATATCTAGCCCAAACAGATGGCTTGTGTGCGCCTGCATGAATGAACACACATACACAATCACAGTCAGCTCCACACACACACACACACACACACAAAAGTAGAGACAGTGCAAGAAGATAAACATCCACAACCAACTGAAGACTATACACAGCCAAATGTGAACAGGAAGAAGGAAAGAAAAACAAAAATCACGTGGAATAAATGTAATCTCCTACAATGTTTACATGGGAATTTGCATAAAAATTAACTGAATGAACCAAACAGGATGTCACAAGACTTATTATTGTATGTAATTACTATTACACTGAGCTTGATAAATACAATATAACCAGTGGAAAATAATGACAGTCATAAAGAGGGAGCTCAGCAGTGAGCAAAATCTTCACTACAGTCGACCTCTAATTAGAAATCCTGGCAGGGCTAATTGTTGAATTATTTCCTGAAAGAGAATGATGAGCGGATATGTGGATGGTTGCTAATCTGATCGCACCTGTTTTTGATCTGATTTTACGGCTGAGTTCAAATGCAAAACATGCCCCCTCGCTCTCCTCCTTCTACCTGGACTGTATCCAGTATGACCGGAGAGCTGAATCCAGTTCCGTCTAGGTCACAGTGGTGATTTAAAAATTTGAATAATGTCTTCAAAAATGTCACGGGAGCAATTAACAGCTGTGAGAAATGCATTTTATTGGTGACCTAAGCTCAAAGAAAACTCTAATAAAATTAATGGGCGGTTTCAAAAGCTTTTAATGCAAATTGAGCTGAAGGTCTCTTCGGGGTTTATAAAGTTAAAAAATGTGAAGAGTTGCAAAACATTTAATTGACTATTTTCATTCATTAATTAGCTGCAGTGTCCTTCAACTTCCCTAAAAAATGCATGACTAAAATTCTCATAACCTTCTGCTTACAAGTTAACAGCTCCTGTTCTCTGAGTCGCACTTGAGGCAGCTTATGAGCTCTCCGCATCAAACAATCACACTTAATGTCGAAGCAAAAACAGCCAGTGTGTTGCGGTGATGTCTGTACTCTCATTAACAGCCTGTGGCAAAGCAACAACTCATGGGACCCCGAGGAAAAATGTCTTTTTTTTTCTGGAAAAAACTCTCGGGGCTCAGCCAAAAGAGAATCAAAAATCTAAAATGTTGGGAGAATGACTAATAAGCCTGAGTTTAACGTCAAAGCAGCAGCTCTGATTGAGCACAGGGATGAAACTTTTGGAAATCTTCAAAGTGTACAGTCTTTTATATGGATGAGATGCAAGGAGTCAACACTAATTAAGCTTTCACAGTCAGTTTAGCGGTGATTAAACTTCAAATAACTACAAAAACGATGTATTTGTGTCAGCTTTTGATGCAGTTAGCCGAGAAAAGAAAAATTGCATTCAGCCGTTACAATTCTTTAGAAAGTGTCCTATTTTGAAGCCACATCTGCTGCGACAACACAACTAGACCTACACTGCTCACATGACCTTTCAGTTCTGACATGGCGCTGTACTACACTGTCACTATCACTGCTCTGCTTTTCCTCTCATTTTTGTCTCTTCTGCTCATGTGGGATCAGTCTGTCTTTGTGCATGCAGGCTGGCAGCTCTCAGCCATGTTCACCACCCCTGAAGGAGAAGCGAGCCTGTCCCAAAGTCGCTGAGGCGGATTAGTCCGTCCTCTCTCTCTCTCTCTGTGTGTGTCTCTCTCTCTGTGTCTCTCTCCCTCCTCTCTCCCTATTTAAACATTTTGGATGGGCCAGGGCTGTGGAACAACAACAGGCTTAAGAGGTTGCCAAAAGTTTATGCATTTGTTGAGGTGACTCTGTGTCTTTCATAACAGATGAGGAATTTGAACTATTTGTATAGGTCAGGATTCTTGATACTTTCTAGTTGTGTACTTAAAAGACATGACTGTTAGTGTATCTGAATGAAGCACTAATTGGATGTGATTACTGGCATGACAATATCGTTTCAGTCAATAAACGGCAAGAGCTTCCAAACATTGCCCTAATAACATAACCCTAACCCTCATGCAAGATGCAATGAGATTGCGGCTGACTCCCTTTAAGAGCTTTACTCTCTGTACACCTAACACATCCATTCCTCAGCACCTATGTGATGTGAAAGGGCCCCGTTTGTTTCTATAGAACCATGGTTACAATATGTGAGGCGCCATCCTTTCAGCCATTGGTCAACAACACCCCACTCATGATTGATACAATCACTGTCCGAGCTGACATGCAGGAGGGGGTGTTGAACAGACAACTTACACAAGGTTGGTCTTGGTGCATCACATTGTAACATATGTCAAAACAGTGGGAAACACATGCGGTTCTTATACACCCACAGCTGCTACACAGTATTAATTGTGGACCTGGTGAATGACCTGAACACATGACTGTAATGCACCATGGCAGACTATGACTTTCAAGGGCTTGTGATCTGTCAGGTAGTATCTTCAACACCCCTCTTAAAGCAGGTGAGCAATTACACCCTTTCACACCCATTGACACCTGGCATTTGTTTTTAAAGGTTCAATTTGTAAGATACTGTAGTTACAAATTGGACCTTTTGGATCTTTCCAATTTGGATTGTTGAGTCTCATTCCCAACTCGTCAAACGCTTTAGGTTTCCGAACTTGTCAAAAAACTGACACTTCAGGTTGGTGGCCGACCCAACTTACCCAACCAAAAGTGCCATTATTTGACGAGTTGGGAAAGAAATTCACCAACCCACTATCTTACAAATTCAAACCTTTGATGGGAAAAAACAGCAATCACATTCATTCCCATATCAAATGACTCTGCAGTAGTAATGGGTTTCACTGGTGAGATGCTATGATACGCACTGAAGTTAAGGACAGCAGTGTACATACTTTTCCATCCGTCTCCATTCAAGCAGTGCTCAGACATCATTCAATCAGGTTGAGTTTGAAAGAGAGAAAAATATAAAAAATTAACCGCAATAACATTGTCAATGGCCCCCTCCTTCCTACTGTTCCCTGTTTTCGTGACATCAAACATGACGCACCAGAAAAAGGAAAACAGAAAGGGAAGATTTGGTGTAAAAATGGTGCAAAGGGCTGAACGATTCAGACAGGATTTATATGAGTTTCTTTCCTGGATCTGCCTACTAGTAAGGAAGGAAAGTCACCAAGAGTGGCAAACCATAACCTACTGATCTGGCTTAGACTGAAAGGAGAAGGACCTAGAGAAACCTGCCTCTCCTGCACCATCATCATGGGAGCCAATGTTGGATGGCAAGCAGAGCAGAAACCATGCTCAAGAATATAATTCTTTTTGAGGCAGCCATCGCCATGGAAGACACAGTCAGAGGGCAGGAAGACAGCGATTTTGCTGTATTAGATAGAACTTCTGCTCTTTTGTGACAGGCTGCCATAGTCATTCCATTGTCCCAGAGGACAAGGGCAGAGGACTGGCCTTTGGAGGGAACTTTGCTCTTTAGTCCCAGAGAAGCAAGGCAACCATCGCTTCCCTGCTGTCTCAGGAGAAACAGGCAGACAGCCAGCAATAGACCTAACACTCTTTGCTACCTCTAAGTCATCTCACTGACAAGTAGGGTGGGACTGAGGAAGCTGAATAGATGACAAAGCTTGCTAATCACCACCAAGTGACAAGTTTTCCATGTAATCATCCTTATGAAGGTTGAGCAGGTGTCAATGCCACTGGCAGGGGCCATCAAGGTTGGTGGATGAAGACTGTCTTCATCAAAAAAAAAAAAAAAATGGATGAGGAGATTTGATAATTAAACAGCGTAAATATAAAAAAACAACAACACTAATTAATTTTCTTTGCCAGAAAATTTATATTCTCAGTGTCAATTCTGGGAACTAGTTAGAAAACAACTTCTGCTCTTCGCTAAATGCTTCAATACAGTTTGCACCTACGGTCAAACTAATTACACTTTCTCCAGTAACTGGCACAGTGAGACGGAGCCAGGCTGTGGCTCATCATCCATTTTGTATTTTAGATCACAAATACCACTCACCTCAACTGTTCCTTAGTCAAAACGGATTTATCAACATTGAACATCTAAATTGTTCCAGATTCATTTTGAATGTCAATTTCTATCACGTCTGTTGACTTATATTTAGTGCAAGTGGTTTACTTCAGCTTTTTTACATGTACAATATGTAACTGCTGTGAGTTGCTCTCCATTAAAACAAAACAAAAGATGTTTGCAGAGTGTTCTATGGAGGCCCGAGTCGAGGGGGGCAGGAGCCGCTATTAAGCTGCTTAAAGATGGCTGGAGAGTCTGGATTAGAGCCAGACCCTCTGGAGATTAAACACCTGGAGTCACATCGGATCCTGCTCTGATCCGGAACAATTTTACGGATGGGAGGGAAGCTCAGAGATTACTTTTAAACTTTTGGGATTAAATGTGGATTTATCTTCACTCCTGTTTATCAACCTGACTGCAGCAGTGATCGGCGAAGCTGATCTGCGTTGTCGGGTGTTTATATGCTGACTGCCGACTGGAGCTGGAGGGGAATATACTGACCTCATGAACAACATTACAGAGAGGACAGGGGAAAATGATTTGAACACACAGTCAAACTCGCTTCACTGTTGATGTATACAGCATTAAACAACCACCACTGCTGATGAAAATCCATTTGATTTGACTCAGGCACAAATATTCACGGATGAGGTGATGTTTAAAGTTGTATTAGTGTTATGTTTTGTCTCATTCGTCAATTTCCCTATCCCAGAAGTAGCAATGGTGACCTAATGGAACCTAATGTTACTATAAGTACACATGTGGATTTCTCTGTGTTTGGACATTGCTGGAAACATTTTTGATGATGTAAGTGCACAACTCAACAAAATAAAGTATACTGTGTAACTAAGGTCTAGTGGTTTTTAGAAAATTAAATGCAGAATTCCTACATACTTAATCTTTAAGTGTCAAATAAAGCAAAAGCAGGTGTCATCTCAGACAGAATACTTTTTTAGACTTTTAATACAAGGGCAAAAAAAAGAACATAATGGATTTCAAAAGTTTTCAGGTTGCATACAGTATCTAGAAGCTCTGAAATTGCTGGAAGGTTGGGTTGAATTCTGAATGCCTCCTTTCATATATTTGTCTGGCAGGATAAGATTGCTTTTCGGTCACAGATTCTGCATTTTTATTTTAAGTCAACTGTAATTAAAAGCAACTAAATGATAAAAGTAGAAAACACGCAGTATGCTGTTACAAATGCTAATCCTTGCACAAACAGAGACATACAACCCTAACACACACACACACACACCAGTTGCTGGATAAATATTACACTGCTCTATACATCTATTTGTCTACCCTTATGCCTGTGAGCTTGGCCTCGAGTTAGTGACCAGAATACAAATGTGAGCAGGTAGAGCTTGATATTTTGGCCTCGGTTGTCATTATCTCAGCTCTGGTCAGCCGGACATGGTGTGGCATCACCAGCAAGTGTATCCATAATTAATGACAGGGTCACTATGCAAGAGCACACAGCTCCAATCAGTGGTGTTTTTCAGACAGCCCACCTAATGAAGATACTAAGTCGAGTTGTCTGTGTACATGGCCTCCCAAAGTGGTAGTCCGTTATTCCTATGCATGTCCTCAATTTGATTTAATTCCCAAGTCTCGTTTGAAGAGATGAGTGGTGCCCCGAAACCCATCTCTCCTCTAACACATCATTTGGCTCTCCACCAATCACATAAATTGGTCAGCAAAAAGTTTCATTTTGTCCTTGTGAAGTTAATCAACTCATTGGAGCACCCACAACCCGGGCAGCAGCCCATTCATTGTCTCCAAAAGGGATATTTTTCTTTCCCCAGCCTCCATGGCAAATAGGCGGAATCACACATTAGTTTTCTCCCTGGGTGGACTGGCCGTTTTGTTGTGGGCTGGAGCCTGGAGTGATTGAATAGCTCCCCGAGGAAGAGGCAATTTCACAATGCGAGTATCTCACCACCACCAAGAAAACCACAGTGCCAGGAAGGTTTGGAGCCGAAGTTTCAGTGTCGGGGTGACGTTGGCTGTGTGATCGTGTGTGTTTAGTTATTGTGTTGGCGCTATCCAACTGGTAAAGTCTCAGCGCCTGACCTGAGATTCTGACAAAGGGGAAAAGTGGAAACACCTCAGGTAAGCATGACATGTTGTGTGTTGTTTGTTTGTGTCAGTTTGGTGGTGGCACTATACCCAGTTGAAACCTTTCTTTCAACCTTTGCTTAACGGGTTGAAATAGGCTTGGCTTCATTTCTGTCTGCCTTAAATGTCCTGACAACTTATTTTCTCAATCAGATTCTCACGATAACCTCCATGAACACAGTTTCAGTTATTTCAAGAGAGACGTTCTTGTGCTTTGCTTTTGTCTTTGCTTTTCTTACTGGTTAGAAGCTGGAATGGCTCAGTTGGACAAAGTCGATGTCATGTATTCCCATGCACCAATCAGAGTTTAGCATCAATTGAATCAAAACACGATACTTACATGACATATTAACCCCAACCCGACACAATACATAGATACGGATATCATTTCAAAACTCTTTCTTCACATTCTTTTGATAATTTGAGTTACATATTGCACCTTTAACGTTTTAACAACAACTAAGAATGTTGTTTCTGAACATTTTGAGTCATGAGTCATGAGTCATGATGAGTATTGTAAGTATTTTCGGGAGCTTTAACTAATAAGTTTAGGCAGAAAGATGATAAACTGAGTGTGCAGAGGAGCAAACTAGAAGTCTGGAAGTTTGGGATGAAAGGATTGTTGGGGCCATCCTCTACGTTTAGCAACCACGCAGGACAACGCCCTGAATGACCAGCAGTCAGATGACGCTAAGGCACTGTGGACAAGTGGACATTGGATGTCTACACCAGCAGCAGCAATGCTGATAGAGCTTTGGCATAAGTGTGTCAGATTTTGGATGGGTGAAAGCACACTTACTCAGTTTGGGCCAGAATGCTTTCTATTAACAAGTGCCTGTCTTCTTTTGAGGATCCTGCACACTTACACAGGAGTTTTCAATTACCTTGCCTGATTAGACCTCTTGTCAAGTGGAAGTTGGGGCAGAGCTGGGAATATCACAATGCCACCAAACTCAATAGACCCCTTTCACAGACAATGGCGTGCAGACATTTTAACTTGTCAAAGCACAGGTGTGACCAGTAATGTGAACAAGGACTCTATTCTGTCCCATGTCACTGAGCTGCAACAACTGACAATTTCCCTGGCAGACATTTTGACTTGTCAAAGCAGAAAAAGCTAAGGTGGAATTTATAAAATTATTGACAGGTGCATTCGATTTAGATGAGCCAGTTCCATGGCTCTGGTATTGTGCATGAACGCTGTCTGACATGGCTTTCTGGGACACTTAATAGAATGGAGCCATTGTTAATGCTATTGATCACACCTGTGCTTGTCCTGCTTTGATAAGTCAAAATGTCCGCTCAAAAAGGGTCCATTCAGTAATGATGAATAATAAAGGTCATCAGGTACCCCACCTTAACAGGGTCAACAAAAACAACAAAAGCACAAGGAAATGTCAATGACCTCTTTGTTCCTCCAGTGCCCCCAATGCTTGTATGTAAGTCTGAAAGAATGGGTGTGCAGGGGCTTTAAATGATATTTTAGCGTACGTGTTGAATGCTTCCAAATACAAAGTGCTCATCCCAAGTTTAAATGAGGCTGTTGATAAATTTCACACTGCCCATGATGTTTGCTGTGGTGTTAACCCCCGTTTTAGGGTTATCGCCGGTGCACTCCTGCATAAAAGCGAAAATTGAAAGAACATTTTTTTTCTCCATGCTGACCCCGAATAAAAACTCCAATGCCTCGAGACTTCAGAGTGTCGGGCCTTTTATATGAAATATAACATTTTATTTTGAAAAGAGTGAATGGTGAGAGATGCAGGCAATATCACCTCTGGCCCCTTTTGAGAGGAATGGAAACATGGTGCACTGTGGTTGTCTCCTTTGCCTCAAACACCTGTTTCCTTATATAGATCAACATGTGAAATTTTACCAAGTACACAAAATGAAGAGTTCTTTTAAATATTAAAAAGCTCTCACAATAATTATTACAGCTCAGAGGGTGTATGAGACAAAAGTCTATTTGATCAAGTCAAACAACAAAGCACACAATGAAACTGCTGTGTGTGCAGAGCTGTTGCTCACCTCTGCGAGATCTGAAGATCTTGGTACTGCAAGGGCTTTCTACCCAGTGTTATGACAGATCTTTAATTCAGTCTAAGTAAACTCCTCAGGGCACGTAACGCCAGCGTGTTCTGCCTCTATTCTGAAACAAACTCATTCTGACCTTTTTGTTTGCTAACCTCCGACTTTTGTTCTCAGTCCCACCCCACCCCATGGCTCACTGACAATTGTGCAGATATGGGTAGACAGCTCTTTTTGCATTGCGTTTTTTACTCCCCAGAGGAGCAGAAGAAAACACAGCAACCAACAACACTCATGAGTAAGATTCGGTGGCCTTTTAAATGGCCTCAGTGACACAGTAAAGTACTGTGCAGAGGAAGTCACATTGCTAAATGGGAAATATTTAGGCTGTGGGACTGCACCGGATCCACAGGGCTTTAAACTGAAATAGCTTTGAAGCATAAAAAACTAAATAAATTTCCGGACACTTTTACCACTGTCAGGATTTTTAGTGGTGATCTAAAGGGGCATTATGTAATTTATTACCTTAATGGGGCTCTGTTGGTGACTCACAACAGCTCTGACAGAACTGATCACCTCCTGAGTTATAGTTTTCCATAATGACACAAACATTAAAGTCACATTTCCTCAACAGCTATGACTAAGCAACTGAAACAAATAAGCTGGCTAATTAGAGTGGAAACCTAACAAAAATGCCTAATCAAGGGATAGTAGAGCGTATCTCGAAAATAGTCCACACAAAAAAAGCTTTGCTCTTAGCTGTTTCAGCTTTAAATGTGTTATGACAAACGATTGTTAGAATTGGCTGCTGTGTGGGAGGGCTTGGGGTTACTGAAAATATTAAAGAAAGCAAGTTAGTTTGAGTTTTTTAGCCAAAAATGTCAGCAAAGTAAACATTAGCTCATGGTCAATGATCAGCAAGCCCCTGCATATATAATGCTATCATTTGTGGTCTGGCACAGTAAAAATCACCAAAAAACCTGTTTTTGGATGACAAACAGGGCTTTACAATGCATCATGGTCATGGAGAGATAAGCACGGGTCAACGCAGGACACTTTATTGGCCTGTGTGTACCTCAATGGCGTGCAAATATCACCCTCCATGCTTGGGGGATTGTTTACGAAGCTCATAGTTCAAATGTGAAACTGAAAGCTTTTACTGTTCCCCTCACCTCTTTTTACCTCTGTTCCCCTGCCGAGAGAAGCAGCAGTTTCAGAAAACGGTTCAATGACAAGTAAAAGCTCACAACTTCATGCCACTGCTGTGCTTTAACACTAACTCAGCCTCTGTGGAATCTGAAAGGCTTAGGCAGAGAATACAGAGCTGCACCTGAGCTGCTCTGACAACAGACAATGATGCAATTGATCCAAACTTTTTTCAGATCTGTGCAGAGATTTGCATCGGAATAACACTGAACCAGGGAAGTATAAATTTCGGGGGTGAATATTTATCAAGTACACACAATGTCTGTTTGCATTCCTGACAAAGAATATGAGATAGATGAAGACAAAAGAAATGTTTGAACACAGCAATGACAAAGGATGAGGATACGTGTGTAATCCGAAATTGAATTTTCCTCCGAGCAGGGGAAGAAGATATTTGCAGAAGGATTTCTTTTTAATTTTGCCTTATGAAAGTACAAACTAGCATTTCCTAGACCAGAATCTCTTGCAGTTTTAAAGGGAAAGTCTGGAAAGTCTCTTTGATGTCACTGACAATTTAGGAGTAATGAGGAGATTGCTTTTCTCAGTGAAGCATGGCAAATCAAGTGATCAGGGGTCAGTTTCTATCCTCAATCAGCAGTCACTTCTCTGAGTGCCTGAAATGGACAGCCACTGCCACCAGCTGAATTCAAATGATTTGCAGGCCAATTAATCATTCTTCAAGAGGATAATGAAAAGCCAAACAAAAGATCACAACCCTCAACAGCGAGTACTTAGCTCTGCGGTACGTTTTGTCATGCATGACAGGGAAAGAAACAACAGGGTTTTTTTTGTTTTTTAAAAAAGACTTACTGCATGAACTGATTTTTGACTTATTTCAATACATTTATTTAAGGAAACTGCAATCCCATGAATGCAATATGAAAGTTAAAGCAGCTAGAAGGAACTTTCATTTTTTTGTTCATTCTAGCGGCCCCTGTGGACAGAAGTGGTATGAGCACCACTGGTATCCTGTCATACAGATCTTGATCTTGATCTGGCTTGCTGGTGCATTCATTTTGAAAGCAAGGTGAAATAACGATGCAATGTATTTTTAATAGATATTGTTATGTATGGCCATGAGGTATTAAATCTATTTGTGGCTATGTAAGATTAATAACTGTAATGTGACGATGGTGAAACACCAGCCCAGTCACCAAGATATTATGTTAGCACTCTGCAAACCACAGAAACATCCAAAGTTGACATGTGTACCAAACGTGGTATATCAGGCTCACATTATATGTTTATTAACCACCTGTCGCAGCACGACATGGATGGGAATTAGGTTGTATTACAAGCCAACAAGGCTGCCAAACAGGTGACTGGAGTTTAAGTCACACCACTGAATATTTTTAAGGACACCTGGAGACATTTCCAGCTGTTTTTGTGGCGACCAATACCAGCTATATTTCACGGGAAGTCGGACCATCTCCATCTGTGAGCATGGCAACCAAAACAGATATTTTAAGAAAAACCATGATGCTCTCCTAACCCTAACCAAGTCGTTTTTGCACCTAAACCTAAGCACAGCATTGTGACAAAAGAGAAATAGAAAATGAAACCTAAACAAGTGGAAAGTTGCAACATGAAGAAACGTCCAGTTTCAACTTATCTGCAGTTTTGTAGAAACCTTCTTAGCTCACATTTATTCTGGTGATTGAGTTGAAAAACCCTCAAACTACAGAGCAGCTTCTGTACTCTGACTGCGAGACCCATCAATTCATCCTCATGCAGCACTGTGCTATAAATAATAGCTTTAATTTTAATACTAATCCAACCCTGATAAGCTGTAATCCAACCCATTGACAGACATTTAAAAGAACTACAAAAACTTTTTAGAAATAGCCAATCTTCACTAATGGTGTTGTTTGCTTATGTAGGTCATGTAGAGACATTACTCCTAAATTGACTGTTTTTAAATATTTCTTGTATTATGTTTAAAGCTGCAATAATTGGGCCACATGAGGGAAAGGAACATTTACACCTTATATCACCTCATAAAGATGTGAGAGGCAAACATATTAGCAAACTTTATCTGTCTGCCATTCTCTACTGGCAAGGATGTGCACAGTGGGTTTAACCAAGCTTTCTACTTAAAACAACCGCCTGCTGCAGCTGGAAACGAGGCTGTTGGAAATTTTAAAGCTCTTAATTTTTAGTCTGGACCATAAAAAAATCCACACAAAAGACTTGTGTAGAATTAAGTGGAACTGCAGAGTCAGGTGATAATTCTCTGTGGGTTTGTCACTATGGGTGACCCCTTTTCACAATACACATACTGTACTCATTTGAGCCATTGTTAGTATGAGAATTAATGAGTGCCGCTTTAAGAAACTTTGGATGTATTAAACTCTGTGGTGAAACTTCACAACTCTGACAAAGCATCATTTGAGCAAATTAAACTCTTGACTATAATTTAGCATCCCATTGGATCTAATACTTATCCCATATATTTTTAAAGCAAATGAGACTCCATAAAAACTACTCACTGAGTTCCACATCCTAAATGGTTGACCAAATGGGACTTTAAAATACTTCTAAATGCCAATCAGCAAGACCATTTGTCAGTGAAAATTGCAAATTTCGGTAAATTACCCTTTAGATCAAGGGGGATATGATGACAGCCGCTTCTAAGCGCCTCCAGCTTGGCACATGGCATGCATTTTTTACAGATGTATAATAGCGGATTATTCTCAGCGAGAGAGTACAGCAAAAGAGGGCACAAGAGAATGCTTGCCATTTACTTGAGGTTAGCTAACAGAACAACATTCTGGTTAGTCAACAGACCAGAAAGACCCAAGCACCCCTCGTACAGCCTGGCTTCTTTATCACAACCCCCCAGCAGCCGGTGGAAGAAACTTAGCACAGCATTAGCATACAGCAGAGCATGAGTCAAAACAAAGTATGAACAATAAGAGAGTGGAGTTACTAGGCTGAGAAACCAGTCATTTACATTCTGACATGCAGAAAACAATCATACTGTGTAATGCGCTTTTTCTGTTATTGCTGTATTAGTTCAACTATAATACTTCCATAAAGCCAATAAGCTTTGACTGTTTTCCTGCCAAGTCCCTGTTTTACTAATAATGTAAAAGTTGATAATAATGAGGTCATTATTAACTGCATTACATTACCCTCTGACTTTGTGCCTTTCAATTTATGCTCCTGTGCTACAGTGCGGTAAAACACAAATGTCATTCAGTCACACATTGATTCATAGCTTCAATTAGCTGCTGCTCCTATACTTTCCAAGATCATGTTACTCTGTTGCCTTTGTAAACACCAGCACAGTCTTTTCAAAAATGCTTTAAAAAGGCTTGTGATAGGAGGTCATTTACATATAAATTGAAACAACAGTGCCAGCAGGGCGTGCATTAGAAAACTGGGAATTTCACAAAGTACAAAACAAAGTGCCGACCATGGCAAAATTCTGTCAACGTGTCAAATAAACAGTGGCGCAAAAAGGGGGTATGCACTATACGCGGTGCATAGGGGCGCACGGCCAGAGGGGGCGCCAAAACAAGGATGGGATAAAATATATTCTTGCGCTCTTAATTAACTATTCTCAAAATATATTTAAAATATAAGGGCTGGCCACTGGTAAATTTGCAAAGTGCTATAAAATCGACGTTACTGTGGTGGGCGCCCTCAATCGCCTTAAGGCTTTTAGTACTTGTAAGCTCCAGTTAAGGGAGGAGGTGGGGAGGGGGCGCTGCTGAGGGTCCACTTTTAGTAGCTATTTGGATAGTTGACATTGACGTGGTGAGGCGTGTTTGAAGAAAGATGGAGAAGGCAAAAAAGTTGTCAGGTGCACAGTGTAGGAAGAGGAAAAAAGAAAAGGAGAAGGCGTCTGAGGGAATGCGCCAGAAAATGCTGAAATGGATGACAGACAGCAACAGGTATGAACTAATTTACAATGAAACAAATGACAAATGAAAACAAAGCTAACGTTAGATGCTGCTGTGCTGCTGGCCTGCCGCTGGCTAACATAACTTCGTTGGGTCACACAAACAGAAATTGTAGTGAATCGTGATTTCATGCTGATGCACACACAGTGAGCTATAGGTAAGGATTTAGAAACCGTTTGTCATATTGATTGTTATGTGGGGCGGCGTCGTGCATTAGCCTATGTGTGAAACGACGTTCGGACTAGCAGCTAGCATCTGATATGATTCATGATAATCACTTCACAAACAGTCGGATGAAAGTAACGTTACATGCAGGTCACCTAACAATAATACCCGACATTAGGTGGGCGTTTCTATTGCCAGGCCATGCCATGAGTGTTGTGGTTTGGAGTTTGTGGCTGCGTAGGCTACATGGTGTGTGTGAAATCAGATGTAAAGATGTACTTATTTATTATCTTTAACACTACTTGCTCGGTCTGACATTTTCATGAATATCACCAAGAGCAGGCTAAGCCAAAATGACTTACAATGAATCTTCTTGACACAATACTACTGTAGGCCTATACCTTTATTCCCTTGTCAGAGGCAACATTAGCTCATGCCCAGATGTAACTAGAGAATCACTTCAATATAATGTTATATATTATGATATCAATTTTATTCAGGTGTGAGGATGGAGATGGAGCAGGAAATGAAAGGGGAAGTAGCAGGTAGGTCTAATACGAGGTGGAAGTGTAGGGCAGTCACTTATATGTTCTGAATTTAATTAACTGTTTTATTATGAATGATAAGGCCTACTGGTAAGACTGAATCAGATAGATGTGTAATATGTGCTGAAAGTCTGCAAAGTCATTAAGCTGATTGTTTAATGGGCTAGTGGACAAGACATGAGGGAGAGAGAGGAGAGAAATGAGAAAGAGGAGACACCAGCAGGCAGAGAGGAGGACGAGGAGACAGCAACAGGCGGAGAGCAGGTGGAGGAGACAGCAACAGGTGGAGAGGAGGTGGAGGAGACAGCAACAGGCGGAGAGGAGGTGGAGGAGACAGCAACAGGCGGAGAGGAGGTGGAGGAGACAGCAACAGGCGGAGAGCAGGTGGAGGAGACAGGAACAGGCGGAGAGCAGGAGGAGGAGAGAGGAACAGGCGGAGAGCAGGAGGAGGCCCATGATGACATCAGGTAGGGATCATTTTAGTGTTAATTACACAAAATCAAACCTAATGCAGGGTGGTTGAGAGTTATTTACAGGTGTTTTTACTGTGTCCTTTTGGAAAATGCTAGATCAGAGAGTGATGGGGAGGCAGAGGAAGAAGTGGAGGTGGAACAAAGAGGAGCTACTAGGGACAGAACTTTGCCACAAGACCCATCTGAGTGGCCTGCACCACACGAGATAGGGGACACTCTAAGACAGCTAATGGTAGAGGTACCAGTATACAGTATACTATATGTATAGTGTATGGAAATATGTGAAGTCTGTTTCAGTAAAACTCTGTAGCCTAACTGAGACGTGCTTTTTTTTTTTTTTTTTTTGGATGGGGGGGGGGGGCGCCAAAATTGATGTTGCATACACCCAAAAAACTGTGTAGTTGCGCCCCTGCAAATAAATACACAGATTTTTGAGTTTGAAGTGAAGAAAAAGTTTAAGTTGAAAACCCCTCAGTAAAGCACATACCTCCACCAAGGCCAAACAATCCCCTTTAATTCGCTGAAGCCTAATCCAATATCAAACTTGTTGGCTCTGTATCACTCTAAATCTTAAACCACCCAGAACCACATCAAATTGTGCTCGCTCATAGAAACCAGCCACCAAAATCTGCCTGATTTTTTTCATCAATATTCATGCATATTCCCTTTAATCCCCCATTATTATCAACGGAAATGTCCTATTTCACAATGTCAAAGAAAGTGAGAAAAAATTCCTTGATCCACTCTCTTTATATAGATCTGCAGCAAAAGTTAATCAGGTCTATTCTGGGTCGAGACCCATCCATCATCCAAATTTTGTGGAGATCCATTCAGTAGTTTTTGTGTAATCCTGCTCACAAACCAACCAACCAACAAATGGATACGGGTGAAAACATAAACCCCTTGGTGGAGGTGATTATCACCTCACAGAAGTGCTCACAGAACTTACAATACTTTCACCAACTGTTTTGGTTTTACTTTATTAATTGGTTCATTTTCACCTCTGTCACCTCATTATGCTTTCCAAAAAACGTCTGATGAATCCATTGTACACTTCCTGCCCAAGCACCAGATGGCAGACAGACAGTGGGTGACTAGCTGGTGAACATAGTGGAACATTTAGCAGTTAAGAGCCCAGATATTTCTCCCCTGAGTAGGTGAAGACGAAAGCAGACTGATAAGCACAGTTAATATTGGACTACTATTCTTCACGTGGCCATACACACGATTCCAAACAAATGATAATAATGGTCTATATTTGCTGAATGTATACATGAGCCACTAGATAATATGTCAGTGTTGTATTTACACCTTATTTATGCTGCCCCTAAGGCTCAAACATGAGAAATGCTGGTTTAATTACAATAAAAAACAAAGTGTGAAAGATTTGATACGTCACCATCAGCTGTTATTACCTCACCCTCTGCAGGAAGTCACACTAAAGTGCATTAGATTGTATACGCTTCTGGTCCTGAACTTCCTGCTGTGAAATCGTAAGCTGCAGAATATTTTATGAATAAATCCTGGTGTCCCTGCGCCAGCATGTATTTTTGTACATCTGTGAGTTGGTGTTATGTCTTGCCCGAGAGTCACTGAAAGAAACCTCTTCACATTCATTGCACTCAGTGAATTATTTGGCTCTGATTCAGAATTCTAAGCAGTTTGAATTTGGGTCAAGCTGTAATGATACCTTTTCTCACATTATTTCCTGTGCCTCCCACTTCTTTCTAAATGGGCTTAACTGACCTGTCAGGAATCAGTTCATCAGTCAGTTCCTGCGCACGATACGCATTTGTTAATAATGTCAAGAACTCAATTCCTTCTTTCTCTAGGCTCTAAATACTGCACGGACTCCAAGAGGAAATCAATGCTTTGTTGTTTGATAACTCACACAGAGGGAGCACTTCAAAAGAGCAAAATCTCAGTGCCCCAATCTCTTCTATACGTTAAACGCATGAAATGCTTGTAAGCCAGTTAATAAATGAGAAGGTTCAATGTTCATGTCGACAAACACATCCAGACTATATTTAGCGGGTTCATTGATCAAATCTCAGTCTTGGTTTTACTTACAGCTTGGCCTCCTTAATAAGAAGAACAGAATGCAATATGTGCGTGTAAAAACATATTTTTAGCTAAATGATTTTTTAATATTTAATACATCTAATATTTCAGTCTGTTCCTTAGAATACCAACAAATCTTAATGAGAAATGCTATAAAATCAGCAATTTATGAATGGCAGTAAGGCAGTATGAGTTGTTAATACAGCCCAGGCTAATTGTTGCCAGAGGTGATATTGGCAACTATTTTTATATATTTATTCATGTTTGAAGCGTAGACCGACTTCATCAGTGTTGCCACGACTACACTGCAAATATCCCACATGCCCAAATAGGCCTGTTAAGGGTATGATCCCTCCCTAGTATTAACATTTTAGAAACCATGGACAGAGCAATAAACTCACTCTAGAGAAACAAATGAGTGGTTTAAGGCAACGCACAGTCTGCAAGGGAGGTGCGTCACAACACCGGCACAAATTGTTTTCTATGTTAGACCACACACTGGAGGCCTTTTAGTGCACATGAACTCTTCAGAAAAGCAGCAATTATATATGTGCTTCCCAGACCAGCACATCCCAGCTGTTTTACCTTCACCACTGCTTTCTGAACAGTGCAGCTGTGGTGTGCAGTAAGAGTGTCTGTTTACTTGCTTCAGATAACACTGAAGGGGTCACTCCACAGGTCTTGTGGAGTACTACTGCAGATGTGAAAAAAGTAGTATAAAGCCTTTTGTGGCTCCAGAGGAAGCTGCATGTAATCTGATAAATTACCTCCAGTGGTGTCACTCAGTGTCTAAGTTGTATTGTGGGTAATGTAGGCACCAGGTTCTTAAAGAAGTAAAAAAGAATGTGTGGAATAAAAAGGCAATATTTCTGGTTCTGCTCTATCGATTTCCATAATGAGTCTAACGGTGTTAGGAGTGCAATGCTAGACCAGTGGGCTTCAAAACCTGGTGCTTACGTTACCCACAATGCACCTTAGCCAGTGAGTGACATCACATATGCAGTAGTACTCTCAGAAGACCTTTAATGTGTGGCTTCAGACAATTAGCTATGCTTGATCAATGATTACACATAACTCTATCAACTCTGTCTTAGACATTAATCATGTGGCTTTGACTCAGCTGTTACAGCTTTTCACAAACTTTTAATTGACAGGCTGTTGACAAACTGTCTTTACCAGAGACACTGGCCATTTGTTCAAACCCTTGAAATAACATGTTTTGACATTTCCTTGACAGGCGACTGTCAATATTTTTACAGATTTTTCTCTCTTTAGCAAAGACATAAATTGCATGTTGTTGTTACGGTTCTGCAGAAAGTCTTACAGAGGTGGTTGGTGTTGATGGTGGGTATCATTTAGACACTAGAGAATGGTGTTCCTGTCCTGTCTACCACCAGTAGCCTGCGTTAGAAACTTTTAACTCTGAAGGTGACCCTCCCTTTAACCTCTGTCAAGTAGTATTAATTACCTAAACTTAAACACATCGGCAGTCAATCAGAAAACAAAGGCACTGACAAATTAATTATTTTGTCCAATTGGTGTGAGGACTTACTGACTACTGTTCAAAGTGATCTAGACAGAACTTAGGCTATGTTTAGACTAGCCAGATCTTTTTTGGCGTATCCAGATTGTATCCAGTTTGATTTTAGGAAGCCTGGACAGTATAAAACCACATGAAATGCAAGATTTTTTCAAACAGGATGGATGAAATGTGATTCGAATCAGACTTCTACAGATGCGTCTCAGTCACTCATATTGGATTGTAAATTGCTTTTGTGCCACTGACGTGACCACACAACGGTGACGTCAAATCCAGAGAGACTGAAGTGCATCAGAGCAGCTCAGCAGAATCTATGCTGCTACTAGCAGAGCAACACGAAAGACAACACAGAGAAAACAGTCTACGGTGTCAAGCTAAAAATTAAGATTTGCCTGCTGTCAGAAAATAGACTTAAATGGATGATGCATCTTGGTGTTGGTGATCGCATACACGTGTGTGTATTAAGTAACTTTCAAGAGAACGACTTTAAGTGGATCTTACTTGGTTTCAGTTTGCCATCATTTCCCCCATGTTCCAAGCTCAGTGATCTGTAAATGGTAGCTGAAAGCGACTTCCTTCATCTTGTTGCAGCTCAGTTGCCATCTCTTCTGGAGTTTTGCAACAACTTCTCATAATGGAGAAGAGTGGTTTGAGAGGAGAAGGAAATGAACTGGAAAGCGAGGAACACAGTTAATGAGAGGATACAGAGAAGAGTCAACGATGCCTCGAGTCTGAGACGACATTTATTTAAGCAATTGTGGGCACTCAATTACACTCGATCGACAGCACGGTTTAACACCAAACACTCCTACCTCTTTAGATCGCCCCAAATCATCAAATGTGTTCTTGCCTGTCGGTGTCTCTCTGGTGATCTGAAGTGAACTGTTGAATGCGAGTCAGGGAGCCAGTGGAAGACAGAGCGTGCAGCTGTGTGAAAGGTGGATAAAGGTGATACTTACCTGATAATAAAGAATCTGACTCATGACACCTCCATTCATTTATGAGCTTGACGTTTGATGGAGGTTGATTTGATGTGACTCATCTCGCTGGAGTTGAAGACAGCAGGGCGGGAATGAAAAGTCGATATGCCACACTATTAGTACTGGAAAGAGGATTCGGTGGGAGATTAGCTGTGATTGTGTCTCTGTTGGTGGGAGGACAATTTGTATTTTTTTTAAATAACCGTTTGTGGCAGCCAAGACTTCTAGACTTTGGACTGTTGCGTAGCATCAAGCATAAGGGCACAGCTTTTTGAATTTTTGATGACTTGCATTGGCGATTGACTCTTGTTTTTAATCTCTATATGTGGGTTCATCAAAACAGCACAGGCAAAAATGTCAGCTTCATTAAAAATGTTTTGATGATAAATATATATATTTATATATATATATATATATATATATATATATATATATATATGTATATATATATATATATATATATATATTTATATATATACATATATATATGTGTGTGTGTGTGTGTGTGTGTGTATTTTTCATCACCCCAAATCTTGAAGTGGTATTCGACTGAAAGTACATTCTCAGTATCAACTCATCTTGCTCACCATGTTAAAATCTAGACAGTGATAAACTGTGATACATACCAGACAGAGGACAACACACCGCACATTAAAGCAGAGATGGGGAACCTTATTCCTATCAAGAGCCATTTCAATTTTATAACATCCTTCTAGGGCCATATTAAATTATTAAACACATAGAGCACACTGACCTCTAATGCGATGGCTGGAACTGCTTCTCTTTGGCGAGGAGTCTGATGTCAGATGGTGATAGGTAGTGATGCTGATGTTACTCAGCTGGTTTTCCAGGACTGGGTCAGTCAGGTATTGAGCGTAACCGCATCTTTGCAAGAGTCAGCTTTGAAAATAGCTGCTCACAGCAGTAGGTCGTCAGAGATGGAAAAACAATGCAAACTTTTTGTCTCTTCAGAAGGAGAAAAATCCTCAGGTCGTACTTACAGCTTATAGCGCTCAAGCAGAGGGAGGTTGCTGTGCTTTGAGCTCGTCTCCAATTTGCAGCTCAATGATTTCATGTTGTATGTTGTCAGGCACATCAGCCGGTTCCAAACTAACAGCGTAGCAAATACGTTCAGTTCCCTCTGTTTACTTTTCATGTCCTGAAACGTCTCGCCAAAGGCCTGAAGGGGTTTTGCACTGAACAGGCTTTTGTTGTTCCACAGTAGGAAAATTGCACAGTGTTGCCCCTCTACAGCTGCATTTGCCACAGCTGTAATTGCACTTCAAATTATTTCACATGTGAAAGTGGTAACGTCCACCATTAAGGCCAATTCACACATCCACAAGTTCTACGACAGGGTTTCCCTTCATCACCATTAGATGTTTTACGTCTTGTAAAACCATGTGAGCACATGTGAGCTCAAACTTATCCATAAAGAAAACAACTTGCACAAACAAATCCTCACATTTGGCACGACTTGCTAAGAAGGCAATTTTTTCTCTTGTATCTCAGCAGTAATCTCCTGCAGAAAAATCTCTTGTTGGGCTGTATTTGTTACGCCTGTTGTTAGAGAGAAAAACTACGAATGTCTTGTGGTTTCCTTTGGTGCATTTTCAATATCGTGTACCATATCAGTAATCAGCTCTGCAACAGTTCTTCGAGACAAACTGACACTTTGGAACAATATTAATTTGTCCAGTGCTAGCAGCTCCGCAGCAGTAATAAGGCTTCATTGCTATTAGCTCACCCACCGCAAAACTTGTCTGTGAAACATTGTCCCTGTCAGAATGCAGTCTTGTGAATGCAGCTCTTAACTTCATCGGAGCACATTTGTCCTCATGTTTTGAGCTGTAATGATGCTCGAGATTGGCCTTTACATCACTGCGAGCCTGTCCCCAGGAACTAGGCTTGCCTTTTTTCCCTGAACAAAAAACCCCATCATTTTTTCGTTTCTCCTGGAAAAGCATGACATTCCTCATCTACTTTTCTTTTCTCAGCAGTCCCCACAATGCATGTCAGTGATGACACGTAACCATTACCTGCGTGTTGTGTTCACCTTGACCGTGACCAGGACAGGCAAACAGCCAGAAGGGACACCCTGGAAGGCTGTGTTAGTCTACCATTTTATGTTATTTTCTTTCATCACAGAAAAAGGTGATTGCTGCCCAGAGGATTTTCTTGTATTTCTGAGTTGCTTTTATTAATTGCCTCTTGGGCCAGATCATACAGTTTCATTCTGCCCAAAGGCCAGACTTCCCCCACCGAGGCATTAAAGCTTTTAAGATGTTGACTCAAACACACTCAATTTAAACATGAGCAGACTACAAGGACAAGCAACAAAGAATAATGATGGATAATAATTACAGCCCTTATTTGCCTGGCAACACAACCTATCAGTCACTTTATCACTTTAGACATTTGGTATTTCATGGCCATTAATTCCTCATTCCTCTTTTTCTTCCCCCCTTTTGCATGCTGCTCACACTCATTTACTTACTCGCCATCGATCAAAATATCTGGGAAAGTTGGTCGGATGACTCTTACAAAATTAACTAGACTTTCCTGTGACAAATTCACTGACTTTCCAGAAGAGAGTATATGACATCATGATATTTAATTTAAGCAGTAAGTGTGTATATGTTATTTTGTAGTAGTGTACCTTTATTATCTCTTCAATCTTGATCATCTCTCGTGAAGTGGGAGAGCTTTTTCAGTCATACTAGCAGCAGGCCCGAGGGATGTTAATGCTGGTCCATCGGCTGGTCAGTCAGTCAGTGAATTTTGGTTTATAGTACAATATCGCAAAAACCACTGGATGGATTATCATGGGATTTGGTGCACATATCCATGGTGCTAAGTCACTTAATGACTGGTGATGCTCTGACTTTTCCACGAAGCGCATCAGTTTTTCTCTTGTAGTGGAATATCTCAGCTAGATGTGTAATGGGATGCAGAGGTTGTGTTTATACTTGTGTGCAAGTTTGATACAAAGGGGAAGAAAACTCAAATGCATAAGAATATATTTATTTTCATCATAATCCCTTTGCTGAGGTAGCATTTTGCCCACTTGCACCTTTGGTATACTATTTTCATTTTAAAAAATAAGGTACAATTCAAACATTTCCATTTTATACTTTACACTGAACAAACACTCCAAAAAAGGCAATAGACCACAACAGGCTGTAAAACTGAAAAAGCATCTTATGTTATGAAATTGAAAATACAAAATAAATAGGATGTAAAAAACAAAACTTGCGCATTAGGAGGAGGATTTCAACAAGCTCCACCTTGGCTATATTTTAACATTCAAAATACCCAAACATTTATGTATTGCAGTGTATTAAAGAATAAGTTCAGCCAAAAATGAAAATTTAGCCATTATCAACTCAGCCTCAATTAGCGCTTTTAGTTCAGCAGCAACAGTTTCAGTAAAGATTTAGGCTTAAAACAGGATGTAAACTTGGTATATTAGTAGATAATGTCTGAATTTAAATTTTTGGCTGACCTTTCATTTAAGCAGTAAAATTAGCATGTTAGATATATTCATTCCCATACCCTGTACCTGGACAGCTGAGCAACACACCAGCAGTACACCATCCTGCTCTTATCCACAACGCTCTCTCCATTTAGTTGCATGCACAAAAAATCACTATAATTTCCAACCGAAACACAGTACATACTAATTTAATGTCACGCGTGACATTAGATTAGTATGTACTGTGTTTCGGTTGGGAATTATAGTGATTTATTATTATAGTGTCTTCAAAATGAGTTGTACTTCCTGAATGAGGGTTCTGTGTCCTGTTATGACATGAATTATGGCTATGAATCAGTATATTCAGGTAATATTTCACAAAAAGTAGACTCTGTACCCGTCTGTCAAGTCTGAAACCCTTCAATATAACAGAGCTGTAGTTTGTAGACTACTAGGTGTATTTTTTTCTGTGTCTTTTGAAAATTGCCTGTGATGACAGGACTATTACTTAATACATGAACTTGAACTTAAATGATAGATGGCTCAATACACAGCTCCTCAAGGTATAAATATAGATTTATAAATTTAACTTTTTTTCCGTTTCACTGAAAACAGCTGCTGCTTTATCAAAACTGATCATTGAAGATAAGAAAGTGAATCACTCTATTGGTGGTAGACATAAACAGCGAGAAGCTCATATATGAAATCTAATATAAGACATGTATGTTGTTCAAGATGTGTCATGTTCCACTCTTAACAACAAATTATGCTCGACTGCATGTGAAATGATCGTTTTTCTTTTAAAAAATCCTTCATCAAGCAGTTAAGAAACACAAACAGTTGCTGACATGCATTCAAAAGCCACTGCAGCACTTTGCACTGACATTGTTGTTCCTTCACTCAGCAGGTTTGCCTCATTTGAATGAGACAAGCTGGTATTTTGTGCCAGTCAGGGTCCATTATTGTGACAGTGCTGCCTGCAAAGACTTCACATTCTTTCAGGAGACAAACTTTTAACCAAACAACAGTTATTTGCAAAACATCATGTGGAAGATGTGGGGGGTGGACACAACATCATGACCACCTGTCCATTCTGATGCAATGCAACAGAACATCTCCCTGACAAATAGCACCTTTTGTGAATTTTGTGATGTTAAATTTTAGACAATGCTGATTTTTGAGACCAGGGGTTTGGAGTGGTGCTGTTCTGGACTGTATTCTGTAAATGTGTGATTGGGCTACACCTCTTGTGAAGACAGGCTGACTTGTCTTGCTGCCAGCTGGAAAATGTCATCAATAACTCATTAACAAGAGTCTCCAGTCACGCTAGCGGCTCTGTGAGGCTATATTGCATTCCCATCTCTTTGATCAGACCGTGATTATGTGCAACCAAGATGGAAAAACTGCTGACATCAGGCCCTAGTTACGAGGAGGAGATATTGGTCATTTCTAACAGTGATGTTAAGAACTTAAAAATAACAGTAATACAACAGATTCTTGACCCATTTGAGTGTTCTATACTTATATTTGTTTCATCCGACCCAGAGAACAACACCATCCGCGATCGATTAACTAGTGGACAATGTGCCCTCCCTCTCCCCTCGACTGTCAATCACAGTAGAGTACACATGCTCTGCAGAAAGGAGGGACACTCTTTGGTATTACATCCCTCTCCTGTTTAATGTAGGAGAGGGACGTTGATCTTACTGAACAAGCTTCCTCCACACGTGACTCACCTGCAACTTTGACAACGGACAATTTTTTTTTGTATCTGGTTTCACTTGTTATCGAACAACTCCAAACAAGTAACACAGCAAATTTTGCTAATCGTGGATATTTACTTGAAGTGACTACTTTCATTGGTGGTGGCCAATAATTTGTGAACACAAGATATATTCTAACAAGCTCATATTGACAATGCCGACATAATCCATCCAATAATCTGAGAGATAAATCAGCGTGGGCCATCTGTTTTAGTGTAGGCCAGCCTCGACACCGAACTAACACAACCCTGACTGCACGGAGACAAAATTGACATCATTCGGAGATGTAACTTTAATATAAGTATAATTCTAAGTACAGCTAAACAAAAAATTAAAGTCACCGTGCTGCACACTGAAGCTGCCTTTAGAAGAGTAATGTAAGCAGGCCCGGTGAACCAGACTCTCAGGGGGGATAAGGCCACTGATTTATTTTTAATTTTCCCTCCAGAGATGTACAGCTGGCCTGTATAGCTATGCTGAGGTGTCACTATTGCCCTCATTAGCATACTCCTGGAGACTGCCATCGACACTTGCACTGCCCAAAGAAAAAGTCCCTCAGTGAATGAATTACATGTGACTCCTTGACAAACAAAGGCTCAGAATCTCCTTAAGGTATTAAAGAGATTTCCTGAACCTTTCACCTTCTACTCAGTCTCTTGTTTCCAAGGACTGAGCTCTCCTTCAGCAACCTGATAAAGCAAGCCCTTCAGATTGAAGTGTTAGTATATGTCTGAAGTGTTAATATTGATAACATTTGCTAATTAATTTATGTAAAGCATTTTTTATTAGATGCAGCTGTGTCTTCCATGCCATGATACCTCTGTGATACATTAAGAATGAAATATTTACAGCTATATACGTTTTTTGTGTGACTCTTTAGACTTTAACTCTGGGGAGTTTGGTTGTTTATGTAACATCATTACTACATTGCTTTCGAACTGTGACTCATCAGTGTCCCGATGTTCAGTGAAACAAGAACCTAATTAGCGCCTGAAATCCAATTCGCCATAGACTGATTCATGACCTACTGAACCAAGCACCGATTTAAGACACACACTTGTGTTTTTGTGTACCTTAGCAGCACACCTTGACTGTAATTCCAAACTCTTACTCACATTAAATGGTCATTCTGCTTAGATGACGGCAACTGGTATCGACCCAAAGTTTCAGTTGATTTTCGGTAAACATCCTTTGACTGTGCTCCTAAGAGGGTAAAGATAATGAAAGAAATATTGGTTATAGTAATAAATCTCACAATACCTCGGCTTCATTCAATCCTGGCACTATTCCTCCGAGATCAAACTGACAACAATGTCTTTATTGTCATTTGTTAAAGGACTGGTATGCCTAAATTACGATGGCTTTTTGTCTGACTTACATGTAGTGGCATCTGGGACTGCAGGTTTTATTTGTTTAAAGCAGACCTATCATGCATTTTTGAACACTGACAGTTTCTTTGGACAGATATTGGAATGTATCTGTTTGCTCTCGCGAGAGTTAAACGCTTATGTACTGTGTTTTATGGCAGCCAACATGACGGCTAGTGGCAGTGCAACTGGAAATTCAGATAAAGCTGCCGGCACTGCTCAAGACAGCAATATGTACATTTGAAGGCATTTTATATACAGTCAGTACAGATCTCAGTGGAAAAAATCTCTCTTTTTTCATGCACATTGTGAAAAACCAAGGCCAAACGTCAGCCACACCAGCAATGAATCTGAACACACGTTCAGCTGAAAGCATCCAACCAGCCTTGAAAAAATATCAGAGCAGAGAGGTCAAATTCACAGCACTTTGTAAAGGACTGGTTACCGCCGTTTCTACTACTTTGTTGGAGATCTGTAGCATATTAACGTGAAGTAGTTCATCACAATTCGTTTTAACTGAACTTTGAATAGTTCTTGTGTCCTCAGTACACTGAATAATTTACAAAACACAATGTTAACAGTTTTCAGATCACCAGGACAGAAATCTGCTCACAAAACCTGGGCAAAACAAATTATTTGGACCAACTGACTGGCTCAAGGCCAGCTGAGTTGATTCGACTGACTGTTGACTGAGGCAGGACTACCCTGCAAAGCCCATGAGGGTTTCACTGTGTCAATGTCGTGTATGTGTGTTGCTGTACCGCGGGGCATGGAGGAGCTGTGACAACTGTGCTGTACAGTACATCTGTGGTGACTGCCAGGTTCTGCAGGGTCACAGAGAAAACAACAATCAATACTGCAACTATCATGTGTCAGTGGTGGGACGCATGCACGCACACGTATGAATGCACTTTTTTTTTTCCCAGCATATATCATGCATGGGCTGGTATCTTCCTCTTGCTTCTGTTTATCTCCCCCTGCCTGTCTCTCTTTCTCCTTTCTCTCTCACAACATGTTATTTCCCATCACATGACCATCCTGCTCTGAGCCCTCATTACTAGCTTATTGATCGCCCCCAGTGCTTTTCTTCCTCGTCCTCCCCTGCCTGCTCTGTCGCAGTGGTGTCTGTATACGATAGCGCCTGTCGATACCATCGCTTTTCATTTAGAAACAGAAATGATGTGCAGGTGCTGCTATCGCCTTAGTGATGAAAAGCTCATGGAATAACTACAGCAAGAAAGGAGGTAGGATGCAGTGTGTGTGTGTGCGTGTCAGTGTGTGTGTTGGCGGAGTGAAATGTGTCGAGGAAACAGTTGGCGTCTCAGCAGATAAGTGAGTGAAATACAAACAAAAACAATATTCATCCGTCACAAAACAAAGAAGAGATGCTGTCAAGTCTCATCGCACCTCGCTCTGTGCGTGCGCTTGTTTGCTCAGGACCAAACCTCAAATCCTTGTCACTCCACCGCAGTTTCCCCACATCACTAAAACTCAGGTGTGCATCCAGCTGACTTACCTCCGCCACAAGAATACACGCATTGCAGGGGAGGGATAAAGGGACAGACAAGGATCAAAACCCCATCCCCCTTTTTCCCCTCCCAGTTTATGCCAACCACCCACTGCTGAAGTGGGAGGCGGTGTCGTCACAAAAAATGACAGGGATAGTGATCCACAAAGGACCTAAGCCTCTCATTCCATCCATGACAGAGAGCGCTGGAGAGGTGGGCGTCGGAGAGGGGGCTTTGTGAATACCTGATGAGTTCAACCAAGGAGGTTCAATCAGGCCTGGGAGAGGAGAAGGAGAGGAGGCAGCGGCGGAGGGGGGGACAAGGCCGTCTCATCCTGAAAGGATTTCTCCCTCCTGCAGCTCCCGTTTTTCTCTCTGAATATCTCTTTTTCTCAATCCCCCCGTCCCTTTCTCTCATTTATCTATCTTTCTCCGTCTTCACAACCTCACGGTCCTTTCACTCGGCTTCCCTCCGTCGCTCCATCACTCTCTGTCTCCTCATCCCCAGCCTGCCGCAGTCCCGAGAGGGCCACTTTAGCTAAACAAGGGATTTGAAGATCAGAGGCCAATCTGCTCTGAGAGGTAAACACAGGAGACTTCTGCCGTCCTTCGAATAGATGCAATGACTTGAAAGTGAAGGTATTGACTGGGTATATTCAGTCAATTGCATGTTAAAGGGATTACCGCTGATATGAGTCATCGACAGGTCTTAATTGAGAACCGGCATGAGGGAAAATGACAGGGCCACAGCGCCGTGCGGATTCACAGCTTTGTGCTCTCACTGAATGTTTTTCATTTTATTCATTCAAGTCATGAAACTCAAGAAAAAGTAATTGAAGTCCAGTATGAAGGAGAAGGATAAAACCACGAGGCTGTCAAGGCTCAAGAATGAAACTACACATATTGTACAACAGACACAAACGAGGACTCCTTAAATATATATTTATTTATATTTCTTTATCTATTAGTGCCAAAACAATTAGTGAGATGATTTACAGAAAATTGATAAATTAATCATGAGCGTCTTTCTTGACCTTGGAAATAGTTTAACAAAGATTTGAAGCTCAACTCGCAGTGATTACCAACAGCTGGAATTTACTCAGACAGACCGTATTTGCTTATTTGGATAGCTATCGAATATCCAGTAATGCTGATTGTAAATGTATCCGAGACGTACTGAAATCCAGACGCATTCTAAACAAATGTTGTAGATTACTCCTCAAAATAGAAATAGACTGCGGAAATAGCCAGGAACAGGGCTGTCTTTTGTGGACACAGCAGTTAAAGTTACAGTAAAATTACACTTGAATAAGCTGTCGTTCCCCCTGCAGCGACAACACATATCATCCTATAAAACCTTAACATGGGTTACAGGAGGAGAGCAATGGTCTGAATCAGGGGAGGCTGGTGCACAGAGGCAGAGGGGGTTACTCTCTGCCTCTGTGTGATGAAAGAGGGATAAGATAGTAATTGGTTGAAACATTACCAAATCTCAGCACCATTTATAAAATGATTCACAACAAGACGCAT
Source organism: Pagrus major (assembly GCF_040436345.1). NCBI lineage: Eukaryota > Metazoa > Chordata > Actinopteri > Spariformes > Sparidae > Pagrus > Pagrus major. The sequence goes on from NC_133219.1 coordinate 20,806,885, forward strand.
ATGGATTGGTTTTCCACCAGCCACGACAAGAGTCCGTGAAGGCTGATCAAACTCTTGTTTTTCTTGTAGTTGATAAATACAATTCATCTGGGAGTTTGTGTCAGCCTGTGGATGGTTGTTAGCTAGCTAGCTAAACTGTTATTGCTGTAACTATACCACTAAAGTTATTCTTCTGGCATTTTTCTGAGTTTCTGAGCAGCTTCAGGTTTATGACCACAACCCTTGTATATGCCTGTAGCCTCAGAATGAGCCCCCGGCATGAATGTGGAAAGTATCAATAAAATTTTAAAATCTCATTTGAATTTTATCCGGACACGAGACCTTTAAAGAGTTGCAGTGCCATATTGCATTATATTGCAATATGTTCTCCACCTTGCGCCTGAATTCCTTTACATAAATAGACATTTCCAGCATTAATTGATACGGAAAAGGTACAAATTGGTGCATAAAAACAGAACGCAGGAAAGTGTTTGAGGCTTCAGATTTCCAGGGGGAATGACACCCACACCACCCACTTAGTATTTGTCCCTCCAAGGTTGAAACGAAACCAATGCCCGTACTTGAAAGGACAAGTAAAGAGCTTTGCAAAAAGCTTGTCAGTGGGCCTCGTGTCAAAATATTTTTTTATCAGACTAACTAATTAATCTCTTAAGGTATCATCAAGACACATACCAGCTTTTAAAATGTGAGAATTTGCTCTTGCTCATACAGGATTTCTTTGGGTTTTATCATGTTGAGTTCACACCAATTTGATGATGTTACCTTGGGTTCTGGGAATGAGATGGGTATTTGTCACTTTTTCCTGACATTGTCACATAGAAGATCCATCATTGATTTCAAGCCTCATGCATACAAAATGACCTTGACACTGGTCACATTAAATAGTTAAAATGATAGCTGTCAGTTTACAGTACACTAGTCTTTCCCGTAAGCTTCAAAATAGTTTCTGATCCAGCTGTGTGCAGACTTAAAACCAAAGACCAACAAATCCACATTTTCCGCTGCGTTATTAAGATCTGCCTTGACATTCTCAGTGATCCAAGATAACAACAAGAGGAGCACAAAGTCCTTTTGTTGCAGTTACGTAAGACTGCTGCTCTACTGTAAAAGGTTTGTTGTTTGTAAAGGAACCGCTGCAACCACCCATGTGCCAATGTCACTGTGTCGTATAGGAGCACATGACAGGCAACGTGATGCAAACAATGCCTGATGTAGGTGCACTCCATGCTGAAAGTTGTCTTTTCACCTGAGGCTCGTTCATAGAAGAGAATACTTTCTTTCCGTTTGATGTGAGACAACTGTGGTGGCAAAAATATCTGCAGTGAAGATAACACTTTTTTCATGCACTAATGAGGTAAATCCAGCAAAAACATTGTCTGCTATTGAGTTACTCTGCTGAAAAGGGAGGTTCACGTAAAGGGAAGCAGAAAATTTTGAGAAAGATGTTTAATCTTTGAGAAAATATAGATTTAATACTGTAAGTTGACTACATGTCACACCTGAACTGCATATTGCGAGCTATTATAATTGACTAAGTAGGTAGTTACTACTACATTAGAAAGAAAAAAACTCAAAGATGATTACTGAAACACCCACTGAGAAGACCCCAGCATGCAATGGCCTCTATCCCCCCCTCTGTAGTTATTCCTTAGGCCATCTGAACCCATGATGCACCGCAGCAACGCTTCTCCTCCCACGCTTACCCCAAATCCACCGAGGTACCGGAACAGTTTGGCTCCGGGTCAGTAGAAATGGAAGAGGTGTTGGCATGTTGCAGATGAGGCTCAGAGATTGGAATATGCAAACGGGGAAGATGTGAGAGCGTGACGGAGATAAAGGCGGCGAACCATCAGAGCAGGTGTTAATTGGATACATCTGTGTACTGCTTTCCCACCCTCCTGAGTGTTGGAGCAAGGGAGCCACTGCTGCAGGAGGAGCAGTGGCGATGTGATGGCTGTGGACCGCAGCGGGGCATTGATTATGCACCGTCTGATCCTGGGGGAGACAGCGGCTGCAGCAGGAAGAGGCTGTGTTTAAAGAAGCGCTCTAAATGCAGTCTCAACCTGTTTTTATGTGGGTGTGTTGGTGTGTTAAGTGTGTGTGCGTTCACAATTTCTCTCCCTAACCCTGAGGGATCGGCCTCAGGACTGGAAGGCAGTTTTGGGAAAGACTCATTATGATCATGCCCTGTGAAGTGCTTTCCCTAAGTCCCCACTTACATCTGCTACTAGTCCTCAAGCAACTAATTTTTATCAGTTACCTGTCCAAATCTCCATCGCCCTTGTAAACACAGCAGCAACCTGTAATGACATGCAGGAGCAGTCAGAGCATCTTACCCATAGCGACTGTTTTCTCAGGTAGACAAAAGCGCTCTCTTCCTCGATAGTTATGGCTCTGTCTAAGAATAGTCAGTGTCAATGACGACTGTTAAGGAAATCAATACTCGCAGGTGATGAGGTTTCAAGCGTTCATTTTGCTGTGTTAATTGCTGGGAGTTTGTGCGACAGGCAAGACAACAGCCAAACCCCATCAGAGGCCCCAGATGCCACATGTCATCGTTCAGGCAGCAGGAAATGGATGTGCTTCATTTCGCCGCCCATAATATCTGCAGGGGTAACCACGCGACTCCCCAGAGGGCATGTGCTGCTGTATTAAAACTGTCCATCGTCTTCGCAGCCATGTCTCTTGCCTTTCTGGCCGACCTACCAGGGGCCCGAGAGCCGAGGGAATTACTGTACAGCAGGTTTGTGCTGAGGAAACTGTGCCTCGGCTCAAATATCATTCGTCTGCATGGCAACGGTGGCTGCTTGAGTCAGTCGCTCGCCGGATAAAGTCACGAAAAACTTGGCGAAATGGCAGTGATCAGGCAAGGGATTGGAGTCAAAACATGTCAGCATAAGACGCTAGAATTAGTTGCTTTTCTTAAGAGAAATGTTTGCTTTTTTTCTCACCCACTGGGTTTTGAACTTTACTGAAGTTCATGTTTGACTGTACACTGACTGTGCTGCGCTGCATCTCCGTGTTGGTGACAGTTGATTTGCTGCAAACAACATGCAACTGTTTGAGCAGCCAAAGTCTGAGGGATAGAGAATATTAATCTGCGTATTACTCACACGAGCCACATCATTTCTGTGAAAAGTTTAGTTTGCAAAATACCCAGTGATTATGACAGCCATGAGCAGGTCACTCTTCAGCACTAATGCACATTACAAAGTGAAAGTAGGTCTCATGTCCCTAAGTCACAAAATGATAACGCGGGTGAAAGCACATTATCAGTTGTCATGTTACACAGAGGCGAGAGCTGCAGAGGAGGTTATGCGCCGGAGAGTTTTGAGGGTGAAAGAGCATGCAGCACACAAACAAGACAGCCTGCCTCACTCTGCATTCATTTTCAACTTTTAACAGCAGGGTGCAACCAGAATGTGTGCTCGTTCACCTCTATTGTTTATTCATGCAAGAGAGCATCCACCACCAATATTCAGAGGGGCAGAACAACAACGAGAAGAGAAACATCCTGCGGTGCCTGGTTGTATTTTAAAAATCGTCTCTGATTTTATTAACAAATGTATTTTGATTATAACGACCTCAGCCACACCCTCACAAACAGCAATCAGCGTCCTAGGAGGAACTTGTTCATCCTCAACATTTTGCTCTGATCCTGGATTAAATCTGTCCTTTGATTTTTTTTCCCCTCCTCTTATTTCTACATCGTCCTTTGTTGTTGTGTTTTTTAGTTGTTTTTTTTTTGTTTCATCAATTTTTCCCAGGGAGTAATGGATAACATCTGATACTCATCTATAACTCTCACAGCTGCCCTAAAAATGTCATCACGGCACCACCATACCTCCCTGAGGGCCAGTATCCTTCCCCACGCTGCACCAGCGCCTCGCCTTGTCTTCGCTGTGCCTCCTCTCTCTCGTCTCTTCCTCGCCTTTCCCACCCTTTCAACTTGTGCTGCGAGCTGAGGCCCTCTAACGCTTTTCTGTTTAGTTTTGTTCTTTCCTTTCCTCCCTAGCAAAAAAGCGCGCCGCACTTGATCAGACCGGTTTTTAAACAAAGGCTTCAAAATGATGTAACTTAGTTCTTTGACTCGATGTCGCCTTTGTTGTTGATTCGGAGGCCACGGCTCTGTGTTTCTTGTTAGTGATGTATCATACCCCAACGAAAGGAGGGTAGAAGTTGCGTATCAGGACTTCTGCAGCAGTGAGGCAACTTTGCGGCTCGCCCACAAAGATTCATGATGACATCTGAGCTGAGATTTTTCATACATAGGTTATAGCCGCCTAAAAGCAGCAGCATGTCCACACTGCACCTTTCATCATGACCTGATCATATCAAGCTTTTGCGCCTTCCATCTCGCTGTTAGCTTGCAGCCTTCCTGTTTGTGCGCCACCCGCTTCTGTTCTGATTACTGACAACTGCAGCATGTCTTGAACCATCTAATTCCTCTTCCTTGTGGCATCAGGATAGATTAATCAGTGTAAATTTACCTTTCACAAGATTCAACTTTCACACACATTCGCACCGTCTTTAAAGCTGCAAAGTAAGAGAGCCACAGTCACGATTCCCTGAGGAGATAACGTGTATTTTTAGCAGCAACCAAGCCTAACTATTGTTCCCAGAATAGGTCCGTGATGGACATACCCTAACGAGATACTGGCCTAGTTGTAAGGTTGTGTATTTCTTCGGAACAGTGTGTGAGCTGGTCTCCTGCGTAGACCCAGTAGGATTCCAATTTATCCAGCGCAGCTTGATGTCATTGTTCGATCAGCTCTGTGAGGAATGCGCCAAGGCTGACTGATTCTGCCCTTCATCAAGATATGCAGGAATAAAGTTGCAGCGTGCCGGGGTTCCTTGGTATGTCATGAATAGTGATTCTGCAGATAAACAAGCGAGTTCTGTTAATTCCAGTCACAACCTGCATGTGCAGCTGGAATATAGCACGTTAGATGTCCGTGGCTAGAGGAGAAGGGAAGTAGTGCAGCTGCAGAATCACCTCCGTGGCCCTGATTTGTCTTCCAACCCATCTCTGTGGCTCCCTCAGGAGAAGCATGTACTGCAGTCTGAACCCCGGTGTTTGCTCTTGCTTTGTTCCCTTTCTCCTTTTCTCTGGCTCTGTCCTCGCCTTCCTCATCTCCTTTACACTATTCTCTCTGCCTGTCTTCCCTTAACTCTTACACTAACTTCTATCTCATCTTCTACAGTATGTAATTCATATAGTGTTGAGAATTCAAGCTTTTGGGGCATGTGTGCTTCTTAATCATGCATATACATACACCATCGCCTGCAGTAGCCCGTGTTTGCTTCTCTCTGATCATTCGCAGCGTCGGCCTCCCAGGTCAGAGAAGACAGCGTGTTGTAAAAGGCAGCCCCAGAGAGTGAGAGCTGTTGTTTCAGGCAAACATACTTGTTCAATCACTGAAATGAAAGCTTTGCTAATTAGATTTTGAGAAGGAGGCAAGAGAAAGTACTGATTTTCAATTACTCCCAATATGAATCATTAGTCATCTAATTTGCTAATATTGGATTAGGTGGTAGCATAACGCTGGTGTGAAAAATGAAAACCTCCAGAGGTTTTCCCTTGAAGGGGGTTCTCATCAAGCTCCGTGGTGCTGAGCTTTTGCCTCCATGTGGTGCATTTCAGGCGTGAATGAAGACTTGAAGAGAGCATCTTCTGCTTCCAAAATGAAAAGAGATAAATAAGACATTCAGTGGGCTATTCATTTCTTTGTTTGCTTATTTCAACAAGAGGGCATTCAGGCTGCGAGAGTCATAGTGTCCTGTTGTCCTGCTGTATTCACAGCACGTGACAAATTTCCACTTACCCCTTCCTGAGATGTACAAAGACCAGTTTGAGCTTATCAGTGTGACCCAGATAGATGGAGGACAAGTGTTGCAGCGGTTGGTCTTGTTTAATTCCACTGATTTGTGGCACAGACATTATAAAGAGACATATTGTCCTCACAAGACTTCTGGCTCCCCTGGGAATTCACAGGAGAACCCTGTTAAGATCCTGGCAAATTGCAGTTTCGGCAAGCCTTGAGGAACACGCTGCTCCTAAAGAAGAGAACGCCTTTCTTAGCACTCACTGAGGATACATGATTTAGTGGCGATACGGCATAATGACTCTCACTCCAGGGGCCTGAAAAATGCTTTGACTATGATGCTAACCTGTCCTAATAGATCTCGTTGCAAGGAGCCTCTTCAAGCATGCAGCTGAGATGAATGGAGTTTAGTGCAAACTTTGCTTAAGGGTAGTAACACTCCAGCATTCGGGTATGTTGTGCTGTCGTCTCAGTTTGCTGTGATGTGAGTGTTCTTTTGGGGGATTGAGTGTTCTTTTGTTTGACTCAGGGGCAAATAACCTCTGACACTAATGAGGATATTACTGAAAGACTACAAAAGAAATGGTGCAAGCCCAGACTCCTGGTGTGTGTGTACCCAAACTCCTACTATTTGATCATAAAGCATATTATAGACCAGCGACTGGATGTCTGACTGCTCTATAAAAGCAATCATTTAGCACACCTGTCTTTCTCAGGCAAACTCTGAACAGAACACAAAATTAGGACTTGCTGTTCTTTATTCATTAAAGGTGTAAAATGTAAGAATCAGCCAACTGTCAAATTCACACACAATACAAGCAGGGAGCAGCATAGCACCAGATTAACCACTGACTGTAGCTACCGTTAGCTCGGTTAGCCGTGCATCTACTGTCCAGACTCCAAACTGCTATGTCTTCACATACTGCTGATCATTTTAGATTTTTTTTTATGTTTACAACTATTCTTACATATTGCACCTTTAATGTACAATGCAGAAGAGTAAGTAAGTACATTTCTACAAAACCACAAATTAGTTAAAACAATACTTACGATTTTCTTGTCACAACCCTGTGCTTAGCTTTAGGCACAATATCCACTTTGTTAGTGTTCAGAAAACCTCATGTTTTGGCTTAAAATACCGGTTTTGTTGCCACAAAGATGGCTGCATATGTCCCAACTTCCCATCAAAAATATCCAGTGACATCTAGTGTCCCGCTTACAAATGTTAAAACAGGCTGAATCACGGTCACTGGCTGGGGAACTTGTCGCCTCTAACTCCACCACCTTCTCCTCCACCTCCCAACATCGAATTATGTAAACATGATGACACGTTTTGTAGACACGTCAGTATTGTACATATTCTATGACGCATACAGCTTGAACATACCTGTAGTTTGCTGAAACGCTAACTGCTTACATTGTATCCTAGCGACTGGGCAGGTAACAAATATAATATATCGGTACAATACAATACAATAAAAATGCCAAAACACGGTGGACAGGCAGTGTTTGTTAGACAGAGACCTCGGTTGCATTCTATGAAAATTATGAACATGCCCACAGCCTCAAATGTTGCTTTTATGGAAAATATTGCAAGATAACTTTTCTAACAGCTACTCTAAAGACGACACCTATGCTCACTGCACACTAATGCAAATGCAAATACACCATCATACAGTAGGCTCTGAGATTAGATGATGAAACGTTTACAGTGTGTAACGTGCGTTCAGTGAGCGTCCATGCATTGTTGACAAGGAATAGGCACAATTGTATTTATTAGACACAAATGCATGAATAAACACACACGGTGACAAGTTGACAAGTGTTTTCCTTTTAAAATGTGAATTATTTCAGCAAACTTACAGTAAAATATACATTTATACAGAAAATAAGAACAGTAGCACCAACAATTACAATATTTCATAGCTTCCCATGAGTCTCTTAAATGCGGCTTTCTCGGGAGCTCGTGTGTCTTTCAATACAGCCGAGCTTATGTCGCCCTCATTTTGAACCCTGTACCTAAGTACATTTTTGAGTCACATTTATTTGGTCCATTTCATGCTGCTTTACACGTCTACTTCATTACTCATTCATTCTCCACTTTATGTACCTTTCGGTAGATGTGGTTTTAATCGGCTTCAACCAAACCAGTAGTTTAAAAGTGCTTCTGACACGTTAATGCAGAAAAAGTTATGACCCATTTCATAATAATATGACACTCTGAAAGGAGCCATTCAACGTGATTTGTACATTTATTTTTTTTGTACTTTAAAGGGCTCTATGTAATAGTTTGTAGCAATTTACATGTATTACACTTTTAATTGGCCGTATGTGAGCCGATTATGAACATGACGTGAAAAATGAGACCTTCCCTGTCACCCTCAGCTGTCTATACAAGCCTGTGGATGATTTGTTTAAGTTGTTTAATGCAGCTGGACTGTGGATTTCTTTGTAAAGGACTGTGACAGTCCAAAGGATGTGACTTTATACACGTTCTCAAGAGCCTCGACTTAGTGCCTCTCTCCGCTCCGCTAACAGAGAGCAACAGTAGCTAACGTTAGTTTAGAAATGGAGTCCGCTAACGTAAACTAATAACCGGCTTCGAGCCCAACAAAGAAGTTCCACAGAGAGAAGGTTGCATTCTTGTTATTTAAAATGTATTTGCCCCTTAGATGCAGCAGAACAAACTGCATACATGGCACTATATAATTATATGTATAACATACAATGATGAGTAATAACTAACTATTTGTAGAGCAACTTTAAAAACAGAGTTGCTTTGACAGAACAAAAGCAGGACACAAAAAAGAAGAAAGAGAGCACAAATACATACATACACATAGATACATACATCCATACATCCATCCATACATACACATAGATACATACATCCATCCATACATACACATAGATACATACATATACATACATATACATACATATACATACATACATACATACATACATACACATAGATACATACATATACATACATATGTACATGCATGCATGTATACACCGATCAGCCACACCATCAAAACCACCAACACAATCACCTTATAAAGTCAGAGGGAGATGGTGAACATTAGAAAATAATTGACAAATCTGGGAGGACACAGCAACATTAGCATTCATTTTGAGTCGTGTTTCTGACCACCTGATGGATGTAAGTCCGATATTCACTCTCCTTTTAGATTCTGTTTAGCTCCTAACTAACTCCTGGGGGAAATAATGTCTCTTTACCTGCTAAATCTATGTTTGCTATGTTAAACAGGTAGTTGCTCTGTGTGTTTGCCATGTGGGTACTTACAGGTTTTATCAAAGCTTTAATACAGAAAACAGTAAACTCTTCTCCTCCTGCTGGTGACAATGAGTGAATACAGTATGGCTGTGGCCCATAAAATCAAACCAGTTAGCTAAAAGATTGCTAAAAAGCTCAAGCTTAGATGAACTGCAGACTTTCTATAGGTAATGTATCTATCAAATAATGTTTGTAACATGCAGGGGTTTTAGAATTTTTAATTTCACATTAAGTATCTGGACACTCGTCACTAGTCAACACAATATCAAATGTTCATGCTGATAAACTGCAGTAAATCTACAGCAGCTACTAAGACATGTCAACAGCCAAAGTGTTATCTATATACAGAAAGGCCCCCACTGGAGAGAAGACAGACGATGCGGCACAGTGCATTAAACTACTCTGATTAGGTTAGACCGCAGACTACAGAAGGCAGTTAATTTTCAGCAGGGCTGCAGCATCATCTGCCTCAGCTGCACATTTATTTGAATAAGCCAACACCACCGAGCGGCTCACAGCGCTCACTAGCAAACACCAGCGATAGAGGTGCGATAATGAAAGTAAAACAGTGGCGGATTATTCCTGTAAATTGTGCCTGATCCAGCTGATGCCTCCCCCTACCAAAGCTCCCTACTCCCTCCCTCATCAAGACTAATGTAATGTACCAAGCAGGGAGAACACACAACCTGTCTCTGGATTGTTAGCGCGGCTGCTCTCTGCATTATGGATAAATACCTCCTGCTACTTCACAGAGGAGGCCAGAGAGATTTGAGCCGTACTGCTCCGGTGATGGTATAAATGCAAGAAGAGAGGCACAGTGTTCCACCTCTGTGTCACCAGCTGTTCCAGAGCAAAGAACTGGTTATTTAAAGCTCCATTGAGTCGTCACACTGACTGAAAGTCTGGATAATCATAAATGTACTGTATCTGAATGGTGTTACTGTAAATTCATCCTTGTTTCAACTGTCTTGTGAATGTCAAATAAAAGTGAAAGGTGTGTGATTATTTATAACAGCTAGCTGGCAGTCATGGTTCAACATAAACATAATTAAAGGATTTCAATAATTTCACAGGTTTTTTGTCTATTTAAAGGAGCACAGATCTACTAAAAAAGATGAAAGACTCGTCGTCAGAACAGTATTATTAATTCATTAAAGTGAAAATAACCTTTCAAGGTCTACAAAAATATTATTATTCCACAACCTTGTGACACCTGATGGCTTTGTGCTCGCAGCGATTACACAACCTTTTTTTCTTTCTTTTTTTTTTTTAGAAAATCTTGCCCAGTATGCACTCATAATTAAAGGAATTGGTTGTATTGAAGCAACACTATGTAACTTTTTTACCTTAAAATAACAGCTTCAAAATCATGTTGATGGTACAGTGTCTTGTAACAGGGTGAATGGTGTCTCTGTCTCAGCCGGCCCGCTCCCCTTACACTTGTTTCTCTTCTCTTTACCTTAAAAACCACGAGACAGTATTTTTTCTTGATTTTGATAACAACTGTGGTGCAAACACTAATGTATGTGATGTTTTTGCATTTCATTTTTCACTTGGCATGATGTCTTGTGGATGATTCTGTCAATAAAGTTTGACTTCCTATATACAAAAGGTCGTTTTTTCTGTTCTGCAGAAAACACATAATACATAATTTCAGGTGCACTGGAGAATATTTCCAGAGAAAGAGCTCCTCAGTGAGTACTTTAAAGTAGTTTGCTTAACCCATATTGTGTTATAGCGACAGTAGGCAGATGAGCAGTTGAAAATATGGTAAATTATTGCTCTGAATTGTTCAAATGGCTATAAATTACCCCGATGTTCAAACTTACAAATAACAAAGCTTTACCGCATGAAGCAAAGTGCTGAATTCGGGTATCTCAGTGAGTTTCCGACTTAACACTATTAGTTTCCTGCTCTCTAACAAAAGTCATGTTGCCAAGTCTGACAGCAATTATCAGACACAGTGGTGTTGCATCTGAAAGTTGCACTGGCTCAGCACCCAGGGGTGTCCTAGTTGGAGAGTTAGGTTTTTTAGTTTTTTGGGTTTTACACAAGTTCTGTCACATAAAAGTAGACAATGTCATTGAGAACGATAGATAACACAAATAAGGAAATACTGTAGAAACATTTTTTATTCTAAATAAGCGCTATTTTTCAGGATGCATTGATCTTTGTAATGCTTGTATTATCTGTGGCCCGCTGTGTGTGAATGTGTGTGTGTGTGTGTGTGTGTGTGTGTGTGTGTGTGTGTGTGTGTGTGTGTGTGTGTGTGTGTGTGTGTGTGTGTGTGTGAGTGAGAGAGAGAGAGAGAGAAAGAGAGAAAGTGAGAGAGAAATCACAGGTGTGGAAGCAGGGAATGAAAGGGATCCGGTCTGATAATGGGTCGAGAATGACACCTCAACTCCCCAGAGAGCCTGTCACAATGGCCGTTTTATACTCAGACCTTCCCATACACACACACACACACACACACACACACACACACACACACACACACACACACTGCTGCGTTTGCTCACTGGCAATATATTGAGCACTGGAAGGAAGTCATTAAAACAGCAATCAGTGTTGCTTAATTACTCGGCATTGCAGAAAGATATTTGGTCTGGGGGGGCCATGGGACAATTCTTAAACCTTCAGCTCCTTTCCAGTCAATTATGTGGGCTGCGTGTTAAAGACTTGCTCCTCCATTTCCATTCTGTTCAAAAACAGACTTAATGAAAATGCCCGGCTATCCGAAAGGCTGTGCCTTGTTAGTGGTCAAAATACAATCAACAATAGACTCTAACTTTAATTTGTGTCAGGCCTTGCTTTAATCGCCTCCCACAAAATTACCATCAACAATAGTCGAGCGCTCTAAACAAGTTTAAGCACTACTCTAGGCAAGCTTTAAAAGGAGCCAGCTGTGAATGCAGGTAAATACTTCCTATGCTGGATATGGTAAAGACTCTCTCGCTTAATCCATACAATGAGCATTACATTCTTGCAGAAGAAGAGAAATAAGTCTTGACTTCACTTGCAATTCAATGAGCCAATTTGATGGAATATGGCCTGAGGGAAAGCTGCATAATTAGCAGACATGTCTTAAAAATGGAGTGTCTGCTGCAGCGTTGCCTCTGTCTCTGTTTGACTCCCTCACTGATAAACAGAAACCTTCCCTTTACATCACCACGAAGAAGCATGTATGTGCTCACAGGGACAGCATGCACAGCCAGTCAAGGACACGTTCGCATAGAGACTTTTTCCGTGTCTCTATATCACATTCTCACACTGCATCAACAGGCACAGCAGGAAGTGTGCCCATCCACACAGTGCTTGTATCCTGATTAGTGGTGGCAGTTTCTGTGAGTGCCAGAGAAGACAGCTTGGAGGGCTTGTTTGGAATAAATGCTCCTCTGCAGGAGCAGAGGTTAAAAACCCATTGAGATAGTCACGAATATACTCAGAGTGAGTGTATTCTTCCCTGACAGAGGAGATTTAGAGCACCACTACCTCGGGCCTCAAGGACTGGGGGCAAAGTGTGGCATCACTGGTGCATGAATGAAAATTTTAAGAGCCAATCAGGCAAATCAAGAGCAATATCCTGCAGTGGTTCCCAACACTACACACAATTTGTGTTCATTTGAATGTTTCTTTTCTAAATGGACTATATTTAACACAACACTATTAATGTTGAAGCTGATATAAACAATATTTTTTAAGTAAAATAAATGTTAAATAGCTCTTTATTTTAACAACAATCAATGAGTGTTTGGTCAGTAATCCATGCCCCTCCTCCTCCTGCTCATGCAGTAAAAGAGAGGAGACATTTTCTGGTATCCCTGTCCACTTTATCCAATCAGGATAGAGAATTTCATAAAGAGGCGGTCCTGTGTGCTCGTGAACGCATAGAGAGCAGGATCTTCCTGTTTGCTGCAGTGTCTGGCAATTAGTGTTGCACGTTCACGTGGTGACGTGGAGAGGAGGGAGGGGAACGCTCACTGCTAAACAGACAGGAAGTTTGCCAACACGACAACAACGCTTACAGCAGCTTTAAGCTTAATAGAAATGTGATTATATTTAAGTGTGTGTGTGTGTGTGTGTGTGTGTGTGTGTGTGTGTGTGTGTGTGTGTGTGTGTGTGTGTGTGTGTGTGTGTGTGTGTAAATCAAGCAACCAATGAGGTTTCACTGGCATGTAACCAGCTAACAACATTGTCTCTGAACAAAAGAGGGTAATCTGGGTTCTACGTGTCTTGGTTTCTTCTTTCTTTTTTACTGGGTTTGTTGTGTCAAGAGCTGTCGCGAGTGGTGATACATTTCCAATATCCCCTTTGTCTACAACAATGTTTGGTACAAAACACATGTGTGAACATGTCCCGGCTTCACACCGAGTTTTGGACTCATTATGTTTGATGCCACGGTGCTCGTATCGAAGAGTGGCAAAGAGGCGTGATGACCAATAACTTTTACGAAATGGAATACAGTGGAGTGTGTGTGTGTTTAGTGTACTGGCTGTGCAGCTTTTACCGACACAAAGCCGAAGCATGTCCAATTTCCTTTTCTGTGTTATTACAGGTCACTGTGACAGTGTAATAATACGCCCCCCCCTTTCAGAGAAATCAGGTCCTCCGCTGTTTCCTGCCCAACACCAACAAAGCAGAGTGCTACTGAGGCAGTCTAAAGAGATGTCTAGACCATCCTCACAGGCATCGCAGCTTGCTCTGAAGCCTGGAGTGCTCTGCCCTAGGGCTGCGAAGCGCCAGAGGGGTGGCTCTGAGAAGACGAGTAGCTGGGAGAGGGACTTGGGGTCCTGGCGAGGGTCATACTGTGGAGAGCGGGGGCCTTGCAGGGCAACCGACTCCATCTGCTTCCATTTAAACTTGCGGGTTATCATTTTGTGGGAGCAGCTTTACAGAGTGATACCAGGCAGTGGAGAGAGAGGCAGGGGTTTTGCTTTGTGTGCCTTCAAATTTCTGAACGCAGCTGAGAGGAAACAGAAAGTTGTGATACATTTAGATTGAAATAGAGAGACACTCTAAAAGGCACTTTATCATGTTTTATCTACCATATGGGCATCCAAGAGGGCCACTTTGGCACCTGGGGGCCACCGGTGCCAGAACGGACAAACCAAACACTGGCTTTAGAGAGGGCCTTTTACACTTTTGCAGTTTTCGCTGCCACCATAGAAGAGATTGTGGCGAGGGCTTTTTTGTTGGTTGCAATCTGAAACCTTCCTGTGAGATGCCACTAAATCCTACACACTGGTCCTATAGTTTATCCATCACTCTAACCATTTATTCAATCTGTGTAGTTTTTTACCATTCTTCCATTAGCTTACCTAACTATTCCAATAATTTATCTATTACTTTTAGCTTTCAATCTAATTTTAGATGTCCCTACTTGTTTGATAACTAGTTTTCATGCATTTCCAATCACAGCATGTAGTATTCCAGTGTTACAGCTGACTGTGGTCTACAGTCCTTCCAAGTAACCCCTGGCAACTGCAGAAGTACCCCTGGTTAGGAGCTAGCGCTTGAAAGCATCATGGTTGCAGTTTAAAGATTTGATTTATTGCCACAAAATAACACTTTTAAAGAAAAACTCGACTCAGGGAGACCTCAAAACAGCTGTGAGCCTCTCAGTTCAGCCTCTTGGCTTCGGCTCTGTTGCCTGTTGTGTTTTGAGTGGTGTTGTTAGAAGTAGCCCTTTTCTCATTGGGATTTTTCTGTCAGCTTGTTTACTCTCTTTTAGTTGCTTCGGATTAGAATGAGCACCAGCCGGCCCCTGTCTGTTCCCTGCATGAAGTCGTTCTCACAAAAAAAAGAAGACCCGGCATCTCAGCATCTGAACTCCTCTGGAGATGAATACATGAATGTCCAAACACCCTGCTCCAAAAATGTTTGGAGTCAGCTCAAGTTTTCTTGCACATTAGGCAAGGTCAAGGTGTAATCTCATGAGGGGGTGTGAATCCCCAAACTTTATGAAACTCAACAACAACAACAACAATAACACTAATAAGGCTGGAGCTCACCCGAGGAGGCTGTAGGCTTCCTGGAAAAAAAACTGATAAACGCCTATCAAGAAGTTGCTGAATTATTTATCACCTTTGCTCTGCTGTCAATTTGTTCCTGCCATTTGGTTTTGCTGTAAATTAAATCTGTTTGAACCGCAGATGGAATGCAGACGATTGGGCCACAATATAAGAAGAAGGGGATTATGCATTTCTTTTGTTTGACTGGGAGTTTTGTGCAACGTTACCAAAGCCCCTCGGCAAATAGAATCATCTCCCAATGAGCAATTGGCAAACAGCATAGGCTTTACAAGATTTAATTACGCCTAATTGTATCTGTTTCAGTGTGGTCGCATCAATCAGTCTGAGCCGTTTTCGGTCTCTTATGCATATTTAAATAGACGGAATCCTGATTCTTTGATAATGATGAGAGGATGGGAGGAGAAAGAAAAGAATCGACGCTTATATAAGATGTTGCAGCTTCTATACTCAACATATCAAGGCAGTCCTAGCTGGTGAGTGCACTATTGATGTTGTTGTGTTTGATCACCCGCTGCCATCGCAGGGATTCTGTATGATGCAACCACCGAGAAAGCAGATGACGTTCCAGCCCGTGGCTTAAAGAGTGGCACACCACAAACAACAAATGTCACGGCATCTGCCCTCCAGACTCTTATCTGCAAACCTGTCTCACAGCCTCTGCTCTCCACGCGCCTCTGTGTCCTCTGTGTCCGCCTGTAAATGATGTCCCCTTAGACTGAGCCCCCTCCTGACCACAGGATTAGTTCCACCTCCTCTCACCCCTGAAGTTTTCCTCTAAAGGATTTGAGCTGGTTTATCTCCCCTGTGTATATTATAAACCAGCATATATTTGCGATAGTGTGTGGTCTGTTGACCCATCAGCACTTGTTATTAAATCCTGCACATGTTCTAGAATCTGCAACATATTGTCGTCCTCGATAGTGATTCAACAACAAATGGCCGCTAAAGTGGCACGAATAAATGTAAGATCCATGACAAATAGGACCTCTATTCTACATGATTTTACAGTTTCTCAGAGGGCGGACATGCTACTTTTAACTGAGACTAATACTTTCAACTTGGCTCAAGCCTGGTGAGAGCTGTCAGCTGGCTGAAGTGTAAGGAAAAAAAATAGGACCCCACTCCTGGCAAGAACTGGGGGGGCCAGGTTTTTTTTTAGCTCCATGGCTTGGGAGCCGAGATGTGGGTCTTGATGTTGTTTTAATTGCTCACTGGCAAGACTTAAACCAATGATTCATATGGATAAAATGATATGCATTTATCATAAGTTTCCAGAGCCCTAGATGTTGTCTTGAAATTGATTGTTTTGTCAGAACAACAGTTAAACAAGGCTCAGAGTCTGCAGCTGTGTTAGAAACTCTGTGAGGCTGTGCTCAGGAACTGCAATGCTTTGAGCTAAATGCCAATATTTTTTTCAATCTGTCCTAAGTAAATATGTCAAGTTTATTTATATAGCACATTTCAAACAACAGGCATGGACTCAATGTGCTTAAATATACAAATAAAAAGTAAACACCAAACATGATAAAATCATATACAATAAAAACATAGCTTGATAATAACGTCATTAGTTAGTTAGTAATGGAAAAATTTAAAATTTGAACTCATGCTGAGGTGTTGCAATTCATCCTCAGGGGGACATGAATGTCTGTACAAGCATTAAACGGTAATCCAATTTTTGTTGCGATATTTCACTTAAAGAAAGTGTCAAACAAATGTCAACTGAGGAAAAGTTGGGGATCATCAAAGCTGGTAAGATTTATCCTCTGGGGACCAAGAATGTCAAACATTTTGCTCCTGGGTTCAATTCATGTATTTAATGTTTGTTTTTTGTTTTTTTGTGCTTAACAGGTATTGGGGGTGATGCATTGTATTAACATGTTACTGTTACCAAACAATAATGTTGTTACTTGCGTTACATTAGTTCTTTAATTATCTGCATAACCTGCAAATATCATCAAATGTGTCTTTTCCTGCTCGCTTGCGCAACATTCTCCTGGTATCCATGAAATTCAACACAGTGACACTGTCAAGTGGGCCCATGGAGAGGCTCTTCAGCCTCTGAAGTGAGGACAGATTGTCTGACAAACCATTTGAGAGACTCCTCTTCATGAGGTATAGCCACTGCTTTAGTTATAAGCCCATTAAACTTGACTAGTCAGTGTTGCAGTCTGTTTGGCCCGTCACACGTGGTTCATATGTCATTTATGCATGTTTTTGTTGTTGTTGTTGCTGTTGTTGTTGTTTTGTAAGCTTTAAACGGGCAATGTGTAAGACAATATGTCCGTTGCAGAGATATCTACTGAAGTTAGCATGCTAACCAGCTAGTGATGTAATATGTCTATAGGTCATCAATTCCTACATATTGCACCTTTAACCTTATATTCCTGACAGACAATTACATGACAATGCATCTCAGGGAACGTAGCGGTCTAATGCAAAAGTTATGTAACATGTGGTGCAAGTAATTATTTTCTAAAGAGTGTACACAGGTCATGTAATGCATTACCTTAAAAAAATGCGTAATAAACTGCGCTTTAATAATAATTTGTTTCTGTTTGTCACTCCTGTTTTGACAGGAGCTAAACTCCTGTTTGTCTGTCGGTGGCAGCGTAAGCTAATGATGAGATGCTTTCTTATGGTTTGTTTTGCCTCCTGTGAGCCTGTATGAGTTTATTACACCCTCTGTAAACCAACAAACAATTACATACGTGGAGGCAGCTCATCTCCCCATCAACCATATGTAACAGCTCCCAACACTGTGTATAAAAGCGAAATGAGTTGTCATGTTTTTCAGTTCCTCGAAATGATACCTGCCTTCCCTAAGCTCAATCTTCTACATATTAAACGCTCTGCCGTCATATGTCAGAGCATGTCATGTGGAGGTAGAATATGAAATGTACTACTTTTAATACTACAGCCGCAGTAGCTGTCATAGGACCCCAGAGCAGCTCCCACAGTCCAATGACACTGACATACTTATCCTGTCATATTTCAAGTTAGTGACATTACAAAAAGAGACGGCTGAGTATTTTCTAGGGCGACTTCTGCAGCCATTACTTTCATGTTTCATGTGTAGGGGGGGAAATGATCTGCTATAGAAACTGATGGCCAGCGTGATATTTCAAAAGGTTACGCTGCATCTTGCTCAGCGATTGTTTTCCACAGATTTATATTTGTTTAAAGGGGGGTTGTGGTTGTCAGCAATAACAAATGCACTGACAAATAACTGGGCAGTGTGCCATTTGGAATTAATTTAGCAAGACAAGGTAGAGATAAGGTGCCACCCCGACTGTCTGCGGGCGACACTTCGTAAATCAGAGAACAGCATGGATGGATTACGCTGGTGAGAAAGTCTCTCTTCTGAAGGACAACAGCCGTGTGTCTATTTACAAGCAGCTGGCCTACAGAATAGGTCAGCGCTCGCTCCTCCCCTCGTGTCCTTTTGAAAATGTTACACCAGGCCAAGATGCAGAGAGCGACCGGAAGAAAGGATACCAATCCAGAGTCACTTTAGCTGCTTTCACATCTTTGTAAAGGCAGTATTTTCAAGTGTCATCGCTCATTACTGTTCTGTCATCCATGTGCCACATCTCTTGAATTAGACAGACAATATACTTGCTTAACAGTACATCGTCTTAGTGATGGATGATGCTAGAAATCAAATCAAGATATATTATGTACACGTAGGGAGTTATACGACACCTTCTTGTGGTAAAAATGAATTGATTAAACCAACACATTGTGGTATTGTTTTACAACAGAGATATAGATGAGTAATTATGAATCTCTGTCTGTGGGTCTAACCTAAATCCATTGGAGGAATCATTAAAGGACATGACAGTGATATTCAAATTCATCATCTGTAATGGTAAATATGTTTTTGAGAAGATAGAGAATGGAAAGATAGAAGAGAAAAAGTCTGTTTTTCCAATATTATATAGGAGCTTGTTTTGACATCAAGCCCAATGTTTCATAAATCATACTGCAGCTTTGATTTTCTGCTGAATACAAAATGTGTTTAAAAGCCTTTTATAAAATAATTTCCCATGAATAATACAAGCCACTGTGCTCATTGAATATATCAGGGGCCAGGCAAAAGCTCATCAAGCAGAGTGCATTGCACGCAGATACAATGAGAATTGCCCACTGAGCAATTTAGATCATGATTGGAGAGAGCCTGACAGAGATGCGGACGCAAACTTTCTGTCCGTGTGTTTAAACCAACTTTGTCCGAGTGAAATGGTCTGGGCTAAATGACGTGGTTTCGAGTGGAAATGTTTGAAATTGAGCAGACGTCATTTGATTAAAGTTATGATGATCTATAGAACTCAATGGAAAACTGTCAGAGATCAAAAATAATGGTGAGTGTCATGTAGTCATGGAGTGTGGTGCAGCCTATGCGTTGTTTCAGTCCAGTCATGTCATTGCCTCTGAGTCAGTTTCATTAGGGACAGTATAACGGGGGTGCCCAGAGAGATGTTAAAGCAGAAACGTTCACTGTAGCTGCAAAGTTAAAAGCATAAGCATTGTTTTTTGTATTTTTTGTTGTTTTTTTTATGTTGAGAAACAAATCTTAATGTTTTTAGGAGAATGCTGCGACGCTGTTTTGCTTTGAAGCTCCGGAAATGTTTTGCGGACTGCAAGACTTCATCTGACTTTCCATCGGCATGGGGCTGGAGATAATGACTGAACTTTCATTCCTTGGGTGAACATATCCATTAATCTTCTATACTGAGCTCTAGTTGGTCAAGAATTTCTTCCAGTCATAGGAAACATCTGTCAGAGTGCACCACAACTGATCTGTTTAAATAACTGTACAAATTTGAGGAACATTATGGGCAGCATGACAGAGTTCTGGATCCAGACTAATGCAAAGTCGCTTTAAAAAAGTCTTGTTTCACTGAATAGTAATTTTGTTTGGTGTCCACGGGGAAATTTGTGTATTAAGTTTGACTATAATCTGATTAAAAATGCAGAGTAAACATCAGGCCGCCTCTGTTTTTAATCATTTCAGTGAGGAGTTTCTAAGTAATGATGTGTCCATCTCCACCTGATTTATGTCACTTTAGACAGAAAGGCTAAGAAGCTGAACACACATCGCACATTTTTGCACATATTTGGCAATTCCTAATAAACAAGTAAATGCATAAATGACTGAAATCTGTATGTGTGATCACATGCTTGGAATATGAAAATACAATGTTTTATGTACTTTTTCCTAAATTATTATAATTCATAGTCACACAACAGGTAATTGCAAAGCTGGGGAGGCTCGCCACACATCTCCCATCCAACAAACATTGTTGGAACCCCTTGATGCCAAGACACCCAACTTAAGTTATTAACTTTTATAAAAAATAGTTTACTAATAAGCCAGACTTACATTTGAAGAGCTAAACAACGAAGCAGTGATCAAATGCCATAGAACGGAAAAAACCTTGCAGTGTACTCTGCGTGCTGCTTCTGTCTGTCACTCAAACGCGACCTTAAAAAAGAAAAAAAAACAGGGTCTTACATTTATCCTGAAGGGGAAACAGCAAAAACAAAATCCTGCTTGTGGCCGAATATACAGTTGCAGTAAAACTACCACAGAGAATGAATGGAAAAAGTTGAGGGAGTTAGCTCTATTCTAGCTGCCCCTGACAGCTTCTGGGCCTTGCTGCAGCTTCACCAGTTGCACCGTTGATATTTACGCCAGTGGTATTTACTACTGTAATAGTGATGGCTGACATTGATTTGCACAGCTTGTTTGGAAAGTATAACTCCGAATGATGCTAGCTCAGATAAAATATGTGCATTATCATTCTCGAGGTATTCAGTTCCATAGGCAGAGAATCAATCAGCTAAAAAGCAGGGAAAAACTGAATACAGACAGACATGACTGATCCACATTTCTCTCCACTGTGTGCCTATATTATGCATGCAGAGTCCAATATTTAACCATGCCAAAAATGTGCTGAGATATGCAAAAACTGCAGTACGGCTTGTAATATCTGTGGCGTGATTTATTTCAATAGATATCTTTGGAGGAGAGACATGAGGGAAAAAAATGCAATTTTTATGCAAAGAAAAATGACAGTGTGGTGGAGCCTTTCTTATCGTCTCTCATTTCGCCGCCACTTCGTACCCGTCTGGAGTTGTTAGTGGATGGAGCATGTTGTAATGTATTATTCAAAGTCACCTTACCCTTCGCTGTGCATAGAAGCTGATTCAGTCCGACACCGTTGTGCTATCGATAACACAACTTTGTCAGTACATCATTGGAGATTTGGTGCCAATGATTTAGTCTCAGGAGATGCATCCTGGTCCTTTTATTGTCTTTGATAATTGCTGGCGAGTTCCCAGACATGAAGCATTCAATTTGCTCAGTAGAAACCTTTATAATTTGTGTGAAAGGGAAATCTTTAATTTCATTCAATAACAGAATCGATTGAGGTCGGCGAGTAGAAAAAAAGATTTATTTGGCTGGAAATAACAAGTATATTTCATTTTGTCTCACATCATTAAATAGCTGTCTCAATACGTTTGACTTCACTACCCTGTTCGTGGCATTAATTCCTACTGAACAGGATCATAATGATGCATCTTCACCTCCAGAGTAAGTAACCTCCTGAATCTCCTAAAAGGAACAACTCCTTCCTTTTACTCCCTACATTTTCACACAAATATCTGTACTTTCTACTCCTTACATTTTCACAGGCAGAGGGGAGTTGCACACTACCTTCCCAACATCACAAGACTGATTTAACAGTGCATATCATCCACTGCAGACGTAGGAAGACAAAACGACGTAAAAGACGTAACAAGATGGAAATGGACAGAGCGGTAAACTGTAATGGGGAGAAAAGGCGTGTTAGTGTCTTGCATCTGCAGAGACCCTGCAGCCCTCTGCCTGGATTTCCTTATTTTTGTTCTGCTCAGGACGCTTTATCAACCCAAAATGTTGGTATTTGGCATCCTGACAATGAGACTCAACAATCAAGTATCTTTCTGGTGTGTTTAGAAACAGCTCGGATAAATTCTACTGATTCTACATTTAAAAGTCCTTGAATTGTATCAATATGTCACGAGGTTCAGTTAGCTTTGCACAGAAATGGCCGGTAGAAATGTCCTTCAGTGGGACACGTTTTACTTTTATACTTTGAGTACATTTCAGAGCCTGTACTTTCTTACTTTTACTTCAGTAAAGAAAGTTGAATCAGTGCTTCTACTTTTACCAGACTCTTTTTTTACACAAGATTTTACAATTTATCTACTTAAGTAAAGGATGTGTGTACTTTTGCCATCTCTGCTAAAGTCTGCTTTGCCACCAAAGGCAAATGTTTTAATTCGCCTCTTTGCTAATTACGCGCATGTGTGAGCATGCCCACACTGCCAGCCCTTAAAATCGCCTCACCTGCTCACCCTCCCAACTCAGCTGTTTCCCATTATCTGATTGGCTCTCTTGAACATATACCAATCTATATCCACTTGGTCTTTGATGGTTTTGATCATGATGTTGTGTTTCGACCCAGCCTGTATTATTCAGACTTTGCATCAGCCTTGTCCTGTTGCCCTGTAATTGCCTGTCTGGAATTTTTTGTATCCTTCCTTCCTTTTGAGTTGTGCCTTTGAATTCAATTGTGCTCACAGAGCAACAATGTGGATCATCAATGTGTTATAAGCAGGTTTTACACAACAATGGAGGTCTATACCTCAAAGGAATAACCTATATTTTGGTTTGGCTCTTTTTGGGATTTGTTGACAATAAGAAAAATATATGATTATATTTGTATATATAATATCTATACAGGATATAATAATATCCTGTTAGAAATGCACTGCAGCTGAACAAGACATGACCTGCCTTTGAGAGTTCTATTGCAAAACATACATGAGATAAAGGAAATGAGGCCAAATATAACCAATTTTCTACTCATGACAAAAATATGGTGCACATGAAAATAGCTAAAGCTTTTACAATCAGGTCAGTCGTGAAGTCAGTTTATAACAACAGACTGTTTGAAGGTTATCCTGAGTATTTCATGTAGGGCAGAGAAAGTGCCCGGCTTTATTTCCTGAGCTGAGTGGCAGATACAGTACAACGCTTCATTGCGCTCAGAGCACTTTACTCTGGGCCCAAGCATGTGGCCTTGATTTAGGTGAATGAGCACATCCCATTTATATTCAAGCAATCAGCAATCGCTCACAGAGACACATGCGCACACACAATCACGTTGACTCTCTCGCTCACTCTTCGTCTCTCCTCTGCTCTCTCAGCCAGTGGTGCTCATTACGCTGCTGAGACGAGCGAGCGAAAGTAAAGCAGAGACAGAGAGACCCCAGACACAGGGGAGATCTGCTCCCACACCAGGCTGTTCACTCCACACCAACAGTCGGAGTCACTGATCCTGGCACCATCTGCGAGGTGCCTCGCTCGCCTCGCTCCCTCCCCTCCTCTGCCAGGGAGGTCTGTAGCGACAGGGTCCCCCAGACTCTAGATCCCAGGCCACCCAGTACCATGACCATGCAGTGCAAACCAGGTGAGGTGTGTTGCTGCAAGGGACTTCAGCAGAGCAGGATGGAGGAGAGAGAGGTGGGGTGCACAGGAAGGTAACGTAAGGACAAGCCAAAACTGACAACTGCCTCAGGGTTTTTTCCAGATTCAGGTTGTGCTGGTGCACACAGAAGTTCAAACACACATGTAACAACAGTGAAATGATATTTTATGAAGCTTTCGCGAAAGTTCAGACTGGAAGACATGCTTTATTTATCATGCCATCCTCTCACTCACTCCTCTTACTCATGCTCACTAATAATTGCCTGTCATTTTCTGGGGCCGTCAACTGGCACATCTATCCAATAGCACAGCAACACTCCCCCAGCTAATCATCTTGCTGCTGTCTTTTTAAATACGATTGTCTCCTGCCTTTAGATCATGAATGCTTGCTGTTTTGCACGTGCCCTCCAACTCCCCATCACCACCCAGCCTTCGCAGATTCACCAGCTTCATCGTTTCATCAGCCTATCTGTCTCAGAAGAGTCATCAGCCACCAGCAGCACCAGTCTCTGGACTCCATGGGGGGATTCGTCTTGCTGCTGCTCGGGGCAGACGCCCTTCGATCACAAAATCTCCCTGTAGAGTCTAAGCGCTAAAGACTTTCTGACAGGACTCATTATGACAAATCATCTGCTGTAATAAACATTTTCTTTTATCTTTATTCACTAGTCTCTCCTGATTGAAATGAAACTGATGGAAATGTATATTCCACATACCTAGGGCTAGTTTGTGAAGCCAGGGGTCAGGAAGCCCAGGGCCCCACCCTCGCCAACCTATTTCTCTGCCCTACAGGTGGTGAGCCAACGAGGCATAGTGACCAAAAGAATGAGATTGCGGATACAAGCGGCTGAAATGAGTCTCCTCTGCAGGGTGGCTGGGCGCTGCCTTTGAGACAGGGTGAGGAGCTCGGACATCCAGAGGGAGCTCGGAGTGAAGCCGCTGCTCCTTCGGGTTGAAAGGAGCCAGCTGAGGTGGTTCGGGCATCTGATTAGGATGCCTCTTGGGTGCCTCCCTCTGGAGGTTTTCTGAGCATGACCAACTGTTAAGAGACCTTGGGGCAGACCCAGAACTCGCTGGAGGGATTATACATCTCATCTGGCCTGGGAATGACTTGAGATCCTAACGGAGAAGCTGGAAAGCGTTGCTGGGGAAAAGGACGTCTGGAATACCCTACTAAGCCTGCTGCCACCAGTACGTGACCTCAGATAAGCTGAAGAAGATAGATGATATAACATACTGAGAGATGTAAGGTTACCTAATACCATAGCCCTCCTGCTAATATGCGGAAGCTTAATCAACTCTATGGTAATTTTTACAACTTTAAAGCACTCAATATTTTTGCTTTAACAGTGGAGTCCCCTCACATTGCCTGTAATTTTAGCTCTGTTTTAATCTCCAAGAGCTGGCTGTTCAGCTTTATTTACAAGCTAGTCGCTACTTTTTCAGCCATTTGAATAAGAGAGTAAGTTTACGAGAACTTTTGCAGGGTGCTGCCTGCTGGAAAAGGGGTTGATAAGAGTCGAGTCTGTGGGTCATAAAACCAAAAACAATTAGCAGGGCTAAAAAACTCAAGAGCTCACAAAAGTAGTGCTGCAGAGTTATAAGGGGATAATCCACCTTCAATTGGTTCATCACTATGTGCGACTTTTTTCACATTTCTTATTAGAGTAGTAATTAGATCCATCAAATATAGAAAAGTATTATTAGCGGAGCTTAAATATACAAATAATACAAACAAATGGTGATGGTCTGAGCTCTGTATCCATATTTAGCAGGAGGCTTAGTGTATTCCATCAGACTTTAACTGAAGTAATCAACACCTCTGTAACAGTCTCAACAAAAGCACTGTGCTGCTGAATCGAATCACATTATACTGTACAGGTGTTAATGACTGAGATGGTTTGTAGAGCCAGATGTTAGAGTCATGTGGTTGGCATTACAGATGGTGCAAAACATGGCTGTGATGCAGCTTTTAAACAAGTGTAAGTGCCATGCTGGTGGCATTTTAACAAGAGTAAGAAAGGTAGACACAATGTCACAACAGTGCTGTTGGAAAACCACGGGAATTAAAAAAGCTTCTGTGCTTCTGCAGAGTCAGTAATTATTTTTCTGGGTAAAAACTTGATAGCAGCAGGATTAGAACCCATTTTTTTGTTTCTTTCCTTTTTGACAAAACTCGCTCCGATTCCTGCAGCTGTGTCTCAAGATACACACTTCACCCACATACACGGGATTATTATAGGGAGCTGTCAGCGTGGAGGATTATGTTAACAGCTTAATTAGAATATTGCGTTGCTTCCAGTGTTGATAATAGTCATTATTGTGTGTATGTAATTGTAGCCAGTGATCAATTAAAAAATCTATTACATTGTTAAATTGAATTACATTTAAAATTCTGTATTTATTAAACATTATCATTCCTCTAATCATTGGTGTGTTAAACTGATAACGTTTAAATCACATTACGACTGCACAAGACGCACTACTTTTCCACCAATTACACATATTAAAGCAATAAGGATGATGGAGGGTTGGCAGACAGGTGGGGATGGAGGGATGGGCTGAGCTGACAGGCCCATCACTGAGGCTTGCAAGGGAAGCTCCATCTCGCCTCAGGGTCTAATCTCACCATAAATCTGTGCTTGTCCACACTGACATACAAAAATCACAGCAGCACAATATCTGACAACAGTGCAGTTAATAATAAATGACATACTAAATGAACAACGGTTCGATGCGTGATATGATGAGCAACACATTTCTTTGTGAGCTCTGCTTGTAGTAGAGATTGTGTGATTCTTCCACTAGCAGTGTTCTTCATTCATGCCAAGTGAGGAGAGGAACAGGTGACATCTTGTTGCTACAGTTACAGAGAGATACAGCCATTTAATTTGAGCACTCAAGGTGGAGACGGGAAGGTTATTTGCTGTTGACAAACTAGATTAAAATAAGCTGCAACAGATAGCACTCGGTTTCAATAAGTGGACTTGATTGCATTAACTGATTATTTTGACTTTTATTGCCTTGGATGGTTGTCATCAATAAGATACAGAATGACCCCATCTGCAGAATTACAAGAGATGCAAGATGACAGGTAAGCAATTCCTGTGTTCATATTGGTGCTCACGTAACTGTAAAGTCCATTTATTATTTATTATGTCCTTTAAGGTAGGTTTGTTTATTCAGTCTTTAATTTAGTTTGTTTCAGCATAAAAAAATCAGCCAATGAAGATTTTTTCGCTTCTGATTAAAATTTCTTCCCCATAGCTACATAGTGCACATTTAAGAGAAGAATTTTTCTGTTTTACTCCATTACAATTTTCTGACCACTTTAGTTGCTAGTTTCTAAGTAAGATTTTTTGCAGACAAAACAATACAAAGCACCTGTAAAGCTGAAACAAATTGTTGATTAATCAGTTGGTTGGACAGAACAAACATTGCGAAGGTGTCTTTTTGTGCTCTGGGTAACTATGACAGCATTTCTCACTATTTTCTAACTACAACAGTAAAAACCTGCTCTTACATTAGTGCAAGAAGATTAATAATCTAATGATATAATAACATAATCAAGTAAATGTTGTTGACGTATTACTTCACTTAGTACTTTTTTTTTAAAGTATATTTTTGTAGTTTAACATTTTCAACGCAGGACTTTTACTTGTGATGGAGTAGCCTATATTTACAGTGTGTTATCAGTACTTTTAATTAAAGCTGGGGTCGGTAAGATTGTAGAAACCACCATAGCAAGCTACATTTTGAAAGTGTCCAACCATGAAAAAGAGAACCACTCCTCTGAAACACATGAACACACACTGACTACACCAACTTCCCCGTTGCGCTCGCTGGCCAGCAGGAAGATGAATTAGCGGCCAGTTCGCTACGTTCAACAAGCTCTCCTGGCTTTTCCAGCCTAATAAATACATAAGCAAACAACTCTGTGAAATTCTGAAATGCCACTATCACAAGCAAAATAGCAGTTACAATGTACCTGAGTCTGAAAAGGCTACCCAACAGTAGCACGGCAGTTACTCCGCACCGCTGTAGGTGTGTGCTTTGTGCTAACACTAGCGGCTGAAGGAGGCTGTGGCGCCACGGCTCTGTTCCTCTCAGGGGCTGTGTGCTTGGTTAGTGGCTGAACGATAGTCCGTCGCTTCTCGTTCATTGGGTCCGGAGCTCAGTGTTGAGTTAGCCCAGGTAGCTGCTGAAGAGCAGGGTTAGAGGCTGCATACTGGGAGCACAGCACATCGTTGTCATCACTAATCATATCCAACAAACGTTACCTAACCTCTCACTCACATGTCGAAGAAAAAACAAAAAAACATGAACATTATCACTGCTGTCATGTTAGTATGTTCATTTTAGGGAAGCTTTGGCTGCACTTCTCGGCGGCCATTCTTGTGCCACTAGCTCGCTCATAGCTTTAGCAATACAGTACATCCATAGTCAGTGGAAGACACAGGCAGGCAGGTACGTAGCAATACTGACAGGTAGTCTGTCCAATATATTCAGGCCAATCTAAAATTGGATGAGCTTATTAGAGGCCTGCAACCGCCACAGTTACTGCATTCTTCTCTTATATTCGTCAGAGCGCGCGATTTATTGATTGCGGTCTGGGTGTCTACAAAAGAGATGTTCTGCAAATATAACAAAACATGCTTCTAGAATAACTTACCAACCCCTGCTTTAAGTAAAGGATCTGAATGCTACTGGTGTTCATCTGTGAAAACTCCATGACACACAGGTCACGTTGAATCCACCATGCTGGGAGGAACAGCATCGACCACGTATTAGAAACATATATTTTCCACACATTCTGGTCCCTGCAGTGTTCCCGCTGTGACTTATACAGCCATGCTAGAGATGCCTGGACCCCCACGGAGGACCGATGGAAGCAAATGACATTTCCTGTCAACACTGTAACATGTGTCAGTGTCAGTAAAGGATGTCAACAGTGTTACAGTCTCAGGGTACACTGATGAGTCTCGGAGGGATTGCAAAATATTTTCAGAGGTTTTCTCACTCTCTGCGTGCCTTAACAACCTGCCGTGCTCTTACTATTCACATCCAGATAACAAAGCTATAAAGAGTCATTTTTGCACGGCTATGCAGGAACCTTCTTAAATGGAAATAAGACTCATTTTGAGAATTCGTGTGTTCTTCTTTTGGCCCTGGAAAGTTCATGCAGGGTTTTGGAGAAACTTTCCTCCAAAGCTTCAAAACTGAGAGTGCTGAAAGTCTAATCTGCATTGTCACATCGATGTACAGCCTGGAGCTGCTCCATTAACTATGATAACAGGGAGGAACAAACTCTTTTCTCTTGTTTCTGTCTATGGCAGACAGCGCTCACTGTTCACTAATACAGGCTGAACTCTCCTAGGGCAATGAGATGACACATTTCAAACCTCAGTACGGCGGCTCTCTTCTTTGTATTTCCACCACCTCCAAGGCTTTAACACTTTCACCATGGAATTTTGTTATTTTAAGCACAGGGCTGAGATTTCCAGGGCAAAAAAAAAAAAGTCTAGTTAATGCTTGAATTTTTTGAGCGTGATTTTTTAATGAGCATGATTCAAAGTAAACTCTCCTATCCGGAGAGCCTCGCTGGGAGCTTCCCCAGTAAGATCTTGCATCTGATCTTCATTGAAATTCTCTGTCCCAGTGGCTCAATGGAGAGAGTGACTCAGCAATGCAACCCTTTTCTCAACTCGTTCCTAATTTATTTTGTCTACTGCCATTCCATCGGCACAAACCCTTGTCAACACCGTTTACCAATTTTCTGATTTGATTTTAATTGCAAGGGAATGTGCTGCAATCCTTTATTTTAAAAATCTGTCATTTAAAACCACTGACTGAAGATAATGATGGATGATATAAGCTCCCCTAAAGTGAAGCCAAAATGTTTGATTGCTTCCTGGTGGCTGGCTGTAGTAGGCAATAAACCCCCTTCACGGCCAGTCTGGTACAATTGCTGTGACCCCCTCACGAGGGCTCCCCCCATCACATATGCATAATATGCTTCTATCTTATATTAGGTTCTATTAATTCACAGTAAATCCAATGTTGATTTTTTTTATCATAGTTCATGCGAATGAATAAATGAGTTTTCTCATGTTATAAAAAGGATGATGTCATGATTGAGCCAAGTGGATGTATGGACGGGACCTCGATACCACGGCTCCAACCCCTGATAACGACTGTGTACGTGGCTTACTCTTGTGGTCAAAAACATTGATCTAAAGCTGAATTCCAAGGTTGTTAAATGAATATTTTTCTAATAAATAATAATTACAGCAACTTCTGATCAAACCCACAGGCTCCAGCTAGTCTGGTTCCCACTCACCCCTAACTTGGTCTATGCTTTAAACATTAGATATTGCTGTATGTCTATACATAGGCTACACACACTCACACAGTTTGTGCCATGAAAAAAAGACGTGAATCATTTCGATAAATCATAACATGTTATAAAATGGAAGTGCTGCACCAATGTCTGAAACTTGGAAAAACAAAAGTAGGTCTGAATGTATGAGAGTCATGTATTTCCCAAAAATCCTCTCAGTCTACACACAGCTTACACGTGCCCTATGTGTCTGGCTGTTTCCTGTCCTCTTCCTAACTCTGCCTCTTTCTCCATCCCAGCAGTCCCATCCCTCTGCTTTATCTCCTTTTTCCCCCCAAATCTATTTCTCCCGGCTTGTTTTGCTGTTTCCTCCTGCTCAAGCCTGCTCTCTCTCTCCCTCCATCTGTCTTTCTTTCTTCCCTTATCTCCCTCTGTCTCCTCCCCTTTCCCTTTACTTCTGCCTCTCCAGTCTATCTCTCCCTCGCTCCCTCCCTCTTTCAGTCTTAAGCAAAAATCCTGGCTCCCATCTTATCTCCAGCCTCCATGTAGCGACGCCAACCATGACCAAAAAACAGTGAGGACTTACATTTCCTTGGCTAGTTGCCATCTTCACTGCCTCTCTCCTTCCCCACGGCTTCGGACGGGTCATGTATCTGCCTGCCAGCAAGCAGACAGTTGCAGGAGGGATATAAAAAAAAAAAAACACAGACGATGGGTCTGCTTTACCTCGCCTTGAGTTGGTAGATTAGCACCTTTAACACCTTATCTCTTCAGAAGTTTAAGCAGTCGACTCAGCTATCGAGCCTGTGTCAATAGCTATATAGTGTGTGAAGATTTGTATGGAAAGAGACAACTCACTTTTTTAGTGACCTGCGGACAGATTCCAAAAAGTGTTTTATGCTACCCTCAAGAGTTCTTCAAAATAACACTAAAGCTTTATAAGAAAGATATTTCTCTTATTTGTAGAACTGCTGAGAGCATTTTTTTAAAAAAGATTTTTACCTCAGAATAGGTCAAAATCCACATCCACACAAGAGAATAGGCAGGCTTCACAATGTTGCTATTATGTGCAAGAGTAACTGATTCACAGGCAGATCAATCTGTATCAGTGAATTTATCAGACAAACATAATAGCATAAGTGTTATAAATTATAAAAATTATAGAGTTTACAAGCAGATTATGGCTTTCTCAGGCTGTACAAGAGGGTGCTGAAAATGAAGTTTGTGCCACACTCAATTATTCAAGACTAAAAGAAAGACCTTGCCTACTTTCTCACCTCAAACTCCTTGACGACCAGTTATCTGTTATTATTATTAGTAGTAGTATCCCAAGTGTGGACATTTTGTGAGCCACAATGGATTATTTTGTAAAAAATCGAGTAAGAGACTCTGAATAACCCTCCACCTCAGAAACCACCAGAGAATGGCAGAGGGTGAGACTGATATACAGCCTCAATAAGACTGCTGTCGAGTTGTTTATACTGTACATGGCACTATACCAGCCTACACATAATTGTAGACCCAGTTCAATATACATCGGGATTGTATACAGTATGTGTAGTAAGAGGGTCCCTTTTCTGTTTCTATATCAGCTAAGGGGTCTTTTGCCAGAAATCGTTGAAGTCCCCTGGCCTAAAGTATCCCCAAAGTGTATTCCTGATTATGCTAGATGAGAAGTCAATAAGAAGCCATTGAATATTTATACCGAAATTGGTGGCAGAGCATCCTAATTGTTGAAATATTTCACTCAAAACCAAAGAAGGATCACCAATGTCGGCATAATTTATCCTCTGGGGAACATTGACGTCTGTGCAAAATCACATTGCAGTTTATTCCTTTATCAATGAGTTCAGTCTGAGCCAAAAAATACCTAGAAAAAAAGAAAAACAAATCAATTAAAACAGCCAAATTAAGATTTTAAAAACTATTTAACAACTGGTTGGCCCACTTTTGAAACACTTTCCCAGCAGGTGTCACATTCAGGACAGTTTGGGCTTGAGTCCTTTCGATTGGCCCTGACTTTTCACAGATCAAGAAGGAACTACAGTAGATGTGGAGCACTTCAATTATTTTCAGACCACAAACTCAGGAGTCTCAACATTAGAAGTGACTGATTTTCTTTTAAATTTGGCCTGCTTGAAGCTACCTTAAGCCTTCAAGAATTTCACCTTAAAAATATGATTATATCCGAGCAAGACTAAAAGCTAACACAAAGCCTCTTAGCTCCTGCGGTGGAAAACTTGAGAAGTTTTCTTATGGAGCTTTAGAGTTTTTTTAGGCAAATGTCTACAGGAAGCCGAGACAGGAGGAAAGTACTCTGAACAATCGCGAGTTAGAGATGTCATTAGAGATGTATTTGGGTTCCTTAGAAACCGTACTAATCCTTTCTTGTCATGAATGTTCAGACTCAGTTTCACTTGTGAGCGTGCCAACAAATTAGTATTAATGGATAATACATCCCTGCTGTTGTGCTGTGTGGGGTCATTGATAGGACACATTTGCATCATCGCTCACTTGCTTCTTTTTAGCATCTTTTTTGTGTGTCCTCTTCACTACGATTAAGAGTCAGTTACACTACATTTCAAGCATTAAATCATTCTAAATATTTGATGAAGAAGGATTTTCATTTGTGAGAGAATCACAAAACAGCAATTCAATATAGACTAAATCGTGTAAGAATGGATTCATGAGAGCGTTCATGAGTGACTGAAGGAGGAGCGCTGAGTTTTCGGAAACTAAGAAGGAACAAAATACCTCCTCACTTGTAGAAATTCTCGCTCTGAGTCACTGTGTTCCTCAATCACCTCCTACGCCGAGGCACCTTGCTAGGACTTTTTTTTAGGCAATGTTATGAGCTCTTTGCAAGTTTTTTTTTCTTATGATGTTTATGAACATTGCCCCAAAAAATTCTCCTCACATTCATGACTGTGAGAATAATTCCTCATGTTGTATTTGGAAAGCATCATAAATCGCTGCGTGTGCCCTGAAGATGCATGGTGGGCTGCGGTGATCGATAAATGTATTTACCATGGATGCTGAGCAGCTCATGAATTTAACATAGAGAGATCGTATGGGAAAATCTCCCTCGCAGAAAAGGAACATGAATGGAGAAAGCAGAATGAATCATTACCATGGTGGACTGTGGGAACACTTTGGATGATATATTGACAGATATCCATTCCGGGCCACGGAGAGATACAGTATTTGAAAACCATGTCTCTGTCTGTTATTGGTGAAATAATGCAGTCTGCAGTCGCTGGCTATCAGCGTCGAGACACAAGGCAAACAAATGTGTCTGACTCGGCAACACTGGGTACTGCAACACACGGCCAATACCTTTTTCCTGTGTGTTTGTAGCAGAACATAATTATGACACCCACGCAGTGACATTATTGCTACCCTGCTTTCTATTCTCACCAAACATTGTGAGCCTCAGCATAATAAATAATAAACAAAACTGGGAGAAAAAGAAGAGACATAGAAAAGCCAAACCATATTTGCACTGGAAATGATGAATAATTGAATCTGGGAGGCATACACACAGATGCAGACACAGACGTGCTTGCGTGCACACACACATTCACATGCACACACACATGTGCGCACGCACACACACACACACATACTGGGGGGAATAGTCAACTGGGTCTCCAGTGCCATCTAGGGTTGGTTTGCAGAAATGTGCATAAAAAATGCTAATGTTGGTTTTGATGATTTGGGGAGTTTTTGCAGTCATGGTGAGTCCAAATGTACTTGTTTTTGTCTCCAAGTTGCCAATAGCAACATTCACCCACATTATAAATATGAGGGATTGTTAATGGTTTCAGCTCAATGAAGTTGCAGCCCTTCGTGACCCTGAACAGACAGAGGCTGGTACAGAAAACTCAATGATTCAATAGGTCTTCTCAGCAGGATGTATGGGGAAATCAAGACTTCTATGTTCCACACAGTGCAACAGTGAGTGCTCAGCAAACAACAGAGTGCACGCCGAGGGCCACCATGCACCGATCTCTGCGTCTGGCAGCTGTGTGCTCTCCCATATGCCCTCCGTAATAATGAGTAGATATGTCATTCTTCCGGCTGGCCGCTCATGACCAACCGAGAAGCCATGCATGAAGTTTTATCAGCTTGTCAACACCAGCTGAGTGATTATCCCTCAGTGCAACCGTGTTGCCATACATGACTTTTTCTTCAATTTTTGAGGTTAGTAACAGCTTTCTTAACCATCACTTGACATTGACCGCCGTTTGTCTGTCACCTCTCTGTGCAAAAACCTTTCTCTGTCTCCAGAAGGTTATCCTCTTATTAGAAGGGTTTTTTTACTGGTCGCTACATGTGCTATTTTCCATCCAACCATATTGTACCTGAAAAATTGAAGGGGCAATTTGTAGTTTTGAAGAAGAGAGGTATAAATAAAAATGTCATGAAATCTTAGTACATTTACTGAGGCACTGTACTTAAGTAGAAATGTTAGGTACTTGTCCTTTCTATTTTATTTTATTATTTTTTGTATTATTATGTGTACATGTTAAGCTACTAAATCCACTACATTGCTGAGAAAAATATTATAATTTACTTCAATACATTTATGTAACAGCTATAGTTAGGATTTAAAGTACAAACATAAAACCATTGTATAAAATATGATGCATATTAAAGAAACACAATGTAACTTACTAGATGAAGATAGTTGATTGTCAAGTTTCAGTCCTAGAACACCAAATACAGGTGGTTTGCATCCGACCCGAGCTGCCCACCCAAAGTGTCAGTTTTTGACGATCTGGGGATGAGACTGAACCATCGTTGCTTTAAAGAACCCAAAAAGTGAAAAACATTTACCTGCTGCTTGCATTTTCAGTGGTTTTGTAGCATGCATCAAATATTACAATAAATCTTTTAAAGGGATTCTGCAATATGGCCACTTTTACCTAAAATAAAGTCCTGATGCACTTTTCGGCCAAAACATTTTGATTGCAGCATTTTTACATGCAGTGGAGTATTGATATAGCACATTGAGGCACCTACTATGTACCACTGCTGTTTAGTTATTTTCTGCAACCAGCCGTCGATAGAGCATGTAGGAGCGCACACAAACACATACATTCCAGGAACTTTTAGAAACACACATCATGTCTGACAGCCCTTTTCCCAATGGGCACTGGCACAGGAACAGACATTATCAGCAGCTGTTGTTCTTTCCACCGCTATAGACGTTAATGTCGAGTTTCCCATTGGCAGCACTTCAGATGCCATTGGCAGAACCTGTGCTTGGAACATGGCACCACTCCAGAGGTTTTCCGTCCCTTGCCATTTAGTGTCTCTGCCTGCACTCCCAGGTCAGGGTCATTTTCCCCTCACAGCAGAACAACTGCGCCGGGTAAGAGTAGAAAAAGGTGCAGCAAGGCCGTTTGAGTAAGTTAAAAAAAAAAAAAAGAAATCACCGATGCCATCTTTTGATCCTGTTTCTTGCACGGTAGAGTTTGAACTGAAAAAGAACAGCCAATACTGAAGGGGAAAGAGGTGGAAGGGAAACTTTTAATTGGCTACACAGAGCACAGCTGTGTTTTGTTGTTCCCCCCAAATTCCATTTGTCAGAAGTGCAGAGGACTGTAATAGGGAGGCAGTACCTGAAACTAATACTTACTGTAAACAGCAGTGACAGGATTTACAGAGAGGCGGTCACCTTCCAGAGTCATGCGTCCCAATTTCCTGTGTATGCTAACTAACCAATACAATAGCAGGGCAGTTATTCAAATCGCAAACTATCGTATTTGTGAAAATGACAGGGGATGTGTAACTACTGAATGTTTGAAGGAGGCTGCGTCTGACCCAAAATATATCTGCACAGGGCGGCGTTCCAGTGTAACATTTACTTTGATATGTTTTATTCATTCTTCTTGACTCCAGAGAAGGGAGGCGATGTTGGGAATCAGACCGTGTTTCCAATCAGGGACAGCGCTGCCTCATTTCACTAATCATTATTCAAATGAGATTGATTTGCTTCCCCACCCCTGCACCTAGTTTGAGTGTAAAATGGTTTACAGCCGAGCGGATTGCCTCCAATAAGGATTTGTATTGTACCCCCCCTCGCCGAATTGCAGTTGAATGGTCCCCAAGTTCCCAACAATAAGCTCATGAATACTGAAGTAGTATTTTATTTTTCTCTGCCTGCCTCGATTTCATTCACTGTCATAAAAGAAATGAAATCCACTTGAAAAGGAGGTCTTTTGGATCATTTGCATCCAAGCTCAGCCCCGTAATGGAATGAAATATGACACACCAATTTAATTACTGCTTCAGAATTGTCTCGCCTCACAGTATAAATATTGATTCAGGTTTCTCTCTCCTTGGATTCCCTTTCGCTCCTTCTTCTTCTGCTGCTGCTGCTGCTGCTTCCACCTCTCTCATATTGTATTCCAGTCCCTTCTCTTTCTAAACACTCCCCCTCTCTCTCTTTGTGACACATACTCAACGCTGCCGCCTCCCCCTCAATTTTCCCTCTCAGTCCATCCACCTCTCATCTCCCCTCCCCAGCTGCCCGCTCCCCAGTCTGTCCATCCCTTATTCTGCTGGCATCAGGTGATGCATGTCATGTTGTCGGGGCAAAGACTGGCAAAAGGAGCATCGAATATGAGATTCTGCCCTGGGTGCTCCAGTGTGATGATAGCAGCGCTCTATATGCATGCCTGCACTTTCACCGTTAACGGGCCCTGAAATTACACACAATTTCCATAGCAATAGGCTTTATAGAAGGCAAATGGGTCCCTGAGGGGGGCCCGGCCACGCCTTTACAGTGCAGGACAGAGCGGGGGAAGAGAAGATAGGCAGCGTGTACAAAAGCACAGAGGAGGAGTAGGAGGGGTAATTTCCCCTCAGGCATCTCCCATGTGGGCTTCTATAAACTCTTTGGCCCCGCCGCTTCTCCTAGAGTGTGTGATGGGTCAGCCTCATGGCAGACCTCAGCTCTTAGTGGGAGGGATAGCGGCCCAGAGATGTGGCCCTGACTGTGAATTTGTCGGCTGCGTTGTGGCTGTCTTGACTTCAGCCACTGCCAAGAGGCAGGAGGAGAAAGAGGGAGAAGATGCTGGTCCAGAAAGCCTGTAATGAATTAAACACATTGAGCCAAAGATGCCCTTTTAAGCCTTTAAATGGAGAAGATCAGAGAGCCGGTGCTCTTAGCTCCTTGGACCTTTTTCTCCCCAAAGCTTTTCTGAGTCAGAGGGAAGAAAAACATGTGGCATCCGTAAAAGCCAAGGCGTTTTGTAAACAACAGATCCTTCCACTCAAGGACTAAATGTTCCTCATGTTTTCACAGCTCTTAACAGGCTGAGTGCCTAACAGGGGTGTCCAAACACGAGATGGAGAATTGAATCCTTGTCTTAGGAGTTTATCCATGAAAAGTGAACCGTCAATATGCTCCTAACAGCTCTTGTTGTCTTATTTCTATTAAATGGATTACGTTTTTACAAGTTTTAATGAGTGAGTTTTAATGAAGCCTGAAGACAATTAAGAAGATGGATCTGTAAATGTGTTTGTGCACAATGTCTGTCTCACACGCAGGGAGAGGGTATGTGGGCTATTAAGGCGCCTGTCTTCCAGAAAGCCTGCACTTTCAACCCACTCGCTTTCCTCCTCACAGGGTCATGAAAACATCCATTTCCTAATGGCTCACTCGTGTGAATCATCACAATGTAGCCTTAAGAAAATGTGACAGCGCTGCCCGAGCTGACGCATCGTTAACACAGTGTAGCCGGAGCAAAAGGAAAGGCAGAGGCATGACCCGCCGGAAGATTAATCCACCAAAGTCAGTGGCCGCAGCTACGGCCACCAGCACAATGCAGCCATTGTCACCGATGCCGAGAGGCAGACAAAATTAATGTGACTAAACTTTTTGATTAAGAGAAACAAAACAGGAATTTAAGAGGTGTGAAAGGAGAGAGAAGAATGTGTAGGGAAAGCAGATGTTTTGTGTCAGTGATTAAACATCTACGTCTGCAGGGATCTCACCAGCAACGATTATGCGACAACTGCAGTCTCTGATTTTTGTCTTCATGTCAGCTTACAAGCTCTCATGCTGAAATGTTGTGTTTGATCTTTCAATTAGCTTTTTTTTTGCAGAACTGTTTGTGCAATCTGTGCATAAAATAGAATTGAAGGAACCATTTTAGGGAGGGATCGGAATTTTTATAAGGCAAATGTGATCATTCACCAGAGTCCTTGCAGTCCAATTAAACTGCACTTTTATCAGTTCATGCTGGAAGTTGCAGCATTTATTAGCAATGCAACTCAACTGAAAAATATGTGTGCCTCTATTTCAGCCAGTGACACTAAGTTTTTTTGGATGGACAGAAAAGACTTCCAGCTCACCACAAAACAGACCGACTCATCAGAGACCCCAACTATCCCTTTAAGGAGGCAATAAGTATGGTTTTTACTGCCCCATAGCACAAAACGACTATAATATATCTGCAGAGGGTTGATAGGGTTATGCTTTAAAAACTCATTTTCTGCCTCATACTCTGTTTTAAAGCTCAAACTTTAAATTCCCAAAAGTCCACTGGCTTTTAAGACACCAGTATCCCAAAGTTTATTCTTCTCAGGGCAAAGCTGTCAGTGACAAAGCACTATTTATATTAGTTATTAATGTGACTGGGATAATTATTGCATCTTCACGTGACGTTCCTGTGGGACCTCCACTTTAATTACCTGGCTCACGTCTCTCTAATAGGAAAACGTGACTTAATTGTTTGTCAGTGTTGATAGTCCCCACAGAGTTTGATATGGGTTTAGGGTGCAGAGATGACTCAGTGATGCTGTAATTCCTACTGCTCATCTCCTGAGGTGGATTTATTATCAAATACCTGATGCACCCGTAAGTTATGAAGCAGCTTTTAGGGTCTGATGAAATTTATACTGACAAGGACGCCAATCAAAGCATTGTCAAACTGCGACTGTGCGCTGGCAAAGATGGAAATAGTTTGTTACAGATGCTGCCCTGTGCCAGAGATCTTATTGGGATGCAACCTAATCGCCTTTTTTGGCTTTAAATACCTGTTTTGGTCACCACAAACACGGCTGGAGATTTCCCGACTTTTGTCCAAAATACCCAGTTTTTGTCATCAAAAACACGGCTGGAAAATGTCCTGAGCTCTCCTTAAAGGAGCACTGTGTAGTTCTGGGAAGACATTTTAATTTGACTGACTTTTTATGCCTAAAGAAACTAAATAAACAACCTCTTTGTTTCATGACTGAATAAACTGAATAAACAAACTGACCTTAAAGGGCAACACAATTTCAAACAGTTTCACTTTGTTGATATTTGGCAGACCCTGCCACCTTTCTGGCTTCAAACAGTGTACCTTATTTTCCTCTGAGAACAGCTTGTTCATTCAGTAATGGAAAAAAGAAATATTTCTGAGTTTGTATTATCATCTTATTAATATTTCTTGAATTTCTTGAATTTCTTCTCCAAAACTTCACAAATTAAAAATATCTAGTGGAGTCACGGTTACAAATATTGAAACACAGTGGTTTGGCACTTAAAAATGTTCAAAAGGCAGTCTCAAACTGCGGTCACTGGCTTGGCAGCCTTCTTCACCTCCTAATATGAAAGTCAGATCATGAACATGTAATGTGAATTTTAACAACGTCCACTAACATAAGCTAAAAACTGGCTTCCAGCAGAACACGGAAGTTTCAAAGAGCCGCTTTAATGGCACCGGTAGATCGTGTATCAAACCTCATGTGACTACACTCTTAAAAGCAAACTCGTGAACTACAGTCTTGTAAATCTGCCGGCTAGCCAGCCATTAATCAGGCCATTAGAAATGCTTGGGTCCCTGTGCATCTACTGCACTCTATTATGTTAGTTGTACAGAATGTAAAAGCTCAGTAAAGGCAATGATACTGCTAAAGTGAACGTGTGTAATTGTGCAATACAATTGAAGGTCTCTGAGCATTTTTCAGTGAGAAAATGCTAATTTATGTGCTTTCCATACATGTGAAAGTCCATCGGGATGAAACTAATAAAAATATGTTTGATAATTTAAATTTTAATAGAGCGTAGGTGGGGGAGATAGCGTCATTTTGCTAACAGTCCCAGAAGAGCTGAAAGAGCAGAGAGCAAACACTTTGAGCCGGTAAACTGGAACAAATTTAATTTTCTTGCATACTCACATTGAAACATAAGACTGCTTAACCTTGATACATATTTAATCTTTCTGTTCAGATATATAGGCAATGTTGGCGCACTACAACTTGCCCTTGCGTGGTCACAAAATATAGAAAATCATTAGATCTTTTTATGGTTCAAAAATGAGAGAATGAGGATGATCAGTATCTTTTTATGCATACTTCCACCTGGACGACTTGCAGGCGAATCTTGCAGTATGTGGAGTCATTTTATTCCTTATCATAAGAACTGCTCAGCATATTTTACAGAGCAGGGTCTCTTGCTGCTGGAATGAAGAAAGACAAAACAACCGGTTCACTTGGACAGTTTATGTCAGTCATACTCTGAACATAAAACACAGCCCTGAGACCTGCAAGTATTAAAGAGTTGATAAAATGTCACCATTTTGACTTGGCAGCTTATTTCTCATTTCGTTTTATTCGAGGATGCACCTCCACTCAAGAAAAAGTTTTCTTCTAATGCCAACTTACCAAAGCTTCAATTTATTGGACTTCGCTGTCAGGTGCTGCTAAGTTGACCGCTTGTTTTTCCGAGGTCGACCCAGGTAGTGAAATTCTGCAGGCTAAGCAATTTTTCACACCTGGACAAACCGACCGATATCTTCATCCCTTTGAATATGCGTCGGCAGTGGGCAGAAAATAAACTTTGGCTAGCAAGTCAGAAAAGCTTGTCTGGGACATAATGAAGCAGGCAACATCCTTAAGCCTTCCGGTTACCAGCGCAGAGCATTTCTCTCTATCTGAACAGCATGTTGTCCCATGCAGGCTAATGTCAACTCAGCTGTTACATCTGCCCAGGCTCTCCAAATCTCCTCCTTAATTCCTCCAGCAGGCAGCTGGAATCAGCAGAGGGGACATGCCAGAGATGGAGAATCAGGTGGCAGCCGTTCTGAACTCTTTATATATTTTATTACACTTTTTTTTGTGGTGATTCCCTTTTCATAAAGGGTTCTCTGTTCAGAGCAGTAATGTATAACAGTGACTTTAAAAGCTATCACATATCTATTCAAGAGTGCGCAGATGATATGCTTACTCTAGCACTTGCATTTGCTCTGCCAGGGGACTAACCAGTGTTAGAAAGTACATCAGCGAGTGGAACATTTAAGAGATTTCGGGGAGGGCTGTGAAGATAAGTGTAATGGCTGTAATAGTGTACTAATCCAATTACAGCTATCCCATTACATTAAATTACAAAATTTCTCTTTAATAAGGTATTACCATGGGAGGGGTCACGGTGCAGCAAGGTTTCCATGGCTACAGCCAGAAACCCAGAGTTAAATGAAATATAGAGAGGAATATAACACCCACGCACACTACACAGCTTCAGGACTTCAAAATATTTCCCCTATCAGCCGGCAAGTATTTGTCAGGCAGAGAAAACAGATGGAGTCAAACCCACAGGATGAGTTCATATAACCGACAGATAGGTGGAAGATGATATTTTGTCAGGCGGTAAATGAACAGGTAAGATAAAAGAAATGAGCACAGGTCTTATTGAGATGTATCAGTGGCGGGAAGAGGGAGAGAGATCCATACTGAGGTGGGAGACTCTGATTAGCCAGATTCAGACTGTCTGCTGGGGGAAATATATATATTTCACATGACCTATGCTGTCAAAAATGCTGCTAAGATCCGACATAGTACCCAGTGGAAACACGCCGACAGACAAGTCAGATATAGCTGGCTACATTACATGTCGACCATCTGCTTTATTTCTCTTCATCTGACTTCCATTCAACAGCAAGTGGGTGTCCAGCTCCAAAACAACCATACCACATTGCTCTTTGAGACCAATTATACAAGACAGTTTCCAAACATTGAGGTTATTATGTGATTATTTTTGACAAGTGGCCTAAAAAGGGTTTGTTTTTATATTATTTATATCATTTTGAAAAGGGAACTGTGAATCAGGTAAACTTGTGGCCAG
Source organism: Pagrus major (assembly GCF_040436345.1). Lineage (NCBI taxonomy): Eukaryota > Metazoa > Chordata > Actinopteri > Spariformes > Sparidae > Pagrus > Pagrus major. The sequence goes on from NC_133219.1 coordinate 20,849,043, forward strand.
AGATATTTCTAGAATAGCTAGAATAGCAATTAAATCCAGTAATGATGGCAATTTTTCATCCTGACATATGGTTGAATTAAAATAATAACACCAGTGATTCTCGAATTAAGATTCCAATGTTTCCCACTAATAGATTCAATTGTGTGGAAGATAACAGTCATTAATTTCCATTTAGCTCGGTGGAGAAGGTGTTTTGTGGAAATCTGTGCGGGAGACAAATACCCAGGAAAGAGCAGGACTACATTCTGGGCTGTCAAATGAAAAAGAATAAGATATCCTAAGCGTGTTGTCTACCTCACAGGCAAGCAAGCCCCTCGAGAGGCATTGAAGTAAACATCAAGTTTGTCCAAAAAAATGAATCAAGGGGAGGCGGTGATATGTGGGACGATACCTGCTGAATGAGCTTTCTCTGCTGCAGGTTTGACGAAATATCATGATGTTGTCTCTTCCTGGCTGAATTTTCTTCTTTTTTTTTTGGATCCATGAACTTTGTTAGCTCGAGATGTGTCGACAGTTTTGCTTAAGCAGCATGACTGGAGCTGATCTGAGGACGCGGTGAGCTAGCGCCGGCAAACAATCCTCGGTGCTGCGGCGTATAACTAGCATGAAATCAACTGCAACTTCCTGACAGCACGGCTCCACGTTAATGCTGACAATGCACCTGCACTCAAATGATTCATATATATCATCACATTTAGCAGTGTGCCATTATCTGTGTTGTCTTATTTTTGCGCAAGCCTAAGTGAGGGTCCACGGAATTACAGCATACAAGCATCATCGATCTGTCACTGTCAGTGAACTCCTGCTCTCCTGGCACAGATTCAGGCAGTGAATTAATCAAAGGAACCGTTATTGCCAAATTACTGACATGGGTTCAAAGATAAATGTCTCCTGGCTGACGCCAACTGACAGCCCAGAGAGTGATTAATCTCATCCTACTCCTGTGATTGGCAAGAGACTCAAACTGAGGCTGGGGCATCGTCATCATCACATGTTGCTCATGTTTCTCAGAATTCAGAATCCTATTACTTTGCGAGCTGAGGTGGACAACATATTCTTGGGTTTTTTTATAGCTGAAAAGGCACCGAGTGAAGCCCGTGGGTCAACGGCACCGGACTCTCTCAAAAGCCTCAATTTGAGCCGGTGACAGGATTGAGTTATGTTGTCGCTTTCCTGTCAGATGCAATAAGGAAAGCAAGGTAGAGAAGAGCCCAGTGTTTTCTTTCTCGAGAGCCTCATATAACACAGCTATCCAACCACAGCTATTGTAAGTGGAGCAAAGACATTATCACCTTTTGATCTCTGCCTGTTAGCCTAAACACCACTATCAGTCTTGATATCGGTCCCGTGGAGAGAAGCGAGATCAATCAAATCCATTTTCTAGCTTTTGTGTTTATCACGCTTTAAAGTTGCAGCAGGGGCTTGCGTTGTCATAGAAACAGCTGCAGTAGAAAGAGGTTAGATTGTTGTTGAACTTGGTAGGATGCATGGAGTAATGAGAGTCATCATTATGTGAGATATCAGCAGCACAATTGGAGAGGGGACTGCTTCTTTTGTTTGTTTGAAAAGCAAGGCCTTACAAATTAATGTGCGCCGGCGACTGCAGATTCTTCTCTTCCCTCCTTTATGAAGGTGCGGGGGAATATGGTGAGGCTCACGGACAATATCGAGTCAAGGCAATATACTGCCACAGGTGCAGGGATTTGGCTGAATTCCTGCATAGTAATAAAACTCACTGATAGAATTTTGTTTTCAGGCTCACAATTGGTTTGTGCCTGCACCACAATGCAATCATCTTGTCTTGCCTTCCTTCAGAAATGAATCCTGTCTGGCCCACCTGCAGTAAAGCTGTGGCACGATGTGATGTCTCTTTTACTTGAGGATTGCACATTAGCATTCACACCAACTGGTGAGCTTACCGAGCACCCGCAATACTGCTTACAATCTCTGAGACGCAAGGCTGTTTGGAACAAGTGTTTGTGCTTCAACTCAATTTTACAAAGACATGACAGTAAGAGATCTGTTATGTGAAGAGCCATTTCATTTTCACACATGGAAACCACATTACTGCCTGGTGCGTTTATCCAGGCAAGAGAGGACATTTTGTATTTGATGCAAGATCAAAATCCGATACAGATCTTATTTCCACATAAGTTCCAAGTAGCAAACTTACAGTTTGTCAGTTATTGGAGGAAAACTGCTGTAATCAGATCAAACAATTATATGCATGTGAAAGGGGAAGCTTGAATCCACAGAGATTATGTCTGATTCTGTTCCCTTAAGCTCAAAATGGAGCATTTTGATGTCTTTCAGCTGACTGTTTTTGTTTTGTTTTGCTTCCCTCCCGCCGCTCTCATTATTGTCATTTTCAGCATAAGCAGGCAGCTAATTTAAAAAATAAAAAAAAACAACTGTAAAATCCCAATCTAGGCCATCTGCTCCAGCACAAAACAACAGACAGGCAAAGTTAGCAACTAGGTGGTGAATATATAGTAGATTATTTCAGTGCTACAGAGACAATATATTTCTCAGGGGCTGGTGGAGACAAAAGCAGGGCTAAATGGAGATTCACTGTATCAAATCTACACAGTGATAATTTGTCAATGGCATATTATTTTGCCATGGAAGTGCCCTCTTGGATGCCCCTATGGTAGATTAAACATGATAAAGTGCCCTCGAGGGCACTGCGCTGGTGCCCCACCACATATAGCAGGTGCCCTTCTTAGTTTTTTGCCCCTGCCCCTCAATCATCCTCAGCCTGCCACTGGTCAGAGGTGTATTTTTAGCTTTTTGCACTGCCCTCAGGGCTTACGTTGGTTCAAAGTTCATGCAGGCAAGCAAAGTGGCTCAATTGGGCCAGTAAACCAATCCATTTCAATCAATCTTTATTTGTAAAGCACCTTCCATACAGGTCATGAAGGTCAGAGTGCTACAGTTATAGGTGACTCACAAACTGGGTCACATCAGTTATAGGGTAGAATAATGTACTAAAAGAACTAAAACTATAGAGAAATAAGATTAAAATGTGAATAAAATTGCTTTAAGATAAGATAAAAGGCAATAAAATCATTAAACAAAACAACTAAAGATAGGATATATATATTATTATGATATATATTTTTGTAATTCCACTCTTATGATACAATAACCCTGATGGTGGTCACCTGGAGGGAGGGTGGGTTGTGGGTTTGAGAGCTTACATCTGATATCATGATACTGTATTTCTTCAAATTTCTGTAATTTTATGATGGAAAATCTATAAATCTGAAAATGGAATTTGTAAGGCTCAGTCGTCAGCAACGATAGACATAGACAGACATCTAGTATATAACTATGAAAGATGAAAATATTTCCTGACAGAGGCAGCATGGTGAACGTTTCTCTCTGTTTCTTCCGTCTGAGTCACAGTTTGCACTTGATGTTGATGGCTATAGATTACTACTCAAGTAGATTCACCAGGAAGTGCAGGGAGTACAAAAGTTTTATCTTGTGAGAGCCACAAGGTCAGAGTGGAATCAGAGTTGAATCCAGTGTTTCAGCGCTGTGCAAGATATTCAGACAAGATGAGAAAACAAAGCGGCCAGATTCGAAGCGTGGACAATGTGATTGCTGCGAGATAAACAGCGGGGAGTATCGGCTGCAGCATCGCAGAGGAGATAAGGTGAGGAGAGCCATCTCACCAGAGGTGAGTGGTTTGCACTCAACTCAGCTGAAAGTGAATGGCTGATCTGTTTCCACACACATACACCTTGTTTAAAACCCCCAGTTCTTCTCTTTCAAAGGCTTTCAAAACTCAAGAAGCACAAAGGGGCCTTTTGAAGCAAAATCTCCTGGTGTTTCAATGGGACAGCCGAGTGCGCCCCAAAAAATTCCTCTAAACTTGCGGATCCACCCACCGCCTGCTGCTTCACAGATGTTTGGTTAAAACCGGACCCTTCTTTTCCCCTGAGGATTCTACTCAGAATGGTAGTAAACATTGCAAATATTTGATACTTGTTTTAATTGGACTATTTGACTTTGTAGATGCAAACATATTAATCTTTGCAAAGCCACACATGCAGGTGAAAAAAAATCCTGCTGTAAAATATGGAATATCAAGACCCAGTTAAGTTTGAAACACGTTTTCCTGCACAAGCACTGCAGTAGAAATTGGGTTTTTCTGTACACCTTTTCCATCCTTAAAAATTTAGTAGAGTAAGGTACAATAGTGACCCCATTTGCACACCCATAACAAGTAGCTGGGTCATGACTTTGTTTTGCTAGCAAACAAGAGAGACCTAATATTCACCAGTGGCACACTTTAAAAATCAGACTGATTTGAATAATGAAAGGAAAAACCTGCCATCTTCTGTAAATCTTGGAACATACAGCAACATAATTTAGCGGGCTCACAGAAAGGAAACTGATAATACGGATTACTTGATAAGTGCTTTTTTTATGGGACGATTACCCATTCTGAGAAGTCAAAGGGATTTGAAGATTTGGCTGCTCTTAGTTCTACAATCACGTGTGCACAAACACACAAACATGCTGTGTCTAAATGCAAAGGCCTTTTGATTCCCCCAGAAACCTCTCAGCAGGGCCTATATCAAAAGCTCAGAGGAGAGGCTCGCACCTCTGGGAATTACCCACACAAACATGCAGCCGAGAAGAAAGGCGGTTATTGTCCAAGTGTGTTTTGATTCGACTCATAATTACATTCATTGACGGAAAACAACAAAGCAATCTGGAGTGCTTGAGATGTCACATCCATAGTTTTAATGAACTGATTCCCCATTAAAGGTGACGACAAGATGTTTACGATAAGCAGAAAGTGGAGACGATCTGCGAGAAAATGGATGAGTGCTTACCCACAGACAAATAGCAGTATTTGTTTCATGCTGCCAGCTTCTATTTTCCAATACGTTCATTGGATCACGTTAGCAGACATATATATGGGACAAAGTGTCACCAATATGCATGGCTGGGCTCAGACTAGAAACCATATCAAGGCACATTCAAAACTAAGAAAAGGAAAGCGGGAGTGAAAACATACAGAGAGCAATAGGTTTCAAAATAGGCCAATAGTTCAGGAGCTTTATGGAGCGGCAAAGACGCGGCTTGGTTAAGCGATGAGGCAAACAATATAAAAACGTGGATTAAGGGGCGGGAAGAAAGCCTTATAGTGGTAGATTATAATTCCATTACCACCTGGTGAGACACAAGCACGCACGGCAGGTTTGAGGTGTCTGTGGGATGACGGGTCTGACACTCAACGTCTGAGTCACACAGCAGCCGAGCGGAGGGGCGAGGATCATACAGACTGCTGCTCAGCACCAGTGAGTCATTCTCCATCGGTTTAGACCTTCGTCAATCAGACCTTTCATCAGCTGTGTTTGTATCCACAGCTGAAGTTTGGATTGTGTTTGTACTCCATCATTATGAGCCAAATAGTCTACATTTTCAGTCTTAATGTGACTAAGAGAACATTATGATTAAGGCATGGATCACGAGAACACATTAATCTTATTATGGTATTTATGTTTAGGCCATATGGAAGTGATTCATATACTGCAATTATGACACGCACTATTAGTCACGTTGTTGGGGGCTTATTTAGACACTTTAATCCAGGTAAGATTGTTCTCCACTGTTTTTTTAAGATGCACGATTACCCATTATTCCTCAAATAATTTGGTTTTTCACAGGTCTCAGGTTGGGTTGCAAGAAAACAACATCTTTAATACAAAGGGACTATTCTGGATGCTATGAAAAATGAAAAACAAAATAAGCCCCAGCTATTACACAATTCCAAATAAATGAAAATAAATATTTAGGTATTAATGCATGCAGACAGTCTCATTATTATTCCCACTGTGTTACAGGAATGATTTGAAATTTTGCGAAACACGCTTGATCGCTTTCTTGCCGAGAGTTTGGCAAGAAGATCAGAACTACTTCGTGTGTGCATTAAATGTGAAGCTACAGCCTGCAGCTGGTTAGCTTAGCATAGCATGAAGACTGGAACAAAGGGAAACCAGCCAGCTTGCTTTTGCTCCAATGTAACAGAAGCATACACTTGCATGAACTTAACCCACAGTGCGTCATTTCTGCTGCTAGGAGTCCCTCACTGAAAACAAAAGATGGAGTTTGATGATGTCGTGACATAGCGTGGGATCATGGGAGTTGTTATCCTCATTGTTAAACAACCAGTATTTCCGAGGAACAAGACTTCCTTCCTCACTCTCTCACATATCATCAGTGTTTTCTGGTGTTTCTCTGGAAGTTATAGGCTCTAGCTTCATATTTAGCAGACAGATATGAGAGTGCTATTGTTCTTCTCATCTAACTTGCAACAAGAATTTGAGCAAGCTTATTTCCCAAACTGTCGAACTGCTGCAGTAACTAACATAACCAAGAGGAAGTCCTCATACTGGGTCATGTAGACTTGTTTAGAATATTTGAAATAACCCAGTGAACCATGACCAGTAAATCTAAGTAAACACTCTGGCAGTAGCAGTAAATTGTGTAGTGTGCCTGATGCTGACCTAACTCATTCCATGGTGGCCCCATGTACCTAGTTCATTTTGCCAAGCTTTCCAATCCAAGTCAATTTCACAGCCCAGCTGTAGTGAGGTTTTTTCCCCCCCCCCTGCCTTTCGTCTCTTTCAAACTCAATTTCAAAGAGTTCTGGGAGACAGCAGTGTCTTCAGCGTTGGTCGATCACATTTTCTCATTAATTTAAAGGCGCCATAGATGCCTTCCGATTACAACATGAATAATGAATAGGCCTGTTAGTCTCCTTGTGGCGGGAGAAGCCCTGTTTAATTCGCTGTCTATCCATGTGTATTAAGGAAACTGCTTCTCCGCGGCAAAAAAACCCTAAACAGCTTCAGACACATGACATTGTTGTTCCAGAGTTAATAAACAACCAGTCAGGATGTGTTACAGCAGGATGTTCCAGCAGGGCTCTGGGGCACAGAAAACACTGACATTGTAAAGCCACTAATAAACACAAAACGGTTTAGGATGCAATGCTAGTGTGTGTCAAATAACATTTTTCATATGACATATGATCTGATCGTTCACTTTCTGCTATCAGATTGAGTGACACCTCCCATATTTCAGTGTGATTACACCTGTATCAGTTTCTCGGATCAAAAGCCATGATGTGACCGAAACTCCAATTTGCAAAGTAATTACAGATTATTACATATTTTTTCTATCATATTGAAAAAAAACGTGAAACATTAAAGAGGGAAATTGATGAATTTACATTCAGTTGCCCCCATCAGTGCGCTGCAGGCATAGATGTACAGGGGTCAATGTTCATCAATTTATGAGCTAGAAATTACACAGATCACAGATCTTTGGCTCATCAAGTGATTATCATTCAGTGGGGCATTCCTTATTACCATAGCATTAATGCTACATATGAAGCCACCATTAATAATTCAATAGGCTGTCTCCCTCCATAAAGGACTTCCTACTGGTCTCACATCCACTTCATACAACATGTACTGCTTCTCTGCATGATGACTGTCAAGGTGTTATGTCTCCACCTAAAGGTAACCCGAGGAACTGAGTGAGAGCCCTGCGTCTGTGTGCGAGTCCCACATGACAAATGCTGAACTGATAGGCAGGATAATCATATAAACACTCTGAGCACCATTTTAATCAGAGCCTGTTATAGATCGCTGTCATATTTAATGATGCATTGGGTACAAGTGGATATGATTAGGCTTGTGAAATTAGTGGAATTCAAGGGGGATACTGTATGCATCAAATTAGACCCTCATATCTAGCGGTATACAGCTTTTAATCAGAAAATAGCAGATTAAGTACAAATCACCATTAATTCAGTTGTGTAGTATACATTAAAAGTAAAGTTTTATTATTCAACTTGAGCAATACATTTACATGAGCCCAAAACAAATGTACAATAATTTGTGTGCTTCTGTGCAAAACTTTTTAAAAGTAGCTAAAAATGTGAAGTGACACAAAGTGGAACTAAAAGTTACATTAAATCAGAAAGTTTCTCCTTCACTTTCTCCTCGATGTTTGCGTAGTATTTCATTTGGGCAAGCAGTGCTTTTGCAGTCTGAAGATCTCCTGATAAAAAATAAAGAAAAAGAGAGAGAGTGCAAAAGGAAGTTCAATCAATGACTCACTGAGCGACTTAAAGCAAATCTTTCAGCATAGATCACAATACAAACAAAACAGTGAGTGGGAAGAATAGAAAGTGTTTCAATGCAACGTCTGAATACCTTTGAGCAGGGCAGCATCTATCTCCTTTGTCAAGTCTGCCAGCTTCCCTGCAAGTGAGGAGGAGACGAGTTCCGGTTCAACAAAGCAACTTAGAAAAAACAAATAATCATACATGTTGTGTTGACACACAAACCAAACAGACCGTATACACAGAGATAAATCTGTTGTGCATGCATCAGTCATTGGTCTGAAGTTTTCAACCTTGTCGTGCACTGCTTTTTAAGATTTTCATGAAATCACATCCCATTTTTGCTACTATTTATGGTTTGCATTATCCGTTCAATGCATTAACATTGTGTAAATATCATTCTTTATAGTAGTTTTCATTGTTGGGAATTGGTGGGAATGGCGCCATTCCAACTGGCAGTGAGATATTGCTGTTGGGTATAATTTATAGAAGACGCTAGCAAAGCATCACAGTTCATAAAATAAGCACAGAAGAAACAAACAAGTTGGCCGATTTCATGTATCTCTCCAATGCAAATCAACCGCCAGTTGTCTACTTGGAAGTAGTCTCACATTGCCAGACCTATCTCCCAGGACTGGACAAAAGGTTTGGCTGTACCAATTATTATTCTGGTATCGGGGAGAACAAAACCTCTCTGGCTTGTTTGTATTTCTCTAAACCAATCGCAACTGTCTTGGGCGGGGCTAAACCCAATATGCAGCGAGGGTGCCCCCACATCCATACAGTTAGCGATCAGTTTAGTGTTAGACTAGCTTGCCATATTCAGCGTGTAGATTGGTAGCCAAGAGGTTATTCTAAGTGCTGTATCGTAGGCAAGTGGACTTGTTTCAGTTTCTTGAAGACGTTTCACCTCTCATCCAAGAGGCTTCTTCAGTTCTAACTAAATGGAGGGGAGTTGCAGGCTTTAACACTCTGTGTGGGAGTGTCCTTACAGAGTCGTTAACGACTGTAAAAGCCTGCAACTCCCCTCCACTTATTACCATGACCTGGATGACTGAGAGCCTTCATCAACATGTAGCTAAGAGGTTGTTGTTGTTTCCTTTTCCAACAGGGTTTTTGAATACAGTAACACACAGGTAGCGGAAGGGAGGAGAACGCAATGGCAGGCTTATACCTACAGTCTACATCCACCGAGTCAGACTTACCTGGAAGTAAATGTTATTAGCTCAACGTCACATTGATTCAGTCTATTACACTGCACTTGTTGTTACCATGGTAACCATAGGTGTCACCAAATCAGTCAGAACTGAAACCTTAACGATTAGCCATTTAAAGCCTCGAAACAAAGCATGTCTGAGTCAGTAAGTTCAGTCAAATAAAGATTTTTTTCTTTCTTAATATTATTATTTTTTTGCCTAAGACGGATTGTGTGCCAGCGCCAATTAGCCAGGCGCATACTCTCGTCCTCCAGTGCTAGTTTATGACCAACAATCAGCTCAAATCAATCAACCAGACTTCCACTCAATAAATAGAACAGACATATTCGTTTACCTTTTGTGTCTTGGCCGATCCTATTGGCTGCTTCTGGAGTCTGTGCTTCATCAAGGGCTTCATTGATCTCCATCAGCTCCATTAGAAACTCCGAATCAGCGCTGGAGTCGGTGCCCTCTTCTACAGGCATCCCCTCCAGCTCCAGCTGAAACACAGGATGGGGGATCGTGAAACCCGGCTGCTCCTTTAAATGCATGTCACTACTCTTGGCTCTCAGATGGTGGAGGTGTTTAAGAACACGTGATCAGACAGACAAAGCTTGCAGTAATGAAAATAAACTATTCATTAGAAGTTTAGTCAGGGATTTCAAACTCACCATATAAAGACCTCGACTCAAAGGCTTAAGCAGAGTCTTGTATGCTTTGTTCACAAGTGCCGACTGAATTTCTGAATACTCCTGTTCTTTCTGCAAAAGAGGGTTCTGTTAATTTTCTATTCATAGAAAGTGCAAATGCATTCATTTAAAAAAATATATAATTTCTGTTTTTAATTAGCATACTGTGCATTTGGAACAGCAAATATTCACATTATCTAGAGTTACAAGTCAATCTGTTACAAAAGGTAATAACATCTGAGCTAGTTTACACCTTGCCACCCCAATGTATACCGCTGTCAGTTTCTGAAACACTGAATCCTTGGTGATACTGACAATTAGGTGTATGACATACAGCTACTCTTTTGTAGTCAAGCAGTTTGGGACCCTTCAAGGGATGCAGGTGTAAGTTCGACACGACAGATGTGTGGAAACAAGCCGGGGAGGAAAATATCTTGGAAATGGTTGGCAGATCCGAGTACATTTTGCAGCTATCAGGTCTGTCAGCTCTTGTGAAAATCAATAGTCTCAAGCTCTGGCCCATGGGCCCATCGTGTGGAGCTGTTTCTGTAATAACAACCAGTGCAGTAGGTGGCTGCCTTGTAGCCTTGTATAAGTAATGAGTTTTCTATATATGATGAAGACCCCTGAGGCTGGAAGATGTCTAATTAAGAAAAAATGGCCAGAGGTGCTGATAAATAAAACACAGTCGGTACAATATTGGACAGGCTGTGTGTGAAGAAAGCATTTAGGTTACCCTTCCTCTCTCATAGTCTGATGAATATGAGTTTAGCTTTCACATCATATGATGACAACATTCTGCATTGTGCTTTTCCACCTGAGTGTACAGAATAAATTACGTGCGAAGCAACACACCTCCGCACCACCTTGTACTCATTATGCTTATTCTTCTTAACTGCGGTGCGATTTTTTTTAATGATCCACGGGGGGGAAACTGGATAATGTGAAAATTTTGTCAATTGTTTACCACTTTGTAAAATAACCTATAAACAACTTGCTTTAAACTCCTCGGCAGCGTTGGGCCAAGTCTTAATTCTTTCCCGGACGTTTTTAAAGCTGCACTAGTCGAGGCTTTTATGTAAAATATTGGCCTACCTGTCCCGTCAGCCTAACTGTGCTTTGGGCTGTATGTGATTTACCAAGTGCATGAGACCAACTTTTCCACACACAATTCTGCCGTTAGTAAAGTGCACTTGTCACTCTATGAGAAGTGATAAATCAAAAGTGAAGACCAAATTCATTTCCTTCAGAGCAGGTTGATCGCTCCATCACAAGACAAGTGGACAAACCAGAATTGGATTTCTTTCCTTCCTTTCTTTTATTATAAGTCATCACCATGAGTTTGCTGTGTGCATTTTACTGATGACATTCTATACGATTCCTAAAAAGCAGCAGAGGCTGAGACGTCCTGACTTTAAGTCCCTACTATGAGTCAAGCTCCCATGATACTGCATCGTACATTTTAATGACTATTGTCTTGATTAATTTCTTAATCAAGACAACAGTCATTAGCTCGGGCTTATATTTAATTTTGCCAGGTGTTTTGGGGGTAAAAATTTACACTACTTAATTTTGCTCTACTGCCCAAATACACCTTTAAGCCTAAATTGGATGGATTTCAGCTTTAATTGCATGGCTTATTTGAGGCATGTAAGCCAGTATTTCTTACGTAACAACTCTGCAAGTGAATTCAGCTGTTAGTTGCATAGATGCCATGCAATTAACTTGGAACGACTTTGATACACTCAAAATCTACCATTCAATTTGTCCAGCAAACTTTATTTGTTCTGCACCTTTGGCATTTCTTCATTGTGTTTTTAACACTTATATCTCTACTTTGTTCTTTATTATTGAAAAGGGAGTCATTTGCCCGCTTTCTTTTTCCTTCTTTGCAATTTTCTAAGTTTCAATGTGCGGTAAGTTGTTTTTCACAGTAGACATCTCGACATGCCGTCGCAGGAAAAGCACGGGTGTATATAATGAGTCATTCCATACTGACTCACCTAGGCCCTCCCAGTTTATGTCATGGATTGTCTTAAAAATTCATGTGAAAACTTTTATTTAATTCATGGGACTTGGCAAAATCGTATAGCTGTACTCCAAATTCTTTTTTAGTGATAAACTTTGAAGTTTGGTCCCAACAAGTATTCATTTAAATAGTTGTTGCAGATTTTACAGTAATCACAAAAATATCTAGCTTCAGAGCAGTGGATATCTGTCTATGTGTGATTCCCTTTTGAGCCCTATTCTTTGGGTTCAGGAATGTTACAGCTTATAAAAGGTTTGGTTAGTTACATAGTAGATGAGGTGAACTAATTTCTGACATCAACTTGTAGTATTAGAAAACCATACAGCAAGTCCTGGCTAATCTGACCTAAAACAGTTTTGGGAGGACTATTGAAGCATTTAAAGAGGGCAATTATAATTAATTTCATCATGAAGCAGTTTGATGTGGTAGTGAGATCATTTAGACCCGCTCACTTGGAAATTATATATTTCATTAAGTTAAAGACTAAGCTTGGTTCATTGACAGACACAGGGAACAAGATGACATCATCTCGTATGCAACAAACCAAGTCATTACATGCTGTAATTTGCAGTGAAAATAAGCCAGTGGCGAGGCTTAGAATACACAGATTTAGCTCAGAGGGTCAAACCTCTTAAAAAGTATTTTGAGTACAGCTATAGGATTTTTGCTTTTGAGTTTAATCAAAGTTTTTATATGAATTTCTCCGGAAAGAAAATCCATGATAGGAACTGGGAAAGTTCTGACGTCAGGCCGACTTGGCATGATATGACACAATAGTATAATGGTATTGTGTATACTGGCTTGCTGGAAGCGCCTCTTGAGATACTGGCAACTGAGACATTTTTAATGTCATTAGACACACTTTTGCTTTTTCTGAGAGAAAATATCATTCACCCCCGTTTCCATTTTTTGCACGTTTTCCACTTGTCTTTCCTCCTCTCTTTCATCTTTTCAGTTGTTTAGCTTTTGATTCCTCCGACTTGCTCTGACCTCATTTGCTCAATAGCTTAATATATGCAAAGCTGCCTTACAAACAAGGACCAAAGTTTGCCGTGTCTTGTTACAGACCCATTTTTAAACTTTGTCCGGAGTTATTCCCTTGGCAAAATCACAATGAATCATACAAACAAAACACAAATGCACAGAGAAGTGGCGTAATAGGGACACTGGGTCAAGCCCAATTTCCTGTGTCACACTTGCACTAATAGATAGGCCAGCCTCAGATGACTCATACACCATGTTACTCAACTAATCCCCATTACATTTCCGTCCCTACCGCAGATTTCTGGCTGAAGTTGTCTGGATGTAGAGATCGCTGGAGCTGCAAGTATCTTTTCTGCAGCTTTTGTGTGTCCAATGTGAATGTGTGGTCACTGAAAAGAGGCAACACATGGTAACATGGATTTTTGTTGCTCACATACTGACTTGTAGATACAATTGTCATGAGTTAGATAATGGGTAAATTAGGTAAAAAATAAATAAATAAATCTCACCAATCCATAATTTTGAAGAAGGATGTCCCTTCATCAGGAGGCTGGACTACTTTGCATGACATGCAGAAGAATGCAGGCGATTTCTCAAGAGGCTGTTTGCATTTCCAGCAGTTCAGTTTGACTTGACCTGTACAGTAATTCCTGGGTGAACGGACTAGGCTGGTGTAATAAAATGTCTTTCTTTCCTTTCCCAGTGCTTTGAAGTTCGTTGTGTGGTGCCATGTGTCCTTCGTGGGGAAGCTGGTAGACATGCAATGTGCTGAACATGTAACAGCTTTATAAACAGACTGTCGCTTCGTCGTCATGAGCCCGTTTGGGCGCAGTGAAGCCCGAGGTGAGCACAAAATCCGAAGAGAGTTTAATGCCAACATTTCCGCTATTCAAATACACAGTTCAATACTGTTGTGGACTCAATCAAACACATAAGGGAGGCTCCTTACTGTCATAACACGAACATCTCTCCTCCAGAGAAGGGAGCGGAAGTGCGTTCTTCTTCTACGGTTTCAGCATGCACCACACTGACACCCGTCGGCCTGGCGGTGTAACTGCTCCGGAGGTGCTGGGGAAAACAACAGCTAGCAAGCTGAGCTGCTAGCAACAATGAACGCAATTTGTTAGCAACTATTGATATTAAAGTAGAGTTGGATTAAATCGCAGCACATCGAGCGTCGTAAGTTGAATATCGTAGTAGTTTTAATACATGTTAGCGGTGTAGCACTGTCATTAAGTTCAGCGTTTGATAGGATGTAAACTTCCCGATGAGAGAGAGAGCCGGTGGTCAGTATGTAGTTAGCTAGGTTAGCGCACTAGCTAACAGCAGCCTAGCCTAGTTCGCTAACGTGCTTAACAGCGAAAATTGTGCTTCTCTGTGGTCGGTGTTAATATGCAGCTTGCTGTCAGATATCGTTGTACTTACATAAATACATTGTGTGTCATTATTTAGTCGTAGATATAATGAAACAGCAAGTTTTAACAAACTTTCTGTTCAGGAGCGCTTGCTCAGCTACCTAGCGAGATGACAAAGACATCTCATGCTAACGTGACGAGCGGTGACAGATGTATAGTCGGTACAGTCATCTTAATTAACACATGTATCTGACAACACGAACCATATCTGGCACGATGTATTATATTACCAAAACCCGTAAAGGCAAACGTCGTTTGTTAGAAAGTATTGTTGTTTAAACATAACTTGGAGCAGTAGGACGCATTCAGATAACTTTCTTGACGCATTGGTAAAGTATATCACTCCCGAGTATGCTAGAAAAAAGCTGAAACCACATTTCTATCTGCCAATATCTCTGTCAGGTTTTCAATTCAACCCCATGGCGATGAGAGAGGCAGTGGTCCATGAAGAGTTCTGGATACACAGAGAGTGGCTTGTCCACCAGGGACATCATCAGGCACTGGAGCACAGATAACACATCCAAACTGGTGAGTATTTTATTTACTGAGTGTACTTGCTGCTGATCCATCATCTACCCAATCCAGGCTGTTACACTGGAATGGTTATTATGTGTGCAAAAGTTCCTCTGAACTGGAGCCAGTCCAAATATGCTTATTTGGCCGAGGATCAGACTAGACGTCTTGACTCCTCGCCTTTACAGCTTCCTAACAAAGTACAAGCTCTGATGAATGCCCAGCCCCGACACTTGTTGTGTATGTGTAGGTGTGGGTTTTTGGGGGCGGTGGGGTTGCAAAAGGTGACGGTGGAGTATTCCAGAGAGACACTGGTTGGAGACAGCGGCTCCTATAAGGTAAACAGGATCTCCTCCTGAAGGTCAAGGGAGGTGCTTCTCAAGGCCCCCGCAGACAATACTCTGGGTATTATTAACGGAAATGGCTAAGAATAGAGAGCAGCCGAGCAAGGTGGCTCCTCTGGCGGTCGTGTTGTTTGGGTTAAACAAGCCAAAACGGAACATCATCTTTAGAAGAGTGACTTCTCAAGCTTACATGCTGGGTGTGTCACACTCACACAAGGCTAGAGGTTGATTTGGGTGGTTTTATCCAGGAGTAGTTGTGGATTGCTCTTGACTGTTTAGGTATGGAGTTTTGTGCTTTCAGATCTGTAAGTAGAACCTTTTTTTAAAGTGTATTACAAACATTTTTATCTGGCACCACGAGCAAATATTTCTCGTGTGTTTTTTGTTGGGTTATATTTCATACCAACAGCTTGAAGTAATAACTTACGAGGGTCTTCCAGCCTGTGTGCCTGATGTAGAGATGAGGTGTCATGGTTACATACAAGATTTACTCCTAATTAGAGACAGTAAATATTGATAAAGTCCTCTTTCACAGTATTTGTAATTTTATTTCATAATATAATTATCTAATACTTTTTCTGGAACATACATTAAAATTGTTAATGGATTACATAATCATGCAGGAATTTGTGGTTTGGGCTAATCCAACAACTTTAATACCTGAGTGTATAATGTCTCACAGCATGTTATTATAGCACCTTCCTCTATTCCAAGTTAGTGGTGTTGCATCTATAACACCCTCGAACAACAGTATCAGCACCATTACTGACTCACAGGATATTTCATTATAATGACTGATCTATGTTACTAATTCTTTGTGACTGTTATTTTTGTGCAACAATGCAATTTTCAGTATCACAGTACTTGATACAGTTTGAAGTACTTAGTTTCAGTGGTATAATCAGAATTAGATGAGGAAAAGTGGGATCAGTGCAACCCTGCTAATTACAGTGCTCTCCCAATGAAAATCGGGCACAAAGGTTTTTCTTGATTAAGTCTATCCGAAGTGATTGTTCTGTTAATTTAGTCATTTATTTTGTTTATAGCCTGGATAGACTTTCAAGGCAGCTGCCTCATTGTCTTTTTTTCATTTGCTTCAACAACCACTTAAATCTTGTAGGGACTAAATAAATTGCAGATAAATTACCTTAAGATTCCATTGATAGCTGATCATTTGGCCAAAACATTTGAAACACTATGTCCAGTGTGGTAGTACTTTAGAAAGTGAGATTAATTGAGTCTGTTTAACAAAAGTTAAATCGATAACATGGTACCCCACTCAGTGGAGTCAATCAGGCAATTCTTTGTCACAAGCATGAATCTTTATTTCATTACTCCTGACAGCCTTCAAATTAACCGTCTGCAATGTTCTGATGTTTGACCTTGTTAGTTAGCATTCTAGTATTGATTTGTCATCTTGCTATTGTGTTGTGGTTGAGGTAAAGGCTATTCAGGCATTAGAGGGATTTTGTAGAAAACCATTTCTGCAGTGTCTTGATGTTTAACAAAGTTATTTAATTCAGCATATCTCTGTCTCATGATCATGTCCTCAATTCATTTTCCACAGATAAACCATGATTCCCATCACTGAGCTGCGGTACTTTGTGGACACACAGCCAGCATACCGCATCCTGAAACCATGGTGGGATGTATTCACGGACTACATCTCCATTGTTATGCTTATGATTTCTGTGTTTGGGGGGACGCTGCAGGTCACTCAGGACAAGATGATCTGCCTGCCCTGCAAATGGGTAGTCAATCAGACCTGCAAGAAGAACTTCAATTCTACCCTCGCCACATCTTTGTTCTTGGAGCCCAAAGGGATCCAGTATGATCTGGACCGCCACCAGTACAACTATGTGGATGCTGTGTGCTATGAGAATAGATTGCACTGGTTTGCCAAGTATTTTCCTTACCTAGTATTACTTCACACACTTATTTTCCTAGCTTGCAGCAACTTTTGGTTCAAGTTCCCACGGACAAGTTCCAAACTAGAGCACTTTGTATCCATCTTGCTGAAATGCTTCGACTCCCCATGGACAACTAGGGCACTGTCGGAGACTGTGGTTGAAGAGAGCGACCCAAAACCAATGAAAATGAATGGCTCAATGGACCACAAGGAGTCTGTTATCAGTGAGGATGTTGAAGCAAGTGTTCCTATGCTCCAAAGGACAAAGACACGCTTTGAGCAGGGGATTGTAGATAGAACAGAAACCGGGGTTTTGGACAAGAAAGAGGGCGAACAGGCGAAAGCCCTGTTTGAAAAAGTAAAAAAGTTCCGTATACACGTTGAAGAAGGAGACATTGTGTACAGACTGTACATCCGTCAGACTATCATAAAAGTCATCAAGTTTATTTTGATAATCTGCTATACAGGGTATTACGTGCACGATATTAAATTCAGTGTCGACTGTTCGGTAAATATAGAGAGCCTGACAGGTTACAGCGTGTACCGTTGTGCTCACCCACTGGCTACACTTTTTAAAATTTTGGCCTGTTTCTACATTAGCTTAGTGGTGGTGTATGGTTTGATCTGCATGTACACACTTTGCTGGATGCTCCGGCGCTCTCTGAAGAAGTACTCCTTCGAGTCGATACGGGAAGAGAGCAGCTACAGTGACATACCCGATGTGAAGAACGACTTTGCATTCATGATGCACATGATCGATCAGTATGACCCTCTGTACTCAAAACGCTTTGCTGTGTTCCTCTCAGAAGTAAGCGAGAATAAGCTGAGGCAGCTCAATCTCAACAATGAGTGGACACTGGACAAGCTCAGGCAGAGGATTACGAAGAACTCTCAGGAGAAGTTGGAGTTGCACCTTTTCATGCTGAGTGGCATACCAGACACAGTATTTGACCTGATGGAGTTGGAGGTTCTTAAACTGGAGCTTATCCCCGATGTCACCATCCCCCCGATCATCGCCCAGCTCGTCAACCTGCGAGAGATGTGGCTCTACCACACCCCGGCCAAAATCGAAGCTCCTGCACTGGCTTTTTTGCGTGAGAACTTAAAGTCTCTGCACATCAAGTTCACTGACATCAAAGAGATTCCCTTATGGATCTACAGTTTGAAGAACCTGAGTGAACTTCATCTTACAGGGAATCTGAGCGCGGAGAACAACCGTTACATTGTCATTGATGGTCTCCGGGAGCTCAAGAGGCTCAAAGTTCTTCGTCTGAAGAGCAATCTCACCAAGCTACCTCAAGTGGTGACAGATGTGGGCATGCACCTCCAGAAGCTTTCCGTCAATAATGAAGGCACCAAGCTAATGGTGCTCAACAGCCTGAAGAAGATGGTGAACCTGACAGAACTGGAGCTCATTCGCTGTGATCTAGAGCGCATACCGCACTCAATCTTCAGTTTGCACAACTTGCAGGAGATTGATCTGAAGGACAACAACCTGAAGACCATCGAGGAGATCATCAGCTTCCAGCACCTTCATCGGCTGGTCTGCCTTAAGCTCTGGTACAACCAGATCGCCTATATTCCCATCCAGATTGGCACCCTGACCAACATGGAGAAACTGTACCTGAACAGAAACAAGATTGAGAAGATCCCCAGCCAATTGTTTTATTGCCGCAAGCTGCGCTTCCTGGACCTGAGCCATAACAACCTGACCTATATCCCTACAGACATTGGCTTCCTACAGAATCTTCAGTACCTGGCAGTGACAGCCAACAGGGTGAGTACTTGAATAATCACTTTTTCATTTTTGTTGATCGAACACATACATTGCAATATTTCTTTCTATATTGTTTGCAGCCATTTGTATGCTGCTGAAAACTTACAAATTGTTATTCTGCTTCGCTTCTCTCCCGTTAACCCCCACACACACACCTTGAAAATGAAGATTGAGGGCCTGCCTAATGAGCTGTTCCAGTGCAAGAAGCTTCGCACTTTGAACTTGGGGAACAATTGCCTGCAGTCTCTGCCATCACGGTTTGGAGAGCTGACCGGGCTGACACAACTAGAGCTGAGAGGAAACCGGCTGGAGTGTCTGCCCGTAGAGCTCGGCGAGTGCCGACAGCTAAAGAGAACCGGTCTCGTGGTAGAGGAGGACCTTTTCAACACCCTGCCCACGGAGGTCAAGGAACAGTTATGGAAAATTGACAAAGAACAAGCTTGAACAGGACTGTGGCTGTGAGTGAAAACGGATATTATACAACTGGGCTCAGACACAGGAGAGAACGCCTGTTCTGTCTGCAAGAGCTCGTTGAAGCAGGCAGTAGTCCTGCTGCAGTGTACTGTCAGTAAGGATGGGTATCATGAACAAGAGCCAGTTTGGCAGAACCAAATTACTGATAGTTTCAGGTTGTTCTCTTGAGTCTTAAGTGTGCAGTCGGTTTTCCATCTTTTACAAACAACTTCTCAGGCCTACCATTATAACCCAGTAACGATGCTTTTTAGCAATAATGTAGCATTGCCATTGTGATCAGCAGTGTGTGTTTACATTTTATGCTTCGTGGTTGTGGTGAAGTTTAAAAATGCAAAACTGCAGACCAACTTTGCTACAGACAGAAAAGAACTTGAACAAAGTTTTACCGCTCACAATAACTTAAACAACAGGTCTAATGAAGATAGAATACATGATGAAAATAATCTTTCCAGTATTGTTAGATTTACAAATGACCTTTCCATTTTTAATTGCAGTGTATGCATTGTCAAACTGCAAACATCACTTGTTCCACTTATTTTAAGTTTTAGCAAATTCCTAATCCGGTCATAACATTGATCAAGAAATCCTGACAGGCAAGAGGCTGTAACTCTCATTTTCTCTTTTCTTTCAGAAAGAAATATGCAGATGTTCACTCAAAATATTTGACAAGTGATCTGATTATATTACCAAATGCTCTATTTGTGTATAGGGAATGATATTAACCTTTTGTCATTGCCTTTCTGCTGAAGAGGGATGGCAATGGCGGAAATAGCTTGTGTACTTGTTTTGAAATTCATTGGAAAATCATGAAAGTAAGTAATCCAGGATAACTAATGATGAGACATGTAAAAAAATTAAAAAGAAGGATTCTGAGGTCCTTGTGTCTGAAAGGGTCGTCAAGGAGACTGTTAGTTGTACAAGTCCTGCAGAAAGGTTGTCCTTGGTTGGCCTGAGTCTTGGTAGCAGCACAACGTGTGCTATCAGACAAGAAAGTGGGGAGCCAGTTTGGTAGAGTGAATTCCTTTTCCTCGGGTAAGATTGGTATTGTGTTTGACCACCAGCTGTGCTTGAGGA
Source organism: Pagrus major (assembly GCF_040436345.1). Taxonomy (NCBI): domain Eukaryota; kingdom Metazoa; phylum Chordata; class Actinopteri; order Spariformes; family Sparidae; genus Pagrus; species Pagrus major. The sequence continues at coordinate 20,869,602 of NC_133219.1, forward strand.
AAGGCAGTTTTTCCACTGTATGCTACCAAGTGTATGAGTATTACAAAACATCTGCCTCATACAATTACATCTGTGAAGCATGTTATCAGCACGAAGATACCCAACTCCTTACTGCCAGTATACTATCACTGGGAATTCTATTCTAATCTATTTTATGATCATGCTGCATCTGCATTGTTTGTTTGTAATGAATTGCACAGAAAAAAATGAACAAATCTGGGGAAATGCTGAGAAGGTTTTGAATGAGATGAATCATGTCTGAGTCAATGGAATTAGAGGTTTATGCAGGATAATAGCGTATTGACATTGAAATTGAGCCTCCAAACATTGGTAATATGTCTAAAACATACATAACACTAGATTGGTTTCTGACCCTTTTTGTAGTGCATATGTAGTAAGCACTGGTCTGCTCTTATGTCCTGAAAGTGGAGTGATATTGTCTGCAAATGACAATTAAAAAAACAAGACTTTTCTTAAGTTAGGTTTTCTAAGCACCAGGCCTTGTGTTTATTTCAGTTTGTTATCATAACATTGTTTATTAATTAATAAATTAATTCATATGTTTCTACCTTCAATTGGGTAGTGTGAGATTACATCTCCAATCTAAAAATATTTAAATAGCTATATTAGAATTTTGGCCATATATGGCAATTTCTGACACATTTCTGAAATTCAAATTTGAAAGCTTTTACGTTGAAAAGCTTAAAGCTTGTTTAATCTATAAAGCAACATTCCAGTTAATGGAAAGAAAAATGGTGGTTACTATAAATTAATTTGTCATTGGCAAGAAAGATAATGAAGCATTTTTTTTCAGAAGAGCCATGACTTTCTTGTCAGTTGCCTTAACTTAAATTAACTCCTTCTGTGTTATGTACTGTTTCTGTTTTTGTTGTGGCATCTGTGCAGTTGAGAACAAGTCATTATACTCTTGATCATGATTTTTATGCAGATAAATGTCTTTAAATCTGCACTAGACTACCCAACCCCAAATGCTAATGGGAGTAACAGGACAGGTCTGCTGTTTGTTTTATGTTTTGGTCTAATGGTTCATGTCCTCACTTCCTGTGTACTTTTCACAATTGACCCAACTTGACACCAGTAATTAGATTTGGGCAAATTAAAGAGAAATATGGTGTCTATACCATCTGTGATTAATGATACGTTATTTTCTGTTGGAGCTTCACTTTGTCAAATTGGCTGTGATTAACTTTATTTTATTAGACCTCTACTTTAATGCCGCTTTAACTCTCTTTATCAGTGTTGATGTGCACTGCTGACAACTTCTATATAGTGTTAAAGTAAGAGGGGTATGAACATTTTGATTTAAGTTAACCAGTAAAAAAATCTGTTTCAGTTTGATTTGTAAAAGTGATCTAGAAATGTAGCAGCTGGGTTTAGATTTTGATTATTGAAGTGACACAAGTTCATTTTGGGCATGAAAGTGGTTTTGTTTAATTGTATGATGGATTTCTTTTTTGTTTGTGTGGGGGTTTATTTGTGCCACATACACTCACCTCTTATGGAAACCCCTCCATGCCAGGGGATTAAAAAATACAAAAATATAGAGAAAAAAAATTTTAAATCTCAAAAACAATTACAAAGTAATATCTAATTTTAATTTAAGGAATTATCTATGTGATTGTTAAATCTCACAGCCATGTTCTGGTTTTAAACCTACCAGGTATTACAAATTCTATCTTGTGGGGGAAATGTGAGAATTTGTATTATTATAAATGTTTCTTTTCTTTTTTCTGTCGCAAATGGGCCTCCATACATTTTAGGTCAGGTCATTTAATCGTCATTTATTTCACAGCTTTCAAAGTGTGTTCATTTGTGAGGGATTGTTAAAAACTTTTTGCCTGCGAGTGACTGTTCTGCCCTTGTATTTTGCCACAATAAGCTGCACGATGCTAAAATTGTGGAATTCAAAATCAATGCACAGCTCTAACAGAGCACAACACACAATAGGGGTGCTGGTGTTGAGAAAAAATATCTGTTTATGTCTTGATAAACCTAACTGCAAAGAAAACTTGGAGAAGTAGCAATACACAGTACAGGAACTGGGTTAAAAAGTATAGAAATAGTTTAAGCTATGTACATTTATTTCAGTAACATGTTTAACTATGCTATATTGTGCAATATTGCCTTTATTTAAACTATGTAAAGGTTAGTCGTGATGTAGTTTTCTAATGTGCATGGGCATTCCTTTTGTCACATTAATTTTTACTAAGGTGATGGTGAGAGGTTAACTAGATTAGAGGTGATTGTTTTGGTCCTAGAGAATGCTTTTGCACTACAGCACCTCTCCCACAAGTTACATTTAGGTAAATGCAAATCATGGTATACAACTTGACGTATACAACACATGTTTTCTATGTTCTCCGAAATGGGAAGGTTCAACTGAATGACTGCCAGCCATGAGATTTAAATGGTCTTAGTTCAAATTAATTAATGTTGGTCCTTTAAGTCCCAGCTGGAGCATTCTAAATGACACCTCAGCAATACTCCTCCAATTAAGACAATCAACTATTAACTAATTAAGTGTGACTTGAGAACACCTTGTGTCAAATGTTGAGCACTGAAAGTTAAATGGTCAGTACAATAAAACATGAATAGTGTAGGTTGCTAGTAATGTGCTATAAGTAACTAAATTAGCTTTTGGTCTCATAGTTTTATTCTCTTTGCTTTCTGCATTTTCCTTCATTTTTTATCCTTTGACTTTTTTTTTTTCATTTTGACAGCTATTAGTATTATTACAATACAACTAAATTTCTCAGGAAGCCAGCTAGTACTCACTTCTTTTTTGAGTTGATTGCCTATTTTTTTATTACACCTGGTATTTTTATTAATTTAAACAGTTGTTTTATACAGTTACAGTTTTATATGCATTTCTATACATTATTTTCTAGTTTGGTGTATTTAATAACGACTGCTGGTTTAAAACAAAATGTGTTTGTGTTTTTAAAGAAACCACTCTGTTTAACCTTGATTCTGCATTTTTCCTCAATGATGATGTATAAATTGAGCTGTGTTGTTTCTCAGTTGTGTTTTCATTGTGATTAGCACAGATGAAGTGTGTGTGTGGGAGTGTTATGTGTGTGTGTGTGTGTGTGCGTGTGTGTTGGCGTGATGAGACTTTCTCACCCCTCAATGTTCATCTTCGTTCTTTCTCCTCATTCGTTAAGTTTGGGTACATTTCTTTTTCTCCCGACTCAAAACCGGTCACAGGTGATGTACAAATTTGGTTTGGTTGCCAAAACTTTTTCATTAGTAAGGAAATCATCAGTGCATCAGTATTGACATGAATGATGTGACAGTGAGTATTCTGTTTGAACACGTGTCCCATCCTCTCCTGCACACCATCCACTAGAGATAAAATAAAATAAATTTGTTCGACCAAATTTGTGTTGAGCGCCTTTTTTAATGTTGTGAATGACTCAGTTCTCTGTTATATTTCTGTGTTGGCTAGAGAACCTGACTGTTACCTGCCCAGATAACATATTAGATATTAGTCATAAGGTTAATCATATTATTCTAAAATTATTTATAACCCCTGTACGTGGCATTTTAGACAAACCCAGGGGCTGTCTGGTTATGGGACTGTCTCTTTTAATACAAGGCCACTTAAAGTTAAACTCCAGTTGCCGTTTTCAAAGTTTGTTATTCTGGATTATGATACACTAATGCACAATATCATCTAACATCATGAGGGCCTAAAAGTGCATCCTGTATTGTTATTTAATGTTGAGGCCTCATTCTTCAGACAGTCCCTGTATCAAGATCCAGTTTTAAGACATCCATCATCTCAGTTTTGTGCCTATATGTTGCATGTTGTGAAATGTCTCCAGTCATATGCATGTAGTTATTGTATATATGTCATACATACATCTGTATTATGTGACAAAACCAAATCAGTAAAAGAAAAGACAAAAACAAAACGACAACAACATAAATAATTAAACACTTTGAGGCTTATGACAAAATCATACAAATCCTTTAGAGATTGATTATCCTTAGATGGCATCTTTATGGATGAATAATAGTTTTTAATTTCATTTTTTAAAATATACAGACCTATGTCACTTTATTAACGCTATGAACGTGCTCTTTCTAAATCACCGTAAATTCCTTGCGGAACCATTGAGCGCTGAGCTCCTGCACCTACACGGACGTGTTTCTCCGACACACTCGTTCACAGACGCGACGTTCAAAATGGTAAATTGTGTTATAGAAATTTCTAGTACATTAGTATCATTGTGAAAACAACATAACAGTTAAAAAAGCTATTAACTTATACGGTGATTACATACGGATACGCTTGTTCGGAGCCAGTTCCGAAACCTCCTATTTGTAACAAGAACTAGCTTGTTTTAACAGTCCGGATAATAAGCTAAGTTAAGCTAGGTAGGAAACGGTAATGAATAGCCATTCGTGAGCCTCTTAAAATGTACCGTTTGATGATTTTATGGCTTTCTGTCTCTTGTTAATTTCACAGGCTGTTACCCTTCACACAGATCTAGGAGAAATTAAAATTGAATTGTTTTGTGAGCGCACACCGAGAGCATGTGAGGTGAGTAACGTTACACTACAGTAAACTAGGTAACGTAACTTCAACGTTACACGGTCCAGTTCTTCCGGGGGCTGGTTTCCGTTCATTTCTAAACGGGAATTCATTTAAGTTGTGTGTATTAGCATGAATTTTGCAGTTTTTTTCTAATACTCTGTGGCACCCTCTGTGATAATAAAGCCACAGTCATTTTTAAAAAACTTAAATGTAGATGTACACATTTGTCCAACAATTTAATAGAATATCCTAACATATTTTTTTACTTCTGCAGAATTTCCTTGCGCTATGTGCCAGTGGTTTCTACAACGGCTGCAACTTCCATCGAAACATTAAAGGTTTCATGGTTCAAACTGGAGATCCTACAGGTGCGGGATTGTTGTTGCCCCTGCTGCATCTTAATACTGAAATGTCACAACTCACATTCTCACTCCCTCTTGTGTTTTCATTGCACAATGTAGGCACAGGTAAAGGAGGAACAAGTATATGGGGCCGCAAATTTGAAGATGAGTACAGCGAACACCTCAAAGTGAGTACAGGCTTGACTCTGGGCTTGTTTCGGCTACATCAGGAAGAAGTTTCACCAAATGTATCACGATGGATCAGGATGTAACATTGTCACTTTTGTGTTCTGCTTTTTTTTATTTCAGCATAATGTACGAGGAGTGGTCTCTATGGCAAACAATGGCCCCAACACAAATGGCTCCCAGTTTTTCATCACATATGCCAAACAGCCCCATCTGGACATGAAGTACACAGTGTTTGGAAAGTAAGCAACCTGTATATCAGTAAATGGGTGTTATGTGAGATGGACATGATGATAGCATTGCAGCTGACACCTTGCTCTCTTCAACATGTAGGATTATCGATGGCCTGGAAACAGTGGATGAACTGGAGAAACTGCCCGTCAATGAAAAGACGTTCCGACCGCTGACTGAAACCCGAATAAAGGATGTGACCATTCATGCCAACCCTTTTGCTGGATAGACGACTTCCTCTTCGAATATGCAGATAGACCTTTGAAACAGATGTGGTCTCTGTGGACAATATTTTACATTGCCGAAGTTAAAGTGGATAACTAAAGTGGATAAATGCTGAGTTTTCTTCACAAAATTATGTATACCAGCATTTCAAAATGGGTATAACTCAGAATCTAAATGTCATTTGTCACCTTGATCACTGTTCAGGGAGTAGGGGAATGTTTTCTCTAGTTTCTAGCTGCATATGATAACTGTTAGATGTGACTAAGTCTTTGTAATGACGAGGTACAGGTCATTCAAAACCAATTCATCTTTATTCAGTCTAAAAACAAACACCTGACTTTTCACAGCAATGTTATTCAGATTCTCATCTTTTTTTAAAGGTCTGTGTAAATAAATTGCATTTTCTTTGTCAAATAAAACTTTTATAATTCATGTGTTTGACCTGGTTTTTAACATTTTCTGCATGCAAAAATACATATTGTGTATTCATATTCATATGTTCTGCTTAGAGGTTTAGAGGAGGAGTAGTGTTGTAGTCATGTACGAACTACAGAGCAGGACCTGACGCGTCAAACTGCGTCATCACTCGTGGACGAAGCACACGCTCTAGCACAAACAACACGAATCATGGCAACAAGCGATGCGTTTAAAGTAAGTTTACTTTCTTGCACGTGATTTCACGTTGCTTCCTTGTATTTTCAGCGCTGTGTTACTTTTACAGATTGAACCAAACTAAACTAATCTCAATTCAAATCGGTTAATTTATTGATGGTGAGGCACAGCGTGAACAGCTGATAGACGTGTGTGTGTGTGTGTATTTAGGTTTCTTCACTGAAGGGCAAAGTGGCTCTGATAACGGGGGCCAGCTCGGGCATCGGGGCAGGTACGAGCGTCCTGTTCGCCAAACTCGGAGCTCTGCTGGCTCTGAACGGCCGCGACGTGGAAAACCTCAACAAAATAGCCAAACAGTGCACCGACTGTGGAGCTGCTGAGGTAACTCTCATACTGAGGACACTGTGTGGTTTACATAACTGGAGTAGAGACACGCCGACACTGAAAAAATAGCTCATTGTGGAGCAGGATACGTCTGAATACGAAGGGAACCTTAAATGCACTTTAAATCTGTATTTTTTTGAATGGGGTTTGGCGTGACAGCATCCAGCTGCAAAGTTGAAAGTCAAAATGTTGCCTTAATATGTAATCAATAAGTAGCCGTGGTGCATTGTGGGATGAGCAAAAAGCATTTTTGTTTTCAACATTTCTTTTGTAAATGAAGCATATTTAAAAACACTGTCTGTATCTGAGGGGGAAACTAACTTTAATTTGTGTTAAGCCATTTGGGCATATGCAACATGAATGTAACAGATGTAAGTACATGTAGGTGATATAGAGTGGGATTTAAAGACATGCAAACAACCATACTTTATCATCCAAACATTACTGCCTTTAACACAGTATGTGTTTTGTACTATGACCTGTCTGAACATAATGAAACACTGAATGTGTTTAGCCTTTGCTTGTTCCTGGAGACCTCACTGATGAGGAGACGGTGAAGAAGACGGTGGAGCAAACTATCGCCAAATTCGGCCGGCTGGACGTCCTGGTCAACAGTGCTGGTATCTTGGCCATGGGCAGCATCGAGGCGACAGACCTGGCTCAGTACGACAAGGTCATGAACATCAATGTCAGGTAGGATTTCACCTGATGTCGTGACCTCATAGAGACATGTTAGTGCTGAGGGTAGCCCGCATATGTCCCATGGCTGTTATGGTGTTCATTTTCCAGGTCTGTATACCACCTGACTCAACTCTGCGTGCCCCACCTGATCAAGACCAAAGGCTCCATCGTCAATGTATCCAGCATCAATGGACAGAGATCAGTGGGTATTAATGACCTGGCCAAAACATGTTCCGCTACATGTCTTCACAAGAATTGTGCCTCACAGTTTTCTCTCTGTAGTTCCCCGGTGTGCTGGCATACTGCATGTCCAAGTCGGCCATTGATCAGTTCACACGTTGTATTGCACTTGGTGAGTGTGCCATTTTTCCTCCACATACTGCATGTTCATCATTGTAAAAGTTCACAATGAAAATAACACGACTTTTGTTTCAGAACTGGCGTGTAAGCAAGTCAGAGTGAACTCTGTCTGGTGAGTGTTGTATACATTATTCATTAAGGTAAAACACACTATGAATTTGTAATTTAAAGAGCGTGATGTCAGTTGTTTCAATATTATGTATCCCTGCGCCTGCTGCATTTCTTCAGCCCCGGTGTGATCGTCACCGATGTCCACAAGAGAGCAGGACTAGATGAGGATCAGTATGCCCAGGTAAAATATCATGTCAATACTTTATGGTGCCACTAAAACTTTTTTTTTCCTTCAGAGGTTCTGTACAAGAGTGTTGGACATGTTGAATAAATACATTGAATAAAGGTAAACATACGCCCAAATATCCTTAGGCTCATTCTGTAAATCTTTATCCACCACCAGTTTCTTGCAAAGTGTAAGCAGACCCATGCCCTCGGTCGACCAGGGGAGGTGGAGGAAGTGGCCCACAGCATCGCCTTCCTGGCATCCGACGCCGCTAGCTTCATTACTGGAGTCAACCTGCCTATTGACGGGGGCCGCCATGCCATGTGCCCAAGATGAGATCACGTATAAGATACAGCTGTCTGCTAATATAGTGATTTCAACTTCTATGTCTGCCTGTTTTTTGTAATAAATATGGCTACAGGTGAATGACAACTAAAACTAATGGAGGTGTCACTTCATGGATAAAATATTTCTCCATGTTTACGGGATTCAATGGTTCTAGTTGTGAAATGAATGGAAGGAAGCTAAAAAGCAGTGCAGGCAGTTTAAATGCGTTTTATTTTCTCACTTTGCTTGAAGTTTTCTTTGATGGAAAAAAATTTGAAAGCTGCTTATCAACAAAGGTTTCAGACATTTATTGAATTACCTGTTGAGTCACTAGACTTCATTCACGCAGCATGAAACGTCTGTACAGACCAAACACTGTGAGCTCATGTACCATTTGTGGTTTAGTGTTGTGTATTGTAAGAAATCCTCTGAGTTTTTAGATTGGCGGGACCAACCTTCATTGCTGCACCTTTGAGTGAACAGTTATAGAGAAGAAAAAAAGGATGGAGATCTCCTAGAAATACAGTTGATTTTCCAATTAAAAACAAACAGACTGAAGAATCCTTAAAGCTCCAAATGAAAAAAAAAAAAGTGATAAAACATGACTGATGCCTGGTTTTGTACTTGAAAGCTTGTCAGAATTTAAATACAATTTAAATAGAATCCACTGTAGATAATAAAGTTTGCATAATTACTGACATTTACATTTTGAGAGATAAAAAAAAATAATTAACTTATAGTGTCAGACTCAGTGTCAGATAGTACAAAGAGTATCGAAAACGTTAAAATACTACCTTGAAAATATAATTTAATGAATTTGGCCTGCGTGTATATTTTACAATCTTCCCTTTATAGCTTTGCTGAGAGCTGACAAGACGTTATCATTCGCGTGTCAACTGTCGCAGCACCAGGTGTCACCTCTCTGTCATCTCGGATTATATCAGGTAACATCTTGCTTGCTGCTAGATGAGAGGTGCGGTACGAGGTAGCATATTGACACACTTTTCTCGGTCCACACTGTGGAAAGCGTCGGTCCACGCTGACATGGACCGTACCACACAGCAGTTGTTTGTGTGAAGACATCTGTATAAACGTGGGTTCTCTCAGCACTGGACAGTTATTAGAGGCTCAAAAAGACTTACCTGGAGAAAGTACGCCTGTGTGTCTGAGGCACACCGTATACCTGAATGAGTGATATGATGTTGATACTGTATATGCCTAAAGGCTGTGGAACAATAACTATTGCACTTTATATTACAATATACAGTACATATACATGTATAAATAATACTTAAACATTAAAATAGGAATTATTGCATTTGCAGATGTAACTGCTCCATGTCTCTGTACAGACCTTGAAAAAAAAAACCTTTTAGGTATCAGACCGTGAAGAAAATATGATACAGCATGGTCCGAGAGATGACAGAATGAGACGTCCATATTACTTCCTCTCAAAAGCGGCCTTCAGGTCTTGTGTCACACAAACAAGTCTCTGAAAAAGAAGCTTATTGTTTTCCATAGGCTGATTAGTGCTAGAAGTCTCTGCATTTTCAACGGGCCTTCTCACTCTGGTGCCCCCTCCTGTTCCTGCAGTCCAAGCATATTTTGTGGAGGGAAAATTGAGAGCCAGGGTCTGTTGATCTGGAAACCACAGAAGCTTTAGTCTCCCTCCCATCCACACTCCTCTATGCAGTAACTCCTTTGAGGAGTATTCCCAGCCCCTCCACAGGGTCCTATAAGAAGCACACGGGTCCAACCTCAAGGTGATAGCGTGCACCGGGTTCTGTGGTCGGTAGGTTGTACACATCCACGATGGGGAGTAAGTTTGGGTCCTGGGTCTGGAAGATAAAGTGGGTCTGATGCCAGCGGCCATCTTTGATCTGAAAGTGAGGGTTAAATGATGTCACATGAATTGAGGATGTGGAAGACTTAAGAACATGAAAGGGTCATCGATTGGAGGCAGAAATATTACAAACCAGTGTCTCAAAACCTGGACTAATGAAACCAAACCTATCCGCATGGCCAGATACAACAAGAGGTAAGTGAGAATTTGTGTATGTGTGTGTTTGTCTAATTAGGGAGCTAGCACAAAAAGGTGATTAGCTTAGCTTAGCATAAATACTAGTAAGCAATAAATACTAACAGCAGAGAACACAGCTAGCCTGGTTCACTCCCAAGTTTAATAATCCGCCTACTGATGCATAATTAACATCTTTGTTTAATTTGTGCAAAAACAGAAAAGCAAAAACAACATTGTGGTTTTACAAGGACTTATATGCAAGGCTGCACAAAGTCCTTACGCCTGGCCAAGAAACAAGTCACAGCACGTAACTCCTAGGGTTGAGCGGGTTCTTAGCTGAAACAAGTTTCTTGGTATAGATAATGTACTTTTGCTGATTAGACAGGTCGATAATCAGTAGACCCATAGTGCACAGTATATACGCCCAAATGTGTTTTTTAGCTTTACTTGTATTTTTGAGACTGAAGTACATTTAATATCAGCTACTTAAGGACTTTCACTGAAGTACTATTCATATGGACGACTTTCACTATTACCAAAGTAACATTTTAACACAATGTCTTTTACTAAAGTATGACTTGTGGATACTTCTAATCTTCTCATCTAACTCTCAGTAAGAATCTCAAAGATGTCTACTTTGAATTCAGGCCAGAGAAGTAGCAGTTCATACCCAGCAGTCGTCCCTGGGTATGAGTGGCTCCAGGAGGTCACCTGCCTGAATCTTCTCTCCTGTCCAGGCTTTGAAGCTCACAGCCCCGTATGGAGGCTGCAGGGATGGCCCTGCTGCCCACACAGGTGTGTTGAGGCAGTGAATGGTGATGTGCTGCACCGCCTCGGTGCTCAATAGGTGGATGAAGTTCATCTGGATGCGACCCACTCCTATCTCCAACTATAGAGTGGATTATAAAGTAAAGTTTTGATAAATTGATTTGACAAGATGAAGAATTAGTGTTTCTCAAATAATCATTACTTTCAGAAAATTATGACCGTGTCAATGACCGTTTGCTCATAAACATTCCTACATGTCGGCAACTATTAGTCTTTGTAATAGAAGAACTTAAGCACAATCAATCTAGGAGCTGATAACAGACTCCAGTTCTGTTATTTATTAGAATGAGTTACATCTGGATCACATATTGTGCACATATTGTATGACTGTCTGCCCCCAGTGTTTCAGTTACAGTTAATGCAGGCAATGAGTCTGTCTGTATTTGTGTTTGTGTGTGTGGTGATATTTTGTTGCAATATCTCATGGCTGAAGTAAAACAAAACAAGACAAAACAAAACAAAACAAAGAAATGTGAAGAAAAACTGAGGATTCACAAGGTTTTCTTGCCAAGCGAGTGTGCCTTTGATGATGCCAGCAGGACTAAAGGGAAAGCCTTAAGATTCATTGTGAGAATTATCTATTGAAAAAGAGCTAAGGTTTACGGTTTTGAGCCAGAAATTGAACAGCTCTGCGCCTTCATTTATCACATGAACAACATTTAACCCTTAGCATTTCTACTTCTTAAGAAAGACAACGGAGAACATTTCTCACATGCACACATGCAATCTGGGATTTGATATCCATCTACTGTCTACACAGTAAGCTCCCAAAGTGATCTTGTCTGCTCCTAAGTGATAAGAGTTAGCAGCTCACTGGGTGTTTTGTCTGGTTGGAGCAAATTGCTTAAAATAGAAGTGATCTGAACCTTGGATACTGTGATAGGTTTCAGGCAAGTCTGTCCTCCACCGGTGAAGTTGCACGTCACCTCAATAGTGTCAGCAGCACAGCCGAGGTTTGGGTCGATCCAGTAAGTGCCTGTCATAGAGCAGCAGCAGAAAAAGAAGTGTCAAAGAAAATTTGTCTAATCAGACATTTCAGACTGACTGTCCTCACTATTATTTGTAAGTTATCTGATCGGATTTCTGTGTCCAGACATCACCGACCTATCTGCATTGGTTGCTATAGTAACAATGTAGGTGTCAGTAACTTGTGGTGGTGACACGGCTGTCCAACACGGAAGTGTGAGAAATGGAAATCCATCATCTCACCCTCCAAAGAATCGCACTGTCAAGTGTTGGAGCAGCAACTTCTACGTTCTTGTCCTCAAAGATACTCTGCAAGTGACCAAGCAGTTATATTGTCTCCTCACCATCGTACATCCTCTGTTCACAGTTGTAGAGGTCTCGGCAGATTCGTGCAGGGTTGTCGCGGGTTCCTAGCGGGTTCTTAAGACTTTGGATCAGAGTGCTGAGATGCTGCAAGGTCTTGAGGATCTCTGTGCCCTGGTCTAACATGGGCAGGTCCATCCTCTGATGATTAGACATAAATAATGGCATGATTATAAATGTAATTTCTATAAAAATTGTATCCGATTAGATCAAGTAACTTTTTTTTCATGGACTTTAATTGTATCTCTAACTTATTCTTCAAGTTTATACAGACTCACAATAATAAAGACCATTAGGCTCACATCAATCAACGGTAATTCCTTGCAGCAAGCATAATTTCCCTCAAAACTAACCTCTGGCCTTTGTGCAGCATGGGAATCGATAATGACTTGAAAGGCGGCACCAAGAGCCTCATTTGTCTACAAAGAAGACAGCGAGACAATGAGGAAACCACAACCACGGTCATTTTTACTTTCCACTTTGTACAATAACACATCATCGTTCCCAAAACCCTGAATTGACAATAAAGACAAACATACTCACAAGTGAGAGGGCAGGCGTGGGAAGACCCTGAAAAACAAAGAAAGAAGCCTGTATTATACTGACACACTTTGGTTGTTTTATCTTGTGAGCACTTTTGTAGTGTAGTGTATTAGTGTTCAGGAAGCATTTCTGTAAAACCTAATCTCCACTCTCGGTGGTGGGTTCTGCCATCCTTACACAAGATGCAGATATGCAAAGAAACAATCATGAACGCACAGGAAATGAGGCATGAATGCACAGGAAATGAGGCATGTCAAATGCAGAAAAGAAGAGCCGCTGGCTAACAGCTATTTGAGTCAGATCACAGTGGAAAACAAGCACAGCTATAACTAGTTAGATTATTCTCTAAATTACACAATTGATATGCTCACAGTTTAGTTTGGGTGTAGAGTCACAAATGACTTTTTCTTCTTTCTCAGATTATTTTCCAGCATGCTATATGCTGTGCCCACAGCTTAATCTACTTTTTTGTCCTTTATATGCAACTTTGGGATCTCAATTACGAGAAACACACTCAGTGTGACCCCCTCAAGTGTCATCAGATCCACCAGGAGACCATTTTCAGGATTAATACCAACTGGAAGAAACTGCCAAAGGTGTAACATATGTAATCTTGCTTGTGTTCAGTGCAGATCAGCTTATTCTAATAATTAGGCTTGACAGATTTATTGATCAAGTAACCATATTTTGATCCTAGTTGAGGAATATAACTCATGTCTAAATGCAGTTTCTTGATTCATTATTCATTAACTTTTTAAAATGCATAAAAAAGTAATTTGGAAACAAGTGACATTTCATCACTTCTGTGTATGTGTTGCTATCTCTCTTCGTACAGTTTGACACTCATGAAGACACAGAAGAGTCAAAACACAAGTCTGTCACTGTAAAAGACTGCAAATCAATAAGTGTTCTCCAGTCTCTCCTTGACCTCAGACGTATCTAATTCAGCTGCACATTTCAGTAAAATATACGAAGAACTCCTTTCATCTAAGCATACATCTGATGGAGAATGTTTTCCTCTAGTTTAGACACTCAAATCTACATTGAAATACAAAAAATGCACAAAATGAAAAACTTACTGGTGGTCCAGGTGGTCCATGAGGGCCAGGAGAGCCCTAAAAAATTGCATAATCGCATTAGCTTTCAAATTATTTAGAAGTTGGCTTTATAGTGGACGATAGCAGTTTGTTCATTTCTTCTAGTGCATAGAATAATTAAGCTACATAACTGAATGACTACTCACCCTTGGTCCCTGCAGCCCCTGTTTGAGATGAAAGAAGAAGAAATCAATATTCATAAGCAGACAATCCAACAATAGGAGAATGAGTTTAAGAATCAGGTGCAGTGTAACAACGTATTTGTGCTGCCAATTCAATAGAGTCTTTATCTGCTATACATTGGCTTACCCTCCTGCTTCTTTGCAAGCCTACACTCAGAAATCTTATTTCTACACAGCAAATCCTATTCCCAAGCAGCAAACCCACACATTAGTGTTGGGGTTTTAAGAGTGAATTGTGAATTATGCCTGTGTACGAGCACTCAACAAACCTCTTAAAAAAAGCTTGAGATGAGCATGCAGCCAACATTTATCACCCTGACAGGAATTCCACAGCAGCTAAGTGTCACTGTGAGTGTAACAACAAACAGCGGAGCACAATAGGAAATGAAAAGTGCTAAGGGCAAAGGAGGCTGAGTGGTGTGCTGTCTCCATACTAAGTATCCTATTCTGTGCTCACAGTACAGACAAGAAAAGGATTCATCAAAACAGCGCCACGCACCGTCTCCCCACGACTTCCTTTGTCACCCTGGGGTCCCTGATGGAGAGAAAGAAGACAGAGGATCATTCCATCACTGCTGAAAGCAGCGAGAAGTCACATAAAGCTTGGCAGATAGGATGAGATATGAGGTACATACAGGATGACCGCTGGGGCCGATGATGCCAACGGGGCCCAAAGCTCCCTCCATACCCTGGAAAGCGGAGGCATGTTAGCGACTGGAGACATACAGTATATGATGGAGCATCTGATGGAGCACTGCTTATTTTTCATTGGAAGTGTGCAGTTTGTGAGAGTTCAGTGCACTTGCATTGGCTGAAAGACTGCACAGAGATACCAAACTACCATTAATTTTAATCTTACCATCAAACCTCGCGGTCCTTTTGGTCCCTGTATCCCTGCTGGGCCAATGTCTCCTGGGGGTCCCTGGAGAGACACAAATGTTTGTTCTTATCACGGTGGATAAGGTATGGTGAGTTTAAAGGATAAACTAGTGTGAGGTAATCAATGACCTTTGTTGACCTCTATTGGCGACAAGTATATACAGAAGTATAAACAGAGCATTTCTCTGCAGTTTGCAACTGGCAACCACTGTGTTACATGCTTAAACACCTGAAAGGTCTTAAGCTGCAGTAACTCTAGGTGGTGGCACTAAAACTATAAACCTCCTGTTTTCAGACTACATGCTGATTACAGTCTGTACTTTATGCGACTTATTGTTGCAGTGTGCCATTTATGCAGTTTGTGTACAGAATCTGTTTTCCATTTTGTACTTAAAGTAAATAATACAATATTATGATTGATGTCTGTCAAAATATATGTTTGGACTGCCAAGTAAAATTTACAAAGAGAAAGCACTTTCCTCAAAGTTTAAACACATTATCTGTTATTTGAGGTGTTTCTACTGTACACCATTTGTAATTTACGTATTTAAATTAATTTTAATTGACTGCAGCTGGGAGTAGGTTCTTTATTTCCTGTGTGCATTGCATTTTAGGAAGAAGGGTCAGCTCACACAGAATTCAAATGGGTTTACTGAGAATACAGACAGAAAAAGTCTGTCCTGAATTGTGTCACTTTTCAAGAGTGAACAAAGAGCATGTGGAATTAGGACACAGTTTCAGTCTCTATGGGAAACAACTTATTTTCAGCTTCAACCTTGAAAGACAAAATCTATATATATATAATTTGTATTAATCAGTTATCTTCTGTCAAATGTCAAACAAAAAATCTGTCATTCGATCATGGTGATCATGTCTTAGGGGTGATTACCGCCAACTCATCCCACCGCACCTCCACCTAGGTACCCCTGTTCTAAAAGACCTCTACACAACCTCCAAGATATCCCCCTCAGAAAATGGTTTGTGTCATAGATGATTATATGGTGAAATGTTCCTTAATCATACATAACAGTTTCTATTTGTATATTCACGTTGTAAAACCGCTTGAAAATAAACTGTTTGCCAGTAAATGTTCTGGCTACATGTATTATAATAGCCCATAACTTAGTGACGGCTTATGCTTGACAAACACAACAATTCTGAGGAAGTGGAAAAGTTTTATCAGAAACTCAGACAAGCAGCTTTATCTCTCCTCTTGTTTGGAATAAGGTCAATATTGTCGCTGTGATGTTATTACAGACATTAAACATCACTCCAGGGCAAGTTTCCACATATCGTTTCAGAGCCTTTACTTCTACACTTCTATCTGACGACTACTCTAAATATCCTTCCTCATTTAGTTTGAACAAATATTATAAACGATACTGAACCCCAACACAAAGCTCATCTGCTTCACACTCCTGTTGAACTCCCACAGTAGGAAAATATCCAACATCACTCTCAGGGTTTTAAATTAAAGAGTGAGACTCCAGTAAAGCCTGTTCTGTTTCTTCAGCTGGCAATAATCTATCGAGCAGCAGTGCTGGAAGTAAAGAAGACTTATGTTGTAGCAGATGTCATCCTGGGGCATGTTACAGTAATACCTAACAGCTTTCATACCAATTTTTACTCAAGACAATATAATGTAATGCACCTCCGGAGAATTTTAGACGTTCAAAATTCATAAAAGTACATCAACCAAAAGGTGAGTTAAACCCCAACATTACTTTTAAGGTCATCTAACTGTCTCACAGCCTTATCATATCTCTAGTCTGACAGAAAAAGAACTCCATACAGAATGGAAAACTAAAACTTTATAGGTCATCATTTTGGTTTTGAGTGGAGCTTCTTGAGATCACATACCTTTGGTCCAAACAGACCAAACACCCCTGGAAATCCTTGTTCACCAGTATCCCCCTGATGAACAGAGAGAAGTGAAAGTATCATTACTGAACAAGCAAAGTATATGTCAAGGAAAACAACTTAATGTTATTTGACAAATCAGTGCTCACTGGTTGTCCTTTGGGTCCGGGGTCTCCTTGTTTTCCTGGTAATCCCATTCCGCCAACTGAGCCTTTTTTTCCTGGTGCGCCAGTTTGGCCGGGAAGACCCCTCTCACCCTGAAGAACAGACAAGCCCTCATTAACGCATGCACATCCTTCTCAAATACCAACCGATAACCACTGAACAGACACCTGGACAATAAGGAGAAGCCGCTTGTGCAGCGACAAACTCATGATCCCTCACAGGCTTCCCATTGATGGACACTGCTATTTATATTCAACTGTCCAATTTGATAAATGAATAAAAAATCATTAAATATATGATCCAGTCAGAATGAAACTTTATTGCCTAGCCATGGGCATCATGATATCAGTTGCTTAACACCACAGGTTGAATAAATAAGGCCTCTGTGTTTCTCGCCATCATGTCTATATAAATTCGATGTAATATTGGTAAGGCCATGCAAATTAAGACTGTGCCAACTCATTAATATTTGCAACAGTAACTTCCCAACAGTATGAGGTCTTTTGAGAAATGCTGTTAAAGACTTTGTGCAGAGCTTGGCCTTTGAGATCAGAACACACTCCTAATACAAAGGCAGCATTATGGTGCCAAGTGAGGCAACAATGGCAGATTAAGGCTGAGTTGGCAATTTCCACTTCATATTGGCAATAAAACTCCCTGCACTGTGATCTATAAAAAGGATTGTGCCATAACTTAACATTATGGTTCTTTGTGAATAAGATCAAAATGTTGCACTCTTAACTCAAGCAGCTGAAATTAAGATAAACAATGTCCATCTGTCATTCTCACCTTTGGGCCAAAGGAGCCTTGACTTCCTGGAAGCCCAGTCACACCAGTGTTACCCTGTTGCCCAGGTTTGCCAATTAAACCCTCTCCTCCATCCTCTCCTTGCTCCCCCTAAACACAGGACATAGTTGGTGAATAATATTAAGAACTGTTTTTCTTTTCATTCATTCTAAAGATCTACCACAATCAGTGTCCTCACCTTGACCCCTTGAGTTCCATCTTTGCCAGGCAGTCCATCGATGCCAGACGGGCCCTCCAGTCCCTCCCTGCCCACAACTCCCCGTGGGCCAGGAGGACCCTCTGGACCCTTAGAAAAGACAATTAGTAATGTTTACGTCAGAGTTTACATTGGCTTTAAATAGTAACATGTAGCTGGACTGTGAGTTATGTAAGACAAGAAATGTATCCAACTCACTGGTGGTCCTTTGGTCCCAGATGTGCCTCTCTGCCCTGATTTTCCTCTCTGACCCTGGAACAGAAAGAGTCATGTTCCACAGTTCTGACATGGTTGTGTGATGGAAAATGCAATCCAATAAGAATGCATGAGGTAACTGGGTTTTCTCTTACAAAAAAAACATGCCACTATTATTTATGTCCTTACTTGATCACCTTTGGATCCTTTCGGTCCTGGTTGTCCCCTTGGCCCAGGATGTCCCTAAAATGATCATTACTGTTTGATTTGAATTACACTGATTGTGTTTGGGCACTCTGACACAGTGTCTATATACATATACAGTATATATCTGAATTTTACATTTTGAGAGGCATAAATTAGAAACTTACAGGAAGCCCTGGTGCACCAGCTTCACCTCTCTTTCCATCAAAACCTATTTGACCCTGGAACACATGTTCTGCTTTTCAGTGTACAAAACATCACTTGAACCTGTTCAACACTATATCTGAAAACAATAACAAGCAACATGTCATTTTTTTATTTTTATTTCACTTACAATATGTCCAGGGTCACCTGGCTCTCCTCTCTCTCCTCGGTCTCCAGGAGGACCCTGGGTTCATATGAAAACAAATTAGTAGATCAATCCAGCTTACCGCTAACTAACAAAACATAAAAAAATGGTACATGTCAGAAACTCACTCTGTCACCTTGGGGACCTGTAGGACCTTCTGCCTTGCTGTCATCTCCCTGTTCACCCTAAACAAGCAACACAGAAACAATCAGGCAACCACAATTGCTGGAATTTCCCTCTAAACCCAGTAGTCTGTGCAAAATCAATGCATGCTTGGTTTGAAATAGTTTCACAATGGAAACACATTGCCCACTCTCCTCATATGAATGGCAAGTCATTATATGCGCTATTACCCACAATAATCCCACTTCACATAAATGGAGCCTGTGTCTGTTCAAGGGGCTTTATGGGATTCATTAAACAATAACCAAGGATGTGTGCAGGAATTTAATAGTCATGCGTCGTGCATGTGTCACATGAAATAAATAAATGAAGAGCCCAACGGACATCTAAAAGTAGGAGAATAATTAGTGATGGCCACAGGCCAAGCATAACTGACACTTATATTGATGGAAAGCAACATATTGCAGCATTAGTGCTTTTAACATAACTGTGACAGACATCTGCAGTTAACAGATTCTGTGGCATGCTTTAGTGCCAGGGTTACCTGACTCTCTCAATTGACTATCATACATTTTGCATCGACCCGTGTGATAGCATGATACTGATTTAATTAGCAAGCAAGCATAGCCATTATATCGTGGATATTGGCAAAGAGAAAATAACAAATATCCTCATCCAGATGGCTCCTGCCCAGGGACTAAAAAAATGCAAATTAGCGCCTCACTAAACTCTGGTGCAGTGTGTTCGATTGTGTGCCGCGCTTGTCACAATAAACACAAATTATGGTGCTAATGTCCTCAAAATCATGGGTAGAATTGTCCAGGTGCTTGGCTAATTATATACATTTGACAGCACTGAGTTAATTGGATGTACAGTTCATATCATTGATCAAATTAGGGATGACTTTAGGAATACTGCAAGGACAACAAGACAGACAGAGGAAGCACTAATTAGGGACACAACTGAAGCTCAAATGCATCAAAAATACTGACCGTGCACTCAAAGACAATGAGCTGCATGACAGTTTTACATTGTTAAGTAATGTGACCATTACAGGCCACCAGACCTAATTAAACACAATAAAAGTGCAGACAGCGATGTGGGCCAGAAAATAAGTGTGCAAATGTACCTTTTCACCTCTTGGCCCTGGAGGGCCCAGGGGGCCCTGCGGTCCCATGTGACCCTATGACAAGACAAAAGAGTACGTGGCTCATTTCACAACTGTTAGCAGCTCCAAACCTTCACTCCAATTTACATTTAAAATGTAGAAAGGCATTTATTGAGGTAGAGACGGATACAACTTCTGAAAACTGAGAATATAACAGTGTCATCAATCACCACATTATCTTTTGTTACCATGGAGAATGGAATATTGTGATTCATCAGTCAAGTCCTGGTTATGTGTGTCAACAATTTGATTATACTGTAGACTTAAATCGACGTAATGATCGATTTTTCAACCCCAGTCTCATCCTAGATCTATTATGTGAATAAACAAATATGGACAAGTAATATTGCTATTCCTATTTTCATCTCTTTGGACAAGAAATGGAAGTTTTGAAAGTGTCAAAAATCCATTGAAAACAAAAAGGTTCTCCACCACACCAATCTTATAATCAGCAACATAATGTGTCCTCTTTGTTAGTCTGGTTAGAAGAGGAGAAGTACATTTAGCTAGCTGCTTGCAGGAATGGCTTGCTAGAAAACAACACCCCACTCTCTTTTTGCTATCAAATTTTCTTTTTTGTTTTCTTTTGGTTTTTTTTAACATGTGCCTCCATACCACATGGAGGCACACAGTTGTTTTGGTGTCTACTTTCTGCCCCCTAGTGGTCAGCTTAAAGTAAAATATACATTTATATAAATTAAAAATTGGTTTTACCTCTATCCACTATTGCTATCATGATAATATGTCATACTTAAGCCTTGTTTATCCCTTTAAATACCAATTAAACAAGAAATCACAGTTAACACAATGGATGAAGAGACACCAGTGACTTGTCCTGCTGTCCATAAAAAATTTAAATCAGACAAAAATACATAAGGGGTTGGTGATGCATCTGAGTACTAAAGAGGATTCCCCCCACTGTGGGGTCAAGAGGAATTACAAATAAGATTCAGCCTATGACTCATCAACACTTGAATGACGCAAACAAACATTGTATCTACTGTCAAGTCATAAGTGTCTCTAGGTAGTTCGTTGTGAGGGAAAAAAGTGCCAAGCCTTTCTTGGTAAAAAAAATATAAAGAAATTATAAAAATTCCATACAATATATTAAACTAAAATATAGAGAAAAGGCTACCTTAAAACAAGATCCTTTGATTGTCACAATATTTCAAATTGACAGCAGATTAAAGACTTCTGTAAGGTTTTGGTACTGCTGTACATCTCACACTTTTATAACATCCTACGATGTAATGTATAACTCCATCAATGTTAATGAATGAATTGGTAAATTGACTTTTTTATGGACATTTCTATAGCGCTTTTCCAGTCTACTGACCACTCAAAGCGCTTTACAACACTTGTCACATTCACCAATTCACACACACAGTCAAACACTGATGGCAGAGGCTGCCATGCAAGGTGCCGACCTGCTCATCAGGAGCAATTTGGGGTTCCTAAGCCACAGCCGTCAAGAAGAGCTTACCTCGTAACCTGATAAGCCTGGATCTCCTTGTTGGCCCATTCTCCCCGGAGCACCCTAGGGGAATGTATATATTTAGTCCACATCCGCCAACCACAGAGCAAGTCCTTCAAGCCATCTGTTGATGTCTTACCACTGGCCCGATGGTTCCTCTCGCTCCCTTCTGCCCGACAAACCCCATCTCTCCCTGCTCTCCGATTGGCCCGATTTCACCCAGGTGACCTTGGTGACCCTTGCTCCCCTGGAGAGAGGCCGCAAGTGAGCAGGTATGCAGTGAGTGTGCAGACTTTAGCGAATAGTTGTGCTGGTAGTTTGACAATCCAAACATTAAATGCAAACATTTAAGCACTTCCAGTGTCAGGCTTATGGAGGTTTCTGGTCTTATTGTTTACCACTTCATCAGAGAACTATGTAAGCCGTTACACAAGAGAGGAAACTGGCAGACATTCAAGAGTGAAAAGTTTTTTTTAGCCACAAGCACGTGAAGTGACAAACCTTTTCTCCTTGCTTTCCTCTTTCACCAATTTTGCCAGGTTTACCCTCCGGACCCTGGTAAAAGAAAAATCGAACCGAGTTGTAAGTGAACAAAAAGAGCTGTCTCTTCATGGGAATTGAATGACACTTGGAATTGGCTGCGGAGACACTTACCCTTACACCCACCAGTCCAGGAGGCCCTGGAGGTCCTTCCTTTCCTTTCAGACCAATTTCACCCCTGTCTCCTTTAGCGCCCTCTGGACCAGCGTCCCCTTTATCACCCTGAGAAGAGTCGAACAAGTCCAATTTTGGTGTTATCACAGGCAACCTTATGCAGGATTTGAGCCTATTGTAGTTTGAATACTTTTAAAGAAAATAACTAGATCGGAAAAAATATTTATATGCAAAAAACAACAAAATGTTCAAATAAAATAACACAGAACTTTGCAAACTGCAAAGCCTGGGGGCCCACAAAATTCAGGAATTTGGACAGCAAGGCCTGATTTCATCAAGAGCCTTCCAATCTAAGTAGGAGTGTGATTCTGGAACCATTTAAAGTTATAAATAAAATCTTAAATTGTATCATGAATTCACACCCCACACACAGCTGGCTCTACATAAAAGTATTGATGCAGCATTCTGAAGGAGATGAAGTTTCTACAGTGACCGCTTCAGCATGTAAACAGAGAGTTACAGTAGTTTAGCCAGAATGACACAAAGCTTGTCTCATTTCTTAGAAAAACACAATAGGCTGTAACTTGGAAATGTTTCCAATATGGAAAGAAAGAATGTCACGTTGACTTGGCATTCTTTGAGCATTGTTTGTTGCCTGAAAATGGGTTGAGGTTCAGCTGTACAATGATGCTATATCATCAGTTTTTTTGCAATTTTACTGAAAGGATTTGTTGGCCATGCAACCCCCTCACAGCATACAAGTAGCTTTGTAGACGACTAACATGTACAGCAAGCCCTGTCTATTCAACAAGAGTAAGAAACAAAAGCAAAAAAGGCCAATGGTCTGTCCGAGTGGACATATGTCAATACAAAACAAGACTGGACCAAGTATTAAGCCCTGAGGAACACCATGGATGAAAGGAGCAGAAGAAGGCGGAATCCTATTCTTATACCTCATCCTCCTTCACAACACCGTTATACTCGCCACTCCCAACATGCCCAACATGATCTTCTGTTTAGAAATGTTTAAAGTTTTGAAGTCAGAGTCTGAGTTCTCAATAGCTTCTAGTGTTTTTAGTTCACCTTCTTTCCACCTTGTTTCTTTACCCTTAATGTTGCCTCCCTGCTCAACCTTGTATTTAGATACAAATATGGCTTCTCTCTGAAGCAACAAATACTGCAGATAAACAGTGATACAGATACTTGATTTTTGCCTGGAAACAAGAATTAGGCTTTTAATTTGCTACAGGCGCCTGGAAGGAGTTAGTCAATAGTTTTTAAAATCCTCCAATTATTTGCTAAAATTAAATTTTGCACAATTCAACAAATAAAACAACAATGAGCCATGACCATGCACTGATTTTCATTCCCCTAACAGCTAACAGCAACAGCTGCAAATCCCTCTTGAGCTGCCGTTTTCCATCCAGGAGCTTCACTGTGGCCAAGAAAAGCTCAAAGTAGTTTACTCTCCTGACTAACAGAAAACGTCCTGTACACAGCACAGACCAAAACACTCTCGTAGGTTGACTCTATTATAATCCTTAGTGTTCTCAGCGCTCACATTTTACCACCTTCTCTAAGCCAGCAGTTGTTTGTGGGTCTGTCAGCCATACTTCCAGCAGTTTGGCTGTGCTGGATCAGCAGGCTCTTTGTGCTTCCCAATTTCTTTTTTTTTTTTCCGATCTCAATATTTGCCAGACTTAAGAGCTCTTAAAATAGCACGACTATCTGTTTTCACTGAGCGTCAACACAATGCAGCTCCAACTGTACAAAGGCCAATATCTCACAAACAATACGCTCCTTGCTGTTATTACAACATGCTGCCATAGTCAACAAGAGAGTTTAGTAAGTTCACAGACATAAAGCTTCAGAAAAGAATGAATGAATCTTTGTTGAAGTTATTGACAACAATTTTACCACAATTCAAGCAACATTTTTTCCATTTACTGTGGGCCTGTACAGTAAAACACATTTCATCATTTCAAAGTGGTGAATAAATCAAATTTTAAATCACAGCATGTTTTGTATTTTTCAACTTGCCTTGGCTCCATCAGGTCCACTTGTTCCAGCTTCCCCATCAATGCCTGGCTCCCCCTGATAGAGAAATAATATAAATAAGATCATTGTGGTGTGTTTTTCTGTTACAGTAGGACAGTAATGACAGGAAGCAAAAGCAGATGTGTAGCAAGCCAAAGATTGTATTTGAGTATATTTTACAACACATTGAGCCCTAGGCTTGTGATGCTTCCACTTTTAAGGATTTTTGAAGGTTCGCAAAAATAAATCCACTGCACTTAAACTCATAAAGACTTTGAAGAAAGAAAACATGGGACACTCACTCTCTGGCCAATCAAACCCTGCTCCCCGATGTTGCCAAGTAGACCAATGGCACCCTGTCAGGAGAAGAAATGTGATGGTCAAGTCACCAGTAAGGTGCTGTATCTCTTGATGAACAACCTTTGCTTCCACCAGAGTTGTTTAACCAGTGTTACCTGCTCAGTAATGTCAAGTAATATGGCTTTACATTTGGGGCCCCAAATCATGAGTATGCACATGGACATTTTGAGTAAAGAAAGTAGTTTTTGGAAGGAAAATAAATTACATTTTGTTCAGAAAAAAAAAAAAAGAATTTGATTTCATAAACATAAATGCAAAATAATCCTTTTCAGTTTCACTTTACCACAATTACAGCCAACTGGAAAACTAGAGCAGGTTATTACTGATTGGCTGCCCTACGATTACTGGGGCAAAGGCATGGAGGCACTAAAGCGGTTTAAAAAGTCATACCTTTTTTTTTTTCCATTAACTTTCCTGAAATTTCACTCAGGATTTTAGTCTCTACATAGCTATCATTGAGGATAGCTGGCTAACTTCTAAACCAACCAGTTGTGCTACAGTAATTTACAGAATTTACTTCATTCTGCGAGTGCTTCCCTACTTCTTGATAATCCTACAAGCAGTTGTATTGGGGAAAAACAGCCAGTCTAGTCTTTTTGGCTGGTATTGTGATACACTTTAACACCATGTCCGGCTAAGTGTGCATGCAGGAAAAACTTTGAGTGCACGGAGCACTGTGACACTGTGAGGCACTTTTTGTTAGCTTAAATTAAAGTATTCGTACATATAAACAGATATGTATCTGCTTGTTTTCTTTTTGCTCAAATTTCCCATCTCACTCTCAGGTTTGAGGGCCAAATATAATTCCACATCCACCAGACAGATATAAATATCAATAATCAATGAAAATGTCAACAGCATATGATCATCTTCACCTTCTCTCCAGGTTCACCAGGCAATCCTCTGTCTCCAGCCTTGCCTGGTGGCCCCTGTCAAAAGCAATCACAGCCTTTAGTGTTGTGCTAAAGTAAAGTCAGTTGGAGTTCTTACACAAGCTGTGTGATCAAACTCACCTTCAGCCCCATCTCCCCCAGTGGCCCAATCGTTCCTGGTGGCCCTGCTGGTCCCTGCGGGATAGCAGAGGCATAAAAAGCATAAAAAGGTTAAGAGTGCTTTCTAATCTTGGACAAACACCTCTGAAAGTGACAGTAAAGGAGGAAAAATGTGCAAAGAAATAAGAACCAGGCACAAAGTGTGGATTTGTGGAGATAAGTTAATCTGCAGGGCTAAGAGACTTCAAAACACAGAGCCAAAGCTTCTGCAAGTGATGGAAACAGGCCGGCTGTTATAGAGACACATTCAGGCTACAATAAAGCTGCCTCTCCAGGAAAGAGATGGTGTAAATCAAATTGTCTCAGACTCACTACTTCTCTACTTCTGAGACTTGGGCAGAATGAGAGAAAGAGGATTAGGTTGTTCAGGGCTTTTTGACCAGGATAAGGGTTTCTGGAGACACTGAATAAATGGTGTCAAAGTGGAAATTCAGAGTTTATATGCAGAAAAAAAGGTGCACAGTAGGTGTTGGAGAGCCACAGGTCATTGCAGATAATGAGACACTATGGTTTCTGCCTACAGTACATGTTCTTTAAGATATTCTGTGACTGTTACATTTTACATAATTGAAACAAGTATAATGGAAAAAAACCAGAGTAGGCCATTGATAATTGGGTTAATTTTTACATATGGACCAGAACAGGGTCCCGTACACAGCATTCATGTAGGCGAATAATAAACTCACTGGTTCTCCTGCTATTCCTTTGGCTCCTGGAGGTCCTGAGGGTCCTTGAATACCCTAAAAATATTACACCTGTTTACAACACACACACTACTGATATTCATGCATGTGTTAAAATGCTACAACACCCACTAGAACAACAGCGCGCCTCTCTGATCCACCCCAAAAATCAAGACTGACCAAAAGAGACCTCTGTTAGCCCCAATCACTTACTGGAAATCCCTGAGGCCCAGCTTCGCCTGTCTCTCCGAACTTGCCCTGCAGCAAAATTACACAAAGGGAAAAATAAGCTCTAGTCTCCCAGCACTCTGAGCAGTGAGTTTTAAATGGTGCTGTTTGTGGTTATACCTTGTTTAACTTATGGAGGGTTAAATAGGTGTAGTTAGCATAGGTAGGTTTTACATGAGGACAACAGACAAAAGAACACAGGGAGGATTAAATATGTGCCTGCAAGTAACAATTATCTTTATGATCTGTCAATTACTTTAAATGTCTCGTCTTCAAATAAAAAATATAGTTGAAAATGACAATTGTATTTTGTGGGCGCCCAAAATTATCTTCAAATTGCCTTGTTCTTGTTCCACCAATACTCCACATCCCAATGATATTCAATTTAGAGTGATATAAAACAGAGAAAAGCAGCAAAATTACATTTCAGGGACTGGAACTGGAGTGACTAGAGTGAAGGTTCAGCCCTTTGGCTTGATGAATGAAATAAAACAAAAAACAGAAGTGGAAAGTCACTAAATAGATTTATTCAAGCACTGTATGTTGGTATTGTTTTAAACACTTTAGTTGAGTATTTCCATTTGTGCAACTCAATACTTCTACTACCCCCACTGCATTTCAGAGAGAAATATTGTTGTGTTCACTCTACTACATTCGTTTGAAAGCTATAAGAGTCACTAGTTACTTTGAAGAATCAGACGCTATATAACACATTGTTGTTGATCAAACTATTGTGTACAGTGTATAAAGTAGGTAACATTCGCTCAGCAGCTTAGTAACACTAAAGTGATGCACTTTGCCTTAATATTTTCAGTACATTTTACTGATAATACAGATGTTACTTTTACATACTTTTTGACTAAAAATAAAGGACTTCAGCTTGCAATGGACCTTTTTCACATTGTTATATTGTTACTTTAACATAAGTCAATTATCTATATACTTCTTCCCGAACTATTACGATGGGAAAGTAAAGAAACCCCATTTTCCTTACCACCTCTCCGGGGAGACCCAATTTTCCTGGTGGACCATCAGGGCCCTGCAAAGAAAACATCCAACTCAGTTAACTCAGCTCTCTGAAACCCCCAGAGTCAAAATGTTCTCGACTGCTAAGCACTACCAGCGCCATCAATATTTTAAGACTCTTTGATTTAGGGTTCTGTTGTTAAGATTTCTAGTCAAGACTGTCCTCTAAAGATTCTTTAGATGTTAAATATAGCTAATAATTGCAGTCCGCTGAACAAAGCTGCTTGTAAAAGTTCTCATGATTTTTTTTTCTTAATTATAGAAACATTGTGTTTACCCTTGCTTTCTGTGGGACAGATTTGCTATGTGCAATTAGGAAATTGGAGGGCAGACATTTCTCCAAGGCAGTCTGGCATGTAAAGCAACATTATCAATAAAGAACCATAACCTTGAATAAAATCTAAGACTTTAGTTTTATTAACTGTTGTCAAATTTGACTTTCTGTGCTCACCTTTACTCCAGTGGACCCTTTCTCCCCCACTGGGCCATCAGGACCCGTCAGACCCTACACAGAAATAAAGTAATAAGAAATAAAAGTTGTCACTGATGAATAGCTTTGGAAAATTTGGCCTTTAACAGACCCGAGGCACATGTTGTTTGACATATTAAGTCAATGAATTAGGGTACTTAATCTCCATTTTTGTCATCCGTCTTTAGTGGAGCCTGGGAGGCAGTTCTCTCGGTTTTATTTCGTGCTGTGGTTTAGCCCACACCGAGCAGACATCATCAAAGATTGTGGCGATTTTGCAAATACTTGGCATCAGCAAAATAGCTCCAAAGCATGCCCAATCCACACTGTGTAGACTTTGTCCCCATCTTTCCACAATCACACACACACAGTGGTACCGCCTGCACACTGGAGTTATTGTAAAGAAGCCTTGGGAAAAGGTCACAAATCCTGTCGCTGATTCATCCTTGCCATTAAAATGGAACCAAACTATTCACTGATGTTAAATATTAAAGGGCTGACTGTGTATTTTGCTGGTTGTTCACGTAAGCACTTCATATAAAAATGATCTAAACGGAGTCAGAGCAGACTTAAGTTTATCATCATTATTAGTGCCCGAGTACAGAGGGTGCCGGGATCCTATTGATTTTGTAGTGATTGTTATTATTCTGCTGCGTAACACATTTTTGAGGGACTTAGTAAATTCAAAATCTAAAAAAAAAAAACTAGAAAGCCCATCAGAAGTGGCAAAAATTGCAATCTGACATCTCAGGATTGGTTGTGGCAAAATGACTCGAGTAAATTCATTCATGTGATGCTGCAAATCTATCTTGCCAGGTTTCAAGCTAGGCATTTCTGTCCAAACACACAGGCGATGAACCACTTCGCATCCTTTGAGGAAATATTTGGCAGCTAGCAATGGTTGCTACGGGTGTGTTTTGGTGTGAAGACAAGAAAGAGACTCTTGGTGCCAAAACCTGAACCCAAAGGGAAGTTGGCCATTTTGAATTTACTGTCCTTTTTTTGGTTGCCATTTACATGTTCTGTACTTTAATGAATTCCTCTTAGAGAATTACACAGACTGACTTCAAACTTGGTCGGTGAAATCTAAATACCTTTGCAATGCTGAAAAACCGATACCCCAGAAAATCTCCCTCTTTTTTTACAGCCTAATGTTAGCAGATATGAAAGCAACGTTGACTGTGTGACTCATTAAGATCGACATGTTTTACAGAGCAGACATTTACCATCCATTCCTCTCGCCATAATTTGTTTTTTTAGATCCATTCAACCTGAACAGGCACATCAGCCAGAAGCTCACACATTTTCCCTGGCTTTCTTTTAAAGTGCACCAATTTTAAAGCTTTTTACTTGAAACCGCAGAGCTGAAAAGAGGGTAATGACATGCTTACATATCTGAGAAACGCATGACATTAAGATTGAAAAGTTGCTTAAATTCAGTGGAGTCACTTTGGATGCGGGCACTGGGGATACAGCTTTTAAACAAAAATTGGATTACAGAGTGACATGATGCTGACTAAACCTTAAACTAAAGTAAAATGTAATAACTTAACAAGATATGAGAGCAAACAGAAAGAAAGTAACAGGATTGGATATATCTTCCAAAAGGCTACTACTGCTCTTGGAATGATTCATTTATTGTGCTACACATATTGTTTTCACCCAGAAAAACTTTTGAAATGAAATGTGTATCCGGCTGAATAAAGCTATCTTCTTTTTTGGAGGTAATATCACAATTTTAAAAAGAAAACACTGGGCAAGGGGATAGGTTCTTACTTGTTTGTCCCCTTCTTGTTGACTGGGACTGACTTCAGAAAGTGAAATAAGGGCACTAGTGTTTAATTATACTAGTCTTTATTCTATATCCCAAGGCCTTCATGTAATTTTCAACTATTATAGTTATTAAATATTACATCTGTGACTGCTTGTGATATCAGGGGAGCCGTGTAAAACCAATCCACAGAATTAAATGCCTTAATTATAGCACTTATTCATGTTAGATCAATTATTCATTTCAGTCCAATGATCCTGCTGTGCAAACCAAGGGCTATTTTCCCAAAGCAGAGCTCAATTATGAAAAAGTGAGAACACTGGAGTTGGAAGACAAAGCCAAACACATACATTTCATGTACAAAAAAAAAAAACTAGGTTTTTTTTATTGTATGATGATGGGAAAAGCTCCTTAAATTCATATGCTTAACTAGTACATATTCAGATTCAACCTGTTGTGTCAGCGTAAACATGTGACAGTACAATGTTTCTGAAAGGTTGTTCTTTCTTTGTTATTATGCAACCCTTTAATGTGTGGTGTTTTTGCACTGCACTATTTAGAGAGTGATGTGAGAGTGAGAAGGGAAGTCGGCAAACATGACTAAACATAAGATCAAACTTTAATATATGAGCTTGTCACGTTCGATATATTTCCAATGCCAGTTATGGTTGTCTAACAATGAAGACAACGATTCCCATGATCCTGCGCTATCTCATTATGTCAGCAAACTATGTCTTTCGTTTACACTGTTTTGATTGAGAGACGCGACCATCAGAAATGACATACTGTCTTTTTAAAACAATTTATAGCCATGTTACCATGTGAGGCTGGAGCTCAATGCTAAAGCAAACAACAAGCGACACGCTCACATGAAAAATGCTACGTGTTTACCAGGTATAATGTTTACCATGTTCACCATCTTTGTTTGCCGTGTTAACATGCTGACATTTGCTATTTACCACTAAACAAAATAACAGCAGAGGCTGACAAAAATGTTATTAGTCTGGCAGCCATTTGGACAAATTAAATTTTTTTGGGACCATTTGTCTACATAAAATGTAATTGGATCCATCAGTGTGAGTGAATGTGAGTGATGGACCAACCAACACAACGACCTACCTTACCTCTTAGCTAGAGCCATGATGCCAATGAGATTGAACTGCTGTGTCATATTATAACAACAGTAACCGACATTAGTTGCATATCACCTGATGGTTATATAATCTTATAACACAGATTTCAGTTATGTTACTTACCCTCCTGCCTTTAGGTCCTCTGATGCCGATGGCTCCCCGCGAACCAGGAGGTCCCTGAAATGTGAGAAGAAAATGTGTTTGAGTTTGTAACAAACTGTGGAAACTATTAACTATTAACAGTGGTAAGTTGAATGCCGGTACACAGAAAGTACCTATTTTAACAGTAAACAACAGTTCAGCTTTTTAAGATAACATGAAATATCAAGTGCCTTTATAGAAGTTAGGCTGATATATTAAATCAATAATGGATTTTTGTTAAAGAGTGACTTCACACTAGCTGACAATGTTTTTGGTGAAATCCAATGGTTTAATTTCTCACTTTGCTGCAGTGACGAGTGCAACACAGCACGTTTCTGACCACACCAAACAACTCCCATCACCGGCTAGGTTTTGGTTAAAGAACATGTGATTGAATGCTTGGTACCATCCACTAATGTTATACAAATATTAAGTTTGTTCATCGAGATTAGCAGGAGGTGGCGCCAATTCTCTAGTTGGGTGCAGTAATGCCATTGCAGAAGAATAGGGCGCAACAAGATGATGTAAATTATTTAGCGCCAGTCAAATCTCAAACAGTGAAAAAGGATATAGAAAACGCGATGATGACATTTGGCATTTCTGTTTGTGACATGTATTAATTTCTAAACACATATCTGATGTTTTACTCTGCGGCTATTTCTCGTCTCTTCAGTGGAGTGGAGACTTCAGTGGATGTTTAAGTCGCATGCTTCATGAACATGAATGTTTTTCTGCCAAGTCTGTTTCTATTGCACTTTGTTGCTTTCATCACCAACTCATTTTTACCCCAGCCAAGAGTAAAGACTTATTTGCAATATTTCCACTCAGGTTTTTCAAGCGCAGATTTAAAAAGGTGCATAAAAACAGGTGGATTGAAAAAAACCCCACTGATGCTGGGTGAAAACACTTGTATTAAGTATCAGACAAGGTCCAGTTATGTAGTCCACACATCAGGAAGGTGTAGTCTCTGGCAGTAATAACAGTAAACTTACTGGTATCCCTTGCGGTCCAGGTGGCCCAGTCACTCCAGGTATTCCAGTGTGACCCTGATGGATACAACATTACTCAAATGATATATCTATGTGATTTATCTGTGAAATCTTAAATTGGCTCTCAGATGACAAAACTCAGTGGCCTTGTTTTACCTGCCTACGGATGATTATTGTTAAATCACTAAAATCAGTCTCTCCAAACAGATCATACCCCCAAACCCTTATATATGTAGAATTGAATGCCCCCTGGAACGAGAGACGGGGTCCAGACTTACTCCTTACCATCGGCCCCAATTCACCTGGCGGCCCAGGGGCACCTGTTTTCCCTCGATCCCCCTGAGGAACGATGAGCCATGATTAGTGAAGCATCACCAGAAGGCCTGCAACTGATGTTTCATCTGTCTAAAACTTTTGTAGATTAATTGATGAAGCGTTAAGTGCAACACTCAAAGATATTTTTTTGACATAAAACAAAGCAAATGTTTGGCATTCTTGCTTTGATTAATGACTTAAGATATTCATCGATTAACAGATTTGTTGTAATTGACCTATTGTATCAGCTCTAATCACATGCTACATCAACAGAGAGCAATATAACAAATTCAAACGGACACTACACAAGAACAAATTGTGATCCTTGCAAAGTGTGACAAATTGAGAGCATGCTAACCTTTTCCCCGGCAATTCCCATCTCTCCAGCAGGCCCAACAAAACCAGGCAGTCCCTGAAGGAGAGAGATTACACTGTCTCAACTCTCCCTTATTTCTTTCGGTTCTACTGAAGTTAGATTTCTCATAATAGGCTGCACAGCTTTGGGATTCGAATGAAAAAGACACACACAGAGACACACAGTGAGAGCATCAGACAGAAATCAGCAGAAAGAGGGAGAAAAGCCTTTACCCTCTCGCCAAGCTTTCCGACCTCGCCAGTTATCCCGGTCTCGCCCTACAGCAAAGTAGACAATTAGCATATCACAAACTTATTCATGCCTACGTTTTAGTCGAAATCAGTTGAAATGTGCTCAGAGGCTCGTTCCCCTGTGGTAACAAAGAATTAACATCTAATTTACACATATTCAGATGATACATTATCATAAAAGAAAGCCGGGGAGACAATGTTCAGTTAAGGATGACAGTGTTTCGGTGGTGTGTGTGTGTGACTATTAGGTCTGACCTTGAGTCCATCTGGGCCTGTCAGTCCAGGGAATCCCTGCCTCCCAGGCCTGCCCTGAACAGAAAGCAAAAATGACACAGAGAAGTGTACCGCAGCTCCACACCAAACACACAATAAACTCTGTATCTCCTGTAAAAGGTGCAGTCTGTGAGTCTGCCGTCCCTCGAGAGGCCACGGCACAAAACAAACTGATGCCAAAACAAAAACAGCCCTTTAAGAAACTTAATGATCCATAAAACAAAGAGCCGTTTGCAGCATCAAAGGCCTCTTATTACTCACACAAGTCATTGGGTCATTTGTGTTTGTTTGCAGTAATCACTTGTGGGTTACACTTCTGGGAGACAGCAGACTGGAGTCAACCAATGCAAAAATAGAGTGTTTCATTGGAAAAGTCGTCTCTATTGTTTCGCCTGGGATGACTCCAAACAAACACTTTTTTTTGGTACAAGATAATTACTATTTTATTCAAACTGCAGAACAGTTCAAAGGCATCCCTATTTGTCTCTTATAAAGTTCTATGTTTCATTTCATTTACAGCTGCAATGATCAATTCACTGATTAGCTGTCGACTGTTGAATTAATCAGCAATTACTTTGACAATTGATTCATCAGTTTGAGTAATTTTTAACAAATCAAATTCTCCGATTCCATCTTCAGTCAGTAAACTGAATATCTTTGGGTTGGGGACAAAACAAGATATTTGAGGATGTCATCTTGTACTTTGGAAAACACTGATCATCATTTGTCACCATTTTCAGACATTTTATTAGACCAAACATCTAATTAACTAATGAGAAAATAATCAACGACAAAAGGATTGTCAAAATTTCTCTTTTGGTTATATTTATTTCCTTGTTTTAAACAGCATTATTTAGCCCTTTTCTTTTCTTTTTCAAAGCTTTTTTCAAATAAATAACTTTATTTTTTACCAAAACCATCTGGTTTTATGTTGCTTCCCTTCCGCTTACGAGCTGGGTTGTAACACCCTTGATTCAATAACTTTAATTGCATATTTGACGTCCCGAGTAGACACCAATGTAATAAATTCCTGTGAGGTTTAAGGTTAAAATGTTCCTTTTTCCTGTATATTCATCTTAAAATGAAATCAGTCATCTGACACAGCTATACATTTTGGTTTGACACTTAAGTTGCTTTTGTTTGTGATTGCGGGTGATGATTTTATGATAGAAAAGAGGATAGCAATTTGCTGACCAATCTCGTAATATGAGTATCCAGTGTCCAATAGGAAGTCTTTCAAAACAGCTTTAGAACAATAGAGAAGTCAGTCAGCCAAGGACTTACTGGCCATACCAGGTCATAGTTATTCCTTCACAGTTAAATTTAGGCAGAAACACATGGTGCACTTGTGCGTAAGCAAGCATTGCGGTGTTGAGTGTGGATGCTAAAAGATAATTGTGTTATTGTATTTTCTAACTGAACTGCTGGGCTTATCCAATCAGCACTCACCTCGAGTCCAGCAGGTCCAGCTGGGCCAACCGGTCCCTCATCACCCTGACAGAAAGAATCATGACAAAAGGTCAGGAAGGGACAAATTTCTTATATATTTCATCTTCAAACTATATAAAGTCAACCCCACCTGAAGTCCTGGTATCCCTCTTGGACCTGGCAAACCTCTTGTCCCTTGCTTTCCCTGTGGAAGAACCGCTGAGCGTGAACTTTCACCTCATTTCTACTCACTGAAAAGTCATACCTAAAGCGTTAATGTAACTTCACTAACCTTGGGTCCTTCAGGGCCATTTTGTCCCGGTGGGCCAATGTCACCTGGAAAGCCCTGTGAAATGACAGGAAGTAAACCACAGCTTCATCAGCACACATACTTTATGCACACCATATTATATTGACACATATAATGATGAAATAACATAAATATAATGCATCTAATCAAAATATAACACCAGTAATCCTACCTCTGGGCCAGGAGGGCCAGGTAAACCATCAGGGCCCTTTTCACCGGGTTTGCCCTAAGAAATGTCACAAGTGATGGAATTATTATTATCACACAGATCAGAAACTTAAAAATAACCAAACTGACAATACCATAGCCAAAACTCACTAGATGGTGCGTGCAATATAATGTGATATAACCCTCAAATATAACCATACAGTATATGCAAGTTACTTGGAAATCTCATACCTAAATATTCTGACAGGAGGAAAGAGCTACATCATGTAGCAGGTCAAAGCAAGTACGAGAGTGTTTTTTCAAACCTCAAATCAGATCAGAGAGAACTTAAAATATTAAGGAACCATAAGATCACACGAGTGCCAATTTTGGTGGATTAGTCTTAAAGCTAAGGCAGCACATGCACTGGCGGTGCCCTGCGCTTTGAGAAGTTGTTTATGCCACAGCTTTATTAACACACATTTCTTAGAGCAAACTTCTCCTACACGCATGAGTGCCTGAAGTTTGCTTTTGTATACATTTGAAGATTTCCACCCATTTTTCATCAAAGTGCCAGCATTTTTTCCTGAGTTCATCTTATGACTTTGTGTACTTTTTTAGCACAGCACTGTGCTTTCAGAACTAACTTCTTATCTGGAGCAGCTAAGGAAACAAGTAGAAAAAGCCTTCACAACAAAATGTTAGAGAAGCTGTGACTACTCAAAGCCAACTCTGTGCTCCATTAGATAGAAGGCACTTTATTTATCATTTATTGATCACAAAGGAAAATCTACACAGTGCTTCAGACACTGAGAACAAGCAACCGAAACAGTAAAGCATGAAAAGAAATCACTTAAACTATATGTCCGCAAGTGACGCAGTACAATGTGTCATGCCTTACTCCTATCACTCATGCTGAATGGGCAACATCAAAAAGGAGCGGTGGATTCATAAAGTTGAAATGAGGAGTTATCTGTACAAAACTGTCTATTTTTACAGCAAAAATCTGAATAAGCTGCGAGCTGGCAGGAGGGAGATCACCAAGTGAGAAAACACACCATCTGCACTTGCTGTTGGCTATATAGTAGTCTTTTCCAATAGAGTAACTAAATCTAAATATCACAGTATAAAATGTGTGTTTGCTCTTTAAAGAGTACAAATGTTGGAAGATCGGCTATCTTAGCAAACTCACTGATCTTTAACTTGAGCAGTTAAGGCTCAAATCGGATCTCCAGTACACAGCTGCTAAGTACCCAATAATGGACATCAATAATGGACATGTTGCTAATCAACAGACCTTTGTCAACTTTTTCCCCACTGGTATTGCGTGTTTTAGTGGAGGATAGAAAATACCTGTGGTCCAGGATTTCCACGAGGACCTGGCAACCCAGGTGAGCCACGGTTGCCCTGTAACATAAAAGACCAGCTCAGTGTAAACAGGTCAAGACAAACACATAGGTCAAATGTAAAAGAAGCAAACTAGCAAAATCACATTCATGAACATGCTGATTAGATACAGAAACACACCAGCTACATCTCTGCGATAGGAATAAAAGAAATTTGTTGAATCGACTGCGCTTTTACAGCTCTTTTAGACAGCAGAACAAGGTGCTTTCTGGTGTAAACAAACACACAGATGGAGGCAGAGATACCCTGCAAGGAACTGGTCTAATCATGAGGAGCAATCTGGACTTCAGTGTCTTGCAAGGAACACTTTGACATGCAGATAAGAGAAGCCAGGCATTGAACAACAAATCTTATTATTTATGGATGACCCGCTGTACCACCTGAACACATAAAGAAACATTATACCTACCTTGTCACCTTGGTATCCACACTCCCCTGGCTCTCCTGATAAGCCAAAATCCCCCTGAGAAAACACAAAGAAACATGAAAAAAATTATCTGAATGTTTGTAAAAAATGATTTGATCAACATGCACCACAGGAGTGCTGGGTTACACAAGTCACGCATTATAGCTTTTCTGTTATCTGTTAGCTTTCTCGGAAGTCACAGATACAATTTTGTGATTTGTCACATCTAGTATTATTGTAAACACAAGGTTAGTAGTCTGAGAAAGACATAAGCAGGTCACCTTATCACCTTTCAGTCCTGGCTCCCCCGGGTTTCCAGGCACTCCCTTGCAAGCAAAATAAAATGTAAAAGAAAACATGATTATTGAGCAGTCTTGGTGGTTCACATACACACAAGTGGCAGAGTAACTGAATCCAAACAACAACTAAGTGGCCTGAATTACCAAAATGTACGTTATTTATAATTCATCCATATCAAAACCAGATGTAGACGGAACCAGAAAACTGCATCATTTACCTTGAGTCCTGGTGGTCCTGTCAAGCCTATAATGCCAACAGGGCCCATGTCTCCCTGCAAAAGACAAGACACACAAAAACCAGGCAGTATACTTAGAATGCTGACTGTCCAGAGAAATCCCCAAAACCTTAAATAATACTTAGATTTCAACATATATTTTATTTAACAACTTCTACTATTACCCAGGACTTCCACAGCAATCTGAAAATTGCATCCTGGTGTCTGTATCTACAAAGAGCCTACCCTCAGCCTGTATTTTCTTATTTTCTTCTTATTTTGCTGTGCTCCAGACGTTTCTGGGCATCAGAGATCTGGAGAGAGATAGTTGATTCCTGAGTCTCGTTCCCAGGCTGCAGACACTTTCGGTTGGTGACTTGCCAACTCAAAGTGTCGTTATTTGTTGACCGCGGAGTGAGACTCAACAATCATCTATCTTTCTCAAGAATCGCCTTCTGCACTTTGTGAATTTACAAACAGAAACTGACAAAACCTGCATAGTGTGCCTTTAAAAACTGACAAAAGATTGATTCAAATCAGAACTAACTTATCAGGGAATACAAGTTTACTAAGAAGGCCTGACACTCAATGCCAGCTTTCTGCGTTCGACCTGTTTTTAGAATATTCAATGCTTTGAACACATTTTTATTATTTTATTAACCATGAAAATATTGAAGTTTTGTATCAGGACAAGAGATGTGTGAGAATGACAAGAATAACAAGTAAGGAATCAAACTTTTTTATAACAATTGTTAGTTGCAAACTGCTTTCCAGAATAAATACAAGAAGGACTTAAAGAGACAGAGAAGACTACATAAACCGTAAAATATAAAAATATAAAATATCAGTGAGAAGAATACAACAAGACTCACAACAAGACCAGGGACTCCAAATGGGCCAGGAGCTCCTAGTTCACCCTGAGAGGACAAAGAAAGAGATGCATAAAAAGATTCAACACAAGCACAGTCAGATAGAGGTGAAGAGCTATAGAAATGATATGCATATAAGAGCTTTCAGTTTGTGTCTATATTTGTTTAGTAGTGTTTTCCACCGCTCAATGATAGCCTGCGTAATGTTTCTCCATTCATTTGAGCGTAGTGAGTGAGCACTTGGCACTTGACACAGAGAGGCTTGTTGTCTAAATGATCTACCCCGCAGCCACACACCATGCCCACATCCTCTCCGAGCTAAGCGTCCAATGGAGAGATGGATGACACACGGCCCAGTGTGGCCTTCCTGTCGCCTCCTCTATTTCTCTATGAATGAAAGGAGATGAATTCAGCCAAATGGAACGTCCCCACTCTTCCCTCTGAAGGCAGAGGAAATGAGGCCTGGAGGAGGCTCTCACGGGGCAGCCAATCACAATCTTACAGTGACCCTGTCAATCATGAGCAGTGTGGGTCACACTAGAGCAAGAGGAGAGGAGAGTGAAACTGCTGATGCTGCCCTCATATCAGTACGGCTTATGATGGGTGAGTGAGTCACTGGCATGGATTTGACTCAAAGCCAGTCCAGCTCAGGAATACAATTTTTTTTCTTCAGGCTCGACAATGATGTAGTAACACAATTTTTTATTATTGCTGTGTTATGCTTTTGTATAAGAAATGTACTACATTAGGTCTGAAATCTGGTGAAATCTCAGGTGTAATGTTGTTGGTGTCCAAGTGGAGACAAACTGCAGTGAAGGGTGCATTTATCTCCATCATTTCACTTACTGGGTTCCCATCAGGGCCAGGAGGTCCCCTCTCTCCAAAGTCACCAGGAAACCCCTGAGCACACAAAGAAACAGGATAGTTATGTAACCAAAGGGAAGGGGGGGGGGTTGTTTACACTGTCAAAATGTCTTTTTCAATGTTGAATTTATTAATATGGCATATGGTTTGCCAGTGAAGTAATCACACCACAGACAGGGGATCAATAAAGTCAAGTGAATTTTATTAATATAGCCCAATTACAAATTTTCCTCTAAGGCTTTTACAATTTGTACAGCATGCGACACCCTCTGTCCTTAGACCCCCAAAGTGATTCCCAAAACAGAAGTTTGACGGCTAAAGCCAAGCAAATCCCATCAAATGTGCTCCCAGCGCTTCATTCCTGGGAGACCAGCAGGAAATTCCATGGCTGAGTGTTTCCGAGCGACCGGGTGTCTGTGTGTGTGCACGCGCTGGCAGGGAGCACTCAGCAGCCCGCGAACCAAACCCCCAGGACTTGCCTAAATGGCTGAATAAAGCTGCTTGGCCTAGGAACTGCTGACTGTGTTCTTTTTTTTTGCTTGGTGCTCGTAATTCTATTATAGAGGCAGAACAAGAGATGTGATGCAGCCGCGAGGCCACACGCTCATCGTGCGCTTGTAAATGTGCCAAGGTCAACATGCAACCCGCCGCACATCACGGCTCAGCACTCGCCCACAGAAGGCGAGAAGCGAGCGCTGTGGTTAGACAAATGATAAACAGCAGAACAGAGGAGAGATCTGTCGTTCTCTGTCAACAGGCAGAGAGGAAAATATCAAATGAAAGCATGAAGACCTCAAGAGGTGCCAGATATAGGATTGTTTGTTTGGCAGACTGCTGATTTAGGACATTCAGCATGTGGATAACAGTAATAAAGTAATAAGCAGTAATTGGTGCAACATGAAGCTCACAGGAAATGTGGAAAAATGTGCCTTTTTCCAGAAATGTCAATAAATGGCTTGGTTTGATCAGAAACACATGCAAGTCTTTGTCTCATATTGACAACACTTTCAGGGAGGTTGGCGAGACCCTTTTCAGTCTGCCAGTCTGTTATGTGAAAAATACAACATCCACTACTCTCCATCTGCAAGGAAAACACAAGAGGAAGGGACTGAATAAAATAAAATCCACATAATCTCAGAATTTGCTTTTTATGTGGCAAGTTAGGCTTTGGGACATGTGAGTCACATGCGTCACTGCTGGATCAAATATGCCAACTCTGTCTCTTGTGCATCTTTCTAGATTTTGTTTAACTGCATTACTGCTGACTCAGGACAGAAAAAACTTCTTGCGTAAAGTGACTGGCCTCACTTTTTACCACAGAAGAAGAGTAATGGCTTGCTCATGACTTGGCTATTCTGACCATATTTTTTTCTGTCTTCAGTCTCTGTCTATGACCATTGTGGAATAATAATGTTTTTTAAAAAAGCATGTTCAACCAGACTTGGCCTGGGAAAATATCAGATTTACATAAGTGGTTATGTGCAGCTTCAGTATTTTCCATGTAAGCCTGAGAGGATGGGGAAATTTACTTCCAGGCGCCAATGACGATAGACTTCCCGGATCTGTGGGTAAAGACTCCGGAGAGCCAAACCCACAACTGACACATTACATTATCATATCAGTCTAATGCAAAACAAGCACAGTAATAAGCACACACTATAACGTACAATGTTTCCTAATCAACTTTAGCCAAAGGAAATGAATCATACAAGATGTATATAAGGGGATTCACTGGTTTTAGTCATTTCTTATTTTATAGCGGTAACTGACTAAGAAATTCAATGTAGGTTGCTGACACAGGCACGTTATGCTGCTAAGGGTGCATATTTCTCCCCCCGTATTAATCCATAGCTTTACTGTGCCAGTGTGGAAGTTACCACAACTTTTCTTTGCAGATTTATGATAAAGGCTAGGAGGGGTTTCACACTGAACCAGAGCCTCTCTGTCAGAGTAATGGTCATTTAATACACTTTAAAGTAGTTCTGCACTACAGTAAGAGTCCATAGATCAAGACAAAACACTCTCACTTTCATGAGGCTGCATTACAAATGTGCTCTGAGAAGTATGTTGAGAGAAAACTTTACCGGCCTACCCATCTTGCCCTTCTTCCCATGAATGCCAGGAATTCCCTGGAAACAGGAAAGAAAACAGATTTGAGAGACGGAAAGAGAAAAATGGATAAGGAACTAGAGGAGAGATAAAAGTGCATAATGTAAAAACAGAGTCAAACAAAGTCTTCAAAGTCTTTAGCCCCACAAACTGCTCTTACACAACAGCCTTTGACAAAACAATCCCAAGGGTCCCTTTAGTAGCTATCCGATGATCGAAAAATCAGAACAGCTTCTATATCGACCTCTAGGGGAGAGTAAGTAAAGTAAAGTCAAGTAAATCATAATAGCTTATCTTTTGTTATCTTTTGTAAGACAGTTCAGACTCAGCCTGTCAGGTTCAAGTTCAAGTTCTACATTGTGGCTCAACTTTAATCAGACTAAACTGCACTTTGTCAGCCTTAGCTGTGCTTGTTAAGCTGTGCTTTGAGCTTAATGCTACATTTGCATGCTAATTTGCTGATTAATAGAAATTGCACTTTCACTTCAGTCTCAAAAGACAAAAGTATTGTCATTTGTTTTTATTGTCTGAAAATGTATGTATTTTCTCAGACTGGACTCTCCCCAATCTACATCTATATTTGTAGTTGCACTAAAAGCTGAATGAAGCACCCTTCATTAAGGTGTCGGGCAGAGGCAAGCTTCAAGACGACCTTCCCTCTCTCTGGCGGAAACAAGAAATGCAGTATTTTTTCGTTTCATATCTGCATTCTTCGGAATTGGCATTTCTTCTTTTTTTGTCAATATTTTCTAGTTTTTCACTCTGATGTTGAGAAACTGTTTGGTTTTTGCAACAGTCCAAATTTGAACACATATACCATTTTCTGGACTAGAGAAGGGTATATTCGATCTTAAATACAATTTATCATTAAAAGGTGTTAAAGCCACAATATCAACGATATCAAATGTCTATCTTAGTTTGAGAAGTTAACGTTTGCAGGGGTAGTCGCACAAAATGTCTTCCATAACGAACACAACACTACGTTGCACAGTGTCAGTGAGTAAGCACAGGTATAGACCCCTTTATCCCACTTTCATTCTAGGTTATTTGGTTTGGGATGGCACTATATGTGGCGGACCATTGGCAAGGATTCGCAAACAGAGTGGAAGTGGGTGGTGAGAGGGTGTAGGACAGACCTAGTCAACTTGCGGCTAGTGAGCCGAATGTAGCCCTCTAACAACTTCATTCCAGCTCTTTGATCATTTTGTTACTGGGGTAATTAGGCCATTCATTACTCAGCT
The DNA here is from genome assembly GCF_040436345.1 of Pagrus major. Lineage (NCBI taxonomy): Eukaryota > Metazoa > Chordata > Actinopteri > Spariformes > Sparidae > Pagrus > Pagrus major. Next base: position 20,912,241 of record NC_133219.1, read on the forward strand.
TGGATCCTAAGCACAAAAATGCTCTTATTTTATTAAAAAGGTTTTAAACCAGCCTGTTAAAGCAGAGGAATTTATGCGAATCAAACTGACAACCTACTTCTAAGATTAAAATGGTGCATTTTCCCTTCTACTTATGTAAAATCTGGCCCTTCTAAAAAACAGAATAGGCCTGGTGTAAGGAGTAGTTTGAGAAAGGCCCTTAATATATAATAACTGGTAACAGAAAACAGACCAGAATCCAGTCTCCATCCAGCATATCAATAAATTGAGACAAGGTCTCATCATATTTCCAGGCAGACAGACTGGACCTCCTCACATGCTTGGCAGAGTAGGTAAAAGGTCAGGATCAGTACAAGGAGAAACACAAGCATCTTATACCTAAAAATAACTTTTCAATCACATTTTCTAACATTCAATATGAAACCTTAGCATGTTAGCTTCTCTGCATGTCATGTCAGCTTAAACCTTAAGGCAGACCTGAGGCTGTCATTAGTTTCATTTTTGGTGCAAAACTTGATTCGTCATTATTTGCCTTGATGAAAAGATGAAAAGTCAAGGAGTTAGCAAAGCAACTGGGATTCATCCTCTCAGGACCATGCTGTAAATGTTTGAAATATAATTTCATGGAAACCCATGCCAATGTTCGTGACATGTTTTACTCAAAGCGATGGATCAACTGACCGGACTGACTGACGCACTGGAGGCCCAACAGTGCCGAAGAGCCACTTGGCTGGTGTGGCTAATAACAAAAAACGACCTCAAATTCCTAATTTATTCTGTGACACTGCCCTAGAGGTTTGTGGGAATTTTAATTGTGACCGGGTTTTAAGTAAATTTAAATCCACCTCCAACATTTTAATCATATCCTAGACAACTGAGGTTTCGAATGTGGGTTGTTTTTCCGAGCTGGCTTGATCCAATACAGTATAAAGGGAGCTTGTGTTACTTTGGGCTTATAACAGTGATTTGGTGAGGTGTGCCTGCAGTGTTTCGAGAATGAAATCTATTTCTATTTCATATAATGCAACCCAGTGGGCATTTTACTCTCACAGCCCATAATACTCACTCTCTCGCCATCAGGACCGGGAAAGCCAAAAAGCCCAGGGAGGCCAATGTGACCCTGGAGAGACGAATAAAGGACGGAGTGGAAGAGCAGATAAGGCAAAGATAGATGGAAAAGAAAAATAAGGTGGACAATGAGACTGAGCAGAGAGGACGGACATTGTCAGGAACAGTTAGGTGCCAGCAACACTAACACATGTCTAAAGATCTCTTGAGCTGTGATGCTTTGATCTGTTACAGCACCGCAGGCTGTTTGCTACAGTGGAGTGGGTCTGGAAGAGCCAAGCCTTGAGGCAAGTGTATATGCCCATGGACTGCATGGTGCTGGCTTCCACGATGTAGTCCAAGGGCACATACCCTCACATCAGGGATCTCTGAAGTTCTCTCTGGTCAAACCTGCTCAGCGGAAGAGGAGAAAAAACAGCGAGAAGGCTAGAAACAGAAATTACAATTCCGTTTGACAAGAGGTTAAAATCTTAATGCATCATGGTTATGCTCATTGGCAGCTTTATGATATTTGGTGAACTTTAACAAGAAAAGCCGAGCATGAAAGGGATCTGAAGAGAGCCAGAGTTCATTGCTCATACAGTGCTTTAAATATACTCACAACACCAGCTGTCATTATCATCATGTAGTTAACAAGGGCGCATAAGTGGCGTTTATGACATCGGGCTTTTTATGCACCCACACTGGTTATGGCAATTTATTTAGCGGGCCTTTCACAGGTCGTTTAAGAAAGTTAAAGTTCAAAAGCTTTACTATAGAGAAGAGTCATGCTTCTCTCCCCTGTGGCCTTCAGAGGAGGCTAAGTGAGGGTGCACAGCAACAACATAAAATACAAGTAAACAGTCATTCTGAGGGTGCTTGAAACACTTTACAGTGCTAAATATACAGTATTTACTTACAAAAGACCTTTTCACTTGCAAAGATCAAGCATACTGCCTTAAAGAGTTTACATTTAAACATTTAATAAAACAAAGCAGCAGCTTCTTACCCTGACGCCTTTTGGACCCATTTTCCCTACAGGCCCAGGTAAACCCTGTATGTAACAGAAGACAAGACATATTTCTGTGGTTACAAACGGTGGCAGAACTTCATTTGTGCCGCTGGGAGAGTACTTAATTGTGAAAACAATGTTATGATATATCTAACCAGATTAAAATTCCTCACTACTTGATGTTACGCATCAACTTCATCCAGACTTTTGCAACTTTTTTAAAATCCTAATTAGCCTCTTGGCGAGCGTCTGCTGTGTTAATACTTCAGCGGCATTCACATCAATTTCTCAGAGACGCTGCCAGCAAATCCATCGGTGCAGAAAATCTCCCCCTGCAACTGTAAAGATCAACTCTCAGCTGAGGAGAACTCCCCACAGCAAAGTGCGACGCCTTGACATAAACCGACAGCCCCAGTGATTCACAGCCCACAGATGGTAGGGGGTGCTAAAACCTAATCCATCACACACCACTAAGTGTCTATAGGGATCAGGGTTCAGACATAGTAAGTGCGCCAGAGCACAGAGGCAAACACTAAAACCCATGCCTGAACTCTACGTTATCATAAACATTCGGGAAGCGAGTGGGTAGTTGTCCGACTGTGTGAGTTTAAAATTTGCTTAAAGCTACAAGGAAACAGATTTTAAACGTAGAGAAACACTAATGCTCCCCAGCTCAAGTTTAAAACTATTCCTAGAAGTGAGGTGAGAAATTACGCTCACAGTTTGGTAGGTCAGAGGAAGCTTATATGTACCCGGGGAGCTGCGGCATTAGTCACACTTTTATTACCTTTTCTTTCTCCAGAGTGGCACTTACGATGGAAACCTTTTGACATTTTATTTCCCCACTCAACCTGGAGCTTGCGTCGCTGAAATTCCAACAGGTGCTTCTCAACAGCTTGGTGCCCTTTGTCGGTCTTTCTGAGGCATTTTTTTCCCTTTCATTAAACTCTTTTATTTGGATTTACCAATATTTTCAATGCCAGTGGCTGAGATTTTCTACCAGCATACAGGCACATACGGGGGTTTGGTGTTTCCCCTACAATTCAGGTTTTTTTCATCATTCTGACAGTAAGCAAAAATCATTCAAATTGGATTTATCATAAAGGCCAAATATTAAAAAAAGCTGAATTCACAATAAAAATAATATCCTACCCTCCATTTATTGTTTTATCTTTCTTTATGTGTGAGTGTGAGTGTGTGTCTCCATGTCGGTGTGTGTGTGTGTGTATATGTGTGTGTGTGTGTGTGTGTGTGTGTGTGTGTGTGTGTGTGTGTGTGTGTGTGTGTGTGTGTGTGTGGCCCTGCTCAACCAGCACCGCAACACTAGATTTACTGCACCTGCCTGCCAGGATAGCCTTTGGCCCCAGGGCTTCCATCATATCCCCGCTCACCCTGTGGAGAGAGAGACAGGAGAGAAATCAGTACTAGAGGAGGGGAAGAGACTGAAAAAAACAAAAGGAAGGGGAAAAGGACTGAGGGACGGAGGAAGGACGTTTCTTTAATGCACACGTGGTTTCTGTTGGAGCCTCACTGATTGTCTTAATAAGAAGCTAATGTAAAAAGAAGATAATAAAAAATGAAAACAAGCACTTTATTTATGTTGTTATAAACACTAGTCAACTGGGCCTATAGAAGAACTTAAATCTCATGGCTTTCCAATAATAATAAATAATAATTTCCAATTTTGTTTAGTTAAGTCAGTGTTGCCTAAAGAAAGAGGCGCCACTGCAGACATCACCACTCTAACTGTTCAATTAAGCCGACAGTAAGTGCTATTATAATGTGGTTGAGCCACATGCTGTGAGCACAGTGTTGCCTTTATATGTTTATCCTCATCAACAGTACAGTACAATACATGAGTCATTCCTTCCTTGTGGTGAGACCAAACCAAATGCATCCCTCTGAGAGGAATGTTTAATTTTGCATGTATGGGAAGAATAATGCAGGATTAGTTAGTGAAGGCATGCAAGAAATTACAGGCTGTTCATACAGCATACTGAAGGCTGACCACATTCATTACACACTGGTGACAGTGACGTTTCAGTTTCCTTGGAAAACCAGATAATTAATGTTATGTAAGAGATCAAAATGTTACGTACTATTATCAATGATGTGAGAAATGTTGTAAAAAGCCACAAAGAAACAGTAGTCATAGCAGAAGTACTAGTAGTAATGGAAGCATTGTTGCAATACTAGATAAACTGCACAGCATGACGGTTATTATTGCACAATAAGCCTAAAGAGGTAAAAAATCATAGGTACCCTGTTGTTCTTCTTGGGTTAGATGTTCTGTATGTGTCTGCAGAAAGTGATAATCCAAATGTTTTGTGCATGTTAACCACGCTATTCCACTGACTGACAGTTGGCGGCAGTAGCATGCCAAAGAACATCGAAATGTACAAGTTAAAGGCAGTGAAGAAGACTGAGAATCAGCATAAACACGGGCTGCTTAAATCCCTCCCTGGTTTTCTCTTTTACTTCTTCCTGCATATCAGACATTCACTATTTTACTTTATACTGAGCAGTATGTTGAGATTTGGATGCTTAATTATCACTTATAGGTGTAGCATACTTGCCAACCTTGAGTCCACATAAAAAGGGAGGAATTTGAGAATAAAGCGGAGTTCTGGGGGTCACAACACCCAATAAAATTCAGATTCAAGAACTGTGTTTCCTGCATTCTGGTGACATTTAAAGAATTATAAAGGACAAAATAATAAGAAACAGCATTGTTATGTCAAATAAAGCGTAAACTGGCATACATCTGTGGCATAAAGTAATATCTATCACTTTTCATACATTTTTTGTGAGTCTTTGACACTACTGCCCTATGTTTGTCAGCCTCTAGATGGGGATTGACATGGTGCAACCCCCATGATTGACAGAAAAAACAATGTTTACAGGGCCTTTCCTTTCGAACTTTACGCAAGAAACGTGTAGTCTTCTCTCCAGGATGTCTGAAATTTGTTTAAATATTCTTTCACACCGCCATCTCTATCCATCTCTCACTCACTGAGGAGGACGAGGTGCAACAGAACAGCAGAATACACGCTCGCAGTGCCAGGATATGAAAACTAAAAGGGGTCAGAAGTCGGGAGAAATATGGGAGAATTGCGACCCCAGAAGGAAAGTAGGAGAGGGCAATGAAAACGGGAGTCTCCCGGGACAATTGGGAGGGTTGACAAGTATGAGGTGTAGAGTTTTGTATCACATCTATAAAATGCACTGCATTACAGAACACTGCAATACATGTTATTAGTTATACATTATAAGTTTCATCATGTTAATTAGGTAAGTTTTCTGTATCCTAGAAGTAACTTCTTTTTGGCACAATAATTTTCCACAGAAAACCGAGTGCATCGTCCTTAGAGAGTGCTGTACTCAGGAAAAGTTCTTTTTTTCATTGTGACACAGCACATTCTTCTCAAAGATAGTACACAGGATTTGGGCTCAGGAAGAAGGGAGAGAAGGAAGAGAGGGAGGAGGAGGAGGAGGAGGAGGAGGAGGAATGACCTACGGGTGTCCAAAATATTTAGCCCACTTGTACCTCTGCCAAAAATCTCTCCTTCTTGATTCCCGCCAAGATTCCAGAATAACTCATGTCTAACGTCTCGTCTCTCGAACTGTAACCCTCCACCACTCCCACACCTCTTTTTTAACGTCCCGATGTGTCTGTGTTAATATTTTCTCTCTGTCATTCCCTCCTTTTCTCCTGTTTTGTAACTATAAATGGAAAGACATGCTCAGGCCTTATGGGAACTGTTTCTGTGGACTCTTGGCTCTTCTGTTTGATGAGTAAACATACGATGACATACAGCTAACACACACGGCACAGCCATCAGACAGACAAACAGCATGCAGCAGATTTACTCAGCATGATAACACTTCAAAGAGGCGGAGGAGGGATTGTGTCAGAGATATCAGAGACATCACATTTTGGTTGTTTTTCAGATGCTGCTCAGAAACTGTCTTTGGTTTCCTCATGACTGTTTTTAACTCCTACGATAAAATTCAGACACTGTTGATCAAATTTTATGAAGCATGTCGCCTCAGAGTTTACTGGAAGCATTTTCAAAGTAGCATAAATTGCAGTGTAGCGCTTTCACATGATACTTATTGGCCCAAGGGGGCGCTACAATTTACAGACAATTACTGATGTGTTGATTAATGTTTGACGCGAATAGAAGCAGCATTACAAATTTGCTGGTGGACTGGTGAGGATACTGAGAAAGAAATACTACATATTGTATGTTACACATGAGAGAAAACGTATGATATGAATCAAACTGTAACCATAAAGTACTCACAGGTTCACCTGGGAGACCAGAAGGACCGGGATGACCTTTTTGTCCCTGTTTAGAGAGAAACAATAAGTTAGTCCAAGTCAAAATACTATGGCACTGTATCTTATTTAAATTCTGATCACAAAGCCGCAGAAGTACAATGCTTAATGATGCACTTCAGAGAAGAGATTGTGTTGGTCATGTGTAAAGAAAATAATAAGTAAATGGTCAAATTAATCAAATATTTGTTGTTCAAAAGTTTATCACCTTGTGTTTAAGAGCATCTCCATCAACACTGCAGGGGCTGATATTATGATGAACGATTTTCAAAAGAGGACTTGACTTTGTTTCCTTCTAAAATGTTCAATAAAATAACATGATAAAGACCCGGAGGGTTCAGCTTAAAAGGGTTCACAGCACAGACAAACTTAATAGCAGTGTAACTAATGGACCACTTATGAGCAACACTGGCTGGTTAACCCTGAATAAAACACTTCTTTACAATTTCTACCCAAGAACAATGCCATTTTTTATTTATTGTTTCAGCACAGCTGCTCAGCCATGAGTTTGTCTAATCATCGCCACCACGGCACCCTGACAAATTTATTTAGAACAATCTTGTGTTCATTTAACCAGTAAACCAATTAGACGGGGACAAGTGAAACCCAAAAGGGTAATTAATGGTCACCTCAAAGCCCTGTGGTCTTAAATGAGCGTGCCAGCTGGTTACAAAATGTATTCATCTTTTCATAAGGCCTACAGTCGTGCAGATAGAGTCATGTGTAGTCATGTTAGAGGGAAGAAGAACACATCTACTCCCTCAAGTGTAAAGTCATTAGCCACCAGCTGTGTTGGTCGACAGCCGAACAAGTAAACCACGGCGCCCAGCGGCTGATGTTAAAAAAAAATGTATCAGTGTAAACAAACAAGTCACCATCAAGAGAGCCGTACCAAGTACTCTCAAGCCTGCAGCCAGAGTGTATACATAAGGATCAAAATGTCCTTCTACAAACGTCCTGTGAGACATTTGGTAGTATTGACGTAAAGCAGAGCTCAACTTTAAAGGTTACTTCATTGAGTTTATACAAGCCTGGGGATGATGATGTGGAATGGGAAGATTTTTTATTTTTTATCAGCACTGGGCTAATTTCAAGACTGTGAATGGCCAAATTTTGTGTTGTTCAGGTTAGATTGGATTGATTCATGTGAACAGGAATCAGGATGAATTGTTTGTTTATACTTAGTAAGATGCTAAAATCTTTATACTTAGCAAGATGCTAGAATCCTCTGGTATCTGGTTTCCAGCCTTTACTTTAACCTATGCTAACTGTCTGACTGGCTGTAGCTTCATATTTACCATTGTGAGAATAGTATCGATCTACCTGTCTGCAAGAAAGTGAATGAGCACATTTCCCAAAATGTTGAATGTTCTTCTAAACATGGGCTTGTTAAACTGTAACACATTAAACTTTAAATTTAGAAAAAAAGTCCAAACTGTGTTAAAATACCACATGCCATACACAGTACAGTCTGTTTCTGCTTCAGCACATCACATCATCAAGCTGATCTGGTGCTTACAATCAATAAAAGTACAAAACCTCTTCTTGATCAGAATTTAAAATGAGGTGTGTGGTTGGCAAAATCGTTTGTCTGCACAACATGAGGTAAACTAGACAAGGGCACAGACAGGGCATGTGAGTGGGGAACAAGGAGAGCAGGGCAGTGTGTATGCATGAGAGAAGAGGAATGAAGGGGAGACAATATCCAGGTTATTATGTAAAATATTGATTCAAAGTGAAAATACCAACAAAAGACCACCACTAACTGCCACCTATGAAGCAGTTGCTGGTCACTAACGGCTCCTACCGGCCGGTTAAGAGGATTGGAGTCAGCAGTCGATGGCGGTATAATGAAGAACAGTCAATAAAAAAAGTTTTTCAAAACTTGTGAATTACTGCAACCACAAGAGGTGTTTGAGCATACGCTCATAAATGTCCACAAAAAATATTAGGCTAATGGGTCCAGTAATATGCTCCAGACAGATACACACATGCGGTCATACACACACTAACCAAACTAAAGATCCCCTCCAGACTCATGCCCTCCAGAGATAATGATTAAAGCCTGAGTGATATATCAGTTTGCCGATATTATGGGCCAATATTAGCCTATCACAGATATATCAGTATCTGCATATATGTTGTTGATATCGCTTAACAATATGAAACAATAATATAACAATAAACTATATTAGTTATAGTTTTACAGTAGTAGTTGTTTAACAATAGTTAACGTTTATTGTTAAACCTTAAAATATACTGCCTTCATTACATATTTTTACATTTTTACATCTGCCAATACATCAATATTGGAATTTTTTACTCCATAATATTGGTATTGGCCCCAAAAACTGCATAATGGTCGGGCTCTAATAATGATGCACCGACTGGTGGGTCAGGCAGGGTTGAGAGGCTGAGGCAGAGTGAGACTGACATGCCCAAAGCTGTTAAGTAAAAACATGCTGGCAGGCTGACATCCCATGTTGATAAAAAGGCCAATATTTGTCCCGTGTATCATCTCAACTCAGAAACACAGTTATACTGATTCATTAGAACATTTCTGAAACATCACAACTAGAATGGCACTCGGTAGGACACATCTCTCTTCACAGAATTAAGTAACAGAGACTTAAAACAATCATGAGTTGATCTTTGAGAAATGGCCAAAGCTTGTCCTTAAGTCCAATAAAAACTCAGTACAAAGAAACAAAGAAATAAGACACACTTTGAAAGTCGACTATTTTTAAGATTCAAATTTTCTGTCACATCTCCTGCAGCTTTCTGAGAAGTGAAGCCAGATGCTGGACCATTGGCCTCAGTGATTTAATCAGACCCTGTCACACTTTAGTTCTGTCAAACTCCTTATTGATGATTATTTGCCTGTTACTGCCAGGCAGCAATATGCTTCGAGTTGGAAATATCTGACAGGATTTTAGAGAGTAGATGAGTCTCCTCCTGGAGCCAAAGCACTGCAGCCACGAAAAAGACAAAAGAATGTGTCTGGGCCTTCCAGCAAGGCCAATACAGCTGAGTACAGTAAAAGAAGGGAAAGGAAATCTGTCCCTGAAGTGTGCACGTGTGTGCATGTGTATCTACATGTGCATCATATATGGCTTTTAAAAAAAAAAAACTGGACAGCATTCACAGCTCTGTAAATCCATCGTGTGACAGAAAGATGGCAACGGATCACATTCTGCATTAGTTCTCCCTTTATATGAAGAGCAAACAGATCTAATTAGTGTAACTCACACCAGAGCAACCCTGCAGCCAACAGCGGCAGCAGTGTCTTTACTGCTTACAGAATAAGTAACAGACTTTCCTTAGCATACAAAATATATGTTGTGCTTTCCATAGTTCTTATTTTTATTATAACACAAAAACATATTCCCACCTGGCAGGCCTCACAATTCTTCCTTGGATAAATCAGACTCGGCAAATAAAAAGGTATAAGAGTGTTTTTTATACAAAGCCGAGGAGCAGGAAGGGAAAATCTTGAGGGCTGCGCAGCTAATAAAAAGTTGAATGCTATTCCAGCGTGTACTAAAAGGCACACTGGTCCAGGGCTGGTAATACTCCTCGCTGTGTTTCGGTTTGACATACACACACACACATACACGAGTCTCCTCTTACTTTACAGTGCAGACCGCTGACTGACTCCCAGGCAACCTCCCCATTACAACTTTACACATTTCCCACAGTGAGGAAGGCTTTCTCTGGCAGCAGGCCAAGGACTGAGCACAAAACTCAGCGAAAAGGGTCCATAAAGCAGCGGCAGGTCATAGTTTTACTGGCTGCTCGGACAAGAGCAGAGAAGAGAACAAACCCCAAGCCTCATCTATGGCAGATGATGGAATTTCAGTGTAATTTGAATACAAAAGTGCCCTGTAAGGACTTTTTGGCTTCCAGTGCCAGAGTATGATCGAGAAAAATAAGAGAACAGCTAAGAACAGCTGCAAGCAATGAGGTGTCTGGTGGTTTTCAGCATAGCCAGCTAATTGCCTTGTCTTTATTAGCTGGACACAAACACATTTTAATACTTTGTTTGGCTGTCAGCAGTTCCTTGTGGGGAAGCGAATGTGTTCAAGGTTGACACAGACTTGATCAGTGGAAGCAGATTCCACCTGAACTGATCATCAGAGCAGGAAAAGGGGATCTGTTACAACCACTTAACCTCTGCCAGGACGGTGGTCCACGCCCAGCAAAGATCCATAATTACCATAAATCAGGAGGACGACGATCAGCTTTTTCCCATGACTCCCCGTTCCATGACTCACAAGGCGAGAAGAGGTTTTTCTTGTTTCGAGCTGGAGTCCTCCCCACTACTACACTGAATGGAGGAACCTTGAGCACACCAGATGGTTTTTCACAGTCAGCGCTGTCCGATTGCATAACGGATGTTGGAGCTCTTGCCAAGGCATTATTGCGCTCATACTATTGTGTCCCAAATGAGAACAGAGGTGTGTGTATGTGTGTGTAAGCGAGAGGGAAAAAGTTGCTTACAAAAGGTTTTCTTCTATTGTGTGACAGTCGTTTTCTAATTAGCACTCTACCACTGTTCAAAACCTTGACCTTACTTTAACCTAAACTGTACTGATGTACAATTTTTGTTTCTTTCTATCTCCAACAAATTATAATTCTCATGACAGACCACAAAAGGAGAAGTGTGATGACAAACTGCTGAGCACAGACTAAAAGAAGCCCTGTCTGGGGATTTTTTCCACAAGCTTTAATGACTTTGTTTTTCTAAACAGATGTTACTGCAACACTCAGACTGTCAGGTAAAGCAGCACTTATTCCCTTTGCAAATGTTCCCCTTTTCATTCTCATGTCATGCAGAATTAAATGTACATCCATTTGAACATCATCAGAAATACATTCCTGATGTAAATCTTAGAGATTCCCTGCCACCAAGCAAGTAGGGTGGGTCCGCCTGCTTGAAAAGATGATAAATTAATTTCATGCATTTGGGTTTCAGTGCAGAGCTTTTGCGTCCCACAATGCAATTATCCACGGGTTTTCCCACTGCAAACACGATGAATCCGGGGGGAAATGATGAATTTGTCAATTTTAGCATGCAAATTAACTGCACATTGTTGTCCTCTCCTGTGGTGGGAGGTAACTTTTAGCAAACATGGAAGATTTTGTGAGGTCTGCTGTTTATAAGAATCAGCCATCGCTACAGACAGCTAGCAACCATTTAACCAGACTCATGTTGCTGATTAGGGGAGTGAAACTACAAAGAGTGTGAAACATATCTCTTCCACTGGCTCCGCTTTTGAACAGAATGTGTTCAACATTTGTCAGCAGCAAATTTAACATCATTAATGGATACATTTGGTGAGATTCTCCATACTGGTAACAAATCGAATGACAAGACAAAACCAATTCTGAAGCGATCCTAAAAAGTATATCCATGCAAGCAAAGCCTGATTTTGTTATTCCTCTAAGACATTGCTCTCTATTGTTGACCAAAAACTATCCACGTTATCTCAAACCTCATGATTACTTGCATCATTATGGATACGACTTCTAGTTATTCCTCACTGATGCCAGATCTCCAGGTCATTCTCCTGTCCCTCGGTGGCATAGCTCATAGCTCACACAAGGTAATACAGAGCTAGGAAAGCTTGGCTAACATAGACGAGCTTTGTAATGGGCAACATTTTTCTGCATTATGATACACATGGCCACTGCTCATTTTAACCCCCACCACCATACTGTTGCAAATACTTGCTAAAAAGCCTCAAATCCGCAGCTGAAAATAGTCCTGAAAAAAGAAAAAACAGTGCCGACCAGTTTAAGGGAATTGTTAGCCTTTTTAAGAAGATATAAAGTATGTTTGAGCTGTTTTAATGATTCCCATCTTCAGTGAAAACCAATGGGCTTGGGTGCCACGGACAGGGTAGGGAAGTATTGAGAGACTGACTATCCCACTTCTGCTCAAGGTCTTTTCAAGGGATTTGTTGATATACCAAAAATATAGAAAATGGCCAATTTTATTCTTCAGTCAAAGCAGGTTTTATGATTTGATAGACTGATTAAAATGCATTGCAGTTACCAAAATAAAAAATATCCATATGTAAACACAAAAACAAAACAAAAAAAACAAAGCAATAATATTGTCTCAAAACAAACAAAGTCAGTTTCAGTGTACTATGTCATTTGCACGCTCTGCATAGTAGGAAATCCAACGAGCTCTGGCCCACTTGAGATGTGTAATTACTGTGAGCGGGATAACAGACTTTGGGAAAAGGCCAAGGATAAAATGCACAAGGCCATGAAGAAAGCACTCTGCTGCTAACCATCACTCTCTGTCAGGATAACCCAGCACAGCAGCATGTAAAGAAGTCAAATAATGTCAGTTAACAATTCAGAGCAGGACCTGATCAGAAAAACTACATTCATAACTTGTCCTACTTTTTAGAAGAACAGTTCTCCAGAGAGTCAATGACATAACATGCATTTGGAGGAAGTGCTTAAAACTTATGTTTCACTTAGGAAACTTCAGCTCTCCTCAAATGCCTTCATCATTTTGGAGGCCTGTGATACCGATGATGTAACAGCCCAGATATCCAAGCCTTTTGGTGCTTCAACTCACAGGGGAGACAGAACACAGGTGTGCTCCTTGACGCCTGCATTATGTGAGGCTGCTTTCCAAACAAGAGCTCAAACATCATGTTTGGCTCGAGCCTCTAAACACTGCAATTTCACAGATTCTCTCCTCAAAGAGCGGGCCAGCAGCGAGAGTTTACGTTTGATTTAGTGATCCTCGATATATATAACTCCACTCTTCCATTTATTCATTCATTGATGGTGTCAGATTTATGTCTGAAAACATTTGAAGAATGGAATAAAAGAGCAGACACACACATGCACAACATGAATGTTCAGACATATGGGCCAGGGCCGGTGATATCTGATAAATATCAGTTGCTTCTTTGTAGGGCTGGGGAATAAGGTTGTGACGATACCAGAATCCTAAACTTCAATATAATACTACTACTACAGAAAAAACCTCATTTGATACCAAGGCAAAAAGAAAAAAGAATCCTTGGCATACAAAAAAGGACTATTTTCTTCTTTTTATTGAAATTAACGACCTGCATACAGTGCTGGTACAGAAAAGGTTACTGAACATACCAACTCATTGGCAATAATGATAATATCTGTGCAGCCTTGGTTTGGAAATCTGAATGTAGATCTGTTTTATAATAGCTTATAGAGTCATCTGTTAATACTGTCATATCATATTGGGATATTGGAACGTTTTAAACACTTGGTATCGAAAAATGATCCACATTACTATTGATCCTTTTTGACAACTTCAGCGCGAAAAAAACAAATGATTCTTAGATACATCACAATTGTCTCTTTAAAGATTATGTCTCGATGTAGAAATGTTAATAATTGGAAATTTAAAACCAAGTTCTCGACTTTATGATAGCCTGTAACAATTTTGTAAGACCACGCTGTACGTACCTTACGGCTGAACCGACTGGATGGTCAATCCTATCTTTCAAAATCGTGTGACGTGATTATGTTCGAAGCCAGGCTACTTCCTAAGTTTAAGTGAAGATGGCTAACCATGAGCAAAGATAACTGAAGTAAATTCACCTGTGTATTTTAATTATGGATCATTACAAATACACTGTTTTAGTCACAGAGTGAGAGAAAATAAATGGCCCTCTGAATCAAAAATCGAATCGTACTCCTACTTCCTTGCAGATTTATACGCAAACAAACACACAGTTTGAGATTGTGAGACAAAACAGATTTTCTACCTTTCGTCCATCTTGGCCAGGCCGTCCAGGGGGGCCAATGATACCAGTCTCTCCCTAAAAAAAGACAAATCGGGTCAATATGGCAACATAAATTGCAATAATGTCCGCTAACAATCAAGTAACTCTATGAAAGAAAAATTGACAACTTGCATACTTTCTCTCCTTTTGGGGCATGACCGGGGGACAGTCCATGATCTCCCTTTTGTCCCTAGAACATAAAAAAAGAAAACATTCACTTTTTCATACTTTTAAGAGGCACTTACACCCCCTCTCACTTTGACACGGGCACAAGATTTGTCATGGTCTGCACCAACGTTCACTGCATATTTCCTACGTTGCCAAAGGATTCCAGTTCACAAGGTGCAGAGGAGTTTGCCGTTTGCATTTACACTATCAAAGAGTAATGAGTTCATACTACTTATTGGGGAGTGGAGCGGTTGTATTTACACAAGCGTGCAGTCCATTTATGCCCTCCGGTGACTCGGTTTACACCAAGCCAGCAAGAAGTGACAGGGAGTGTTCATGTACATTCTTCTCCCTTTTCGGGCAGTGGATTCTGGGTCAGCATTCAACATCCAATGCCACTGGTGAAAGAGCAGCCCGGTTATCTACGCAAATATAATGTTAGAGGTCCATGGAGGAATAGATGAATTCCTGTGTTAGTGCTTGTCATATTAAAGTAACCAGAATTAGGAGAAAATGCCACAGCACTGAGTTGGTTGGACTGAAATCAAACAACGGCTGTTATCAGCTGATTCCAAGAAAGACAAATACCAAGACAAATTTATTTTTAAACAAACAGAAGGTTCGAGCATGGAGATAATTCCAGTATTGTGGCCCACTTTGATGTTATCCTAATGCTAACACTACTTTTTTAAGGAGCACAAGGGTTAGTTTTTTCCTGACCTCTCAGCGCAAAAGACAACAGTTCAGTCCTCAGTGGAAAGAAGTGCACTGCTCCAGAAGGTTATGTTTTATTTTACTGGAGAATGGAGTTCAGTATAGTATAGTATAGTACTTCCCCATCTACACAATATCAGCCCATTAAATCTACATGTTCATGTCAGCTACAACTTGGCAGTGGAAAGTCTTTGTGGGAATTTTCTCCAGACTGATTTCCTAGCAGAGCCAGGAGTGCAGCTCCAGCCAAGAGCTACATACAAACATGAACACTGTGTCTTTTCACTGTCTAATATGTTTTCACTTGAACTTCATCCTCTGAATAGTTTAAAGCTGAAGGAGATAATTTCTCTTGAAAGCTAAATGCCCTAATAAGCATCTGTACCTCCCATGTATTTTACTTCTTCATTCATTTCATTTTATGTCTGATGGTAGGCTACTTACAGCAGTAGGTAAATAGATCATCATCTTGTCTTAGTTTGTCATCATTAAATCCAGATGAGGTGACACATTCAAAACAAAATTCAGCTAACACACAGCATGTTTTCATCCGGCTTGTTCATTTTTCTTAAAGGAGAGAACTGTGCCAGACCATGCTGTCTATTTGAGGTTTGTGTGCAAATGGGTCAAACTGAGCCGGGCTGGGTTTGGTCCAACTCCAGTATCACATATGTATGATATAAGAGTTTTTCCATGGTTGAAGCAGGCCAAAGCATGGTATCAATTATGTTTAATTTTTAATGTTTAAGGACTGTGCGGAAAATGCTGAAATTTAATGCATTTGTATGGATTACATACGGCCTTGAAATATAAGCAATTTTCCATTTTATTCCAGCAAAGTTTAACATACAGACTCCTTTATCAGACTGACATATTATGGAGCTAACCGAACCCCTCTGTTGACAATTCAAATCAGCTGGAACACAGACTCATGTCAAGTACTTGCAAATGAGTGAGTCAGAAAGACTTAAAACTGCTGTTCTCTCCTGAGGGGAAACAAATGGCTTTTTAAGAGTCTAGAAGAGTAGTACTGAGAGGCCAAGAGGATCTGACCTCAGACATGCAAGCTAAGTGAAAGCTCAAACAAACATTGGATAACGATGGAAAAACAAGAAATACTTGTTCTTTAAATAACCATTTTTGTTGAAATGCCCTTGTTACATCAGTTAATTATGGACCATTAAAGCCTGTTTAGGCTGTATGTACCATATACAGCTTTAACATGAAATGTATTTTACTTGTGTCATCGTTTTGTACTTTTTGGAATCACTTGCATTCTCAAGAGGTTTCTCCCATGCCTACATGTAAGCCTTGAGGATCCTGAATTGTTTTGAGACAGATTAAGTTGAAACTTAAAATGTTCACTCTTAATTTTCTGACCATATGACCATCACAGTTGTCCTGATGGACTGTGCTGCCGCTCTATAGAGTCATGTGCAACACCTCGTGGTTAAATTGCCGTTACATGTCCGGTCAGCTATTTGGCTTAATATCAGAACATTTTGAAAATGTTAACATCAGCCCAACCTTAGGTATGTATTACAGGAATATGCAATTATATATGTATTTGTAGAGTTCAATATAACTATCAACTTGAAATACCGCCTCACGGTTTTATGCCTCCACACTCTATTCCTGAGCTACGGTGTTGAATAATGGCCAGATCATTTTTTGCAGAACATTATGATGTCACAGTGATGCTGACCTTTGACCTTTTGGATATAAAATGTCATTACTTCATCATTTTATCCTGTTGGACATTTGTGCAAAAAGTTGCCCAATTATACTCAGTTGTTGAGTAATGGACAAAATGTGTTTTGTGAGGTCATAATGACCTTTGACCACCAACATCGAATCAGTGCGTCCTTGAGTCCAAGTGGACTTTAGTGCCAAATTCGAGGTAATTCCCTCAATGCATTTCTGAGATATTGCTTTCAAAAGAATGGTAGGGATATACAGACCTATGGACAGACAAACCAAAAACATAATGCCTCAAACAGAGACCTGACTCAGTGTTGGGTTCTTGATGTAAACAAACCACTTAGGAATCAGAAAAGGCTGCTGTTATTCTGTAATTTTCTTACTGAACAAATCCAATAAAAAGACCAAAACAAACAGTGTGGTATTCAGTCTCTCGATAATTTCAGACTTCCTACTCAGTTTTTGGTTCTCAGCTGAAGACGTTAATCCTTAAAAACAGGTCAGAAATAAACAGTATTGTTGTTGAAGTAATTTTCTAAAACAGCTGACACTGCAGTTTAAATAACAAAATAGCTCGAACAGAAGTATTGTGTATTTGTTCGTGAATACTTTCAACCGCAGTTTTGACTTTTTTTTCCATGGGATTTGCTGACATAAAAAAATATAAATACATGGAAATATAGTTGCCTTCTTGTGTTGTTTCTATGTATAACATTTATTTGGCTGGTGGTATCTGGAGTCATGGATTGTGCTTTTAACACTTCGGCTGACAAAATCATTATAGTCTGGCCAGGATACTCTCATTCTGATAGAAATTTGACATAAAAGAATTTGCTGACGCCGTACCTTCACTCCAGGAGATCCAGGGCGACCAGGGTTTCCATGTGGGCCGGGAGGACCCTGAAAACAGAGACACACATGATTAAGGAAGACACAGAGTAAAGGTGATCATCAAGGTCAAAGAACAGGCCTCCATTACAGCTGAGCAGTAGGGGTGGGTGAATACTATATGTTAGGCATTCACAGATGTAGTCACACATTGTTCCCTTTGCACTGTTTGTGTTACGGGACAGGTCAGCGGTGCCCAGAGGTCCGTGTTTATGTATAGGTGCTCTGTGAGACGTACTGTGTCTCCTGCCTGTCTGCCTGCCTATCCAAGTTATGACATATGGATGTGATTTTCCTTAACCCTACACTTTTCCACTGGTTTCTGGGGTCCCACAAAGTGAAGGCCACTCATCCATCACACCATCTGTGCCAAATGTTTTATCAAAATGGACTATCTCCTGCAAGTCAGGCAAAACAGGAGCAGAGAATGAGGAGACAAAACCAATTTATTTCTGGTTGAAGAGACTATAAATTCAAGTGAGTTGCAAAGACGGATTGTTTGGAAAAATGAAGCCACAACTTCCCGAGGCATCCAAGTGAGCAGTTCAACTGCGCATTTGGGTCATAATGCTGAGCATGGAAAATCTTCCCCAGCAAAAACTGAAAGCATTGAAACATGTTCAGATGGCCCGAAGAGGAAGCTACTGTATCTTCAGCCCCTTTTTTGACTTGTTCAGACTTTCCATGGGCTGTGAGACCTTTTCCCCTGAGCTGGAGGTGAGAGTGAGGGATAGGATTACTCCGAGTTAAACAGACAGAGGAGGCCAAAAGGTGTAAGTGTACGGTTGGGTGATCCAGCTCGTGTCTGTTATTTATCTGCACTCCATTAACAGACTGTGGAGAGGAGTCGAACAGCCCAGGCAGCTCCCCTCCCCTCAAACTGGCCAGAGCTCTCTCCTCGCAGGCGCTCACTGCTGGGCATATGGAGACACTTAACAGAAGCTCATCTACAGATTTCCTCCTCCTCTATTCAGAGCATTCCCCCTTTCAGTCGCGCGATATTAAAACGTATGGAAGTCATTATCTCCAGATAGGAAGCAAAGGGAGGAGGAGACATGGAGAAAAAGGGAGGTCGGGACAGAACGTTACAAATTGCATACTCGCAGTACACAAGGTGAGGAGGCACGGCGCTGATTACCAGGTGGGTGGATATTATCCCGATGGAGACGAGCATAATGGGGAGAATGAGTCACTTTGTCCATCTATCTTTGCGTGGGTGAGAAGAGGAATGAAGCACCTCCTTGCTTAATTATTGAAGAGAGTTCCTGACAAGGAACCAATTAGAGACCACCAACACAAACATACACATGAGGGCTAATGTAAACTCAGGTCAGCACATATGCAAAAACACACACACTCACGAGAGGCCTAAAGATGAAGGGCACCTGTATGCCAGAGCTGTGACCAGGTTTACGATGTGGGCCAATGACTTTTACAGGAGTGACACGTGGAGTACTACTGTTTTTATTGGCCATTAACCTTGAACAGACCCACTAACACCTTTACTGGACTGCACGGAAGGAAACGCTATGTCTTTAGTCCGATGATTATTCAATATAATGTATATAAAAAGGATCATAACTCTTATTTATTTTATTTTGGCAAGAACTTTGGTGCTAACCAGGTGCTAATTGCATCCCTTAGATCCCTGATCTGGCGGAGAAACAGTGTGACCAGAAGTGCAACTAGTAATGGTTTTTGATTATCAGCCAATCTTTTTTTTTTTTTTTAATTAATTGACTAATTGTCAAGTATTTAAAATGCCAAACAACCGCACAAAATACAACTGTAAAAAATAAGTGCCAGCACAGTGCTATTTTAATCAATAAATGAGTAATTAAGATGGGGAAGAGGGGAATTAAGAGAGGAAGAAACAAAGAACGAAGACAACATTGTTATTTTAAAATGATAATTTCAAGTTAGTGTGGAAACACTAGCAATATGCTGAAACATCTTTCTACTCAACAGGGGCTTGAATTCCAGGAATGCCAGGATGATCACACACAGACTGTTGCTACAGCTACCTCTTAGGCTACCTCTCAGGCTACAGCCAGCTCAATAGAAACTAATCAGGAATCCATAAGGGAATCAAGTCAATAAGTACAAGTAAATATTTTCACCAACAGGGATTAAATGACATTACATGCAAAGTTGTTAAGATTAACGGCAAATCTAGAGGTTTACGTATGCTTACTTACAGTTTAAGTGTCAATGCTCAGGATCAATTCAACAGTGATTAAAAAAACAGATTGCTGTTTTTTCTGTGAACCCCCTGCCACCTCACTTCAACTATCTTGACGTGCTCTCCATTAGCTTAAGTACAAGCAATAGCTGAAAATGTCTGTCTAACAAATAAAAACCTAATCAAGCCTCTGAGAGACTCCTCATTCATGCCTACACATGTAACTCATTTCAGACTAATCCAAATTTTACAACAAACATAAATCAGTTCAGTTTTTCTGCACCAATCAACCTCAAAAACAGAGCCTCCATTGACTCCTTATTTCATGTCATAATAGCAACGAACCATTCTTTAAGGAATTATGCAAATGTTTTCAATTTCACAGACACCCAGCGTCACATACTGACTGCACACTGGCAGGTCCGTTTCTCTGCACAAAGCCCTCTTTGATCCACTCTCAAGCCTACCCCTCAGGGCCGGGTGAACTCCAGCGATCTGCCGGGCTCGTGGCTGTGTCGGGGAACGTGGACGCTCTCACGTGTAAGGGATGCTGCTCGGAGGTCGCAGCAGTGAGACTGCCCGGTCAGACATGACACCTTACTGTCAGAGAGGTAAAGCCTTAATGGTGCGCTGTCATCCATACTGGTGTGAGCTCGTGTGATGTTTAAGAATGCCCACACAGGTCGCACTGTGACTATATCTGACTTAAAAGGCCAAAATCAAATGAGATAAACGCCTTCCAAAGATTAAAGTTGCTCACTGAAAATCAGACAATCCTGAGAAGAACAAATTTATCGCACATGTCCTCAATTTCCTTCTTTTTTTTTTTTTATTTGACAAAGGCTACCAAATATTGTCATACTGTCCTTAGCAGTCTTTCCAGTGTTTTTTTTTTATTCTTAAACAAAACTTGATTAATCTATACATAGATATTAGTCTTTAAAAATTCACAAAATGAAGAGACATACATTGCAAAATGTAATTCTCGATCATGTATCTATCAACCATTAAGAAGAATTGACTGTCACATTGAGCTGTCTGTACAGTAAATCTCTTTCAAACAAACCTTTATCTCTAAATACTTAAAGTTTCAACACATCACACTTAATAAAATGGACATAAACTATAAACAGCTGTTTAAATATGGGAGTTGTTGTTCATCAACTTTGTGCATATGCAAGTACAGTACATATAAAATCTTCCATCACAATGAATGTCACTTTTATTCCTAATGTTTGTTCAAGTTATGCCAAGACCAGAGTCCACGTTAGAGCTTTCTGTAGATCATGTGTGTAGCCGTGAGGTATTTCTTTCTAATCACGTGATCAATCCAAGAAAACTCTGTTAGTTCAAGAAAACAATCAGTAAAAACCTGAACTGCACCCTCCGGTTCGTTTTTTTGCTCTGAGTCGGTGTGGCCTGCAGTTGGGTCTCAAGAGCCTGATGATGAATGAACTCTATAGAGGTTGGTGTACCACTGGATAGAGCCGCTGAGCTCCAGACAGGGTCTTAAATGCCTTTAATAAGATGGGGACAAAGCCCTCTTTCTTTCTTGTTTAAAGAGATTGGGTTCCCACACAGCCCACCCCTCTGAGGCCTGACCGCAGGGCACAGTCTCACGGGCTGCGGCAGGTAGCTCATATGCACACTCCTCAGTAGCACAAGTACACTGCAGGAGTACTTCAGCAGGCCCTCTGCAAAAGAGCAACCAAAAGGGGAATCATTTTTTCACTGTCTTAAGTTCTGGTATATTTATTTCAGCTTAGGACTCACTGTAGTGCCAAATTCCACTTCTGCTTCATTCATTTTCAAATGACAGGAGGTGAAGGGGCAGTTTAAAGGGCAGCAACTACATACATAACCATCAGTTAAAGGTCTTAGATATAAATCAAAATAACAAACCATCTCTCGTGGCAAATCATCTCCCAGTGTTTTCTCTCCTCTTACATTTCTTATGAAAACACAAGCTTAAAATAACATCTGCACTCACTCCATGTGGTTCCAGCAGGAGCTCACAGTTGTAGACGTTGAGCTCCAAAATGAGAGATATGGCACCAGAGGACTCAATCCAATACACTAGAAGCATTCACCGATGTTAACATAGGATCTATGCCTAATTTAAGTAGTGTTACTGTTTATGTATGGGATGGAAAGTACTTATTCTGGAAATATATATACACAGTCGAACAAGTTACCTTATTTTTTTCAAGTCTATCTAATACTTACCGTATGTGCTCAATTAATTTTACATTGGCAACCCACAGATTTGCAGCTTATAGCTGTTTGCTCTCCAGCTTTACAAATGGACCTTGGCAGCAGAGAAGCACAGCTTGATCAAACTCAGAGCCAAAGCAAACTTACGTCTGGCTGAATAATGCTCTGTAATCCAAAGATGTCACTGAGTGCTCGATCAAAATGCTCAAAGGTCTTCCATATCAGTGCATTGTTGTGGTGTACTCTCACTATAATGTACATCAGACATGATTACAGCCTCATTCAGATGCAATGTTAAAACATATGGAAGATTTGGAAGGCGGATGGAAAGCGGTAATGGAAAAAAGAGGAACTATGAGAAGCTATATAGGAAACTTGTCACTGGTTGGGAGACACTGACCCTTGGGCCCCTTTTTCCAGGCTTTCCTGGTAACCCTGGAAGTCCTTGAGGGCCCTGAAAAGAAAAAAGATAAAAGATGTCAGGGACAGATAAAGTAAGTCTATAAATACAAAAAAAGGAAATTGCTGTGTCACTTCAAGAGAGTTTTGAGCAGTCTTGAATAGCACAAGTGTTTCAAGTGATCATGTAAAAGTCACTGAAGCGTGATATTCAATCAGAAAATACAGCTTAAACTTGTTTTTTCTCATTACAAATTAAGTGATGTTAGCTGAGAGCTGCAGAGCACTCAGCCAGTAAGATGCTGGCAGGCATGATAAGTCTTGTTAGAGCAGCTCTGTCCCTCTGCAGCCAATATGATTTCAGCCCAAAACCACTACAGTGCATGGACTGCAAGTCTGACTCATTGTACTGGCAGGGAGGTCGGCACTGGTTCCAACTGCAGCCAATCACATTAATTATGGGCATCAGCTAGCTTTAAAACAATTTCATACATGGATTAGCAAAGCTCTGAAAGGTCAAATCTAATGAGGGGTCAATCCGAGGAACTTGAGTTTGCTTGACATGTTAGGATTTGTTACTTATTTTCCCATGGCTCCACAACTTTAAAGAAAGAGGTAAAAGTAATAGGCCTAAAAACAGCTCGAGGCAGTCCCGCTGAAATTGGGCTACTGTATTAACGTCAGATGTATAGTGCACTTTTGTCTGACTCGGACAGGACCAAAAGCTATAATTATACTCTTACAGCCAAGGGCTTTCAGCAGCTTTTAGATTCTATAGACTGTAACCATCAGGCTGTCCACACATGATAAGCAGTCGCAGCTACAGTCGCTGCCAGTGTGGATGTCAAGGGGAGTGCTACAGTTTCCAGAATGTATACAAAATATAAGCAATAAATGTCGATGATTTTGAATATCTAGGTTTGAATCATACTTTGAAATAAGATTGTTTTGTAATAACTATTGTGAAAATAGAAGAAAAACATTTATGCACTTTTTTCAAAAGTGACAACTATATTCTCTCTGAAACTCAGATGCTTTCCCTTTCTTTTTCTTAGACAGCAGCAAACAAGATTAAAGATCAAATTATCTAAATTGTGAACGCAGCAACAAGGTGTATAATCTCAGTGGTAGCACTTCTGCGATGTTCAGAACATTGCTCTCTCCCAAACAAAAACATTTCAAAAGGGCATAATAGGATGCACTAAGCCTGAGGATATTTGCTGATACAAAGTCTGTACCAATATGACGTGCTTTCTTTAAGCCTAATTAAAGGATAACTCAACCAATTTTACACATTAACGTGTGTTTTACAGGTCTTGGGGAGCACTACTGAATATGTGAAAAAAGTAGTTTAAAGCCTTTTGTGGCTCCAGAGGAAGCTGCAGGTAATCTGATGAATTCCCTCCAGTGATGTCACTCGGTGGCTATGTTGCATCGTGGGTAATGTAGGAGACAGGTTTTGAAAAGGTCCACTGGTCTAGCATTACACTCCTATAACACTGTTGGACTCATTGTGGACAGTTTAAAAACAAATCAAAATCTTTACAGCAGAATCAGAGATAGTCTTTTTTATTCCCTGCTTTCTTCTTCCTTTTTTGAACCTGGTGCCTACATTACCCCAAATGCAACTTAGCCACTGAGTGACATCACTCGAGGCAATTTATCAGATTACATGCAGCTTCCTCTAGTGCCAAAAAAGGCTTTATACTACTTTTTCCACATATGCAGTAGTACTCCCCAAGACCTGTAAACACACTTCAATGTGTAAAACTGGTGAAGTTACCCTTTAAAAGCAGTTTACCTCATTGCTTGAGCCCGGACTGCTGTGGCACTAAAACAAAGAGTCAGCTACAATCCATAACTGAATAAATGTAACTGAAACACTGGATTTTATAATGATATTGACACAGAAACTGTATCTAATTGTGGATCGTAGCTGACAACTAATGCTCAATTAGGTCAGTATCAACTAAGACCCAGCATACTAAATTGATGCATCACTACACAATGTGCTGACAGTCTTCAGGAACCCCAAAAGGGGCTTTGAAGAACCTCCTCCAGTATGAACTTAATAACTTTGTCTGAGACTTCCAAGAACATTGCAGGTCATCAAGATACACGATCTGGCCAATTTGGTCAGTATCTGAAAACATAATGATCCTGCATGTTAGATCAGTGCCTCCTACTCAGAGCAATTTTGCTGCTGATCATGTGTTGACAGTCTTCAGGGACCCCAAAAGATGTTTGGAAAAACCTCCTCCATTATGAGCTCATTAACTTTGTTTGAGACTTTGCAGGTCATCAAGAAATGTTTCAGAAATGTCTATCTGTGGATACACAATGAACTGTAAACAGTCCCTAGCCCTCCACTGAAGAACTCACTTGATTATCTAGTCATCAATTTTGATCCTCCCTTCTTCAGGGCTTAGGCCTGTTGAAGAATTCATGATTACTTTTGTTATCTATCAGAGCTGACATGCTGCGGTAGGCTCTGTCATATTTACTTTCAAAGACATTCCTGCTCTTGTGAGCAGTTGAAAGTTACGCCTTGTTAAACAGTCCATGGCCCACTAACGTCAACCCTAATCCCAGTGGAAAGGGATCAAAAACTCAACAAGCTCATGTGCTTCTAGTCATCACTAAAATCATTCAGATTTATAAAATAGCTTGAAAATAGATTTGCTTCTTTATCTGACTCAGCAATCTGTTTCGACTTTCAACAAAAACATTTGCAAGCAATATGATGGTGAAAAGTCCTCTGGATTGTTTCTCGCTCATAAAAATGGTCTGAGTGGCTTCAGGGGCATGCAGAGCTGTGGTCTCCCTCATTGCCAATGCAGGAAAGCTTTACTTAAAACATTCCTCTCTGTCAAACATGACCTAATACAACACAGAGAAGCTGTTTTACAATGGAAAATGTGGGTAACCATTTTATGTTGAAAAGGGTAACAGTGCCTGACAAGACCACATGGTCAACATGAGTACAGTTTACAGTCAAGCTGGTCGATGAATAACAATATGAAATACTTGGACTATGTACATCTCTAGTCAGTCTCACTCTGCAGCCTTAAGATGACCTCATAAAAAGGATTGTTTATATCTCTCTTCCTTGGTTACTCTTCAATTCTTGACACTGATGCTGGTCATGTGATTGAAATTGTTTATTAGGTCTGCAAAACTTCGGGCCTACTACAGGCACAGTTGAATATTTAAAAATAATTATACATTTGATTGAAGTTTTTTAAGTCTATAACAAAAAAATTGCATTTCCTAAAATCCCTGCATGCCACCACTCTTATACCAAGAAAGTCGGTGGTGCTTAAAATGAGAAAAATACTACTGCTCTCAACAAAGGGGATAAAGCACTGTCTTTAAAGTGTATAGGAATGTATATTTATATTCTAAATGGTTAATTGTGCGCAAGCAATGTATCCTTATTTTACCTTTGACCCTACTTTAAAAGTATCCCTTCTCTGAGCAGCCACACTCCCCCTCAGAGGAATCTAACACCTCGCCGCCAGCCTGTTCACCCAGGCAAACACGAACAGGCAAAGGCCAGCTATGAACCTGACTATTTCTACCACAGCTGCTAAAAAAGAAATCACACATTAATCAGCAACAGTTTGACAGGGCACCACATGCAAGTATTTTATCCAAACAAAACTGAGGACTAGGAATGGAGCAATTCTTCATCATGAAGACAGCCTTCAATTGTCAAATAAGCAAACATTTCAGAGATGCAATGATGATGGTGGTTTTGTGAATCTGGCAGTGACCAAACAAATAAGAGACACGGCAGCAGCTGCTCTGGACATCAGAGAGAGGCAAACCAACTTTTAAACAACAATCTGGACTTGAATATCATCATGATCCATAGATGCATTAGGAAAGTGACCAAACGAATGGAAATGTGGCATCCAAGTCTTAAAATATGCATCTATTACAATTCAAATGCACTAATTCGTAAGATATTCATTCATAAAATAAACACTAAAACACTATACTGTTGGGAGGTTATAAGACAAACAAATATTTCTGCAGTTTATGCACAAAGAAGCACTTATTGTGGCTCATAGGTGTGACAATAAACCTATACACATGTATGGGTTTCAGGGGCAAATGTGTGTTATGTTTGTTTAGAACTCATATACTCACCGGCGGTCCTGGTTCTCCCTTTAGTCCAGGTGGTCCAGCCAGCAGTGAGAACTGGGTCGGTTCCAGGTCAAATGTTTGGAAGCCATCTGTTGCAGCTGGAGTGACTGGAATAAGCGAGGTGGGTTTAACATCCTGCACACTGGTCACTTTTGGCTCAGGTTTCTTTGAAGCTACTGTGCTCAACTGCTGTTTATGGGGAACGTAGGCGTTTGAAGGCAACCCCTGTGTGAAAGCAGCTGCGGTGTGGAGGTTTGGCTTCATCTCGGATGGTCTGGTGGAAGAAGGTAAATCCATACTTTCGACAAAAGGTTTCTGAGAATTATGAGTATCTCCTCGGTTTGTGTTCTTTCTGGCACTGTCGTGTGAGGTTGGTTTGGGGTTTGGTGGTGTCACGCTGATCGTAAGAGATGTAGTAACAGTCTGAGTCGGAAATTTAGACGGACTTTCCAACCCTGGATGAACAGGTGGAGAAACAGACACAGCTTCAGGTTTTGGAGCGCTCTCAATCTGATACACAGATGTTTTGTTCAACATTAGCGAGCGGTCAACTGGAACAAGGATGGTAGTCCTGAAGCTTTCATCAGTCAAGGCCAAAGTAGGTCTCTGGGCCTTTTCTGATATCTCCGTCAATGACAGTGGAGTTATATGAGTGACAGTAATGTTTGGGTCTGTGGGAAATAGAGGTAGCAGGGGTGGAAACACGGGCCGATACGTGTCAGCTTCTCTGCATTGTTTCTTAATGTAATCACAATAATTATGAGCTGCCTTAGCAGAGGGATAAATGTCAAACTGACAGATGGCACCTTCAAACGGTACCGAGTTGTGGTTCATTTTGCCCAGCAGGAATGAGCCCTCTGCATCCAGAGCCTCCTGTCTTTTAGAATGCAAATCTGCATGTACACTTTTCTGTCCACAGGACGTGTGGAAGAACACCTGGTGGCCTTGGATATCCAAGGCCAGACTGTGCCACTGGCCATCGTGGACATCATAGTCAAAACTCACAGTGCTCCTGTGCCCCACGTGCACCAGGACCTTCCCCGGTACGAACTGCACTCCGAGCTGCAATTTCCTTTTCTTAGATAGAACCGAGAAAAGAAAAGCGCTGTTGATGCGATGAACAGACAGGCTGAAGATCAGGGACAGATTGGTGGAGCTGTAGGTGGCAGGGATAATGGTGCGCAGAGGCACCTGGATACGTGCCCTCGGGGTGAGGATGAATCCAGACTTGAAGGGGATGACGCCATTAGGGATCGATCGAGCGCCTGAAGTTGAAGACCCACCTGCCCTTCGCCCAGAAAGCCCAAGCTGCTGCAGAACATCCACATCTTCAGAAAAACAACAGAGAGAGAGAGGCCAGTGACTCCTTAGCATCTAGCGATACTGAACAATAACTCAATATAATACCATGATTTTAAAGGCATTTTTTCCTATAACTCTAATTCAAGACTTAGGTAAAGGCACAAACTGCAATTGGGATTTACAGAAAGGCATTAAAGGAAATCTATTACAATATGTGTCACAAGTAAATGGGATACAGAAAAAGTAATTGCATAACACATTTCACTTTATATGGGCACCTAATAAGTAATTTAAAAGACAATACCAAATTAATTTGTTTGAGATACCAATTAACAGCCTCCATATGTGGTGCACATTAAAATATAAACTGGAAAACAATAACATAAGTAATATAAGAAATATATGTGACCATTATATTGTGTTTCCAAGCTGTTTACAGTTAGACTAATGGAAATCCTGTGGCAAAAGCAATTTAAAATGGCTGCATAAAATTTCCGATAGGGCCGCACATCAACATCCAGTTTTGAGGATTGCTGCAAATTATGTAATGGTTACATCAGTCTTAATTAGAGCGATCTCAGGAAACTGAGGCTAAGCGAGTCCCTGGCGAGGACATAGTGCTGGGGTTTCTTACTGGAGAGAGAGAAAAGCCATCTCATTTTACGTATGTTGATTAAAGATGATTGCTCTGACAAGGGCCGGAGCTCGTGAAAACATACTGCAGTGTTTTCTGCAGGTTTTAATTGCTACTTGCATCTCACGGGAGGAAAATGTGGGTAATTTTCACACATTACAGTGTTGTGTGTACTGTATATTGCTCCTAATTGGAGCCACGCCTTTGTGTAAGAGTTTTATTGAATCCACATTTCACTGTAGCAAGAGGAAACAACCTTAATCTCAAGAGTATTCTTTACATTAAATGTGCATTTTTGATCTAGCCTTACAGCTCGTGACACTTATAGCATCTCATTGTCTACTGTTGGCTATTATTACAATAGGCACAGAGAAAGGATAACATAAAAGCTCCTCTCTTGGTTGTGATAATGAATTGACACTAATTAGTATTTCATAAAAGCTGAAATCAAAGGGGGAAAAAGACATGCTGTTATCCTCTAAATCATCTCTCAACTATAAAAATGTCATCCTTTGCAGCCCCTAAACCCAATGTGGTGGCCCCAAACCCCAAACAGAGAACCGCTGAAACAAAAACACCAAGGTTATGCTAAATCAAGGATATTACTTTCACAATCATAACATTCAGCACTATTTGAAAGTTAAATCTGTTTTTGGTTTGAACATCAAAACAGGTTGGAAATTTTCCCATCATACTATTGTCTATTGTTAGGAACCGGTGCAAGTCATCGGTTATGTCAAACAAAAGGATTTTGTGTGGTTTAGCAAGGTTGGAGTTAAAGAAAAATTGATTATCCCTAAACAAACAGCATATTCTGAATACACTACCTCAATCCTTCCAGTACAGAAACTAAAAGCTTACATATAGATCTAAAATATTCATCCTTCTCCCACATTAATAGCGAATAAATGTGGGCAAGACTAAAATAAACTGCTAAATGATGAATTACAGCTCAGCAGAGGAGAAACTAGTGTAAACAGTAGACATGTGAGGGGGGAAACCCTGCTCACTATGTGCAGGCAGCTGGAGGTCAGAGTGAGTGAAAAACCCACACAAAGAAAAAGGCTGTCTTCAGCTGAATTTCCCATACAGAACTCATTTGAATTGTTAATATGGTTTGAGGAAATCAAAATTGTTCTTTCATTTTGTGATTCGTGATCTACTCTCAGGGCTTTTCCTTGCATATCTTAATCTAAGCGGGTAGACGGGCTGCCTGTGGCTAATTGTGCCCTCCTGACGCACTGAGGAAAATAAAAAAAATAGTATATAAAGTATAACACATCCTGGAGACAATGAACTGCAAAAGATTAAAACCTTTCTCAGAAAGCATGCACGGACTAATGCATTTCCACTATTGGTATGAAATCAATGTAACATTTCCTGCTTCACAGCAAAAATGTTCTAGTGAACATGAAGAACACAAATAAACTGAAACTTTATTAGTTCATCCAGGAAAAGTGCAAGCACTAAGTAATTAAACTGGTTCCTAACATTCAATATAACCCTTGTTGACAGAAAGATGGAGAAGGTGTTTCAAGAACGCTGCATCCAGAGAGGTTTTTAGGCTACAGTGGGCCTTTCTCAAACCACCATGGACACTCTCTCCCTACCCACTTCCAGTCCATTTGCGTGTCCATGTGGAGGGTCTGCCAGATTAAGTGCCATCCCAACCAATTAGCCGGGAGCGGAAGTGGGTTCTAAAACTTTCCAACATCTAGTCTACATAGATGCAGACTTAGTGACTGCGTGCAACGCTCGGGATACGATTTTATTGATACCACTGTCATTATCCATTCTGCTGTAAGTCCATTTCTTAATGATTCTCTTATTGATTCCCTGATCAATTTTTTTTGAGCTAACTGTGGCCTCAGAGCTAGTTGTAACAACAGTCTGTCTGTCTGTCTGCTAATCCTGCCTGCGTGGTGCTAATGTTGTTATAACATAAGATATTTACTCTTAATAAGACACCTGCTGCTCAGTGAGAAACAGTTGCACTTGTATCATTTTACAGACGTTACACTGTTGTCATTTTTCGTCTTGAAATGAAGCCACCCAATGGACCGTTTCTTCCTCTCTGCAAAGACTCCTTGTTGCAAGTTTCCAGATCAAATGTACCCTTCTCCAGACTGGAAAATGGTAGACGTGGTCATTTGATTGTTAAGTATGACAATTCTTGTTTCTGCCAGAGAGAAGGAGGTGGGGAGTGATAGGGGCGGGTATGAGAAATGGTTTCTCAAGAAACAGGGGATGAATTACTGGCCTGTGACTCAGCACATTAATGTACTGGCCAAAAGATATTACCAAAGGAAACTCAGTAAAAAAGTTATCTCAGGTACACATTTTCCTTTTGTCTTGAAATAAGCAATGGAACATAAAAATTCCTTACATCAGTGAGTGTATAGTTGAGGGTACCCACAGGGTTGCTGGTTTGATTCCCAGTACTGACAAGTGAGCCACCATCTGGAAAGCGTATGGCATTGCGTCTACAGTGACATACTGAGCCCCCAAATCTGCTGCCGGGATGCTGCACTGTGGTTGACCTTGACCAAGCCCTGACCCATCAGAGAAAATGTGTAGGCAGTCTATTCATGTGTAGCCATGGTTACTGTGTGAAAAGAGTACAAGGCCTGTGCATATTGACAGTTAAGCTTTCTTCTGGTATCTGAGGTCAAAATGTAGACATAGCGGTCGATGGGGTAGAACCCTGATGAAAGGGTGCAGTGCACCAATCCTGGATTTGCCGTATAATACGCTGGAGTATTCAGCACCACTCAAACAAAAGCAATACAGTAGCTTGTGTTTGCACAGCCACTTTCCATATGCACCTCTTTCACTGCACGTCATTTTCTCATGAAACAAACAGACAACAAAGAGTATTTATCTTACAAATGATGCAAGAACAGTCTGAGGATTTCAATACAAGCAGCACTGTTTTTCCAGTGCACTCACTTATACTCTCACTGGAATATGAGAGTTTGCAAATTAACACATCGTCACACATAAAAAAAAATCTGTCTCCAGGCACTCGGTAGTCATCATTGGAGGAAAATATCAGGCGGTAATTGCCTGAAACAGTTATCACTGAGCACGTACATTATCAAAAGGCTTCTAGAAACTGGGAAGAGCTTTGATTACACGAGATCTGGCAGATTTGATTGGCAGGGACATCAGACAGTTAAATGTGAGTCAACATGAGGCAGAGTGCACTCTAACTTAACAGGGATGACTTTGGGAGTCAGGGGTCAAGGGTGATGTAACTCCTTAGAAACCTTTATCAGAGAGGGGTATGGAGGAGTAAGTGACTTAAGAGCTGAACTGCTAGAGACTGGCAAAAGGTTTCACCATTGAAACCATGCCAACAAAATAAGCATGAGCAGTCTGTTTTCATCTGCTCTGAACCATCACATATTCTCAACGCTCAGTGCGAGTCCTCACCCTCTGGAAGACGATACACAGTAATGTAAACTCAGCAGGTTTTAAAGCTCATTTGTGCCTACGTCAATTAAAATTTAAAATAATGTTGCTTAAGGCTGCAAGGGGTTATGCAATAGCTTCATGGTTGTTTTTATCACCGGTTGTTCCATATTTATTGATATACATTAAATATGTGTAATGCTCAATAAGTATATGTTGCGGTTGTGATTGGCTATAATTTGTGCTGCTCTTTTTATATATTGGTTGTTTTCAACAACAGCCATATACGTGTGTACAGCAAGTCCAAGATAAATGTTCCCACAGGGGCAGTAAAGTATATTATCGTATTTTGTAAATGAGCACTTCAGAAATGCTGTTTTTTTTTCCATTTTGGGGACTGTACAATGACTACTTTATACAAAATTGCCAAGATACTTGATTGAAAACATGAGTGTGCTGTCTCTTATGCTCAATTTACACAGAATACAATTCCATGAATAGGAAATCTTGCTCTGAGGGGCGTCATCGGTTTTCAACTAATCCAGTTCATGTGGTCAGAACGCAACATCCACTTCAGGGGAAAAAGGAGGAGAAGTGTGGAAATTCCTACACAAGGGTTAATATAATTTCCAGGGAAGAGTAAACTCTCTGAATCAGAGTTTTTGGCAATGCTGACAGAGGCACAGCTGACCAAGCTGTGAGTGTAGTTGCTGATCACTTCGGTCAAAGATAATCCCTGGATAAACATGTGCACAACAAGGGGCCCATGGAGGAGTACTGTACTTACAGTTATTTTCACTTCCTTTGTCCATTTTGTGGCCTATAGCTCTTCAGCATCATATAATAATAATATTACCTAATCTCAGATGTGAATCGTCTCAGTGAGGTGTAGTGTATGAGAAAGTGCTACTGTAGCTTCCCATAAATCAATTTTAATCGCCTCTCTTCCACACTGCTTGTAAGGCACAATTGTGACACAGCCCGCTCAATGTGTTTCCGTAAAAAGAAATCGAAACATTCAACCATCCTTGGCCTAAAGTTTGCTTACCTTGTGCCTGTGTTAGCCTTAGAGAGCAGGTGCAACAGAGTATAGTCCAAAGAATCAGAACTTTCCTAAAGAGAAATGAGAAAAACTTCAGACAGATAGTCGGGTACAGGTCATCATTCTTACAATTCATCAAATGCAATGATACGACACATCAATGGGCAACTAGAGCCATAATAATATGTGATGATATGAAACAGAGAAAACCAAGATAATCTCTGCGTGTTTGAAGCTGCAACCAGCAGATGGGCCTGATTATGTTATCAATCAATGCTTCAACACTCATTAATTGCCATTAACAGCAGCAGCTCCAACATCTGTTTCAAGTCAACAAGCTTCGTCTTATCTTGCTGCCTGACCAGATAAGCTACTGCTCAGTGGAGCTAGGTGAGCGCTTTCACAGGACGAGGGGGAAAAAACCCTGAAAACCTACAACTCCAGGTGAAAGTGGGTTTTCGTGGATCAAGTCTCTTCACATGAAAACAATTGACGTTCATCATGCCTTATCAGCAAATTTTACATCACTGATTTTTCTGCGGGATTCATTTCTAAAGACAAGACATAAGGAGGAATGTTGACTGGTCACATGCAGAGGTGATATGGCTCTGATGGTATTAGAATATCCCTGGCTAGCGTAGACTCATTTTCAGCCGGATGTCAGGTTTTTATACTCTTGGAGCTAGCAAGCTGCACAGTCGTCTGCACTAGATGAAACTGGACGCCTGCTCAGTAAGTGCTGTTTGAAGTGAACCCAGTGACAAGTGCCATGAAGCGGGCAAGTCACAGGAAATCTTTTATATTTGCGGTTTTCCAGAAAGCCACTGGTCAACCGCTGACACACTGACTGCTGGTTGAAGCTTTAAAAAAAAAAAAACTTTCCCTCTCCCCTCTTTGACTGCCATTCACTGCTCTCACAATTCACATTAGCTGAATCCAAAAAAAAAAAGAGGGGGGCTGGGCAGTTTGTGAGCAAGTCTCCCATATGTCCAGCAGTTATATGATGCAACATTTTGACTTTTATTTCCCCTCCTTAAGGGACAGCCGGGCCAACCAGCTGAGTGAGATGCACAGCAGGGAGGAGGAGGAGGAGGAGGAGGAAAGAGAAGAAGAGGACTGTCTCCTCCTCTCATACATTTCCCTCAAATCAGTCCCAGATCATTTGGCAGCTCATTGTGATACAAGCTGCGGAGGCACAAGTCCGAGAACAGTTACACCAAACTACACCAAAGCTCCCACTGAACTGTCTGAAGAGCGTAGAAAATCGTTTCCATGAGCTTCCCTGCAAACTATTAAACTGTACCACCTGTTCAAGTGCATAACCGCCTACATTTTTTTTTTTCAGATATCAACTTAAAATGTGTGCCATTTCCCAACAAACACTGCCTCACAACTTCTGCAACAGAGTGCAAAATATTACATCTAGCATCGACGCTTCTAGAAAATGAATACCAGTGTCAGATAATGACGCAGGTGATGCTAACGAGCACACAGATAACAGACAGGAGAACACAAAAACAAGCTTTTTTTGTTGTTTGTAGCTACTTTAAAAATGTGTCGACTCACCCCCCGACTCCAGTGGTTTTGAGTTTGGAGTACGGGGCATTGTCCGGCTCCATAGCGGTTACTTCATTCTTTCTTGGGAGTTTTTACTACAGTCCAGACGAGGTACGTGATAAAGTTTTTCCATTCCAGGTGGTCCCTGAGGAGTGAACGTGCCAGGAAGCAAAAACAAAAAAACACTTCAAACAGTGTGTGGGGGTTAACCGGCAGTGAACAGGCTGCTTTCTGTCATTGTCCTATCTCCTCTGGTCCCTGTAGTCTCCTTCCAGAAGATGACACCAAATTTCAAAAAGAAAAAAAAAAAAAAAAAAAAAAAGACGCTCCGGAGAGCTCCACCTGTGCGCTTCCTATGTTTCTCCTTCCTCCTTTCGCGCGTTTTGTACAAGTACAATGAACGTCAAGTCAATAGTCCGGCTTTCCTTCCCGGGGAGCCGCTGCAGGACAAGATGAGGAACTCCGTTGTGTATGTGTGTGAGTGTGTGTATGTGTGTGAGTGTGTGTATGTGTGTGTGTGTGCGTGTGCGTGTGTGTCGACTTTCCAAAATGAAAGTTTATTGTGGAGTGAGGAAAATCTTGAGAACCGGGAAGGGGGAACACCTCCCTCTGTCGCCCTCAGCTGACATCGAGAGAAACGGACTTGTAGCACAGACTCTGCAGCCAGCTCCTTCTGCTGAGGAAGGTGTGTCTTTTCTGGGAGGGGGGAGTAACAGTCAACACCCTCGGATTTGTGTCACTTGTATATTTCGTGTGTGTTGCCGGGTTATCGTTTAAATGAATGAATGAACACGCCCGTGCATGAGTCAGCAACTGGGGCTGCACGTTGTAGGCTGTTTGGAGTTTGTTTTTTTTCAGGGCTGCAGCAAGGATTTAGAAAAATCCCACGCACACACACCCACCTGAAGGAAGCGTTCACCTGACACCCAAAAAAAACTTTACTATTCATTTGCATTTTATTTAAAGAGGTGTATTCTGCTTTTTGTTTTGTTTTTTCCTTTCCTTTATTGTTGTTTTGTAGCATTTTAGTGCATGTAAAAGGTCTGCAAAGTGAAAAAGCCCAAAGTCCACGCCAAAGGAAGTTACTCTCTCCGACAGAAAACGCTGCTCCTGCACTGCCTGAAACGTGTCATATGGAGTCGAGCCTTTACTTCCGTAACTTATGTTTGTCACTATGTAACAGGCGTTATATTTTTATATATTTTTATATATTTATTATAAAATATATACACTCCAGTTAGCTAGCAGACATACTGCTGTAGGCGTTATTTTAGATCACACTACCTTGCTCAGCATGACCCACTCTACTCTGCCTCTGATTGGCTACATCCTGCCCATTAAGTAATGCCCATGTGCAACGCTCACCACAGATTGAACAGAGGCAAGATGTCTCACTCCGTAGCTAAAACGGAGCGTTCAAGACACAGTGTGAAAAGGGATGCTGCAACAGTGCACCATATGAGAAACATAATGTGTTTTTTGAAAAATAAAGTATGTAAACCTGTTCTACTAGGACCCCCAAATAAAAGTATGAACCTGAAAATAAGCATTATCATTAGTTTAATGTCCGTGACGACAGACTGTCATCTTTTTTAGCCACTCGTTAGCAACCACCGTTTTTAAGACACTAAAGCGCTTTTCTAATTCAATTGTGGGACATTACATGATGTATTTCATGTCATAGAACAAATTGTGTAAATATCTTAAGCCTGTGGTAACCACAGACATTATTTCAGGCATTTAACCAAAAACCAATTAAAAAACCCCACAGACTTTGAGACGAGGGAGCCGTTTTTTATGCAAAAACTGATTTCCTGGTTTTAGGACTACAAACTACACCACTCTGTAGGCCTATTGGTTGATATCCATTAAGCATCATTTCAGTTTCATGGTATTGTGTATGCTGACTCACTGTCATGACAACTGAATAGCACAGAGGCATGGATGTTACTGTTATTTTTCACAGTCAGAAATGTGACAAGTCATTTTCTTCCAAGTCTCAAGCAAGTCCCAAAACATTTTTTTTTTCCTGGGCAAGACGAGTAACTAGTTGTGTCAAGTTCTTAGTTAAGGCAAGTCTATACTCTACTATATTAC
The DNA here is from genome assembly GCF_040436345.1 of Pagrus major. Taxonomy (NCBI): domain Eukaryota; kingdom Metazoa; phylum Chordata; class Actinopteri; order Spariformes; family Sparidae; genus Pagrus; species Pagrus major. The sequence goes on from NC_133219.1 coordinate 20,948,905, forward strand.
TATAATATCAGCTAATTTTCAATGTATCTAACCTGCTGTAAAGACTTAAATATTCCCTCTAAAAAAAAAACTAAACTGAGAATATAAAATGAATACAGACGAGTCATTCCAGTCATCATGTTTCAAGTTAAGTCATGTCTCAAGTCATTTATTTTTTCTTCATGTCAAGTCGCAAGTCATGAAAACAGTGACTCAAGTCAACTAGAGTCCACATCTCTGGTTACACGTGTGCTTTTCTTCCTATGACACTTCAAAATGTCTGCAGTGAAAAAAGTGGAACTTTTAACACATAACAATTGCCTTACAGGAATAAATAGAGATGCACTGAAATTGGAATCACTTCTCCAGTATACCATGTTTTATTCACCCAGTTTTAGCCTTAAGCTATAATGTCTGATGAATAAAGCACGGTGTACAAAAGCGGAGTTGTGTGATGTGTTAATCTTTGATAGATTTCCACTGAAGCTCACTCTTGTCTGCACATTACAGTGTTGGTTGGTTCGAGATGAGTTTTTGGCTGAAAATTAAGTCTGAATTTTAATTATTCCCTAATTTTAAAAAGCTCTTTTTAATGTAAAAATGCACTCTGCTTCGTCATACTGATACCAGATTTTTAAGACTAATATTTCAGAGGTGATATGTCGTCCCATAGTCATCTTTTAACTAAAAGTTAACTTAAATTCCCAAAGATTCACACCTCTATTAAGAATTGTGACCTATACTGTACATATGCACTTTGTCACAGCTCTGTTAATGATTAAAACAATAACATCTCATAAATAAGATGTAAAAATAAATACAAATAAAAAATGTACTCTCAAATCAAGGTCCACTTACTCACATGTTCTGAAGGTTTGGGCCATATGACTCAACTTTAAATACAACATGGACGAGATATCCGAGAGGCGCTCAAAACCTTCAAGTGCCATAACAACTAAGGAAACTAGCTGCTAATGAAGACCATGTCGTAGGTTTGAAAGCAAGTAAGTGGGCCTTTATTTACTTAATTATTTGCACCATGAGTGTGATACTCATATATCCAGCTTACGCTAATATCAGTCAATCATATTATCAGTCACACTCAAATAAAAATGGCATTTCAGGTCAGAAAAACCTGAAATTGTTGGAACCAAAAACACAGGACATGATCTTGGTATCCAGAGCATTTTTCTTCCTTGTACTGTATAATCATTTTATGTTTAGCCCAATCACAATAAAGAACCTCTGTGTAATCACCTCAAAAATAAACTGTCTCTTTCTGAAATGTATTTAATTTCTTTTGAGGGGGCTGGTGTAACTTCCAGAGTGTAATCTGTTTGACAGATGAACATTTGCAGCGTAAACACTCCCACTGTTAGTACTTCACAACTGCTCGGTTGGACTCCAGCTCCAGCAAACTACAGTGCAATGTGATGGATGTATTTCTGCTGGGACCAACTGACCAATTCATTTCATCAACTCAAAACTTGAACTAATAGACCAGCTTTTTGTGACAGCCTTCCTTCACCTCCTGCTTCACCAACATCCACTTCCGTTCTCACCAGAGCAGCAGAGGTCTGGGTTGCAGGGCTGTACTGGTTCCAGTGTGTGTGTGTGTGTGTGTGTGTGTGTGTGTGCGTGCGTGTGTGTGTGTGCGTGTGTGTGTGTGTGCTGTCGTGTGCTGTGAAATTCCTCTGCCAAAGAAAGTCCTCATTGACCCGCCTTCAGCAAACACGTTATGACAGTGTCCAGGGGAGACCCAACAGAGCACCGATTCAGCTGCCTGCAACTGGATCCCTCCTCCTCACACAGAGCCCCCTCACAGCTCGTCCTCTCAGGGCCAGGAAGGAAGGGAGCTCACCACCTTGAAAGAGCACTTCCCATGTACCTGTCTGAGCTACGTCGGATGTGAGCTTTTGTTACCATGAGTTTTAGTTCACAGACAAGAAGGGCAATGTCCTCACGGCCTGTGGAGGAGAGCAGAGGAAGATCTCCAATCTGCGGTGTAGTGTTTCATGGAGTTCGTAATGGTTATTGCAGCGGTCTATGGAAGCAGCTCTCAAACTGTGGCCAGGGGACTGTGTTCTTGTAGGCATGCCAGCGGGGGACAAGTGAATAGAGGGATAGTTTAAAGGGATAGTTTGACATTTTGAGAAATATGTGGCCTATTTGTATTTTTTTTTTTGCTGACTCGGTTGAGAATATATTGATACCACTTTCATTTTTGTACAGTAGATATGATGCTACAGCTAGCAGTTGGTTAGCTTAGCTTAGCATAAACACTGGAAACAGGGGAAACAGCTAGCCTGGCTTCCTCCAAAGGAAACATGGTAGCTCACTAATGAATACAAAAAAACGAAACATGATGTTTTAACACTTACATTTTTTGTATGCAAATGAGATGTAGAATGCTTTAGTTAGCTTAGCTTTAAAGCTGCTGGTAGGTGGATTGAGAGCAACGGTCTTGTGTCACTGTTTGCTCCCCGTCTGATGTGTGTTTCCTCCTTACAACCCGGACTAGAGCCGGGTCAAAACCGGCATTCTTTCTATTAGAGCAATAAGTAACTGAACCTGCCTACTTATTAATACAACTGGGTCTTTTACTCTGCCTTGTCATAGCACTAAGATCGGCATTTCTTTCTTGGGATTCTTAGTTGTTTTTGCTTTGAAGAGCCAGGCTGTTCTCGAAGGCCATTTTGCTAATAGTAGCCTAATACCACAGGGAAACATTCCAAGGTAGGAAAAGTTGAGAAGTTGTCTATTTCTGCTTTAATGATAACACTGGTGAAAATCTTTATTTTTCTTATTGGTGACAAGCCTATGGATCCATACTGATGATGCAAACCCTTATACAGGTAAGAAATATACTGTATGCATTCATTTAAAAAAAGCTACGTATTAGTATTTACGCCATGGCCTAGCGATGTGCTTTGTGGAGCTCTATATGTCTCAGCAGAATAAGCTACGTATACCAGACACTTGGGCTTTTATAGAATATCACCAGACCTTTAATGGATACAAAATGATTGAGGAAAGGTGGTCTGTAATAGCTGTCAGCGTCCATCCATTTCCATCTAACAGAAACTTATGTAATTGTTATGTAAAGTCGTTCCACATATGGTTCCTTGGGACACGCCAGGGTTTGTGGTCTGATATATTAGCTGGTGGTCCTTGACACAAAAAAGTTTGAGAGGCCTTTTCATGTCGGCCTGTGGGATGTTGTGCCTGAGGGCAGGAGTGTTGCAGTTTTACCACTGATTTTCTACCTGACAGCAGTTCAAGAAGAGTCTCCTTACAATCCGGGCAAAGACTTTCATCCACTTAGTTGAGGCCAACATTTTCATGGAAACCATGAAAGAGCAGTGGTGGAAAGAGAAATTAAACAGAGTAGACTTTTTTTTTTTAAAGACGGATCCGGAGGCAAGTTTTCCTGAGTGTTTTATGAGTTGATTTTCTTCCACTCATCACATATGACTGCCATGCTGGACCCCATCTTTAACCATTGACAGGTGCGGATAGGCGCTGAGACTGTTTTTACTTCAGATCAGTGGTGGGTAATAGAAGTCAGCTGGCCTGTATACGCTGACATTACGATGGATATTAGAAGTTCAGTGTCTGCAGGAAATTGGGGGATTTTCCTGCAGACGGATGGTGTCAATGTAACGAGTGTCCCTATACCATATGTATGTGAATCATCTTTAGTTAAAGGAGCAGCAGAGCAACAGTTGGCTGTGCGCACCCCGAGGATTGTGGTGATTTATTCCACTGACTGTGACTATAAATTTTGAGGTTTTAAAAACATAATAAAAAAAAAAAACAGTTAGATTATTATCGTTTTAGAATGAAACGTCTCGCTTTTCTATTTTTATAACAGGCCTTAACTTTGAAAATAGCACATGTATCCTTTCATGTCACGCTCTAGTGATCGAAGCTCTTGTCTGATAAACACAGAGTCTTTTGTTCCACTCCCATGTCTTGGGGAATTGGGGCCAGCTGAAAGCATCAACCTCTGTCCGGGCACAGCTGGATCCAATAAGCGCATGCCCCGGTGCTGTGTTTAGCCTTTCCATACATTACAACAGGAAATGTAGATAAGAGCTCTATTCTCTCTTGTTGAGTAAGTCCAAATTAGAGCGATATAATTGTTTCTCTTTGTTTGTATTGTGTTGCCGCCTCGGGATGGAACCGTACCCTCTAATTAGGGGAATGTTTTGAATGGGTTTAATGGTTACATAAGTTACTGATCTCAACTGACAAACCATGAGCTCAAATGAACTAATAAATTATAGCTGAAACACGAGTCGATTAAAGATAGAAGGAAATTAATTGGCAGCAATTTTGAGAGTTAACTGTTTATTTTGGAGCACAAATAACAAATAAAATAACATTGATTTACTCGCTCCAGGTTCTGAAATGTGCTGCTGCTCTTTGTTGTCATTGATTTAAAACATTGATATGACCTGTGACCCTAAAAATGCAGACACTGCACTCTGTCTTCATATTACCTGAAAAAGATACACAGGTAGTGCAGCGGCAAAGTGCAGTAACTTCTAAATCTGAATTTTATTTTGTTTTTATAACATTTGTATTTAATTGTTTAAATGTTTGCATGTCAAAAAGACCACAGACCGCAATAACTGCAGCCGAAGCTCAGGAAAACCAACGCAGAGTGCAGTAACTACTCTTACTGTGGTCTGCCTTGGCTTTTGGCCGGATTTTATAATTACTGCAATTTTGACATCGCTTTTACTCTAAGATAAAGCAAGATTGAACTTAGCAATTTTGTCACAAGATAAAAAAGACATTTAAAAGTTCAATTTCTGTCATAACTGAATTTGACCAGAAGTGTAGTTACTGCACCTTGGCTTTGTGGGGCAGACATAGTGGAGCGTTTAGCTGTTTAAAAGCTAGATATTTCCTTCAGGAGTTTGGTGGAGAGGAAAACAGAGTTTAAAAGAGAGTAAATATTTGACTAACATACGCTGAGTGGCCTGAAATACAACACAAAATGAATTATATTGTCACTCTGTGTTTGCCAATGTGTGAATAGGCAACTTTTCCTAACCATAACTTAATAAGGTGATGTGGTTACAGCTTCTCCAGTGCAAATGAACAGCTTTCAAACAAACTTTAAGCTCCACAGCTCAAAGTTTCATGAGGTTCTTGCCCGTGCAATTAACTAGTGATTAAACATCAGGGACTTTTGGGCTTTTTATGAATGGCAGGTCATCGATTACAGAAATGTTTTGGGGTCAAGCTGCATGTTAAGTAAACACATTTGATATTTTCTTTGTAGCCAGAGGTCTGTTACATCCATCAGTCATCTGAGGCATGTTAGGCTGCAGCAGCTCACACACTGAAAGCATCAGGCGTCTTTACAACTTATTTTCAGGACATCATGAGTCAGAGTTTAAAGCACAGAATTGCAGTGATGTGGGAAGCCGAGATTCTCATTTCTTTCCTTACTTCCCAATAAAACAGTAATCATAATAATTTGAGAGGCAAAAGCGCTTGAACACAGAGTCTGAATCTTTCTGAAGGCCACATTAGACGTGGTAATTATTGCCAATTCCTTACCCCGCAGAGCTGCAGAAAGACAGACGCTGCTGCCAAGTCAGAGGCATTGTTGTGGTGACATTTGAGTGGAGGATCAAACCGCTGATGAATAATCCATATTGAAAAGCTGCTCTTTCTGCCAAATGTCAAACAGCAGCAGGAGCCATTGTTCGAAGAGCGGACTCCAAAACTTTTCATTCACCGTCATCACAATGCTGTGTCACATACTGTAGAGAACGCGGCGATGCGGGGTGCAATGAACATACAGTTGTTAAGCAGAGTTTAAGGACTGTTGCTTTAGATACACATATTATAGTAACGTAATCCACTGCCATAATAATGGCCGTCCCTCGCTGAGTCTTTCTTTTACTTGTTTTCTAATCTAATGAATCAACAGGAATCATTTTAAAGGCAGTGATGTATCCCAGAATTCAATCTTCTGGGTCTGACAAGTATAGCCAATGCCTAAGCTCCTTAAATCTGAATTCTTGATGACGAGCAGAGGGGAAACTCGTCTGATTTCAAAAAGAAGTCTCATCGTACGTAAGCTTATGAGAAAATTACCCTACTTCTGACTTTATTTAGTACTCAGAAAACAGTTTCCTCGTGAGTTTATGATCTCAATCGCTTGTTTCAAGTCCTTTTTTAATACAACATGATGCTCATTTTGAAAGTTACGGTCCCATTTTGAGCAAAATGGACACGTGGCTACCTCGTAATTGAAAAGTCGCCACCACGGCATGTCCTCGGGTTTCCAGTTAGATCCAGTCAGGATATCCTCCCCGGCTCCACCCTCTCGTCCAGATAAAGTCACTTCTGGCTTCAGAATACCAACATGCTGACGGCAATATACGGCTAAACTTTACAGTTAATTATCCAGCATTTATGTCCATTATTTCTTATTATGGTCTAAATCAGTGGTTTTGGCTTGTGTGCGCTGAAACTGAAACATTCAATCCCCTTGAAGTAGGTTTATCATAAGTGAGCCTACGAGTTATTTGCCCTTATCAAATTGATTTTAATTAAATTTTAAAACCCTGATAGACAAAATTGTCTGGAAATTTCCAAGAAAATAGCAATGTTTATAGCAAATTGTGAAAGATAAACATAATTTTGTGAAGCAAGATACGCTTTAAGTCTTTCCTGTCCCATTAATCATCTCATGACTCCTCAGATTTCCTGTGACCCTAAGTTGGGAACGGGGGTTTTAATGCTGGCCGGCCCACCAGTTTGAGAATAAAACACCACTCTAACTGTGCACTAAATGTTTTGCTTTGCATGCGTCATCACAGCAGGATCCAGTCTATAAATTTCTCTCCTATTCTGGACAATAAAGATGGATTTGTCATAGAGAGGCCCCGCAAAGAGATGTCAAATCTAGAAACGTTCACTCTCATCCTCAGCCAGGTCTTTCTGCATTTATCCTCGGCTACACTGCATGCACCAAGTGAGAGCCAACATCAACTTCCTGCTCCTCTCTCGCTGTTTACAACAGCCCGCAACAGTTGAGCAGATAATACTGCTGCTAATGAAGAACACACCACAGTCCTCCGTATGAGCTGTAACTTACCTGATTATCTTTCCATCCATGAAACTGGCAGAGTGATTCTGTTAAGCCAGACCCTTCAGGGCTTGCAGCAAGTCTCCATGTGAAAAAAAACATTTTCTGAATTGACAACAAACAGCATTCAACTGGTCAAGCTGCACAAGTAACAACTTCTATGGACAGACTAGACAAAACAAATTAGTGAGTGCCTGCGGTCAGTAGAGAGCTTTAATGGACCCAACAGAGGGTTTGCTGTTCTGACAGAGGTCCACCGCCCCCGGGCTTCCGTAAACACAAACACAGCACCTGGCCTTCTACATGTGGGCTGAAAACAGGCCCGCTGTACACAAACACACACCCCTGCCCATCTACTCCCTCACGTCATACACTGAGTCAGACTGTTCTCATGGCACAAACGCTCCGTGTGGATCCAGTCAGTCCCAGCAGGCTTTGGTGTTGATTTTAGTGGTGATGGAAATGACGCAGTATAGAAGCTTCAATGTGCTGCTGTTTTCTGTTTGGAAATGCTTTCAAATACAACCTTGTATACAGTAGCTGGGTTTACAACAATGTGTTTGGGGCATTTTGAAGTATGACATCAGAAAAGTTGGATGGAAAATGGCAGAACTTGAAAAGAACGTCCTCATTTTTACACTCATTTGAGGTTGTTTTTGCCTTTTTCGGGAAAAAAAAGGGTTTAAAGTCTAGTGCAGTTTGTTAGAATTGGCCACCACTAGAAAAACTGCTAACTGCTGCTAACTGTAGCTGCTAGTTAGCTCAGTTAGCCGTGCAGCTAGCAGTCTGGACTTTAAACACCTGAACAACTAAAGTTCATACATATTGCACCTTTAATGTGCTTCATGGGATGGAAATACCTTATTCGAATAATTTCCAATGTAGCAAACATGTATCTCACATGGCTAAAGCTGATTCCAAAGAAACGAAAAAGGAAGAAAAATAGCAGCAGATTAAAACCGTTTCGTCATCGCTCCGCACAGATCTAATGTCACCTTCCACATATTAACAAGCAAAACAAACAGAGATGTCATATTTCCGGCGTGTTTCCCTTTCTTTCAATCATTTAAGGTTCCATTGACGCTCTTTTAGTCGCATTATCTTGTAGCGCCCTCTTCTTCTGCACTTGTGTATTGTTCCAGACTGGAGAATTGGTACCACCTACTGCTCATCTCTACAAACCGATTCCTAGCAATTGCATAATGCAAGTGGATGGAAACAAGCATTCATTTGCATTTTCTTGCGAGTTTCTCAAAATCCGGTTACAATTTGTAATACATATGGATGGAAACAGGATTGGCTAGTGTCTCAATAAAGGCTGTTTTGTCCCAGATACAATTTACAGGTAGTTTTTTGTACATATACAAGATTGAAGCAGATGAAAAGCCAAAGCATCACAACAGTAGTTCAAATTCATCCTCTGGGGATCCTGAATGCACAAATGCCAATCCATCAAATAGATAGTATAATCTGAGCCAAAATGGTGGCCCAGCCAACAGACAGACATCCCTAGAGCCATGCAGCCACTGAGACAAAAAATCACTCTAAATTTGAAAAAGCTTTCCTCACCTGTGTGTATCCAGAGGTACTCGATTATAAAGACATCAAAAGTTAATGCCCTGCAAACGGCAAAGACACTGGCCTTCATACGCTGTAAGTGGAAATAAATTACATCACCCTGCCCGGGAAACTTAAAGGAAGTCTGAATCACTGAACTTCCCATGAGGGTAAGTAACCATTGTTCACTTCATTTGTTCTGTTTGTGCCCTAAGTCACAATCAAGAAACTCAATTCCCAAGACTTTCCTCTCTCCATCTTCCCCCTGGCACAGCATTGCTTGTGTGAAACTTAACCCCTGTATGCTACTTTTCAGTTATAATTGGCCTGTTAGTCTTGTATATCTGTTCTTATCAGCAAAACACTGATGAATCATGTGTTTCACCTGTTTATACCTGGGCTATACAGCACTAGCGAGGCCTTGTGTGACAGTACAGCTAAAGCACCAAGAGACACGATACAGTAACCTGCAAAGGTCTGAAAGGGGAAACTGTTTCGGGAGTGAACCTGTAAATTCCTAACAGATTGAGCTCCTATCATTGAGGGCCTTGTTTTTCAAAGAGTGGCTGAAAGAAGCTTGTAACACTGCAGGATTTGTTTCAGGCCAAATACAGATAACATTAGCAGACAGACAATGGGGTCACTGATCTGAGTTTTACTTGTAACAGAGAAGCACGAAGGCCTTATCGAAGGAGTCCGTGAATTACAGTGAGGCTCTTGTTCGCCAGCTTATGCTCAGCCAGGCATGATGGTGTACCACTTAGTTTTGTGACCAATCTACTACAAATGCGGCTGTTGAGATCGTAGTGGATCAACAGCCAAAAAGAAAGGAAACTCAGGCTCTTTTTAGTGCTGATAACAGAATCTTATCTGCAAGATATTGGATGTTACGAATTGACCTTACAAAATAAGACACCCTGAACCAGACACCTTTTCTTTTGCAATAGGGAGTTTTAAGTTCACGCCACCGCAACATCACAAATAGAAGCTTAGTCAGTCTGATACAGCAGAGCAGGATGACTTCTGCAGATGTAATCTTCAGGTGCGCCAGTCTTATTTATCTGTCATCCTCCTGGGGCTTCGGAGAGCGTCTTTATCAGGGTTCCACAGAAAGGAATTCGCAAAGACTGCAGATGAAATATGGAGGGATTGGTTTCAGCAGAATCACCGCTGGCAGCCCTGAGAGGAGGAGATAATTACCACTTTGACAAGCTTTGATCACAGGTACAGTTATTCTCAGAATGTCGGTGTTGATAGAACAATGAGATGACGGCCTTGAAATTCAGATGAATTTGCCCTAGTTTTTTCTTCCCCCCACTACATGCTTAGATTGTGAATAGAAGCTCTGTCTAGCACATAAGGAGACAAGGATGACAAAATGAGGGTAGTTGACGTGGCATGGCTTAGCTGTCCATAACTCTCTTTTGATTTATAGAAGTGGAGAAAGGGGATCTGATGATGGCCACTGGGGGGGGGAGTCGTGTATAAGTCATCCATGACCTGTAAATACTGTGGGTGGAATGAATCACTGTGGTTTCTTTCTTGTCAGGAGGCAGCAAATTATTCAATAAAATGACAGAGGGATCAGTGAGCCTTGTGCTGGAGTCAGTTTTAGCAAAGTAGGAGGTGTGGAGTCAGGAGGGGTAACGCTGGTGGGAAGGAGCGAAAAAAAAAAAACTCAAGGTGAAGATGTAACCTCACCACAGAGAAGAAAGGTTCAGTTTATTGAGATCTCTTTGAAAATGCATCCAGACCACAGCGCAGGCCTAAAGCAAACATGCCTCCTACACTACCTGCCAGGGCTAAACTCAGATGCAGCATTTGTTAGCAGGGCCACCCACTCATAGGAAGGAAGAGATCTTTGTGTGTGTGTGTTTGAAGGTCGAACAAGTCAAATGACTCAGGTTTTTCCTCTCTGACCTCAAAATGTAAACAAAGAAGTTCTCAAGTCAGCGCTGTGTTTATGTCACATAGGTTCTCGTGGTTTGGAAGTGATTCTCCCATTCCTGCAGGATTCATTTACATTTCACCTCTTCCTGTATCCTACTCATTAGCCCCGTGCTGATGTTGTTCTCCTGAAGGCTCAGATGCCGCAGTGGGAAATGTGTCCTGCACAGCAGCGCCCCCATAATGTCATTTCCTCCCACGTCGCTGATGCCGTTCCTGTCCAGATCCACCTGCCGCAGACACATGTTCTCTTTCAGCATGTCGGCCAGCAGCCTGACCCCTGGATCTCCCAAATTGTTCTCATCTAGGATGATCTGAGTAAGTGTGCTGTTTCCTCTGAGGCTGTCGAAAAGTTCCTTCCACGCTGCCAGATCAGCGCCGCTGGTCTGCGCCAGCCCCAAGTACTGAAGATATGAGTGGTGCCTCATATATGATGCTACTACCTTTACCCCGTCACTGCCCAAGCCATTTCCCCCAATATCAAGTTCAACAAGCGCAAACACCCTGAAAGAGCTCCATCCGGTGGGGAGCTGCAGAATCTGATCCGACGGGAAAAGCATCGCCTGCTGGATAGCGGCAGCAGCTCTTGCTGTTTGCCCTTGCAGCTCAGCTATTCCATTTAACAGGGTAAGGACTCCATGGTCACGCAGTTTGTTTCCAAATAAGCTGTAGAGAGAGAAAAAAGTGGTAACCATGGAGATTTTGATTCCTCTCTGAACTGCTCATTTCAAAGGATTTTCACTAAGGTGTACACTAGCAACCTGACATACTTTTCCTTTATTAGGGTACAAAATGTTTTCTTCTTTTCCATTGTATGACAGTGTTTTGTATGTGCTTGCTCTGCCTGACTATTACATCTAATGGAAAAATCCTGCCTGTCTTATGGATAATTTTAATACACATCTCCGTTATTAAAGGTGCAATATGTGAGCTTTTTAGTCGAAAACATTTAAAAATCAAAAATTGTCAACATGAAGAAATAGCAGTTTTAACCTCATGACATCTATGTATTGTGATGCAGAGATATCTACTGAAGTTAGCATGCTAACCAGCTAGCCCCAGCCCATCCAGTCCAAATCTCCTGTGCCATCAGTGTAAACCACCACACTCCCCTGAGTCTAGACCATTAAATGCATGGCTAACCAAGCTAACTAGCTAACAGCAGCTACAGTTAGCAGCAGTTAGCGGTTACTGTAGTGATATGCTGCCCCCTTTTTGTTTGCAATAGGAAAATATTACATATTGTACCTTTAAGATGGACATTTTTGGTATCTTTATTCAAAATATTCAGTCTATGGGTTTCAACAATTGCACACGTGATTAAAATGATGCATTCAGGTATTTTTTGAAATCTATACATACATTTTCATCATCGTTTCATAATTGTAGTTTCATCAGCTCTTACAGTTTGATCTACTGTACATGTTAAAGGAATATTTTGTTTAAACCACACAGAAAAGAGTTTTGAAGCAAACTACCCAACTCTACTAAGCTAGCTAACCAGCTTCTGGCTGTAGCCTTCTATTTAACAGACAGATAAGATAGTGGTATCAATCTTCTCATGTAAAAAAAATGAAGAAAATGAAGTGATGATCTATTTCTCTAATCCTATTAAGACCGACACTATTCCAGTTGTGCTCTCGCTGTATCTCACACATCTGTCAATATGTCTCTGAACAAAATGTCACAGATGAGCTCCTGCACATTAACTGTGTTTTGTGTGGAAAAAGAAAATAACTCAGAAAGGTAAGGCACTGGAGGCATTTCTTGTTCACATAAAAAAGACAGATTGTGTAATTCAACAGAAAAAGGCTAAGATTTTATACTTCAATGCCAAGGCCGTCCTTGGCTTAACTGTGTCTTTTTACTGTCTCTTCAGTTTTATTATGTTCTTTTCTAAAGTCATATTGGAACACTTTTAAAAGGCTGGTGTCCTCACATCAGCTTTTTATTCAGTCTGTTGTCCAGATTCAATTGTTCTCCTTTCATAGAATTGGATGTAACATGGACCAGTGGTGCATGGGACTTACTGTAAGCCTCTGACCTGAGGCTTCACTCCCAGAACGTCCAGCAGGATGTGAGCGCCATATGGGCCGATGAGGTTTAGGTTGAGGTTCAGCAGTGTGACCTCGGACAGGCTGCTCTTGAGGGCCCCCGCCAGGCTCAGCAGAAGGTCGTCCGTCAGGTCCGTGTTCCTCAGAACCAGCTGCTCCACCTCATCGGATGTGCTCAGCACCGTCATCATGGCATCGAGCTACAGTTACAAACCAAGAGACAATCATATTTGTGGATTTGGTTTGGCTTGGTGCAAAACAGCAGTGTTTATTTATTTGTTTATTTGACGGCGAGAGCATCTTAGCTATACCAGAGTTAGCTATAAGCCGATTTACATCTGTAGTCCCTGAGCAGGAGACAGAGATAACATCTCACAGTGATGCAGAAACTTTAATTCCAAAAGTTAAGATATCAAAAAGGTTGTCTTATCACTCAGGGTTTACCCACTGGGCTTCGTAAAGATTTTACAAGGCTATAGAACTGAAAGAATGTTGTTAGAAATGGAAAAATCGTACAACAACACCGATACATTTATTTATTTATTGTGTTTTTTATGTTCTATAATCCTGGTAGACAACGGTCTCCCACATGAGGATGCCCGACTGTAAAAAAGAAATGATGCAAACAGAAATATCTCATCTAACTTCTAGTTTACCTCCTCCGCCAGACAGGTTTAGGTTTTCTGAAATGATTTTTCTACCTCATAGCACAGATAGATTTTTTTTTTTCCCTCATACAGAAATACATTTTGCACCACTGCCCTGAGAGTAGAGTTTTGCGAGCGTTTGATAGTATTAACTGTCTGCATGAGAACGCAGCATAGCTCCAAAATGTGTTGTTGGCCAGGAATGAGACGTGAGCTGGACAGGTGCTGGGGGTTTTCTAAACACAGAGGGGGGGTTGAGAGTCCAGAAGACATATGGTCTGGCTGTGGGCCACAGCCACTGTGCCACTTTGCTGGACCTTGAGGAATTTTTCAGGCACCTTTCGAAGCTCTTTCATCATGATGGGTAAGTCTGAGCCAATTGCCTGCCTGTCTCAGATAAAACTCAGTGACCATTTGTTACAATCCGTTTGTGTATTAACCTTCACGATGATGGAATAATCCTTTAAGTTAGAATGACTACAAACTGATAACATAACAGCCTTTTTCAGGTATTGAAGTAGATTTTAGATATTTGAGTTTTATTTCTAACATTGTGTGTGAAATCGGTTCTGATCCTGGTATCATTAGGAGAACATCCCTAATTTAGATTGCATCATCTCATTTAAATGCTAATATTCAAAATTTTCATCTTGAAAATTACAGCATCATTTCTGCTGCGTCATTGTGAAAAGTTCAACCCAGTCACCATATGTGACATATGTGTCATATCACGTTCACACGATATCAGGAGGCAGAGGGGACGGTGGTGGAGTTACAAGTGAGAAGGGACCATGTCATTTCAACATTTGTAAGTGTGACACCACTGGAGATTTTTAATGAGACTTTGGGACATCTCCAGCCAAAAAAACTTGTTACAAAAACTGAATATTATAACCCTAACCCTTGTGTCGATGAAACAGGTATTTATAAGCCAAAACATGATCTTTTCCTAACCCTAACCAACTGTTTTTTTGTGCCTATACCTAACCAGGGCTCAGCATAGTGTTGTGACAAGAGAGAAATAGAGGATCCTAAAGAAATAAGTTTTAACTTATCTGTGGTTTTGCAGAATCATCATTTGTCAATATATTCACACATATTCTGGTGGCTGGGGTAGGAAAATGTGCATTATGATTTTCTGGCTGAATACTAAATAACTACTTAACATTAATGACAAATGTTTCCCTTTAAAAGGAAAAAAATGTTTTCTATTTATATTCATTATATTATTTGGCAATTGTATTATCAGTTTCACCTCATATTGCAGGGATACAGGTATTTTAAGGGCTTCTGTCAGTGATGTAATGCCAAGAGCATCTCTGGCAAAAACAGAGATTCACCACAGTAATTTGTGTTGAACACACACCTGAGCCTGCAGGTCTTGTTCTTTAACAGGCTCTTCTTTGCCAACATTCTGGCTGGCTGTGTCCTCTTCTTCCTCTGGCTCTCCATCAGGCTGCAGGACCGTGTCACTTTCTGCACTGAGCTCCACATCTGAGCCTGGAGCTTTGGGGCACGATGACAATCTCTTCTGGAGCCGGCACCTCTCCAAGACTTGGCATATGGAGAGAAAAAAAAAGAACAACTCAGGCGCAATAAAACTGTCTCTCCTAAAGCCAAGTGCACACAGTGAAATTGATACCCAGTGCTGATGTGAGAATGCAATCTAAAATTCAGTTTGAGCATTCGTGTTCAATAGAGAAAACAAATCCGCTGCAGTGAGGCATGTGTGCGTGTTTGTGTGTGAACAATGTCTGCATAACCTCTCCCACACGTCATCTGTCCTCCTTTAAGCAGACATTGTTCAATGCATGACTTTATTGCAAATTCACCATTTTCTGCTCAAGTGTATTATGTAAATCAGTTACAGCACTCAAGGGGGATTCCAGTACGTTCCTACTGTGCTGTGGTTTCTTTACTCACTGCTCCCCTTGAACCAGTTGTGTTTGTTTGGGCCCTGCTCCAATGCGGCGCTCATTTCCACACATTCTTCATAGAAGTCCTTCAGTCTTTCCCCATCTCTGCTTTTCCCATTTGATCCCAGGGCCTTCTGTTTCTCCCCGTTCTGCTTAGTCAGAGCTTCCTCATCCTGCAATGAATCTTGAAAAAGAGACGCTCTTGTTCTAAAGAGTATTTAATGGAAACACCACATGCGGATGAATTGAAGGTCATCTGCACCTCCACTTGACAAGCATTTTATCCTCCTCTATTTTTCCGTCTGGTCTTACAGGAATGAAACAGTGCTCACCGAGAACTTTGCTTGTCTTGTTCGATCGCTGCTGCTCCAGAGTTTTGACGTTGCTAGTGGATCTCTGCTCGCCTCTGGCAGGCGATGATTTGTCTTCACACTTTTCTGTCACTGTTGACCTCCGATCGACCCCCGAGCCCTTGCTGTCTCGTCCCTCTTCCCTCTTATTTCCAGCTGTCTTGCCTTTGCTCTCTTTTTGATTAGTTTGACCCTTGCGTCGTTTCCTCTTGGAGGTCTCTTTAAACCCAGCTACTGCAGGGTCCTCGCTGTCTGTAGATCCTCCACCGCCTTCCTTGATGTGTTTTCTTGTCCTCCTCACGGATTTTTTCCCTGGTTTGGCGGGGATAAACAGAGGGGATGATGGACATGACTCGACGGTGCCTGCATTGGAGGCAAAAATGAAAGAAAGAGAAAAAAAAGATGCTTTGTGGGACATTTTGTCTTTAAACTGGTCCATTAAAATCAAGAACTGGGCCTAATGTCAAAAAAATGTTGATGAATAAGCTTTAGGAAAATTGAGACACTCATTTCCAGGCTTTGTACCGTTGCCAGGGCTCTGCTCTAGGGGGGGAATTAAGTTCTCCTTTGTGCCGTTGTTCAGCTGCTGGCAGGAGCTGTATTTGTTTCGGAGACTTGTACATCTGAAAAAATGAAAAACTGTGCTTTCATCATGACTCATATTTCCCCCCTTGTACCACCACCAACACCATTCCCTCATGCAATATGCATCCTTTTCCTCCTCTGTCAACCCACAATACATTATATGGCTTTACCCAATCTGTTTTGACTGGAACTAATTTCTCATTTTCTGCCAATGCGACGCTGTCCGTCTCCCGGAGGATGAAATCTGACCTGTAACAGGGTGTCCCACCAGCCAGCCATGTCAACCTGAAGCAGCTCTTCCTGCCCTGCTGGAAGCCGGGAGCGTAGCGGTACTCGCAGCAGGAGCTGATTCTGGCCACCATGATGCCGTTTACATACAGGGTGGCACTGAAGGGGTAACCTCTGTGTCGCTGAGAGACAAACTGGAACTGCTCTGAAAGATACAAGGGGAAAAAATTATGTAATTCTCGAAGGTTGGAGATGTTTGATCCTTCTAACTGATTCAGCATGGTGGTCTGTCTGTCTTGTTTGGCTTACGTTGCTGTGAAGGTCAACAGGTTCGGGGATGGTTTAATTTGTGTTTATTTGTGTTATGCTCATGGTGCTGTAAGAGGGATGGCAGCATCTAGGAAATAGAATACAGCAGTGGTTCATAATCTATTTGGCCTGTGACCCTTCATAGTCAAGCAGTGCCCCTCATCACAGGCTGCATATTAGAGGTAGATTTATGTTCAGTTCACCTTCAATTGAGGCACTTATTTTAAGGTTAACAGCTCCACAACCACCTTTTTGCAACAGAATTATCAGTAATACTTTAGATTGGAGAGCACATACACACCTTTAACTATTTTGCTATTAGCATGCACATAATTCACCAGCAGAACCTGTGTAGGTTAATAAGTGTCAAACCTTCAAAGTGGAACATATTCTGATTTAGAATGAGTTTTGTGTTTTGTAACATAAGAATAGATCATATTCATTACCTGTGATGAAGGTGGAATGACTATTCTTGTGGGACCACCACTTTAAGGCCCAGACTGAGTAAAGCATATTAAGATCTTGGTTCATGTACAATGTCTTTATGTTCTGTCAATAAGCAGTAATCAAGAGGGTAAAATTCTTAGTTAATGGCCTGGTAGTTGTAGAATATGATCATGGAGGAATAGGGCATTAATAAGTGCTTTATAATAACTAATAAAGAGCCTCTATGCTGCTAATAAGCAGCTAGTTAATTGTTAATATGTGTTTCCTAATATAAACTGTTACTGAGTTATGACATCCAGATTATATCTGTGGTTTTCAGAGTGTGTCCTCATCAGAAAAACAAATATATAGATCAAAAATTGCATGCAGCTAATCAAAACCTACATTTACATTTGTTGTTAGGCGGTGACCTCTAGTGGCTGTAGTAATTACAACAGCTGCAAAGGAGAAGGTGAGGAGAAGTAGTATAAAGAGTGGAGAAAACAAGCACAGGACTTTCATTCAGGAGACCAGAACAGCAGTCAACGGTGAGTTCTTTAAGTTAGATACTGTATGTTTGTGACGGAAGTTACAGAAGTAACCTACTGTACATATCTCCCTAAAGCTAACCAAGTAGTTTTCACGCCTAAACCTATCCAAACAGCGACCATACGACAAAGGTGTGTCGTTGTAACACTGCAACAGTTATGTTGTTTTGGCCGAGGTAATATATGTCGTTTGGGAGACGCTGGCAATCAATGATTGTGTCTATAAGATATAAACAATGCAGCCAAAGCAGTCTGTAATTTTGTGTCTTTTAATTTCTTTCTGCAAACCCTCAGTTGGGAACAACCGTCACATTATTTTAAAAACAAACCACGTCAAGACCAACATCTGACTCTCTTAAGTCCAATTCAGGAGAATCAAGTGGAGTAAGACTTATAGGACGAGCAAGATCCAAGATCTGAGGCTAATTCAAAAAGACTGGGCCCTCATTTGCACTCATGTGTAACCATTGTAAGTCATTGTTACTGTCGATATGTAAAGAGTGTAAAGAGTGGCTCATTCACCCATATTATAAAAACAGCACTTAGCTTTAGTTTTACTGTGTTTATGGATACAGATAACTTTGTCTTTATTTGTCCAGTTTCTAGATGTCTCTCTCTAAGCTTTCTGTTTCCACCAGAATACAATAAAGGGGAGTGAAATTGTGTCTGTGGAGCTCACAGCTTTGAAAAATTACATTTTAAAAATTCAGTAACAACAGAAACAATGTCCTGTTTCTACGGACAATCCACAGAGCACCCTGCCAAAACCTCTCCTACAGTGACTCTTTCTTCTTTAAAATTTAATTCCAATGAAACTGTTCCCAAAAATGTGCTCGTCACAACAAAGTCACAAGCCACTCTACTACTGTATCTACAGTGGACGTAACATTATATTGTGTAAAAGCAATGCAATAAAAGTATTTTTTTTCTCTTTGTCTCCTTTGTTTTCATCTTGTACAGCTACAGAAGATTTTGTAAACAGATCACAACCACACCTCCAAGCAGAAATCCATAACCTCTTTCTTGTACATCTGCTTGAAATTGTGATTCCCTCCCTGCAGTGACGGTTGTACAGTGTGTATCAACATGTACCAGCTGCGAAGATGAAATAACTTGTCTTTTCTCCTGACTTGTGATGGTAGTCTATCAGGTCACCCATCAGCTCTCTTCTCTTGTTCTGCTTCAATACTGAACGTCCTCATCATCCTTTTTTACAATGTTGCTTTGAGGGCAGATGGGTAATTAAATGTGCGAAAAGAGGGAGAAGATTTAACACCTCTCATTTCACTCTATTATTCAGGGCCTCTGTTATAAATGAGGTAAAAAAAAAACCTTAATTTTTTTCCTTAAGATTGCTGAAACTCTGTAATAGATTGTATTATAAAAGCTAAATGCTCTTTTGTGCACATTCTTGACCACTCTTGCAAAACAGCTTTGAATCTCGCTGCTCCTACCTCCTGGAGTTACCAAGTCTTTGAAGACGCAGATATTCTCCCCTCCGTTGACTTGCTGGAGTACCTTCAGTTCATCCTGTGTCAACCCCAACCCTCCTGACCCCCGGTGACCTTGTCCCAGGTAGATCATCGTCACAGCGACGTTGGATTTCTTTGCCTCTTTCTGTGCCTTCAGGTAACTCTGATTTTAAGAGAGAGGACGGCAGAAAGAGCTAAATATTTCATGTTGAAAAGAAGCTCAGTGCATTTACTGGAATTTTAACAGATATGAGAGTACCTGCTTTTTAGGGTGAACTCCAGTTCTCTGAGAGGCCACTGAGGAGAAAGATCCTCTTCTTTTGTCGTACAGGTAAGGGCAGGACTGACTCAGAGCCCCTTTCATTGAGCTCAGACTGGGCACCTTGGTTGTGATGGCTGGAAGGTAAACGTTGTCTTTAGAGGCTCTCTTAGAATGGGCCATTGAATCGTCCAGCTGTGTTGGGAGCAATGCAATAATTAAAGGGGTGAATCCATGTTACATCTCATTTCAACCTGTGTGCCTTTCTCTTTGTGACAACTACCATGGGCTACAACATGAACACAGGAACACTTTGTAAAACCATTGTTGGTAAACACAGTTAGTTTACTAATGATTCCCAGATAGCATAATGATTGTGGTCCAGATCTGGCCCGCAGCAGACACTTTCATCTGGTCCACATACCGCGTGGAATAATGGCCTTTGGGCGGTCCGCTCCTGTTTGCCAGATCTGAGCCACAAAGAGGCCATAGCATGGTCACATGTCAACCAAGAGTGAACTGAATAAACCAGAACTGGCTGAAATCTGGGCCACAGTTCATTTCTGTTCTAGTGGGCTGGATCCGGCCGGTTAATGAGAAAAGAATAGTTTCTGTAAAATGTTTATTTGTTCTGGTCCTTTTTTGATATTCAAAAAATATTGCAAGAAAACATCAAAATCCTCCTCTAAGTCGATGTTCCTTGTTGACCTCATGCAGATTTGTCTGAGCTTTTCTGGCCATGTTTTCCTGAGAAACCCCTCTGTGTTCTCCTCCCAACCTGTTAATAAGTTAAGGCATCTGTCATGTCATGATAACAAAGGGGAGAAAATAACAAAAGCTGAATGCTGACCTTGTAGATCTCCACAGTGTCAGGATTCTCGAGGAGGAGGAGTTTGCTCTTCGCTCTGATCAGACTGGCGATGGAGTGGATCATTTTAGCATCTCTAGGCTGAGCTGGGATCTGTAAAAAATAACACTTCTCTTACACCTTTAATCCATTAAAACAGGATGTTCAGTTACACAACCGATAATATTCACAGTGATGCTGAACTTTGAAGAGTTGAATGGTTATAAAACATGACCAAGCTGTGGAGCTGACGGTCAGACATGGATCAGAAACATGCTGGTTAGGCACTTACAGGAGTATCTCTGTCTCCTCCATGGACTCTTCTGTAAAAGAAATCCTGGAGGAGAGTGTTGCTGTTTCTCCTGGATCTTCTCATTGATTCCTTCTGATACCACGGACACAGCTGCCTATCAGCACAGACAGAGAAAGCAACATATTGACTTTGACAAACTAAAAATATTGTTTTTCCATTTAGGGTTATGATCAGTATCACTCTGACCCCTCTGTAACCAAGGCGTTTCAGGTCCTGGTTCAGAGTGTTTTATTTTTGAACCAGTTCTTTGTGTTTCAACAGCCAAAGAACTGGCTCTCAGCCAGGAAACATGGTTCCACAGCGGCACCAACACTTTGCTGCTCTAGAACAAAGAACTGCTTACATCAGGGGCTGGGGGCAGGGTTATCATGACCATGCACTAACTAAAATCGCCTGACCACCATTTTTCAATAAAGTAGTTTAGCGTGTTCTGACTTATCCACGGGAGAATGAAACAAAAGATTTTCACTGTGGACGCCAAATCGAAACAACAGTGGTCCGATGAAATTAGAGACGTACACATCGACTGAATGATGCGACTCTAAGGTGGCTCGCACACCTGTGCAAACTGGTTCTTAAAAGGTTCACAGGTTAAACCAGCACTTGGTTCAGTTTGGTTGAAAGGGGGTACTGTTAAGTTACACACTGTAACTCTTTAGTCCAGACTAGCTGTTTTCCCGTGCCACTAGTCTGTAAGATAGACTAATAAGCAAGGCTAATAACTAATACAATAGTATGGGAACAACATGCAAACATGTTGAAAATCGTGCTTTTGTAGACATGCTTTTAAATCTGTAACTAGGAGTGAGTAAGAGTGAGTGGAGGATGTGGTGAATGAATAGCGTCAGGCACAAAATCTCCCCGTCCGGGCCTCATGTGCTCAAAACAAGATAAATCCACCTAGGGGAAACTGAATTAAGATGACAGTGATCTTTTCCACTCTGAGCTAACAAGCCTCTATTGTTTCCTCCACAGCCTGTCAGTAACTCACACTATCTGTAACCTGATCGCATTATCGTGGCCGTGTCATCTGCTGGGCTGAGTGCTTCTGGGACAGGAGGCAGCAGGCAGACAGCCATGTCCTGAGATTAGCCGCCTGTGTATGCATGAGTGCGCCTCAGCTTCAGGTGGTAAAAAGCGAGAACTATATGACTCATGAGGTAAAGAAGATTGTCAGCGTAGCATATTGTCTTGAAGGTTGTCAGACTCCCTCAGACGTACATGCCTTAGCACTTTACTGTAGCCATCATAACCTTTCTTTTACCCTTTTGTGGTAGGAAACAACAAACGTTTGCAGTTTGCAGCACAACAAGAATGGAAAAAAGAAGAATCCAGATCCTTTAATTGAAAATAAAAATCGCAGTATCTTGTACAAAAAGATTTTAATTAAATGAAAGTACAAAGGTATTGCAAACAAAATGTTCTTTTAGTAGCAAGAGCAAAAGTAATGATAAATGAATGTGTATGCAGCATTTTGATGCTGGAGCTGCACCAGGTAGAGATACTTTTACAGACTTTTTTAACCCAGGTAGTTTCTTCATTAAAGATGCATCATATTTAAAGTTTATTAAATGGGTTTTTTTTGTTTGTTTGTTTTACAATCTTTATGTAATGTAGTGAAGCAGAAGGAAAATGTGAACACAAAAAATATTCAGGTAAAGTACCTCAACATTGTGCTTAATTACAGCATAAACTTTTACGCACTGCAAATACATTTATTAAATATAAGTGTATTTAAATATACTTATTTCCCACCACTATGTAAAAATGTGCTTATTTTAAACATTAATTAGAGAGCTAACTATTAAAATACCTAATTTAAACAGATATAATATCAGGGATTACTCCTAACCCTTTTTATACCTGGTTAATAACTGCTTAACATTCTTTCCAATGACTTTCTGTGATAAAGTCTTTTCAAACTCTTTTGTCTGTTTTTCCCCACTAACTAATTTTCCATCAAACCCACACCACAGGACAGCGATCTTACCTGTTGTCTTGTCCAGGTACGGAGCTGAATGTGTCTTTCCACCTGGTGATCTGATCCCTCCACAGCTGCTGATCTCCTGTTCTCTGCTCTCTCTTCACACAGCCAGCCGGTGACACCTGAGCAGACGACACCTTTGGCACTGGGCCTCCGCCGCCTGCCACTGGTTCCTCATCCATCTTTGATCGCCTCTGACCATCGCTCTATACGCTCTGGCCGCATGTGATGTCGATTATGAGGCTGTCCCTGTCAACACAACAACATTAGAGATGTATCAACTGATTTGTGAGAATGTTGAGAATCATTTAATGTCCTAAGTAGGGTTTGATTGCTTTTTTATTTGTTTGTTTGTTTTGGAAGGCTGATGCTCATGTTTTTGATTATTGAATTCTCATTAAGCTGCCAAAAACTAATGCCAGTTTTCTACAGTTTTATAGCTGACCACTTCCATGCCAAAGATTTAGGGATTCAGCTTTATTTTTGCAGCCTCCAAAACAGTATTTAGACCACCATGGGATGCCAAAACGTGGCAAGACTAATTTAGTTCTGGTGTTTATCTGTTAAATGAAGCAATTGCATTATAATAATAATAATAATAATAATAATAATAATAATAATAATAATAATAATAATAATAATAATAGGGACATTGAGGAATATATGGCTCCATTTAAACAGATTATTTACAAAGGAAAAGAAGGAAAGGAAAGGTAAGGAAATCAAAGGAAAGGAAAAGAATAATTGAATAATAGTCCATGTACAACATGATTTATAGGAATTTTAGGACTGCTTGTCCAAGTTGGCTTAAAATAAAGCACAAGTAAAATGCTATAAGCATCCACTGATAAAGACCATATAGTGTGGTTGAAAGCCCTTGAAAAGGCAGGTGTGTGGAGTTTGACAAAATAACTGTCTCCAACGTTGAGAATGAACTTTCATGGCAAAAATAAGGTTATATTAATGCAGTCAGAGAGCGACCTTGGGCACACACATATTGTCAGATTATTGGCATAATTAGTGCCACGGAAGTTGTGACTATCACAGCTGGTCAACAGACAAATCGTAGAGAATCATCTCATTCCTCTGAGGGATCAAGAAAAGACGGACATGTGATTGCCATCATGTATATTTCCAGCAATGGATACAGAACATATGAAAACAATTGAAATCTCATTAATTAAAAAAAAATGGCTTAGTCCTCAAAATGTAGACATGCATCACTGCACTAGCTATTGAGAGACTGTGCAGTCCTTGCCATCATATGGTGTTATTGTTACATAACAAGCATTTTCCTGCTGTTGCCCCATAAAGACCTGCTCATTCTCTCTTCATCTCTCCTCTGCGAGCTTTCTGAATGCTTGTACTGTGTGAACGCCTCAGCTCTCTCAGAAAGCCTGACCCTCCTTGCATGCATACACTGGCTCCATGCAGTTTCTTATGTGCCGTGGCACATCCAAAGGGCCGCCGGAGGCCAACAGGCTCCGTCTGCCTGCTGGATCCATTACAGCCATAAACTGATAGGGGGTCTGAGTGTATTTGGCTTGGCAGAACAGCGTTTGCTTCCTGCCACGCTCACTGAAGCGATGTGTCAGTTTATTATGGGCCCACCACACACCTCCACCCTCCGGTGTCCATGATGTGACGCATTTTGTGCTTTGCAGGAGGGGTGATTTGTCTTCTTGCTCTGCTCAGCAACTTTTTGAGGGTCAAGATTTGTAAATGTCATCAATGATCAATGTGGAGATATAAGTGAATATTTGGAAGTGAGGAACAAATTGGTTGTTGATGTTGGAGTTTAGCAGCTGTGTTAAAGCCATATATCAGTGTGTTTTATAGACAGCTTATGTAATATCCTGCCTTCGGGGGACAGTTTAGATGACTGACCATTCATCCTGCCTCTCATTGTGAGATCCAAAGAAGCCGAATACATTTCATTTCCTCCTATTCTTCCTGTTGTATAATTTGTAACCGATATGAAGCATTGACCTGAAGAAGTGACTCCCAAACTTTTTAGGGAAATTAATCAGATGAGCTGAAGTATGCCATTATCCTACACCTTCAAGTGGTGAAATCATGTCCACATGTGTGAAATCGTGATCCAGTGATCCTTAAATACATCTCACTTGGAGTGGCAGTGTTTCAGCTATGTATTGGTTACTTTCTGCTAAATTGCTGACTAGTTTTTCTCTAAAAAAATGAAGAATGAATCAACACTGACCTACCAAAAACTGCAGCTCCTCGAATGGTCACTAATGGCTGGCTCCAAAAGCGAGTCAGTCCTCATAGACACCATGTTAACGTGCCAAAACATGTTTACAGCCTGGGGGAAAAATGTGTTTTTGGTCTTCACAGATGATTTCTACATTCATGTTAAGTGTACTGGGGTACCATTTCATATAACTCACTTTCAGCCCGCCTCAGCTCCACTTCACCTCTTTGCCCAGGTTTGGATTTGCCTGGACTTAAGCAGAGCACGGTGGCTCTTCAGAAATGTGCATGTGGCGATCAATTTACCAAAGGTAAGCCTCGCATTGATTTGTTCTCCTTTTTGCATGCTTATTTTCCTCTTCATCAAAATATGAATACTTGTCTGCGTTTTTTTTTATAGCAAATCATAATTTCTACTTCTTCCACAGTCGTTCCAAGTCCCTCCTGTTGGCCGCAGAAGTAAAACTTAAAGGGCACAAGTATCCCTCGACGGGAATTACTGATCTAAAGGTTAGAAAAGGCAGGACTGGGTTGTACCAGCAGGACAAATTTGGGTGTGGAAACGAAAAAGCAGGGTTCAGCCTCCCTCATTACCACCACTTGGGTGCCCTTTAGCAAGACCTTTAACCCCCCGTGGAGTGTGAGGAGCTGCTCAGTTGTTAATAGGCAGCTCCAAAGTATATAACTGTGTGTATGTGAACAGAACTTTTCTGAATAAGTGAGCATTGCTGCCTTGATTAAATAACGACTCGACCCTGAATCATATGTTACATACCGCTTATCTAGAAGCCAAAGACCTTTTAGTTGAGAACTGGTATTCTTCATCTGGCCACTGAGGTTGGCAGATTGAAAAATACTCAGAAGTAAAACAGATGTGAGCAGCAGTGGAAAGTGAGTCCCATTTTCTTTTGCACTGCACAGTGTGATGATTTAAGAGGGTTGATTTTCTTTAAAAATTGCTCTACAAAACCTTAAAATATGTTAGTGTGCAGATGACCAAAAAAAATTTATGATTTAAGGACTATTTTATTATTATTTTCTCTCATTTCTGCAGTATTCTACAGCTATTTTCATTTTGCGAGTGATTCATGACTATTGTTATAGAGGGTCTGAGGATTTTGATTGCTTCGGTTTCCTTTATTTCTGGACGTTTTTTTTGTTGTATTGTTTAAAAATGTCATGAATATGCAGTTCTCTAGATCTGACATTTATAAAGTAATGTGTCTTGTCAGTGAAAACTTCAGTTATTGATTAAAATCAATTAATAAATCATTCTGTGAGTGTTTGTGGAGCGACTTAAGGTCTTTAATCTTGATGTCTCAGACTTAAATAAAAAAGACTTAGTGAATGCACAGCAGAGCCCTGCCACAATGAACAAACATCAGCTGCCATGTCCTCTCTCTCATCCTGTCATGTCAGCGTTGCACCACTTGAGGGCGCAAGAAGACCAGTCAGACCATCACACCTTCCAACTCCCTGTCATCTAATTGCATTGAATGAAGGAGAGTGGGCAGGCAGCTCTTCTTGAAGCTCTCCCGGTGGTCTGTTTTTCCTCTGTGGCTAATTACCTCTCTGTCTGAAGTGCTGCATCATCTGTACCCGCTGTCAGAAACACTAAGTCAAGGCTGCTTATAACTGGCAGCTAGCCTATAGTTGAGTTTCCACATAATACTGGATGTGCAGCAAACACTACTGTTGTCGCCAGGCAGTCTGGGAAGGAGGTGTTTGCTCGCCTGGTTGCACCGCAGTATCACATTTCATGTCCTGGTTAAATTAATTTAATACCAAAACATCAAACGGGGGAGCGATATTCTCTGAAAGCTGGATAATGGCCGATGGGTGAACAGAAGCAGCACTCATTGCACGATGATTTCACACATTAGGAATTAATCCAAGCATGCAAACACGTATGGATAAATATGCTCTCTCGGCTACTCTGCACGTTGCACTTTGTCAGGTGTATATTTTTCAAATCAGGAATCGCTTGCTGACAGGTGACCTTTACCATGTTGCTGCAGGCTTTCACCTCCTGGGAGGACATGAGGCTGATAAACAGTGGTACCGATAGATTTATATCAGTGCATGAATTACCACCTGAACAAACAGACATGTTTACACTGACTGCATTGTGCTGTCACTGCTTTACTATTACCAGGGTTGGATTACTGCCCAGACAAATCGGCTACACCCAGGCCCTAAAATGCATTTTTTTACCACCAGATTATATTTAGCACTACATATTTAGCCAGGTTAATTAGGAATACCGGCTGATTGGCTAATTCAATTATGCATTTACGTCAATAACGGAAACATCAGTGACAAAAAGCCTTTAGGGCGAGTCAGAGAGTGAGGACGGAAGTTGGCGCACGCGATTTAATGTCACAAATAAAACTCTAAAACATCCCCTCCTGTGAACATTTTGAACATTCAGTTTCTAATTAGCAATAAAAGTTGTTTACCAATGAAGAGATCAACTCCCATGATCCCACGCTACTTTACAAATTCATCAAACCCTTTTTTTCCCCATTGTTTTGATTAGCGGTAGAAGTTACATACTGTGCTTTTAAGTACCAAATAATTACAGATTTTATATAGCTGTTTTTTCATGAGCTATGAAAAACAGCCCTGTTTTCAGCTTTTTGAATCCATTTTTCCAATAAAATAAATGGGCTTCTAGAGAGTTTACTGATCTTTAGAAGTAGGACAAAACATTCAATCCATAGAGGAACACTTACACTTTCAGCTAAGTCAAGTCAACACTTACGGTTAATTGTAAAACTGGCTCTTTACTGGGTTCATATTTTAGGTATTTTTTTACTAACAATAGCATTCAAGCTCCCCATAAATTTGGTTTAACAGTGGGACCTTATGTGAAAACCCCCGTCTGGGATCTTAAGACAACACAACATCCACGTACTGTGTCAGTGGACAGCAAGAGCGGCCTGTCCCTTCTGCATAGAGCAGCAGGGGTGCCGGAGCTGCTCCCAGCTGGAGACTGGCAGAGCCATGTGGCAAGCTGGCACCTCCCTGACCGAGGCATGGTGAAGGCTGCATGAGAGGGAGCAGTAAGAAAAAGGAAGTAATGCGGCTTGAATGTTGTCTAACCCCTAAAACTACATTCCATTATTCATCACAAGAAATTACATAAAAGTTTTCGCAAAGAATGCAACCTATTGGATACTGATAACTGTAAAACCACGAATGATATAATGTTCATGAATGGCATTCACAGAAATACTGAACCTAATTTTCTGCATATATCAAACGGCTAATACTGATTACTGGATTATTTGTGTGTGGACATTGCTTGTCTTTTTTTCTTTTTCTGAGATTTGTGTGTATTTTATATTGCACACTGTAGTTATCTGGTGTGAAGTACTGTTTTTCAGGTTATTTCAGGTTTTGCATGTAATTTGCTTGTTTTACTTGGGAAAAGGAACATCACACTCACTTCTTGGTCACCTGCTACTATTATCCCAGTGCTGCTGTCTCTACGCTTGGTTCTGAGTTTGAACTGTGTGGGTGACATTTTGCATGTAATTTGCATGTTCTCCCTGTGCTCGCTGAGAGTTTGCTGTGATTCACTCTCACACTTCAGATGAATAGTTATTTTCCTAAATGTGGATATGTCTGTGTGACTACGTGTTAGCTCAGCACAGGCAACCAGTCAAGTTATTTTCTGTGGTTTCTGCTTTTTGCATGCTGAGATCTAGGCTCCATATGGACGATTCGAGGATATAGCATTTTTTTTTTTTTTTGCACTTCATAATTACCCAAGACTGCCTGAGAATGTTCATCTTCCTTTGTATCCTGTGTTCAGCTTTCTATCACATATTGTGGAGTTACAACACTTAATGCAAACGTAAATTGAATGGATTCGTCAGTGTCATCACCTTTATATAAAACAAGACTTGCCGCACTGTCGAAATCATTTTTGATTTAAAAACAGTAATGATCACTGTTAGGAGCAGCCGTCATACTTTAAATACAACACCCACAGCCTCCTTTATGTGTTTTCTAAATCTGGGTTGGAGTTAGGAACACTACACTGTACAGTACTGCTGCGAGAGAATGACTGATGTCCAAGTTGCAAGAAGAATAGAGGGGTGATTATGTTACTGTAGGTTTGACCTTAGTTTCCAAGACACCTGAGAAACCACTGTGGTAATAGTGTAACTTACCATCCACTGGCCTGTTAGACAACAGGACAATAAGAGAGCTAATTACAAGTGTACAAAGAAAACAAGGAGGGACGATATATTAAATGATTAAACCAGCATTTCAGGTCATAATGTGTCAATTAATGTGGGCCATAAGTGCAATGGCATGTTGCTTTTGTCTTTATCATGAAAAAGTCTGTCCTTATAAAAGACAAACAGCAGCCAGACGGAGATCAAGATTCAAATCCTCACATGTCAGCACTTAAATCACAATAAGATGGAAAAAGCAGAGTGTAAGCCATGAGACAGGTAAAACCAGGACAAGCACCCTCAAACTGTGTTCAGCTCTTGGATGATTTCTGCCTGATGAAAGGTGAAGTGGAGTCATCGGTAAATCCCCTGCCGGAGTGTTACAGGCAGGAGATTAGTGCATCTGACATGAAGGGGTGCCTCTCTGGGTCTCCATCTCCATTTATCACACAGCAGTATCCTTTACTGAACAAATATCGTTCTTCTTTTTTTTTTTTTCCAAACAGGCTGAGTGATGGAGAGAAAGATCTGGTTACCAGGGGCAGAGGAAAAATCTAATCCAACGATAAAAACTCAATTAAAAAGCTGCTTTTCTTGTTTCTCTCATGTTGCTAAATGGTCAGATGGCATTATTGATGTCCACGTTGGAATATGTTCAATATTACAATATGGTGAATACCTTTGACAGCATCACGTAAACACCATGTAGAGCTGTCATCCGAGACAACTCCAAGTTCAGTCTCAAGTTTCAAATCAAGTCTCAAGTCTTCATTAGCAAACTGAAGTCAAGATGCTAGCCTTAAGATCTCTGAATGATGACCATTAAAGATGTGGACAATGGATCAGATTACCATGTGCGTCGGTCTATAATGTGAGAGGTGTCACTTGTATTTACAGATCTATTTTATCTCATTTAGCTTATTGTTTTGGCCTCGTGGTCTGCAATTCAAAGGATAAGTTCAACTCCAAAAAATATTAAAATAGCTCCATACAGTTCGTCCAGCTTAAGTCCAGCTTAAGTCCTGAGATCCCAAATTAATATGAAAATATTTGGACACCCTCCGTACGCAATCAAGCTCATGCACATGCTCCACATGGGGTGCATGCTAATACTTTTAGCTTAGCAGCTACGTTGAAGATTTCAGCTTTGAAAAGGGTGTAAAGAACTTCTTTTCAAATCAATTTTGGATCTCATTTTGGATGCCGGATAAACTGTATTGGGCCATTTTTTTTTTACATTTTAAAACAAGCCCTAAATAGCCTTCTTCATTTTTTTTTTGAGAATGCTGCAATGCTGTTTTGCTATGAAGCTCCAGAAATGTTTCAATTTATCCTTTAATAATGTTTTGACTCCCTCTCTAGTAAAAATTGCTCAGCTAAAGACAGTATACATGACCTGCCAAGCACCAAACAGAAGACAGATAAAAAATTAAGCAACTACAGCTAGCTAGCAAGCTGGCGTATATAGTTGCTTAAGAGCCGCATATGTCCTTCAGGAGGTGGTGGAGACCAAAGCGGAGTTGAAAGGAGACTCACAGCTGCCAGGTCACCAGAGACATGACTCCAAAAGTATGCTAATGAAGACAAGTAAATCTGCTGACAAGTCTGCCATATCAACTAAAAATTGTTCTACTAACTAATTTCTCAACTGACAGCAGCAGGAGGACAGGAGCAGAACTTATTGCTACAGTGACTTTTCTCAACAGGAAAAACTTGTCATTTGCTCTGGGAATTATGACAAGTTCAACGTATTTTCTGCTCATTAGCAGAGTCATTCTGGGAGTTTTAGGGGATTGCTAACTGAAGGAGAACAGACAGTATGTTGAGGAGGACACTTAATCATGCATCCTGCATTAAAAATTTATGATAATAGTGTAAAATGATCAACATTACAGTTATTTTAATCTCTTATTACACCCCTGTGTAACGTTAGCTGAAGGTAACACTGGCACAGAGCCTTGTGATGGTTTATAGTGGTGTGTGGGTTGCATATAAGGCTCTTCTGAGACCTGTCGAGGAAGTCAATAAAGATGTGAATCTGATTACTAAGCCCCTGTGTTTCAGGAATCGGCTACACTAATGAACTGCTGATCAGCATTAGAGCTGCCCACACTGAGTCTGTCTGTAATGGGTTTCTTTCATGGCTGTTTGTTGATGGATTAGCGATGACGTGATTATAACCATAAGCAGGAAACCAAAATCAGGGTAATTATGGTTATTTAGTGAAAACATTATGGTTAGGTTAATGAGGTCAGTGATAAAAACAAGTCAGGCCTTGTAGTGATATTTTCCCTGTGTGGTTCTTATCTGTGTCAGCCAGACATTAGTTGCACAGGCATAGAAGAAGGGTAATCTGCATGGACTGCTGGCAACTGTTTGCTGTTCTTTTACCAGTGGTGTTTCCTTTCATTTCATGGCTTAGACTTATCTCTGGCTGTCCTTCAGTGGTTTGGGAGGAAGGTTAGAGGTTACAATCTCCCCCTTTGTTGGGAAAATCAACAACTGCTGTCAAATCAGAGCAAACTAAGATCTTATCCAATGCAATGGAACGATCATCCAAGTAAACACACATGACATCACAGCAGCATGGCGGCGCACATAGGGAATAACTTTTTACCTCTTCATCACTTTTTACTTTATATAGTGTTTGTGATACAGATACAACTTTGTAGTTGTCATTTTCACATTCATTCAGTTGATCTGTGCTCAACAGAAGACTTTGAGAGTCTGCATTAGGAGCCGACTCCTCTTTCTTTTTTTTTTTTACAGTGAGTGCCTTCAACTGTTAAATCAGCAGCTAAGCTCGCAGTCTTTCCATTCAAACACCGGTTTGCAACGAACGTCTATGTTTTTCCGAGCAGATGCACCGGGAAGCTTGTAGATTGGAAGTCAAATCGGAAATTCCGACTCCTGACTTGGAATGCACCATTAAACCCGCTGGACTCGGCTCTGCGACTTCATCTGCAACCAGTTTTTAAAGGCAACATATCACTTATCAAAAGCTGTATGATAGTGTTTTCTGTGATTAAATTTGGCTGAAACTATAATAACACACCGTGTCATGTAGACAGTTTGTACATCCAACTATCCAAACAAATTAAAAAATTTAATTGAAAGCAGAAAAGCAAGATACTGTGCAACAACAAATCTGAAATGTTAGGTCATACCGGTTTCCTTAGCAGCAAACATAATCAAAACAACTTAATTTTTTGTTATCTCGTACATGATGGCCATGAAAACAAGAATTAGCAGGACACATGCAGCAACTTTACAAATAACAGATTTGTTGTGATTGGGCTCTCAATATCTATGAAAAAAGTTGGTCCTCTGTGTTCACTTTAGTGTAACCCCTTAAATATCCAGCTCACACCAGCTCCTCGGTCAATAGTATCACCATTGAAGCCTGACAGCTGTTAACTTTATAGTGTCCGGGGTCTTCTTCCTGAGGTCCATTTCACAACCTCTATATCACTTTCACCCCAACTGGGTTTTAACTGCAGCACTTTTACACCAGCAGAAAACATGTGACATCTTCAACAAGTTTTTATGTTCATACTTACCGCGCAGGGTCATGGTCGCCCAACTGCTGGCTTACTTTGTGTTTATTTAGTTGGACTGAGGACAACTTATTCATGCTCATTCTAAAGGAAGATGGACTGAAAATGCAACAGCAACAACATTATTTTAAGTGCTGTGTCTCAGGAATCCATGTGGGATTACACAATGACATCAAAGCCGTTTTTACTTCACTTTGTATAACCGCACCTATCTAGATTGTCTGTTTGTGCATTTTGTCTGCCTCTCCAACCACTTTAAATGTGAGGTTACAGCAGGGAAGGTATTTTTAGTACTCAGACACAGCTTTTATATTAGTCAGCACTTACCCTACTTTTCAAAATGTAAAGTACATGACGTTTGGCTTCAGCTGACTTTACTTTGATATACATGACTAAGACCTCACTAACTAGATGCAAATCTGATATGATTTATTTAGCCATCCCTTTAATGTGTCCTCTTAACATTAATTTAAGATGATGATCATTTGAAACACTGCACGGTAACTGGACTGTAAACTGAGAGTCCTGTTGTCACATAAACAGGGTTTTCATTTGGTTTTCGGTAACAGTGATGCTCCTGCCCTTTTGCCATTGAGTCTTTTTAATATGTAACTTTGAATGGTTTGATTTGATTCTGTATTTAAAACTGTATATACATGCTGTACAATACTTTGTTTTTTTTTAAAAAAAAAAATCCTTTAACTAAAAGTTTCCAGTCAAATCCTCCTTTTTCTCTGCTTCCTCATCCCTTCACTTTTCCATAACCATTTTTAAATCACCAAAACTTATACAAACACAAATACCCAACCTTCATTCACGTCCACCACTATCACCTCAGACACATTCCCGAGTATATCTTCTTGTGCTATGAGCGGGGGATGACGTGTTAAGGTTAAGGATCGCTTACATGCCTTATTGTTGTGCCATGTGATTGGCAGGAGGTCTCCAGAGACAGCTGCAGAGGTGGGTGGCAGACAGGCTCTCTGGCATGTGAGAAGGCCAATGACTAAGGAGAGCAGCATGAGGTCTTCCCTCACACATGACCAGAATACAGTACTGTCTTCTCTGGCTGAAATGATAACAATGATATCATATCAGTCAATATTGATGTATTATTATTATTATAAGAAATGTATTGTGTTATTCCCGTAGGTAAGAGCCCAAAGTGTACAGATTGCAAAGCCCACTGAGGCAATGTGATTGTGGGCTATATACATTAAATTGACTTTACTATGTTTAATGGCAGGTCTTCTATTTAGAAATGCGCTTTGCAAACTTTCTGAAGTCACTTAAAGGAAAACTCTGGGAATTAGTTTCCATTACAATCAAATGAATTTTTTTAAATTAATTTCATCTTGTTGCTGCTTCATGTATACTCGTTTTCACATAGCTTAGTTCAAGGGTGGTCGAGTCTCACCCCTGAGGCATCTGAGAGTCACCTTGCTTTTGTTCAGATTTATGAGTGTGAGAACAGGACTTTTGAAGCGCTCAACAAATCCACTAGACTCAGCTGTTGGTGAAGAAATAGCTCTGGTGCATATGTGACATAACTGCTTAAAAATAACATTGCATCTTCAATTTATTTTCTTTCAGCGCTGAACAGATGAAAAAGACCATTGAGAGGCAGTTCTTAAATAATGACTGAGGCTAATTGTTAGTTATCTCTGTTCTGAAACAGCAAGCAAAATGATTGGAATTGATAGAGTTGCTTTTATTACCATCATGTAAGCAGATTTTTCAGTGTTCCTTAAAAGAGCATGTGCAGCCAGAGACTTCACCTCATCGCTACCATGACACAGATTTAGAGAAGATTGCAGATGAAATTCTGACTCACCACCTGTTCCTCTGAAAAATGTCCATCACTTGCTTTCCACCGGCTCCTGTGCATAATAAACAGTTTGATTTACCCTTTGGTGCATTGCTTTTACAAGAACTACCTTTCTCTTGCTGCACGGTTCGTCATTTTAAATGTCATTTGCACCTGACTGCACCCAAATTATGTCTGATTCATTGCAGCACCCATCACTTATTTGGGTATTTAATTTTAAAAAGTAGCGTTTGACATTAGAATTTTTAAAACAAATGGACATTTGACTTTGACTAACTTTTAGAAGTCCAGCATAGGTCATCATGTTTTCTCTGTGAAGAAGTGTTTAAGTCAGTGACCCGTATCGTATCCACTTATTTTACACTTTTGAGTTTCCATGCTGACGCAGGTCAAATGCTGACACTTTTCATGTCAGACCTGTTTATGATCCAGAAGGTAGCCTGTCAGCAGTTTTTTTTAATTGCCACATACCTAAATAAACCCTTGACCTCCTGAAAATTTGGGATTTTACAGCCGAATGGCTCAAGCGGCCCCAGATGGGCGGGTGTGACCAAACTGCCAAGATTACAAACTGGCCAAATACCAGCTAAGTGTTTGGGTGTCACTAATGATTCTGGGTGAGCTTGCTCAAGACTTTTCAGAGGAGGCTTTTTAGAGGGATCTATCGTCTGTCTTCAAACCTCAAGACCTTGGATGAATATCTTGTTGGATTAATCCTGAAGGCCTTGGCGACAGGAGCATTACAGCTACTTAGCCTGGTGCGTCTATCAAAGCATCTTTCTGTCTGTCTGTCTATCTATCTGACCTTATAAGTCCTGATAAGATGGTTATAATGCAAGAGATAAATGGTTATACATATAAACAGTTAACATTACTTTTTGTAGCTGCCAGATGTAAAGTGAGAACAATGCCTTGTTGGGTTGATATTAAGTGAATCAAAAGTTTAAAAAAAACAAACAAACATGTTTTTTGTGTTTTGCACCACTAGAATATATCATTTATGTGTATTTTTTGTTCACTTTTTTTCAACCTTGACCATATGTAGTGCTCATCCCAGATGGGGGAGCATAGTTATCTGTTAATTTGTGCATCATTAAATGCAACTCAATCGACAAAAAGGTATGTTTTAATATTAATAAAGCAACAAAAAAGGCTAAATTAGGTTCAACGTACAAGGTTCAACAGGTAAGTTAGTTAAACTCAAAAGTGTAAAAAAGTTACATAATGTTGCCTTAAGGTTGGTAGTTATTCCTATCTAGCTATCTATCTATCTATCTATCTATCTATCTATCTATCTATCTGAGTCATCTGTATATGCTAATGACTCAAACACAATTTGTTAGTCAGCCCTGTGGAAGCCGTGTACTGATAGCAGAACAGCAGTGACTACACAGAATTTGCATTTTGACCTATCTTTCATGACCTACATGAGATGAATCATTACACCATCTGAGGTATTTCCACTGGATTTAAATATAGTCATTCTGGGGGATAAGGAGTCATGTGAACTTGAGAGAAATGATGGAATGGCTGAGAGATTTGCAGGAGGGCGCTGACAGGGGGAGGTCAGACGGTAACGAATATCTGGACCCCTCTGGTGAAAATCTGAAGCTGTGAATACTAATGCTGCTGCCAAAGCTGGTGATGCCTCCTTACTAAAGTAAGAGGGGAAAACCTCTACAGTAACCAGCACAAGATTAGTGTTGGTTACTGTAAGGGAAAACCTGAATCTACTGACCCTCCATGACACATGGTTGCCTGTCTCTGGTCTAAAATTGAGGCCATGCCAACAATTCCTTCAGCGTGACAGTTGTCAAAAAGAAGCTCAAACCAGGGTGTGGACAGGGAGTCTTGGGTTTCAGGATGCGGGGATAGTGATGAATCACTCAGGAAGTTGTGCGGTGTGAAGGGGAGGATGTTTCACTCCTTGGAGTGGTCAAGCACAAGTGTCCTTTAAAGCAGAGAGCCGTGACAGCTAGAAGTTTAAGGACAGACTGCAGGAGATTGATAGAGCACCAGAGGCCAGAGACCTGAGTGACACGAAGGTCCTGCTTTGAGGCAGAAGCACACATCTTGACTGCAGACCCTGAGCTGAGAAGATAAAACATGGGAGTGTACAATGAACAAGGGTAAGCAGTGTAAAGCTGACTTTGAGGCGTGTTTCGTAGCATTTTAATTCATTTATCATCCTTTGTGTAATTGCTGCAATATGATTAGCACATGAGGGAAACAGTGTGAGGTGATGTCATGACTGATCATCACATATTTTTAAAGAAATCACTGAAATAAATTGTGTAAACCCTATTTCAAGTTCATAGTTATTTTTAAGTGAGATGTGAAAATCTCTGTAATCACTGCAATTTGATCACGTCTACCCTGTCACTGTATGTTTCAGGGCGGTGTTGGAGGAGCCAGAGTCCCGCCACATGCTGATCAAACAAGCAACCGGCAAAGGAGGGTCTTCCCGCTGTCGACGCATGGCAACCCCCCTCTCCCTCCGCAGACAGCTCAGCAGACTTCCCCCCAAAGATGTCTTCAATGACATGATGTTTGTGGGTCAGTTGCTGCACTGGTATACATCTGACAAGTAGAGTTTCTGTTTTTAAAGAGCACTGAACCTTTACTTTGGAGGGCAGTTTAAGCTGTTCAAGTTCTGTGCTCGAGATGGAAGACAGAAAAAGAACCAAATGGAGAAATAATATGTAGCAACCAAGTCAAAAATCAAAATGAATTTAAAGTGGCACTCTGCTACATCAATTTTGATCTAGAGGCTTCGTAACTTTGAGGAAGACCTAAATTGTCGGAGTGCGCATTTAAAGGCTTTGACTAAATACCTGTTTTGCCCCACAGATTTGCTCCAAATCTTTGCTCAGATCTTTTCATATTTTTTCACAGCAGACATTTTGACTTGTGATAGTAGGAAGAGCACAGGTGTAACTAACTAAACTAAAAAGTTTAACAATGGCTCTGTTCAAGAGTCCCAGTGCGGAAGGTTTTATGTGAAAAAGACCTATTATTTAAATGTACTGTAGCTTTAAGAGAGTATCTGTTTAACTTTCTCACTCTGTGCTCATAAAAGACCAATTTATGCCGGATCTTACAGCCTCTATATGGATACCGTACGCTCTAGAGACTTCTGTGGTCATATATTACTGTAATTGCTCCAATCGATCCTGGACAGCAGTCTGTGCTAAAGATCTTCTGTTAATATTAATGGATGGCTGGACAGTGGTGGAATGTAAGTAGTTTACTCAAGAAATGTACTTGAAGTAAATGCTATTTGCACAATGAAATGTCTACAGAAAAATGACACCATCAGACCCTTTTAGATCTGCTTTCCAATCTCCGTTACAAACTAAGTGAATAGTAGTTGCTGCTCTGAGGAAAACTGAAAGTAATCTGGTCTTCTTAGCGACGGTGGCACCATACTCCACTACATTTATCATACACCTTTAGTTACTTTTACTTGTAGTGGAGAATTTTCAGTGTTGAATTGCTATTTTGAATCAAGGATACTTCTTCCACTGCAGCTGTCTAGCTAACATATAATCATAATTCATCAGTCTACTGTCGAAGATCTACATCATTATCTACACCGCAGCTATTACAGACACCACGTCCAACAATCTTAGCCAATCATAACAATACAGAGACTATGTATAAACCACACCTTCATCTAGAGTATCCAGAACAACTGTGCATCCCCTACATGCAGAGGCTGGCAGCATGAGTCAGCCTTCAGGTGCAAGAAACAGAGCTGCCATGCAAACACAAGATACATACTCTTTCAATAAATTCAGCCTCTGAAGTATTTACGGAGACTGTTGCTCATATTGTCTGAGAAAGGAGAGGATGCTTGGGACTGGAAATGAAAAGGGTAAATAGAAGTGGAACCCTCAAGGCTAAAGCAAAGAGCAATAAAACATGAAGACAAGTGACAAATTAAAGGGCAAGCTTCAATAAATTAGTGGAAAAACAGAACGAGTGCAAATGCAAGGGGGGCAGTAATTGTCTGATAATGATGCAAATCAAATGCTATGACCTTCACAATCAGGAGACCTCAACCCCACTGAAAAAGAATAGCACCAGTGTGTTAAACAGCACTCTCCACCACCATCGAAACACACGGAGCAACACAGTTCAGTGTCCGTCCTTCCATTAGAGCCCCAGAGACTTGTTACTTCTCTGCCAAAGAGCACTGAAGCTGCTCTGGAGGCGCATGGTGGCCCAACACCTCGCTGAGACACTTAATGTTGGTTTTTACCCTTTATTTTGTCATCCATCTGTGCATTTGCAGTTTTATAAATTACTCATAAGTTTGAGTTCAGATTATTTTTCACTTTCCTGGATCACACCTCCTTCTGCCAAGGATCGCCATGGAAACCAGTCAAAACAGGTCGATACTATTGGATCCATGCCTAAATTTGCCCTGCTTACTGCTTCTACTGCATACAGTAGGAGAAAGGCAAAGAGTGAGATTTGAAAAAGTCAAAGAACCTTTTCATAAAAATGTCTGTCGTTGATTGACATCGGTGACGGGTTTAATTGCAGTTGTGGATTTTGTATTCCATTTATGGCATTAGATATGTTTTGATGGAAACTGTATTAAAATGAGCGCCCTCTTTTGTTTCCATAGTCGGAGGTTGGACCCAGGACGACCCCTCCTGTCTGGTAGAACAGTTCTGTCCTGACTACAACGAGTGGAAAACAGCAGCACCTATGGTTAATCGTCGTGGCAATGCGGCTGTAGGCACACTGGATGGCCAGATCTACACAGTGGGTGGGGAAGATAATGTCCGCTGCTACAGCAATGTGGAGAGGTGAGAGACAGAACTGTTTTAAAATGTATTTTTCAACTCAGAATTTGTGCTCAGGGGTCTTAATTTGCCAATCATTTCTATCTATCTGAAATGTCACACTGGAATGAGTCCAAATGTTCTCCCATTACACTTTCACTTTAAGCTGTAAGGATTTCTGGCTGTAAGAACCTTACATCATCATCCGAACAGATTTTGTTTGTTTTGTCACATGCTCCATTGAATTTCATGTCCAGCTAAATGCAAGCATCAAGCCGCTGACTTCATGAGAGGCTGTAATTGAAACTGTTTCTTTTGGTTTGTGTTGACTTTCTGGTATATTCAAACTGACATTTCATTACCTCACGTCGGTTATATCAGCTCGAGAACCTGAAGGCAAGCATGTTTGCGCTGATGGTGACAGGTTGAAACACCAGTCGTCTCTTTATGAGTTAGAGCTGCTTGGCTCTGACACTTGGTCTTTCAGAGGATTCCTCCCAGACCCAAGTCGATCTGTGGAGGATGAAGTCATGTAACTGTAATGTGGGTGTCTGTCAGCTACTCCTGGCCTCGATGCTGAGTGCTGAAACTGGGATGGAGGGTGGCGGTGAATGTGCTATATGAGATCTTGTAAGGCAGGAGATGGCCGAGCAGCTTCTTTCCTCAGGCTGTCAAGACACCTCAAGTCATCCTCAGCACTCTGCCATGTCTGAAACACTCTGTTTGCGCTCCTCTCTCTTTAAGGCCCCTCCTCATGAATACCCAGTCTCCTCTGATTGGTCAGCTCACACACACCTGACCCAGCACCTCCAACAACAACAGAGCAGCTGTACTAAATCCATTCTTACGAGCCAAACTAGCCGTTAGATACAAATTAAACCAATGTGTGACACGGTGATGTAGTGCGATGTCACAAAGCCACGGAATTAAAGGTGGATCTACTGACGAGGCATTTCAGGAGCAGTGTTTTCTGTCGGACAGAGGAGCTTCTGTTGGTGCGGGCTTGGCCTTTTTCACTTTCAAGACATACACATACAACACAGATGGAAAGGAAAACAACAAAAAGCATAGGTCTCCTTTAAATTTAGACTGTTTCATAACCAGCAAAACGTTCCTTTTAGTAGGTTTCACTGAAATGAAATTAAGAAAAAAAAATAAAAAGACAAATTTGTTCAAATTTGTCAATGCACAAAGCATGAGGAGACATTGTTGTAAATGTTTTTTGAAGCTAGAATGTCTGGGAGTCAACTTCCCTCATAAAATGTTATAATATATAACATATTATAATAAAAATATGGTAACTAAAACTTGTACTGAAACTAATGAAACAAATTTTAAACAATAAAAACTAAACTGAAATGAGCAAACCCACTTGGGAAACTAATTTAATTGAAAACAAAAATAAAAAACAATTAAAAACTCAAACCTCACTTTGAAGGAACATCTGCATCTAAAATGTAGATATTTTCCATAATTTTGCCCGTAAAGAATTATATATATTTCGGGTATACACAGAGGAAAACATAATCCAGGAGTCATGTCATTAAACTCCAAAAAGACATAAGCAAAATACCTACAAGTTGCTGCTTAACCAGAGGTCTACTATTTAACTGGAATAAAAAGCTTTTAAGCAAAGTACTCATGTTCCTAAATGGTGTGGGAAATAAAGCTCTGAATGTATTTGTTGTTGTTGTTCACATCACTGAACAGTAGAGGTCAGCATTAAGGCAGAAATTAGTTGTAGGCTTTCTGACATCAAACCCAAACTGTAAACTGAAGCCATCTTATTATTTTGCAATGGACCACCCAAAATCCTCACTTCACAGGATTTTCCTCATCTTATTATGTTGCCAGCATATCTTTTCCTCATAGGCAGAGAAAGTCAAAACATAACCTGTTAAACACACATACGGACATTTTCTCCCACTTCCTCTCCTCCCACTCTATCAGATGGCTCAAAGGAGCTGGCCCTGTTCCCAATTCCCACAGACAGCCACTCCTTCACAGAGTGCCATCCAGCTGACCCCATACAGAGGGCTTCCTGGCAGACCAATAGGGAAAGACCCACTCCAAACTGATCAGCTGTTAATGGCCTCTCATTTAGGTTACATAATCTCTATGGGGCGGTAACAGTGCTGTTGTGACATTTGCAGGTACTCTCTGACGTCCCACTTGAGCAAAGACTTGCCAATTAGGTAAAAGTGCTGTTTTGGGGGGATGTGGGCTTTCATGTAATGGCCCTGAACGGAGAGAAAGACATTTTAATAGCCTTCCAGCAGAGAGGAAGTACTCTAGCAGATGTTTACATGGATGCCTACACGACTCAATTACTTTCTCTGTGTGAATGTGTCACAATCTGAATCGCACACAATTGCCAATATATAAAACACTCTGAAAATATAAGTTTCTATGAAAGCTGTGGTGATTCTTTTCAAGTTTTTTTATTAGCAGTATCCAATTGTTGTCACGCACTTTGACATCCCTGCTCCTTGACCACCATCACGGCAGGTACAACCCAGACACAGACAGCTGGAGTACAGATGTAGCACCCTTGAGCAGCCCACGCAGCGGAGTATGTCTGGTGGCAATGGACGGATACCTGTACGCTATTGGAGGAAACGATGGCATTACTGCCATAAATACTGTGGAGAGGTACTGCATTTGTACTGTACATTTTCTGTACATTTTCATTCCTAACACCATCTGGTACAACAGAAAAGCTTAAGCTAAGTCTCCGTTGAAGAAGCAAACACAGGTCTCCTTTTAAAAATGAGCATTAAATGAAAGTGGAAGGAGTGGGCTGTGTCTTACATATATCCGGAATTAAAGTAACAATGATCTTACTGACCTGACATCTCACATTACTTTGAAAGCAATCTGAAGAGGCTGACTCAGAGGAAGGAACAAAGAAGTGATAAACTGAGTTATGCAGAAACATTAGTGATTGGCAGACCATTTGTTAAATTGCTCCCGCTAACCTTTGTTTCATTGTTCTAGGTACGATCCAAAAATGAACATGTGGAGCAAGCAGGCAGCGATGCTGACCAGACGTACCAGAGCAGCGGCTGCTGTGCTGGAGGGTCACCTGTACGTGATTGGAGGGAATGATGGTGATATGGCACTAAGCTCAGGTGAGGCCGTCTTTGACATCAAACCTCAGGCAGTCAGAAATGTTACGGATACAGTCATACTGATCATGTATTAACATACAAATAGTTAACTGTTATTTGG
Organism: Pagrus major; assembly: GCF_040436345.1. Classification (NCBI taxonomy): domain Eukaryota; kingdom Metazoa; phylum Chordata; class Actinopteri; order Spariformes; family Sparidae; genus Pagrus; species Pagrus major. The sequence continues at coordinate 20,991,256 of NC_133219.1, forward strand.
TGCTTGGAGGCATTTTGTGAATTGACTTGTTCCCACCACTATTTGAAAAAAACCTCAGCTTTCTTTGACAGCTTCCTGGCGTGTGGCAGGATTTCAGTCACACATAACAGCTAGCTTGACCTTCTATTTTCTGCGAGTAGCCCACTCAGAGACACACACAGAGACGCACGCATGCACACACAGAATCACACACATTCTAAGCCCCCTGACCTTGCCAAAGATAAACAGGGGTTATGTTGTGCTGTCCCTATTTCCGTCCATGAGAAGTACACGTCAGTAAAATTCCCACAACCATTTTTGGTTCCCATCAAGATCACGGACCGTGCTTACGTTAATGGCTGGAAATTACATTATTTTTTAAGAATTTCCATTGGACTGTTATCAAATAATAAAATAGAAAATAGGCCTAAGTTCTTATCTTTGGTGTTTTGCTGTCTGACAGACATTTTTTAGCTTTTTATGTACATCTAAAACTGCAATAGATCAATATAACCTGGATATTTCTGAAAATAAATATAAAAAAATACCTGTCTGTATGCTAGTGTTACTCATACAATGTGTGTAGTTGTGTATTATATGGTATATATGGCCTCTTCTGACTTCTGCTATCCTCTAAATGTCCTCCAGTGGAGCGTTACAACCCTGTAGACGGTACTTGGTCGACATGCGCCCACATGCTGAGTCCCAGGGAGAACGCTGGCTGCGCCGTGTACCTGGGACACATCTATGTGGCTGGGGGCAAAGACGAGCTCAACCTGAAGCTCTGTGCTGCTGAGCGGTTTAACCCTGACACCATGAGGTGGACTCCTGTCAAACGGTTGAGGAGCAAGAGGGACAATGTGAGTAACAGATCACTATGACACATAAGGCCTCCCTGCTGATTTAAGGCCCAGTTGATTTTTTTTTACAACTGAACTATAAGAAGAGTAAAGATGGAGAGAAGAAATAGGACTGACTATGACTGAGAGCAGGACATAATGTTCCTTAACAGATAACCTAAATAAAACATTTCAGAAGATGTATGTATTGGCAGGTATAATGTTAAACATGTTCACCATATTAGTTGATCTGCACAGATTAGTTTTGCAGGTATTTGGTCATAAACCATGTACTTATTCCAGTTTCAACCTGATGCTGTCACTTGATGAAACATTAAGGGATTGCCAAAGGAGACACGAATGTATATACCAAATTTCATGCCAATCCATCCAATAGTTGTCAAGACATTTCACTCATGGTGGTGCTAATGGAAAAGTCAGGGGATCAAAATCATTGTCTGGACAACAGGAGTTTTCAGGTTTAGTTAAAATCCATCTAGTAATTGGAAACTTTGACCTGTTGGTGGCACTAGAGGAAAAGTCTTTCATTTTGGACCATAACGGTGGACCAACTGACCAACACTGCCACACACAGAGCTAACAGGAATGAAAAGGGCTTTGGTGATGGATTTAGCAGACACAAAGCTTGTCAAATTGATTTCATTTCAACTAATTTATAATTGTAATTTAATATCATTCTCTTACACCCACTCTATCGTGCCTCAGATGTCCCTTGTCGTCTTCAGTGATGCCTTGCTGGCTGTGGGAGGCTCCGATGGTCTCACCACTCTGAAAACAATAGAAGTGTACTGTCATGAAACCAACTCATGGAGGTAAGACCAAAACCAATGCTGTGACATCCTTCCACTGGGCTTTCCAGAGATTATTCAACATTCAAATAATGCCCAAAGCTCTGACGTGTTTTTATAAGTCTGTATTTAAAAGGGACAGACAAAAATACATATTGTTCCTCTGAACTGTAGTGCCGTTTAAAAAAACTAGGTTGTTTGGGTGTGAGTTGCAGGGTTTTGATTGCAGCTTCTCTCAAATATAATGGAACTCGGCAACTTGGCTTGTGGAGCTCAAAGAACCAAAAAGGTACATTTGAAAAACTCAACAGCAAGGTGTCTTTACACGAATCACGACCCGGTTACTCAAGATCCACTATTCTGAAACTTTGGTATGCAAGCTCCCTCTAGTGGTATGTGGTAATGGTCCCTTTCCAGAAATCATTAATCAATTATAATCCACAGACCTTGTTGTGGGCAATTTAATATAGGAACTATTTTCTTTCTGAATCACTGCACAGAAGAAAGCGTGCGTCTGCTCATGAAAAAGAAGCTAGGTAATCAAGCTAGTTAACGTAACAGGTCAGCCAAGAGGACGCCATTATTTTTTTTTCAATCTTGCGCTGTGAGTACAAGCCTGTCATTCTTGAGTAAATGCATGCTTCCTTCTGTTCTGGGATAATTTGGTAGAAAGAAAATAGTTCCTACATGAAAATGCTGGCAACAAGGTCTGTAGATAATTTTGAGCAGTGGTTCTCAGACTTTCTACACCGTGTACCACCTCAGACAATATTAGGCTTTCCAAGTATTATCATGTAAAATAATGCTATAATACAGTAGCAAAGGCGTACTCCATGCAGCTTGACTTACTGTTTTGTGCCATTTGCTGCAATGTATGTGCTGTGAACGCTTCAGTGGCGCTGCTTGAGTAGCCCCTAGCATTCGCACTGTCGTCAACTTCAGTTTCAACAAAACGCAGCACAGGGACACAGTTTAACACAGTTTTGTTTAGCTCATAACTAATCATCAATGATGTATGAGTGTGTGACATGCGTGAACATGACTAAGTAGCAGGCAGAAACAAGGACATTTCAAGAAAGACAAAACTTATTTTAAATTTTACTTCAGCTTACCCATTCTCTTTTGGAAATTCTGCAGTATCATGATAGTATTACTCGTATTTTTCTAAATTAACTTATTTCATTTTCAAAAAACATACCTGGAATTCCTCTGTGTACCACTAGAGAGATCTCGCATACCGCCAGTGGTACTCGCACACAGTTTGAGAAAAGTGGATCTTGAGTAATCAGGTCTTGTGCCGTCGAGTGCCATTTTATTCAAGAGGTGCAGTCTCTGCAGCCAACATCTCCAAAACTTGGCAACTCACACCGTAACAATCTAGATGGATAAATAGCACTACAGCGCAGAGGAAGAATACGTATTTTTGATTTTAGGGTGAACTGTCCCTTTAATTACAGTAGTATGAAACGGTCAATATTGTATATTATGGTCAATATTTTAGCAACAGGGTTACATGGTCGAGGGTCTTGGGGTCTACACTGTGATTTTAACGAGAGAGGGGTTAGGAATGAGATTTAAAACAGTTTAAATTATACAATCTGCTTAGTGTGAAATTACACTGCATGCAAACACTGTTAGAGGAAACAAAAATGTTACTCTGAATTTGGTCAAAGTCATGCAAGACATAAAAAGGGATATAATGAATAAAGAAAAAGAGAAAAGCCTCATCATCCAAAGCAATTACTCCCACACATCAAAATTTAAATGCAACATTACATTAATGAATGTTACAGATTACAGATCTGTCTTGCCGTTGTGATACAGTTGTCAAATGAATTTCAAGCTCAGGACAAAAATACTTCACATCAAGAAAGTCCAGCCAGACAAATACATAGAGTCACTTTGTGATTCATGCACCATGTAAGGCTCCTATATATTATATATGCCTTCAGGCTGCTTACTGAATCTGAGTGCTCCACTGTCTGAGTTTTTCCCTCTCCATCTGTTTTTAGACACTTTGGAAGCATGAAGAGCAAGCATCCAGGAGGGAGAGTGGCTGTGCTGTGCTGAGGCTCGACAATGCTCGCATTATATGAACAGGACAGAGGTGTTACAGAGATATAGTCTAATGGATGCGCCAGCCTCCAGGACGCATTGTGATATGTTCAAGTAAGGCAGCGTAATGACTGAATAATTGAAGAGTTCACTCCGAAATGAGACAGCGCCGCATTAGTCAAAGCTGGAAACTGCTGTTGCAAAATGACTGCGAGCAATAAATTAAAGCACATTATAGGCTACTGGGTTACCATTAAAGTTGCGGGTCCTTTTACATCTCTAGCTTACAAAACAGATCTCTTTTATAGAGATGAGTCAGTGGCAAATAAATTTCAGCTTGGATTTTTTCCCCTCAGAACAGGTGTTTGAGTCTGATACTGAGCGATATTTGGGAGAAAATCAAATAAAGATATACAAGCCAGTAGTAATGTCATTAACAAAAACATATAACATAAACTGATATTGGCTTATCATAAATATATTGGTATCGGTATTAGCAAATATGTTGTAGAGGTCGACCGATATGGCTTTTTCAGGGCCTATACTGATACCGATTATTAGAAATCAGGGAGACTGAAAATCGATATTTGGGACAATGTACCCAAGTACTGCTCTTAAGTATAATTTCAGGGACTTAACTTGAGTACTTTGATTTTCTACTACTTTATACTTCCCCTCCACTACATTTATGTGAAATGTTTAGTTACTAGTTACTCTGCAGAATTTGATTATTAAGTGTTTATAGGCTATTAATTGTGACGTGTTAGATATTGTTGTGGGCTGGACATTGTGTGAGAGAATACTGCATCAGAGCCAAAGTAGCACATTCTTAAACGACTTTCTTTTATCAGCAATCTGACAGAAAAGTCACAGATACCGATAATTGGATAAATGCTGAATATCGGCCCGATAATTGGCCTATCCCTCATATGTTGTTTGATATGTGCTTATATATAAATAAACTATTTTTAAATTATTATTTACAGAATGGGTTTCTTACATAATGCAGAATAAGATACTTGGGGTAACGTATCAATTCCCAGTTAAGGTTATGTCATTTTGGACAAATAACGTTAATTGTTACACTTTAAAGATTCTGTCTTCATTACATACATATCTCATATATACATGTTTGATGACTACATTTGAGGGACCATTGCAAAAACTGTGTTTCTGTATATAGTCTTTGTATTTAAGAATATCGGCCAATATATCGGTATCAGCCCCAAATTGCCAATATCAGTCACGCTCTAAAACAATCTTGATACCTTAGATTTTCCTTTTTTAGTTGTGGTAGACAAAAAAAAGTGTAAAATGTTAGAAATGACAAAGTGATCTAGTGTTTGACAAAATAGTGCAAAGGTACCACTTGTAAATATTGTGATTTGGATTCATTATTGATGCAGAGTAACAGGTATGTGCCCAACAAGATGGAGGTGAAATAAAGCAGGTGTTTGGTTAAAGAAGGATTCGCAGGTGACAAAATACTTGATATTTTAAGATGGAAGTTGTAACCTAAACATTGATGCATCGCACAAGGATGCTTTGAAGGTGAGAAACTCAGGTGGTTGTTGGATGTGGAGAAAGTGTACTGAAGGTTTTCAAAGTAACAGTGATATGGTCTGGGGAAATAGCATAATGATAAAGATGGTGATGTGTTTGTTATCTCAGGAGCCTTTCTGAATTGCTTCAATCCACTGGAAACATCTTTAAATGTTAGTATATTTTTTTCTTTGAAATATTTATGTTAACTGTATGCCTACATTTTATGTGTACAACAGCTTATGTGAATATCTGCTGTGCCTGTAAATAACCCCTCAGCATAGACTGTAAACACAACTACTCCATCATATTTCATTATTTAGCTTGTGTAAACACCCGGTAATAAATGCAAACACAGGATGGATTGTGCAATAACAATATCAGTTGGATCAAGTTATGGAAAAGGAATATGTGGGAATCAAGATCCTGAGCGAGATAACCGCGAGAACGAGTTCTGACTGCTGGCATGGGAAAGCATAAGTGGCTGTGTGGGCTTTAAAATGATGACGCTCAGAGCTCTTTCCCTTGGAGAATAATGGGCTGAAATGTGGAGAGACTGAGCGCAAGGAACGCACACAGAGCAACACGTCTTTTTCTCCCGGAGACACACGAGCCAGCCAGCGTTGTCTCCCTCTCGTCTCTCTTTGCACACAGAATGAATATTTTTTTCAATTTGAGGGGATCTGTGGTGAGGCAAATAGCAGAGGAGAGATCTGTTCCAGGTATGTTTAACAGATAATGTATAACCTACTGTTGTGGATTTCTACAAGTTGCCCAGACTTTGCATGTACTGTGTGTGCTCCATTATTGATGTTGGATAGTGGGGAATTATCAGATAATTAATAAAGACTGGTGTGGTCTAATTCCAATGTTTTTTTAATTTTTATTTTATTTCCTATTTTGGCATGTCTATACCAGCCATTTAAGTCCATGGATTGACAGACGTATTCATGCTTTTACTGACATATGTATTCATTTCCTCAGTCAAAATACAATAGCAAAGTTGCACTTTCCACCTTTTACCACCAGATGCCTCTGACTGATGAAGACACACACCGGCATTTCACACTACTGCACAGCTTACACAACAGGAGGAACAGTCTTATTTGTCTCGACTTAAAAAGCCACAGTCTTGCACCTTTAAAACACAGACAAGCTTGACACATTATCGGCACAATGCGTGGTTAAAATCATGACGACGCACAATTATATTAGCTATCATTAGGTTAGTTCATTTAACGCTCACTAAAAGCGTGTTGGTTTTTTTTTTTTTCATTAGGAGTTTCCCGTCAGCATCAGTTTCCTCCTCATCTCAAAGTTGTCCGGCAGATGGCGAAGCACCCGTAGGTGACTCCAGGTTTGGAAAATGAGCGCCCTCCTCCTGGGGGGGGGGAGGACATGATGCTGATGCTGACGGGAAAGCATGGGGACCGGCGGGGAGTAGGCTACAGCGCTCGGCTACATGATGTCCTTACGTTAGTTTAGCCAGTGTTACGCAGCGCAAGACAGCAACGGAGAAAGACACGAGAAGCGGCACTTACGTTGACGGCTGCGACGTAAGAGCAGCTGGAAGCGGGAACACGACGATGCCGGCTGAATAAAAAGAAGCAGTCGGGAGAAATGTCAGCTTTCTAATGGGCAAATAACAGTTTATCCTCCTTTGTCAACACTAGCAAACAAAGTTGTTGTTGTAAAAGCGACAAGTAAGGGTGCCGGTGTGGGACTCGCGCATTGATATGTAAATTATCCGTCAGGTGTGCGATAAATTAAAAGCGCTTTCGTGCTCCGCGGGTCAGCCAATCAACGCCGAGGACCGGGACTTATTTTCTTATTACAAACCTAAATAACAAAGCGAGCCTACAAGCAGCTAGCTCCTGTCGCTGAGATGGTTTGAGTTACCGCTTAAGCTAACTCTTCTTTACCCCCTGACCGCTTTTAAAGTGATAGTTTTCCCGTCATGAAAGGACCCTCGAAGAGGCGCGTTGATGGGAAACATCCTCCCTCTCACAGCCGGTGCTGTATGAGCAGTGTGCGGAGGTCATCCAAACCGAGCTTATGTTTACGATGATGGGACCTCGGTCAGAAACGGCAACACAGCTGGCTAACGAAGTTAGTTCCCTCAGGAAGCCTGCATTTACTCCCAGAGACTGTGGTGCTCATTTGTAAGTTTACTCACCCTTTGTGTATTTGTTTAATATCGTATCTTCAGGCTGTAACATTGGGTATTTGTTTTTAATCTCATCACCTACTGACTAATGCTGTGAAAGTTCAATGATACCACTAAGCTAGTTGTGTTTTCTACATGTTTTTACAGCACTAAACTATAGCTTTATTCTCCTTTACACTGGTGCCATGAGTTCAGTACCCTTTTAATCCCTCAGCTTGCTTACTCTATAGTGTCATCCTGATATCTATGGTTGACTTCATTGCAGATTTCAAGCTCTCATGACCATTTTCTGCTCTTCTTGCTGCCTGTTTTATGCACCAAAGCAGTTGAGCTTTGTAGTGTCACTCACACACTTTTCCTTAAATATGCTGGCTGTGTTTCAGAGGTGAACCCTCTTCACATTTCTTTCTAGCCTATCTATGAGGAAAGCTTGCAATGTTAGTCTTCAAATTAAGTTTAATGCTGTCAGTGATAACTGGTATTTGTAATCTCATCGACAGTAAGTGTGACATCTACCTTGAGCCTTCTGTGATACATATTTTTGAAGAAAACTGCAGATTTTAATGATCCTCTTCTTACCCTAGGCCCTCTTATTTTATCTTTACCCTCTTATCTTTCTTCTCTCCATCTGCTTTTTTCCCCCTTCTGAATCTGTGGTTTTCTCTCTATTAAGTGGAGACCGTCTCTAACCGGGAGCAACTCCATTTCCTATTATTGTGGTTACTTCGCCTCATCCATTAAGTGAGCTCACAAAGATTGCAGATTCTGTCTTTTGAAGGCAATTTACTTTCATGGTTGACTTACAGCCATCACCATTTTTTATTATTTTTTTTTGTCATTCAGTATTCCTTAACTTCTCCTACGGCCTAAAGTCAAGTCATTGTCTTCAATGTGTTCTTTACACTCTGCCCGAACCTCCTTTTTGTCCCGTCTTACTCACCTTGCTCTCATCTCCTTACCAGCACGTCATCCCTACTATCTTCACATTCATCTTCAGGGTCTGTGCTTTCACTGTTAATCAGGGAGAGCATGTCCCTGGGTGCTATGAGCCAACGTGAGGCTGCCTGCACTGTACTGTGATGACCACACACAAACACATAGCTCGGTAGTACCCACTTACTGTTTCCCCTGTAGAGGCTTCAGACGGAAATCAAACAATCTCAACGGGATACACAGATCAGTCATGCGGTTGAACAAGTAAGCCATTTAAGAAATAAGCTCAACATTGATTCACTTTAGTAGAAACACACACACGTGAATGCCCCTCATGTTCAGCCACAAAGAACACACATTCATACATTGCACATCTGTTGTAGGTGTGGAAGAAATGTCTGTGTCCTATTTCTGAAATAATTGTCCTCCTTGTGTTGCTTCATGGGCAGAAAATGGGTTTAACACAACCTTGATAAGGGGATCCCTCGTCAACATGGCTGCACACATTTAATCCCATACTCTAGGGTGCCCTGAATAATGCAGATAATGGCTGATGACCCATCTGAAATGCTACACTTTATCAAAATATACCCTATGAATAATAAAACACTATCTATTGGGAATGTGTGAGAAAGCTGACACATTAGTATTGAACAGCACAGCTGCATTAAAGTGTGTCGGTGTAATCCCTCTCTGTATAAGAAGCAGCATATTTCCGAGGTCTCGCTGAACTCTGAGCGGAGTTAAGCTGTGACACAGGCAGCAAGTGTAATCACATTACAACCTCTCTAAGTCTTAAAGAGGTGAATTCTTAATAAGTGTATTTTAACTCCCTCATTGTCTTTCCTCTCCCTCTCTGTCCCTGCCCTCTCACTCCTTAGCTCATTCGTCAGTCAACCCCCCAGCAGAGGCAGTCATGAGTCCTCCACGCCGATCATCGAGTTCCCATGGTGACAGGTAATCTCCCAAAGCACTTCATTCCCCTACATGTGACATTGAGTGACATGGTGGGAGCACATATGCAAACACAAATGCGCCGATATGTAGCTAGTACTGTGTGCACAAGCAGCACACAAATGCATGCATGTATACTCTTGTGTACAAGTAGGTGGGTTGTTTTTTTTCATTTTTGCCTCTGCAGTGACCTTTTTCCTTGAGTGAAATGTCAGTTTTTTTTATTCATTTTGAATAATGAATGCGTTTTGTATATGTTAATTTTATTTAGTTTAATAATACATGACACATGTGAAAAAGGACAGTTACAGCAAATCACCTGGTTCAGTCTTTCATGCATGACCTGCTTTGACTTAGAGAATCAGGACCATGTCAAGCATTTCTTTAACATATCAAAACATTTATGTTAAAGCTGTTTGCTCAGCTGTGTTCGACACTGTAGGCAGACAAGCTTAGGAGTTTGGCTTTTCTTATCTTCAGTCAAGTGTTTGCAGTGCTCAAACGATCCAAAATGGAAACATTATAGGTTGTTCTCACTACGTCATCCTCAATAAATTCGTGCCAAGTCTACAAGGAATTAGTCTTCATGGAACAGATACAAAATGAGCCTTTTTTCTTCGCTGTGGTTTTCCTTTGCACATTTGTTTTTGTCCCCGATGAATAAATTGACCTCTGGGGACTTCAATACAAAGTAGACATTCCCTGCTGAACATTGATTGTTTTGATGACAAACTCTCTGTTACACTTATTATACAACCCTGAAATTGTCTACAGATTTCCCATTACATTGATCTCCACCCCTATAATTGGCCCCTTCAGTCATGTCCGTCACCATATATACAAGCAATCTCAGGTGCATTATTGTAGCTGTCACCTTAAATTGTACTGAAATGTCTTTCTTGGTGCCACAGTGCAAGGCTAAGTAGTTGCTCATTAGTATGCATATCAGTAGGATATTGGTGCTCTATTTGTCTATGTAAAGCCCCAGTTAATGTCTTATTCTGTACGACCATATTCTTCAACATCCAGGTCAGTCACCAAGAGTTTTCCTCTGAATAACATTCAACTTACTGCTTATTGGTAGTAAATAAAGAGGTTGTTGTACATGAATTAAGGGCTGTTCGCACAAGGAATGATAACTAACCAGAACTATAAATATATTGTTTCAAAATTAATTCTTTCTCAAGTGGATGGTGGAGTGGGGCACCCTGGTGGCTCAGTTGGCAGAGCGTGTGCCCCCATGAACAAAAGCTGTGTCCAACCTGTGGCCCTTTGCTGCTCTCTCTCTCATCCCATTTCATCTATCTAAGCTGTCCCATCACATAAAGCCATAAAAAGGCCCCCCAAAAAAGAATATATTAAAAAAAGTGTATGGTGGAGTTCATCACAACGACAACGGCAGTGGCCAACTTTATCATTGGGATCACTTTCATATGAACAAGAGAAACACTGACAGCCAATGTTGCTGGTACTACTGGTTTTTAACCGTAGCTGACTTCTTTTATGTAAGCTAATTGATGGCATTTCGGAAGTACTGTTTAGATGGTTTGCTATAACAACTCAGCCTTGGTTATTTATAAAACGGACTAAACGCTTATATAACATATTATTAGGCTTCATATTACACATAAAAAACACCATTTTACCTGAGACATAATGCCTTTGTTGTTGATGGGGTCTCTGAAGTTCTTTTTGCCTTCACTGTCCTCTTTAATGATCGCATGGATAATTGATATGGTAATTGACACACAAAGTATTAATATATTTGTTGTCAAAAGACAACAACTCTTGAGTGTTGGATTCTCCTAAATCAAAATCTTTGAAGAATTTCATTAAACGGTATCCCTCTGGGGTTTTTGTTTGTTTGTTCATTTCTCTGTACAATGTAGCCTACTGCAGGTCATCTTATCCATTTTTCCTAAGCTGTCGACACAGCTGGAGCATGCAGTGCATGCTTGGCGCCACTGTTCACAGAACATTATCTTTCATCAGTGTGGACACTCACATTGGTATCATTAGTTATCATTATAGCGGTTGTTCCTTGTGTGGATGGCTCTTTACGATCTTGATATGCTTTGCTCCTTCTTGTGGCACAGCCACCTTGTGAGCACATACTGAGCAAAGCATTTGAAGATCGTAATTCCTGCTCGACAACTACTATCAATTCACAGTAATCAGACTACAGTCTACAAAATAAAAGCTGCATCTTTGCGATACATAAACATTACAAAAACAAAACATTTATCCATTTGCAGTGCAGTCTCTTGATAATGCTCTGTCTCTGCATCGATGCAGAATCTTCCACATCTGCATCACGATGCATCTTATAATCGAGAAATTTCCACACCTCTAGTAATAAGGGATTATTGCTGGCCAACCGACCACTGTGTGTGTCTGTGTGTGTGCATCCCTATGTGTGGGCATGCAATTAGCAGTAATTAGAAGGTTACTGAGGGAAAACTCTTAGTTAATGGCCCAGTGATTGTAGAATATGGTCATTCAGAATCAGACATTAATAAGTCCTTCATAATGACTAATGTGCTACGCGTGTGCATGCTAATAAGCAGCTTATCAATGGTGAATATGTGTACCATACCAAGCTGACATGTTGATGAGCTCCCCTTTTCTCTCTTTAGGACCTCCACTGAGACCCTGCAGAAGAACAACAGCAGCAATTCTGGCGTTATTCTGGACATCTCAGCTCTCAAGATGGCAGAGGTGGATACAGAGGTGCCTCCTCTTCCACCTCGCTATCGCTTCAGGGACTTGCTGCTGGGGGACCAGACATTTCAGAATGATGACAGGTATCATGAAAAAACACTGTTTATAATCTACACTATATGTGGAGCCGACTAGAGGTATTCCTTGAGGGGTCTGTGTGTGTATGTGAGTGTGCATCTATACATCACACAGTATTTATTATGCACACATTGCAGGAGTTATTTTGTCCTGAGTGTTGTAGATTACAGTGGTTTTCCCTCAAGCTGCCTCATTTACTTCCACTTGGGTTACTGTTTTCCTACATTTCCCAGAATGACTTCTCACGACAACCCCCGAGCGATGTGGTGGAACTTCAGCTGTCAGTTTTATGTGTAGGTGGATACAGCAATGGAAATAGAAACCGTGATGTGAGAGGATTTGTAGTGGAAAAAGTAAGAGTCTTGCCACATGCTCAGACTTTGGACTACTATCAATTGGGCCTCTTCAGTGATGGATTTGACCTTGTTTAACAGGGTTAGGATTTATGAGGATTGACACTAAAGCTGATGCTGTGTGTGGCCAGTTATCCACAGAATTAAGAAAAACACTCTGAAAATAGGCGTTGAATTAAAGTGTTCACGTAGTATGGTTTGTTTGAAAATGAATTTTGTTCTGAACTTAGCATGAAATAGCCCATCCCTTGGCCCTTGACGGGTGCTACAGTAACTTGAGCGCTGGAGTGTTTGGGAGTTCAATTACTGCTGCGGTTGAAGAGGCAGACCAACAGATGCAGTTTGCTGCCCAAGAGGGGAGGAATTATCCGAGCACGAGCCACGGCTGAGTACTGTGGAGCTCTCCATGGTGCTGAAATGAAGCCATCTCACGAAAGGATCAGCAGTCACATGTGAATCATTCCATGAACTTTACCACATTGTCAAATCCACTTTAGTTTGTTTGTTAAAATGATCTTCTTGAGACCACTAACCATTGTAGTCCATCAATATCAGCAGCCGCCTCAGGGTGTTTGACATATCAGACACGGTGGACTTATAATCAGCCAAGACTGTTTCCTGAAGGTTTATTGAAGGTCAGTGAGCTTCTTTTTAAAGAAACTGAATGAAGATGAAGGAAAAGACAGTGGTTGCACCATAACTGAAATGGTTAGTTCACCCCCCAAAAATTGAAGCTACCCCTGTTTTTTCAACCTGTGAACCTTGATTCACATAACAGACAGAACCATGATCTAACCGTATTGTGACACTCATTTCTTTCAAACCTTGCGTGGTGTTTCACTCAGAATCGGGTTTCTGTTACTTAGCAAACATCATACTAATTTGCATAGCTGCTCCCGCCTGTACCAATACTGTTGATTTATAATTATATCAGGGGTTGAATCTGACAGACGCCACATTGTGTGTGCGTTATCTCTAGACTCCAGGCTTTCGGTTGTCCAGAGCAGCAGCCGTGTTTCAGCAATGAGTCAATGACCTTCTGTGGATGGCTTTTGTGTTTTTGAAATTAGCTCATTGATCTGTATCTTGTATGAATGAGCAGCGAATGTCATCACTTGTAAAATTTCACTTCGAACCAAGAATTTTGTATGGAAGTAAATATTAGATTCAGCTTTGCCACCATCCTCTGCCTCGCTGTCTTTATCTTCCTGTTGACTCGACCTCTGTCTCTTGGGCTCCCTGCAGTAAATTGCTGTCAGTGTGTTTTATATCATTGTCAACACATAACATTTAGACCAGAGGTTCAGTATTTGACCATTTCCTCCTTGCACATTGGTCCCCAGTGAATTCTCTGTATTCGACTGCAGATGAAAGCTTTGTTCTTTTCAGCTGAGTGCCACTTTTGTCAGTATTATTGATCCAAAGCATAACAAATGGCTTGAGCCAAAGACAAATAAAGCAACACTGACTAGATAACACTTCATAATTACTACATGGAAATACAGTCAGCATAAAGTAACATGAGCTTTATCTTTGAACAGACTGTTAACATGTATGCTGCAGTAGACCTTGAGATGCGAGAATATGGCAATCAGGCTGATTGTGTGTGTGTGTGGGTGCGCGCAAATGTTTCATCCAGTCAGTCCCCTGTGAATTGTTTTGCTAATGACTATTCAATTGCAAAGGGTAATTAGTAGAGGTGTGAATCTTCACTGGCCTCACGATTCTGTTACGATTCAGCTGTCAACGATTCGAATGCAAAACGATTCTCGATGCATCTCAGTGTATGGCATCCTCAGTCCTCTGTATTACTGCACGTGGCATTCAGAAAGTCCTCCCATAATCAGACTACAGCAGTCTACAAAAAAAAATCTGGATCTTTTCGATACATAAACATTACAAAACAAAACATTAATCCATCTGCAGTGCCGTTTGTTGTAATCTACAATAATATTGTTTTCACATGGCAGCTTTAAGATAAGGCATCTATTGACTCTGCTGCACACACCTCTCTCAGAGTTGGACGGCAAAGTTGACAGCGCCTCCTCAGATCTTGGCTGATTAGCTGGGCTTGCTGTTATTATTTATGGCTGCAGATGTTAGCTTCAGGTGAAAATGGCTAACATGATTTGTAATTGCTGTGTGGCAGAAGTCACGCTCAGCGTAGGTCTTGTCCAGTTTGTGCTTCCCAGCAAGTTCAGAAAATCCGACATTTGCCCCGAGATGTCCGTTTAAAAAAATACTTTTTTTTCAGTTTTTATTATCACTCACAGATGATCTCCGCTTGATGTCCGCCCACAATTCAAAGCACGGGAGCAACGTCGCAACATAACTTTATTGTTCAGCTGAGGCCGGACAATCAACATAAGCTGCAGACTCCCAATTATTCTCTGCCTCTGCATCAATGCAGAATCTTCCACATTTGCATCGCGATACATCTTATAATCGAGAAATTTCCACACCTCTAGTAATTAGGGTTTATTGCTGGGCTACGTGTGTGTGTGTGTGTGTGTGTGTGTGCGTGTGTGTGTGCGTGTGTGTGCGTCTGTGTGCGTGCATCCCCATGTGTGTGCATGCACACGCTAGGTCTTGTAACAGAGCTTGACAGTAATTCACAGATCCTGCCATGAAGAACACAGCAGCCTTTGTTTGTTCAAAACAAATAACCACTGTTAACTACAGCTCCTCACACACACACACACACCTCTGCACAATGCGCATGGAAGAAAGTGAACGAAGATGCATGGAGAAAACACCATTATTGATAGCATGTTATGGTGCTGCTCTGTAATTGCTCGTTTCCGAGCTCTGGAGTGGAAATGGAATCAGACTCTGTCACTGGGCTTTGGGGACTCTCTCTATCTTGGTTGATGATCCTTCTGCATGCGCATGGTTTGTGATGTTGATTATTTCCTGTGCTTATGCCTTGTCGAGTGTAAAGCCTCAAAACAAATTAACCCCCAGAGGGAGTGTCAGCGCCTCTGCACCGCCGCTTCCCGCCCTGATGGCCTTTTGCATCTGTTTCCTTGCATCCGTCAAAGTGGGCCATGAGAGTAAGGTTGAAGGACTCAGGCATTCACAAAACATATTAACATGGCTAGAGGGGAGGCTCATAAGGCAGCAACAAGAGCAGTCCAATGCTCAAACAGGCTGTAACAAAGACAGTTTGACCTTGTTATCTTAACCATATTTAATTTAAAATAAAGGTGTGCACTCCATTGCCACTGTAGACAGACATATTTGTTGGGGACAGGAAGTCAGGAAGTTGAACTAGAAAAGAGCTCTGCAAAAACAAACCTTTAAAGCAGCCTACCCTATGAAACATTTGTTTTCACTTCCACAAAGGAGTGGGCGATATGGATAAAGTTGCATCATGGTATATGTAATTTCAGATTGCAGTACTTTGATATACTGAATTTTCTAGAAAATCACTTAAGAAACTGTTTATCGATAAAATAACCAGACAGACAGTCCGTTCTGCAGCAAATTTAAAAACCACACATTGTACTTCTTAAAAATGATGCAAAAATATAAACACCCCTTAGTTCTATAAAGTTGTCCCGCTCATTGACTTGCAACATCGCCCATAGTGACAATTTAAAGACCAGCTGACTTGAAACTATAGTATTTCACAAGAAAGAAGCAAAGATCAGAAAAAGGGTTTGAAAAATACGCATAACATTGTGTAGCAGAATCTTCTCTTATTTCCTGTGGTGGCAATCATCTTGGTTTATGAGATAGCATAAACACTACACACACAACACACAAGGGAACATCTCTGGAGGTCCATACATAGTTGGGTAATATGGCTAAACTCAGACTTGGTTGTTACTTAACCCTGTTTCATGAGAAGTGATGTCTTAAAGCAACATTATGCAAGAATAGAACTTTTTCCTCCGTCAACGTCCTCGCAAGTGTCTTCGTCTCTGTCATGATGACTGTAGAGGTTGCCGATTAAATATGATCCAGTTTAACCAACATATTTGATGGTGTGTGAATTGGTACCATTAAGTGTTGCGCACCTCTCGCTGGAGATCATACCTGCGTAGCCAAGTTACATAGTGCAAGAATAGGTGTTCAGGGCACAGAGTGAGAACGACGGAGGCACTATTCTCCCTATTACAAGTCAGTGTACCATCAAAATGATTATGAAGCTGTTATTTTGAAGTCCCCATATCCCAACAAAACAACAAACATAATTGTCCTTTGCAACAATTTAAAATAAACACCCTTATTAACTGTGAAGGAGTGCCAGTCCCTGTGAATGCAAGATTGTTGCTGTGTGTCACTCCAACAGTATTAAGGCAATAAGCCCTTCCATGCTGTTGTGCTGAGTGTGAGAGTCCCTGTGTTTCCGTTCATCTCTCTGTGGATGTGGGCGTACAGTGTGGGGGGAGCTGAAGGGAGGGAGGGGGGTCTCCCTCTAGAGCTGTCATTATCTCCAGGGTTGGGTGTCAGAGGGCCGTAATGACTGCTTGGCTGTGTGGGTGCTGAAGAGGAGCAATCACGCTGAAGTCATTGGTCTGACAAGCATTTGGTCTGTCTGTGTGTCTCTGTTTTTTATGTGTGTGTGTGTGCGTGTGTGTATTGTCTATGCAGGTGCTCATGTATGAGCGTGGACACACCGGCGTGTGCACCTGTGAGTGTCTGATTATATATATCCGAGTGTGCATACGTGGGCTTGTTTCTCAGTCTGTCAGCCAGTGGACGGGGGAGGGTGGGATGGGGGGGGGGGGGGGGGGGGGCAGCCTCAGTCAACATCAGAAATAGAAACAAACCCACCAAACAGTTTTCTACATGCCGACAGGGTTGGAAACAGAATGAGCAGCAGGGAGAGAATTGGTTCCATCTATCTTTCCTCTGCGTGTTTAATCTCGTTGGGGTGTTTTCTCCTCTAATCAAGACAGGATGCTGATGGGAGTAATGTCGACATAATGCGGAGTGTTAATTGGTTACTAAATCAACTTTAACACTACTTGTGAGTCAAATAGCGGCTCTTGGACTGGTGACCCAGCACTGACGCATGTTCTGCTGTCAAGCAACAGCTAGCCTCGGACATGCATCATTCTCTCTTTGCTGTGAAAATATCCCATTTGACAGCTTTACAGCAGCACAGAAGGGTCCTCAGTTTTAGCTCGGTAATCGTCTATTTCTGAGTGGATCTAGATTGATTGCGATAGATTTCATTAGCTCTAGGTTTTTCCCTGATGATTTATTTCAGGTATATCATCTATTGATATGAGGAGAGGAGTTAAATCTCTAAGAGGCCTCTCATAGATTTTTTTTCTGTCCAGATAGACATTATAGAATTAAACTCCAAGTGGAATCAAATGTCCTGGGACAATAATTGTGCACTCATAGCGACAGCAGCTGTTTGTTTACACTGATCTGTGGCAGAAGTGACTGCTGGGATTATATGCCTGGATGATTTGAATGAGTTTTTAGAGCCTGATGATATGATAGAGCAGAAGGAACACAAAAACCCAGATGAAGGGAAGAGTAGGATGGAGTAGGTGACAGATAGGAGGAGAAAGGAGGCAGACGAGTGATGAGTGGCACTGATAAGATGATGATGCGGGTGATTAGTTCCAATAAGTCACAGAGGACTAATAGTCTGAGTGCTGCAGGATATGGACACACTGTAGCTTCATATCAAAATCCAGCTCATTTTAGATAAAGAAGGAAATTCATGTTTATCATACATTGAAACGGAGAGCAATGTCACAAAGAGACACATATACAGTTGTATAGAGGGCTGCACAATTTATCGATATATCATCGAAATTGGAATATGGCCACATGCAATATCCATATCGCTGAAGCTTTTTTATTTAGATAAAGTCCTTTTTTTATATATAACCTGGTCTACAAATCTCGTCCTCAGATTAGAGAGCGACCGATACTAGATTGTATCAGGAGGTAACAAATGTGGTGCCACATTGTGGACTTAATGGAAAGGCTTAATCTAACCCAGGAATTCCACTGGTTGCATTTACGTTGCGGAACGGCTCTGCTACAGTTTTGCTGTGCTCCGTCGTCCGTCAACCCCGTTTTGAGCTCAGCACGGCGCAGCACTGCCGGACAGCTGGTGTTGCGAGACAGAGGAGTTCCAGCGATAATTACAGAATCACGCGCGACCGCAGTTATATGTATGTGTTATAAACACAACATCAAGGAGTGTTCCCAACCGAATGATTAGAAGAAGTGCTAGGATTTGTCTCTTTTTTGAGTTTTTTGTGCTGGTTTTGTGTGTTTTTATTATGAAAATTAACTGGATGTTATGTTGTTTCGGTGTATGACTTCCTGTCTGCTCTGTGCTGAATTCGGCTGAGTTGATGTGCTGTGCTCCGGCATCCAACAGAAATGAAAGCCATTGCGTATCTGCTATGGAAGGGTCCGGACTGCCGGAGCTGCAACAGAGCAGATATGTAATGTAGCAGAGCCAGTGGAAGTACACACATAGACTAAAGTAAAACCTATCAGCTCCGCTGCCGTGATGAACACGGATCTGGTGGACAACAATTCTTAGTTTCAGGTGATCATACATTAATTAAAACATAAGAATGAATATTATATTCCATTTCTGCCCCTAACCCCCTAAACCATCCACACTGCACCTATACCAAATGTGCAGTCGATGTATGCATATATTATTATTATTTTATTTATTTATTCTAAATAAATAAAGAGTAGATAAATATATACATAGCATTTCTCTTGCAGTAAATTGCAGTGTAGAGCTATCGTTACTCCTAGAATTATTGATGTCAGAGTCTTTTTGTTCTAACATTTCCCTGTTTGGGTGCTTACGTTAAATACTTCAATAATTAATTTCAGTATCTTTTCATTTATAATGTTACATAAAAAAACACAAATGCCATTTTGTGTTTGTAGTAAGTTTGTAAAGATAACCTCAGTTATCTTGGTTATAGGAGAAAAACAGCTCAGATTAGGAGACATTTTAAATCTCAAGTTGTGACCCCACAGTTTCCAAACGCCATCTCATGTAGAAATCCGATGTGCTTGAAAAGCCGAGTGTTGTTGCTGGTGACATGCACGTCTCCGCTTAGCAACCGGAGCTCGCAATTTCAGACCATAGGTGGCATTAGTCACCATCATCAGCACAGAGTGGGTGGGCGACACTTAAGGGCCTCTAGTCTTGTTCTCATGTTCTCATCAGCAGCAGAGTGGCAACGTGTCTTTGACATGCTGTCAGTTTAAGGCCTATTGTTATTGTCAGAATGAGGCAGAGGCCCCAAACATGTTGTCTGTTTTGTCACATTCTATGGGGATTTGTGCAGCCAGTGAGTAGAAACTGGAACAAGTAAATGGTGAAAATGAGGGGAGAGATGAGGCATTGCATTCCTGAAAAGCTTAATTTGGACAGCGCTCCATTTCAGCAATTTCCTCTCAGATTTATTTCCCCTTAACGCTGCGGAGGAATGACTGAAAGCGGCACAACATGTGTAAGCTGAAAGGAACTAGCTCGCTTTTATTAGCCTTCAAATCAAATGATTGGGAGCATTTTAGTAGCTCAGCACACAGTCTCAGAGGGGTTCATCAAATGGGACGAATAAGTAAAGGTAGGGAGCAAAGGGAGAATGAATGTGAGGGGGTTTGCTCAGAGAAAAATATCATTTATTTTACCCATTAGAATTTGTTTCTCTTCTGGGCCATTGCATCTTTGTGCCTGGAAATCTCTGGTGCATTGGCCGTTTAGCCCCCACCACGCTCTGCCGTGCCAACATAATTAGTATCGGTGGAGTTGCCTTGTCAGACTTTAATAAGCAACTGTGATGATGGAGGCATTTGGATGAGGTTTTCAGCACTGTAGAGGGGGTTCAAGTGTTGCAGGAGAGCGTGAGACGTGCAGCGTCACATAGAGGATCATTCAGGAATCGCAGAACACAATTCATTCCACTAGATCAAAGAGATTTAATCAAATATGCAAGACCTAAATACTGAAGCTGCATTTGAATTGTAAAATATTCACTTGGTTAAGTACACAGTTTCTGCCTTGATTATAATCGTCTTAAATGGCAACTAATTATTATGACTCTTATTTGCATTTGTATAGTCCTTAAAAGCTGTGAGATGATTTTATCTGCGGTGCTGTACTTATTTACCCATTTGATTTTTGCCTGGCCAAGGTAATCTGCAAAATGTTTCATAATCAATATAGCTGCTCTAGTTCACTGATCACGGATTTAGAAAAGAGCCCAGCAGCATCCTTTTCTAATAACGCAACTGACTGCCTGTCAAGCGATGTGCTTTTTCACCACCTACTGTCTGTTTACTTCAGCACTGCTAGCAATTATTTTAGTTCATTTAAATACAATCTTTGTCACCCCCCTAATATGAGTTGTAAACGCAAAGCATTATGAAATATGCCTGTTGTGTGTCGGGGAATTTTAAGAAATGAATGCACAGTATTATAGTATTGCTCTTGTATAATTCTTTTGAATTATGCAATTGGCTTTTGAATTCCCTAAAATCTGAGCTAGACTATATACAGTATACTGTCTTGGTGTTGAAACTTAAGTGTACAGTATTTCAAGTTTTTTAGACCAGAAAAACACAAATTTAATACAAGTACAGCTTACCCGGCCGTTTGAGCTAAGTGAAAAGAACTGACTCCATTGGTCATTGTAACCACGAATGTGTTTTACTATGTATTTATGAAAGAAAACCTGCAATTTTGTGAGATAGTGAGTAAGGAAGCCATTATTCAAACAGTTGGAGTACAAGGATCAATACTGTCTAGACTGCGAGTTATTACTGGAGAAGAGATGAAACGTTTCTGCTGCTGTCCAATTAGGGATTTCTGCAGCTGTACACATGGTTAGAAAAACTATCTTCCCTTTGACATCTATATACGCGGGCTGGCAAATAACAGCTGATTGTCCTTTTGTTGATGCAAATAAAGAGAACAACATCACTGCTTTCTGGTGCAGTGTCATGCTGGGAATGGTTGTTTTATTCATGAAACTGTTGAACATGGCCTAATAAAAGTGCCTGCATATTTCCTGAGAAGTTTCAAAGGGAAATGGTATTTGTGTCTGAAACCATCAAAAAAGAGCCCATTCGGTGGCATAGCGTTTAAGTGCGGCACATTTTTCTGCACGCGCTGAAGTACTATTTCATCACGCTTCAACGGAGACTCTCTGATCTGGGTACATGTAAGAGATTGAAATAAATGATTTAATGCTCTCAGAAAATTTGAAGACTAAATTTTGTTTTCTTTTGTTTTGGATGAAACATTTGCTGTGCCAGACCCACTTTTCACAAGTGAACATTCACTCAGACATGTTCATTTTTGGCTGATAACATAAGGTTGCAACCATTAAATGAATAGTTGAACCTTTTTGCACAAAACAGCCTTTGGCAAAACAGCAATCGTCTAGCAAAAGCATCCCCTTGTGTGTGTGTGTGCGCTGCTGGAGTGCGTGTGTACACTCCTGTGTGTAAGCCTGCCAGTGGCATCGGCTAGACTTCTTCCTCCTCCCTGGCTATGCTGTGCTCAGACAGACAGCTCGCCCACAGCAGCACCAGCTCACTGCCTTAATATGTTTTGACAGAGGAAGCTTTATCACAGCTCTCGA
This sequence comes from Pagrus major, assembly GCF_040436345.1. Lineage (NCBI taxonomy): Eukaryota > Metazoa > Chordata > Actinopteri > Spariformes > Sparidae > Pagrus > Pagrus major. Next base: position 21,013,288 of record NC_133219.1, read on the forward strand.
CGCCCATCTGCAGCACGGAGCATGAAGCTGAGGCGCGCCCAATGATTGTGGCGCTTCTCTCTGTGGAGGAGAGGCCTGGTTGCTCACCAAGAAATTTAAAATTACTTGGCTCATTAAGTTCATTATAGTCATAAAGAAAAGGAAATATATCCCTTCTTATGTAGGTCTCTATGTCAAACCTATGTAAATTTGCTCTTATGTAATACATTTTTCATACAGCAATATGATCATATCTATTTGAGCAATGTCCTCAACTGCCTATTTCTGCAATTTTCAGTGTGACGCCAGTGGCTCTATGACACAGTGTTATATTATCAGCTCGCAAACTCAGTTTCCTTTTTTTCTCCTCTCTTCTCTTGGCTTGAAGTTACACATCTTGCAGAATCTGGAATTCATTCAAGTTTATGTGCCAAGCATTTCAGAGAGGAATGCTTCACCAGCTATACCCAGAGCTCAGCTAATAGGCTTCACTGCAGCTCACTTTCTCTGTGTGTTATATCCCTGCATATTACTCCCCCCACTCAAATTCCAGCTTGAGCCTAAAATAATGGATGTAAATACCTAATGTTGAGCTGGAGTCAATCAGTTAGCACCTGGGGTATTCTGCAATGGTTTCAGTGCTCTGGCTACAAAAGAAATGAGCTGCATCCTGTAAGAACATGCCTGTAAGATCAGAATCATTAACCAGAGCTGAGAATATTAACCGATGCTAAATAGCTAACTATATTCTGAATTCATCACTGGCACAAGGAAGTATGAGCTGGCAACTAATAGCGAGCGAGTGTTTAATTAATGTAAATTTTAATCATGTTTTAAAGCTGAAAATCATGCGGATCCTTGATTCAGTCTTGGTTATTTCAACTGAAAAATCGACAGAAACATGAAATCACTGTCACTGCTTTGCACTTATTTTTCACTTCATTATACCATAATTTGTCTAATTTTCCTCTGGGGGGAGGTTGCAGGTTCCTCACAGCTTTTTTTTTGATGTACTTGAAGCTTGGGTAAAGGTTGAGCAGCTTGCTCAAGGGTGCTACATTAGTACAACCTCACTCACTGGATATAAAACCGAGGGCTATACTGCCATCTGTGTCATTAGTTCTACAGTGCAATAGGTCGGCACTGGCTGGTGCTTGTTTCTTGTAGCGCAGTGTGTTTTCTTCCTGCTGCTGTTATCAGATCAGACTCACACAGGCTGCAGTTCTCTACCTCACCACACAGTGTCCCTGTTCTCAAATATGTGCCTCTGCACCTGTTTCTGCTATCATTCTCTGGCATATGTCATCTTTCTACCTCAATGCATTCATTTTCTTCTTTTTTTATGACTTTGATATCCTGTGTACTCAACTGAACCCGGTCCATACACCCGCAAGCACTTACAGAACAGACATTGTCTCCTCAAGGGATTTGTTTTTTTCATGATTAAATAATACCACGTTGTACTTTGATCAGCATATTTTTTCTTGCCATAAATAGAGTTGCAAACTTGATTGATTAGTTGATCAAAAGAAATTGGTTGCCAACTATTTTGATAATCGATTAGGCCTAATTGTTTAAGTCAGTGTTCTTCAACCTGCATGCTTTTAGGTGTTTCCCTGTTCAAGCACACCTGATTCAAATAAATGGGTTGTTATCAGACTTCAACAGAGCTTGGTGACGAGTTCATCATTTGAATCAGGTGTGTTGAGAAACATCTAAAAAATGCAGGATTGAAGAACACTGGTTTCAGTCATTTTTCAAGCAATAATGTCAAACATTTATTTATTTATTTATTTATTTATTTATTTATTTATTTATTTTTGGACTTACTCTTTTTTCTTATTGCTGAGATTGTTGGGGGGGATGTTATATGTTGTGTTTGTTTTCAACTTAAAAATCAATAAAAAGAGCATTGAAGAAAAAAAGTCAAACATTTGCTGGTTCCACTTTCTTAAATGCAAAGATTTTCTGCTTTTCTTTGTCATTTAGTAAATAAAGAGTCTTTAGGTTTTGGACTGTTGTTTGGACAAAATAAACAATTTGAAGACGTCTCTTTGAGCTCTGGGAAATTGTGATGAGCATTTTTCAAAAAGAAAATTCTTACATTTTACCTACTTTGATACACTGGTTGGCTGATATTTCAGTCGATATTGGCCTCTCAGATATACCTGTATCTGCATAAATGTTGTTTGGTATGTGCCATATTAAAAAAATATTTTCAAGAAATAAGGATGCAGATAAAGATGCTTGGGGTAATTTAATTATATGACATTCATGAATGAAGTTCACTGTTTCAATGCAATGTCATTTTAGACAATAAGTCATTGTTAAACCGTTAAAGATCATGTGTCTGTTAAATATCTTTGTCGAAATTTGAGGGATCACTGCAAAAAATGTGAGTATATCGGCCGATATATCGATATTGGAATTGTTAACTCCTTAAAGGGGCTCTATGCAACAATTTACATGCATTAATCGCTTTTTATTGGCCCTCTGTGAACGAATTGTAACGTGACGTGAAAAATTAGACCTTCCCAGTCTCTCTCGGTTGCCTATACAAGCCTGGCTGATTTATTTAGTGCATAAATTAATGACCGGCTTCCAGCACAACACAGGTTCTACAGAGCCCCTTTAATATTGGTAACCGTTATTGATCTTGAATTAAAGTAATCGTTAGTTTCTGACCAACCCATAAAATGCATTACAGTTTTAACTGCTGGAGAATGCATATTTGCAATTAGGGTAGAAGTGAGGTTGCAGAATACCATTACAGTTATTTAAACAGAGGGAGCTGACTTATAACATACACATGATATTAACGTCAATGTTTTAACAACCATGTAGTTGCACATACACTGACAACTTGGGGATGATCACTTTCACCAGAGTCTGTTTTATATCAGGAACCAATGAGCTGCTTCACTGGAACAGTCAGGGTTAGTAGCTTGCTCAAATGTATCTTTATTTTCTATTAATATCTTTTATATTTTTTGGTTCTTTGACCTCCCAAATTTTCCTGCCCAGGTGGGGATTAATTATGCAACTCGCTCTTCGCAGGTCCACCTCTCTAATCCCAAGGTTACTATCAACAGATAATTTAATGTGTTTCCTGAAGCTGAACTCAAAATGCCATGTGCACTGAATGTAGATTGTATTATGTGTTTCCTAAATGCATTACTAATGGAAGCTCAGCTCATGTGGCTGCTCTGGCTACATTAGAAATAAACTGCATCCTGTGTAAGCACATGCCTGTCTGTAGATCAGGATCATAAACAGGAGGTGAGAGAGATGAGAAATATGAGCTGGTCTTTTCAGATCGCTGCTCTGAATTAATGTGTGGCACAAATGGTATAAGCTGGCAAAAATATATTCCAACTAAAAAACAGTGAGGGACACATTCGGAGCATCCATGCATTGTCTCCTGACCTGTTTTACAACCAGCTTCCTGGATGGTAATGTAAAAAAATCACCTGCAAGGCTACTGACCCATCTCAAGTTGAGTTAAATTCAGAAGTTCTTAAACGTGTGTGTGCTGCCGACTGCTTATAAATTAGGGCACCTCGCAGTAGGGAGGTCTTCCTCATGGTCCAATTTCTTTGATCTTCTCCTTAAATTGCATGTTTATTACGGTGCTCCAGTTTCTCCCACTTTCCAAACACATGCAAGTCAGATGGAATAGAAAACAAATGACCCACGGCTAATGAATGCACCCTAAGTTTATCTCCCTGTTATGTTAGTGATAGACTGGCAGCCTGTAGAGGGCTTTTTCCCACCCTCTGTCTAATGTGTGCTGTGAGATGCTGCAGCTCTTGGTCACAGTGAATCACTAAAACCAAATAGGCTTTATGAAAAGTAAAATTGAGAGAGGATTTTATGTTTTGTAAGAAGGACTATCTACATGTTTCATTGTGTATTTTTGCCTTTTACAGTTTGCATTCACTTCATAGAAACAAAGTGTAACAGCTGCTTTAGAAATCTGCTGGATTGAAAATATGCAGGATTCCTATGATTATTTAATAAACTTATGAGAACATTTGTGACTAGGGCTGCAACTAACAGTTGTTTCCTTTATCGCTTAAAGCTGCTCTAAGTGTTGTTGTTTTTTTAGTTAGCCTCCTATCCGTTTTGCAGGGAGCAATCCCCTCCCTCCTCTCTTCGTCACCATGCTCTCTGCATGTTCACGAGCAGACAGGACCACGGCTTTGTGGAGATCTCTGTCCTGATTGGATAAAGTGGGCAGGGATACCAGAGAATTTCCTTTCTCCTTTACTGCATGAGCAGGAGGAGGAGAGACATGGGTTACTGACCAAACACTATATAACTGTCATTACTGCTCGAATATAGAGCTATTTAACATTTATTTTGTTCAGAAAATGATGCTTACAGCAGTTTTAACCTATTGATTATTTTCATGATTATTAAGTGACATCTACAACTTACTACTTCTTGTCCAACCAACAGTCTACAGACTCTTCATTTACTATCATAAATGTAGCAACATCAAAAAAAAAAAAAAAGTAGCAAATCCTTACATTCAAGGAAAAAAACTAATTTTCTTGTGTTGCAGCTCTTGACATGACATGTCCCTGAAGAACTTACTAACTTTGTGATTTGCTGAAATGAACTGACAGGTGTATTATTATGTCTCATGTAGGCTGTCCACCCAGAGTCACGTGTGTTTCCATGCAAACCATGGACTGTGTGTTTGTCTAAGCCACCTGCTCATTTGTCTGTGGCATCTCATTATTCTGTGTGTGTGTGTAGATAACGATTGTTGAAGGGAGCTCAGTAGTGCAGCTCTCTAGAGCGTGATGTTGGCTTGATTGACGTGATCTTCCATCCAGCACCTTTTTGAATTATTAAGATCTGAACCGTATGAAGAGCAGGTGATGAAGATGATGAGTGGCACGTCTGTCTGATCGATAGGAATCGCGGCTCATTGCATTTGTCCATCCTCGGTTATGTAAGCAGCTGGGGAGCCCGTTGGGTTGGCCAAGCGCTTGACGTTGCATCGTGACGACGCGTGAATCTCAGACGCACGGGGACCTCACATCTCCATCAGGGATGGAGGAGCTCTCGCTAAGCAGGAGGACAAGCTGATGCTCGCCTCACTGTGTCTGAGGACCCCGTGATGCGGCAGGGAGGTAGACGCCCCCCCTCCGCCTTCGCGCAACACCAGTGACAGACCGGGGATGCGGTTTTCTCCGGCGGCGTCGGTCGCTGAGTGAGCCCGCCGTGTTCTGACACCAGGAGGAGGACGCGTATTGGCCGCTGTCTGCTGGAGGTAGCACCCGGGGAGGCAGAGAGCCATGGCGGGCGCTAAACTGACGCCCTCTCCCTCGGAGATCGACCCAGACGTGAAGACCGAGGTGCAGAAAACCCCTGAACCCACCTGGGTCAACCCCTCCAGCCCTCTCCGGACCATGGGCTCTTTCGGGAGCGATGCTGGCCAAAGGTAGCCGCCGCAGATCCGCACCGAAGTCGCATGTTTCTGAACGCAGCTCGCCTTGCGCACATGCAGCATCCGAGAAATAACATGATGCTGCGAGCGCAGGGTGCACGAAGTCTTCCTAATAACTTAGCTTGTAATTATGCTCAGGCAAAAGTTGCGCCGCGATTAGTGATTACCATTGAATCTGTCCACCTGTGAATTGTAACATTATCGTTAAGCATCGGGTGATGGAGGCTATATTTTCTCCATCGGGGTTAAACATTAACACAAGCAGTGCGCCTCTTTATGACTCAGTTTCATGACAGATAGCTGAATGATTGCTTCTGCCGTCAATCATTTCTTCTCTCAGCATCACTGGGATTAAATTTATGGCTGCAGTGTATAGTGATTACATAATTCAGAGCATGCTGCATTCCCATTACAATTTTATGAATCCTGATGTTTTTATTAAGGTGGCGGCAGTCTTATTATAGGACTGCATTCAAAGCTGAAGTTATTTTTTGACATGAAATGAACAGATTGATGAATGGAATCTAAATGCAAACCACGGGAGGGATTATGTTGACGTACCTTTTTATGTATTATATTATGTATATATATTAAAAAAGACAACATTATATTTCAGCACGTCTGCATCACTTAATAGAAAATGCCTTCATCGTCAGGACACTCTCCCATCATTTGGTAGACAAATTAGATTGTGGTTTGAGCAAAATGGGCTGAACCTGTAACAACTGAGGGAGACTTAATGTTTTTTTCGCCTCTCAGTGAGACAGAAGCACTCTGCAGAAATGCTGGCATTAAAGCTCAGATTGGGACTCTTACCCGCAGGTTATATGAGGTTGGTTTGGCTGAAAAGAGAGATGTGCTTCTTTGGCAGTGTTTCAGACACCACTGCACAGCCAATACGGTGGTGGTGCAGTGTGCTCTCACTCCTCAGTATTTACAGCACACATTTTTCATGTCAATATTTACTTGAGGGAATTGATGTTGTTCGGTATGAACAGAAAACTGGGCTCTTGAAACGTCTGCTGTTGCATTTGTCTTTGATTTTTTGTTCTTTTAGTTATCACACTCAATAACAAAATCGACAACATTGGCAGGGGGGGAAATGTGACACATCTATTCCATGCAGAATGTCGGAGTTGTCAAAAATAGTCCGATTATTAGATGTGATGCAAAAATGTAGTGGAATAATCTGGCTAATTACAAGGGATTATTACTTAAATCATAGCTATGAGGCTCTGCTCTCTGAAGTCTATTTAAATATTAATAACATGCTTACTTCCTTCTTCATGAGCAGCTCTAATTTCCCATCAATAATAGAGACCCATTGAGAAATCTGTCCAACACAAATACACAAGCACCTTTTAAATGGTGTATGTATGTATCTAGCGATACAATCCAACGGTAAACTGGATGCAGACGCCTGCAAGGCTTTCTCCTGGGGCAAATTGTCTCGAGCTTAGCTGCTATATTTTGGATGAAAGACCTGCCAGGAGGTCATGATGTGTTACAGAGATGACATTGCTATCCCATACTCATAGCTCAGAGCTCATATTGATTTTTTTTTTCTTTTTTAGGAAATAGGAGGAGGAAATGAAAGAAATATCCTGCACTTTTGCCAATAAATGTAAAGTTTGAAATTGCAATAGTGTGAGGAAGGTTCGTAACTACAACTTTTCATCTCACGCACCTTTAAGATGATAATAAGAATGCAAAGTTGTCACTTCTCGAATGTTGTTCATCCTTCTGAACTCTTAATTATAACGATCACATAGAAGATGACCGCATTAGCTCAGGTTGATCTACTCAATGCAATTACTGTAGTTGTTCAGTTAAAAATGCAAATAATGATGAAGATTACAATAAAGATGATATTGAGTTGACTCTTGACTTGATGTTTACATCATTGCTAATGATAAATGTAGGTTTGAGCTTTAGAGGACAAAAGAGTCTGGTTTCTGTAGCTATTATTAGCCATCGACTCATAGGATATATCAATGGATTATTGATTATAGGTATCTATAAACTGAGGATGGAACATTAATTACTAGGGATGCACAGTAGATATCAGGCAAATCAATTAACATGGTTAAACATCAACCTCTGTGCCTCTAATTTATTGGCCTGATATTGGATAATATGTTACCTGCTGTTTATGGGTATCGGTGAAATTATATCCAATGAATAGAGATGATAATACATTGCAAAATTGCTTTCATGGACTTAACAGCCACAGCATCTACGTACTCTGATACAATAGTGTTTCTTCTACATTAATTCGGGAGTCATGGACCACCACAAAGTAACCAAATATTAGTGCCTTTACAGTTGGTTTGCGATCCGCCAATAAACACAGAAAAGAAGAACAAGCACAGCGTAATATCATGAAAACATTGTACAGGGAAGACACTGACATGAAAACAATATTAAGTGATGATGCTGGCAAAGAAGGCAGTGACATGTAGCCGCAGCTGCAAAGATATCAAAAATAAGCGACAACAAACATTCACTGTGACAGGTGCGGTGACAACAGTGACAGAGATGATGAAGCTTGTGGTGATGCTGGTGAACTGTAGGTGGTTCTAATGATGATTGCAGATCTGTTAGAGCGATTATATCTTAGTCAGCTGACAACTGAGAGCAGATTGGCCGCCGGTCAGTTTTAAGAAGCTGAACAATATTGACTGAGGCTTTATTGCCATGCCAGACTGTTTATATGAGGATCTAATGCACAATATCTGCAAATGGATGAGGCAGTTAAACCTAATGCATCCAGACTTGGACCTTTGACCATTAAAAAGGGTTAGATTGGCACTTTTGATAAGTAGTTTAAATAAATGCTTGCCTTGGGTAGTCCTCCTGTCACTCTGCTTCCAGAAATAACAAAATAACAGATTTTGCCATATTTCTGAAGTCCACACAGATCTCCTGCTTGTCCTCTGCAGGCTGACAGGATGTTGTCAGGAATCAGAGAGCTTTCTTGGTTGTGAAATGTGATCAGCGTGGGATTTGTGTCCAGCTGGCTTGAGAGAATGAGAGGATGTCGAGGGGAGGAGTGACAGAATCAATAATCTGACCCAACGTGCAAAGCAGCCTTTAAAGAGTTCATCTATTTCTGCATAATTTACAGCACTTGGGAATCCCTTTTTATAATTGTGTATATAGGATTGTCTATACAGTATTGACTGTAGGCAGTAAAGACACTAAATGAGACTTGGAGGATCTTCAAGAACAGAGGGATTGACCATCTTTTAAACACAGGATGTGGTCAAAACAGACAGATTCACGCAGATTTATTTTGGCTTCCTGCAGCCATGCCACCACATTGCTTCTCTGAGGAAAATCTGTTTGAATAACAGGCATTTGGTTTTGTCTCTTGGTGTGCAGTGAATCTAAAATTCAGAGGCCAGTTGGAAGTGTTAGTCACATTCTCATTAAGGCTACACCAGTATATTACACAGGATGAGTTGAGCTTTTTTGGATATAGGCCAACAGAGTAGCCACTTTATAAAAACTGGGACTCTGGATTGATTATTTGATTGATATGCAGCAGAGACTTTATATTTGCTGATGTTTCAGCAACACTGAGCTTTCCACAGAGCTTAACACACGTCAGTCAAGAGCACTTCTGGTTGTAGAACTTGTGTTTTTTTATCCTAAAGTCTTGTGCAGTCAGCAACGCCTCCTCAGTGTCAAAGCTACACAGCAGACTTTGTTATTGGCGATTCATGTTGTCCACTGTTTGATTGAAGCTTTTACGGGTTGATGAATTCATTATTATTTTTTCAATGTTTTTATCTTTATTTCTTTCTTTAATTTAAGTTAAATGGATTAGGGAAATCTGGGACACCGAGGGAGATATCATGTATCAAAAGCCTGCTTAAGGATGTGAAGCCAAGCTATAATGAGTACATGATATGTGCTTTAGACAATTAGCCACTAGATCAAGCAGAGGAATGGATTAGCGTAGGTTTTTTTAGGAGGAATCGAGAAGAGTCTCTGCAATTTTTCTGCAGTCATATTTAAAGGCATCTGTTCTCAGCCCAGAATATCAGGAAGCTGCATATAATATGATAAATTGTCTCCAGTGATGTCACTCAGTGGCTAAGTTGCATTGTGGGTAATGTAGGCTCCAGGTTTTGAAAAGCAGAAAGCATTTTACTCTTATAACATTGTTGGACAGAACAAGAGATATCAACTTTTTAATTCCACACGTTCTTCCTTTTCAGAATTTTGCGCCTTCATTACCCACAATGAGCTGGATGCGATTTGTCAGATTACATGCAGCTTCCTCTGGAGCCACAAAAGGCTTTATACTACTGTATTCATGTATATAGTAGTACTCCCCAAGACCTGTAAACACTGGAATTCATACAAAATTGTTTTAAGGTTTAAAAAATAAATGTCACTCTCATTCAATTGAGCTTCCACACAGATATAAAATAAGCCTTTTCTTAATTTGCTGGTTAATTCTTCTGTACATCAAAGCCGTCTTATTTAGGTTCCTCTACTCCCACGCACCTTTTTGTTATCCCACTGCAGACACTTTGATGCAATTATCCTCTTCAAATGGTGCAGTACATCATGCATCTTATACAATAATTTAGATGCATGTAAGGGTGAAAAATAAACTGTGAATATCCTGTAAAGTCTTTATCACAATGTTGAGGTTCCCCAATAATGTGCAATAGATTAATTAGAATTAGTTTTCTTGTAAGCAGTAGTCAAAGACGAGGATGAATGTAGACTACTCCTCTTTCATCATCTCTATGTAGTCTGATGTTGTTGGCCTTATTGTTTGCTTAATGGATCATATTTTGTATGCTTTTTATCATTGGATGTTTTATCCATCAGTTTTCCAGCTAATTTCTTCTACACGTTCTTTTCAAATCGATTACTGCTCAGTTGCACACTAGCAGAATGTGCAACAAAAAAGTGAAATGTTCTACAATTACAGCCAAAGTCCGCCTCCCATTCGTCTAATGTTTATTTATAGCGCCCCGTTTTCACAGAACAATTATGCTTTCATTTTGATATGAGTACCAGCGGTTTAATGAGAGGTTTTAATGTGGTCCTTGAGGTAAATTACATGTTGTCCATCGTTATTGTTCATTAGAACGGGAAGATGAAATCTCTCAGCAGTTCACTTGAGAGTTGAAACTTGAAAATAACGAGTGCCCTGGTTGTGATGCTTGCACTCAAACAAAATGAACTTTTAAAAAGACATCAGCAGAATCCATCTAAGGGAATGCTAGAGGCCTTTAATTAAGTCTCTGTAACACAGAGATACTGTGATTACGTCTGGCTGTGTGTTGTACATAGCAACTGTATACTGTATTTATGTGGCACTTGTGTCCATGCAGAGGCCAAAAAATCGATCAAACCCATCGCCTTCCTTGCCTTCTCCTGCTTCTTGAGAGCATCAGTTAGCAGAGAATCAATTAGGGGGCCTGAAAAATGTGAGAAAGAGGGATAATCTGAGTGAAGACACCGAACCGAGAAGCTCACACAGTCAGTTCTGAATGTCATCTGAACTTAATCTGAGTCGTGCTCCAGAAAAGACTCACAACCTGGGCTGTGTAGAGAGCCGATTAGCTCCAACACAGACCTTCAAATCTGAGTGGATTGCGAGGAAAGGAAGGACAGCACTCTAATTGGATAATATTCTCACTAGAGAGCTTATTACAAGGCTGTTACCAGTGAGCCCATAATTTTTCTGATGAATCCCGGGTACACACTAACATCATCAGTAACCTGCACACGATTAGAGCATCAACAGAGTGCAACAGTATAGTTTTCTATCAGTATATTTCATGAGATTGTAACATATCCAGAAGTTCACATTGTGCAGAAATGCGGGCACTAAGAGGCACAAGGAACAAAATAACCCGATACGGAAGGTGTTTGCAGCCCATCCAGTGAATTAAATACCTGACAAATAATGGTACATAGTAACACTGATGCAAACAATTATATGGAAAGTCCAGTAGCCTCAAAACAGTTCTGCTCATTGATTTGCAACATTGGCCATAATGATCTGATACACTCAGAGATACATAAGACATAGCTAAGTTTTGTAGTTTTATTGTTTCATGATAAATATTGGTATGTATCAGGCAGTCCTGTACTTATAACAAACTCGTTAACACACACTGTAGTGTTCATGTTAAATTCTGGTTGAGACTGTCATTGTGTTTATGTTATAAGTTAAAGTTATAAATAATAAGTATTAAGTAAGAAGTAAGTAAGTAATTATTGATAAATAAATAATACATAATGAGGAATTCTGATGTACAAAAATAATGTGTGATGTGCGATCTGCCAGTACAAGTCCACTATAATGTTTTTGTCATGGCCAGAGGCAAAAAGCAAAAGTCCTTTAATGTTATAGAGGATGCTCATTTCAACGCCTGGTTAGGTCATCTTTCAAAAGTAAGAGTTGGTAGCATAGCACAAAGAGGTACAGAGTTACTGTTGCTATGGTTACCTGCAGTTCAATATACCTGCAGACCGTTTTAGAACGGAGGTTAAGCTGTCGACCAAAACTATGTGTGAGGTGATCTATTATGTTTTTAATGGATACTTGCCAGCCAGTCAGAGACAGATATTTTCTGTGAGAATGGAAGAATAGCGTATGTAGGTGTTGATGTTGATGTTGATGTTGTTGTGTATGTACAGATCAGTAATGTGGCCAGAATAATGAAGCAACAGGGCAGGGTTGTTTTGTTGTATTCTGGTTCTTGTTGTATGTAGTACTGCTGTTAGAGTGGCTTCCTAACAAGGTGTTACTGTGCTAGAACTGAGTAGTCATATTTTTGGAGAGAACTTGACCTGCCTCTGTGGCATGTGAGTATGTGAACTGTTGTACATAAGGAAATGTTGGCACGCTTCCTGATGCAGGTGAGAGAGAGATCGAAAACTACAAATCCCATTTGTCCTTGAAATTGCTGCAGCGATGGCGCATGTGTGGAAGGCCCTCCCACTCTACATCAGTCAGTCCTTGAGGCAGATCAGGGAATCTGATTGAAAGCATCCTGTGGTCATTTTGCACTTCTTGTTTCGGGAGCTCAGCTCACACTTGTCATTCCAGATCTGCTGCAAAGAGGTGAGACTCTATCTACTGCTTTATTGTGTGTATTTTATCACAATTGGACTAAGATATGAAGGGCGACCTTATGCTAACTACATGAAAATATGGACTTTTAAATTTCTTCTGCGTTTTGATGAAGATACAGAGGAAGGAACAGAGTTGGCTTATACGCTAATGGAGGCATAGTGAGCCCTTGTTTATCTTAGCTTTTATACTGCTGAAGCTCTTAGCAGTCAGATAGCATCTTTATTGCTCATTAAAGTGTTGTCAAAGAGCCACTAAATGGACAGTGAGATCACAGCAGAGGAGTTAGTCTTGTTGTTGTTATGTACAGTAACCCAGATTAGCAGACTAATCATCTCCTAATTGCTTTATTTCACCTCTGAACTAACTTTAAGGGGCATTTGGTGGCTAGTGAATGGTCATTTAAGTATTACAAGTGAAATGGTTGGAAAATATGTGAAGCGTTGCTCTGCCACATATAGTAAATAAGTCTGTTGTATATCCCCTAATGGCTGTTTCCAAAAAAAAAAATCCAAAATGCCCGGCAACCCGTATTTTTTCTCTGTTTTATCTTTATAGCAAAATTAATTGAATATTGAATTGAATCTGGCTTCTAAAATTGTGAAACTATTTCATTCAACAACTAAAACCTCATAAAAATGGAATTCACTTATAGGCAAAAGCCTCTAGTGAATGACAAACGTCAGGTTTTTTCCCAGTATTGATTGTTGTGAATCCAGTAGCATTACGAGAAAGTTGAATCTGAATGAACACTGTGGTCTTTCTTCTTGTGCCAAAGAGCCATTTGACTGTCATGGAGCTGAGGATTTGATCTGGTAGTGGGGACTGCAGTAATCAGCTGTGCTCTGTTGTTGAAATGACAAATGGTTGTTGATTAATTACAGGAATTGCACAGGTCGTCTCTTGTTGCCAAGCAACTTCCTGGGTTTAATGGACGCTCCACTTGTCCATTTCGAAAGGCTTAAATGGGATGACAGTGCTCAGTGTGTGTCAGAAACTTTTCAACTATGCCCGAACTGCGGAATAATCACAGTCTTACAACGCAGACACATTCAGCTTTTCTTCTTTGCACTCTTGAGGGGCTTTGATCATTTATAAGCTTTAATGTCAACCTAAATTATATTTTTATCCATCTACTTTTGCTGATATTTTTAGATGTGCTATACATTGGAGATTGAAGGCATTTTACTCCCCGGACTTACAGTGCACTCACAATAAATTACAAAAACAATACAAAAACCTATAGACACAATACTTAATGAATTAATAATTCAGTTTACAATGGTTTTAAGCTTTGGAAAGCATTACTGCTATACTAAAGTTGAGATGCTCAATTAATGAAAAATATAGAATATATGAAAAAGGCATAATGAGTCATAGCTTTGGAACAATATGGATCAAAACTAATTGGGTATACAGTAAACGTAAGTATGTACTGTATGAGACACATGTTTTGTCAAATATGTTGAAATAAATATAAGTCTTAATGAGTGGTGTGGTGCCAGACGAAATTGAATGGCAACTAACTACAAAACACTGTTTAGGGCATTGGCAACATCAAACTTGAGTACATTGTTTAAATGAATCCCAAACAAAGATGATAAGATAAGATGGTAAAGGTAAAATCAATAAATAATACTCTATCAGAACTGAATTTTTACACGACAGGGTGAGATTAGATGTTTTCTGGAGAATAGTGCACAAAACAAGAACCGCTGGTTCAAAAGCTTTGTTGTCTCTTCCTCTTGTATATCTTGGTTAATCCTTTTGTCGCATTTACAGGACCTTCTCACAGCAGATATTGGATTCATCACAGCAGGAAAGGCATTAATGTAACTAGTATCATCAATGATGGCCCCACCAGGCCTCTTAAGGGGAGGGACCAAGTTAAACTGTCCAGTGCAATAAAAGTCTACAGCCTGAATCACAATGGCTGTGTGTGCTTCTGACTCGGTCCTCTACTTTGTGCTGTGTTATCTGTTCCTCTGAGGTTGATTTTAATTTGCAATTTTGAATATTTCAAATGAACGCGTTTACATTATAGGCTATATTATTCCTTGGTACAGAACAAATCTTTGGTTCAGCCTCAGTAATTGGTTTCCAAAGGAAGTCAGAGCCATAGAGTGCACGAGTCAATTTGTTCTGCGTGTGTGTGTTTAACCTTTTGACCTCCCAAATTATTCACTTGTCAGTCATTAAAATCAATATCTGGGTATGTCTCTCTGTCCGTCAGCCCCTCAGTGTTACACACTTCCATTTTCTCCACGGTCATCTCAATATGGCAACCATTGAGAGTGACCCAGAGGGTGTGTCCACTGATCCCCTGTGGTTTGCATTAAGTGTCCCATCTGTTCTTTTATCAGCTGAAGCGTTGTTTTTTATTATCTCAATGTGTAGGGTTTTCCTTGCATGTGCCCTGTGTATTAATAGCTCAGAAATACATTTTGTATTTCCAATCAAGTTCAGATACAGACAGTTTCAACTGTAAATGGTTATATTTACTTCCTTGGTGGAACTGTTTTCACAATAGGCCGCGACTGTGCAGTAAGAAGCAGCTGCTCAAACGGGATTTGGTAAAACTTTTGGAGACATTCAAAATGGTTTTAACCAACGTTCTGGGTATTTTCTATGTTTTATGTTATTCCAAAAGGCATATTAACTAACTAGGGGTGGGTGATCCAGTCGCTGAGACTGTAGTATTTAATGTCCTCTTACTTCTGTTTCCAAACTTTAATGAACCTCATTGACCTCAGATCCACGCTACAGTTATAGCTAGCGGCATGTTTGATGAGGAAAGAAAGAAGAAAAATCTTTAATGCAATATTGCATTACAATGGTGCAAATGGAGAAATATATAGACTATTTCAACTTTGCTATATAGTCTGTAGGGCATTTAAATACTGAGGAAAAAGAGCAAAATTTGGATTGTGGTTAGTGATTGTGATTTTAATAAATCATGATACTATTTTTCAGTCAGATCGCCCATCCCTACAACTAGTTAACATCAGTCAGTATCAGATCCCATCTTGGACCTTCTTGCTGCACAAACTGTGTTCATAATCTCCCTCAAAGTTAGAAAATGGTTGCTTTCTGTCTCAAGATGCAAGTGATGCAATTTTAAAAAAAAAACTGCAGAGGCATCCTGAGTGGCATCCTTTTCTTGCTCCTTCCCCTCTCCTTCCCTTTCCTGCCTCCTCGATCCCACTCTCTCCTAACCTGTGCCTATCTGTGTCCATGCTTGCTGCATCCAGGTATCAAGAGGAGTACAGTATGGACTCAACCAATGCCCAGTAAGTCCCTGGCAGCATCATGCTTGCATGGCATGGAATTTCTGGACTCTCTTGAGCACCAGAGCACATATGAGGCACTGTTAACTTTGGATTTTGCATTGACTGGATGTGGATATGATGCCTTGATCGTGTTTAGAAGTTGTATTACCATTACACCTATCTGTAAAGTGGGCAATGACAATGTTGTGGCACTGGTGCAGAATGCTGGGAATAAATTATTAATTTGTGGCTACCTTTTCAACATTTTTTTGTGGCAAAGACTCAAAGTAAACATTTAGATCATCACAGATTTTGCTCACATTCGATCACACCACAGGAAATGGTGAAAAGGCAGCTTGTGTGTTTTTATCAACTTACTCCAGGTGTATTCTTTGTCACTTGAATGAATGTGCACACTAATCTTCACTCGATGTAAGGTCAGGCCTTGAAGCATTATTCATGTAAGCAGAGATGAGAGCCTCTAGACATGCTAAAATCTGCTGGTTATATTGGTGAATAGGTGCTGAAAACCAACATGTGGATTGTTTGTGCTGTGCAGTGTGCATGCTACTGAGTTTATAATGCAGTTCTGGTTGATGTGACATATGGAGTATCAAGTTTTAGTACATCCACTTTGGGAAGCAGAATTTTCTGCAATCCCCAAGCTGCTGAGATGTGGTGGTAAAAGAGGTGAAGCACTGAAGCTATATCTGTTATACACAGTAAAATTACATTTTTGTTTTCTTTGAAATTTGTTGAAATAATCATTTTTAGTTGTCACCTTTTGGCCGAATTGTTTTGCCTCACTACATGTTTAATGTGCATTTCACTTTTGTTGGTGCACCCCTAGGTGCTCTGGACATCATAAGTGTGTAAGTGCAGTGGATTTAACGATGGGGTAGGAAAAATAAGACATCTCTTGCTTTTTCAAAGAACATTTTCGGGTGTTTATTGGGCTTTATGTCTTGCAGAGATCTTAGCTGTTAATGGAGCCAAAAAATTCCCAATTATGGCTGACTATGACAGGCTGAGAAAGTCAATTAAGAAAACATGTCGTAAAACGTACCTCTTGAATCTGCAATGTATCTCTGAATGAAACATTATTCCCCAGAACTGGTGCCAAGACATGCATTAAACAAATTCAAATTTACAATCAAGAGCCTCACTCCTTCTCTAAAAAGATATGCAGGATTCTCCTCTGGACCTTTTTAAATAGTCTACTTCTGGTTGAGTCTATGATTTCTTTTTGACCAGCATGCAGTGAATCCATGCTGACTAGTTATTAATGTCATTAGCAGACCTGCTGCAGCAGTTTCACCACTCAGCTTTAGTGTTTGTTGGGACTGTGCTACTGTTGGAAAATGGATTGTGATCCTTAGGGATGTGCTAAGTGGAGAGCTATGAACATATATGTGTCCATATGTGTTGACATGTGAGTGTTTGTGGTTCTCTCTTTTGTGGTGATTCTATAAGTGGAAAATGGGGCTGACCAAGCATATTGCATTTTGTGTATGCACAATGTGAATCCTGCACACAGGCACAAAGGCTCTAATCCCAAGGCACTGCATCTTGACACGTTGTTAAAGGGAATAAGGATCATAAACTACCCAAACAAAAAAATGTCTGACACAACATTGAGGTGTTTCCTGTGGCTGTGAAAAAAAAAAAAAAAAAAAGTTATCTGCCTCATGTGTGCACAGGAAATACCATGTTATGGTTTTCATCGTTGCACATTCAGAAAACCACAGTGTTTGGTGTCAACACTGTATACTCTAGGTGCATTCACAGTGGGTGCTTGAACCACTTCAGCTGGTTCCTTTTAATATGGAGGAGCTTATTACAGAGACGTCCCTGAATAGCTGCTTGAGGTAGGTAGCAGGTTGAAAACGAGCATTTCCTTGCATTGAACATCAGAATGGTGACGCATACGGGCAGTAGTGAATGTTTTTTTTCACAATGTGAAAGGAATGTCTATGTGACATTACTTGACCTCTATTCATGCTATCTTTGTGGTGTGTGCAAAGGGGCCGGTGTGTTATGAGCACTCTTATTCTGAAAATGGTACTGTGTAAAAAGAGACGACACTTTCTTGACAGTTGATAGAAAAGTATTGTTAATTGGGCAGTTGTAGAACATCATCACAGTTAATTGTGCTCTCTTATGAGGCATTCAAACTAAAATCACATTCATATTTTTGCAGTGTCTCTTTTTGTTTAACAAGCCTGTCTGTCTTGTTTATCTGCATTTATTCCTCTGTACTGTCTTTCTTACTTGTCTTTCTAATTCTCATTCAAATTAAACTGCCATGCTTTACTTTCATTTTGGTTGAAGTTTAAGCATAAAAGGCTGATCAAAGTCTATTCTGCCTGATAACAGAGTGAGAACACAGCTTTGATATATCTTTTTCTTTTTTCTTTTTTTTTTTTTCTGGTGGTTACTGTTGGTTGGTAATGAACCATTTCAGTCTCCTTTAAAGTACTCTCTTTTGGTTATGTAACAAATTTCGCTTTCAGGGGAGAATCACTGACATCTTCAAAACAGAATACTGTATGTAGAGGAGGGAGTAGTGAATTTCAAAAGCATCTTTCAACATTGGTGTTATTTCATCGAGTTCCTATTAAACGTTCTCTCTCTCTCAATGTTCTCACTCATCTTCAGATTTTGGAGATCAGGCCCATGTCCTGGAGTGTTTTAGCTCTTGCCACTGCCACATGCTTTGTCATTTTCCTACACAAGTACAAGTCCTCTTGGGTTCTCTAAAGTTTTTTCTTAGGTTTAATTTCCTTTTTTACTCAGTCTAATGTCCCATTTCTCAGACAGTCTGCCATTCTCTGAGCTTTGCTATTTATAGTTTGATACGCAGTATGTTGAGATCTTTCTTTTGATAAAAGTTTCGGAATAAAGCTAATGCAAAGCAAGCAGCTTTTTTACAAGGCCCCAAAGATGTCATTGTCTAATCTGACAGCCCCATTCAGGCACTGAGGTGTCAGTGCTTTTTACCATGCTGAGCCTTAACCTCAACAAGGCTCTGCAAATGATTTGGATCTGTAAAGCAGCTTCTTGTATGAATCCTGATCCTTTTTTAACAAAACACAATTTTAGAAACTTTCCTATAACCATGTGTAGAGTTTACTTCTGTTTTCTTTCCAATCAACCAGCATCCTCTTAAAGTGTTTGAGCGTTTTCTGGGTCAGACATGTTGAGGTATTGCTGCATTGGCGTTTTCCGGAAATGAGGAACAACTCTTTCATGTGAATTTGCCTTTCAGGGACTGCCAAGTGTGTTATCCAACTGTTCAGCAGTTCAGCTTGAGTGCTCTTGAAATCTCCTCTTCAGTCAACACTAAGATTAATTTGTTCTTACACAGACGGTGTAGTCGACACCAAAGTGAGCAGCACTCTTATTATAACTGCACATTATTGAGTCAGACCTCTTTGACAGACCTTGAACGACCTTTGAGATGCTGATTCGAGGCTAATCTATGATTGATATGATTCTGCTGTGGTGCGCTTAACATATAGCCAGGTGTTTAAGAACAAAATGCTTTAGGGTTGTCTGGGTCCTTGAACACATCATGTGCACATACAGAGTAGTTTGGACCCTCTCCACAACTCCCACACACACACATACATAGCCTCACAGAGTGAGAAACATCCTGTCGGTCCACGGGCCATCCAGCTCCATTAAGGTGATTTTCCTCTGACTACTGATTATAACAGAAGCTGTTAGATTTCCCTCGTGAGGTTCCTGCCTTCAGTATTCATTTAACAGAGAACTTTTTACAGTGCTAAAATAGTTGAATGGCCTTCAGGCCAGACATGGGCTATGGTAACTGTAAGAGGATATTAGACAACTACCTCCACCATGGGAAGTTTCAGACGCACCTTGGTGGAACGAAGGCCAGAGAGCAACAAAGATACCACCGCTTTTGAATAATCATGTCCAAATGTAATATTTTTAGCATCCCTGCAGCTTTTATATCGGGCACACGTCTGAGGGCGGTGCAAGGGAAATGTTCTATTTTAGACTGCTTTGTAAGAGAGGGGGCAGAGCAAACCTGAGGTCTGAAAATAAAACAAAACATGGTTCAGGCTGTGATGGGACAGACTGTTGCCATACTACTCATTAGACAAGAAGTAATATTGATTTGTGTGCTGCCTCTGTGCCCCTGAAGCCTTATCATAAACCACGAATATAACGTGTAGTTGAATTCAAGCAAACTGATTGGTCAGAGATAACTGGGCTTATAATTTCCACATTTGTTGCTATGCCAACGCTTGTGGTAATTTAATTATGTAGGCATAGGTACTTTATGTTGACGTTGGTGCTGCCTGATATTAGAAGTGTGAATCTTCACTGGCCTCACAATTAGATTATGATTCACACGTCAATTATTCAAATGCACAATGGTTTTTGGTGCATCTTGACGCACCTTGATGTATTGCATCATAAATCTTCTATATTAGTGCACATGGCTACTTTTTTCATCAATTAATACAAGCAGTCGGGTAAATCTGAACTCCCGTTTTAAGGAAGTCCTTTCAAAAATCAGACTATTACAGCTACATATTTTCAATACCAGTATCTGTGTGACCCATCTCACAACATGAACATTACAAAAACAAGACATAAATCAGTTTGCAGTACATTCAATAATAATGATAAGCTGTTTTTCTATAGCACCTTTCAAAATCAGAGTTACAAGGTTTTTTCACAGAATACAATGCAACAATAGAAAAACAAAATAAAATGCAGTGGGCATCAGGGCAAATCGGGGCATTCAAAAACAAAACATAAAACACAGATAAAACAAAATCACTCCACCACATCTCCCATAATATAAAAGTAACATTAGCAAATGTTTGCCCACAATTCAATACAAGAGAGCAACATCATCATTTTGTAACTTTATTGTTCAGTCGAGGCTGGAAAATCAACAATCAACAGGCTATAATTTCGTGTAGGTTGAAATCTCCCTCCCTATTCTGTCACTGCAAAATCTTCCACATCTGCATCACAATATCATATACCAAATATACACTATAATTCCTTGCACAAGACTGTATGCGACAAGATTCTAAAGGAAATGAGGAGCTGCTTTTATCTGCAGTCACAGAGCACACAGAGTGTGAGTCAGTGTAGGATCTTAGGACGGACTTGTGTTGCAGCTTCCTTACAGAGTTCCCACAATCATTTTTGGCCCCGGGTGATGTTGCGCTTGGCTAGCTGATACTGTAGTTCACCCATACTTGCTCCTGCTACACTCACTGTCGAATAGTCCATATGGCACAGAGCATCTGGCAGCTGTTTGACTTTTTTTTTTTTTTTTTCCCCCATCCCCAAAATGAACGCAAGCATTTGAACAGCTCTGTTCTGTCAACTAAATTATCCCGAGGTCAACAAGCTGTTTGATGTTTTGTTTACAGAGTCTACAAATAGGTCCTCTGTGTCTCAGGCAAGGGTGCACCCAATTGTAATCCTATCACTGGCAATAGTCATGGTGTTCTCCTTGGGTGTCTGTGTGTATGCGCCACTAGCTTTTAACACTTAAAGCTTGATCCAAGGTCATTCCCACCAGACTACTTTCTCTGGGGTTACACTTTTTTTTTCTTTTTTCTCTTATGATCATATGTCTACATATTATGCAGGCCTGTGAGTTTGGGACATAAGGTCATGTGCCATCTATTATAACTATGTGTAAACATTCCTGCCTTATGCCTTGCCTACCTTCTTTAAACTTTAGGGAAATAAAGGGAGCGTGTCTTCTTAAGGTAAAGAATTACCAACCTGTTGTAGGTGCTGTCTGGCTTCTTGAATATTTAAACTGCTCATGTTTATATTTGACAGCCTGGCTAATGTCCATGGATTGGTGATGAAGGTTTGCAGACATGCCAAAGAGAAGACTGTAAGTACTGAAAAAGGTATTGCAGCCGGTCTGCAGTTCCTGGCAGTCATCGTCAGAGTGCCTGGTAGCTTCTTACATCATTGTTTATGTTCCAGACCTTAATAATGTGAACATAAATAAATGTTAGTGCAGTAAGGGCTTAACAAAAACACTTAACACTGTGATCCATTAGTATTTGACAGAGACAGAGTTTAAGACAGAGACTATGTAATTAAAGTGCAGACAATGATCTACAAACTGCTAAAGCAAGTTATTTTAAGGACCCAACAGGGAACATTTTTTAAAATTTAAATGAGGCTAGCAAACTAATATGTATGATGAGTTATTGTAATGACTTGTATTGTTGTCGACTTTAATTTATAATATGCTACGAGTCTGCAGCCATGCTAGCAGCTCTGTGAGGCTGTACTGGGGCACAGCGATGCTTTGAGTTAAATGCTAACATCAGCATGCTAACAATGACAATGGGACATGCTGTTGTTTAACAGTTTATCATGTTGACAATGTTGTTTTTGTTTTAGCAATTAGTAGCAATTAAAACAAAAAACAACTGAGACTGATGGGAATTTTGTTAGCTAGAGAAGTCAGGATCACCAAACTCCTAAAGATTCATGAATTTCGGCATGAAATTTCATAGCAATCCATCAGATATCTGTTGGGATACTACAGTCTTGACCAAAAGTGGTAGACCCAGAGACGGACAGACTTACATTTAATGTTTCCACCCTTTTTAATGGAAAAGCTAAAGCCTCTTAAAAATGACACTGGATGATGCTAGATTACATCAAACGCTAATTTACATATCTGTGATATTTAACTTTTTACATACAGTACATGCAGTATTCAGCTCTTTTGAAGAGCATTTACATGTATTAATCACTTTTTATTGGCCATATGTGAGTGGATTGCAACGTGATGTGAAAATAGACCTTTTCCGTCTCTCTTGGTTGCCTGTACAAGCCTGTGGATGATTTGTTAAAGTGTTTAATGCTGCTGGACTGCACATTCTCGAGTGCCCCGGAGTTCTTCCACAGAGCCCATTTGAAGTTAAAAATCAGAGTCAAGAGAAAAAGTTATGAAGTTGCCGAAGTTGGAGACATTTATGATTTCGAAGGCAACATGCACACCACATGCTTTCTCTCTCTTTGTGGTGCAGGAAATCAAATCCACCAAAAGATCGAATATATATGAAGATCAAAGATCAGCAAAAAAGAGTGGATGCCCCCACACACTTTAAGTATATCAATGCAGAGGTGAAAAGTGTTCGCTGGAACAATGCAGACATTGCAGCCCCTAGGGCCATACTGCTAGCATGGCTAAAAATGCTAAAATCGCTGTACCACACAGTTCACCCAATGTGGCTAAAATACAGCATCTAAACCTTGTAGTCTTTGTTTCATTTAAATTAAAATGCCATGGAGTACAGAGCCAACACAACAGGAAGAATGTCTGTTCAAATATTTACCATCTTAACTGCAGGTGTCTCATCTTACATTCAGTTGGGCAGGGAAACCCTCACATTATTGATTATCACCCCCACCCATACAAACATGGAGGAGGCTCAGTAGGCTTTTTGTCTCTGTGATATCAAGCAAATGCTAATGCAATTCTCATGTAAAATATCAAATTAAGAATTGAATCACTGAGTTTATGTTGGAGTCGCAGTTCAGCTTTTGATGTGCTCACATTTCATATGTGAAGTATAACTACAGGTACCAGTAGACAAGCTGGGTAAACATGAAGCTTAGATGACGGCTGTGTTATTGGAGACCGTTTGAACATTGATTACATGACAGACTTTTATTTTTTGTCAGGTGATAGAGTAGTCAATATACCCGGTAGGATGGAGTTGCAGGGGATGGGATTGTGTGGTAGGTGCCTATAGACAAGGAAATGTCAGTGTGTGTGCGTATGTGTGTAGTTAGGGCTAATTCATTGTACTGGAAACACATAACACACGGACACGTGAGTGAACATTTCCTTCCTTGGAAGCTGTCTCCATGGCGATACAGCCGGAAGAGGGAGAGAGGGGAATATATTCAAAATGGTGCATATCTCCTGTTCTTTCTCCCACCTACACTCTTTATCTACACATACATACCTCCCTCAGGACTTGGCTGCAGTAATTGCCTTCCTGCTCTCTCCTCCTATGTCTTTTTGCACGCTGTACTGTACTCATCTTGTCAAACATGGTAGAAGGCTATAAGGGTCTCTTCTGGAACCGCAAGGCCATTATTTCTTCCTCTCCATGCTCATTAGTGACAGCAAGCCCACTACATTACAGAAACTGTTGATATGCCTGTCTTAACACCTACATTCATCTAACCTACCTACAGTAGCGACATCATCACAGGCGTTTAAGCTATCATTTTGGTCAAGACCTGAAGCCTGTTAAGGTCCATTATTTCTGCTCAAGCCTTTAATAGCTTCAAATGTGTCACTGTCAGCATCATAAGTGAGAAAACATGGCTGTTTGATTTAAAGTAACGTCTTTTTAAATGGGAGATGGGTGTCAATTATTAATGGAAGCTTTTGTGTTGGTGCTCAATATAAACCAGGCTGTCATTTATTTATGTGAAGAAAATGGTCAGTGATAAAGACAAAGTGTAACAATATTATAGATTGTGTGGTTTTGTACTAAATGTGTAAATGAAATATTAAGAGCAACTAGAAATTGTTAAACCCACCTTGATCAATGTGGTTTATTGTCTCGGTAGAGCAATTAAAACCCCCTTACCTTAGCGCACACTCAGTATGTGTCATGACTCTACAGAATGCATATGCATCACAGTAAGTGCACCATTAGGGGAATGTCGGTGTATGAAGAAATAGGGCTTCATTTATTTAATAATCTGCATTATTGATCAGAGTAGCAGGGATTCACATCAGGATTCAATCTCATATGCGTTTGTGGCAGTTTTTGTTGTATTGTGAGGGGGAGCTGAGCATAATGACTGGCGGTAAATGGATGGTAACGGAATTAGTCAGGAGGGAGAAGCAGCTTTTTCCCTCCACTGGATTTGCACAAAGCGCATGCTTTATAGTCCTTTTTTACTGGAAACATTCACCAAACACAATTATTGCAATGACACAATTGGCATATCTGTTGCATAAAGTCTTCTTAAATTAAAAAGGATGTGCCATTGGGAAGAGTAGCTGTACAATAGCAGGATGCAAACTAAACTCGGTACATTTTATGTACTGACTGCAATGTATAATTTTCAACAAAAGTTGGCACTGAATGCTTGGTCAGATTCTCTCGTTTTCTATTCTTTAATATTTTTTGTTTCAAATTCGAACTTTTGTTAACTTTAGACTCTTATGTAGGCAAAGTTCTTGCACAGCTGATTGTTTTAGAGAAGACCTATTATGCTTTCCTTCCCTTTTTTTCCCTTTCCTTCAGTGTTTTACACTGGTGCATGCAAAAGGTCTTCAAAGTTAAAAAACCCAAAGTCTGTGCCAATGAGAGCTCCTCCCCCACAGAAAACACTGCTTCTGAAATGCCTCGTCAGTGGTACCACCTTTTATTCCTTAACTTCTTGGCATCACACCAGGTCACCCCATCACACATTTACATAATTTATGCCTATATTCAGGGTAGAAGTGAAGCTAACTGGAAGCTGAAAACAGACAGAGCCGACCTGAGACACAGTGTGCAGTGCTGGCTCAGGCATGTATTGGCTGACTAATCAGAGCAGATTGGGCATTCGGGAGAGGGGCCCTTAAGAGACGGGAGCTATGCTGCTGCTCTCGAGAGTATGAGAAAAAAGTTTCATTTTTTTTAGCATTTAAGCATGTGAACCTATTCTAGTAACCCAAAATAAAATTATAAACCTTGAAATGAGCATAATGTCTCCTTTTTAAAGGAGAAGGATGATGATATTCTCTGTTTTTGTTATTGTAATCAGCAAAATCAACTGTTAGTTTGTCTCTCATTACTTGCCGAGCTCCCCAGCCTCTCTGTTGCACTCAGTCACAAGCCAATTTGTTGCTATTGAAGATGCACTCAAAAACTTGAAAAACATGAGTAAATACTTTTATATTTTAAGAGAGGCTTAGTAATTTCCCAAAACAGCCAGTCATGGTACATTTGAGCAAACGCTACTCAGAAGGGAATAGATGGGGAGTACTTTCAGCCTCAGATTCAGTGTGGTAATAGATTCAGTATTAACAGTGCCCATTTTCTTAAGTGCAACAGTGTGGCTCATCAATGTGGTTTTAAAAGTTTTTTCAACAACGAAAGAGCTCTATGACGTGTAGTAGTGTATGTAGAGAGTTGTAGAGAGAGTTTCACCAGATATCTCAATGAATATTGGCAAAATATGCATATGTTGTTAAATGAAAAAACTTTGTTGCAAAACATGTTTATATTCCTCAAACCAAGGTATATCTTCTTGGTGTCAGTACTGAAACTCTGGTATTGTCTTGACACCTGCAGGCTGAGCGCAAACATGATTGCATGTCTGAATCTGTAGGACCACAACAATTGTCACAAGTTACTGAGTGACGCTGATTTCAACAAACCAGTGTCACTGCAAATCCACTGCTTTTTCTCACACCTGAATGTTTTGTCTCATGAAAAGATTTACAGGGTTTCGTCAAATATTTTCTGGTCATTTCTGTGTGTATTTGTTTTGGCAGGAGGTGATGTGTGCATGTGTACCTGTAAACATTAACACTGACATCATGTCACTGCTCCCCACAGGGTACAGGTGGAGTTTTACGTGAACGAAAACACCTTCAAGGAGAGGCTGAAGCTTTTCTTCATCAAAAACCAAAGGTCAAGTAAGTATAGCCGACAGGGAGTGTCACGCCATTCTCCTCTCTTCCCATAATGCAAATGGGCCTGCCACCGGCAATAATGCTCAGAGCTAAATGAACATATAAAAGCATTATGTAGGAAATGGCAGCCCATGATGACGCATATCCAATTTCTGTCTCAGTCGGGGTTTCATTATTACATTGACTACCTCGTTGAAAAACCCTGTATTTTTGTGGCCCAGCAAGGACAGAAAGAGTATGGCTCATTTGCTGAGAGACGAGACAGGGCTGCAATGTTTCTCTCAATAGGAGATAAGACGGGAAACGCCAACACATTGCTGAAAGAGACATTGGTGCAGTTTGGTGCACTGTGTCTCGAAGCCATTCATTTGCAGCTAGCTGTAAAAATGTACACTATGGTAACTCTGTTTCTCTGGTGAAATATAAGTTGTTTACAGATCCACAGCACTGACATGGCTCTGTTTTCTATCTTTAATGTGTCATTGTCACTAAGCCACCACAGCATTTGACATAAAACAACAGAGTCAAATGAAAATGTCACACTTGGCTGCAGGGGTCTCTTGCTCTGCTCCGTCACAACACTGTTTGTTTGTCTGTTTTCAAATCTTCATTGATGCTGACTTAATGTGAAGAGGTCGTGTCATGGGCGATTAGGTAACTTCAGATGCTGATTAGAAATGGGGAATACAACTAGCACCACCCTCTGGTTAACAAGCATACCTGCAGACAGGTTCCTGTTTTGCACTTCGGGTGGTGTTAGGTCGTGTGTGTTCTTATCAGCATACGCCTGTGCTTACCCAAACAGGAAACCATGATTGCACAAACATTAATATCCCTCTCAGCTATTTCTGTGCAATCCCACCAGTCATTTATACTGCTGTTGTGTCCTTCATCACATTAGAAGCCCATCAAAGTGCTCGTGTTATTTTATGTTATTCTTGGAGGATTTGAAAGTTATGCGTGAGACGAAATGAGTTGTGACAGGCAGCCAGAGCAGCATGGAACCGCATCAGTCACGCTTCAGGGCTTCAACAGATAAAGTCTCTTTAGACCTATCACGAAAGGCATTTTGTGCACCCAAACAACTGGTGTTCAAGCAGTTTCAACTTCCCAATGAGGAGACAATCACAGAGGTGGTCACGACACTAAAGGGAATGAATTGAAGGCTGAAGTTGCAGAGCTTTAAAGTAAAGCCTATGACCAAAACACTAAAAACACTTATTTCCAGAGCAGTATTTGAGCCAGATGATGTGTCTTTGTTGGTCCACAGGCCTGAGAATCCGCCTGTTCAACTTCTCACTGAAGATCCTTACCTGTGCCCTCTACATACTGAGAGTCAGCCTGGATAATCCTGGGGACGTCAATGGTGGCTCATGGTGAGATTCACAATCAAATCATCAGATATTCCTTGTTCCAGATGTCTATATTCTCTGGATATTTGTTTTTTTGTTATGATTTATTGTAGTCTTTTTTGTTTGGGTTTATATTTGGCAACATCTTTGATGCTAAGTAAAGGCAATGTGATATGTTTTCCCTCAGAAAAAGATGTTACTGTGCAGAAACTGTTTTTGTAGATGCAGCTCTCTTCTCCATCCTCTTATCACATTTAATGCCATCTATCATTTTTCTATTCTGTTGGTTCCAAGCCCACCAGATGACTTGCCATATGCCAGAGGATTTTTCCATGAATATTTTCCAGTTGCCATGTGTGCAAGGCAACAAATATAAAAGACATCATGAGAGAAGAACGCATTTATATGGAAATGTTGTGGGTTTTTGCTTTCAACAGTTTGAATATGTTTTTTTGTGAGAATAACTCCTAGAACTAAACACTTTAAATGTACACCCAACATTTAGGCCAAAGGTTTCGACAACATTAAAGGTCCCATATTGTAGAAAGGGAGATGCTCAATGCTCAATCCACGGAGAATGCTCCCTGCCAGTATTCAGGAGCTGTGCCTTCAAACGAGCCATTAGGGCTTCCATAAAGTTCTGATGTCACTATACAGTCATCGCCCTCGGCCATGCCCCCAGCACGGCCATGGCTGTAAAAACAGTGGCCCTTTTAAGAGCTGACCAATCAGAGTAGACAAGGCTTTTCGGGTGGGGATCCTTAAAGAGCCAGGCACGTAAATGGAGCGGCCACACAGAGAATGAATAGAACTGCAAAAAATAATGTGTTATGTGGAAAATGTTTCCCAGTGAGTATGTTTCCTCTCAGGCACGCACATTCCCACACACCTTCATGCTCTTCTTATGTTTCCCTTGTTACTGTTTTTCAGTAATGGTACATCTTGTCGGAACAACAGTTGGACTAATACCACACAGTCGACAGACATCAACTGGTACATTTCAGACATTTAATTGCAAACTAAAGCATGTTCATTACCATTTTTTGTATTAATGTACATGCACTTAAATGTGTGGAAAAACTCTATTCTGGTTTTTGACAGGGAGGTGATTTTCTGGGTTAACAGAAAGGATCCTGTATGGGCGATACAGGTGAGAGTAATAACACTCCAGTGGAAGTGTGCATAAATCAAATTCCACTGCATGAACTGAATCTCAATGCACGATTCATCCCAAACCCACTTTCAGCCATTAATTAGATAAAAGCATTGCAGAAATGCATTTTTTTCTCAGTGAAGATTGAGCAGCCAGAAGAGATCAGTTTGCAGTTGTTGGCTTCATATATCTCCCTTTCTCCTTCGGCTCTAGATGACAGTGGCCTTAATCAGTTTCTTGGAGACCATGCTTATCACATATCTCAGCTACAAGGTAAGGAACTGGTCCACAGTGTCCAGTTTCTCTATTTTATCCGTGCAGATGTCTTTCAGCTGTTACGGTCCAGCAGTGCCAGCTAGTTCTGTCACGTGGGCCGACAGCCTCCAGTGCCCTGTCCAAGCGCCAGTGCCAATGCACTTAGAAAAGAATCTGGGCCAAAAGACTTTTGCACCCAATTTTAGATATTGTTGTTGTTAATTCTATTTCATTTCTTCTATGAGAGTCATCTAAAAGTGCACTTTCTTCATTTTCTTCAAGGGAGGATTATGCAAGTAGTCTTTAGTGGATTCCCATTAGTCTCCAATGGTTGCTTGTCTTTCCTTTGTCTTCCCCGTACCAACATAACCACCAAAAATAAATACAAATTCAAATAGAGCAGTATCAGTAAGAATATAAACAAACACAATATAAACCATGCAGTAAGATCAGTAAACAAATTACATAACAACAAACAACAGCAACCCATAAGCAGTGAGTGAAGATATCTGCATTATGTCTTATATGGAAATAAGTCAAGCCAAGGGTCAGTCTTTGCGTCAGATTTCTTCACTGCTAATGAGCAGGGATAAGCCGAGGGATTTTTGCCCCTTGTAGAGTAACATACAGTATGTAAATGAGGTGGACAGCATGTTAAAAACACTATGTGTTTCTGTTTTCTGGTTACTTGCCTTATTTCAACTGGAAGGCTTTAAAGAAAAGATCTCCCAATTTGTAGGCTAATTACATTGGGATTTGGGGATATGATAGCACCTGCTATATTAACACCTAAATACCAAGTTTGTTGCATCTCACCAGGGTCCTCAAGGTACTGCCACTAAAACTTCGTTTTAGCTTTGCTCTGAGAACTGGTAGTGTCTGTTAAAGATGTTGCTCCTTCCCCTGTGGTGGCAATCTAAATTTGGGTGTTTGTTGATCCTTTTATGTCCAGCCATATCTTTTTCTTTTCTCAGAAGGTTGTTTAGGGACTTTGTGTTTATCTTATGAGGACCAAAAGCCCAGATTGTATTAAATTCAGTTGTTTGTGAAATGTAGCCTCGTAAAGTGGCTCTCAGTTTTCTTTGTTAAGCTTTTTATTGGCTCCACCATAAAGAGAATCCACAACTGAACTGCACCATGAAAACTCTGCTGCTCTCTTTATATGCCATTAGTATAAAGTATATTATATATGATATATAGTGAGATGCAGGCTTTATCTTCAAAAGGCCAGAATATACTAGTCTACATCTATTAGTTAAAACATGTTTTTCTTATCTTGTGTGGAAATAATGAAAGCTTTCCTACTGCCGAGGCCTTTTTGAATACATAATTCAGCATCTAATAATGCAAGGATACTATTAAACTTAATTTACATAACAGATGTCTAAAAGCAGCAGCAGAAAATGCAGAATATAGTAATTTACTAAATTCTGTCTTAAAAATGTCCTTAAATGTGGTGGAATGTAGTTATAGCAAAGAGAGTTCATTTCAAAGAGTTAGGGTTATTATAATGATAATTAAGTTTCTGTGTTAAATTGATGAGTAGCTGAGCATCATTAATGGGCTCCACAAACAAGAACATACTTTGAATGCCTTTAGGTCAATATGCTGTTTCTTGACCCAACTTTAATGAATGCACCAGCTTCCAGCTTTGATGTGTTGTTCAATACTGAAATTGATTATACCAAAGAAAGATGCATTTTTAATGTTATTGATCTCACCCATTAGAGTGTAACATGGACTTACACCTCACAATCTAAAGAACTGTTGTTTTCCTGTCTCTTACACAGAATTGTTTTTGTATTGTTCACAGCTGACTTCCTCCAGAGGGATCTGCACTTTCACTGGTTTATTTAATTATGTCCCATCTATTTCCTTTCTAGGGGAACATTT
Organism: Pagrus major; assembly: GCF_040436345.1. Taxonomy (NCBI): domain Eukaryota; kingdom Metazoa; phylum Chordata; class Actinopteri; order Spariformes; family Sparidae; genus Pagrus; species Pagrus major. The sequence continues at coordinate 21,044,448 of NC_133219.1, forward strand.
GGGAGCAGATGTTCCAGATATCCTTCATATTGGAGATGATCAACACAGTGCCATTTATAATCACTGTGAGTAATTATTAATCTTAATCAGTCAATCAATCAATCTGCTCAGACAGTCAAAAATGTTTTATCATAGGCATCTTCATTTAGGCTTGTGGTCAATTTGGTATTACATTGTTCTGAGATATTCAGCAATTCAACGTTAGTGCCCCAATCATATGTGTTCCTCATCTCAGTCTAAGTATTTGACCCTCAATAAAAAATTGCCAAGAGCATACTAACTGTATTTAATGTTTTTTCAGTATCGAGGACAATGATTTGATGTCTCTGGTATGTCAACTGATTAGTATTTCACCCTTTCTCTCAATCATCTTTCTTTATTTTCTTTCTTAAGATCTTCTGGCAACCATTGAGAAATATATTCGTCCCAGTATTTCTTAACTGCTGGCTTGCCAAAGGTGCCCTGGAGAATATGATTGTAAGTATTTTCAATAATGTATTAATTGTTCTGTACAAACTGTAGCTGTTGTGCATGAAGGCCACTGAGGACTTTGAAGGTACATTATCCATCCGGTGAGCTTACAAGTATGACTATTAGGCCAGAGTGGCTTTATACGATTTAGTCTAATCAGAATTCAGTTGAACATTTTTTTAGCTGATGCAGTGTTTTTGTGAACTGTGCCCTGACTAATGTATCTCTTTGCTTGTGTTATAAGTTACATTAATTTGTGTAACATTGTTACATGTAGCAGTGATGCTGGTTACTTTGATAATTTAGCTAATTAGATTTCTATCAGAACTTACATCAACCATTTTCTTGAGTTAACTGAGCTCTTGCTTGGAGAAAAACATGCTTGAAAGAAAGATAAGAGGGGCTAAGGATGGATATTCTTTCACAATTGCCTAAAAAAAAAGAGTATGGCTATTAGAAAGGTGTACTCTCACTGTTTACTTTTAGTTTAGGACTAAACAGACCCGAAAGTATGCATCTTGTATGGATGGTTACATAAAAAACCTCAAGCTATTACTTGCACTCATTCTGTTTATATTTCCCACCAGAATACAGAAAACATGCATGAATAAATAATTATTAATAGGAACAGAAAAAGAAATAAATTAAAATAGAAATTTCAGTTTATGTCACATTTAGCAAACTAATTAATGCATACATTAATACATTTATTTTTAATATTATTTTTGGCCCATTGAATGTCACATTAATGGTCCTCCATAGCTGGGGGTTCATGAAGAAATGCTATACATACCGGAAACCTATTCTGTAAATGAAAATTGATGCATTCACAATAGCTAAGCCACAAACAAATGCATGCTTTGAATGTTTTAGTGACAAGTCTATGGGCTGTTTCTCAACTCAATATTTATCACTGCCCAACTCCATTTGAGCTTTGGTAAGCTCAGATCAATACTAAAATTATTAATACCGAAATAAAGGAGCAATTCTTTACATACTGAAGACTCATACTGTAAATGAAAATGATGCATCATATTTATTGGGAGACAACAGCAAAAGCTGACACAAGAGCAAGGCAACCCTAAATGGTGCAGGCGAAACCAAACAGGACATTACACTGCAGTGCAACATAGAAACAAAGACAGGATTAAAATGCCTGCTGCACACAAGTCTGGTGTTGTAGTATCAATATTGTCAAGGATTTGCCATAGGTGCAAAGTGACTGGTACAGGGAATTGAAAGCAATTAGATGATATCCAGCTGGTGTAGTGAGTGTGCTCTCAGATGAAGCCGTGACAGAGTAAGAGCCTCATGCCAAAGCGGTAGTTGGGCAGATGGTAGAATCTGTAGCCAAGCAGACCAGCACATGGAGAGAAAGCAGTGACAGCTCGGAGAGGCAGTGACGGGGAGGCGGTGGTAGGCAGAACATGCTAACAAGGTGCCACTGAAAGTGAGTCGTGAGCTCCTCCATTTCAGGACAGTGTACTTACGTAGGAGAAAACACGATACTGAAACGTTCCACTAAAGAGAAGAGGAATGTGGAGTTGGGCACAGTTTTGATTTGTATTTAGACAATCCTTGTTTTCTCCACCAATATAGTGTGTAGTAAGAAAATAGTTTCACCGATCGGTTTTTATTGAGAACTGACAGCTCGAAACATAAGTGTCACAATTTGATGCGCCAAACCAGACTATAGCTTCCAGCTAGCTTGCATCTGTTGTCCTTTGGCAGGTCAGAGCAGAGAAACAACAGAAAGACAAACAGTGCAAAGTAAAGACAACACACAGGCTCCTTGTCAGGCAGGGTGATCTATCGATTAGTGGCTGTTACAGAGAAAGCTGATTGCCCGAATGCAGTACATTCTCGTATCGAGGATATGCTGTAGGATCTAATAGAATTTATGTTGTTAATGTATATATTGTATTCAGTTAACTAGACTGGAAAACAGTTTAGTAGGTCAGTAGATTCAAAACCTGCCTTTCTAATAATCTCTTTCCATGTGTCCAGAATGACTTTCATCGTGCCATCCAGAGGACCCACTCTGCCATGTTCAACCAGGTGTTCATCCTCATCTGCACCTTACTGTGTCTGGTTTTCACTGGGTAAGTGAACCTCTGTTGCATCTCTGACCATTGAGTCTGTGAGGCCTTCTTTACTGGCTCTTGTGGCAGAATCTGTTTCATGAACTGTGTACCACTTTACCCAGAAAAAAACATCTCTTCTCCACAGTACAGTTGGTAGTGTGCAATCTGTTGGACAAGGGGCAGTAATTGGAGGAATGTATGCAAACATATCTTGTAAGAAGACACAGTGAGCTGTTGGCACAGTGGTGAAGCCAAAGGTGCATAGTTTTTCTAGCTAGGTGAAATTCGACTGAAAGAGACCATGAAAAAGCAACAAAACATTTGGAGTTTGCTAATTTCAGGAAGCCTGTTTGCTCACCATACTGGCAACAGCAAATGATAATTTTAAACACCCTGGCATTTGATATCTTGAAGTACTTTCTTACCAAAGTGATTGATTAGCAGGAGGGAAAATGTGCAAAAACACTTGTCGGATGTCAGGTCACATGCTCCAAAATGCAGGCAGTAAGTGAGAGACTAAGAACAAGAAAACACAGCAGGGAAAAAGTGTTAAAATAATCACTGTTAATCAACCCTCCTTTATTCCCTTTGTCTCATGGTTTTCCACTTTTATCACAGCCGTTTATTTTAATCAGAGCTATCACTGATGAAAGCTTAGCTCTTTGGCAGCCTACTTGTGCCTTGGCCACTACCTTGCATCTACTGTCCACTCCACTCTGTCCAGTTAGACATCTCCTCATGCTCCTCTGCCTCAGGGTTTCATTAAATCGCCAGCTTATCAATGAAAAAACACAAATGAATTGACTCAAGCAGTAAGGGAAACTGACAGATCAATCAATGTTGTCCCTTTAACTGACAAACTGAGCAGGATCCTAAGCTGTATTGAATCTAGTGCCCTTTAATTTTGGGCAAATTGGATTTGATATCAATCCAGCAGGCTAGCACTGAAGGAGATTACCCTCATCAAGTATCTCTTCACATGTTTAATTTAAATTACCCTCAGGAGACACGGCTGATGTAAAACCATCAAGTCGTTATATAATTCCTCATGTTTCTGCAGGGCTTGTGGGATCCAGCATCTAGAGAGAGCCGGGAAGCACCTGACCCTGTTTGACTCCTTCTACTTCTGCATCGTCACCTTCTCCACTGTGGGCTACGGTGACGTCACGCCACAGATTTGGCCGTCCCAGCTGCTGGTGGTTATTCTCATCTGTGTTGCCCTGGTGGTGCTCCCACTGCAGGTAAACTAATTTAGTAATTATATTTTGAAAGGGCATCAACGGCATTCACGCTTCTATTAACTTTGTTTTCAGTCCTGTCTGTTAGTCAGCAGATGTTCTGCATCTAGTGCTAACCTTCATGGGGTTATCATCAAATATTAAACAACATTTTCTTGCAGCTATCGCAGGGCAAGATAGCAAATGAAAAGTTGCTTACTTCTGGCTGCAAATCTCACAAAATTCTGATTATGTCGGCTCATACTTGCTGCATTAATAAATCCACCTATTCACTTGAACATGTTTGTAATATTTAGAAACAACTAACGTTGTCACTTCAAATGTTGTGATGCATATACAGTACTATCCCCGTAGAGCAAATTGGGTGCAAAATAGAAGTGAACTCCCGCTGCTTACAAACTGCTACATCAGCAGTTTTCACTCCAGTGCTCTCACCATCTGTGCCCAGACAGCAAATCTGTCTCTGCATCCTTATTTGACATCATGTCGATGTTTTTTATGTCGTGGTGTCAGTTTGAAGAACTGGCATACCTGTGGATGGAGAGCCAGAAGTTAGGAGGGAACTACAGCCGCCACCGGGCGCAGACAGAGAAGCACGTTGTGTTGTGTGTCAGCTCACTGAAGATTGATCTGCTGATGGACTTCCTCAACGAGTTCTACGCTCATCCCAGACTACAGGTACCAAAACAAACCAGTGGGTTATAGATGTATGATTATCAGAAAGTCAAATATGCAGTAAGTATAAATGCCCTACTGTCTTTAGTTTGTGCCATCAGCATAGGAATGGTTATGTGATAAGCAAGATAATTACTATAGATAGACAATTATTGTAGATTTATGTTCCAATGTTTTTAACCTTAAAAAGGCAAAAAAGTTGTTTTTTTTAGCACATTTTAAACATTTACTGCACAGGTAACACACTCTATATATCTATACTATATAAAACTTGTAGGATTATTTAGTTAAAGCATCTCTATCTCTTGTTTTGAAGGACTACTATGTGGTGATCCTGTGTCCAACGGAGATAGACATTCAGGTTCGCCGGATCCTCCAAATCCCTCTGTGGTCCCAGAGGGTCATCTACCTTCAAGGATCTGCTCTCAAAGACCAGGACCTGATGAGGGCCAAGTGAGTGAAAGCCTCTGAATTACTGCCCGCATTCAGTCTGATCACTGCATGAAATTGGGCTCTGTGTTAATTTCTGAGTGTTAAAGTTTGAATTTCAGTCGAGCACATAATCTATATTTGATTCATTTTAAGAACTGGATAAGAATGCAAATGTGAAGTTTTAAATCCTCTGCTAGCGTATCAGAGTCCTTGAAGTGCAGTTAGAGGATGAGATGGTTACAAGTTCACTTGGCTGCCCTCCACTTGCACAATTAGTGTAATGGGATTTCACAGTACAGTACACTGATCATCTGCTCATATCAAAGGGCACAGACACAGACAGCATAAGAAACTGTGATAGATTGGATTCATATGTTTGTCCTGTCCATCCAAAATATTGCAGCACCAGTGTTGCTATTCATTGTTTTACTGTTGCTCTTTATTGGATGTGGTAGTATGTTGTGATACGGGTGAAATGAGGTCTAACTGTGTCTCACTAGTACATTAAGTGTGTAATCACAACCATGAATTTGCCCAGGAGCCCATCCAGGTTAAAAGAAACTGTGCCAGTTTGGTGGTGGTGTGATGACCTCTTTATGAAACAAAACTAAAGATATGACTGTCAACTTTCAGCTGACTTTTATGGGCAGGGCGCTCTAGTAGCAGGCAACATGGAGAGACGTTTTCCATTGCTCATTTGCTTATACTAATTACTTTGTAATGATACAGATCTGATTTGAAATTGGCAAAGTTTCCCTACAAGGGAGAGGCTTCACCCTCTGTTCAGGCTGATGCTTTTAATGTGGATGAGACACTGATGGCTTCATTTTACAAATCCTTTATCAAATCAGTTTTAAACTTTTGTTTGATTTCTTGGTATGGGAACAAAAATTGTTTGTAGAACATTGTTAAAGTAGCCAGCAAAATAATTGGCAATAATAAAAAAATATATATCTTTAGAAGATAACTATGACTGACAAGTTTTGTGGAAGGCACGGTCAATCTTGGCCAGCTCTGACCTCCCACTCTTGGAGGAATTCAGTCTTCTACCTTCTGAGCAAGGATACAGGCCCCCCATGGTAAAAAGGTATAAAGTTGAAATTTTCCTTTGTTCCAAGTGCAGTAAATGCACTTAATTTGCACTAAGTCTTGATGCTACCTCTCAACATCACTTTATCTTGGCTACAGTTCTAGTGGTATGATACTTTTTATCAAAAGATGCATCTTTTTTATTTGGCTATTTGCTGTAACTGTGTGATAAATGTCCCATGTCCTTTTCTATGTTGCATTTATGTTTTGATCCTCTACTGCAAATCAAATTTTCCCTCAAGGAACATAAAGATCTGAAGTGAAGCTGTGTAGGTGAATAGACGCTGTGGCAATTTCACGCACTAATGTGTAATAGATAAAATCACCCAGCCTCTTAGACACATCAGCCCTGCTGTGCTCAGAGATGTTCTTGTAATCATTTCATATTGTAGTTCCCTTCAAGTTCACAGAACATGTGAGTTTTCTGTCGTGAATGAATGATCTCTGCCCCTCATGTGACGCTAGCCTTGGGCACTATATCAAAGCATCAGATTGTTTTCATGCTACAGTGCGGCTGAAAACCTTTTCAGCCGTTGTCACAGGACATTAGCACTCATCCCTGCTTTGCTTTTCTTTAAGCCCTGGTCCTCTTAAAGAATACATTTTACGTTTGGTTGAATGTCCTCTTCGTAGTTACCAACCCGTGAACTTCCCTGTCTTTGTGTTTATCTGTTTCTCTCTGTCGATCCTCAGGATGGACGACGCCGAGGCCTGCTTCATCCTCAGCAGCAGGAATGAGGTCGACCGAACTGCTGCTGTGAGTCACATCAACAGAAATCAGTCAAAGCAATCTTAAAACTCCAGTTTCCAGTATAAACACTCCCGATAAAAAAAATTACACTGAAGCTATTCCCTCTTCACACTAAACTTGCAGTTGGAGGTATATTGTGATTCTATTAGAGATGCAATTGAGCATTGAGAGCACATTGACTCACTGAGGTCAGAAATTCAGATTGCGTATACAAATAAAGCAAAATTTAACCATTTCTTTTCCCACAGGATCACCAGACTATTTTGAGGGCTTGGGCTGCGAAAGACTTTGCTCCAAATTGCCCTCTTTACGTCCAAATTCTCAAACCAGAAAATAAATTCCATGTTAAGTTTGCAGGTAAGCACAGTTGGCTTGTCTTTGTTTTCTGAAAAACATACACTTCTAAATCTAACATACTGTATTCTTGCAATTTATCCCATTTTCAATCAGATCATGTTGTATGTGAAGAGGAGTTCAAATATGCCATGTTGGCGCTGAACTGTGTGTGTCCGGCCACATCTACCTTAGTCACACTCCTGGTTCACACCTCCAGAGGACAGTGAGTAAACACTACTATTTTACTGAAGTTTAAATTAACATTTATGGTTTTACAGTTGTATCTACTGTCAGTATATCCTTTCATCGGTGTGTGTGATCATATACTCTGATCAGCCACAACATTAAAACCACTGAGTGAATTACATTAATCATCCTGTTATAGTAAAACTTTCTGCTGGGAAACATGGGTCTTGGACACACACCATGGATCGGACTTGGTCCAGCATGTCCCAGAGATGCTTAATTGGATTGGGATCTGGGGACTTTGGTGTCCAGGTCAACACCTTGAGCTCTTTGTCACTTTCCTCGGGCCATTCCTGAACAGTTATTGCAGTGTGTCAGGGCGCATTGTCCTGATAGGGAGGCCACTGCCATCAGGGAGTGTCATTGCCATGAGGGGATTTAGTTGGCCTGCAGCAGTGTTTGGGTGGGTGAATGCCAGGATTCAGTGGTTCCTGGCAGGATATTGCACTGTAACGAGATGATCAATGTTATTCATTTTACCTGTCAGTAGTGTAAATGTTGTTGCCTATCATTGTACATGTCAAATACTCTTGAGGTGATTACACGAATATTAGAAAGTTGCCTAAAACAACCAACAAGTTTTTTAAAAGATTAAACAAACGACAGTGTTAAATGGTAATTTTTAGAGATGATGGTAAAGCGATGTAGCTTCTAACACAGCCAGGCTGTGTCCCCCCTTTTTCCAGTTTTTATGCTAAGCTAAGCTAACAGTCTCGTGCCTCCAGCTTCATTTGTGTCAATATTTTCAACTAGCTCAAGGCACATTTCCCAAAATGGGGAAGTCCTTCAAGGTTATTCACGATGTTAGTCAGTCATTGGTCGAATCTAAGGGGAGTTTATTGCTTTCTTGAAATGTCAGCCAAGGTACCAAGTGACCTTATATAACTTCTGTTTGTTTTTAAACAGTAGCAAGAGAGCTTTACATCCTCCGTCTCCTTTTCTTTGTCTCTCACCCTTCACATTATTAATCCAAACCTAACGCCGTACTCTGTTTCTGTCCATTGAGATTTAACTCCCAGAGCAGCTCAACCTCTAAGACCTGTTTTTATTAAGTAAACTTTCAATCTTTTTAACTTTGAGTGCTCTGCTAATGTTTGATACATCTTTTTGTGTCATTATTCATAGTGACAGATTCAGTCCCACATGATTAATATGAGAGACAGATGGCTGCAGCAGAGGTCTTTCAGTTAAACAGACTGTACCTGTTTTTTGTCTGCAGAGCTGACTACTGTTCTGTCACTAATGCAGAAACTTGTCACTTTCAAGTCAGTAAACATAGCCCTGCTTCTTGTTAGGCAATAAATCTTTAAATGTTTTTCATAATTTTTGCAAGGTGACCAGAGTATATATTTTCCACTGCTATCCACAGGAGAGAGATTACACACGCATTTCAATTTCCTTTATGGGAACTTGTACTGGCCTGGAGCTGAAGGTGACAGGAACGGGATTAGATTTCTTCTTGGCAGGTGTTAATTTAAACATCATCATATTGATTAAAAGTGATGAAGTACACGAACTGCCTTAATAAAAATGACCTCTCAGCCTTTCCCATTTAGTTTGTAACCTCGGAACAAAAATTTAGGAAGCTGGGGAGGTCGTGAAAGATCAGATTTTAAGTCTGTGGGGAAATGAAGGCTGTTAAGTTGCAAATAAAGTCAAATTTGATTTAAAGCTGCATTCTTCAGTGAATTGAAATGAGTCATTGTTAAAAAAGACTGGGAAATCTGACTTTCAATTTAACCAATAGACAAGGGTGCTGTTAGCCAGCAGTCTATCAGTCCATTGAAAATGTCTGAAACTTGCTGTTTTTGTAATTTAAGTTTCCATTCACACCTGCAGTTCATTTAGTCCAGACCAAGGGAAAAACCTGTTGTTGCATTTTGGTGCAGGTCTGGTTTCTATTCAGAAATCGCTCACAAATATAACTGATTATAAGTAGGGCTGCACAGTATTTCGCTTCAGCATCAACTTTGAAATGACAATAGTCACATGTACGGCAAATTAACTGAGCCCTTTTACGTTCGTCGATGTGTGTTTTAGTGTTTTCCAAGCCTTTAAGCTGAACTTTGGGAGTGTAGTACTTGATAAATGATGTCACTCAATGTTTGTAACCATGGTGACTTCCGCCAACCAGGACATCACGTGCATAGCCTCTATTGAGCTATACAAATTATCTGGTTTAAAATGTCTGTATTTTTTCGATTCATAATATATATCACAGAAAACCAAAATGTTGCAATGTTTATTTTTCCAATATCATGCAGCCCTAATTATTAGCATTATCAGTCATTATTCATAACATGTGGTTGATTTGCAGTCTAAAAATGGTTACAAACAGGATGAAAAGGAGGCGTCTTGTATAGTAATGATTTGGGGCTTCATACTGTGAGATCGCTGTCATGCACTATAATGGATTAAATTAACTGAACAAGTACACAAAGTACAATACAAGCACAGCCGCTTTAAAAGCGTTTTAACCTATTAATTGGGGAAAATATCTGCACTGACGTGTTGCCATGGTTACCAAATGATTTGCATAAACAGCCTATAGACCTGCCATATACAGATGGATTTATTATTAGTTTAGCTTTCGAAATCATGCTAGTGTTGCGCATGCACTATCACAAAATACTGTGGTTGTTTTATTTGCTTTCACATTACAAACGGACGCACCAGATTCTGACCTGAGCTCATTTTAACCAAACTGAACAGTAGTAACTATTCTGATAATGCTGTTTCAGGGAGGGGCAGTTATCACCGGAGCAGTGGCAGAGGACATATGGACGCTGCTCTGGAAACGAGGTCTACCACATCCGCTTGTGTGACAGCAAGTTTTTTGGAGAGTATGACGGAAAGAGCTTCACCTACGCTTCTTTCCACGCCCATAAGAAGTTAGTAAAAACTTCAACTAGCTTAATCTTGACAGTCTATAATAGTATTTTATCTCATTAGAGTAATTGTTAATGTCTCTGGGAAAAACTTTTGGAGCTGAAGCCCATTTTGATCTCGGCAGGTATGGTGTGTGTTTGATTGGAGTGAAGCGGGAGGACAACAAGAGCATCCTCCTGAACCCTGGCCCCCGCCACATCATGGCGGCCCCTGACACCTGCTACTACATCAACATCACCAAGGAGGAGAACTCGGCCTTCATCTTCAAACAGGAGGAGAAGCACAACAAGGGTCTGCCTGTCTCCGGCCTCTACGACGCCCCCTCAAGGCTGCCCGTGCACAGCATCATCGCCAGCATGGGTAAGACTGAGAGCCCGAGAAAAAATTCTGTTTGAAAGTAGAGAAGTTGGTAGAGAAAAAGAAAGTGTGTGAGCCAGACACACTGGCTTCCATGTAAGAAGAGAAAATGGATGCTTTGATGTTCTGTACTGAACATTTCTGGTGGCTGCCTTGGTGACGCTGTATGCTTTCGCTGACTGATGCATGTTTTTTTTCTTACATGCCTTTTTGCTTTCTTGGCTGACATTATTGTGTTGTGCTTTTTCTTTGACCTGTAAAAGTTGATCAGGCTACTTCATTTGGTAAGTTTGTGCATGATGCATCACTTCACTTATTTGTTTACTAGTCCTGTTTTTCAATGGAGTACAGTTTTTACAACTGATAGTATGTAGTGTTGCAACGATAGTTGATTAATCCATTAGTTGATGGACTTTTTTTATAATGTATTATTCATTTTTCAAGCAAAAATGTCGAATATTTCTTGGTTCAAGCTTCTTAAAGTAAGGATTTGCTGCTTTTCTTTGTTACTTATGATAGTAAATAAAGAGTATTTGAGCTCTGGACCTTTGGTTGGACAAAAGATGCAAATTGATGACGTCGCTTTGGGCTTTGCAAATTGTGATGAGCATTTTTCTGAATTTTTCTGACATTTTATAGAGTAAACAACTTGTCAGTTAATCATGAAAATAATCTTAAATGGCAGTCTTAATAGTATGTTATAAACTGTACAAGATGGTGATATTCATTAATGTTAATACTTGTCTTTCTTTTTTTAATAAAGATCAGATTTTTGCATATTAGATGATATATGTATCGTACATCTATCATGTCTCTGATATGTCTGATATATGTATTGTGCATATATCACACATCATATTACATACAGCTAATATGTATGCTTGGGACATATTTATGACCACACAAGCAACATCAATACTGTTTGCATGTCATTTGTGGTAGCTTGAGAAAGCAATGCATTTTCTCCTCAAGGTCAAACTGAGCTGAGCTAAAGAGGCTGTTAGGATTGTTTGTGGCTAAGATGCTGAGCAAGCTAAACGTGGACCTTATTACTGTACGTCCAATATGAATGAGGGTTTTCCAGGACCAGAGGGTTTTCTGAGATTAAATAGTCATGGCCTTACCACGGCATTCACTGTTACAGTATAAGTGCTGTGCATGCTATTTTAAAATAGCCCTATAGTATGCGGCTCATAGAGTAAACTGATATAATTTTCAGGCACTGTAGCCATAGATCTCCAGAACCCCGATCCTCCTGAGGAAACCACCAAGCTGACCTTGCCGACGGAGAATGGCGCCGGAAGCCGCAGGCCAAGCATCGCCCCTGTCCTCGAGATTGCCGACTCCTCTGCTATTCTGCCCTGCGACCTCCTCAGCGACCAATCAGAGGATGAGACCACCCAATCAGACGAGGAGGGCTCTGTGGGGTCAGAGTAAGTAGCTGACACAATTGGTGCGTTTGTAGTGTATCGTCATGCAGCAGTAAAAAAGTGAAATGTCCTCATAGTGCGAGCGTCCTGCGCTCTATACATGATTGATCTACCCTGTCCTCCTTTACGCCATGTCTCAGTGGTTGTAGAAGGAGATGGATGGGTTTGGAATAGGCGTGTAATCTGTATGTCATAATGCAGTAAGGTGCGTACATGGCAGTGATAGATGTGTATGTTGTGACACGAAGGTCAGCACTTTTCCTCTTGACTGGAGCTCATGTTGTGTGTCTGAGATCCTCATCTATCAGTCGTCCAGACGGATGAGTCATCATGATAACAGCTCAGCATGTCAGAGGAATCAGTTTATCTCAGCAGCTTTGTTCTTCTACTCTCTCTATGGAGATGCGCGTAATATAGATGGATAGAATCTGCACCTCAGCCCATACAAGTGAACAGCAGTTACACCCAGACTTCAGTGGCTCTCATAATGTTGGACATTACATAGTCTTCTTAACCTCTGCGCCTCTATCACTGCGCCCCCTGACACAAGAGGAGTTTTTATTCTTTAACAGTTGTCAAGCACAGTAGTTGGGGAGATGAAGGGTGCTGCATTGTCTGCAGGAAACACAGCGAGTAGCTCGAGGTCCCACAGTGCCACCATGTGGTGATGAAGCTGTAGATGCATCCTTTAACAAAGTCAGAATCTCTTTTATTGACAATCTAGAGGGCACCGTGAAACTGATTAGTGTAATTTCAGCCGACGCGTTACAAATCAGGGGACACAGAACCAAATTGACAGACTTGTTGCAAAACAAAATGAGACATGATTAAAACAAAAGGGGTTACAAAAACATTATAGTTGTTGATTTATTGAGCAGGAATGAGTCCTTCAGGCTGATCATTTGAGCAGCTGCAGAATTGAAGCTGGAAGCAGGAACATTGTCATTCATGGTAATATTTCATATCATGAAATAATGATGAGAATCATAAAGAGTGATTCAGCAATACTTTGACGATCATTCTGCGTGAGCTGGAAACATTTCTGTCATCATGTATCACCACATATTTTAATTAAAGTCTGCGCTACATTGTGCGTGAGCTCGTCTAGAGCAAATGTGGAAAGAAACAAATTTAACAGACTGTTTTTATGTAATTGCGTAGAGGAAAGAAAATCCCAGTTCAGAGCAGCGGAGCGGTACTGGTAAACATAATAAAAAGCCAATATCAGCACAATATATCAGTTAAGGTTTTAACTTCAGACACAAGTTTGATAAGATTTTATCCTCAGAGGCATTTCTTGTTTCTTTTCCATCAGTTTCGTGAAGGGCTACCCTCCCAACTCGCCGTACATCGGCAGCTCTCCAACTCTGTGCCACCTCCTACCACAGAAAGCTCCATTCTGCTGCCTCCGCCTCGACAAGGTGAAGAACTAAAACTTTTTTCTGCCCGTTTTTAATTGAAACTATTTTTTAAAAAGAACTGTTTTGTGATGTGTCTCCTAAGAGCATAACTGAAACCTGACTGACTTCCTGTCTCCATCCAGGGCTGTACACATAGCAGCTTTGAGGATGCCAAGGCGTACGGCTTCAAGAATAAGCTGATTATAGTGTCGGCGGAGACGGCGGGAAACGGTCTCTACAACTTCATCGTTCCTCTGCGCGCTTACTATCGGCCAAGGAAGGAGCTCAACCCCATAGTGCTCCTGCTGGACTACCCGTAAGACTTACCGCCATCCTTTTCAACCCTGTTTTTGTTAGTTCTTACTCCATCAGTGATGTACAACTATCGATATTTTTACAGTGACTTCAAAACTTAAAAGTAATATAACAAAACAAAGATGGTATGCAACATCTCTATGGACTTTAATATGAGCACATTTTCGGAGTGCCAGAATTTCCTGCAGTGAGTTGTTAATTAAAGCTTGAAGTATATGGTTCAACTTTGCCTCAAGATATAGTAAAATAATAGTTTTACATTATTAATAAAAACAGTTGTCCAAGTTGAATTATGGTTCAAGAGATGTAAAGGATTGGATCTATGTGTTGTTAGTGTGTAGTTGCATTTGTTTGTGGCCACATGTGGGCTTAAAAGTTGCTTACAAATTGCTTTCAGTAGTGAATGGATTTTTGCATTATTCATAAACAACAATTCTCTCCACACAAGACACCCAATTTGTGTGTGAGGTTATGTGTACATTTGGTGTGTGTTGCAGCAATCCTTCTTTTCTCCTAACTCACTGTGGGTTTCATTAACGCCAGACGAATCTCTGTGGTTGTCAAAACAAAAAACTACACAGGCCGAGAGCCGAGAGAGCTCTGGCAAAGTGACACCACCAGGGGTTTACATAGAAACCAGCTAAATCCTTCTATTGCATTGCAGAGTTAGACATACTGCATGTATATTTCCCTCTTGTGCAGAATTAAACTGTGCATGCCTCACCCTGATCGGCAAGCAAATTTCAGAAATTCATAGCGATAATGATGTAATGTGTCACTGGGGCTTTTCAGAGATAATTGGTGTGGGCTGCTCATTCGTGATGTTTCCTGTTTTCCGCAGGCCAGACAACCACTTCTTAGAGGCCATTTGCTGCTTTCCAATGGTTTACTTCATGGCTGGCACTATCGATAAGTATGAGACTAGAAACCTGTTCATTTGATTAGCTAATCAAACAACCTTGGAAGTGAAAATGTCAATGACAATTATTATGTATATAATGCACTAGCTTCTGTGATGCACATATTTTAATTTAGTGATGTTTAAATCTTTACTTAGTAAACACTTTATATTATTGGCAGCCGAGTGAGGCCCTTACACAACCTCAATCTGACCCAATGATCAGTTTTTAAGTAGGCTGATTAGTTATTTCTGTTGTTAAGAAAATAAACACTCTTATTTAATTAAAAAGTTTAAACCATGGCTGTTTAAGTAGAGGGAATTTAATTAAGTCAGACTGAATAAATTAAATGCAACATTGTGTTGATTAAAACAACAACCTACTTCTGACAGAACCTGTGTTTTAGGTAGTTTTTTACTACTCAAAGTATACTCTATTAATTAGAATAATTGATGGAATATAATGAACAGGTTGATGTTATACTGTTGTAATGATATATCCTAACATGTCCTGCCTTGCCTTTGTGAATGGACCAGCTTGGACAACCTGCTCCAGTGTGGTATAATCTACGCCGACAACCTGGTGGTCGTGGACAAGGAGAGCACCATGAGCGCTGAGGAGGACTACATGGCAGACGCCAAGACCATCGTCAACGTCCAGACAATGTTCAGGTAACCGAGGGAGAACGACTCACTGTGTACAAACATACAGTGCACATGGGACATGCACCAGACTCCATTTGATTAACTCCTTTATTTGTTCTCAGTCAGATGCTGGAGAGCAAATACTTGTTTTGCAGAGTTTGCCAGAATGCTGAATGAGTTTATTTCAAAGACAAACTACAGTAGCCAGAGCTCTGGAGCTACTCTTTTATTAAACAACCAAAATGAAAGGCATTTATCACTGCCACGCTGGGTCTTCCCCTCAGCACAAAGCATTACATCTCTCCACTAACATCCCTCTCTCTTTGTCTCTCTCAGGTTGTTCCCAAGTCTCAGCATCATCACTGAGCTCACACACCCATCCAACATGAGGTTCATGCAGTTCAGAGCCAAGGACTGCTACTCACTCGCTCTCTCCAAACTGGAGAAGGTGAGCCATGTTAAGACTCTTTTCTGTCTGTCTCTGGATCACAGAGTTTCAGTCACTCTCGGGGAGACCAGAATTATAAATTAAGGGACTAGTGGTTTATTCCCTCAATTGCTCTCAACAGTAACCCTTAATGCAATGGTAAATATGTCAGAAAATTCAAACCCAAATATATATGTAAATGAACAGAAGCATAATTCAGCTATTTCACCTTCCTCAAATCATGAGCAAGGACTTATTTCATACAGTCTTGGTGCTTTTTCAAGTAACTTTATACGAGCGTTGAAGGAAGAAAACTTACAAAAACCACACAGAAGGAGCTGATAAAGTCTTTTACCAAAGTTCATGAGTTTTAGTAGAATCTTGATTCTCTTAGTTGCTTCCTCCTCTCTGAATCGTGTTTTCTCCTACCCACAGTGATGGCTTTCACCTTCACAGTGCTTTTAAAAACTTGTCTCTCCACCAATTTGTAAGTTTTCAGACGTGAAAACCAACATGCTTCTTTTTTTTTTTTTCATTTTCACACAAGTCGTCTTGGAGATGAAGCAAAAGAGCAAAAGTTCAGCAGACATCTAGGAGAAAGTGAGATTTTAATATCTGTTCACTCTGTTTCCTCATATCTCTTTTTATATTTTTTGTGTTTCCGTCTTCAGATAGAGCGTGATAAGGGCTCCAACTTGGCCTTCATGTTCCGGCTGCCGTTTGCTGCAGGCAGAGTGTTCAGTATCAGCATGTTGGATACGCTGCTTTACCAGGTGGGAAAACAGAGGCTGACTTTTGGGGTTGAACATCAAGATAAATTTAGGGAGATGTCAGGCACACATTTTAAGTGAGGATTTTATCAATCGTAGGTTTTCGTGCTACATGCCTCAAAGCAAGTTAGAGCATAAGCTGAAAGGTTTGTCTAATATTATTGAGCAAGTTTTATGCCAAAAATAGCATTAACAGTTTCCACAGACCCATTACAAATAATGAATAAAATGTGCAAAAAACAGATGAATTGCAGATGCATCTATTTGTCTGATATTGATTGATATTTGCTTGTGTGACATACTTGTGTTGCTCCGACAGTCATTTGTTAAAGACTACATGATCGCTATTGCGAGGCTACTGCTTGGTCTGGACACCACGCCTGGCTCTGGGTATCTGTGTGCTGTAAGTAGGAATGTTCATACAGTTAATCAAGTGATTTGTACGTTTGAATAAATGATCATGTGATGGCGTCTACTTGACTCCCATCCTCAGATGAAGATCACAGAAGAGGATCTGTGGATCAGGACTTACGGGAGACTCTTCCAGAAGCTTTGTTCCTCCAGCGCTGAGATCCCCATCGGGATCTACCGCACCGAGTCGCACATGTTCTCAACCTCAGAGGTAAGTTCGGTTTGATCAGATACTTCATATCCGACATATCCTGAGATCTGGATTTGGTTCCAGCTGTGGCTTCTGGTTTGGCTTTAGCTGAAGCATTACTGTGGCTTTAGCTTCCTTACATTATTCATTCCCCCCATTTGTGCTTTCCTACGTTTCTCCTCCTTTCTCACCCTCTTTCTTCTTCAAGGTTTCATGATGTCCTTCCTTGCTTCGCATTTTTCTGCTTTCATTTCTCTCTTCAAATGTCTTTCACTTATTCAAGATTTTTTCTGTTCTCCCTTCCTCTCTTTAGTTTTTAATCCTCCTAAGTAGCTGCCTTTTTAATCCTCAGCACCTTATTTTTTTACTTTTCATCTCTTATTGTTCAGTCCTTTATGCATTTCTCTCTTCTATTTATTTCATGCAAAGCAGGTGAAAGAAATTAACATTTTGTTCTTGAACACAACAGTTTTTGATGCTTTCCTGACACAAAGTCCCCAATTACTGTCACGACTTTAGTGTGATTATGAAAATAGATTCAGCTCTAAATAATATTTGGAGGTTACATAAGAGACAAACTCACCAGCCGTAAACCAGAAATGTGCCATTGCTGGCTAGTGTTAATTTCCCTGCATTTTAACAGAGAATGATAAAATAGTAAATACACCGTATTTACTATTTCATGTGCTGACTTCTGAGGCTTTAGATGATTTTGTTTTGCTTAGAATGTGGATGCCCCCATCTTTCATTTCATCTCTTTTTGTTTGGATGTCGTTTTGTCCTTTTCTTGTTTCAGTGCAAGGACAGTTACGCACAGGTAAGATCCACATGTGATTGTTTTTCATTTGGATATTTCAGTCACCCTTTGCTTAAAGATGAAAAATACTTTCCTGGCATTTTTCTGGCTTTTATCAATATGTAAAGTTCATAAGCATCACAGCTTAATGATGCAGGCTTCTAGAAACAGCTTTTATTGTCATACGGACAGGTTTTAAAAACAAATCAACGAAAGGATGTCACAGTCCAGCCTATACAAACGCACACAGTATCCAGCGTTAATACCGCCGCCTTGCTCTCCTAGTCTCAGGTGTCCATCAACGCGGGGGAGGGTATGGATCGTCGCGAGCGTGGTGAGTCCTGGAAGGAGAAGACGGCCCACAGAAACTCTACCACGAGCGACCAGTCAGAGCACCCGCTGCTGAGGAAGAAGAGCATGCAGTGGGCACGGCGGCTGAGCAGGAAGAGCGCCAAACCTTCAAGCAGAGCAGAGCGCATCTCGCAGCAGAGACTCAACTTGTACCGACGCTCTGAGCGACAGGAGCTGTCTGAGCTGGTGAAGAATCGCATGAAGCACCTGGGCCTGCCCACCGTGGGATACGGTGAGTGGAGCAGCTAATGATGTTTGCAGAAGTGACAGACAGTCCATGTTTTTACTTTGTTATATAAGTTGAGTTACGGAAGTTAACTTGTAATTCAATGCAGTGGTTTACAATATTTTACTTAATGTATAGCTAGATTAAGCACAGTATGAGTGATTATTAACATTATTTAATTTAATATCTATTTATTTTCATTTAATTGATAATTATTATCACAAGTTATGAACCTGTAACTGAATAATAATGCGATTATAATGTGTGTTGCAGATTGGAGTCTCAGTGCTATAAACTTTTCTTTAAGTCCACAGCAGCTCTGGAGGCAGAAATAATGTAACTGGTTGAGTTGAACCTCGGTGGGTAGAGCCTGAGAATCTCAGTATTACAATGAGAAAACATAAGAGAAACTAAAATAAAAATTTTGGCAGCCCTTTTTATATCACAATCACGAAAGGTCAGCAGAGTAGCTACCAAGACACATTTTAGCTTTGACCTGTATGGCCAGTTTGAACTTTAATCAACAGTTTCATGTCGTCAAGTCACATAGTTTTTGTTTGGTGCAGTACTGCTTTGAGGACAATTTCTGTTGTCACTACGTTCTTGGAGTAAGTTTTGAGTTAAGTCCTCTCCCATTAGACATGGACATCATAAGTACTCGTAAGTATACTTGTATTAGTCTGAGAGCACAGAATCCCAATTTCATTTTCAGGCATTATGACAGCCTCAGTAACTGTTTCTGCTGTGTGACTACGTGTCCTGTTCACTGAGCTTCACTTGGATAATACATCACTCAGTTCTAAGATAACTGGTGTATGCAGTGATTTTGTGCAGCTAAGAAGGTGTTAAAGAGGTAAATCCCGTCCTTCACATTGCCTGGATAAGTAGCCATGTTGGCCTTGCTTTGGTTGCATTTATTGACGTAAAAAAAAAGGGAAAGCTTCTCCTTACATAGCATCATGAAATGAAATCCCAGAGGCAAGAAAGTACTAAAGAGTTCAGGTGATCCTTTTGCTCCACCCACTCTCAACCAGTTAAATTATTTCACGACGCGAGAACACCTGCATTTGAAAATGTCACACCTGTGTTCCAGTCATTTTATCTCATCTCATTACTTATTAAGATATGTTATTGTGGGTCTTGATCATTAACATCACACCACACCATCTACAACCTTCAGAAAACCTCATTGTTCTCCCATCAGTTCACACTCATCAAACTCATCGAACTCTTCCTCTATGTTCCATGAAACACACACACACCAACCATTACATAATCCTGATCATACCAAACATGTGGATGTGAACACGTCATGCATGAAGATGCAGGGGCAGATGCACCTCGACTCAATTGCATTTGATCACAGACTG
The DNA here is from genome assembly GCF_040436345.1 of Pagrus major. Classification (NCBI taxonomy): domain Eukaryota; kingdom Metazoa; phylum Chordata; class Actinopteri; order Spariformes; family Sparidae; genus Pagrus; species Pagrus major. The sequence goes on from NC_133219.1 coordinate 21,064,245, forward strand.
CAATTGCCTGCACTCTTACCTGCTCACTTCTCTACTTTTGTTCTTCAGTTGTTTCTCTCCCAGCTTCATGCTTCAAAACCAAAGCAGAATCATGCTCCAGATGTGTTGCACTTGATAAATATTAATGTAACGTGTCAATTGAATACGTTTCAGGAAGAACCTCAAAAGCTCAAGATCTTCTTATGAACCATGAATGTCAGTGAGGAATACTGCAACTTGTGACAGATGAATCATTTGGAAGTGATTCTGTGCACACACTACTGCATGGCTTCTTTGCATTGCTCTCACCTTTTCTTTTAAAACAAGTTCTTTTTGAAACTGCAAATGCATTCGCTGCCTGCCTGATTTTTTTCTTTTTTCTTGTTTTCCCTCCCCCTCCTCTGTTCCTCTCCTCCTTTCTCTCTCTGACTCTTCTATCTTCCCTCCTTTGGCTTGTAGAGGATGTTTCTAATCTCACTGCGAGCGATGTCATGAATCGAGTAAATCTAGGATATTTGCAAGGTAATTTGTGTGCTGTTTATAACTCATCTACAACATGTGAGTGGTTACGTCCATCTTGTGGAGAAAGGAGTTTGTCCTTTCGCCAGCATCCATTGAAGATTAGTGCACTGAATTTATCCACATAGATAGATAAATCCATTTTTAGAAGATGTTTTTTTTTTTTCACTCTTTGATCTTTCATATCAAATTTGTAGTTAATCATAAATGAACAAATTAGGCCATTAACAGTGAATGCCGTTGCTTAGAGTTGCAGGACATTTCAGAGCACCCGTATACAGAGGGGACCAGGCCGTCAGGTTAGCTGGTTGATCACAGTTCTGCAACTTTGCTGCATGAGTGTGTGCGTGTGTGTGTTTTTAAGTGCGTGTGAGTGTGCGTGTCCTGCCAGAACGAATGGTAGATCAGCAGCCGACCTCTCACTGTCTCGCTCTACTATCTCTCTCTCTCTCTTTCTATCTGGTCTTTTCTGCATTGTGTTCCCGTGAGGTGACGTCCCAAATGGCTAGAGTACTGCAGGGCATCGGAGTATGGCTTTAAAGAGTGGAGCGGAATGCATTATGTCTGTGGATGGAAGGTTAGATGTAGAATTAATGTGTACAATCGTTTAGGTAAATCAAGAAGAAGGTGTATCAGAGGTGTCCAGGTGTAGAAAATAAAGAACTCTGTGGAGGAAACCTCCTCCACCTGTCTGTTATTTCCATATATCAGGACACATTTTCAAACTTATACCATGGCCACTTAACCACAGGCAAAATAATCAGTGTTTTCATTCATTTCTTAAGGTTTGTTTGTGGTGTAAAGGGACATTTCAACCAAAATCAGAAATACATAATTGTCTTCTTACATGCAGTCCTAAATACCCATCTAGATTTTTGTGTGAGTTACTGAGCTTTGGAGATATCGTCCATAGAGATGCCTGCCTCCTCTCTCATATAATGGAACGAGATGGCACTCAGCTTGTGGCGCTCAAAGTGCCCAAAAAAATAATGTAGAAAAACTCAACAGCAATGTCTCTTTCCAAAAATCATGACCCGGTTACTCAAGGTAATCCACAGATGTGGTTGTGAGCAGTTTCATGTAGGTACTATTTTCTCTCCACCAAACTGCACTCCACCACGCAGTAGGAAACGTCTATCTACTCATGGATGAGAAGCTAGCTAACTAAGCTAGCTAAATTTCCAGCTCAACTGAGAAGGAAGTAATAAATGTTTGCATCACATGCTGTCAAGAGCACAAACCTCTCGTCCATGAGTGGATTGCACCAAAACAGTCTAGATGGATAAAAAGCACTGCAGGTAAGACTGACTTTTGGGTGAACTGTCTCTTGAATGCATGATTTGGTTAGTGTCCCTCATTATTTAATATCTTAACCAACACAGTCTCAACGGCTGCAGTTTAATATAACTTGTGCAGTGATTTAGGGTGGTGGTTAACCTGCAAATAAGGACGGGAAAACATTGGCTCTGTACTCCAGCATATTGGATTTAAAATGAAACATGACTACGATGCCATGTGATTACTTCGAGTATGAATTAACAGAACAAGTTAAATTATGTGGTTCAACTTCTCACCCTGCTGCAGTGATGTCAAGGAGCACTTAAGGCATTATAATACATGTGCAAAAAGAGTAAAGTATGTGGAAAAACACATAGTTGTTCAGCTTATTAAAAAACCATGTCAGACACACATTCTTAAATGTGTGTCTGACATGGTTTTTGCAGGGTAAGCATAATTACCTCATTAAAATCTTTAAAATGGCACCCATTCCTTCTCACTTATGACAAATTCAAGAATATATGAATATGCAAATATTTTTCATTTCTCAAGTTTAGCTGCTGGACACAAGCTGTCTCTTACTTCACTGTAAAGTACATTCTCAGTGTGTGTGTGCACATCACACTTGTGTGTGCTGAATATTAGACCAGGATTGGCTTCCAGGGTATTTGTGTTGTCATGCATCATGCTCGTACGCCCACCTCTTAAAATCAGATCAGAATAACTTTTACACTTTCAACAATAAATATGAAAACAGTCTGCTATTGTCAGAAAAACATATTTTTGACTGGAGGGGGGTGTGAAATATTCAAACACTTGCAACATTTGGATGGAGGGAGTTGAAGACAGTACGAGGAATTGCATCAGTATTAAATATTCAGTGTAGGAATTATTCTTATTTCTATATAAGACTGACTAAAGTCTAGACCGTCTTTATTTCTTGCTCGTTTGGAGAGCTTTTTACCTTCAGTCATATCTTCAGAAAGTGGCAGGAAATATGAGACTGGACAGACTGTCGCCTGACCTCCATCTGTGTAGTGTAGTAGTCATTGTTGGATTGTTCTGGACTACAGAGCTACAACCACAAAAACCACCGCTGACTTTATCACTGCACTGTTTATGTGAGGTTTCTTCTTTTCAACTGTCTACCAATCAGAAGTGAGTGGCCATGGTATAATCCATATCTAATACACTGAGTAGTCTGCAAAAATGTGGATTAGAGGGAAAACAAATTGGTATAGTCTTTAACACTGATAAATCCTGCATGTTTCCTTTCCACTTACATTTATTCTTTAATGCTAAAATAGTCTGTCGTAACTTCCAGATGTTGATCGAGCAGCAGCAGGTTGTACTCTTCCACTCTCACACTCCCAATGCGTTCTGCTTCACTCTCAGTTTGGTTTGAGTCGCTCTGCGTTGGGTCCAGTCTGACGGATGCTGGAGCATGTCCCGTGTGTCTGTGGGGTGTGTCACATGTCACTCTTGTCTGGTTGTGGGGGCTGAGTGTCGTCCGTTTTAGCATGGCCTTACCAAGCCTGCTGGTCCAGTGTGGAATGCGCAGGAGAAAAAAAATGTAAAAAATGAATGCGATGGAGATGGACTTGTGGCGTAGCCGCGGACGCTGTCTGCATGCTGGCTCCGTTTTTTTAAGCTGCGCATGGGGGGTGCTGTTTGAGTCAGCAGCAGGCAGCATGGGCCTCCCCTTGTTTCACAAAGTGCCCTGTCAGTAACGGTTAGCCCTTCTCTCTCTTCCACCCCGCCTGGCTTTATAAAGGGCCACAAGCAGGTGGGTGGTCACATGTGCCCTCCTTTTCCCTTCCTCTGTCCACCACGCAAGTAGGAGCCACTGCCAGAAAGCACTCAACACACACACACATACAGACACACACTGAAATACACACTCACACACAGAGATATGACTCATCTGGAGATTAAATGTCAAAATCTTTTTCCTCTTTATTGATTCTTAATAAAGTAGAAGGCCTCCATAGTGCAAAACAGTTTCCACTGTTAGCTTAACGACATTGTGGAAGCAACAAAGGAATATTGTTACAACTGTTAATGTTTACGGTTTATGTCATTAATGTCTAATGCACCGACCATTAGCAGCTAACTGTGTATGGAAGGTAAAAAGGCTTTGTAAAGAGTAAAGTAAACAACTTATCAGTGGAAAAAAAAAATGTATTCATTTCATTATTCAAATAAAAATGTATTGAAAACAACTTAAAAATCACAGTGTTCATATTATTTTTTAAAGAAAATTAAACATGGTGACTATATTCTACGTTTAAAAAACATATTTATTTACTTTTTTGGTCAATATGTATTTGACCAAAAATGTAAAGCTCAATAAGAAAATGTGTGATAATTATATGAATCTATGAGTTAAAAATTGTGAAATACCAAAATGAAATAAATAGAATAAATCAATTTGGTCTACATGTTGGCCAATTAAAAAAAGACATTGCAGTACAGAAGTAATTAAACGGTTGCCATCACAAAAGTTTATTCAGCAGAGGGTCCCTGGCTGTTAAATATCCTACTATTTGTATGTATTTTGGTGAGGATAAAAAAGAGTCAAGTCTGAGTGATGTTACATGTTTATGTAAAAAAAAATCAATGAAAACAGATTAGCTAGATTTTTTTTTAACTACCAAATATTTATATCGGTATCAGCCTCGGTGGGGCTACAGTCAAAATACTCATTTAATGAAATGTAAATGTTATATAAAGCTTACAATACTGTTTTTAAAGGGAAATAAACCTTCTGAATGTATGTATTGTAATTCCTCTACTGGCATGGATTAGTCCAACTTTTAAAAACGTTAAATTGTAATCGTTAACAGTTGTAACAAGCATATCTTTGACTAACAGCCAGGTGATGGAAAGAGCATCCCCACAACTATTTTGACAGTCTCTCCCTCCACTCGCTCTGAATCTGTGCGTGGGTTATTTTGCCTTTGTCCTCACTGAAAGGTTGAAAACGAGGGAGGCTCATATTTTCTGTGGTTGGAGGGCTCATTTCCTGGCTGATGTACTGTATAATGATGGAGGAGGACGAGGGAGGGCTCCAGAGCAGCTCTGAAGGTCTCTTCTGTCTCTTTTTCCAGACGAGATGAACGACCACCAGAACACGCTGTCCTACGTGCTCATCAATCCTCCTCCTGACACCATGCTGGAGCTCAACGACATTGTGTAAGAACCGGAGTGAAGGATGCAGCCCACTTTTTCTTTCCAGTAGACTTCACTTTGGTGGCATTATGTCATTTTGGTATTTTAAATGGACAATCAGACGAAGTAGGATCTTAAGGATTGAGACGGAGACCACTTCCTTTGTTTACACGGGTGCAGGTGTCTTTCTTTGTGTCACCCAGCGTGTTGCCATTTAGGTTGCTACAGTGCCAGTAAATTACTTTTTATTACAAGACTTTAATCCAGATGTTAACATTTAAAGTAAATATCCACCCTCTTGTTAAGTTACGCCCCCCGCTGGCAGATAATGTTTATTTTGTCTCTACAGGTACATTATCCGGTCCGATCCGCTGGCACACATGCCAGAGGACTCGCAGGTGGGTCACGCCCGCACCAGCAGGCACCAGCAGCAGGAGTTTGGCACAGAGACGAGGGACGAGACTCACCTCTGAAACCCCCTCAGTCCTCGACACCCTGACCCTTAACGTCTACGCCCCCCAGAGCTCGTTTGTGTCGCACAGATGAAGGCTCGTCTCGGGCCAAGAACAGCGGCCCATAGTGAATGTGCATTATGTGTCTCTCAGCCTCCAAAATATCAACATTTAAAAAGAGCAAGAGAGAGAGAGCTGCTGTTTCCCACTGAGCTGCTACAGGAGGATGCATGAAGAGTGCCTCGCCATCGACCCCGACTCCCCTCACACACCTACTGTACTTAACACACTTCGCCCTCGCAAAACAAACTGAAACGGAGAACCAGGCACTGGAAATGACCCCCTTGCCTCCCAACCAAAGGACTGAGAGATCTGATGGATGTTATGAGACAGTCAGAGGAGGTTTTTGTGTGCACACACTGTACAGGATATCAAATCATCACTTCACTCAGGGGTGAAGTTGCCCCAGTGCCACCACTCAGGCTGACTCCCTCGTACGCCTGTTGCTACCTAAACTCACAAAGAACTGAATCTCGGGGCAACTACACCCTCCTCCACATCTTTACCGTCATGTTTTCTACCAGTAAATGCCATGAAATTCGAGCAATTCAAGCATTTACAATGAAATTACAGTACATGAGCACTTTTCTTAATTTATTATAAAAATGTCTTCTTCTTTTTTTTTGTCTCTTTCTGATTTATGAGCACAAACTTTTTTACGACAAGCTGTCATCTGTGAATATATACACACTGTAGTGGCACTTTTATCGGCCATTTTAGAATAATGAGCATTTCTCTCATGGTTGTGTTGTTTTGGACACTGATTTTCATTGTGATTATAGTTAAAGAGTGAATATTGTTAATTTATTTGACTATTTTAAGTGCCCCGAATCATGTTTGTTATAGTCTATGTGCCATTCATTTGTTTACTCTGCTTTGTAAATATCTTTGAAATGATTTGTACATTATGTGCCATTTTGTCATATCAGTGTTATTTTATTTATTTTTATTTTATTTTATTAGATCCTGACTGAAGTTATCAGCTGCTTTTGAGCTTATCAAAGATGTGTCGGCCAATACGTAACAAGACAGTATCAGTAAATGAACGCTAAATTCATTTAAAAGATGAAATAGTCGTGGTGGCTATTCCTAAAAAAAAATGTAATGTGCATACTTCAGGTAATGTCTGTTATAATTGAGTATAAGTTATCAGTTATTTCTCCAGTCTTACAGGCTACATTCATATCAATCCTCTTTTTCTAAGCTAAACTTAAACATAATCTTGTTTTGTGTTTTTTCAAGTTTTTATTTATCGTTGTGGTGTTTTTTCTTTCAATGCCAAACGTCTCACTCAGTACTTTCTCACAGCTCTTTAATGACCAGATTTAAAGAAATAGTTTGAAATTTTGGCAAATACACTTATCCGCCATAGGACAGATACGGTATGAACGGCCAGAGCCAGCCGACGATTAGCTTAGCTTAGCATCAAGGCTAAGCTAATGGGGGCAAGGGGACAACTAGCTATTGTTTCTACACTTGTGCGGGTGTATGAGTGAATTAGATAGTAGCAGAGTTTGGGGCAAACCAGTCCAGTTGTTTTCCCCTGCTGCCAGTGTTTAAGCTAAGCTAAGCTAACAGTGCCCTGGCTGTGGCTGCATAATTGACAGAGAAAACAGATGCATGTATTTTCCAAATTGCCAAACTATTACTTTAAAGTATTCTTGTCTAAACCTTTTGGCTTATCGTGATCAAACTGGTTAGACTCAAATAGCAGTATTGAAATTTGGGACGCAGTTGACCTGAAAATGAGGTGCTCTCCTCTCCAAATTGTACAGGCCACACCTTGTGTATAAGGCAGTGTCAGTGTGCAGTATTTACTCCTGGTTTATCATTCCTCTGTATGTTTTGTTCAATCACTGTAAATAGGAACTTTATATATTCATTAGCAGCGTTTCCACTACAGAACTTTCCCCAGGAACAAGGGACTTTGTGGAGGAAGTCGGTGCGTTTACATGACAGGGATCAGGGTCTGATTAGGTCCCGGGGACATTATTTTACCCAGAGAGTTGGAGGGGGGGGGGGAGTAGTACTTTCCAATAGTACAGGAACTTTGGGGGTGGGGCTTGCAGCACTCAACGTTTCTGATTAGTCGAGTACTTGCAGCGTTTCTATTTTCAGCCACGATTTTATTTATTTATTTATTTTTTCAAACTGCAGCCAAAAAATAGTTTGTTTCTTGTTGATTGTGCTTCACCACATCAACATAGAGTCAAAGAGGAAAGCATACAACAGATTAAAAAAACATCAGCGGGCAAATTTCTGTAATCTACCAGGTCTTTACTGTGGTGGAAACACTGAAAACAGGCTGAAGGAACCTTTTACATCCTGGGAGTAAAAAGTTTCAGGTGATTTTAGTGGAAACGCGGCTTTTGTTTTTCGTTTCTTCTGTGTGATGAAAGTGAAAGAGGACTTGAACTATTTTTGCACTAAGCTCTGCGGGATGTCGAGAGCATAATAGCATGACCCTTTAATCTGAATCTGTACAACACGGCGGGCAGTATTCAATCATTCGTGTGAAGCAACAATGTGCAGTAACATGTCGTGAATTTTTTTTATTTACCTTGCAGATGTCTGGGAAGCTTAAATGATGGGTGCCATTCTTATTATCTGTCAAAAAAAATATGAAGTGATTAGCAATGATGAAGTATGATCTCAGATGGAGTTTTGTCCGTCTGAGATCTTTTGACTGTTTTTGGGAGGAAACCGTGTGTATTTTGCAAAGAGTCGCGTTGAGAAGTACTGTTGTTTTTTGCTCAGTGGTCCCTCAGAAGTTTACAGGGCAGGAGAGCTGAGGAGTGAAAGCGTGAGCGGCGACGACGATGGAGAATTCGATTGGTGTTGAGATCCTTTCATGTAACATCGTCTTTGGTCCTCACGTCTGAAAAATCACGCTCCACCTCGTGTTCACTTCAGATCTCCTACTGTCCATACTTACAGTACCACAAGGGGCATGTAAACACTTACAAAGCATGTTTTGATATACAAGCTTGCCAAGAAACGATAATTTTGTACATTTAGCAGGACATTTAGTTTGATGTCCCGTGGCTAGAGAAACACATAATTAAGTCAACTGCTTGCAAGTTGGAGCCATTATTTGATACTGTGTATTTATATGAATGGAACATGCATGTTGTCTAGGTGTTATCAAAAGCCTACGTATTATGTTTACCTCCACTTTATGTTTCTAAGTCATTGTCAAAAAGGGGTTGATCCATTTTGTACTATTTCTTATGAGAAGCGAGGTGTACTTCTCGATATATAAAATATGAACAAATAAATGCTGCATGCAGCCAGAGAAAACCAGCGAGAAGACTTTTATTTCATCTCAAGGCTTTGACAAATCACAAGTACATACATGTGTAATTTAATCTCATTACGGTTTTCATATAATTATGCATTATTAACTTTCTCTCACAATAACGGTGTCATCAAGTTTACATTTAAACAGCAACAGCAGGTAAAATACGTGTTTTCTAAAGGTAAAGTGTGTAGGATTCAGGGGGATTTTGGGGCAGAAATTGAATATAATATATAATATAATTGTGTTTTTATTAGTGTGTAATTACCTTCTAGAGAGGCATTTTTTGTGACCATAGTTGAGGCGGGTGAGATGAGGGGCATCCAGTTGGAGGAAACAGCTAGCCTGATAGTGCCAAATTCCACCTTTGAGCAACTCTAAAGCTTTCTTATACATTTAAATTACATGTGGTTTAATTATTTTACATTACCTTCTATCTTTACAGTCCAATAAAAGGTTGAAACTTAACAATTTAACAATGGAACTGGCTCAGAAAACACCAGACAGCCCTAAAAATCCAGTGGTTTTGGATCTTGAACAAAACTACAGACTAAATTCAGGATATCCCCAAAATTTGCTACAAAATCCCTTTAATTGACAGACATTGACTTTCCTGGCTACAGTTAGATCAATACAACTCTCATAAGTGTATTTCCCAAATCATCACACCGTTTCTTTAAGACTTTATGTTGATAGTTTTAACTGCAATCTCATTTTTTGTGTACATAACTTTAAACTCATAGCGAGCACCCTCTCTAAGCTCCTTCGCCGTCCTTACGCCGCTGCTTGTTGGCATGCGTCTGCCTCCACCTCTCTCTGGTCCAGCGGCCGTTGTTCTGCACCACTTCGTGCAGCAGGTCCATGAAGGCGTACTCGTTGCCGGACAGCAGTGTTTCATCATCTGGAGAGGCTCCACCAGATGGAGCCTTTGAGCCAGTGTTTCTGCTTTCTGCCTTCTGTCTGCTCGTCACAGCTCGCTTTGGATCTAGCTTGTTGATGCTCGTCTCTGCAGGTGTCAGGATTTGATTTTGGGTTTCACTGATTGTGTGTGTCACAGTTGCAGGGTCCATCTCTTCCCCCTTCAGCTGCTTCATGTCAGTCTGGGAATGAGCCTCACTGACAGAAGTGGTCTTGTCATTTGGTTCTGGAGACTGAGAGAGTCCCACTTTCATCTGAGCTACATCTATTTTTAGGGAATCCTCTATTTGATGTTTCTCAATTTCATCCTCACCAAAGGGAATCTCCACTTTGTTTAATTCTTTCTTCACCTCGCCTGGAAACTTTGATGTCCATACAGTGAGGACATCAGACACCTCGATCTCCTCTTTCTCCGTGATTTTGCATCTGGCCTGCCACTGAACTGCAGTCGGAGGCCAGGTGGAGATCCTTCCCAAAACTTTGCTCGTCCGTAACCTTTGACCTGGATCGTCAGTGGACTGCTTGTTCAAATCATCAGGATGATTCTGGTTTGTACCGATGCTCAGATAAGGCACAGTGTCAGTGTTGACAGAAACACAGTGGAGGTCTTTATCTAGATTTTTTGTCACATTTTCCATCTCTAATCCTCTGTCTACATCAGTTTCACTGCCTAGTTTCTGCTTTCCTTCAGCTCCATTTTCTGCATCTCTCGATTGAGCCTCTGTCTCAGTTTGTAAACTAACTTGATCTTTCACAGGGGCACAAAAAGGAGACATAAAGAGAATAGCGTTAGCTGACTTCGCTCTGACCCCAGTAAAGGATCTTTTCCATCCCATCTCTGATTCCCACTGACTGTTCCCTCTTTCCCCAGAGTCCTCTGGAGGCCGAGCACGACTCGATCTGCTGCTGCCGTCTTCTTCTTCGGACTCATTTCTGTGTTCTTTTGGACACCCAGGCGTCACAGCTTTGTTGTGGCGTTTCCTCCCATGTAGCACTGCCAGGAAGCACACGACGATCAGGAGCAAAGACAAAAGCACTGCAGAGGAGAGAGTTGATAGAGAAAAATAATTTTTAAAACTGATGATATTTTCAGTACAATCAAACATAAACCTGCAAAAGTACAACTAAGCATACCGATCACAACAACGAGCGTGTAGATATTTGTGTCTGACAATGGTCTTGATGTGGTTTCTAGAAGGAAAAAACAGAAAGATGAAGCACAAATTATATGAGGTTCAAATATCAAAAGATGTGAGAAACCAGGCATACCAGTCACTCCAACGGGTGCAGATAAAGTATATGTAGGCAGGTCAGAGGGTTTAGGATGGACAGAGATCTCCGTCACTGATGGAGGGGGTGTCACATGAGTCTCTGAAGGAAACAACAAACCAAAGAAATGGAAAGCTGCTCAAGCTCGAGCCGCACAGTCCTCTGAATGTCTTGTTTTAATCATTTTCAGCCTGCACCTGGACATGGATACTGATCAGCATCAGAAAGACAATCGTGCTAATCGGCCACCTAGATGGTGTCTGTGAAAATGACAGCTTTGTAGAGGGATGAATTCTGCAACATATAGTTATAGTACGTTGCTGTGGCGCCATCTGCAGGTGAAATATGAACATTTCAGGATGACTCACAGTGGGTGTGTACGGTTATGATTTTTTAATGCGTTTAGGAGTTAAGGTAGTTCAGGAAAAACATGACAGGCCTGCAAGAACACTGCAACCAATCAGAGGAAGAGAGCCTGGAGTAAGAATAAAGGTGTCATTTCTGGATGAAAGCCATGAGAGAAAGCTGGAAGCCCCAGTAAGTAGATTTTTGTCTATAACTCTTTTTTTTGTCAAACTATTTTTGCCAATGTAAAGCTTTATAAGAATAATGTTGTACTAAGAGATTAAAGTCATTATTTTACAGGGAAAGTTTATGAGAAGAAAATAAACTATGATTAATATTGTGAAAAGAAAATATTACCACTATATCATCAGTTTTTCTTATAGTCTTTCTATCAGTTCATGCGTCGTACCACATTTGTTGACGACTGGATGAAATTTATGGGAGATGTTTAACAAAAAACAAAAAAATTCAAGGTGGTGGACAACAGTGGAGAACGTGTTCAGGCAGAAATGGGCAGTGGCTGTACTAACAGATGTGACTTGAATAAAGGAATCATTATAAAATAATTTAGGGCCTTACAGTTCAGAAATTAAGGTAAGCATGAGAGGTGTCTCGTAATAGTCTGACTCTATTGGTAAAAAAAACTAAATATGAACAAAACTGAAGGAAGAAGAACCAAATGTACCGGTCTTTAAAGAAGGTGTAGTGGTCGTTGTGAGGATGTCAGAGGGTTTGGGTTGGACAGAGGTTTTTGTCTCTGATGCTGGCCAAGCTGGAGGCGTCGCTAGAGAGAACAACAGAGAAACTGAGCACAAATTTAATGTAACTGACGGTAAATCATTTTTAACGTCAAGAAGAACCACGTGTACCAGTGAGAGTTAAAGTTACATCAGTGGGTTTAGGCCAGACTGAGGTTTCTTTCTTTGGTGTTGCCACGACTTTTGGGGGACAGTGGAGATATATAGCACAAATTATGTATGTAAGGTGTTTAAAATATCCTGACTTTAATTTCAAATATCACAACAGAAACCAAGAAAAGAGCATCTACATGTACCAGTGGATGGTGGGACTGTGGTGAGGATATCAGAGGGTTTGGGTTGGACTGGTGTTGGCTGAGCTGAAGGTGTTGTTATAACTTTTGTTAGAGAGAAAAACATAGATATTAAGCACAGATTAAATATGCAATGAGCTGAAATTATCCTTAATGTAATGGTGAAGAATTCCAAATATTAAAGCAGAAACCCAAGAAAAGAAGAACTACATGTACCAGAGGATGGTGGGCGGATGTCAGTGGGTTTTGGTTGGATGGGTTGTGTCACTGACGATGGTCCTGGTGGAGGCGTCGTCACACACACCGACACGTTCCACACAGGTTGACCCATCAGCGATGGAGGACTCTCACAGGTCACGTCCAACGGTCTGTCCAGCAGAGATCTGCTCTGTAGATCTGAAGAGAAGCAGCTTCATGGTTTCTTAAAGTCCTTAAACACACGATTAATTATTTGTCTCACGTTTCAAACCTTTTAGGAAGTCGACAAACTCTTCAGCTCCGCAGGAACAGTCCCAGGGGTTCCCATCTAGTCTGATCCTGGTGGACCTCAGAGACCTAAAGACCTGAGGTGACACCTGAGTCATCCTGTTCTCAGACAAGTCCAACTCAGCCAAGTTGGTCTGGGAGCTAAAACTATTCGGATCAATAGTTGTGATCCTGTTCTTATTCAGGCTGAGGCTCGTGAGGCCGGTGAGCCCGCTGAGCGTGAACTCGCTCAGAACTTCAATCTGGTTTTCTGTGAGGATGAGCTCACTCAGGATATCAGGTCGTCCAAACCAGTTCGGGTTCATCTCTGTCAGCAGGTTCTGGTTTAAATTGAGATTTGTGAGGTTCTGGAGAGAACTGAAGGCCCCGTCTGCGACCACTGTGACCCCAGCGTTCTCGATCCTGAGCCTGGTTACGGAGGAGAGGTCGTCGCTGCGTAACACAGTGGAGTTCATCTCCCCGACGTCCTTCAGGATGAGGATCAAAGAGGAAAAACCAGGCGGGAAAACTAAGAGCAAAGTATTATAATTACATTTAGGTGTTACCGGATATGGAGCCTGAGGAGGAGGACATTAACAGCAACACAAGAGGTGTTTTTACATGAAAACAGCAGAATTCACTGCACTGACCAGATGATGTTGACTGTTCTGGTGTTTAGACCCTTTTTTTTTTTTTTTTTAATTACACTTAATGCCTGCAGTAATAATGTAGATGTAATTTATTATTATTTTCACTGTAATTTGAGTGTCTTATATGAAGAGGTTGTTTTTTTAAAGCCAGTACTTGTGGAAGTATCTATGTTAAACCTGTGTTTTGTGTTGATTCCTTTTTTTTTTTTTTGGCTTTCCAAATTCCTGTTTCTGCTGCCATCTAGTGGTCGTGTTGTCCAATGAAGCATCACCATACTGAAGGAGTGAGTGATGAATTTGTTCATTTATAACTTTCAATGCATTGAAGTCAACATGACAAAGCTTTTCTGCCATTTAAATTAAAAGTTAAGATTAACAGCACTCATAGGTTGAGTACAATAAAGCTTGTTTGCCATAAAAGGGTTGTGAGAGTAAATTCTGGTACAAAAATGGAGAATTAATCCAAAGATGAAAAAGTTCATTTACATTTTTATAAAGTTGCAGTCACGAAGACATTTTAATTAAAGGCTACATGTTTGTCTTTGAAATTCTACTAGTACAGCACATAAGTACAATTTTGAAGTACTTTTACTTTAATTGAGTATTTCTATTTTCTGTGACTTAATACTTCCACTCCACTATTGGAGGAAAATATTGTACTTTTTACTCACTACATTTGTTTGATAATTTTAGTTATTTTAGTTTTATTAATTCATTTGATCAGCAATCGGATAAAAAGAACACCGATTCTGATAACAACACAAATGGATCTGATAATCATACATAATACATGTGAATATATACACTTACATGACTGACTTCACTTGTATTTTTGATACTTGAGTACATTTGTTGGCAGAAAATTACTTTTGATACTTTAGTACATTAAATATCTGATACTTTGAAGACTTTTGCTCAAGCACCATTTGTTCTGGCAAGTTTGACTTTTACCAAAGTAACACTTGAGCACGATGTCTTTACTTTTCCTCAAGTATGACTTTTGGGCACTACATTTTCACTCAAACTTCCTCACCTGATGGTATGTTCAGGCAGAATAAAATCTGTCCTTCTCCGTAACAAGAACGGCTCAAACGCACATTTACCAGCAGCAAAACGACACTGGCAATAACTGTGGAAATAAAAGATGAATCAGATTATCTGTGTTTCATTGTTTCCTACATTCAGTGTCTGAGCATGAAATTAGCGCACCTACCCTTCATGGTGACCGATCTGATCCACGCAGGACGCAGGTCTACAGCCTGGACTCTACCTGGAGCGACAGTTTACCAAGTTTGAAGGCGATGACCTCAACTAGCAGGTGTGAATTAGAAACACTGTTGCCATGGCAGATGAGCGTTCTCCATGGTTATGAGCGCTGGCAGTGAGGCGCCGAAGCCACTGTTCCAGTTGGGTGGTGGAGTGTGAGACAGTTAGCACCAGGGGAGGCCAGGAGATGTTTTGACTGCTTAAATTAGAAACGCCACTGTCATGTTGGATGACACATTTTTAATTCTTTGCTTTGAGGGGATTCACACAATCCTGTGATATTAGAGCTGCAACGATTAGCCGATCAGAAGGAAATTACTTTTGATCCTTTTCCAACTTTTTTAATGTCAGGATTTGCTGTTTTTCTGTTGGTTGGACCAAAATCAATTCAAAGATGTGACTTAGGGCTCTGGAAAAAAGTGAGGAGCATTTTTTTGATTCATCGTGAATGAAAATAATCATTACATGCAGCCCTATTAGTTTAAGCTCACTAGTGGGAAGAAAAATAGTGAGTCCAGTGAAAAGATGCAGCATTGCCTCTTGGAAAAAATAAAACAAAACGTGAAAAACAAACTACATATGTGACGTTGGTGAGCTGCTGTGTAGAGATTAAAATCAGTGTGGTGTCTCGAACTAACAACAGAAAATAAACAGTGAGTCTCACAAATGGACAAATCAAGCCATGAGAAAAGAATAAAATGAAAAATGTGACTTTTATTCACTTGAAAATTTATTCCGTTTCAGTGCTTCCATTTTTAAAATAAATAGATGGCATGGGATCAAAGATAAAATCAACAAGGATGACTTAGTGTAACAAAAATGGTGACCAAATGCCAGTACAATCTTTTAGTGAACATAAAAATACACTCACATACAAATAAAAATCTGCCACCTCCCCCCGCCTCAAAACGCCCCAAAAACAAATCAAAATGCAGCACATGAGAAATCAAGTATTCTGTTGTTTTTGGAGACAGCAGTAGTATCACATCAGCGGAGGCCCTTCAGCTTTACAGGTCAGTACTAACTCTTAGTGTTTGGTTTAGTTTCCACAATTTACGGAGAACACAACAGCAGTGTTACTGTTTCTTTTAGTTTTTATGCCCATTTAAAAAAGGTAAAATTCCCCAACAAACAGAGAATAAAGTGCTCGTGCAACACTTCTGGTTGTTCTCGAGGCCAACAAACGGTTTCTAAAAAAGCACTTTTGATGATTTTTGAAAAAAGAGAGAAAGAGAGAGACGATGTGGCAGTGTTTGTCAACACCTTGGAGGAATGTTCTTTAATGTTGGTACATAACTGAACCACAGTCCCCCGCCCGCCCGCCCGCCCGCACACAGAAACCCCTTTGTGAATATATCAAATACTGTCATTCGAACCGGTTACAGAACAGCACCGAGACACCCTTCACAACAAGAGTGTGTGTGCTGCTCTCGTGGTTAAAGATGGGACAGGCCAACAAACACACTCAGGGAGGGGAGGAGAAGAGGGGGGAGGAGGGGGAGTTACATTGCATGAAAGAAGCCGTCGACAAGTGTTCATGAGTGCACCTTTATACAGGACAATTCAAGAGTGCCCAGTGGAGAAAACACAACTAAGCTCTAAACATCAGAGAATTCTCGTTATGATGAAAACACATAACATCAGCTCAAACGCTATACCACATTGCTTTAATAATAATAATTAAAAATAAAGCTAAAAAAAAAAAAAAAAAAAAAAAAAAAGCATAATTTGTGTACCAAAACCTATCATTCACCCTCTTTTGACACCCTCAAGAAAGAGGATGTTTGGACAAATAAAAGTATTTAAAATTACCATCATTAACTTTCCTTTTTTTTTTTTTTTTTTTTTTGCTATACACATATCCAGTGCTACACGATCAGCGTCTAGTTTAAAAAGCAGTTGAATAAATAGACGATAGTACCACAATGCGTGAAAGGCCAACGGATGTCTGAGGGGAGACCTGAGGAGCTCCCCTGTGACAAAAAGAAGAAGACAGTTCAGAGCAGCAGGTTTTTGGAGATCCCTGGTGAGGCAAAATCGGCAATGCCAGCCTGATTCGACAGATTCGACAGTCCACGCAGGAAGAAGATTGTTTTCGTTGGGACAGCAGAGCAGTCCAATAGTCCTAAAGGGTTGGACAAAGGTCCCGTGCTTCGGAGTTTCTGAAAAGAGGGACAGAAAACTCCCAATGTCCCCCCTCCATTTGTCCGAAATACGTCCAAAGGAGAGGCGTTTTACGGAGAGAAGGAAGGACTTTAGTGCTGCAGCTGAGCTCTCGACCATGACAGTGCTGAACTAATAAATAAATACATCCACCACGTATGAGAGAGACGGAGAAAACACAAAAAGAGAGCCACATGCTTGAGTCGTGGTCGTCGTAGAAAAACGGAGCCGGACCAAAAGAAACCTGAACAGATCGCACTGAGATCACAGGAAGGAGAAGCTAATTCAGCCGGCATTCATCTTTTTGTTGCAAGCACCAGTCCCTCTGACCATCTGTGACACACGCACACACATACACGCACGCACGCACACATAACTTTTCCCTTGTCTCTGCCTTCAGGTGACCACATGTCCATAATTAGGGCCTCTCCCTAGCAGGTTTCCAGACCGAGCATGGAGGCGAGCTTGGCTGTGGGCTTCAATGCAGTCTATTCAGGAAACAAGCAAGATGGGGATAAGATGGTTTGGATGACAGAGGGGGTTTTTAAAATCCGGCCTGCTATTTTCCACTTTTCTTTGGCACAGTACCTCTCTTGGCCTGCCACAGGTGGTTGTGGATGGTCAGGGCGTCCACGCTGACCGACACAGTCTTGGCAGGGATGACGGTGAACTGCTTCCGGTCCGAGCTGTACTTGTACAGCTTGTCGATCATCTTCTTGCTGATGCTCTTGGGTCCCGTGCCCGTCAGCTTTTGGATCTCTTCGGTGTCTGGGAAGTACGAGTAGAGCGCCCGGAACTGGCAGCCACCGTCGCGAAACAGGATCATCAGGTGGTTGGACTCGCACTTCTCCAACTCCTAGTGGAATAGGACGTTAAACAGAAGACAGATGATATTAAAATGGCGTTGATATAATATTGAGATATATTACAGTAGTAGGGTTGTCAGTCTCAGGTTGCTGGTTCAAAACTAAGTGTGCAACATGAGAAGGATTACAGTTTTTGGCATTGAAAAACAGACTTTTTTTCAATAAAATTACATTTGAAAAATCCTGATTTGTTTAAGGTCTTGATGTTGTCGACTACAGGCTTTCACACTGTTTGTTACATGTTTTCTGTTGCAGAGAAAATAAAGATGTTTCCCATGTCAACAAAAATGAACCAGAGAAAGTCATCTGCCATGATGCCAAGTAAGCAGTGACGAATTTCATGACAATTCCGTGTTAAAAATGGTGAGCTCAGTCAAACATACTAATTAGTTTAATGAGTATGATGTCAAACAATACTAGCAGGGGCTAATTTGAAAAAAAGCCAAACATATTATTTCTTACAGGGTTCATTTACACAGATTTTGGACAACAGTGACTTTATGTAAACAGGTAAATCAAACTACTGTGTGAATTCCATAAAGCAGATATAAAGTTGGTGCATGTATGGTAACAAACTGACCTCTAGGATCTGATTCTTTTGCGGCTCGTTGACTTTGCCAGCCAGGCAGCAGTGGGAGATTGCATTGTGGATGATTGGCTTATTGGACTTGGCGCTGGGCTCCTTGAACAGTTTGGGACCTAAAAGGAGAAAAGCCAGTTAGACTGTGAGACCACAAGAATAATGGAACAAATAACAAGAGAGGACGATAAATTAGCTGTGGCTACAAAGTCTACGTCTTAAAACTGAAAGTGATGATGAGCAAAACAGTGACATTGATGTTTATTGTGACATATTGATCACAACCACAGGTCTGCTATCATAGCAATATATCTGATACAAGCGGAGACATCATAATGACATTTGTGCACGCACCAGTATATTCAGCCATGGAGGTGATGGAAGATGCAGTGGAGCCGTTGTCCCAGTCTCTCTCTGCAGTCCGACTGTTGTTACGACTGCCAGGGAACGACTCCACAGAGTCACAGCTGGAAGACATAATGAACAATGAGGATGACATGTTTTTGTAAACAGAAATTAACACAAATACTGAACATTTAAAAAAAACCTCAAACTATTCGTAAGTAATTTACCGCTGGGAGCCAGCCCCTCCAGAGTTGACGCTGTCGGCCTCGTTGGTCGCAGCGGAGGCCAGGGACAGATTGGAGCCTGATTGGGCATTGCTTAGGTTGTCAGCTATGTGAAACAGAGGGGACCCTTTCAATTATTTTGTAAAAATGACAAGAAACACATGACAAATGCATAGTTAAGACTTTATCCACATGACATAAACATAAAAAGAGATCATAAATGCAATTTAAGCAGTCATAGCATGAAACTAAATTAATCCAAAATCTTGCATGTCAAACAGTAGTTTTTGTAATGTGTCTTTAAGTTAAGGACAGATTAAATAATTATTGTTTTTTATTTTGTTTTTCTAATAATTTATATCACGTTGGCAGTGGTAGTCTGTCTCAGGCAGGGTGGCCCACTTTCAGCATAAATCACTTGCTCATTATCTGATCTATAACTCATTATTTAATCCAAAGAAGCACCAAAGACATCTTCAGAAATTAATCCCAGTCATGTCAGTATTAATGCAGTACTCATAACTGTGGGGCATGTAATCATAGTAGTAAAATAAAAAAATAACTGGCAGTATGTCAATGTGCCCCACAGCTCAGATGGAAAAAGCAAATGAGGCGCACCAAGCTGAGACATGCCAAGAAAAAGCTAAATGTCAAACTAGTGATGTAACCGTCTTACGTGTAGAGGAGCCCTTGGAGAAATTATCACTGGATGATTCCTCTCTAAAGACAGACTTGGGTCTGTGTTTCTGCTTCGGTTTGGGCGTTTTGGGTTTGACGAGGCCTTGTTCCTCGAACATCTCCTGCTGCTTCCTCCGCAGATACTCCTGCTTTATCAGCTCCCGCCGCGTCTTCTCCTCTTCTTTGCGCAGGCGATCCTCCTCAGCCTTCCGTCTAAAAGAAGATTTAGACTTTAGAAAAGTTTTTGGAAGATTAACATTTCAAGTACTGGCATTGGTAAGATAAGTTACCTGGCTTCATCTCGTTTGAGTTCAGATTCTGCTTCTAGCTGTTGTTTACGCAGACGAGCCTCCTCAGCTTTCTTCTGCTGCTTCAGCAAGAACGCTGCTCTCTTCTTAGCAAGCTCATCCTCAGCCTTCTGCTCATCCTAGAACCAGAAAGAAAGATATTGGAACATCATCTGAATATGAATTAAATCAATCTTTAATCTTTTTGCTGAAGTTATTTATAAATAGATCGACCATGTGAAAACATGATAAATTACAATGTTTCAAATGTGGATTAGATCATGTGTTCGCCACTGCAAGTTATAAAATTGTCATCACTGCAATAAAAAAACAAATACATACAGTAAATGTTTCTACTTTCATGCAAAGGCATTACCTTGAAGAAGAAGCCCATGCCTGACTTCTGCTCTCCATCACCTCCTTCTGTTGTCGTGTCCTCAGCAGCCTCCTCTACCTCAAGAGCTTTCAGGTCAGACAGATCGACCTCAATCAGGTTGGCTTTGCTGCGTTGTCCCTCCTCTGATGGGATGTTCTCTTTTCCTGAACCGTCTGAAGAATTGAGCTCAGACTCTCTCATGGTGCTGGACAGGCACTCGTCAAAGGACACTTCTGGGGCAACCAACGTTGTCAGGTCCACTCGGGTCGGGAGGCGCACGTTTGCCTCGTCGTGAAGCCGGTAGGTGGCGCTCCGAATGTGACCAGCACCCGGCCTGTCGATTGTCTCTCCTGCTATGGGGTTTCTGGGACTGTCGGG
Source organism: Pagrus major (assembly GCF_040436345.1). Lineage (NCBI taxonomy): Eukaryota > Metazoa > Chordata > Actinopteri > Spariformes > Sparidae > Pagrus > Pagrus major. The sequence goes on from NC_133219.1 coordinate 21,084,863, forward strand.
CTGCTCGGTCCTGGGGGACCTGCCCCCAGCTAACTGCCTTGGGTGTGGTAATGTCTCTGAGCCACTCTGGGTGGGGGTAAGGGTCCTGGAGGCCTGCCGGCTCTGCTCCTTGGCTATCTTTAGCTCTGATGGCTTGGATCTGGAGCTCCGGCCTGAGCTCAGCTTGGGGGGCTTCCTGGTGGGGGCGGTGTTGGAGCCGGAAAGGTGATCCACAAAGTGAAAGCTTGAGCTTGCCTTGGAGTCACCGTTTTTGTCACTGGGGAGAGGAGCTGGAGCTGGAGTTGGCGCAGGGGGGGACTGTACATTCTGTTTCATCAACATCTCCTGCTGCAGTGAAAGTTGCATCATCTGCTGCTGGATGCTGCCGATGGCATCATTCAGCAGCTCGATGGAGCGGCTGCACTCGTTCAGGTCCAACTCTTCCTCTAGGTAAAAGCTTCCACCGTTTCCTTTCTTGTCTGCTTCTAAGGCACCTGTTGGGGTGGTTCCCTCCACCTCTTTGTCCCCCCTCAGGGCATCCACACACATATCATCTTTACTTGATGGTCCTTTCTCCCCACCAAGCTCATCTTTAGAGATGTCAGCTTTAATGGGATTGGGTAATGTGTCACTCTTGCCTCCACCTTTCTTTACAATGTGCAGGAAGGCCGCCTTTCCCAGCTTCTGCCTCTGCCTCGCCGACAGCACCTCCATCTTTTTCTTCTGGTGCTCGATGGCACGTCGCTTCTCCTCCAGCTGCATTCGGAGCTGTACAATTTCAGAAGCCAGTACAGTAGCACCATCGCCTGTACGCGAGCATCCTCCCAGTGGTGAGGAGGGGCTCTGGTCTCTTTTAAGCCTCCAGGAGGAAGTCAGAGGCCCGCTGCTCTCTGATCCATCTGGAGTGGTCCTTTGGGAGCTGGAGGCACTGGAGCGTAGGTCGTGGTTGCTGCCGAAGCGCTGCTGCTGGGCTTTGCGCTCAGCGAAGGAGGTCATGCGCACACTGCTACTGGCCATGCTGCTGGCCTGGGAGTTAGCGCTGAGACAGGGGCTGGAGCGACCGCTGCCACCGTTCATGTCTTTGTCCTCGTGCTCTTTCACATTCATGTCCTCTTGGAGTTTGGCTGATTCTTCTTCTTCATCTTCCTCTATAAAGGTTTTCCTATCCCAGTTGGGGTCCTTAGTGGTAACAGCTTCATCCAGATCCTCTTCCTCTTCATCCAGGTCCTCCAGCTCATCGTCCAGGCCCTGGCCAGACTTTGGTTCTTCAGAATCTGAATGCAGGTAGAAACCCCCGGCTGGCTCTCTGGACGAGGGGTCCATACTGCTGGTAACAATGGGGATGAAGCTTGCTTGACTCTGTGGAGGCTCCTCTGACAAGTCCACCTCCTCACCCGGGGGGGTAAAGGTTTGGTTCAGGCCGCAGGGAGCTTTCCTACGAACGGCCGATGTAGATCCATCTCCTCGGCGTAGAGAGCCCCTTCCTGAAGAGCGAGGCCCCTCGCCACTCTCCTCCTCTTTGTTTAGGCATACAGACTTCTCTTTAGCCGTTTTGAGCACGGCAGGCATCAGTGGTTCTAGGTAAAAGCTATCCGGTGCAGGGTTGGCCTCAGCGGAAGTTTTGGGTCCCACTGTGGCAGTTGCTTGCATCCCGTCAACCCGCTTAGGGATGACAGAACCATCAGTCCTTGAAACTGCCACCAGAGTCTCTTCCTCGTTCTCAATGTTAACATTACCCAGGAGGCCGTGGCCGTTGACTCTCCGTATCGCAGCCTGTGACGGCTGTAGGACAGAAGTCTGGTGTTTGGGTGTGACATTGATGACGTTGGACGCCAGGCTGTCCTTACTTATGGAGCGGGCCAGACTCACACTGTCACCAGAAGCTATGTCTGCATCGCTGTCTGTGGCTGAATGAAACATATAGGGGCTCAGTGTGGACATAGGTCTGCAGAGGGAGAGAATGGGAAAATTAATATGGATTTTGTATACTTCCACCAACATATTTTGATTTAACATCTAATATTACTCCTAAGCCAGATTTTTACCACTATGACAGGGTCTGTAGTTCTTGGCAAAAGTAATAAAAACATCTCTGCATCATATTTGGGCAGAATTGACCTCATAAGATCAAAACATAAACAGAGAAGGTAGATAGAATGCACATCGAAACCCAGTTGGCTGCGGTTCAAGGACAAACCCAGCACACAAAGGAAAAGAAAGGCAGTCTGGTCACACATTTCTGGATTGTATAAATATAAATATGAAGTTTCACCTTTTACATAAAATAATAAGAGTGATAGCTTTATTTTTATCATTAAGGTCTGTGTAAAATGTGAAAAAGCGCTACAGTTTGGTTACATATACATACAAAAATACTACAGCTCCACTGATGAAGAGGCGAGCTTATATTTGTACACATTGATGCTTGAAATGTCGCCTCAAAAATTTTTTACAATATTTAATGTGCAGACTAGTAATACTCTTCTTCCTTCAAAATGAAATATAATTTTTCGGTAAAAACTGATGTTTCCTTGGCTATAAATACACAGAGCTGCAAATAATTATTATTTTTCATTTTTGATTAATCTACCTTTTTGTTCTCAACGAATTGTTTGGTCTGTACAACATCATAAAGCAGAAAAAAAAATTGTGAAGATAAGACCATTACAATATTCTAATCTTCTACGGGCGGTCATTAAATGTCTGGTTTTTAACTACATTAGGTACCTCTGCCTCTTGTCCGGCCATGCAACAACAGAGCCTCGGGGTTGTCCGTCCATCTGAGTCAGAGAGTTGGAGCGGTTTCTGAGACCTAACCGGAAACACACACATACAATGAATAAGTATAATAACAACTGATGGTCAACATCATATAATGACAAGTTGAACATCTTCCTCACCTGCACCATCTTCTCCTTGCTGCTTTTGTTGCCTCTGTCGGAGGGGCAGGAGTGGGTGGGAAGGACTGAAAGTTGGACCCCCTTTACTAAAAGCCAAGAAATCAATTTGGTTAGCTAGAATGTTAGCAAAATCAAAACTGCAATTCAAACGCTAATAATGGAGCAAATCAAGAACAAGTGCATAGATTAGGCCCGAGACAAATGCATTCAGTAAGCTTTCACCACAGACACAGTAACAGCCTAATATTTCAACAGACAAGCAAGTGGCATGGAAAAAATCCCAACTGACAGTTCTACATCCTTAAAGATAGCTAATCTTAACGTTCAGTCCCCCACACAATCGCTACCAACGCACACAGACAAAGAGACTTTGTGCAAATCATCATTAAATCTGGTGAGGGACAAGACAAAGGGCTAGAGGTGGAGGGCACATGAGACACTGCAGAATATCTACCGGTCCTTGCAGGGCTACTGTAACTGGTTAGGAGACAGGATCATGATGAGGTGGAATGTGAAGGAAAGTGAGAGAAGACTTACAGGGGGTCAGACTCTTCGGGGTGCAGGAAGTACCTGTTACAGACTTCTGGGCTGCTCTGATTATCGGCCACACCAGGGCTGACCAGGAAGCTGCGCTTGGTGGCGTTGGAGATAGGCACTGATGGGCGGGCACTCTTGGGCTGAGCTATGGCTCGAGCTGTGGAGAGGAGGAAGAAGGTCATGTTAATGCACATAGTGACTACTGCTGACTGTCATTAGAAAAGCTCAACCTGGGAAATTGACCAGGATTTAGTTGCAGTTGTGAGCAAACTAACAGTCTTTAAAGCCTTTAAAATCTGACATTTTGAACTCAACTTCCAATGACGTGAACATAACATGTTGACAAAAAATAAGGCAATACATCAGATTCCTACTGAATGAAATACATTATTGTTTGCTACCATGTGTATTGCTTAAATTAAATGGTGAGTTTCTGTTTTGATTAATGTTCTGAATGCTAACCAATGTGGTTTAATTATTTAACGTATTGTGTGACATTAAAAGATGCTCAGTCGTCAGTCTTTCACCAATATGTTATCTTCATTTTATTTCCAGAGCATGTAGTAATCAATGCTCACCATCTTTGAACTCTTGGAGATCTCTTGGCTGGACAAACTCTGGCTTGACAGTCTCGAACCACCAGAAGAGTTCAGCAATGAACACCATCACATTGTGCTACGTAGAGAGAAATCATGTTAAAAAGACTGAATCTGGCTTCTTTTTGAAGGTTAAATGTACATTTTATTCCAAATGTGTGTCTATGTTTGTACCTTGAGCACAAGCGGCGAGTAGAGCATGTCCTCCGTTGTCAGATAGAAGCTTTTATTCAGATACTCGCTGGCAAACTCTCTGAGTAACTGGATGTTGTACAGGCTATCAGCAATGGAGGGTACTTCCTTCAGGCAAATATCTGATCAGACAGGCAGAGAGCCAGTCAGATCAGGACACAACTCAATGACCTGATGGCTATAAATGTCACACTGACTGGACTGGGACAGTAAGCCATGAGCAAGTGCCAAAAATAGTATCACACATGGATATCAAATTCAATGTGTTGGCAAAGAAAGCTTGATGCTCTTTATGAAAAAATTATTTAAGGGCAACTCATAATTAGGAAGATGTTGCTACTGAATGTGGGTGTGAGCAAGTGTGCACTTCATACCCTCCAGCTTCATGAGGTCTGGGCAGTAGCAGTGGACCACGGTGAGCAGTGCAGCTCCATCACAGACATCCCTCATCAGGTCTTCCAGAAGTGGGAAGAAGGGCAGTTGTCGGCCTGAAGCATGCTCCCGACGATACCGTACCTAAACACCAGGGGGAGAGGATGAGGTTGCATAAGAAGAAATGCCAGGGCCACAACAACACCCAACACCATGGTACTACCAACCAATGACACGTTATAAAACATCCTAAATGCGATGACTAATTTCAAACAAGTACAAATCTCTTTTCTTGTGAGATTCACGTCTGAACTAGTCAAGGCATATAGATCTTGGATGTTTTTGGCGCCAGTTATAATCTAGGTAGGATATTAATCTAAGCATCCAATCAAGGTTCTCCCCAGGAGGTTCAAAGAAAAAGTTATTTGTTTTTTATAGGCAAGCTGAAACTCCTCTTCAACTGATCAACAACAGGTTTAGTGTAATTGCCCAAAAAATAAAATTATGCTGAATGATAAAATCTTGTGCCACTATGATCGCACAGTTTAGGGAGAACCCTGAAGACCCAGTTTACTATGAGGAGATGGAGGTGGAGGTGTTAGAGCAGTGATATGAACAACACAGAGTGGATGGACAGCCTTCCTCAGGCCTCGGTGGTAAGGCAGCTAGCAGTGGAGTCCAGTCAAACTAGGCAACGTGAGCCAGCTGACTGGGAGGGAAACTGGGGTAATCACTGGCCCACTTATGGGAAATGATTTTGAGGTTAGTGCAGAAACTCACTCACCCCAGATGAGTTAGTTTTGGATACATACTCTGGTGAGGAATTCATTGATCAAATTGAGCAAGCACAAAGTAACTAAATACAACAGAATACAAAACAAATAATTTACAGTGTTACATAGGGATGTGCTGTGGAGATTACAGACCTACATATGATTTGGAGCAACATAAATATAGACCTCACAGGATGCCAAAGCAGACTGTACTGACAAGTACTGCTGCTTCTAACTTTAAACGCTTCTGCACGACTTACAAATATTTCACCTTACACTGGGAACACCGCTCCCTTTGTAATGACAAATCAATCTGACAGTCTCTGTGGCACTTGTAGAAGAAGAAATGCAGATCGAGTTGCAGTCTTTCCAGTACAGAGAGTTGTGCAAAATATTTGCATTATAGGATGCAGTAAGAAAGACTCCACCGGAACCGATAATATGTTTCTGCTGATATGTTGGTATCAATGCATATTGCTAAGTAAAAAAAAAAAGCTGCAGTACAGACATAACTAGGTTTCAGATCACTATAAACTCAGTTTGTCCACCAGACAGAAATGAACTGTAAATTGTCAAACTCTGGAAGCATCTTGATCACTCCTTCGCTCCTTATGAGTGTACATAAAAAAAGTTACTATCGTAGCACAATCAGGCAAGTACATCGTCTGTTAAGAATATTCAAATATTGGAATTTGACTGTCAAACAAATATTAAAATATCCTGAATAAATAAAACAAAAATCGCACAACCAAAACAATAAATATGAGCTCAAAAATCAGGGACAACAACATTGAGGCCAGCAGAAGTTATTTAGGTCTTGTACATATATCTATAAAGATAGAGTATGTATGATAGATTAATATCATGGCAGGTCTATTCATTGATATATGTAAAACTCAAATATTATTATCAGTATCTGCCTCTAATATCCAATGTTGGTTGAACTTTAGTTCAAGAAGACAGATTTTTGAGATATTTTTCAGTAACAAATACATCGTTACACCTTGATTCAACTGGGCAAATCTCTGTAACCTCACATGTGCAGCTCTGTTTTGTGCCATCCTCCATGCAGAAGAAGAGTGTCATGCCTACCTGATGTTGTTGACAGATTGTATTTATTTCGTCATTTATGCACTTCTACCATGGGTGAGTAGGCTACGTCGTTAAAAGATTTAATTGTTGTCTGTTTTATGTGTGTTAATTGTTAATATTTCTGACTTTGTTGTGTTGTAAATCCCAAGTCTGTACAGAGTTTTTTCAATTTTGTAAACTGACCGGAGAACCGGATGCAAGCATCGCCTAGAAGAGAGCCATGATCAGCTCCGGTGGCCGTGTCATGGCCGTAACACGACGCAGACATGCCTGGCAGAATCTTAAATACAAACCGTTTAAAGACACCAAACCCTGACACAGGTCTGGTGAAACTATAAGCCACCATGCACGATTTAAAAACATAACAAGCATAACACAACCGACCAGCTAAAAATGTATCTAAATAACAAAATGATACAAAAAACATTTTCTTAACATTTACTACAATGCAGTGTGTTGGGAGGACATTTGACAAAATTATACCAATTGTACTGAAGCAGCTTCAGTCAAAAGTCACAGGTCAAACTACAACTACTACTACTACAAAATAAGCTCTACATGAGGGAGTCGTCTCTTGACTACTAGGGAACACTGTACCGCTTCGGAGAGCTCCTCTGGCTCCAGCATGCAGTGGACCAGCTGGTGCATGACATCAGGCTGACACACACACACAGAGCAAGAGATACTGTCAGAGGAGACCATGGGCACAGAGGAAACAGTGTGTGAGAGCAGAAGAGAGAGACCGGAGGGAGAATGACAAAGCAGATCAGTGAGAGGAGGTGGCAAGGGATGGGACAGCAAAGCAAAGGAGGGGTGTAGGCATGGATTGCTCTTAATTCTCACTGGGCAAGCAAATAGCTCACACACACACATACAGCCACCGCAAACCCACATGGCCTAGTTGAGCTTGAAATGAGATAGCACACATTGCATAGCTAAACAAAAATCTTTTGAACACTTCGCAAAGGTCAGAATAACCTTACACCTGTGTGACATATTTGCCATGAGGGGAAAAAAATAAAACTAAAAAATAACTTCCAGCTTTCTCCCCCTTGCTGACACACTGGCTACAAGCAGCACAGAATGAGCTTGAATGAGCCATGGTGGAGTGTGCGCGCACATCAACACAGAACTATGCGTGCAAGGGGGAGAGGGCGAAGAAAATGGGGTTATGGGGAGGGGGGGGGCTGGCATCCAACTTACAGGGACTAGCTTCCAATACCATTTGGAGGGAGACTATCCAGTTTGCAGGGATAAAAGAGGGAAGGGAGGAGGGACAGATGAGGAACAGGAGCAGAAAGATCAACAGGTCAGAGGTCACAGACAAAGGATCGGATCTTCCGGTTTAAACAGAGAAAAAGAGAGCAGGGTCAGAACAACTCCAAAATGCCATTAGGGGAAACATTCCTTATTAAAACTAAGGGTCCTGCCTGAACCAAGTTTTGCTTATTAAAAGATTTTGATTGTTGAACACCCAACCTGGATAAAAACTTAATGAGAACAAATGTTTTTAATGAAAGCAGGTACTAAAAGTCTCCAAAAGCAAGAAATATTGAGACTCTGGTATCTTAGGTTTTTGGATTTTTCTCCTGAAAAAGAAGCAAATGGAAGACATTGCGTGTGGCTTTACCTTTTGGTGGCTGGGAGACTCCAGGGGGTGGTGCTTGACTTTGTGCTCTCTTTCTGTGATCTCCCTCATCTTCATGTTCACCTGCAGAAGAAATTTGACATATTCAAGACGTTTAGATGCACTCGAGAAACCAGGTTATGCTGAGAAGCCACGTTATGCAGATAATTAAAGCATGGCGCGACCTTATTTTGGAAGAATGGCTCACTTTTGATGGATCGGTGACAAGACAGACAGAGAGACAGACAGACAGACAGAACACAGCTCTTACTTATATGTGTCTAAATTTTACGAATAGTCAACTCTTTAGCAGTGGAATCAGACTTATTGGAGTTCTGGAGGCTAGTTTATATTAGTATTATTTTAGCCTGACTTTACATGGAATCATTTTAAATATACAGGCAGATTGCTAAGTGTAATGACCTCTCCTTTCATGTACCCACTCTACTGTTACTTTCTCTGCAGTCTTTTGTTTTGCACATGCATACATGCTGATTAATAACCCAGTTACCTGCATACATTACAGAAGACTCAGGGTTCTCCAGGAGAAATCTACCAGGGGAAATCATGTTTCTTTAATCTCCTACCCTGATTACAGTAACCAGATTTTTTCTTTGTGATTGATGTTTACCATTGTTTTGACATTTTAGAGGCTAGACAATAAATGTTTTAATCAAAATGATTTAAAAATATATATATTATATAAAATGTATTAATAGATTAACAAGGAAAAATTTCTCAGCTTGGGGAGTTAGTATAATCCATTTTAAACAGACACTTTCCTTTCCCAGATAGTGATGGTGTGGCACATCAATGTGATTAATGGACACACTGAGTCATAGCTCTTGCCGCTTCAGGCCTTCAACCCATCGAAAGATAAGTGCAACCTGAACCCAAGCCTCTTGTGTACGCACCAGATCCACAAACCTTATCTGTTTTCCCGTCTGTGAGCAGCATACAGGTTTAAAAAAGTCACGCATGAAGTCAACATGCAACAGCCTAGGATCATCAAGATCAGCTGGACTCTTGATTAATGGAACCATAACTGTTGTTTGTCCAAAGTTTTTAAATATGTGCTGCTGCGTTCATTTATTGTATCTTCATTCACTGCTTATGTCTGCGTGTTCAAACCTTGTTGATCCAGAAGACCATTGCATCCTCCAGGTCAAAGGGCAGCTCCTTGGAGGCACTGAAGGTGGAGAAGCGCTTGACAGAAGCCACCACTTTCTCAATGCTGATCATCTCCACTGTGTAGGCCATCATGAGGGCATCGATCATGGGCATGTGAGCACTCTGGGTGAGTGAGAAAGAGAAACAGAGGACAATTCAATTTCATTGGATTTTTTTCCCCAGTTTCCAATGCAATTAAGATCAAAGCTGGAGGCAAATAAGATGAGACTGCAATCTAATGCAGATTTACCAAACAACATTAAAAAAGTTGTAGCGCTTATTATTGTGGCATATATCTAACGTATGCATCTACCCTGAAATTCCTGGTAGTTTTGGTTCCCATTTAAGTGTTTTTTTATGAACATCCTTCAAGTTTTAGCGAGAATTCGTAAGAACAAGGTTGTTAAGAGCACATCACAGTCATTACTTTTACAAGTAATGAACCATCATTTGAAACCAGTTGGTGACCAGTGGATTCTGGGACATAACAGCTAATATTGGGTGTTGGTAAATGAGTGTGATGAATGCTTTTTTTAAAATTTTATTTTAAATAACCTACCACAGTTTAATCAAAAGGTGAAACCTCTCTTTTAGCACAATGGGTGTCCATCCTTAAACCCACTCTCTATATCCTAAGGCAATCAAGAGGCCCAGCAGGGGTATCCCCAACACCTGATGCCTACCAGTTAAAATATGTTTTCTTGATAGCCAGGATGAAAATTAACAGCAGCCAAACACTAATAAATCTGGTAGCAAAACCACAGCTGGCAAAACCCAAATTTGGGTTTTTGGGTTGCACCTGAATCCATCACAGAACAAATATGGACATGTGATTGTGTCAGTCAGTGCTTCCTGTAACGTGCTACCAGCCTAATCCAATTGGTGATGGAAGTGCACAGAGATTAGGCTCGTTAACATAATGAAGGAGAGCTATTCAGAGCTTTCACCACATGGACACAGACCTTAACAGAATATGAAGAAAGGATGAGGACTGCAAAAAGGAAGCTAAAGGCTGCTTAAGCTCTGCCTGCTCATTGGATTCACTCACTGTAGCTGCTGTTTCGTGGTTTCAAAGGCAATTTAAGTACTACAGCTACTTCAGATAAACACTTGCTCCTTTTAAGCTCTGATCGTATTTCTAAGACTAAGCCTCTTTCTATCAGCTATGATACACCGTACTCATAAAATTAACTTCTGTGATCTGGGAACATGGTGACATTGCTTGTGAAGAAGAGTAAGAAACTATCATTCGGACAATCAAAGCAGTCGTAGCAAGCCCAAAGACTAATTATCCTGTTAGACTTCTTTTTGTGTCATGCCAGCATGCTCCCAGATCTAAGCAATGACTCTGGTGAGTACAATGCTGTCATAACCAAAAGAAGCAGGAAAGATCCAAGACTTCTGAAACCAAAATTATACTCCAAACCCGACTGCTCAAACATGAATGCAGCGGTACAGTGATTTATGTAAAACAAAAACAAATGTGGGTAGCACTGGTTTACCACAGTTGCACCATTATTGCTACATCACATGTAATAACAAGAAACTGCAGTATAGATATGCCAGGGATATATTTGAGGAAATTGAGCAATGATAAGTTTATTAACTATAAAACATCCTGCTCAGAAATATTGATCAGATGACAAAATCCACTAGAATGTGTCAGGTTCTAGTTTTCATGCACAAATGTATAAAATAGGTACAATTTTAATTTAAATATGCAGTATAATATGTCTAGAGAAGTCTTAATGTATATGTGCAACATGATAATGCAGTGATCAAACATACTGAATGACTCAACAAAAGGTGCACTGCATTGACCATTTAAGTGTCAATGAATAGTGTTAAAGAAATAAACAAAAGGGGCAAATATCACAGCACGACATGCTCTTCAATCTTTTGTTCTCCTCAAACACTCACTATGCTCTTCATCAGCTCAGCATGGAGCCCCACGGGAAGCAGAGTCTGCTGTTGCCCTTAGGTGTGTGTATGTGTGTGTGCTCCTCACAGATAGACAGCGTGCATGTGCACACACATACAAAAGTTTAAGTGGACTCAAGAGGATGGCTCGCTTCTTACAAGCCCCAGGTGTTGCCCCAACAAGAATCAGACAGGGTGCATAGGAACTGTCTGCAGCTACAGGATCATTCACACAAACGCTCACACACAGAAAAATGTTAGTTGCTATGGAAACGCCTTGTCAAGTCAGCAAACTGGGAGGGGGTTTCCAACAGTCTATCAGAGATAAGCACTGTCCTGCTCAGGATTTTCCTTCTCCTCACCAGGGCTTTGTGTCTGGCTGCTGCTTACATTCTCTGTCAGGCTGTTAACAGTAAAAGCAGACGCACATCCCTGAATCGCCGGCCTGCAGAGAAGAGGCTCAACACCATTGCTGGTTTCCATGGCAACGAAAGGGTAGGAAGATGGCTGAGAGCAAGCGAACTGGCTGGTATTTCACTCTATCCTGTGTGAAGTGCTGTTGGTGAAGTCGTGAGACATAAGATCTCATTGCAACCCTCTCAAGGGCTGCGCTGCACTTCATTCACTGCGCTGTGACGTGGAACTGTTGATTCAGGTGGTGACCAAGAGGATGTGGGTTACACACAGGGGACATTTAACCTGTTTAAGAGCTGATCTCTTCAAATATTATATTACACTCGTATGATGACTTCACAAAGGGTCAGTAGAACCAAGCATCCAGTTTCCTGCATAAGCCGACAGAACTGCTCTGTCAAAATATTTTCATTTTCTACAGAAACAGACTAACAATGAACGGCAGGGAAGCTGGCTTGATTAAAGGCATTTAAGCTGGGCGTTCAAGGACAAAGCAGGAAGAATTTAAAGTGCCAGCATTCAGTAAATGCTCTTAACAGATTTGCAAAAATGTAGGTGAGAAAACTATCAGACAATAAAATCCATTCTATAAAGTATTAGTGCTAGAGTAACCCTCTTAACACTGATGTAACCGATTAAACTGTTCTGAGAAGGCTGGCCTGCAGCTTTTTATTAGGATTTGCACATATTTGTTTCATGAACGAGATAATAGGGTGATATCTCTGGCACAGTAATAAAGTATCAGTTAGTTCCACAGGTGAACTAGAGCAGAGAGGATGTTTGCAGGCACAGCAGTTAAAGCAATGTCCTCTGATTAAAAGGTGGTCATTTTAAACACAAGGTAATGGTACCAATACAGCCAAATTCATACCATAAGTCATAAATACTTAACATAACATTTATTTTACTTGCAAAATCCTATATCAAAACAACACATTTTATTTTGATGCTCTTTACATTCTATGATAATATACGTAAGGTACATATTTTGTGAGACTTAAGTGTTTGATTTTTCTCATTCATAGTTTGTAGGTTAAGCATAAATGCCACAAATATGTTGGTTAGTTGATCTGACAAATCAATCATTCTAAATATGCCAACTTGGCTTTGGATAAATTTGGAGGACATTTTCACGATTTTCTGACATTTTACAGACAAAATAATCCATAATTAAAATAATGTCAGATAAATCAATAAGGAAAACAATTGTTAGTTGCATAAATGAAAAGTTATAATCAGTAACAATTAATGTTATTTAATTAGTGTGGTCCTCTTCAACTTCCTGCTCATGTTTGCAATATAAAAGCACTAATGAGACACTTAGCATAGTTTAGAATTATTCACTTCAAAAAAACAGATTTACTATAAAAATGGCCAAAATTGAGAATGGCTTGAAATATTTGGCTAATGACTAGAGAAAGAACAGATGTGGAAAAATATGTAGAAGTGTTTTAAGAGCGAAAACAAATCTGGCCAAAAACCTCCCAGGACAGACTGGACACACCATTGCCATGGCACAATAACAAACACAAACTCTAATCACAGCCTTATCGTACATGAAAGTTCTCATTGGCGTGCTTGAGTAACAGTCAAATTCTACCTCTCAATTTGAATGAAAAAATGATAACAGTTCAGCCATATCCTCTGGTGAGTCATCCACTAGGTCAAGAAGCAAATCCTTTCTCAAAATGAACCGCACACAGTGTATGATGTGAAACAATTGCAAATAACTTTTATGCCTATTCGCAATGTTTTAAAGTTACTCTTCACAGTAGATAGAAGCTTCACCGTGTCTCAAATGCATGTGGCTCAGATTGATTAAACTGCTAGATAAGGACAAAAGCAATAGCCTCTTCCACTGATTTCACTGTTGCAAGATAGTACATCAGAAACAGGAAGAGCTGCTGCTGTCACAGGTAATGTGCAAAGTTGTTGCCTCTGGCCTTGTTTTCTTCTTCTCTGACAGGCATTCTGTGCTTCATTTTGTAAAAGCTAGTGCAACACCAAGACTTGCCTGGTGCTGAATATATTCCTAAACAATAATTATCAACTTTTAATTTCACCAAGAGTAGCAGCTAAATTTGAAAATGGTCAATTAGTGTACACTGAGATGGAAAATTTACTACACAGGATAACAATTAGCCGCCCTTTTTTTGGGCAACAACCAACCTCCACTCAATCCACTCACCATTTTGATGGGCATACTGGCCAGGTCCCCATCTGTGACGGGCGTATCGTCACTTTCCACAACGTATATGCCCTTCCTGGACAGAGCCTGGATGACGGACAGGTGGGACTGAAGGGATGCTGCCTGCTCAGTCTTGAGGATGAGGGCGCAGACGCGGCAGTAGAGCTCGCAGGACAGCAGCAGGCGGATGACAGGCGGTTTGATGTGCTCCTGGTCATACTGGTCTGTGTAGAACGGGTCCCTTAAGTCCTCTGGAATATGGTCTGCAATAGAGAAAGAGGTCAGGTGAAACATGTGGCACAGCTATATAAAGTATGTGTGGTTTAGCTTTCAAATTGTGACCTGATTGAAAACATATGGGTAAGCTGGTATGATAACTACATAGTAAGGTATTGTATTATGACATAGTAAAATTATGGTGTCTGGTAAACACCTTTGATGTCAACATCTTCATCGGTGTCAGCTTCCCCCCACCAAACTTCTACAGTGTCAACAGGCTAGAGGAATGTGACAAAGCACAACGCTTTCTGTGTGATATTTGTTCTATGCCGCCTTTAGTTTACATGGAGCAAACATTGCCATTTGTAAGTCGTAGCTTATTGCCTCAGGAGTAACACTGAGAAAGAGATCCTTGCTAAGCTGAATCATCAGTGAAAGCAGCCATCTCAGGTGACACGATATCCTTTGCCAGCATTAATTTAACAATACTGGAGCCACAAAAAACGAAAACAAAACAGTGACCTACACAGAGATTCTGTTGCTTTGGATGTGAAGTCACACTCAAAACCAGAATTCACAGCCATATAAGGGCATGGGTTGAAGCACTTGACTCCAGGCATGCACAAACCAAATACATACTGCAAGTTTAACCACACATTGAGGCTTAAAATAGGTCTAAAATGATGCACAAAACCTGTCCAAAATACTGCACTGCACAAAACAGCGCGATGATGAAAATAACGCTGTTCTGTTAAATCTGTTCTGAACTCTGCCTGAGCTCCAGTAACACAGCCTAAGCCATATGTGTGTATGTGATGAGTTCTTAGTGTCTGCTCTGACTGACGGGATAAAGGGAGCCACTCATCGACAATCTCCTGCTCACAAAAACAGGAAGGCAAGCAGGCAGCTTCTTCCAGCAGCTGCTTTTGTGGATGATAATACATTCAGCACAAATGTTGCGCTGCAGTTAGGAGCCAACAGACTAGGCTTTGAGAAATACCTAAAAAATGCTAGCAAAGAAAGAACATGGATAGTCAGCTTTGGCTTGCCAACTCTGGACGATTGATTGACTGTCTAATCACAATTCCTGGAAAAAAAAAATCTTGTATCTGCAGTTCAAAGGTGCCTATAATAGCTTTTTGGGTAGAGAGCTACAGTAGTCTCACATTGTAGATGCAAGTGTGGTCAGGTGTAAGGGATTTCCCAGTGGTTTTTGTGTGGCCTTCATCACATCATATTTTGTGGTTATGTTTCAGTTAGTTGAAAAATATGTGTTGTTAACCTGTGGTGCAGTAACTGTCACTTATAAGCTTGTAGCTTTTACTGAATAGAAGAATACAGAATTTTTTTCAGTAAATGAAAACTTTGGATGGATAAGATCACAAATTAAACATCAAGGGGGAGTTTTCCTGGTGTCTTACACATTTAGTTCTTACTCCTGAGAAAAGTGTTGCCCTTCTCTCATCCAAGAGTAGATGTGTTTTTGTCTCTCCCTTTGCACAGTTCGTCACAGGGTGTATCACAGTCTTGTCATTTGCTGATGCAGATAGTAGGTAGGGATGTCCCGATCAAGTTTTTTGAGCCCAATCCTAATCAGACTTCTTTAATATTGGGTGTCTGCCGATACTGAGCCCAATTGGATACTGAACAGCTAGACTCCGATAGCTGATGCATCTTATTTTCATATGCTGCTGGATTCAAATACTGGAGATAAAGATTCAAAACTAAGCTGATCAGCTTAAATTTTGATCCGTGATCAACTGCTAATTACTCATAGAATTAAAATGAATTAGATATTGCTGATATGATCTACCACTGGCAGTGTTTGTCATTTTAGTCGGTGATAGCAACTCTGAGTCCTGGCTAAAAAAGAGAAGCTGATAGCTGAATGTTATGTACAATGTTGTTTGGTAGTACAGGTACAGGTGGAGCTTAGGGAATCCATACATTCTGCCAAACTCAGCGAATTATTAAACTCTCAGAATATCTCACTGGCGCACCCAAATAAGTTTTTCACATTCACACACAACAATTTTCAATTGTATTGAAATGGTGCATTGCAGAGCCCAGTTGTGGTAAAAGAGACCAGCGCTGCAACACTTGTTGGCTAAGGTGGACAACACGCAGTTAAGTTCAGAAATGAACAGATTGGATTTTGATCAGCTTTAATTCAGCCAATTACAATCCATTAAAAGTATGAGGTAATTAAGAAGTGATTAGGAGCTTTTGCTTAGATGCATCAAATCTCCCTGTTAGTGCAACCATTAGGATTTGTGATAAATGTATCAGACTGCATAAAACTTAAATGGTGATTGTCAAGTGACAAAACATGCAGCCCTTAGGTCAGTAGCTGCTGATGCTCAGATCACACTGATCCTGTTTACTGCATTCCACATGCATTACGACGACACAGGCCTCACCGATATGCTGTCTGCCACCGTACGCATGGTGCAAATAAGGATGTCATTGTACAACAGAATTAATCTAATATGCACAACACCCAGCAGCGTGGGTCATTCCTGTAGAGATGCGTCTCAGTATATAGAGGCAATAGAACGTTTGTGTATGAAAACAAAGGGGTCTGGCTGAGGCGAGACTTCACGTTTGACTTCATTCCACAGACACTGATGTCGTGTGGCAGCTGCCCCCCACCCTCCTGCCACCAGAAACCAGACTGAAAGATTTACTAACTGGGATGGGGTGGAGCACTGGGATAGACCCAGGATGTGCCACAGCAGAGTCAGCCAGCCATGATCAGCAGCACGCCACGATCAACACAAGCAGGGGAGAGCCGGGTAAGGACAAGCAATAGGCCTGCAACCATAACAGGTGCTCGCTCTCGCCGGTGTTGTGTCTGGCTGGTTGTCGCTCAGGCTGGGAGCAGCTGTGGCCCATGCAGAGGGCATAGGGACAAGGGAGCATGTACACAAACATAGACACGCACGATCAAATACTTAATAGGGAACCCACCCTGATGAATACACACCAGATGCACCTGAATCCCTGACAAGCTATAAGATCATGGCATGGCTGCCCCATTTTTAAAACGCAGCAATGTCAACCTTGACTGTTTACACGCCACTGTTCGTGTCTGTCCATCATTGCATGAGCCAAGCAAACAACTGTGCAGCATTCGCAATGCAGGAGACATCGTATGAGCCACAGGGCAAAAATTAAAAGGGCCTTGTATATTCAGTTCCCCTGGGAGCAAGATGACTGTAGATGCACCTGAGAGTTGCCTCCCTCTGAGCAACCAATGCTTCGGGGCTAAAGTATTCCTTCTATTGTAACTGAACAGCATCTCCACCCAAGTTCATTTGTAGTGCATCATTTTTGTTAGTACAGAGATGTTATCCTCCATCATTACCCAAAGCTTATGATGACTAACTGAACTGAGCAAGCAAATGCCTACAAGCCTTGACATGAACTCTGAGGAAATTTGAGCTTGAGTAATGAACCAATGGGATGAAAAAAGAAAAATGACAAAAAAGTCAAAAGCTTTCTATTCACAAACTGGATTACAGTACCATTGCTACTCCCAGTTTACTGTCGTTTGGTTAGAATGAATGCTTCAGTGGCATTAGGAAATCTTTGTAATGACCGCAGAATACAAAAGAAAGCCTGTACAAACCTCAGAAATAATGATGCCTGATCTGACCAGAGACTACACTGATGCAACAGACATGCAAAGCAGAAAATGAGGAGACTTGTGCATCAGATAGCTGAGGTTTATAGTAACTGCTACGATAAGGAGACATAAGGTAAATAGCAGCCATGCAGTAAAACAATGGCGGTATACAGTGATGTTACTATTGACAGTAACATTCTCTGACCCTAATGATTAAATATATGTCAAACAGTCTGGATATTCTCTGTTGGCATGTCTGGGTTTAGAGGTTAAAAATGTATTATGTGAATGAAGGCTGTCAGAGAAAAAATAGGTCAACATTCTCTCACATGGTTAAGGTATGCTGAACATAGGTCAAGGTTATTTTCTTATGGTTAACATATAGGTACGTACGAAGAAATACTGGACAGGGCCTATAAAAATTCATAGTGTATCAAATCTGAAAACATGCCAAGAAGACTTTACTGCCTAGAGATATGAAGGGTGAGAGTCTATAAGCTAGAGTTTTAACAACTACACTCACTATTTCACCAAGGTATTTGTTTTGTTTTTTTCCCCAACTGGAGCTCCTAATGACGCTAGTTTTCATCACACTCAGTGGCTTGGACAACAAAACAGACAGCCACCACAAGATCCAGCACCTATCAATCCATGTTTTGTATCCTCCTTAGGACTACTACATACACTCAACTGGCAGTATTAGGCCACTGGATGTTAAACCGAGAGGTGATTCTAATATTTTGTCCAGCTCATTTATATCAATTGGGGTGGTGCAACACCAACTACAACCACCAAAATGAACATTAAGTTTAATCAATACATTTGCATACATAGATTTGCGACTGCGACACGACCACCGGAGCTGTTCTGACCTGAAGCCGCAATTCTGCAACTCCACAAAACACGCAGCACCTTTCAGAAGCCTCAAGGAAAAATGACCAAGAATCAACAAAATCTCTGAAAGTCAACAACATCAAACAGGTAAAACACTCTGCATCTGACAAACTCCCAGTTGGGTATGAAGCTGTGCAGAGGACAGCACAGAACCATTTGCCACTACAATGAGACACAGACAGTGCCCAGTGAAATCAAGCTGTCACACTAATGAATCCTAATACAACCTTCCTAATAAACTTCTTAATACATTTTTGCACAGAGTGAGAACTGTGGTATTTGTCCCCCATCACTTTCATCTAAAACACAATGGGAAGAGATCTTTTAATGCCCATTATGAACAGGAAGAATGAGCAAGCAAAACCTGTTTTCATATGAGCACCTGACTTTAGTTTAACAACAGACATGAAGAAATGCGAACCTATTCTTTAATTAGTTTTAGCTACATGTACCTAATTAACTTCCAACTGACAGGGACATGCCATCAATTATCCCCAAACTTCACATCTACAGCTAATTAATCCAAGAATCTGGTAAATAGCTTTTTCCATCATGCACCAGATGTGCCCAGTCAAAGACGATGGGCTCAAATCAACCACACAACACAAGATAAGCAGTGAACGACTGTCCCATTATTCATACAACTCATCTCAGGCCTGAAATGCATTTAAAATCTTGACTGTTGACTGCAAAATCTGGGCTAAAGGCCTAGTTAGTAATGCTGATATTATCTGAAAAGGGAGTGAGTAACTGGCAGTGCAGATCAGTATTTTCCATGCTCTGAGTACAGACTAACAAACATAGCCTAATCCTCCGTGCCTGTCACTCAGTCTGATTTGGGTTCAATCTCACTGGCCACCTTACAAGAATGGATGGATGTGGTGAGTCAGTGAGGGAGGATTCAGTAGAAAAGTGTCATGGGGGAATTAGTGTTGGCTCGAGTGCACACATCCACAAATATTTCCTTCTCTTTCCCTTTTCTGTCAGTGTTTCACCGCTGAAGCTCTACACAATCTGCTGACTGTCAGTGTGTGGACAAGAGTAAACCATTGTTGCAACAATAACATCTGAAATAACTATGAGGAAAATATGCTGCAGATAGCACTACCCCAGGCTCTACTTAACTCTCTTTGCTCTCAAATGTGCAAACTGTTAAGTCCAAAATCATAGATAGATAGATTTTATCTAGTAAGTCATACAGCTAACTGTAAATCTAGATATACGTACTTAACATTTGCGTAGCATGGATGTAAATACTCACCAATGCCATAGGCTTTGGCAAACAGCCACCGCAAGTTGGCAGCTATTTTCGCTCTGGCGGAGTCATACATCTCCAATGGTACGACTTCCATAGTGCCTTCTGCAGCCCCAGTCAAGTCCACTTTTCTCCTGGTACTGTCCCCGCCAGCACACAAATCAACGTCCATCCTTAAAAAAAATAAACATGATGTTACAGTTACAATTATACTGAACATTCTGCTGAGTAAGGTACACAGCCAAATAACAGGATATCTGTCGCCCACAATCTGCCAAGTTGCAATTCTCATTGGCATGGCTTGTGTGAGTGGCTGGGTGCTCCATCAGAGTGATTCTTCAATAAATAAATAATTAAATAAAACCCTCATTTGGTGTTTGTTGATTATTAAGGAAAATGCTACTTTGCGTGCAGCTGTTAATCCTCCCTTAAGTGGTCGATTAGGCTTACATCTGGTGGGTGAAACACAAGTACCAAAGTAGCATCCTCACAGGCATGATCACATTCATTATGTCAAAAGCTTGATGACAGAGTGGAGACAGTGTTTTGCAGTATCTGGTACTTAAATGAAACTACCACCATAAGGCCATAGTGACTGAATACAAGAATGAAACTTACTGGTCATCATGGACATTGTAGCACTTTGGGTACTGTACTAGATTAGGACTTCAGAAACAAAAAGATATCTGATGTCATCCCTACTCCGAAGATATTATCATATTACATGCTTGGGCCAACATTGCTTGCAGAGAGTACATCTTGACCATAAAAAAACAGATAAATTGTATTGATAGTTGCTGAAGCTTACTACTCACAATCTCACTGACAAACAATCTCAAAACTGGTAGCAGTTTCTTAGTCTAAACTCACAGCTAAAGAAGTTTTCTGTCTCAGTGACTTCCTTTAAATCTTTGTGTGCCACATCTCTTTCTAACACTTTGATTCATTTAGCTAGGTGTTGTTACTTTGTTATGAAAAAGTGCTGGGCAATTAAAGATGATTACTGCTATCAGAAACCACTTTCACCAAGTCAAGCAGACTAATGTTTCCAATCTCTGCCTACTTTCACTTTCAACTGGGTGGAGATGCTCTTTCTGGCTGATGTCCTGCTTAGACATTCACATTATTTTTGGCAACTTTTGGACAGAATTTCTTATTTAAATGTATAATTACCAAAACAGTACATCTTAAATTAATTGTCAGGACGGCAATTTTGAGGAAAACAAGTGCAAACACCTGCTTACACACACTAAGATCAAAAGGAATGATACTTTTACTTTGTCAGAAGCTTAACCTTAAACCTAACATTAACATAAAAGTTACTGTGATATATTACCTGTAGCATTAACTCTACATTACCTTCCCACCTTAACATCATCTCACCGTTAACGGCCCAATGCTGGCTTGTTGAACAAGCTAGGTAATTGCTAATTAACTTGATTAGCTATCATTATAACGTCAGTATGCTGGTATTATCATAACCTTGTTGACGGGGAAACAAGCCTGAGGTTACAAGCCACTCTTTTGCCTAACATTAGGTTAGCTAAGCGGCCATTCATGCAAATGCAAAGCAGCCCCGGCTAACTGTTAGCTTGCTAGTGTGTAACGCTACAGCAGCAGCGCTGCATTCAACGGCCCCATGAATGACGTTAGCTAAGTAGCAACACATTACCTTCAAAGGTATGGTGTATTTCCAAGTCACCCGTCAGTTCCGTCGGGGTAAAGAATTAACCAAGGACCTGCCTCACTTTACAGTGGCCTGCTGTGTGGAAAATACACCAGCAGCAGCGACGCATCATAGCCAGCTAATAATGCTAGCAGGGAGGCGAGTCTGAATGGTCTCCTCCCAGCAACAAGACCCGATTCGCGGCCTGTGTGACAACAGCCCCACGGCAGGCTTTGAGCTGGAGCAAACGCCAGGCGGAAAAGGGAGGGCTCTCCAGTAAAGAGACACGACGTACAGAGGAGAGCTTCCGATTGTTAATCTATCTCTGTACTGGACGCCTCATGTTAGTTAACAGGCACACACATATAGCTGGGGCTGTGCAGCGTGTGTTCGCGCTCTGCCTGCCCATAGAAATGTAATTATCATCTCGGGTCTTCGTCAAAGCAACGACTGCGCATGCGTGATTAGCTTCCAAACTATTACAAGTAATACTGGTAATAACTGTCAATGATAACACCCCAGTAAATCATTCACCCTCTTACATTTCATTCATTGTTTCAGCTGAAACACAAACATGTGTTGTCTCAAGTTTTTGTTATCTTAAGAATCTTGCTTAGTTTTGATTTACCTCCACTTGTTGTAACCACTGGAACCTCTGGCTAAAACATTTGTTTGACAAGTTGACTGAAACCAAGACCATGCCAGTTGTTCCTCACTCAATTATTTCTTTAGTTCATTATATGTGTACACTTTTTAATTATTCTACTCCCGTTTTGTCCTTGTGACACTGACCAATGGTGCCATCTAGTGTTGTAATGTGGTATCAAAATTTGATGCATTTTTGTGTTTTTTTAAAGGGGCACTATGTAGTTTTTGGAGAAGGAAGGTGGCAGGGTCCGCCAAATAAAAACAAAGCAGAACAGTATGAAATTGTGTTGTCCTTTAAGGTAAATAAAAATGCAAATTGAAATAGCGATAGCCCTTTTAATGCCCTTATTATGAGTTATAATCTGTCTTGTGATTTAAAGGGGCACTATGTAGTTTTGGAGAAGAAATTCAAACTCAGAATTTCAATATTGACAATATAAATACAAAATCAAAAATATTTATTCTTTCCATAACTGAATAAATAAGCTGTTCTCAGAGGAAAATAAGGTCCCCAGAACACTGTTTAAAGCTAGAAAGGTGGCAGGGTCCGCCAAATAAAAACAAAGCAAAATAGTATGAAATTGTGTTGTCCTTTAAGGTCAGTTTGTTCATTCAGTTTATTCAGTCATGAAAATGAAGAGTTTGTTTAGGCATAAAAAAATCAGTCAATGAAGCTTTTCTCTTTTGATTAAAATTTCGTCTCCAAAACTACATAGTGCACCTTTAATGTGTGAATTCGGCTATTTATTTATACTTCAAAACATTGTCTACATTTTGGTGCTTTTACTTATTCATTTGTATAGTCTTTTGTTCATTTTTTTTTAATTGTCCAATATAATAAGGAGCTTCCAGGAGAAGCTGGGAAGACAATTGACAAGGTTGTCAAGGAAATCATAGATGAGGACCAGGATCAGCCCTCTGTCTCCGGCAGTTGAAAGTAATTGTACGCTCCCTTTGATACGAGCGAAACATCTGTGCGATCAGAGGAGCCCTCTGGTCTTCAGGAAGCTCTGGAGGAGGAGAGAAAAGCCAAAGCTGCTCTTGAAGAGGCCTTGGAAAAGGCAGCATCAGCCAAAGCTCAACAGAGAGAAGCTCTGAAGAAGGAGCGAAAAGAGAAAGACACATTAAACAAAATCATCTCTTCACAGTACTTGATTTGTCGACTTCTACCTTTCATATTTATTGTGGTATAGACTGTCAGCCAGCAGATAAATATGAAATGCAAACCTGACACCTCCTCTCACGCATGGTTCATCTCTCATAATTCAAACACTACCAGAGAATCAATTCAAATCGTGTCTGTGTTTTACACTCCAAATATACACTGATTGAGGTTTGCATATGTATGTGTAAACAATGCAGTGTGCCTTTTCAGAGCACTCACCAAAACGTTAATAACAGGATCCGGTAACTGAAACAGATAAAAGGAATTCAGCCATCATTAATTGTATTATATCTGTGCCTTTCTGACTTTGACATGCCAAAATGTCCCCTATAAGCTTTTCCTGGCTCCAAAACTACCCACCTTTAAACATGGCAGTGTAGATTTTTGGCAGATTAAGTTCCTCGCCAGTCAGAAATTGGTTCTTGATCCTACAGTTGAATGATTGAGCTTCACTCTGGACAATGTTGTATGTGCAGAATTTGACATCAGAAGACTCTTCACATTCATCTGCTGACAGTATACATTTTTTACATATTACGAAGAAGAAGGAATAGGTGACATTTTAACGATTTTAAAGCAGTGATTGTTTTTTTTTCCCTGCATCAACCATTTTAGACACACAACAGACAATGTTTATGTATGCCTAATATACAGTATGTGTGGAGGGGATCTTTAAAGAAAAACACAGATTCCAAAGGTTACAGCCACAAAAAATAACTTTAATGCAATAGTGATTTAGATGCCAGTCGCCGTGAGGCTGTTTGAATGAACAGACTGTGAGAGTATATTGCATAGGTTGTTAATCTGGGACAGTCCTGCATGGAAGCTGAGTAAAAACAATAACCAACAATTCTTCTGTGTGCCTAAGCAATAGTTTGTTTTGTTCTGTTCCTGTTGACGGTTTGCCAAGACATGTTGTCTCCATTTTCTGTGGACCTTTTATCTTTAAACGTACAATCTCCCAACGTTTGTGTCAAGATGGACAGTTTTGTCATGCATACCGGTGCAAAGCATGGAGCTGGTGACACAGCTGGTCACTGTGGCCATGATGAAGGTCCACTACAGTTCAGAAAGTAAGCAGAGAGGCTACCAGAGAAGTGTGTGGAAATCCTCCTTCACTCAAACATGTTGCACTACTTTAAACCACACTGTGACCTCCAGTCCATAAGCAATTTTGTTTAATGGTTTGTAAAAACGTCTGAATCATTAATTTTTTTCACATTTGTAGATTAGCTCCGAGGTTTACTAAAAATGTTATAAATAAGAACAAGTTACGAGTTTGGCTTCGATATAAATAATGTAATAATACATAGTTCAAACAGACACTTCTCTCTAAAAACATTTAAATATTTTCAAATATTGCATTTTTGAAACCATGTCTTGTGGTGTTCTTATTCATAAGCAAAGTTCTACACAGATTAGTTAAAGCCATTTTCAGATGCCAAACTAGAAAGGGGGTGAGCAGAGGTTTGCCATGACAACGGGTTTAGAAAAACAATCTCAGCCTCCCTGAGCAGAAAGTCACATCAATACCACATTTTTAAATATTGAATAAAAACACTCAAAAGCTTGGCAAAACACACCACCCTCCATATTGTTTTCAACTCTCGGTACAACCAGGAGAGGCTATGTTCAGCTTCTCGTAGCTGGAGATTTTAAGTACTCAATGCAAAGGCTAATATTGTGTAACACGCTACCCATTTGCAGTTCACACATCTCTAACACTCAAATCAAATATAATTCTTTACAGGTCAACAGAAGTCCTTGCTATTGCACAGAAATACAGGGTTTTTTTCAATGGGTACAACTAATGACAAGGCAGGTTATATAGTGACATTTTGGTTTGGTTTGACAGCATAAATGTTCATTGCTCTCAAAAGAAAAAAAAAAAAGAAAAGTCAACCAAAAGATCAACACTGGTTGCGCCTCAAATTCTATTATATCTTTTTGTGTATGAAGATGCTCGCACCTTCGCAACGTGAAGGGTAACTTCACCATTCAAAGTAAAGGTTGAAAAGGCAAACCCCTTTTGATTAGGCTCAGCTTCATTTAACATCCCACTACAGCCTCTTGAGACAATACAGAAACCCTTCTTTTAACTTCCTCAGTGCTGCAGTGAGTGATATTCATAGAGGTGAACAAGTGCTAAATGAGCGCAAGATGATAATATGACATTCAAGAGCACATTGACAACAAACACACAGGCCTAATATATAGTTTTCTTGTAAAAACATGACTAAGACACAAACAGTTTAGTGTACAGCTTTCGTCTAAAAAGGCAGAACGTCAAATAAATATTCTCGAAGTGGCTCCAGGACAAATGTTCCCCCTTTTAAACTGAGACTGACTTACAGTGACCTCACAGGCATGAATGGAGAGAGAGAGGTAAATGTGTCTGAAAGCATATTTTTCAATTAGCTAAACACTCAACTTTGACCACCAGCCTCTCGATTACAAGCAGTTTCTTTTGATAAAAACGAGACAAAAGGGGGAAGAAATACAAACAATGATACTGACAGAATTCTTCCACACACTCACCAACTGATGACAAACAAAACTGTAATTGATATTTAAATATTGCAAAACATACAAAAACAGTTTTCTTTGAAGTGTAAACATTAAATTGATGTCTGATGTCGTTTTTGCACATGGAGAAATTATATAAAATAAATCATGTCTGTCATAACTATAAATTGTTCTCATTAAAATGTAAAAACAACATACTAAATCTCCATTTTTATTTTTATTATTATTACTGTAATAATAATGTTTCTGCTAACATTTGTTTTGTATAAGTGTTTTTACTGTACTGTTATAAATAGTTATATGTAGAACATCTTAATTCATAATTTTGACTCCTCCGGCTTTGTCTTTACAAGGCAAAAACAATACTTCTGTCTCTGCCACACATCCATACACACACACACACACACACATACATACATATCCCAGTATGGTCAAACGTACACACAAGCTGCCACAGTCACACGAGGGGTCACCAGGAGGCTCTATGTGCGATTGAGGGTCTGGAAGATTCTGGATATTTGGAGCATGACAGGGCCGGTCTCGGGGTCGTTCATCCACTGGGTGCTGTTGAGAGGATTCTCCAGCATGTCTTCAAACGCTGCACGCACACACAATGCAAAAAATATATTTAATTAAACCAGAGGTGTATAAAATATCTTTAAATGTTAAAACATCTTCTTGTCTATTCTGTCAAGATACTTTCTCTCAGGGTACCTTCACTCTTCTGGTGTTAGTTCTGGCTTGTTTTGGCTTCCCAAGAAGAAGACTTGAAACTAGTGATTGAGACCATGAGCTCATTAGGAAACAGTTTACTAAGTTTATAAATCAAGTGAGAAGTAGGGTCATTTTCTCATAAGCTTACATACAATCAGACTTCTTTTTGAAACCAGTCAATTTGCCCCATGCTGGCCATTGGAAAGAATGCAGGTTTAAGGGACTGCATTGACTTCACCTGGAAGCTCTGCCCATTTATTATACCGTCTATGCCGCGGACCATTCAACCGGAAAGGTGGAGGTCTCAGTGCGCTTGTGTCATGAAAGCAAAATGGACCAACCACAAGAATTTGTAACAGTGAAGTGACTTAAGCATTAATTCAAAAGCTGAATTGCTATTACATCCATCTGCTGATTACAAACTCTTTAAGAAAGTAGTCTTCCAATCTGAATAGCCTATGTTTATGCAAAAAAAATCAGCCAGTAACTACGGTAACACATATGTACATTAGAAAATAAGGAAGAGCTCAAACAAAGGCGTGTTAAGACTGTATCCTACTCTGAGTGAGAACCAAACCTGTGTGGTCATAATCTTGTACTCAACTACTCCTCCATAACATAACAGTCCAAAATGCCCCTTTTCTTTGTCCTGTATGTATCTGCTTGTCACTGTTGATATAAGAGGTGTGGTTACAGTATCGACAAAGGATGCAGTTATTTTGTGCTAACTTTTCTTGGTTTGTTTGCAAAAAGCCAGAAGTAAAATACAATAATGAATCATTTTCTTTTCTCGGTCCGGACAAATTGAACCGTACTACATGTATGAAAGCGCCTTCAGATGTCACACTGAAATTTATTCAGTCTGTCAAGTTCATTGCATTTACTAAATCAGTTTCTTTTTGATCTACTCACGTACCCTATGTCTACTTTAGCTTGTGAATTATTTTATAGAATGAAACTGTAGCTGTGCTCAAGTTGTAGAAAAACACAACCACACTACCAAGTAGGCAAATATGTGAAAGATATTTTTTGGTATTATTCAGGCTAGAATTTTCCTTTAAAGTGTGATTTTCACTAAACTCTACCTAGCAGAGTCTTGGGGTTGGTTAGACCCAACTGGACCACTGGATTCTCCAGAATGGCTTGGAACAGCGGGCTGTTGGTGTCGATGCCTTTGTCCATATCTTCTGGAGAAGGTTTCCTGTCCCCCAGCAACCACTCACACTGCAGGACGGAGAGAAACAGTGACAAACCAAATTCCCTGCCCGTCTAAAAATGCATTGTTATCTTTATGGAGGTCAGGGTACAGGATCAGCTACAAAACAGTGTCACACATTTCTTTTGGCACAGCACTGATTTTGATTTTTACTCTATTGATGAATATTCCTTATACTCAATGCTTAGTTATGTCCAGTATTGTCAAGTTTTAAGTTGTTTTATTGGGCCAAACATGGCCCGTGTAAATGTCTGCCATCAAAACACAGAAAGTGGAATGATTAAGTCAAGTCAATATGATTTCTTCAGCAAAGTTGTGCCACATAAATCTTTATCATCTTCCTGCTAGTGAGTCTGATAAGTCAGTAGCATCACAAACAGTTGGCCAATAAAGGAGCTACCTCTCTAATGTGATACTGCTGTATTTTTTCAGTACTAGCTCTCTGCTCGCAAACTCAGCTGTCTTGGATGTGTAAACCTACCGCAGCATCTTGTTGGTTGTTATTCACCCTCAGAGCATCAACCACCTCCTTTTCATCAAAGCCCATCTCCATCAACGCGATGACAGCCTGCAAAAACAAAGACAAAGACTATGTGTTGAGTTTGAGAACTTCTCTGTCTAATTACAACAACATACAGTTGCAGTCCTACAGAGGTAGACAGGTGTCCTGAGAAAAAAAAATTTTTGTTTACAAAAGAAGTATTTTGCATAAAAATGCAACCACTCAAACGACAGTATGTTACAAAAATGAACTGCAGTGCAAGTGTTTCTTTAGAAGACTTCTGTTTTTGGAGATACTGGGGACCAGCGTTCCTGATATAATATGTACCAGCAATTAACACTTTATCAATAGCACTAGGAAAATTATCCAGTAAAAAGTCTGATAGTGTCACTTAACTACTTTAAATGAGAGCAGGGATTTACGTACATAACAATATGCTCCGGCTTATAAACAGGCAATCATATGAGTGGTTAAATCAAACCTTTTTTTCTCCTGGTCCTTATTAAAAATAGGTCAGTAAACACTGATACTGACTGAAATGAAACAATTTCTTGTGATACATTTTTCAGCTATATCGCCCCTTCTCGGTATATTGAGATCTACAGTCAGGGAAGTGATAAGACTGTGACCACGAGCCGAGTGAGATGAAGAGTTTAAAGGCAGTTACACTTTATATTCATGAGTGCACTTTTCAATATTCTCTGTATCTAGTGAGCTGCATCTATTCATCAGTTCCAGTTCCATGGATAGAATAACAGTGTAGACAGTATAGGCACATCATAATGTTGAAATCTGACAAAATAGTCCATTTACACAGAGATAGGGCTGGGTAAAGACATTTGATTATTCCTTCAATGATTATGTCTCGCTACAGAAAAGGCAATAATCGGAAAATTTCAATCCAATTCTTGATTTTATGATATTCCTTTCATAATTTTGTATGACCGGGCTTGTAAGACTGTTTTAAAAGCAGCAAGTAGTCACCGCATCAAGATGCATCTATTATGTCTTTATTATTGCATTGTAGCACTCTGATTCGGATGAGAATCTTGAGGTGTCTACACAGAGGCCAACTACAGTCACTATATGTAAGTGCAACCCTGCCCTCCACTAAGCAAGTGTGAGCTCCGAGATGAGTTTTATAAAAGTAAGTAATAGCCAAAGTGCCGTATGAAAGATCCAACTGGAAAAAGCCACCCACTCTTGAGTCCGGTCTGAATTCCCGTTTCCTGCGGATCCTCTTGAAGATCTCTGTGAGCTCGTCCTGCCTGCTGCTCTCGTCCGTGCTCGACTGGCTGGAGAGGCTGCGGAGAAGGTTAGGGCCAGAGGCTGAGGCTGAGGGGCCTGGTGTGGCGGCCGCTGTGGCTCCTGCTGCCCCGGAAGAGTCCTGGCCGGGCAGCGGTGCATCTACAGAGGGGTCATCTACGTGCTCAATAAGCCACTCCATTGCCTGTGTCACTGACATGCTGCAGAAAACGAAAGGATGAGATGAGAAAAAAAAAAAAAAGGTTTCTAGGATGATTACACTATAGCTGATTTGACAATGGATAAATGCTGCAGACATACTGCGAACACTTTGTCTCATGCTGTGAGCGAGTTGTTATTAAACCAACTCGGACTTACTGGTTCAGTCTAAGAGCTTTGATGGCTCTGCTCTCAGGGAAACCCATCTCTGTGAGCTGCTGAAGGGCCGTTTCATCCACCCGATCCTCTTCATCTTCATCCAACATTGCTATAAGACAGAAAAACACAAAGAGATCAGAGTACAGAAACTACAGCTTGGGCTACATCTGTGAAATGTCTACAAGAATTATCATCAGGAGCTTTTCTTTCAGGTAACAACACATATCAAAGTATTGCTCAGATATCTAAAACAAATTGCATTGAGCTCGAATGCAAAAACTAAATAGTATATTAAGTTAGAATATAAAATATCTCATATCTCATTTTGTCAGAGTTTTACCATTAAATACACTCTCTTATTAATTTAGACAAGAAAAACAACTTCTCCCTCTTCATCATAAAAAAGCTGTATATATTCTTTTACCATCTTAACATTCCTAACTGTAGGACTATTGATATAGATTTGGAAATTGTTTTAAGGGATTGTAAGCTTTACCATTGGCCTTTTTAAAGAGTTCAACAGCATCAGGGTTCAAGGCAAGAAGCTTCTGGGCGACTTCAATGAGAGAAACCAGGATTTTTCTTAGCTCTGTCTGAAACTGGAACACAATGAAAATGCATAACATCTTTAATACATTATCAAGTTTTGAATGATTTAAACTGGTTGAATAATTCTTATTCACAGAATCTGCATGTTAGATTAAAGATAAATCCATTCCTCCAAGGAACCTTACATCTCTGATGTTATGCTGTGTAACGGTGCGGTCAGTGTGACGCGTGGAGAGGCTGGCGGTGGCTTTCAAAATTGCTTCCTTGTCTGGAGCCTTGTTATCTTGTTTCTTCTGTGACGAACGGGATAAAGAACAAGAAGAGATTAAGATAAGAACACCACATCTCGGATGCTGGTTCTGCAGATTTTAATCATAATGAGGAAGAAATGCTTGCAATTTTAATGAAACCAAACATCAATGAAGCTCACCTTTTCTTCCGAAGTAACGTCTGCCATCTTTGGAAGGGTCGGTGGTGGTCTTTTCTTAATGAGCAGCAAAACTTCTATAAAATATATGAAACACGGTCAGTTCATGGAACACAGTGTAGGATTGTCATGATCTCATAAGGAATCAAATAGTGTTACATACCTTTATCTTTGAGATTTTCATCAGCGACAGTTTTAGTGTCAGTGAGGACTCTCTCTGTAGCAGCATGTATGAGCTTATGGTGGGTAAGTGTTTTGGGGTCTTCTAGACTTCCATGCACATACTATAAACAAAGCAAAATGGAAAGTGTCTCAGAAAGAAACAGCCAACAGTGGGGATGCAACTATTGAATGTTTTCATCATCATGTAAATGCCAATTCTTTTTCCAACTAATTATTCAGTCAAAATGTTAAACATCAGTGACACTGATGTGGTAAATGCTCATGTTAAAGATGCCAGAACCAGAGTACTGGCTGCAAGTACAATTTTTTTCTTTGTTGATTACAATTTTTCTAGATCCATCAATTAGTTGTTGGGTATATAACATGTCAGAAAATGGGGAAAATGTGAATAGTGTTTCCCAAAGCCCAGGTGACATCCTCAGATGTCTTGTTTGGATAAGATATTCAGTTTACAGTCACAGAGGAGTAAAGACAATGTGAAATATCACATTCAAGAAGCTGGATCACAGAATTATTTTTTTTTAAATGGTTTATGGACTACACTATTACTTTAAAAGGCAGTTAATCAACTAGTTGAGGTGGCATAGAAACATTCAGACTTCAGCTTTTATCATTATGTCTGTGCCAATGTGTTGATGTTACACAAAACATGTCACTGAATCTTTGCATTTCCCAAGCTGACATGAGAAGCAAACATTAGACTACCACTGGGGCTCATGGTATAGAGGCCATAGATGGAGAAGTGAGATGGGCTGTGTAATAATAGACGGCCAGCAAAGCAGTAAAGCTCTGTGGCTTGTCACTGGGAACAGAAAAGGGGCATAGTCGGACTGTTAGCTAGCTTGAGAGGGGTAGCCAACCTGCTAAATTATAAATAGCAGAGTCTACCCAGTAGCTATAAATACAAAGCCAGTGACACTGACACTGACAGTTTACACAGAGGGCATGGTGGACCTCAAACACCCCAGGCAGAGGAGTGACAGGACAGAAAAAGCAACAAGGGAGACACAAACAAGCCCCAAACCTACATGTTTCAAGCACTTCTCTTTTAGTTTTTCAACAGTGGTGTCTTCCGTGACCTCCTCCAACCACTCCGTGCCGTCCATGGTGCAGATGTGGATTTTCAACACTTTCCCGGCGAATATCTTCTCCTCCTGGACGAACATAGCTGCAGCCTTGACAGTAAAGAGTACCAGTCCAGTGACGTTAGCTAGCAGCAGTTGCTATGTGCTCCTGGCAAGCTAGCGTGCTAACGTTAGCACCCAGCTAGCCGTCGTTCTGTAAATCCGCCGACAACAGGGCAAGAGCAGGCGCCGATTAGCTGAGGGCCATTTTCGGGTTCCTGTGCGGGTTTGCGGTGCGGTGGCAACCGGTTAGTTCTGTGACCACCAAGTTGTTTATAATTCCCAGCGAGCGGACAGGCAGCCAGCCAGCGAGTACCCTATTTTTACTGTAATGTTTGAACTTTGAACTTCGACGATGCGACTCCCGCTGCATCATGGGAGTCGTAGTTCCTGTGAGTTACTGTCTATTCCAGTGAAACTGGTCCAGAAAACTCACCACAACTTTAATAACACACTGACAATAAGGCGTACAACAAAACTGTACAACGTCAGCATCCACGGTATTATCCTAAAGAGGCACTAAGTAGTTTTGAAGAAGAAATTCAAACTCAGAATTTAAATATTTATTATATTAATGAGGTAATAATACAAACTCTGAAACATTTATCTTTCCCATAAGTCAATAAACAAGCTTTTCTCAGAGGAAAATAACTGTTTGAAGCTAGAAAGGTGGCAGGGTCCGCCAAATATAAACAAAATAAAACAGTATGAAATTGTGTTGTACTTTAAGGTCAGTTTGTTTGTTCAGTTTATTTAGACAGTTTGTTTAGGCATTAAAAAAAATTAGTCAATTAAGATCTTTCTCTTTCGACTAAAATTTCTTCCCCAAAACTACATAGTGCACCTTTAATCTGTGATATGCAAGGCAAAACCTGCATTTGACCAGAGGTCTTTGGCTGTCAACTGATTTGTGCTAATTTTATTGAGAAATTGTTTTGTCTCAATTAATTAATCAGCAATTTGGTCTAAAAATGCCTTTAAACTGTGAAAATGTCCATCACAAGATTACTACTTCAAATGTCTTATGTGGTCCCAGCAATATTGCAAAACCCGAAGATATTCAGCTTATAATGATATAAAAGAAATATATACAGAATATCCTCACAATTAAGACCCTAGACGCAGAAGATTCTGGTCCTTTGCGAGAAAAAAATGGTAAATTAATGGGTATTAAGAAGCAATTAGGAACTGAAGAATATTTGGGACCAGTATCTCATTTTTGCCCTGGGCACTTCTAGCGTTTTAATTCCTCCATGAATCATGCAAAGATTGCTTTGTTTAGTTTTGTCCTGTTTTCATGAGCTGCAGAAACTATACACTTCTGTAGTTGAGTGCGTTATGATAGTCATAGGTAGTAATTACCACCACTACAAGGTAAGATATTTGTACTTGGCCTCTTCAGCAAATATAAGATGAATCAATGAAACTCTTCAGTATATGAAGAAAAAGGTCACTTTTATCTTCAACTTAAAAATCTAAAGACATATTAAAACTTACGTTTTTATCCATAGCTATCAAAGGAATGTGGTTATCGCACTAGATCTATCATTATTGAGCTAATCCCATTGTTTCATGCAGTGTTTTGAGGCGATACTGATCATTAAAGATCTTCAGCTGTAATTTAAAGAAATAAAAGACAGTTCTCATAAATTCAAGACACACAGGTGTCCTTTATTATGACAAGAAACATTTTTACAGATTGAAAATGAAAAGGGGAAATACATTTCTTGCAAATTATAACTTTATGAAAGGAAAGAAACATATTGCAGATATTACAATTCCACTACAACCTAATATTTTTTTTAAGTTATAACATTTTGCAAACTATACCAGGGAGCGTCTCAAAAAGCATCGAAGTGGACACAGCTGAGAACTTAGCCAACAGTCAAAATGTAACCAAACATTTTATAATATGCACAAATAGTTGCCTCAGTGGATTTTTATGTGTAACAGAACAGTAAATAAATATGAATTTATAAAACCTCAATATTTATGTATTTTCCCTTTTTATGAGAAAAATGCCTCCTAACAATATATTGTATCTATTCGTATATAGTTCAAATTTATTTATGCATAAGGGACAGTAAAATACAAAATATATATTCTGTTCTGTTTGACATTTTAGAGGCTGTTGACTGGTGCGAGACCTATCAAAATTGCATGCTTAAGACATCAGATTTCTTAAACAAAATCTTGCTTACAAGGGAAATGCATAACATATTTACAAAAGGAAGAACACAGCCATAGGCTCAAACTAATAGGAGGGAGAGGGGACATGAAGTTTCCTTTTCCCTCTGGACAACAACATACACTGTGGCCGACGGGCCAGTTCTCCAACAGCACAGGACTAACAGATACTCAAGCCTGCTTTAACCGCCAATCTCCAAGATGGCTGTATACTGTACAACATATCACATCTCCACCACATCTCTACACGAAGGCAATCAAATCTAGAGGCGCAACATAATGTTGTTCCATTGACTCAAGACATCTAGTGAGAACAATCGCAGGATATTTAAAAGGGGAAAATTGTGGAAAACAGCGGTTCTCATGTGTTATCATCAACTGACTAGAATATTTCCCACACTTACAACAAACTGAAATAACACTGAAACTTAAATGTGCTCCATAAAATGCCCCTTAATCACGAGTTTATTTATAAACAAGATTATACAAAAAAATAACAAAATATAAACAAAGATGGAGAAATCATATGAAAAAAGGCAAATACTAAAAGTCTTTAAGGAAATAAATACCCAGTGTGTATGCTGAGGCTTCACTGCAGAAAAGAAATACTAAAAGAAAAGAGTCTGTCTAAAGGACTTTCTCTGTCCTGCGTTCGACCCAGCACCATGGATCCCCGAAATTTCTGTAAGCAGGCAATGCGTATAAATAAGGCATTAATAAATAAAAAAGAATGGATGAAACACAGGTGTTGCTGTTAGTATAAAAGCGTATAAAAAATCTTGTTTACAGCTTTGCCCTTTTTCTATTTTTTCCACAAAGAGTGCTTTCTTTTTTTTATAAAAAAATATACAGCAGCTCATCTGGGCGTAAAGATACAAGCTTCTTATTTGAACTGTTCAGGTATATGTCCGATCTGAGACTGCATGCTTGTCGGTGGACTTGAAATGCCCTCTGACCAGTCGGACATGTTGGAATGAGGAGACGAGCTGGACCACTGATCGGGGGAGCCGGGGGAGGGGGTCAGAAAGGGGTGGTCGGGCACCTGAACCTGATGGTTTGGGGTGTTGTCCATGGGGCCCGAGTAGCTGTGCTGGGAGGGCGGTGTGAGGAACTGAGTGCTGGGCATTGATTGGTTGATGGTGGAGGTCATTATCTGGGTCTCCTGCGGCAGGATGGTGTGGATGGGCATGCTGGAGTTGCCTGTGCCCTGCTGGAGCTCCGGGGAACTGAGCTCCCCACTGATGAAGCTCTGGCTGTTGGTCGTGTTTGAGTTCTGGTGCTGCAGCTGGATGCTCTGTTGTTGCTGCTGCTGCTGCTGTTGGAGCTGCTGCAGGTTCTGCATCTGCTGCATCTGCTGAGTCTGCTGCTGCATGATGTGGGGCTGTGGACCCAGTCTGGTGCTCTGGATCCCCTGGTAGTTCATCATCTGAGACAGGCTGGCAGTGGGGTGGCCGTTGTGGAGGGAAGTCATCAACCCGTGCTGCCCTGCCTGGTGCAGACCGCCCTGACCACCTGGAGCTCCTCTCAGGGGGTTGAACTGGCCTGGCTGGCTCATGCTGCCGTGCATCCTTGACAGCCAATCACACTGGCCGTTCATGCCGCCCTGGCCGCCGGCGCCAGACACAGGCAGATGGGTGAGACGTGGAGGCAGCGGGTCAAACTGCATCCGAGCCAGCTCCTGCTTGTTTGGCATCACCATGTGGTTCACAGAAAGGTGTGGGTCAGACATACCCTGCAGATGATTCAGGGCTACAGATGGTGACTGCTGGAAGGGTGAGGTCATCATGGGCGGTGAGGCCACATCAGAGACATATCCATGTGGAGACTCTAAAGAGTCAACTGGTGACAGAACAGCTGAGCTGTCCAGAAGGTTCCCAGACTTCCCGTCCTGTGAGTTCTTCTTCTTCACCTTCATGTCTTTGCCATCCTTACAGCCGATGCCCTTGGCGCTGGGCTTGCGTGCCTTTTTGCCCTGGCCTTGACCTTGAGGCTGGGGCTGCTTCATGCCGCTCAGGTAGCCATTGGGCGAGCAGATAGGGGGTGACAACGTGGTGCTTAGAGACCCTCCGTGCATGTGAGGACTTCGTACCAGATTGTACTCATCCATCAGCCGCACAATGTCGTGATGCATTCTCTCCTGTGCAATGTCTCTGGGTAGCCGGTCCATGTGGTCGGTTATTTCTCTGTTTGCAAAGTGGTCCAGTAAGACCTTGGCAGTCTCGTAGCTTCCTTCCCTGGCAGCCAAGAATAGAGGGGTTTCCTCCTGAGGCAGACAGAGAGGAGACAACATGTTAAGAGATTCACAAAGCGGAAAGATGTTTCACTATTGTTTTACAGAACTAAGAGGGGGGATGACACAGATTGTTTTTTTTACCTTGTTGTTTTGCATGTCCTTGTTGGCACCATTCTTCAGAAGCACAATTGCAGCTTCCACGTTATTTACAGCCGCAGCCCAGTGTAGAGCTGATTTACCTGAAGAGACAAAAACAGGGTGATTAGATCTAAAGTGTTCTTTTGATTCAACATTTGACTACATTCAGCCGTAAAACATAATGATTTTTAGGCTCATATTAATGACAGAAAACACAGAAATATTACCGAAATCATCGATTGCATTGACGTCGGCGTGACAGTTGATGAGCTCCTCCACCATGCCCTCCACCGCCAGCCTGGCAGCCAGGATCAGGGGTGTAGTGCCATCATGCATGCGGGCATCCAAGTCCGTGGCACGGTTCCTTATCAGAATCTACAGAAACATACAAAAATACGTCAATCATTTTGACTTAAACATGACCTCATTAATACTTCAAGGGCTGGCTTAAATCTTTAATGAATGTACAATTTATCCTGTGAGTAATTTGAAGGAATTATAACTTCTAGTGATTCTGGTCTGCAGTGGTACACAGTGAGGTTGTCAACTGTACAACTGCACTTTATATATCCTTATTGCTCTTTTAATATTGTTTCTTTTAAATATCAGGGAGTGCCATGGTATTTTCATTGTGTACTGTTGTTTTGGCACAGCAGCACAGAGACAATACAGTTTCTTGAATCTTTCTTTTCTTTCTTGGAAAGTATTGATTCCTTGATACTTTTCTTGACCATGAGTTTAAATGATACAATACACGCATTTGATAGTGTATGGGATGTATGTTTTTGAAATTAAAAAAGTCAGTCAAAACATTTGAAATAATAATTTCATAGTGTTAAAAGTGCCAAAGCTATTAGATTAAACAGATCTACAATTAAGATTTTCAACCCACAGGTGCACAGATAATACCATTATCACAAATGTGTTGTTTGTGTTCAGTGACGTTTTCTTTATCACCTATAAATCACTTACTAGACCCGTGTGCAGGTTGTTAATTTAAAATAAAAGGAACAACTTATACCAGTGTGTGTGCCTATAGAACGATTTCTTTATGCCGGGGTATCAAAAGAACAGTTCAGTATCGTTTTTTACACTAGTATTGTATTGAAAAACACAAATTCTGGTATTGTGGAAACCTTAGCATACAGATTATTTGAAAACTACACTTTTAGGGCTGCAATTAACGACTGACTGTGAATTGAACAATTAATTTAGTCCATAAATTGTCAAGAAATAGTAAAGAAAAATTCAGTTTCCCAGAGCTGAAAGTGACATCTTCAAATTGTCAAATTCTGATATTTGAGAAGAAGGAATTTTGCCTTAATAAATCACTTAAACGGACTAATCCCTAATTTCAGCAATACTTTAACTAAACCACCTAATGACAATATTTTTGGCATGTGAGGACCCACCTGGAACACCCCCTGGGCATCAGCTGCCACAGCAGCGTGCAAAGGCGTCCTGCCCATGTTGTCCTGGATGTTGGCGTCAGCGCTGGCCTCCAGCAGGCGTTTGGCGGCGTCAGAACGAGCGTAGCGGGCAGCCAGGTGAAGAGCGGTTTCACCTGTGCGGTCAGTCTGGTTGTGAAGGTTTGCACCCTGGTAGATGAAGTCGTTGATCACGTTAGCAGAGGCGTCCTCCTCTTCCTCGCTGTTGCCTGTTTCTAAACCTCCCCCGCTGCAGGATGCAATCATCAGCGGTGTGAATCCATCTGGACAGAGGAGGGGAGGGGTTTATGAAAGAAGGTAACAGACTGCATGGTCAGCACAGCATAGGCCCAGTGGCTGCTGCAAAAAAGACAGGAGGCTGCACTTCAAAGCAGCGGGCAGATCAAAACAAAGCAACAAACAAATCGAATGTGGATTTGACACTTTTGCCTGGGTTGAATCGTTACAGCTCTCTCCTTTCGATAATGGATTCTGATCAAGGCCCCGGCACAGCAGAAGCTTCAGAAGGAAAGCGAAGCTGGGGGGATAGAGGCCGGGGCTCGCTAAAGCTAGGCTGCTGCAAAAACGAAGCATTAATATCTAACTGTGAGAGGCAGCTCAGTCAGTCGACTCGAATAGGTTTTCTCCTCTTCAAAAGGATAGCAAGCCCCAGATCTCGCAGATTTGGTCGATTCAAGTGCATCGATCCACGACGGGGAAAAAAGTGTGCTCTCAAGTTGTTAACCCCGTTACTTTGATTTCTCGTAGCTTTTCTTCAGGGAATTTGGCACTTACTACAAAACTGGGTTTTTGCATTCGATGCCTTCATTGTTTTTATAATGAGGAATAGAAAATAAAAAACACAGAGGCCCATTACTGGTCAAATGATTAATCTGATCAGGAATCAGTGTTTCCCCCCAGGCGCCTGGCTTCCAGCTGGCTGCTTTGAAGAAGATCCTTTACCCTGAGGACATGGGGCTTTAGCAACTCCTACATGCGCGATTACACACACACACACACACACACACACACACACACACACACACACTAGAAATGTGAAATGCTCACTCAGAAAAGGCATGAATCAATCCAGACACACATACAAACACTAGAAAGGTGAAATGTGTGAATCAAGTCACACCCACACACCAACACACACACGCACACACCTTGCTACCTTCAAAACGTTGAGTCAATCTGCTGAATCTGTCATTCCCGACCTTTTAAAGCTTGTGAGCCCTTAAAATTCTTAAAAGTTGCGGAATTACTGTGCACATCAGTTGTGAGCGCACTTTTGCTTTTTCATATTTGAAGCATTTTTAGAGGTGTGAAGAGAGAAAACTATCTGCTACGTCACAAGAAAAAAACAATAAGAGGAAAGTCAGAAAAAATGGAGCTAATTTTGTGCAACATTAATATAGTTATTCTTTCTTTTACCGTTAATCGTCTTGAATATATCACAATTTCTTCTCAAAACTGATTCCATACATATTTTCACTCACAGTGACAGCTATGCTGACAGATGAAACAATTACATTTAATATTTTTGTAACATTTTTGGAATATGTATTGTTCCTTATAAAGACAATGCAGTCATCCAGAATAAAAAGCGACCAAAATCCGCTGATTCTGCCCACATGCGTTGGCTCAGAGCTCCCTAAGGCAACAGTAAGTAAGTGATCAGTCACCCACCTGGTCCCCGGACATTGACATCCATGCAGTCGTTCTCAATCTCGCCCTGAGGGGGAGTGGGAGCAATGGAGGGGATGCGCAGGTCGGCGGCATCCAGGTGCTGCTGGGTCCACTGGCGGTGGTCCGTCTGGTCGTCTCCCTCCAGTATAGCCTGCTCGTCAAACTGCTACAGCAGGGACAGCAAGAAGTTAGATGACTCAAACTGGGCTTGAATCCAATCAAATCACAACATAACAAAAACACACGTTAAGTTAGTATTAGGTAGTAATTCATATTAAATAAATTGTAAAATCATTTAACCAAAGCCTTCAGAAATATTGAAAAAGCACAAAAAAGTTATTTTCAAATCCCATACAAGTCATTTTAAGATTTTTGTAGGATATTGCTGTAAAAGTTGTAAAAAATAAATAAAAAAATATAATCCTACATATCTAAAATATCCATTGCCGTGTAATATTTTTGTTTTCTTACCCTGAAGCGCTTCGCATCTGAAGGTTCGTCTTCTTCCCAGTCATTCTGGGTGACATCCATGAGTGAAATGTCCGAGGTGTTTTTCAGTGGCCTGTGAAGACGCAGAAAACCCAGTAAAAATCCTCGTACTCTCCTGCTTCCATCTCATCCGAGCCACTCACCAATAATGGTGCAGCCGAAAAACAAAAGCATTGATTAAATCCATACCCCACCCCCCTGCCCCACCAAGTCAATTAATGTGCACCTAAACCTGCTATATCATTATCATTAATGATCCAGTCGAAACCCCCCTTTCCCAAATTTATCTGATCACCAGTTACACCCATTTTGTCCCTCAGAACTGGCCCTTCACCTGACCCACAAAGAAACACGTACTGAGATGACACCGAGCGAATAAACTGAAACTTACTTTAATCCCACTGAATCCTCTCCGACAGGCTCGCGTCTCTTCTTCTTGCTGGTCTCTGTGGTCTTGAAGCCCTCGGGGAGCCAGAGGCGCCCGTGCTCATGGCGGCGCTTTCGGGCAGCCACCATCCCCACTCCGAGAAAGGCCAGTATCCCTATGCCGCCAAGGACCAGGTAGATCGGGTAGAGGTCCTTAGAAGGATCGGGGTCGACGCCGCCTGGTAGGAAAAGGGACAACATGGTCAAGATGGGCCGGGGAGCGGACATGGACCAGCAGAAGATAGACCAGGACACCCAGGATCAGCCTGAGTGTTCGCGCAGAGCTAGTCCGGCTCTTCTTCGCCCCACGGTTCCCACTCCAGAACACACCGCAACCAGCAGTGAGCGCCAGAAACTGACTGACGATCCTCACCGTTTGTAAAGCTAGCTTCTACTATCTATTCAGTAATAATCAGAATTGCTAACCACTTTTCATCAAAAAAGGAAAAAAAAAGGGATGGGGCGTGATAAAAAAAAAGAGAAAAGGGGAAAAAAAGAACACCACCACCTCCTCTCTCCCTTTTCAACCCAGGGTACCAAGAGACAACTTTACCATTTCTTCTTTAAGAGAAAAAAAGGAGGGGGATTAATGAACTTCAAATTACTGCACGCGCTTTAAGCTGTAAAGACGAAGGATTTATTAGGATTTTCAAGATAACAAAGACTCCCAACTTCTAGCACACTCCCGATCAATTTTTCCCCTTCTCTTTTTTTTCCACTAACGATTTTGAAATGATAAACTCCCCCAACCTAAACCCTTAGAGATGCATTAAGTCCTGGTATTACATTCAGCGAGGTGAAGGTTGCAGCAGCCCCTCACACTGTGGGATGAAGTGCGTGTGCGTGCATGTGTGTGTGTGTGTGTGTGTGTGTGTGTGTGTGTGTGTGTGTGTGTGTGTGTGTGTGTGCGAGTGTGTTATCTGTGGACGTATATGTGTACATGTCTATGAGAGGAAGCGAGATAGAGAGTTATATAGTGTGAGTAGGGGGCTGGATGAGTTGATTTGCAGCAATTAACCATTTTGGTGCCTGAAGCCAGTGGATTTACACTCTGAGGGAACGATTGATTGTTTAGGCCATGAGATTCACAATTGCATTTGTTCACCGCTGCATAACAAATACACAATCAAAGAGCGCTAGGGTTAGGACCTGACCAGAGGGCACTTTCAGTTTGAGGCGAGCACGTGTCTTATCCAAGTGTGTATTTATGTGTGGACGCAAGAGCAATGATCAAACCAGGAGTTTTGCACGTTTTAGCCTTTTAACTACAAATCACATTTATTTTACATCACAATTAATCAACCTGACTATAACCCTAGTAATCAAGATGCAAATCTTTCAGTTGGGGTTTCCATTCTTGGCAGCTTTCGTTTCCACTTGCATGAAAATCAATTACGAGACTCTTTGAACTTGTTTGAGTTCTGTAACTGTCAGAGAGAAAATCCAATTTGCATCAGAGTTACATTATTGTTTGATGTTGATGCAGGCTGGAAATATTCATCAACAAATCCCACCAATTCTGAAACCACCAATACGTTAGTCCTCTCTAAATAGTTTGCAACTTCCCTTCCTCACTGCATGTGTGGCAGCCTCGAGGTCATCTTTCTTTAAAAGAACATACAGACAGCTAAGCACTGCGGTTTTCTTACTCAAGCTGAGCTGTGACAGTTGTAGTTGATCAAAAGAAAATGAAATACCAACTGTTTTGAAAATTGATGTATTGTTTCAGTAATTTTTCAAACAAAATGTCAAACATTTGCTGGTTCCAGCTTCTTAAGTATATGAATTTGATGATCAATCAAGCCTAACCCAATATCAAACTTGACAGCCCTAAATTTCGATTCGAAACCACCCATAACTGCTGAACCATTATATAAACTCAGCACATCTGTAAAAGTCAACCTCTAGGACAAAACAATGCAGATGGAATCATAATCTCCATTGTGTTGTAGAAAAACTGAAGAAGTAATTGATTTTACAATAAGGATCCACATCCGACTGTACTCACTCATAGATACCAGTCACCTTAATACACCTGATCTTTTCCATCAAGATCCATGCATTATCCCCTGAGAAACAAAAATGTCCTGGATCTGTTCCTCTATCCAGATCCACACCAAAAGTTTACGGGGTCTATTCTGGGCTGAGACCCATCCTCCACCCAAGTTTCGTGGAAATATCTTTCGTAGTTTTTGTGTAATCCTGCCCATAAAAACCAACCAACAAACAAACAGAGGTTTGTTAGTTGCAGCCCAACTCAAGCATAACTAAAACTGCATTTGTTTGGAACTAGTTTCAGTGGTGGATAAAAACACATTTGGTGGTCTAGTGATTATTTCCGGCAGCAGGATAGGTTTGTGAAATCGACTCAGAATAAACCGCAGTGCCCAGATTCATCATGATGAAGAAACACGTGAGGCGGTTCAACATGTGGCTCACTGATGTTTCTACTAACTACAAAGACAATACTTGTTTGATCATTTCATCATTGATTTGTATCTTTCATGGGAAGACACATGATTTGACGTTCAGTCTAATGGACCGATGGAAGCCAGTAAACATTTTCCTTGATTCATGCAGATTTGTATGAGATGTACTCACTATAAACAGCTTCAATGGTGTAGGGAACATCCAGTTTGCCACTGGAGGCCAAAGCCCCGAGGAAAGCTGCAGCGTCATTGGTGCTCTGGAAACACTCAGAGGACTGCTGGATGCACTGACGGTTGTCTACCTCCAAGTGGACGACTGAACTGTTGAGGGAAGAGAAACACAACCAAAGTTAATGGTATGCTCCATGGTGAAAACCTGCTTAACACACTGAATCCTTGAAAATGTCTCTATAGTTAATGAGTTTTCTATATTTTTGCTCACCCTTTGATCTGCAGGTGATCCAGCTCCCTCCTCATCCTCCTGCTCTCTCCTGCCGCATCATACAGGCTCCTCTTCACCACGCTCAGCACCTTTCCAGGCACCTCGGACCATGCATCCACCGAGCGCTTGACGTTATACTTCTTCAGCTCATGTTCGTTCCCATAGTACGGGTACACCATCGTCTCGCCTTTGGCGTCCTTCCTGAATATCACGTTGGTGCGGAGGACGCGGCTCAGCTCGCGCAGGAAGCCGAAGGAGTTGTTGAGGAGCTGCTCGGGGGTGATGTGGACCACCAGGACCAGCTGGCCCACGGCAAGCTTCTCGGGCATGTTATTGGCACAGTCCAAGCCGTCCCACTCGCACTCAGCGTTGTTGCAGCCCTGGTCACAGTGGCCATCAGCATAGTGGTCCTTGCAGTACTGGTCATACAGCGGACTGAAAAAAAATAGGTTAAGTCAGACGTTAAACCGATTAGTATTCCTGGTGCTGACTAGTGAGGTTATCAACGTTTAATCGACTAGCTGATCTTGTACATCCCAAACTTGATTCTTGTCTTATTTATTGATACAAACACCACACTCACTTGCACTGTCCTTCCAGATTCTGGCAGTCGAACCCATCGTAAAGACATCCAGCGTTGTCACACTGAGAGTCACACTTTCCATCATTGAAGTATCTCCAGCACTGCAGCGAGGCGGAGCAGTTCTTCCATGGGTCGTTAAAGTTGAGCGAGCAGTCGCCGTTGTCCCAGCCACACTCGTGGTTGTTACACCGCACGTCACAGAACTTGTTGTGCTTTGCTTCCTCGCACTGCGGGATGTCACAGCTGACCTCCACCTCCGGCGGCACAGGGATGTCGTGGCCGAAACCTCCCGGGAAATCGTAATCCAGGATGAAACACTGGAGGCCATTGAAGTTTTTGGGGCAGACGCAGTGGTAGAACGGCGCCTCAGACAAGTATTCACACGTGCCACCGTTGTAGCAGGGGTTGGAATTACAGGGGCTGTCGGTGGGATACTGGCACTCAGGCCCA
The DNA here is from genome assembly GCF_040436345.1 of Pagrus major. Classification (NCBI taxonomy): domain Eukaryota; kingdom Metazoa; phylum Chordata; class Actinopteri; order Spariformes; family Sparidae; genus Pagrus; species Pagrus major. The sequence continues at coordinate 21,129,458 of NC_133219.1, forward strand.
GTGAAGGAGGGCGTGCAGAGACACTTGGGACTCTTGTGGCCGGAGATGCAGGTGCCTCCATTGCGGCAGTGGAGGCTGCCGCAGACCTCGGTGTCATATTCACACGTGGAGCTGGTAAAGCCCTATAGGAAGAGGACAAAACATGAGAAAATAGCAAAAACCTCTGATTCAATGATTTCTACAGGCTCTAGAGGAAGTTAGAGATGTTTATTGACAGGGTAGCATGGGGCTCAGTGGTAAGCACTCTCACCTCACAGTTAATAATAATAATAATAATAATAATAATAATAATAATAACAATAATACGTGTTTTGGTACTCACAGGAGGACATTTGCAGATGAAGCCATGTGGGGTGTTACTGGCGACAGCACACGTCCCTCCATTCCGACATGGCTTTCCTTTACATCCGTCAAACACTGTGTCACAGCGCTGACCTGCAATTGTTGCAAAAATGTCGTCACATTTCCTACAATGACTTAATTTTAGGGTGGAAAGAAACTTCTTACAACTTTCATTATTGATTAATATGTTGACAATTTTCTCATTTCCTTATTTGGGCCAATAAAATGTGTTCACATGCACCAGTTAAAAAAATCTAACAAATCACATTAACATAAACAATCAACAGATTCAGCTCTATTTTAGTTCAAGTTCAGTTGTACTGCTCAATATCAAACCAACCAAAGGATATAAATAAAAAAATAAAATAAAAATCTCATGTAAGAACTCAAGAAATACCCAGAAATGCACTAGAAATCTAAACAAATCACCACCAGCAGCAGGAGCAGCACACATTTCTCCCTCCTTCTCAGAGCTGACTCAAAATGGCTGACCAGTTTCAACCCTGACTGCCTGTTTACCTGTGTATCCGGTGCGACACTCGCAGCGGTAGTTGTTGGTGAGCTGGATGCAGCTATGCGTGCCCCGCGGGTCGCAGGGGTTGGAGAGACACTCGTTGACATCGCCCTCGCAGCGCTCCCCCACGTATCCTGCAGGGCAGTTGCAGTGGTAGCCTCCCACTCGATCCACACACTTCCCCTTGTTGAAACACTTGGGCTCATTGGTGACTGGGTCGGTGAAGGGGTTGCAGTCGTCGATGTTGATCTCACAGTGCACACCTGAGGGAGGTACGGCAGGGGAGGAGGGACAAGTAGTGTCAGTTTTAGTTATCGAATAGATTCTGCAGCTTTGAATCTGTGATAAAGTGATGCTACATCTGCTTCTAACTCATATCATTGTCAAAAAGTTCAGATAATATTTTTTTTAAAAATACTGAATGATACAAATTCTAAATCTGGTGAAAAAAGAAAATCTCCAAAAAGATTTCCCCTTAACTTCCTGTCAAAGCCTCTGACATTATCTTTAGTTTCTTGATCAAACTTGTTGGCTTTTTTGGGAAACACCCAACTCCACTGGCACTTTGGACTGACCTACAACACACACTCCCCTTCATGTCTGAGAGAAAAATCGATGGCGTATTTGACAAGTAGAGGAAGGGATGGAGGCAAGACGGGAGGAGGAGTTTTCAGACATGAGCCCTGGCTGCTGTTAAGCCCTAATTAATGAAGTGTGGAGACAAGGAGGAGAGGATGGAGAGGCGGAGTGGTGTGGAGGAGTGTGCGTGGGGTCCGCTGACCTTGGGTTCCCCGGGGACAGGAGCATTTGTAGGTATTGATCAGGTCAATGCAGGTGCCCCCGTTCTGGCACGGCTGGGAGAAACATTCATTGATCTCGTCGGAGCAGTTGGTCCCCACGTATCCTGGCATGCACTGAGAGAGAAGAAGAAGAGGCCGAGAAGCAGGAAGAAAAGAAGGCAGAGGGAGGAGATAGGGGAAAGTTGAATCAATGTCTGACATGAAACAAAGATGGTTTTTGTTTACCTGGCTGTTTTCTGGCCTCAATCCTGCCAAGGCCAGCAGATCCTTTATTCCAGGGGAGATTAACATAACCAATCTGTTTGTCTTCTATTTATAAACGGGCCTCTTCATTAGGAGCCTGATGTTGTTTCAGCTGCTGTGCGCCCATACATTTGAACTAATTCATGAATTAAATTTGAGGTTTGAGATTTAAAAATATGTAAAACAAGGCGATAAAATAAGATAATGTAATGAGACCTCTGAAAATGCCAAGTAGAGTGACATTTAAGACCCACTTTGCAATTTAAACCAACATTAAATTAAAAGAAATGGCATGATTAGGCTGATTTCAACAGGGAAAAACTAAATTCTGCTTAGTTAAAAGTTAAATCACAAGCATATTTAGACCTGATGCACTCTGTTTAATATGACAAAAAATACTGAGACATGATTTCTAAATACATATTTCAGCAGCATTTGACATTAAAGTTCAAACAACAGTTTTTACTATGTTACCTTGCAGGTATATCCGCCTAAAAAGTCAGTACAGGTGGCTCCGTTCTGGCAGGGATTCGGGGTGCATTCATCCACCTGCTCCTCACAGTAACTTCCAGTGTATCCGATCTGGCAGTGGCAGTAGTGAACGTTTCCTGCGTCCAGACACTGACCCGAGTTACGACACAGATGGGCAACATCGACTCCTACGAGGACGAGAGAGTGGACTTTAGCGTTGTTGTGTGATAATGTATGTTGAGCAAGATTTACTAAGCCTGCATACATTTCCACCAACACTTTGATTCACACTAACTCCCATCTTACCTCTCTGTTTGGCTGCCACCTCACAGGAGACGCTTGGGACGTCGCAATAAAGTCCCGTCCAGCCGGTCTCACACTCGCAGCTGTAGGTGGTTCCCCTCTGCCAGCAGGTTCCCCCGTTCTTACAGGGCGACGAGTCGCACCAACGAACCAAGTTCTGCAAGATGCAAACAGAATGTAAAACCTGAATTCACTTTCACCAAATAATCATCCCAGTAAGCCTTGTAAGTTCAAAAGAGGTTAAATGGAGCTGAACTTGGTTGAAAAGTAATTTCAACGTTAAGTTTTTCGGTATAACAGTAACTAACAAAAGTCCATCCTCCTACCTGACAGTTGAGTCCAGTGTATCCATGCGGGCAGGTGCACTTGTACGTGCCGTAGCTGTCCTGGCAGGTGCCGCCATTCAGGCAGGGTTTGGAGTCGCACTCATTGATGTCATGCTGGCAGTAGCTCCCGGTGAAACCCGGCGGGCACAAACATGTGAAGGTGTTAATACCGTCCATACAGCTGCCGCCGTTGAAGCAGGAGCTGCAGAGAAAGGAAGGGGAAAAAAATGCTGTATGAAATTCACCAAAATTAAAGTATTCTGCAGCTTTTTAGGAAGAAGCAAGTCAATATAACTCTCTTTACCTGAGCTGCAGGCACATCTGATTTGTCCACAGAAAGTCAAAAACAAATATATATTTTCTAGCAATACCCTACTTATTACTCAGACTTTCAGTTTTTCTCACCAGGGAGATTATTGATGATGTTGAAAACAAAACAAGTCTTGGTATTTTACAGTTAAAAACTCATTTATGGTACAACCTACTTAACCTACTGTGTATGGCAGAGCTGTACTATACAGTAAGAAATGTTGAGGTCAACTGGTGTACAACAGTACTCCACCAGAGGGGGCAGTGGTGGACAAGGAAACGGACTCTACATTAACAAGTGGATGAAAGTGAACCTGTTGATCTGAACAGATGAACTCACTCACCAGACAATAACCAGTGTTCATCTGTCTGTTTTATCTCTAAAACAAAAGCTGCTGGGTTTGACTGTGATACTCTGAGCTCCTTGAGGTACAAATTCTCTGATGTGTGAGCTCTGTACCTCTCAGTGCAGTCGGGAGTGTTATTTTCACAGTGGATTCCACTGAAGCCGGCCGGGCAGGTGCAGGTGTAGCTGTTGACGCAGTCGGTGCAGTTGGCTCCGTTCTTGCATGGGTTGCTCTCACACTCGTTGATGTCCTCCTCGCACTTTGTGCCCCTGAAGCCGGGCAGGCAGGTGCACAGGAAGCTGTTCACCTCATCCATACAGAGGCCTCCGTTGCTGCACGGGTCTGTGGGCAAAACAGAGCATTCAGCTTTTGTTTCGAAGTCTTTGCTAAGAGTTTGCTTTGTCTACATTATATTAATTAAGCAAAAGTAGCAGAGAGACTGGAGAACGTACTGGGCTTGCAGTCATCGACGTTGGTTTCGCAGTTGCGTCCAGTGAAGCCCGGTTTGCAGCCGCAGCGGTAACTGCCCAAAGTGTTCTGGCAGGTCGCTCCATTGCGGCAGGGATTCTTCACACACTCTTTGATGTCCACCTCACATGTTTGGCCTTGGAGGGGTGGAAAGAGGAAGATGTACATTTCCAACAACAACATCAGTACATAGGATTAACAGGATAAAACAAGAAAACACTTGAAACGTTTGCCCCATACAAGCGAGTTTACTGTGGAACGACCTGCGTGAGGAGATTACACTCGCAGAATCAGTGATTCTTTGAAATCACTTCTTCAAAGAAAATTTAATAGACTCGCTTTAAAGGTGCAATCCGTAAGAATTGGCCACCTGTTGAATTCATACTCCTAACAAACTGGGGCAGCGTATCACCAGAGTAACCGCTAACTGCTTTTAACTGTATTCTTTTTATACATCTATGACTGTGGCTACTGCTAGGGGTTGGCACTGGTTAGCATGCCAACTTCAGTAGATATCTCTTCAACACAATACATAGACGCCTTTGATATACTGTAACATCAAAATAGTTATTTCTTCACATTCTGTTGATAATTTTAGTTGATTTTGAAAATTTTGTACTAAAATTCTTACATATTGCACATTTAAAGTGATGTATTTTTAATTGCTTTTATTTATTTATTTAAATTGTCTTTTACCTATTTACCTGTCCGTATCTTTCATCATCTTTCTGACTTCTCTCTACTGCGTTATTGCATCTTTTCTCACAAGAAACTCTACGAGTGAGTCATGTCAAGCTAAAATTTTAGCAGTTATGTCCATATTCCAATGGCTGTGCAGAGGATTTATACATTTCTTCAGTGCATTATATCACTGAAGAAAAGTACAAATCCTCTGCACAGCAGTATAATTTAGTCAAGAGCTGGTCAAACTCAACAACAGACAAAATGTGAAATTTTTATATGAGAAACACTCATCTGGAAATTTTAATGTATAAATGTAACATATAGAAACTGGAACTCTGTTAGAATTAAATAGTTCCTGTTCTAATTTTTCACCTTGCCATCCTTCAGGACAGACGCAGGAGAAGCTCTGATAGTCCTCCGACTCCTGACACACTCCTCCATGCTTGCAGGGTTTGGAGCTGCAGGGGGCCATCAAGGTTTCACAGTTCTCTCCTGTAACACACAAACACGTCTATTAAAACACTCATTTAAACACCATAAATTACAAGCTGTGTTTAACTTTAACTTTCACTGCGTGATATCATGTAGGAGTCATGAACTTGGAGATAACCCAACCCAAATGGACACAGAATCATCTTTCAATCAGTGCTATCAGAAGATTTTAGCCAGGTTCTGTCAGTGTTAAAGGCCTGCCGAGACATTTCCCTATCTGTTTCCACAACACATGGCTCTTACAGGAAGCCGGCTTCAGTTTCCGCCCATTGTGAAGCCGTTCTGTGAGACAGGAAGCAGGCAAACAGGAAATGTGTCAAGCACCCCGTTCCCACCCCGGCACAAGCAAAATCCTTTTATTATTCAAAGTCCTGTGGATTTTTCCAAAAAGACGACTCGACAAATACAAGAAAATTTGCCCTTCGCCTTTCCATCGTTATCTGTTTTGTCAAATAATAAGTGAGATGACATGAAAATATTTTCCAGCCCTCTTATCAGGGATGCTTGTGTATCTCAGAGGAGCAGAGTGAGTCAGAGGTTTGGTGTCTTTGAGCCCAGAGGAAGTCTTGCTGTTGAACTTTACTCGACAGTTGTTTCATCCTCCACATATTTTTCCTCTTTGCTCGGTAACTTAACGAACACAGGCTGTGGAAACTGCACGGAAATGCCAGAACACCAGGCCAACATGTGCATATAAAATATTTTCAATAATATTTTCATACCCGTGTAAGGCAGGATGCAGTTGCACTTGTAGCCAGCCACGTCGTCAATACACGTTCCCTGGTTCAGGCAGGGGTTGGAGGCACATTCATTGATGTTGGTCTGGCAGTTTGGGCCTGCAGTCAGAGCGAACAGTACATCACACATACTTCAGTTTAAGTTGAAGGTCAACATTGGGGTGGAGGGAAGTGTTGTTTTAGACGAGAATATCGACACAACACAAATACTAACCAGTGAAGCCCATGCGACAGGTGCAAACATATCCGCTGGTCATGTCCTTGCAGGTGCCTCCGTTCATACACGGGTTGGATTCACACTCGTTGTTGTTGATGTCGCAGTTTTTACCGCTCCAGCCAGAGTCACACAGGCATTTATAGCTGACGGGGAGAAAACATTGGAAAATCTTAGAGTTTTTGTTAAAAACCACCATCAGATATTTGTAGTACTGAACCTCAAGAGTCAGATTCTTAATCTTATTTACTTATTCTCCGATCTATAGTTCCTGATTTAAATCAACATTTTGAATAAAAAATAACACACAACCGACACATAAATGTAACGTGCTAGTAGTCTTAATCGGATTGAAACCAGTTTGCCTCACCCATTGATCTTGTCTTCACAGTGGCCGTGGATGCAGGGGTTGCTGAGGCACTCGTTGACCTGGGAGAAGCAGGTGGTGTCATGGTAACCTTCTGGACACACGCAGGTGAAGCTGTTGATGCCGTCGATACAGGTGCCGCCATTGTGACAGGGGTTGATTGCACACTCGTCGATGTTGATGTTACACATGGTACCTAAAAGAGAGGAGGGGAATATCTTAAAGTCCGAGAAGAACATCTTCATTTTGGGAAATATGCTTTAGAGTAAGATGAGAAGATGGATACCAGACTAAATGTGTACCTGGAGATAGCAGATGATTAGCTTAGCTTAGCATAAACACTGAAAACAGGGAGAACAGCTAGCCTGGCTTTTTCAAAAATCCAAATACCAGCACTACTAAAGCTAACTAACCAACATGTCACTTTATGTTCGTTTCATCCACACACAAACTGAAGTGTGAAAACAGAAAGGTGCAGTTGTATGCTGGACTATTTTATGGGTGCAATGACTTCCTGGAGATCTTCTCATCTAACTTTGGGCAAGAAAAAGTAAACACATAACCCCAAAAATCACAAACTCTTCCTTTAAATTATGAAATCACACCACATGATGTCTTCATTGGTGTATAAACAGTGCAGTGTCTTCGAAACAACTACAATAACTTCTTCAACACCTGCCAACAGGACAATTTTTCACTCTATTTGAAGTATGATTTTAAATACACGTCAACCCACACAACAACAGACAAAGCGCCACACAAAGAAGTCTATATATCAGTGCAGCTAATGTATCAATTTCCAGAAACATGAGGGGTTTTAAGTCGTCCTTTGTCGGCCACTTGAAGCGTTGACGCCATTCAGCCTGGTGCCACGCATAACATAAAGGCAGCCCATTTAGCTTTAAAGCAGGGACCGGCTTCCGAGCTTTTAAAAGCTCAACTTTCAGGAATCTTTCAGGGAATCTTTTCTCCTGCTCAAATCCCAGGTGACTGTGTGGGCCACAGTGTGTGTGTGTGTGTCCGCTCTTTGTACGGGAGGGCAGCTTGCATGTCCTAGCAGCAGCAGGTTGGGGACAGGGTGGAGCTGGAAAGTGACACCGGTCGAGCCTCAGAGGAGCGTGCTCGCTCGCTCGCCATCTGTCACCCTCCCCATCAAGACCCACACTCCTTCATCCATACGTTCGATCCCTTAAACGCCCATTTTGTCTACTGGTCACCTGAGACAGCAGCCACATTTAATTGTGTTAAATTAACTTTACAGTCGTACAGAGTCTTTGTGGAAAGGTCTGTAATGATTCAATAGAGAGAGAGATACAGTCTCCACAAACACACCAACTTTATCTTCAGAGAGAGCAGCGAAAATAGCTAACATGCATATTCTTGCACATGGAAATACGCACACAAGTCTGCTTTCTGGTTCTACTTTATTTTATCATTGTCTGTATTTATGTTTTTATTTAGTATTTAGTATTTGTTGTGCTAGAATTATAAGATATTTAGGTATGTGCTTGCGTCTGACCAGCTGTGCTTGTTGGTCAAGGTTGTGTTAACACCTTTGGTCATGCTTCTTAAAATTAGGTATATGATACAGGCTTAATGTTTGGCCTCTTCCTACACTTCCCGACCTCTACGCTCCCTCTTCGGGAAGCAGTAAAAGTTTTGACTCTTTAATTTTAACTGGAGAGAGTGACGAAGAGGTGGAGCTGAATTCTCTGCCATATAAAAGCTCTATCAAGATGACCAACTCTATGTGTAAAAGTTGCTTACCCGTGTAGCCGGGTTCACAGGCACACTCGTAGCCATTGATCTTGTCGATGCAGGTCCCATAGTCACAGGGATTGCTCTTGCAGTCGTCGATGTTGATTTCACAGTTGATTCCTGTCGGAAGATAATTTCTCTCTGTAACCTTAAATGTCAGATATAAAACTTACTTAAACGTTTTGGCCTTTATTTTTGTTTGTGTGTTACCTGTGGTGCCCTTGGGGCAGCTGCAGATGTAGGCGTTCTCTCTGTCCTGGCAGGTGCCTCCGTTTCGGCACGGCTGGCTCAGACATTCATTGATGTTGGTCTCGCACAGCCGACCGGTGTATCCGGGGTTGCAGTGGCAGCTGAAGGAGGCCAGACCGTCGATGCAGGTACCGTAGTGGCATGGGTCCGAGTAACACTCGTTGATGTCCGTCTCACAGTGCCTCCCAGAGTAACCTGCCAAAAAAAGTTTATTTTCCTTTTTGAACTGATGTGGATGTGTTTCCACTTTTGTAGGGCCTTAAAAGTTTCTACTCAATAATTTCAGCTTTTGTTAAGACTTGCATACCTTCAGTGCACTCGCAGGTGTACTTGTTGGGTCCGTCTGTGCACTTGGCGCCATTTTTGCATGGCGTGCTGGCACACTCGTCAATGTCTATCTGGCAATAGAGCCCAGTGAAGCCTGGAAAAACAACAAGGGTGTGCATGAGAGCATGAAGAAGTGTGTGAGTGTGTGTGTGTGTGTGTGTGTGTGTGTTTGTGTGTGTACAGACATGGCTACTGTGTTCTCACCGTTTCAAACCAGCCCCTCTCATAATCCTCAGCCCATACTATAAGGGCTCTCGACGAATCAGAAATCTGCATGTTAATTAACAACTGTGCAACACTACAAACTCTCTATTTTCCCTTTCACGTCTTTTCAGCAGGACTCGAAAGGGAGAAGGGAGAGAGGGGGAACCAATTCATGTAAAGCGGGAGGGGAGGGAGGGAAAGAAATGAGGGAAGAATGAAAGTTGCGAGGCCTCCTGACCAAGGGTTGAGAGACAAAGGAGGGCCTGTCTGCTCAACGCAACGCCAAACGGAGCCCGTTGCCTCCTTTGTCCCCCAAAACTTTTCCATCACAATGCACATTCTCCTGTCTTGCTTTCACCCCTTTCTCCACTACCCCCTCCATTCCCCTTCCCGCCTCTAAAAAGAACCAGCTTGACCTTTGACCCTCCGCTATTCAAACTCCGTGTCATTCAAAATCAACCAGCAGGCTTTCCCCATTTTCCTGGAGTTATTCTCATCTCTGCTATTTTCTTCGTCTCCCCTCTGCCACATGATGGTACATTCTAGTGGGATGTTGTCTGATGAAGAGATAAAGTTTTACTCCCCCCCAATCCACCCTGTCACCACTACACACACCATCGCAGGAATACACAGGTGGGTTAAGCTACAAAGACTGATTTGCAGCTAATCCGGTGAGGAAGTATTTGTGTGTCTAGCGGCGAGCTGATTTCTCCCAGTGGACTAAAACCATTCACTGTTTTCTTGGCTTGACGTGAAGACTGCAGCGTAGACAGAGAGGAGATATGCATACATGTTTGGGACATACAGTACGTGCTTTCAGTCACACACATACAGACACGCAAACTGTTGTTAAAGAAACATCTGCTTTATTAATGGATAATAAATTATTTATTTAAGTTTTATAGATCACCTTTAAGCTATTAATAGCAACTTTTGGGTCGAACTGATGAATCCACACACCTTAAATAAGGCAGTTTATAATATCACAACTTATGGCTTATTACTGGTAAATAAATGATTCACTAATGCTTTATAGGTCAGATATTAGATATTAATAAGAATTTTGGGTGGCGTGGTTGTGAAATTTGGCTACTGTTTATCCTTTTATGTTGATTATGATAGTTATAAATGTTGGTATATTATCAAAAAAATGCTAAACAGGCTATTAATAATTGGGCATGGCCAGATACTCCTGCAGCCCTTTTTTCAGTACGTAAGTCAGGGCCCCAGACTAACTTTTTACACTGGTTGCACTGGTGCTCCCAATAACACATTTGTAATTTAATTTCTTTACAAACAGGAACAACGGTTTAAATCACAGCACATAAGAAATTTCAGCAACAAAAATATTTGTATACTTTTTTTTAATCTGACCTGCTGAATATTAGGTGCCTCGTTGCTACCAGTGAACATGTCTACTTGCACATGACAGATTTTCCAGATTTTCCGACTGAAATAGTTGCACCCTGGAGCCCTGTAAGTGGCTTAAAACTAATCAATAAAGTGCTAGTAAAATATGTATGAAAGTCGTGATAATTTAACATTTTACAGGAAGCAAGAGCCGTTAGTTACAACACATTATTTTTATTATTTTTTATCAATGATTGTCTTATTAGGGGGTGTTACCAAAAAAATTATTTGACTGTAATGAACAGAATTTTTTTTATTTAAATGATCAAAAAATGAACGATCAGCTCTTTGCAGAGGAGAGGAGGAAGTAAGCTCTTCTGTGAGCAATGCTGGCCGTTTCCAGCAGTGAGAAAAAAAAGCCTCAGCGGCACAAATTGAGTGTTTTTTGCCAAGATGTGAAGCAAAAGTTAAGTTTCTTCACAGTTCAGTTACAGTGCCCCAAAACGCACTCCTGACTGAAATCAAAGAGGCTGGAAAAAAAAAAAAAAAAAAAACTGCAAGAAAGAATTTCTCACCCAGATGCACACATAAGTATACACACACACAAAGGTTGAAGCATGAAAACGCAAGCATCGGACACGCACACATGCACACATGCAGACACATCATGCACCTCAGCAGCCAAACAGGGATTTATCCCCAGACTGCTGGAATCAGACATTTCAATGGCTCTCAGTGGGGTTTCCATGGCTATTCCATGTACAGAAATAATAAGAGGGGACCCTCGCCTCGGGCCTGGCTCGCAATGGGGACAAATTTACATCTCAAGCAGGGCGGTTAAGACCCCTTCCCCTTCTTTACCCCTCCCTTCCTGCTTCAGCATAACGGTCTGTGCGTCTCATCCCCCCACCCTCCAACCCTCCATCTACTCTCCCCAAAAACAAAAAAAAAAACACTTTCACCACCACCACTTTGTCCTGCTTCCTCACATAACCCTCTCTCGCTGTCACACACAGGGTTTTCTTAGGCGTTAAGCTCTTGTGTTCACACTTGTACCCCCTCTCTATCAATTCTAAAGCTTCCTTGTCGGGGTGTCTCTCTTTCTCTCTCTCTTTCTCTTCGTTTTTCCCTCTTCCTTTCTTTTTTCTCTCAACAGGAGGAATCCTGCCTCTCTCCACCCAGGCCGCCTTTGATCCACCCGACTCAGAGCTTCGCTATTTTCCTCCCCGAAAATAAAGAAAAAGAAATTCACTTCCACCTCAATGATCCCGCTGAAAGAATGCAAAACAAAAAACACATTCTGGGAGTTTGAAGATCATTCCTTTGCTTTCTTCCTTTCTCTCAGATTCAGTAGTTGCATTCCTTCCTCTCAGAACAAAACATCAATACCTACTTGTCCAAACACTCCGATAGCATTTCTGGAAAGAAAAAGCCGCAGCAAAACAACTAGCCGCCCTCGAAAAAATACACCAAAGCGCTATCTCACTCACCACCACAACACAGAAAATGTCATTTTATGGAGCGTAGTAGTAGCTCAGCCTGCTATTATTAGCTTTCTCTGGTTCCCAGTCACATTCAAAAGTCTTGTGGATCCACAAGTTTCTGCTCACTCATCAGACTTTGTAAAAGGGATAAGAAACTTGTTTGAAAAAGTTCAAACTTCCTCAAGCCTTTCCCTATAGATTTTTTGCTCCCTCTCCTCCTCGACTGCTGCGTTCGTTCTGGGCTACCCGGGCCTGCGTAAGCCTGCCTCAGGGCTGGGATTAGTGCCCGTCCAGAAAGGTGTTTGCGTGTGTGCGTGTGTGTTTGTGTTTGAGTGAAACAGAGAGAGTGAGCAGGGCACAGAGAGAAGGAGAGAGAGAGAGATCGACCTCTGTGCCCCCTGGCCCCACGCCTCCTCCGCCTCCCTCCCCTCCTTCCTCCACCTCCTCCCCCCCTCCTCTGCAGCAGTACGGCAGCCTCACCTGTGGGGCACTGGCAGCGGTAGGCGTTGATCTTGTCGATACATTTGCCGTTGTTCAGGCAGGGGCTGTGGGCGCACTCGTCCGTATCGATCTCGCAGAACTCCCCCTCGTAACCTGGCAAATTAGCAAGGGAGGACCGGGAGGGAGATGGATTGGTTAGACAGAGACACAGTGAGAAGCATTTTCACAAAGCTGTAACAGATACAGCAGATAAATAGCAGAGGGGCTGTAATTAGCCATTTTTTTCTTAACAGATTCATCATTATAAAAAAACGGATATCATAATTTGTGTTTTGATGAGGTTGTTGTCATCCAGGTGCTTGATTTGTCCAACCAGCGGTCAAGCAGTTCAAAATATTCAATTTACTATTACATGAGGCAAAGAAAACCAGAAAATTCCCAAAAATTGAGAAGCCGAAGAAGCTAAGAGAAGCTAGGATGTTAAACAACTGATCATTTTCCTGTCAACTGACTGATCACTTAGTCAACTAATTGTTTCAGCTGTATCTTTAAGATGAAATCAATGAATTGTTTAGTTAACAGAGTGTCAGAACATCATAAGAAATCTTGATCACAGTCTGAAAACCCGAAGATTTTCAATTTATGATATAAAGAAGACAAATGAACAAATCCTCGCAGTCAAGAAGCTGTTTTATTTTCAAAGGTATTCCCTCTTTATAAATGGATGGATTAAATGGTTTTTTAAGCCAATACAGCTTGTAAACCCATTAAAATAGTAACCAAAAATAAAAATATGAACCTCAAAATAAGCCTAATGTGTCTTTTTTAAGTGATTTTACCACTAAATTGGACTAAATTGTATGAGGAAGAGGCATGTACTGCCCACTTCAGTCATGTCCGAAGCAGTATTTAATCCTTATTCATATTTATAATAAACTTTTATTTTTACTTTATTTATATTACATCGGAATCTAGAAAGAAGTGATGGCAAAGCTGCAGGGACTGACACTGGACAGATTCAACCTAGATATAAGTTACTTGTGAATCTATGTGACTATCTGTAAGCCTTTATTTACTTTAAAATTGCACAAGTGGTCATGGCTTTGAACAACATGAAAAGTGTTGAATACCCAAGATATTCTCCTCTTTACTGTGATGTAGTTACTCTCTCAGATCGTCTTACCTGGCATGCAGATACAGTGGAAGTCTCCTATCTGGTCCAGGCAGGTGGCCTCATTCATACAGGGGTTGGACATGCACTCGTTGATGTCCAGCTCGCAGCGCGGCCCCACGTAACCCCGCTGGCACTTACACTGGAAGGAACCCTTGGTGTTTATACACTTTCCCGCGTGCTCGCATGGGTTGGAACCTGTTTAAACAGATAATTACATTAACTTTACTTTAACAGGCTGTCGTGTATGTACAAGACCTAACAAGGAGCAATTTGACAGTTAAGACATGACAATGAGATGATTTGGGTGGTTTAGCGTTGTTTGACGAAGCCAAACCAAAGCTTTGACTCTCTGTGATTACAGCAAAAATACCCCTGTGGGTGTTATTTACTGGAATTATGGGCACAATTATGGGCACAAAAGTACCCATAATAACAGGAAAGAATGAGCTCGTATTGTGACTTGTATTAAAGCTTTACGGTGCATGTGTGGTGGTTGAAAAGGTTTCTTAACACTAGTTTAGTTAAACAGCTCCCTGATACAGCAAAGGTTGATATGTGCCCTCAATAATTCAGATTTGAAACGAGACAACAAGCAGAGAGTTTGCAGGTCAGGTTGTGTGACTTTTACCCAGTGAGCACTCGTCAACGTCCTGATCGCAGGAAGCTCCTAAGTATCCCGACGGGCAGGTGCAGAAGTGATTTCCGCTGACGGGGTTGGTGTCACAGTTGGAGCCCTTCTGACAAGGGTTGCTGATGCAGGCGTCGTCCAGCTGGCACAGCAGCCCTGGAACACAAAACAGAAAATAGACTTTACTATAATACTATAATCACTTCATTTGATTAAAGGGGAACTCCACCAATGTTACACATCAAAGTCTATTCAGCTCTTGGGGAGGACTTGGGGAGGATATGCATGTGTTAAAAAAAAGTTGTGCTTTTTTAAACTTCAGAGGGCCGATTTCATCAACTGTAACTCTGTAACCGATCACTTTTCTACCAGCGCTGTTTTTCCTCATGTGTAATTGTCAGTGCTTCTCATGTGGAGGTAAGCTGACTCAGACTGAAAGAGACGTTGATGAATTACAGTATATAATAATACTATAAATACAAATGGCAAGATGTATTTATTCTGAAACAAAGGTTTGATTTCATTTAGGGAAGATAAAGGAGGACAATAAGATGACGAAAAACCACAGGAGAAACCAAAGATCACCAATCATAAATGTCACTTTCTCTGGTGTTGACTTTACAGCCTCTAATTTTAGTTTTAATTTGTTTATCCTTCACACCCTGGAATAATATCCCATTTCGTCAGAGCCATAGTACAGTATTTAAGCAAGTAAGTCTATAGCATTTTCACATAAAACTATTTTTGTAAATTCAAATAAACATGTGAATACCTGTGCGCCCATGGGGGCATTCGCAGTAGAAAGAAGCTACACGATCATGGCAGGTGGATCCCTGGTGGCACGCAGCACTGGCACAGTCATCGATGTTCTCACTGCAGTCATCCCCAGTCCAGCCGTTCACACACACGCACTGGTAGCTGCCGTAGGTGTTGTGGCACGTGCCACCATTTTGGCAGGCGTTGGGCATCAGCTGGCACTCATCAACGTCGTCTGTGCAGAGCTGACCTGTGAAAGAGCCAGGGATCAGAGGATTAGAGTTTACATCCCGAGCACTTGAGTGATAATAACTTCATTGACATGTTTATTGAAACCTCGCTGTACGAACCTGTAAATTCTGGTTTACACTGGCAGTTGTAGGTGTTGACTCCATCTACACATGTCCCTCCATTGTGGCACTCATGACCGGGACAGTCGTCGATGTTGTGGTTGCAGTTTTTTCCTGTAAAACCTGAAACAAAGACAAAACACTCCAATGAATTTGCCTTCACTGTTTAATTTTTACTAGTGGGTGCTTTCAGCCGTTCATCTCTCCCCCTCTGAAAACAACATGCTCCTATTTTACAACAAAGGGAGCGAAACTCTTCGACAGTTAAATGTGGTCAACTGCCTTTTTCCTCCCAAGAAAGAAGGCAGCTGTGCCCTTTTGAGGTCTGTGGCAATCTCACCATGTAATAACATCCACTCTACTATTCAGTTACACAAGAGGCAACCGCTGGACTGTACATGTGGCATGATGGGTAATAAAAAATGAAAACCAGTACAAGTCCTCGCTGCGACTGCTAGGAGTCTTTACCGCTGCACTTTCACAGAAATAAATTAAAGATCAAGTGACAAAATCTGAAGATTTATCAATTTATATTTTTATTTTTTTAATAAGCCAATATGGTGATATAGAGGGAGGTGCCCCTGCCTGGATTTGAACTGGGGTTGTTGCAATTATGCACATGTGGGCACATCTTCAGGTGGAGTTGGGGTATTTAAAGGTACAATTTGTAGAATATGTTTTGTTATTCGGTTGGTAAGGAAAATAGAAGTAAGAGTATTTAATTTCTTGACATTTATTTAGTTGATTTTGTTCAGTTAGTGCTGGTATATACATTCAAAAAATATGTTTTCTGCCAACATTTACTCACTTATTTATGTTGTTTCCACTAAGGAAACGTGGACATTTTTCTATAAAACCTTTGGACAGCTTACAATTATAAAAAAGCAAGAAAGCTTTCTTGATCATCAACATCTGAAAGTGAAAAAAAAAAAATGGATCCCTGTGGAGATTTCTTCTAAACAGCAAACACGTTCTCAAATGCATTTCCTTCCTCACACAACATTTCTAGGAAAAGTTGAAACCTGCATTGTTTGTTGCACATTTGCTCGTTTGAAGTCTTCCTCTTCCCTGTATATTGTTTTTATACATTTCAACTCAACTCTAGTTGGCATATTACCACCATCTGTTGATCGATTTAACAGCATAAAAACCATTGGCAGGAATGTGTATCGAGTCATTCACGTGCTTGGGTGGATACAAAATAAAATGGGGACCCACCCAAATTCATTACATGAATTCCTGGATTCAGTGGTAACAGACAAAAACAATTCAAAAGGTAGTCTGTGTGAAGGTGATGAGGTGGCCGGCAGGACTTTAGTCCCAGCAAGCATTGCTTCACTCCGCTATGTGAAAAGGATGTTGTTCTTTGACCATTTCCTTATGATAAGCCCAATGCCTTCCTGCACTGCCTTGTTCACACACTGTACACACCAAAGCAGAAGCACACATGTACACTAACACACACACCCACACGCAGGACACAACATAGGCAGGAACAGCCCTGCCTTAAATGACATCATCGCCTAACCAGCAGCTAGCAGGCACTGACATTTAAATTCCACTTGAGAGACTTCAGGAGCACAGGATCACATTTAGAAATGAAAACCAGACCTTTTCAGAGGATCGCATGACTCATGTCAGCTTAAAAATTATGAATCAGACTGATTTGATCGATATTTACCTTAGCACTAAAACTAAAGTCTTCATAAAACGAAACTATGTTAAGGCCTGAAAACACCTGAAAGTGGAAAAGTGAAATTCATCTGTCCATCTACTTGAAATATTCGGGTCCAGAAGTTTGGTATGAACTACATATATATTTATAATGAATAAGTACAACGTCCCTACCTGGCACACAGGAGCATTCATAGCTGGTCTCTCCCTTCTGGATGCAAGTGCCTCCGTTATGGCAGGGCGACGGGTTGCAGGGCATGTACCTGCTCTCGCAGTGCTTGCCCGTGTACTCCGCCGGGCACTTGCATCGGTAGCCGCCGACGTCATTGATGCACAGCCCGCCGTTCCTGCAGGGCGACGGGCTCGCATCACACTCGTTGATGTCTTGTTTGCAGGTCTTTCCGGAAAAGAAGGGCGTGCAGGTGCAGATGTAGTGGGACTCAATGGCAGAGCACAGACCACCGTTGGCACAAGGATTTGAGGCACAGGGGTCGGCTTGTTGGCACAATTTACCTGAGAGGACAGAGAAATTATGTTCTAGTACACATAGCCTTAGTCCAGAAGTCCAGATTGATCTTATTTTTAAAAAACCCTTCCATAGTGTAAGATTATAGGCAGATCTGTATGTTTTCTATCCTGCTGATCACCTTGTGAACCTACTGATATGTCTTCAACTAACGCTCAAGTTAGACACCACCTTCTGTCATAGTACTGCTGTGTGTTACCTGACCATCCAGGCGGGCAGCGGCACTTGTACGTCTGGAGGCTCTCCAGCTCGCAGGTGCCTCCGTTATGACACGGCGAGCTGATGCAGACATTGTTGACAGGTGTCAGGCAGCGACGGTCGGTGAAGCCCAGTTTGCAGGTGCAGCTGAAGTCTACTGTGTTCTCCTTGGTCACGGCCCGACACGTGCCGCCGTTCATGCATGGCGAGGTGGTGCACGGGTCACGAAACTGGCACCTGCTTCCCACGTATCCGTTCTGGCAACTGAGAAGAAGACGAGAGGAGTGGTCAGTGACATTTTTTGCAGCCATTGACGGGTGAGGAATGAAAGCGTTACCTTTATGATTCCCTCAGTTTACTTGAATTTTATCTGAAATTTTGAGTATTTAATGTTTCTTCTTTAAATGGCGAAAAAGCTCAAATAACTCAAATTATTGTGCAGCTGATCTCCCTCCTCAACTTCATCAATACGTAGACACGTTATTTTTGTAGAAAGAAGAACTAAGATTGCATTGCTGACTAGTTGATTGAACGTCTATTAGATATCAACCTGCGAAATTCTCTGAAAATCTAACCACCCCTTTAAGTAATTAATGACTGAACAAGCCACCGTTATACCATCATGAATGCAAACAATTTAATAACAACCTAATAAAATCCTTCTATCTACAAGATATATTGGTCTACTAATAAATGTCCAATCTTAATTTATTTTCCTCATTTAAAATTAGCATTACAAAGAGCAGTCTTGGTCAAATCCTCTTCAGCCCAGCACTGATTGAAGAGTTCACAGGGGTAAAACAACATCTCAGACTAGCAAGGGTCATCTCTTTGTGCAGTACTGTGCTGAAACGTCAGCTGCCTGTGTAACAGCCGTCACCAGTGGGACTAACTATCCATTTATCTCAAAAGATGGTCCTGCCCTGCTGTTTTTACAGCGCGGCAACACGGCCATGAGAAACTATGCTTTAAACAGGACATTCGTCTTTCCACCGTCACCCCCCTGCAAACAATGTGTTTCAGGCTCTAAACCAGAGCAGAGGAGGGGGACAAACGCCTGTGATGTTTCTCGCAGGTTGCGTCTGAGTCATAAAACGCTGCTCGGACCCCAGCAAAGGAGTTCCCAGAGAGGGAGAGAGAGAGCTGCTGCAGATCACAGGGACACATTCACACATTTACAATTACAATGAGAGGACCTGACGGGTGTCCCCTGAGGATACGCACGGCTCAACAAAGAGGCCACACACACACAGAGCAGGCACACACTCATACCTACACAGCGTGCAGTCTTTTACACACAGACACAAAGGGAGGTTACGCACGAAGATTACGCACAGGAACTCCGTACGTTTACGTTCACGATACTGTAGGTGGTCAGGGAAGTGAAACTCAGGCTGAACAGTACTGACACTTCTTGCACCTTTAAATGCAGTCTGAACACAAGCAGTTGCGCAAGAACTTTTTCATATAACTGACTCATTTACTTTCTTGCCAGGAGGTACAAGATTGATACCACTCTTATGTCTTACGTTAAATAAGATGCTACAGGCAGCAGCCGGTTAGCTTAGCTTAGCATAAAGACTGGAACAGGGGGAAACAGTTGTCAAAAAGTTACGAAATCTGCCTACGAAGACATCTAAGGCTGAATAATTAACACAACAAAACAAAGTGTAAATAAGACAAATTGTGCTGTCATGGGCCTTCTGTATGTGGGACTATTTCTTGGCCTGGAGGCAGTCACTTCCTGAATACACAGGAAGTTCAACTATTCCCTGAATGTGAGGATGTGCTGATTTCCCCCCTTAAACTCAACCTAATATGAAAGTCTTTTTGGACTGTTGGACTTAGCATTTTTTCTACAAACAAGACAATCTGCGAGGGAAGAGTTTGATCAGGCATTCACTTCCAACTGGTTGCACTTGACAGCTTCAGACTGTACTACACACACATTTCAGTCAGCACCAAAAAGTATTGAGATCCAATACCTAGCCCTATTTACAAATCGGTTCGACAGCAAACCCAACCACATCAGACATGCTGCATTAAACCCTCCCTGCTGCCACATTCCCATATTCATCACCTTCAGAGATTCAATACTGTTGTCAACAACTCTGGGTGGCCACGGAGGCTCGGTCATTACAAAAACAAAGCATCTACTCAATAGCTGAGGGGATGAGAACAAAAAAAATCTGCACTATTTGGAATTCTTGTTCCTAATCCATCCTTTCCAAAAAGTCGAGACACAAGAAAAGCAGCCATCATGACACCCTTCAGCAGCTCTCAGGGCTGAAATGCGCTCACTTTGACCCTTTTGTCAGCACTCATTCATCCTGAGGACAAGGCGGCATCTATGCCACAGCGTTTGAGCTGCAAGCCAACATTATGGGAACTTCAAAGCACCGTGCCACCACCTCAATGCTCGGTATTCTTCCCTCCCCAGAGAGGATTTGCTCCAGCATCAGACAAGGAACGGGAAGAGGATGAATCGGAAGACAGAGGGGCACAACCTCTGTCAAGACACATGAAAGATTTGGAGTGGATTCCCTGCACAGAGGATATTACACAGGAATGTGCAGAAATAAAAAATGTATAAGGCCTTGTCGCTTTATTATGGCACAAACTTGAGAAAATAACTGATCTGTGTAATTATCGTTGTTGTTTTAATCTCACAGAGAAACAACATTGTGAATAAAAACATCCTGCAGACATCAAAGGGGCCTTCCCACAACATTAAAACCCGCCGTCACTCTCAAATACCTGACCAGAGCCAGCAAGTCTGTTAGCCCTGAGGGGCTGGCAGGACCATGTCCCCAAACATTCCCAGGGGGTCCAGTATGTGTGTGTGTGTGTGTGTGTGTGTGTAAATGGGGACCGAGCCGTGGCCCCTCTGTAGGGACAGGCGTGTGTTTAGACAGGGTCTCCCTCTCAGGGGATTATGCAGCCTTAGGACTGTGGTAAGGAAAAGAAAACATCACATGCTAGGCTGCCCGCTGCATAAACAGTAGTAGTGAGTGCTGGCATGTCGGAGAGCAGAGTGCTACCTTGGCTGAGTGTCATTTAGCCCGGGATCATTGTAGCATTAGCGTCAAACAGACAGTGGTGTCAGAATCTAAAAGTCAAATAATTTAATGCAAATAAAATCCCAAGTCAAGTTAAATATTAAGTTCATAGTCAAGTAATTATACAGCTCAAAATCACTAATTTCCTCAAAGGGCTTTTTTAATCTGCTTCATATGACTCTGTCATTAGACGCTTCGTTTAGACAAGGAGAAATTCCCCCGAAAAACGTCAACGATAGTGACATAGATTCAGAGAGAAAAAGAAGAGTAACACACAAGAAACATATTCTTCAATATCCAGGATCAATACAGGCCCTGATACCGACTGGATCGACTGGAACTGGATCGATCAGACATGACTGGTGCTGACTCGAATGCTTCAAAGCTTCTTTCGCTGCCATGGCAAAATGTTGTGAAGTTTTTTTGTTTTGTGTTTTTTAAAGAGGAAGGAGACATTGTGTTGCACCAAAAAAGACAAGAGGTAAAAACTGATAAAGACCTAGTACTTCAACTCTTTTATGGTGTTAGTCTCAAAATCTGCACATAAAATATAAATATTCTGAGTGTGCACATGACACGAGCGCACAGAAAAAAAAAAAAATGATGAACGCAAGCTCGACTGTAACACCGTAAACGAAACTGCTCAATAATTGCTCGCTTGTCAAGATGACTTTTGAGACTATAGAGGCAGCTTACTAAAGCTTCGTAACCCAACAAATGTATTCGGGACAGCTCTAGACATGACCAATCCACATTAAACATCAACCTAACACACAATATATGCACCATATTGATTCCTTGTCTATAATACTGTCTTACTGAGTTCCACACAATGAGGTGGCTGTAACAAGGATTTGAAATTTGTGAAAAAAGAAAGCAATGGCATCTGATCAGTAGTCAGGATTATGAATCGAGGAATAAGTCAGGGAATAGTCAGATCTTTACACATTGCATGCTCATGCTGACTAACCAAACCTTAACTATCCAACATACTCCAGTCTATGCTGTGTTTGTTACACTTTATTTTTATTTTTACATTTTTGTATATTTTGTTTTTAATGCTTTCACTTCTAAACCTATCTGTGTGTTTGCTAATGTTCCTCACTTGGTCTTTTTGTTTTATGTAAAGCCCTCTGAGGCATTCCTTGTGACATTATTGACTTGTGACTTGACTCGACTAAACCCCAGCTGATCTGTGGTAATTCATAAAGGAAGCCTCAACAACAATACTGTAAAGCTCGCTGCTGTTTAGTGGGTGTCAGTGGAGAGAAGCAGCAGATCCGGCTGCGAGAAGGCCAGTCAGTCCAGTTCAAGTCCCAGCGGTGGCGGGTGCTGAGGTCGTGAGGCGCCACACGAGCTCGCTGGAAAAAGGCCGCAGGGAGCAGGTGCGCATGTTAATGAGGAGACAACAGCTGCTGCCCCGGCCATTCACCCCCCCCTCCCCCCCCCCCTCCCCCCTCCTCCCCCATCCCTTATCCCACCACTCTGCCTCCTTCCTCTCCATGGCACCCCATCCTACTACTGTCCTCAAGCCCAGACAGAGACTGGGGCCATGCACTACAAAAAAAAAAGAAATAAGCTTATTATCTTATGTATTAGTCTGAGTTAGTCATTTTGAGGGTCGTTTTTTTTAATGCAACTGAGTTGATCTGAGTCTTCAATCAGGGCAGAAAGGAGGATGTATCTATGAACGATCATTCAATTAATATGAAATCCATTTAAACGTTTCGATGTTTCATTTCGAGGTTATCAGTTTTTTTTTTTTACTTTGCACACAACACTACATTAAAGGACATCTTGAGTTGGACATTTTTTACAGTGTTGGTATCTGAATGGCCGCCCCCCCCTCCCCCTTTCCCTCACTACTTAGCAGAGAAATGAAGAGCGAGAGAGGAGGAGAAGAGAGAGGGAGAGAGAGTGAGAGCGAAGGATGAGTGGCTCCATTGTTTTTCTCCCCCATTCAGAGTTGACCACAGGCCGGGGCATATTCAGCTGTCGCACCTCCTCTCTTCCTTCTCTTTCCCCTCCTCTCTCTCGCTTAAAAAAATCTCTGAATCTTCTTTCATTATATGTGGCTCATCCCGAAAATTTTCCCCCTCTTTTTCTCATTATTGGTTTCACTTCCTCTGCTCAAAGCCGCGTGGTTGCTGGCATCCGCTCGCTCCCCTCTGTGCACCTTCGTTCCCTCCAAACCCCCTCAACCCCGCCTCCCCCTTCAACCCCATTTCTTTTCATTTGTAAGACACCGCATTAGGATTTATAAGTCTCAACTGACTCCCCCAAAAACCTTCTTCCAAGTCACTCCGGGCTGCAACTTTTCCGTGGTCTGTGAAAAGCTTCAAATCCAAAACAAGCAGTGGGACAAACAAAGGAGTCTCAAAGAAAGGATATTTGAACTGGTTGGGTCGGGTTTTTTCGAGGGGAGACAGACAGAAAGGGGTTGCCAGATCAGAAGGAATTTTGGTGTTTACTCCAAAGAGTCTCCTGTCCTGATGCTTAACTGGCAACCTCACTTTATGTCCCCTGAAAAATCTCCACACCAGCTTTGAAACCGGGCGTCTGCCCCCGCAAAACAGCCCAGCCTCTCACACCGAGGCCCGAAAGGCAAACAGAAAGAGCCCCTGCGCCCTTACCTCTGTGCACGTGGACACGCTATCCAAACACACTCTGGCTGAGGTGCTAGCAGTAAGTCAACTGTAGCACACGCTAGGCAAGAAGGGTAACAGTTTGCTCTTTAACTTGGCAGGAGCCCGTCAAATACATGCTCGGCACAAAACAGCTTTTTTACAGGCATCGAGCTTAACTGCCTCAATGAGAGCACAGACGTATAAAGGAGGGGAGGGTAAGACAAAAGATATTCAACGACTCTTTTATGGCTGTATTCAAAACAAACAGAGCAAACAGCTGCTTCAACAAGAGAAATCTGGAGGCCTGGCGAGCGGGATAATCTCAACAGCAGCAGGTAAACTGGGCTGCTGGAAAGGTAAATAAAGAAGACATGAAAAAGAGGGGCACAAATCAGAAGCTGAGCAAATATCAGGTGTTTGGGAGGTATCGTGTAACCGTAGGACAGCAGTGGAATTATCTCCGCGGTAAGGACGATACTGTTATTATCTCCTCTGTCATCCCTGCCCCAGTAGCCCCCATTGTTCTCCTCTGCGCTCACTTCTTCGCCGTCTCTTCTTCTATTGCTGCCGCAGTAGCCCGTGGCAACAGGTCCGCGACACTGATGGGATGCATAACAGGGCCGGGCGGCGGCTCGAGCCTGCAGCAGATGTTGTGGTGACATCTGACCCTCGGCCAGGCGTCACTCTCTAAAGGGGCTTTCCTCAGTGTCGGGCCAATCTGCCATCTGCCATCTCTCTGAGGTCACACACAGATGGGGACAGAGGCTTTGAACGTAATATGTAGGCTACACATGTGCACTGTATACAAATAAAAACCTAGAATGAGCGTACAGAGATTTTGGCAGCCGTACGGGCCCCGATCTGAATCCATTTTAAGAAGCTTAGTGAATTAGGTTGTGCTTTTATTCAATTATTGTGCCATTTAAAGCTCTGTGAGAGACAGAATCAGTGTCTGCTTCCATTTCTGTAAATGAATAATTAGGATTATTTCAGGGTAATTCTTTGTTTGTCCGTCTCTTTCTAGATTTTAGCAAAAAAATAACATAAGACCTCTCTGGTTCAGGCTGTTAGTTAAAGGAAGAATTGCCATTTGGATCATATTTTCATAACAGGAATCATCATTGCAAATTATTTCTATCATTTATAATAACACTGTACTCGCCAAAGTGATTGCTAAGTTGGGGGAATGCATTGATATCTCAACAATAAAGTCATGAGCCATGAGACGACCGGAGAGTTTCATCAGGTTAAGGAAGATTACCCTTTTACACTGAAAATCTCACCTCACCTTCACTGCACAGGAAAAAAATGTGTGAGTTAACAAGTACAGAAAGTGCAGCAGGTAAAAATTGAACTAGGAACAAATAATTGATAAGCAGATAAGCAGAAAATGAAACTATTTATCTATTTGGGTAATTCATTAAAGGTGCAATATGTAAGAATTGGCCACATGTCAAATTCATACTCAAAATAAATAGGGGGCAGCATATCACCAGAGTACAAGCTAACTGCTGCTAAATGCAGCTGCCGTTAGCTAGTTAGCTAAGTTAGCCATGCAGCTAGCGGTTTGGACTGGGAGCTCGGGGACCAGAGTGTGTTCACACCGCTTGTAGGATTTTTGGACCAGGACGGGCTGGGGCTGTCTGGTTAGCACGCTAACTTCAGCGGATATCTTTGCAACACAACACATAGACATCATTATGTTAAAATTGCAATTTTTTTCTGTTGATAATTTTAGTCAATTCTGAAACATATTCAACTAAAATTCAGTCATTGGGTTTGGCTTCCTTCTCAGCTATCTCTGTGAGGACATTCTGCTTTTTTGTGTATAGCATAATGTTAAAATGAATATCTCTGGGTGTTTGAGTTGGATGCATTAAAGAACATGCTTGCATTTTGAGCTTTAGGAAATTGCAATCAGCTTTTCTCACTAATTTCAGACTTTTTATGGACCGATGATTGATTGATTAATGTTGAAAATCATTGGCCTGTTAATTAATAATGAAAATAATCATTAGCTGCAGCCATAGTAAGAAGTCAGTGGGTAAAGCATGATGGTTTTTTTTTTTTACAACATGCAGTTTTGGTAATACTTTTTGCTTTTGCTTTCTCTTCTCAGACTTTAATTTAGCACTGTTGCCAGGTTCCCAGATGTCAGAGAGGAAGTCCAAAAAGATATAAATAAGATCAAGTTGTAATAACCTTGAGTTATGCTCTAACACTGCTATTTAAAAATATGTGTCTCTCAGGTGTCTCCCTCCCTCCCTCCCTCCCTCCCTCTTTGGTGAGAAAGAGTTTTCAGTCAGGAGTCAAACTGTGTTAGTGGAGCATGTTTGTACCTATGCCCCCCTCCCCTCGTCCTGCTCTCTCTCCACCACCCCTTCTCATTTCCTGGCTGTTTGGTTCTGTGCCTGAGCTAAGTCCCCTTTAGTCTTGTCTGATCTGTTTTAAAAGCATTGCCCAAGGGGGCCTCTCTCCTCTCCTTTCCTCCACACTTCCCTCTCTTTTTACGCCCCCTCTGTCTTGTATTTTCCCAGCAGCATATAGTGGCTGACCACAGTGACAACTGTGCCGCCTCTGGGAGAGAAAATCAACACTATAAAACGCTCGCTTACATTCAGCTTCAATCACACAAATCGAGTCTAGTGAAATAAAAATAGCTCTTCCACTAAAACCAAAGCTGGCACAAGAAACAGGGTTGTTGTTTGTTGTGGAACCGAAACCAAAGTTACCACCAAATCCCCACTGGCTACAGAAATTACAGGGGAAGCACTGCCCCTCTTTCCCTCTCCTTACATCCATCCTTCTTTTCCTTCCTCTCTAATCGTACAGGAGAGCTGACCTGGCCAGCCCACATCTGGCAGACTTCATTAGAGACCCTGTTTATTTGGGAGCATTATTATTATGGACACAGCCCATGGGAAAGGTCGGCTCTCCCGGGGACTGTGTGTGTGTACATGTCTTCAGAGTCATAGCAGCTCTAATGACTTCTGCCACTGCCTACTTTACGAGGCTGGGAACCACTTTAAGGCTTTACGGCTGTCTGAAGGTGTCGTGGAACCGGACACCACAGTTGTTACTGTACACGGCGACTTCAAGGTTTGAGCCAAAGTGTCCCATCACTACATCCTCCGAGCGCCCAATTGTCCCTCGTAAATCATGGCGAAGATCAAACTGTTAGTGAGCTTTACATTTTTAGATTTCACATGCTGTAACTGGTGAACGTGCCTCGCAAGCTGGTGTCCGTTCGCTCGGCTACAGATGTATTCAGCAGGGGGAAAAACACTGTCGTCATGGTATTTAAAAAGTTGGACAACTTTGTTTTAGACCTACAGAACGATAAGTCAATCTAGTGTTAGCTGCCTGTGCAAGTCACTTTCCAACAATGCAGGCCTATGTTACAGATAGTTAGCAGTCAAGTACTGACAGCTAACTCTAGCAGCACTAGCTGTGGGCTACAACTTCCACATCCATTATTTTAGTCCTATATCTGTCAAATTTTGGCAACTTGGCACCATTAAAAGTTGGCCGAATCAGCTATTATTAGTTCCTTTATTGAATGCACCCATAGATGTACAGACAACTGTCACTGGATTACTTAAACCCTGAAGAAAACCTAAAAATGAGAGGATTCTTAGGCTAGTTCTGCACTTACAGTGTAAGTATTTATTTATTTATACATATTGGAATTAATTGACACATATTTGTGATGGACATCATATTAGCTGGTGGATTAAAAGGTGTAAGTCACACTATCTTATAAAAAATATGTGTATCATATAAGCATGTAAAGGATTTTGGACTCAAATCCACCTCAAACTGTGTCTTTTCCTCAGCCTCTCCTTCTTCTAGTCAATCAAAAACAGTACTATGTCTAAAAAAATGTGTCTTAGATAAATTCTTGTATTATTTAACCCCCAAGAGAAGTCCATTAGATCCTCCCAGACAGTCCTGGCTCACAAACTGCGACTTGTCACGAGCGGACACGCTTTGAGAAATTCCCTGAGTAACAGATGCCGTGATTGCTATCAGTCTTTGGATCTGTTTTGCTGCTTAAGTGACCAACGTGCTCTGTTTCACTACAAAGGCATCACACTCCATTCTCCTAAATATCCTGTGAGTGAGTGTATATCAAGCAGCGAGAGTGACTGAGAGCTAAAAGCACACCTGGCGGACAAAGTCGATCTGTTCCTGTGGGGAGCTGAATGGGCAAAACCACAAGTAATCATGGGCATTATGGAGCATGCTGCTGTGTGGGTGAGTGCACGTCCCTCTCAGTTGTTACACAATAACCCACAGACAGGTGGTCTGGCTGAAAGAAAAAAAAGAAATGAGGAAGTGTGGTTTGGAGTATGCCAAGTGTCTTTGTCTCACACACACACACACACACACACACACACACACACACACACACATATTCTGACTGTCAGTCCTCTCAGCCTGCAATCAAAGTTTATGTGATTTGTCTTGGCATATGCCAACCAGGAAGGCTCGAATATCACTAATCCTCGGCGCTGAGGTTGCCCGCCACCGAGTCACTTCATTCAGCCCGAACACTCGACGATCAGCCCTCTCACCAGCCGGACTCTTGCCAAAGGGAACCCAACACCGGCAGCAGCGGCCATATAAAAGCCTCACGCTGTGTGTTTCTCGTTTGTGTGATGATATGATCAGATACGGCACCTTTTCTTCCCTCAGGCCACTCCAAGGCTGTTTCCTGACTCTGAATGGAGGTGTGGGAGGGGAGGGTGGGGTGAGTGGTGTGTGTGTGGGGGGGAGGAGGTTGAGATAGACTCATCTGACCGGAGCAAACAGAGGTGCCATTAAGGAATCCGCCAAACCGGACAGACAAGGGCTCACTTTCATTGAAGTGGATGTGTACTGTAGCAGTCACCGCACATAGCAGCAGGGAATTAAAGACTCTGTTATCTGATGTTAACACAGATAAATCAGAAAATCCTGATTTAAGATCTCTCTTTTTTTTTAATCTTGAAAAGTTTGCCATCCGCACGTTCAAACATTGAAAAAACATCGATCACATTAATATTCTACACTCACGTCGACAAAAAATAAATATATGTCCACAACGATGCCTTTGATTTGCAGGACAAAAATAAGACTGTTAGAAGTGATGCAAAGTAGGTAAGCACATGAAAACGTATTTCAGTCAAACCTCAGTACTTTTAAAAAAAGTGTCCAATATGTATTTGTAGGAGGGCGGCAACTAACAATTATTTTTTAGATTAATCTAAATCCCAAAACCCAAAATGGCGTCTTTAAATGTCTCGTTTTGTCCTCAACTCAATGATATCCAGTTTACTGTCGTGGAGGAGTAAAGAAACCAGAAAATATTCACATTTAAGAAGCTGGAATCAGAGAGATTTTACTTTTTTTATTCTTTTTTTATCTAATGTGTAGCATAAAGTATTGAAAGCTGTCAAGCATCAAATGTTAGGTATGGATGTGTGGAGAGATTTACTTATCTATTGTTCAGGTATTTACACATATGAAAAATGCCACATTATTGTCCAATGGGATGCAGGAGTCAAGAGTTTATTAAAGGTCCTCCTCAGGTCTTTGTATCCAACAGAACAAGTCTAGGACAGTCTAGAGGAATTTCTGCGGTATGCTTGCATCCTTCCAGATTGGCCTAATCCCTACAAACTCCAGCCTAAATCCTAACAACTCTTCACAATGTGACTTTCTGCCGTCAACAGGCTGCCAGAAATCAGTTTTATGTTTTCATCACACTTACTAACTGATGATGAGGGTATGTGATCTCTCCGCAGCGTCCTTCCTCACCCCCGCCCGTCATCTCTCATCTCTCTGGGCAGAGAGAAGCTCTGCTTTGATTCTGGCCATTGTGCCACTGGAATTTGGGAGTTATTTTTCCTGGTCTGGATTGGCTCGACTCTGTCACTGCTCTCTCCTGCTGCCAAGCCTGTGCTGTAAATGAGAGGCCTCCTCGAAGCTCTTTGGAGATAAACTTCAGTCAGGATCTCACTGGGCCAGATATGAGGAGGAGACGGTATTTATGGTATGGCATGTCGAGTAGGCATCTCTGTCAGACTATATAAAACTGAAGCGTCCAAAGACACTTACTTGACCTCGAACGTGCCACTTGAGTTCAAGAGCGGCAGCTTTTGATTGAAGTGAAACCAAATCATAATTCTGTCAAGAATGAAGTGAGGTTCTGCTTTCACTAGGAATCACTCAAATATCCTTCATCAAGCCGAACAGGACAACAGATAACTAATAAAAAAAATATATCAATTAACCCTTTACTGCATCAGTCACGTAATACACTTGACACTGTCAGGCCTTTGACACTTTTGTTTGGAAAGTTACAATGAACAGGAAAAACCTTGCATTAAGCTTTAAACAGGATCCACCTGGTTGCAATCATTTCTTTCACTTCAGCTTTCAATCCCTTACACGGCCAACTGTGCCGCTGCACAAGAGTAGCAGCATTGACTCATCGATCTTGGATAACGCTCGAAGGAAGTTCATATAGAGGAGTAACGTTAGCAAACCTTTACAACAGTTTAAATTATCAGTTTAAGAGACAAAATTTCCATAAAATGGAAAAATAGTCCATAAAATGTCCCATCACAACTACCCAGAAATCAAAGTGGCTTCGACAAATGTCTTTTTTTAAGTTCAATCAAAAGTCCAAAGCCCAGAAAATCTTCTGTAAAGCTGGAACCAGAGAATATTTTGGTATTTTATCTCTACTTCTGCTTTAAATATTTGCCTAATGGATTAATCACTGATGGAAATAAATACATTTTTTGAGCTCTAAATTCCTGCTATGAATATTTTGCTGCTTAAACTTGATGAACTTGATGAACTTTTTCTCATTCCCAGCCCTCTGGTGGCACAGTGACACAATAAGAGAGCAACACACACACATTGTCACACTGAGCCCTGTGTGCCCGCTCAAACCTTTTCAAAACTGCAAGGATGTCCATCTCCATGTTTAATTGGAGAAGTCTAAGGAGGAGGACAGTGCAGGGTGCACAATGATGGCTTTGTGGCCCAATGAGGAGGTGGGGAAGGTGGGTCGGGGTGGGTTGGGGGGGGGGGGGGGGGGGGGGGGGTTGTGAGTGTGTGATTGAGGGGTGAATAACACAACCAGACCAAATTAAGATGTGGCGGGGGGCCAAGTATGGCTGCCCTGGTCTGGTGGTGCCGTAGCTGTGACCCGGTTGGCCCGGTGGTCACCGAGCTCTGCGACAGTAAGATGACACTGGCTGCTGCTTCTCATGCCAGGATGGAAATAGAGCCAAGCACAAAGTAGACCTATTGTTGCAAAATCGAGTTCTGGGCAGAGCTGAAGCCTACTGGTTTACACGAGGACGGAAAACAAACTCCAAATACAAAACTCCAAAGACAAAACGCAGGACTTGTCTTCATTTTTCAGCATGCTTAAAAACATCCAACCTATGCCATCTGTGCAGGGGAATGAGAGAGAGTGAGAGGGTTAGAGAGAGAGAGAGAGAGAGAGAGCGAGAGAGAGCACTGAGAGCCATTGAGGAGGGGACAAAATCCCAGAAGAGAGGAGGGGGTGGTAGGAGGACAGGGTCTGAGGGTCTCTCTGGGAAGCCTCACCCAGATTAGTCACACAGAATTAATCGCAGCAGAGAACAATGGTCGCCGAGCTTCTGGCAACCCCAGCTGTCGCTCCGTGAAAGAAAAGAAAAGCAAGATTTAAGGCTGCGAGAGTTTGGCTGCAGAGTGTGGTGGCAGCGACACACACACACACACACACACACACTGTTTCTCTCTCTCCCTCTCTCTCTCTCTCTCTCCCAGTGACCCCTGTCCTCATCAATGTCCACTCATTTCTGTCTCAGCTCTCTGACCATTTGCCTCCCAGAAATAGCAACACTGGCGTGAGCGCTCACGTGTCAGCCAAAAAATCAGAGTCATCCCAAACTCCACAGTCTCCCATGTTTCCCACAATTCATCTCTGCAGGTACTCCTCACCTTTTACTGGTTAAAGACACAGAGAGACACAGACGTCAAGCGACTTACTTGCACTCTCCGTTTCCGTCTGGACTTGCTTGACACGTCCCCTGGTTCAAACACATCTCCGTGGGCATGAAGCATCTTAGACCTGCGAATGGAAAGTTTTAATGCACCTGCTGAAACTTTGAGGAACTTTTTTTTTTTTAGCAAGTCTGGAAGTAGCAAGTATCACAATGCAACACTCAATTATAAATAGCACAGGTAATGCTCCATAAATGTGGGATCTAGGTGTGACTCTTGCCACCTCAAAAGTGCAGTTTTTTGTGGTGAGCAGGGACTTGACACTGGTCTGGCAGATGCATGCTCCTCTCTGCAGCTGTCCCAAAAAGAATGAGCCATTTGGGGAGTAACACAGCTTTGCCATAATTAAAAAAAAATAAAATAAAACACTCACTGAGTGCAAACAGCAAAGGCATGTGTTTGCATACAAGTGAGAAAAAGGTGCTGGACAAGTGAGCAACAGCTGCCTGGGCATAGTAAAGAAAAAAGCATAAAATAAGGAGTGGGATGGTGAAAAGACACGTTTAGGGATAATGCCAACAGGTGCTTGAAGTCATAGAAATAAAAGTTGATGTAAATTAACTGTAAACCTGCAGGATGAGTCCAAAAACTTGGGTGAAAATTGCTACACTTAAGTTTAAGTCCAGCACTTTACAGAGCAAGTGAATGCAACAAGTTCAACTCGAACTTCCAAAGAGTAAATAAAGAAATAACCCACATTTTCTTGAGGCAGTAAACTACCCAGAGAGAAATCCCAGCCCGCCACTCACCTCGTGTTAGTGCTATCAGCGACAACAAGAAAGTTAGTTTCACAAAGAAAATATGCATTCCTTCTGGTTTAAAATGGTTGTACAAATCCACGTGGGTTTTCTCATAGATCCGATATGGTGTCTTCCTCTCCAAAAGAACAAAAACAAAACAAACAACTTTCAGTTCATCCTTGAGGAGTAGATCCACACAGAGAAAGTACAGCGCGTCTGTCTGTGAACTCCGAGCATGGGATGTTGTCACTTCAGATCCCGGCTTGGAAATGACTTGAGGGACTCACTCACTCCATCCGCTGCTCGAGGGGCGTTATTCTCTCTCTCTCTCTCACACACACACACACACACGCACACACACACACACACACACACACACTTGGACAATCACACAGTTGGAAACCCAGACAGGCACAAGCTGTACAACTTGATGAAAAGATATGTTTCCCGGGCGTTTTTCCCACACGTAGTGACTGATTAATCAACAAGTTTTGAATCATTAGTCCAGCAATTAGTCTGTGCCCTCACCTCACCTGTCATTAATGTCTTTAAGAAGTTAGCTTTCAGTGTGAGCCTCTTGAAGTTAAGAGTCTAAACAATGAGACATTAAAAAAGTCAAGCGAGCATGAATGTTTTAGATTCATGAAAAAAAAAAAAAACTTTTTTCAAACAGTAAATTAAACCGTTTGCTTTGAAATTGGTGGTAGCCTATTTTATGCTAAATGTATAGTTTATGCTTATATATTATTATTATTATTATTATTATTATTATTATTATTATTATTATTATTATACTGTAAGTTAATGGAGAGCTGAAGTCCCTTCCGGTGGACCCCATGGGACCTTATTTCAGAGAAACTTTGTATGGTAGTGACTGGAGAGAGACAAATAATTTTTTGATCCCGTTTGAATTGCGACGTGAATCACACATACGATGTTTTTTTTAATTTAAAAGGTAATTTTCCAAGTCACAGTTAGTCATAAAACGAATCATTTATAAGACTGAAAATATAAGACTGAAATAATAATGATATAGGATTGAAAATACATAATTATAAAGACTACACAGCCAACAGTCGCCTTAGTGACGAAGTCTCCTTTCACAGCACTGCAGTTATCAATATGCTCAGTTTTATTGTGATTTTTACCTTTTTTTGTACGTTTTCTGTGCCGAGTTGGCGGCCATGTTGGTGTTGGTGACGTGTTGAGTGAGACGATGTCGATGACGATGGTATTTTAATTTAATTTAACTACGACAAACTGCAACTTTATTGACTTGAAAAATTATCTAACTAACATAAATGGCATTTTTTGCATTTAAACACTAAAAAATAAAATCCACAGGAATTTTAGTCGTTAGTGACTGGTATTTTTAATTTCCTGCAGTACTGACATGAAATTGTTTCCAAATATCTACAATCACTCAGACGAGCACCTACAACTTCAACATAAATGTAGAAAACATTCACTTTGGCAACTTTTCCAGAAGTATGGAAAAGGATATGATAACATTTGTAACTGGGTTTTTTCAAGGATGAATTTCTGGGATGTTTTTTGCATGAAAACAGACATAATTCCAGTAAATGGAAAGAGAAACCAAATTGGCTAAATGCAGCATGAATCCAGAAACTCAAGCTTTGTGTTGTCTGTGTCATTTGTCCAACTCAGTCCTGCATCAGGGTAGCACAGCCTGACACAGCCTGAGAACCGGCCTGTTAGCAGATAGGATCTACTGCGATAAATAAATGCTGACAGTGAGTCTTATAAGTTTTCACTCAGCCAGCCTGCAGAGTCAGCAGATGGAGGAGCAGATTCCTGTAAGGTGGTTTGAGAACGGAGTACGTGCAGCTTCACACAGGTAACTGCTGTCATGCACAGGTAGACAAAACACGAGTCAGGAGTTAAACCACAGCTGTACTTTTCATTACTCTGCAACACATAGAGCTGCACCATATGAGAAAAAAAACATTGTGGTTATTTTTTACTTTTTTCTATTGAAAGGCATCAAAAAGCCACATTAAAATCTACTTTGATTCAGTGGCCTCAAACAATAAAACATGAAATTGTCCAAAGGTGGTGAATACTTTTTATAGACACTGTATTACAGGGATACAGTAGTGTAAAGCACTGACTGAGCTGCTCTGAAACTCCATCTTCATAGATTACTTTAAGATTGGTGTAGGATAAACGTTCTTGATCCAGTCATTCAGGATCATGAACCGCACGTAGGTGGTAACTGTCTCCTTCAACACAGACATTTTTTTATGATAGACCTCAGAGTGACACACAGACACTCTGCCAGGGACGTTACAGGTAAGACAGCTGCCAGAAAGCAAAAAGAAAAAAAAAGAAAAAAATCAAGCAGACGTTTAAACCCTGAGGGCAGACAGAGCGTAGGAGTGCTGGAAGAGGCAGCGATGGAGAAAAAATGTTAAGCAAGGGAGGTGGAGGTTACAACGAAAAGATCTAACTGTGTAACTGTGTCAGTTTGTTTACATGCATACTTATAACACGATTATAGTCCGATCAAGGCAGCACTGTAAGGGTATTGTGATGTAAATGTATCAGACTGGTTATCTTATAATCAGCTTTGGCTGTTTGGCTATTAACCCACCTAGATTTTAGGTCAATCAGTCAATCAGTGATTTAAGCACTTAGAGTAAAAGGATGAAGTCTGGTTTCATTTGCTGTTTTAAATCTACAGTTTAAAAAAAAAAGAAGTATGGCTAACCCTGGTGGCAAATTTGATTTGATTTGATTTGATTTGATTGAAAGTCCTGGAACAGCTGCTAAACAGACTTTGAGTTGAGATTGTTTTCAGATGATTGTTGCTCTCAAGGTCAAGAATGAAATCTGAACCAATGACAAGAAGTCCTTAAAACTGCTTGGACAAAAAAAAAAAAGCTGCTGATAAAGACTGGTGGATATTATCAAAAGCTTTGAAACAGCTAATAAATTGACCATGATATAAGATTGTCAACCAAATTAAACTAAATTCAATAAAAGCAACCATAATTAACGCTCATGACGTCCATCCTTTGTCTTTGAAATAAAGTCACTGTAAACTATGTATACATTTATATATGGAAATATATTATACATACAGGTTCAAGCCCACAGCTACAGAACATCAACACTAGTGCAGACAGACATTGCTAGGCACCGACGGGAGGAGAGCTCAGAGATTACTTTTAAACTTCCGTTATTAAAAAGCTGGTTTATCTTCCCTCCTGTTTATTAACCTGACTGCAGGAGCGATCCACACAGGTGACCTCCAGTGTCGTGTGTTTATGTGCTTGATTGTTGACTGGAGCTTGAGGGAAAAAAGTACCTCAAAAACATAACATTAGACGTTTGAAAAGAGTATTTTCAAAATGTTCAGTGAATGCTGCTTATATTGTTCCTTACCTGTAAACACCAACTTTCTATTTCCTGCTGGAAAAATGAACAGATGGTGTGTGGCCCCACTTGACATATTAAACACTTTCATGTCGACTAGGTCAGCCTGAGTCTCGACCCTGATCTCTCTTTGGTTGTATCAATTTACACTTATTGACTATCTCACACTCGGTCATCTCCCGGGTGAATAACCTGCTGCTGCACCACATTAAGATCACAGCTTTGCTCTGCGTCGGTTGTGGCAAATATAACAAACATTAACAAACTATTAGTCATTCCTCCCTCCTTCAGACAAAAGCTTATGAAAGCTGTAATTCATTGAAAACCTTATTGTGCTGTTGTTCATTGTTAGGAGAAGGGGGGAAATGTGTTTATTGTATCACATTGTGAGGTGGCGAGTAAACAGGATTTGTGTTGATTTCCTTCTCATTGTGTTGACCTGGGGGTTGGGGTCTGACCCCTCGACTGGTGCAGCACAGATGGAGAGACTTTATCAGCCGCAAAAAACAGAGACAGCTGCTCGGGACTGGATCACATCAGAAAATATACAGTATTATCTGTCTGAGAATCCATCAGCCCTCATCCTTTGATTAACACATTCGTAAGTATCATTATTTAGAGGCTATTATAGTCTAACATGGTGGGTTTAAGCTATGATCTGTATCATGCTAGCTATCTAATGAGGGATTACATTATATCTAATGCAAATGAGACGCTGTTATCTGGTATGATAGAAACTCAACAGTATTCTGCATGATGATTAAAGACAGAAAATTAAATTACCTGGAGACAGATTAATTGTTGAGTCTCATCCCCAGAGCTTCAAATACGGACGCTTTAGGTTGGCAGCTCAGGTCGGACGCCAGGAAGTTGCATTTTGTTGCTTTAAGATTGGTCTAAAAAATCTGCACACCTCATGTAATCAGTTCAGCAGCTATACAATGCATTTTATTCTCCAACTCTTATTTCCCTTGGATGTTTGACCTTCACTGAGCAGAATGAGAGTTTAAAGGTTTAAAGTTTCTCTGTATTCTCTTTAAAAAAAGTGATGAACATGAGTTTGAGATATCAGATTTGGAAGACAATCATCGTCCAGTTTGCAAATGATACAACTGTGGTTTGGAAATGTGAAACCCGCATGGCACATACATTGAGAGCAGACGTTTCCATGGTATAGGAAACATCTTGTGAAACTTCTGCTTTTTTAACGAGGGAGAAAGAGTAAATGTGTTTTAAAGACATTGTAAGACATAATTATTATTCATAACATTATATTTTAATGTCGTAAAAACGTGTGGATGGGACCTTTAAAGGAACAGGGCTGACTGATTTTCTCTTTCTTAAAGAGAGCAAATCAACAATTTGTCTCAGTAAAACTATTTTCTGTGTTTTCACGACCTCATCTACATCATATAACAATGAAATAACACACTAAAGTACGAATTAACTGTTTATGTCACAGTTCATGTGTAAGTTGGCCAGGTAGTGCTTAAGTGTCTTCAGAAATGCATCATGGGTACAATCAAATCTCTTTTAAAGCCACACATAATTTTGGTGCTAACTAGCTGCATTGAGTTTAGTTGTAGTTTATTTGACCATGTATATAATGCCAGTAAGTAATGATAATAAGATTATGCTATAGTTCCTGGTCAGATGTTAAAACAGTGCCCAAATAGGTGAATAACATGTTTTCCATGTTATTGTTTTTTTGTTTAGTTATTCTGTGATCTCAAAACCTGGTTTTACTCATACCTATCTCATATCGCTTTGCTTCACTTTAACAGAGAATATACTCCAATGTCCATGTATATAACAATCCCCTCAATTACTTTTTTTTTTTTAGCAATTATCCAGGCACTTTTCAAGCTCTTAAATGGTCACAGGACTGTGGCACATAATCATTCATGTATCCATTAACTCCTGATCTTTGGCTGCTTGCTGTGTTGATGACATAATATAAACTTGTTCAACGGCTGCACTCACTGTAGACCATGAATGAGCTTTCTGCCAAGAATGTACAATGTTAATATCACTTTGCATAAAAGATCTTCTGTTGCGCCTTTGAGGAAGAGTGTGGGTGGGCGCCGGGCAGCCTGCAGCAGCAGATGTGGTGTGCAAGGGACAAGTCGGGACATGTTTATGTAACTTACTGTCAAGCGAAGTACTGGGCTTGTATCCATGCATCTGATATGACAGGACTGAGGGGACAGCTGTGGACAACGGGCGTCTAATACAACGAGTATTAGATGCACTTTAAAGCCATGTGTTTACATTTGTGTTTGCAAACATTAGAGCAAAACAGGCCTGTATTTTGATTTATGGTGGGGTGAGAACAAAAGGAGCACACTGCCCATAGAAGTCCTACAGTTCAAACCAAAACCATTACTTACAAACATTACTTACATAGTGCACCTTTAATGCTTTCTAACTATATGAATGAATCATTTTAATGCAAAGTATTTACTCCCCGTGTGGCTTCTATCTGTTGGTTTTCAAATTTCGACCATTTTTCCAGAACACCTGTTGAGATTTGTCAGATAACGATTCATGTTAAAATTTTCACTGAAACATTTTGATATGACGTGTCTGCTTGGTGTGGCCTGAAAGAACAAAAATGAACCACAAAATGGCCACAAAAAAAGCAAAAAAAATCACCCAGAAATGTGATGTAAATCTTTACAATATGTTTTCAGTGCTTTTGACTTTAAGCATTACTTCTTCAAGTGGAAAAAAAGCCTCCAGGAGTGTCAATTTCTGTCAAACGCTCTTGAAGGATCATCAGAGAAGATTCTCCTTGTGAACACAAGTGACTCAAACAGATCATATACCCATTAACACAAGTGTGAACAACTGTCCTCTTCACAGTCACGCTTGACACCACACACACAGTACGATGTGTTTATTGTCTGTATAGCTCATCCCGAAAGGGTGTGACAGTTTTCCCGCCGACACTTACAGTAAATGACCCCTGAAAACTGAGCTGCTCTAATCCCCTCAGCCATCAACACACCAGCCTCCACAGTTTGGCCCCGAGCGCTGATTCGTCCTCTACAACTGTTGTGTTGACGTCTCCATTTAATGTCTAAGACTCTCCCACAGATGTTCACTGAGCGTCTTGAGGGGCCCCGGAGGATCCATACAAGTAGCCTCTTCAGATCCCTGTGGTCTTGTTTTCTTTCGTATCACCGAGCCATTTCTAATTATACTGTCTTGTTTACTACTTACACATTCACAGGCCTGTAACGAGCTTTATGGATGGGGAGAGAACTGACCCTCGTACCCTCTCGCCCCCTGAGGGACTCTCATTAGCTGGACAAGATTGTTTGGGTCTAGTTTGGATAAAGGTCTGTGTAGGACAATGAACAGTGTGGTCTACACTGCACCACTGTGTTACTGATTTTATCTTTCTGTTTTTGTGTTTTCTTTTGCTAATGTTTTATGTTTTTACTGTCTAATGTTAATTGATTTCACTTGTTAAGCACTCTGAGACCTTGCTCTGTGAAAGGTGCTTTATAAAATAAACTTTACTAACTTACCTATAGATAAAAGAGAGGCAAATTCCAAATTTGCCTCTCTCCAAAATGCCAATGTCCTTTATTTAATCCAAAGCAGCTCAACTGAACATCCTAGTCGGGCTGAGACTAGTTATTTATTTTAAGAAATGATTAATCTGCCATCAACATTCTTGATTATGGTTTAGTCTATAAAATGTGGGACAATCCTAAATATCCCCATTATAATTTCACAGAACCCAACATAACTTAGTTTATCTAAACTTCTTATACTATCTAACCAATAATCCAAAACCCAAAGACTTTCAATTTACTTTCGTAATGCCAAAGAAAAGCATCAAATCTTCCCTTTTAAGAATATAGATCCAGAAAATCTTCTGTGTTTTTGCGTCAATCAAGTTGCTAATTAATTTCTGTAATTGATTAATTGATCATTTCAGATCTTCTTCCTTGGAAACTTCCCGAGAGACATCACAAACCTGTGAGACAAAGATTTACCCACTTAAATAATGAATCCGTATCGTAGTTTCTAACCAGAAATAGACAACCATAATTAACACTTAATGGGCTTTCTAACTTAGGATCTGGGAGGGAAAACGTGTTGCACTGGGTTTTAATGTTGGCTCAAAGTATTTGTGGAGCACCATGATTCATCTTCTCACATTTTTTTTATTTCCAATAAATGAATCAAAGCAGTGCAGAAGAATCCTGCACAAAAGCTCGATCAGATCTTTTGTCTGTATTTCCTTTTCCCAGCAAACAGAGCTGGTGTGTTCAAGGCCGTTCCTCCAACACCAGCCGTTTGATTTATTGTTAAAATCTGCATCACATCCACCTCAGACAACAAGCGTGGTGTCCACTACGACACAAAGCATACCTGAGGGAAGGAAAATAGGCCATTGTATTGCGGCCGTATTATTTCCTTAGTGTTTCAAACGCGGATTAATGTATCCTGGTGTAGCTGTATTGTTCTTATCAGGGAGGAGGGTTTACTGACTTTATTGTTGA
The DNA here is from genome assembly GCF_040436345.1 of Pagrus major. NCBI lineage: Eukaryota > Metazoa > Chordata > Actinopteri > Spariformes > Sparidae > Pagrus > Pagrus major. The sequence continues at coordinate 21,169,591 of NC_133219.1, forward strand.
ATCGTAGATTATGTTGCCCAATGTGAGGAAATGCAGGCGAGGGTCTTTGGCTCCTGTTTTCCTGCAAGGTTAAGGGAAGGAGGTAGCTGCTGAGAGTCTTCGCAGCAAATGTATTGTTGGGATAGTTTGGTGAACACTGAAGTCTCTTTTGGAGGCTATTTCATGTGTGGTAGATGTAAGAATAAAGATTTCAACCAATAAAACTATTTTCATGGTCATTCTTGAGCTAGCTATCAAAATGTCTGACTTTCTGACGTGTGTATGTCAATCAATCTAAAAAAACAGTTTACCTCTTTGACATTCAGGAGCATTCACATAAAACCTGTAACTTGAATTCATTTGAGTAGCAACTAGTGTCAAAACATTGATGAATATCAATACTGACTATTTGAAAGTGTTTCAACACTCACACACTTTTTGATGGTATATCATAGTTAAAAATTCCAGCATTGTGTCAACAGGAGGGACATGTGGTACATTTTTTCTATATCCCTAATAATTTGTCATGTACCTCTTGTGTGTTGAGTATGTAAAGATCATGAAACAAACTGACAAAAGAAACAGTTCAAACACTGCAGGGTTAGGGTTATATCCACTTATTTAATTTAATGACCCATCTGACTGGTCTAAAGAAGAGCAGTGTTGCTAGAAACGTCTACTTTGGTGCATAAAATAAGTGGATACTGGAGCCCTGACGTGTGCCCTTCTTTGGTTGGGATGTGTCTATATACAAATGTATTATATAAAAATCTAAAGTAATATTCCCAGTTTAGCATCTTTCTCAGAAATGAGTGATTGACTTCCTCCTTTTGTGCCTGACGCTTGTTCACCACTCCCCATTTTTTTAAACACAAAAAGTTACTCCACAGGAAGCAGTAAACTGAGATTATGGCCACTAATGAGTTGTCATTATTTTGCATCATGACTGACCAGCGCAGCGTGGCACTGCTGTAAAAAAGCAATGCATTGAATTAATTAATCGCTTCAGCGTTGCAGCTTCAACCACTTCAACCACTTTGTGTGCCGTCAGGTAGCTCAACTCGCTATGATACATCATAGTTTATTAGTTGATTTATATTCTGTATCATTTTATGGTGTGGTGCTTCTTCCCCCATTGGCAATATGTACAGGATATACATTCATAAATGCACTTGAATAAACTGGTGGGGGGTAAAAGTCATGCTCTATGTTGGGAATGTAGAGTGATTTCAGTCAGAGCAGATTTGAAACAACTTAGAATTGGATAAATCTTAATATTTAGTGACTATTAGGAAAATAAACTGAGTCACAGCGCTCTAATTTTTCCATCTTATGTGAATGAGGTCAACCTGTGAACCTGTCAAAACTAATGATCCAGCAAGTTAACATGCCATTAGGACAGTATCCTGTGCTACTGCCCATTAAGCTAATTACTCTAATGATAGCTGGTGTGTTTCATCCCATTATCAACATACATTTGTCACTTTTATGTCCACAGCAGCTGCTTCCCAGTATTGTGGCGCCCTGGCTACCTAAGCACAATGTGTGGACAGCCAGACGCAGCGGGTCAGTGGCTCTCTGGCCCGGAGTGACACGGACTCGTGGGAGGTCCAGAGACCCTGGTTCTGTTTTTGGATATATAATCACAAACAGGAAGTCCCGGCAAGCCAGTCACACAGGGCCACTTCCTCCTTTTGTTTACTGGGGGGGTTGAATTAAACTCCCAAAGACAAAGTTGTACCAGTGTTTGCTGCTCCAGCATCCATTTTGCCACAGTTACTCCGGCTCTTCTCCTTCGGCTTTCTCTCTTTGCTTACTTTGGAACACAGCAAATCTTCTTTCGTGGTGTTTCTTCACCCGATCACCACTTTCAACCACTTTAAAAGTTAGCTGTTTCTGCCACAATTACAGTCTTTAAAAAAGTTCAATCAAATTAGTGGGAACTCATATTTCACACAAGCAAAGATCAGGTAAAGCAGGAGAATCTAACGGCATGTGGTGACGGCCATATTTCCAACCTCAAAGCTTCAAAACAGTTTCCACGAAAACACTGGTGACGTCACAGTGAGTTGGACTAAACAGTGTTTTGTAATGGTTTTGAAAGGCATTGAAACACTCTGCTGTTCTGACAATGAGTGCTTTCAATCAGAAAATGTTTACAGTATTGAGAATGCTACATTATCACACAAAGTATTTTGTCAATTTGTGTGGGGGACTTTCTATTATTAAGACATACAAAAGGAATCATTTCTCCCTTTAGTTTCCTGTTGATGCTGGTAAGACATTGGGAATCAGCATATTAGAGTGAAAATTCAATTTAGTCAGCTGCTTTTTGCAATTTGCACTTGCACATTTGATGTGTAAAAATGATCATATATCGTGAAATGAACTGTGCAGTTATAAACAAAGGGGGACGGGACTGAAAGGGCATTAGAATGACAAAAAACTGACAAGCTGCTTTTATTAGTTTTTGTAAATGATAAAAGATGGCTGCTCACTGCAGTTCAGTTGTGACTTTCCACCACACTGCAGATTCCCCTTTCACAGGAATGCATTTAGCATTTTGTGGCTTAAGACGTAGTGTGACACACCTCCGAGCCACTGTTCCCAGGAAGGCAGAGAACACCAATCCTTTGTTCCTTAAATATTTGATAATTATCACAGAGAGAGCTCTTACTCCCTCTGCATACCACCCTTTAATGTGCTCCGTCTACTGTGAAAATACTCCGCTCCTTGCATCGTGTGAAGTCTTGAAAAAGCTATTTTTGTCAGAACATGGAGTTTAATGGACGGAAAAAGTGATATCAGAGACTTTGTTTTGAGGATGCAAAAGCTTCTCAAGGGGATTATGTGTTACTTTTAAAATGTTAGCTTCCCAACGTTACACTCAGGCTACTTGCCTGAGGTGCAGCCTGGAAAAAAGAGGCAGCGTTTGAGTGAGTTTGGGAACTATGTGGCCTTTCCCTTATTAGGATTTCCCATGGGACTCCACTTCTCCTTCGTCCATCGTCCACCTTCCATCTTTCATAATGGGTTTCTTCTTCCTCATGATCTCTTTTACGTTTGTTTCCGTTTCTACCATCTTGATGTCATTTAGTCTCCGCTTCCATACACCCGTTCCTCTCTTTTAGTCTCTCATTCCCTGTTTTCACTGCTGCCAGTCAGGAATAATTCACTCCCACACACCCAGTGGCTGTGCCATGTGTCAGAGGTCCAGGCTTGTTTAATTCCCAGGGGCAGTTTGAGCAACTTTAATCCACTTTTTCCTGCACTTTTAAATTGACTTCAAGTGAAATATAAAAATAGACCTGATTGAATAGACATGCCATGAAAGGCCTGTTGTGTTGCCTCAAGTAGAGACTAACTCAAGCGTGAGCCTCCAACTTAGATAATCTTGATTAATGTCACAGTGTTGAGCCTAAAAGTCAGCTACATCTGCCAAACAAAAACACATTCATTGATGCCAGTTTTTTCACGCTGATGTCACTGAAGGGCACCATATTCTCCAACATGAAATCACTTCCTGCAGAATAAGGGCCACCACCTAACATTATAGTTAGGTGCGTCACCTTTTCCCAGTCACAGCCTCATTTGCTCCAGTTTTGGCATTCCCGCTTTTCTTTGTACGTAGTTACAGAGCCCAGCCTCGTTATTGCACACATTTTCTGAGACATTACACTGTGGACAGAGACAGGAAATGGAGCAAAGAGAGGTAAAAGTAAAAATATGAGCTGCCATTGAAACCTATCCGCTTAAAAGTGAGGGTGTGGTTCATTGCTGAACAAATTTGTTCTGAATGCAACAGCTTTTCTAAAAGCCATTAATGTGGATGTTTTTTGGGGTGTGTTTTTGATTTCAGGTCAAAAAGTCAACAGTGTATAGAAACACAAGATAACATGTTTTGTAATCAACCAAAAGCACAATCTTTCCTGAACCGAACCAGAGTTTTCTTTTGTTTCCCAAACCATCCAACCTGAACATCCCCCTTTGAATTTCCTGCAGTAAACAAGATATAATATGTTGCCATGGAACATAATCCACAGTAATTATGTTTAACTAAAAAATGTAATTACAAACAATTTGTCAGAGACAGCCTTGACAGAGGCTGTGAAATAACTTTTCTCCAAGTGGAAGTTGGTTAGCCTAGATGGCTAGCGTCCATTTCTCTCCCAAATGTAGAATGTTTCAAAGGGGTAAACGTGTTAAATGTCACAAAAACAATTCTGTGTGAGCTTACATCAAAACAGTTTTTTATTCAAAATATATCCCACAAATATTTAAAGTGGCAATATGTAAGAATTTTTGTTAAAAAAACTTTTGAAGACAAAGCAGTTTTGATGTTATGATGTCTATTTATTGTGTTGCAGAGATATCTACTAAAGTTAGCATGCTAATCAGCTAGCCACATCCCGTCCTGGTCCAAAGCTCCTGTGGCAGTGGTGTAAACACTTACACTGCCCTGGTCTCCAAGCTCCCAGAATGCTAGCTGCATGGCGAACTGAGCTACCTAGCCAATAGCAGCGACACTTAGCTGTCACTCTGGAGATTTGCTGCCCCCTATTTGTTCGGAGTACAAATTTGACAGCAGTCAGTTTTTACTTATTGCACTTTTAAAGTACTTTGCATGAAATGGGACAGGACAAAATGTAAAAAAAACACACTAAACACTAAAAACACAATATTTTCCTAGATGTTGAGTGTTAGCATGTCTCATGTTATATCTGCTCTCCTCCGATGTAGCAGTGATCAGGGAGACATGATGTGAAAGGCCAGAGTATCACTGTGCAGCTGGGACAGACTGGCTCCATGACCCTGTGGGATTGTGGGTAAATATCTGCAGCCCAGTCATGGGAATGAAATAGCTCCATGTCAAGTCTGTGAGCCAGGGGTTACTGATATGGATTTAACCGGTGCAAGGTCACTGCTCGGACCGAGGGGGACTTTCTGCCTCTCTCTCTCATAAGGGACTTTTATCGCTTCTCTCCTGTTTCTTTTTCTGTCTCTGCAAAACACACACAAACACCCTCACTGTATTCCTTTCACTACTTTTCCCACTATATATCTTTGTAAGAGAAACATTTTTCTGGAAAATAACTGTTTACCCCTGCCTTTGATGCTCTCTGGTTTATTTCTCTAAGATTTAATGTCTTCAAGTCCACAAAGTTTGGACAATATGACTGTGTGTGTGTGTGTGTGTGTGTGTGTACAGTATGTGTGTGTGTGTATGTGCGACTTGTTTGTTAGAGTAATCTCATAATTGTAGTTTGGGCAAGGGAAGGAAGGGTGAGGATTAGCTCTCCTCTGTTTGTTAATGTGTGTAATGTCTGAATGAGAACAGCGTGGGAGCTGGTGACACGGTGCCACACAAAGAGCGGGGAAACCAGGAATTTTGTAAGACAGTGAAGTACCTGAGGGTTTAACTCGACACACAACACTACAGAGTATGTGAGGGAGAGTAAAACTTCACACACATCTCATTTTTTTGCAGCTCTGAGGCATCACTTTTAGCTGAGTGGGGGGCCTTTGATGGAGGTTTTCTGTAATGCACATCAAAGTGGTGATTAAGTGATTACCTCATTTAATTCGAATGTGTAGGCGCAAATGTGTTGTAAACACTAAGACTTATCCTTTATCTCATATTATCCTTAATAATTTTCATGATTCATTCTATCAACATACATTTTCTCATGGTATAGCAGGTTAATTCCTCCCATGATACAGGAAGGGTGTGTTTTGTTTCCCTTGAAACAACAGCAACAACAAAAAAATATTTATATACAGTTGAACAGTACTTGTATTCTTGTATTTGCAGGTGAACAGTGTAGACTCAGTCAAAAAAGTATAATAAGAAGACCTTAAAGCAGCAACAGTACCTTTTACTTTGTCTTGATTCTGGCGGCCCCTGTGGACAAGAGTGGTATGAGATTGTTTGTACCTGTTTTTGTCCCAAAACTTTGCATTTCTATAGGATGCAGCATCCTTTTCGGAGCAAAGAAAATTAAAACTTGACCTCAAAAACGTACACTTTCCACAATATTTCATCGACCGGATAATATAACATACACAATGTCCTTAGAGCAGCTGACTGATGGAAACCTGGACTCAGCAACCTTAAATCCCAACAATGGCTCTTGTGACAAAATGGACGATAAGCAGCAATGTGCACACACATGGAGTGCATACTTCCTCCTCAGCCGACAGAATCACCTACTGTGCTGCTTTTCCCAGCCGCACGTACACAGTTGAGAGGAAGTAAATGTTTTGTTTTCTGCAATTAAGCTCCTTAGCTTTTTGTTTTTTAAAAAAGGCTCTCTGCTCCAGGTCTCACCTATAGGTCTGTGGGATCAAAGATACCCTGACTTTTGTTCAGATTTCCCCTTTCACTTCCAAACATTTAGAAGAACTCACATGAATTATAGACCCGGTAACTATTTGCTTATGTACTTAATCCTGTTCTTAAAAGAAAACAGCTATTTGAGGCTTCGGCTCCCATGCAGTTCACAGGGTGCTTGAATATCCCCTCTGTCTAAACAGACACAAATACAGTAGTCTGCATTTAGAGCTGTTTGTCCCTGGCTAGTTCTCATGACAAGACAATCTTACAACGGTGGGAAATTTACAATGCAGCTGGGTTACATAATTGAGTGGCATTAATCCCTAAATAGCAGCTGTGAGAGCGTTCTGGAGAAACAAAAGGTTTATTACACCTTGTGACTGCTGATAACTGTGAATTGCTTATCACTTTCAGCCAAACAAGGTGGAGCGAGAAACACTAAGCAACGCATAATTACAAAGCAGCGTTTTCCCAACACCAAGTCAAAGGTACTTTTGTTGAGTGACAGGTGATCAGATTGAACGTTCCCATCCTTCTCTTCTCTCTGGATGTTTGTTCTCTGTGAGTGATGGGGGCTTTCAGTGCAACGCAAGAGGCAATAAAAGCTCTTCAATGTCATAACGCAAGATTCTGTGGCAGGGTTTTTTAAAAATATGCCCCAGTGATTACTTAAACATGTGCGGAGACTTTCTGGTGTCGAGAGCTCGTCTTACTGGTAATTTTTTGTTTTGGAACAGAAAGTAATCAGTCTTGTTTCCACAAAAAGTACCGACATAAATTTACAATGTGGGCTTCTTTTCTTTGAATGGACTTTGAAATACTTTCTCAGTCTCCATGTAATATCATTGGCACTCCAATTTACACCAGAACTGTCTTACAAAAGAGAACAAAATGTTCGTCCGCGAAACCACAGTATCTTATTTTCATTAATTTTAGGACTAAAATTTTTAGACCACACTCTAAAATCTGTCAAAGTGACTTTACTTTAATAAATCTAGGAAACTGATTACCTCAAAAATACCATGTAAAGTAAATCATTTTAAGTTGTTCAAACTTTTTAGCTCATGCATATTAAATTTAAAAAGTCCACATTGATTCTGAGGTAATCCGTTTCCTCACCCCAGACAACCTTTAAAATTCACCCAAGGAAACCAAAGAACATGGATGCATAATTTTTTTGCATAAAAAAAAAGGGGAGAAATACTAAAACACTAACATTTACAGCTTCTACATGCCCTCAGTAATGCATTTTAACAAGTTACAAACCTCGTTTTACATTTCTGACCTAGCTTTAATTGTTGATAATAGAGTTCAGTCACTTTTATACTGTTAAAACACTGTATTTTTAGGTTGACATTTGATTGTGGAGTTCATGCATATTAATCACATTGACAGCACACTCAATGCCACTCAAGGCGGAAATTGTGCATAAAGTATGTGAAGGGTAATAAAAGATATCTTAAATGTCTCAGTAACAAACAGTTGGAGAAAGAAGCAGATATGACGCAAGGGGGATCAGCTAAAAGAGTGTTTGACGTGTGACTGAAATAAAGGTGATATAGTTTACCTCCTGTTTAATCGATAAATCAAACAATGAGTGACATCTTTTAATTGAAGCAGATAATCTCCCTTATCCACTTGCTGGTCTCTATTAAACAGCTCTAAACATGTTGGCATGCGTGGACACATCTTGCTTCAGGTCCCTGGTTGATTCAGTTCACAGCGCTGTCAAACATCTGCAGGAGACTGGAGGCTGAAATCAGATGTCTCGAGTGGGCTGCATGACAGGAAATGGCCTGTTGTTCCCAGCGCTGGGCTGTGAACAATACAGCAACAATACACAGAGAGACTGTGCTGATAGTTAAAGCGACATTATGTAAATCTTTCACCTTAAAATAACAGCTTCAAAATCATTTTGATGGTACAGTGTCTTGTTAATAGGGTGAATGGTGTCTCAGTCTCAGCCACTCCGCCCCCCATCACTTGTTTCTGTACTGTGTATCTTATTGTTTCAACACATAACATTGCACCTACATTACTTCTGACACATTGTTACAGACCTGGGATTTGTTTTTATGACAGTGGTGTTGCACTCAGAAACTGTGGGGGGTGCCAAATTGCACAAAATGCCAATTTCTGCATAATGTTGCTTTAAGATCTTTACTCATGTTCATAGCATTTAGCTTTGACGCAAAATATACAAAATGATAACAAGAAACGAGCAGAAAGAGACACAAAATGACGAAAAATGACACAAAGTGAGATAAAGTCTTATTGTCTTGCTCCATGGGTTAATGTTGGACCCTCAATTTGAGTCTTAATACATTTTACCTTCCTGAATCTGACCCCCTTCCTTCTCCAGGAAAAGGCGATCGTGAGATTCACACCTCCAGCAGCCTCACAAACTCTTATCAAAGTTTTCATCACTTTCCCACACTGTTACGCTCCCTGTCTGTTTGTGATTGTTTTGTAAATGCTGACGCCGTGTGATGGAGATGTTTGTTGCCGCCTGCATGAGCTGAGTAATTCAGGTTACTTTCCCCTGGCCCAGGTGCCCCGCTGCCATCGAGTATCTCTGAGACCATCAAACCCCTGTTTGGTTAATATGACACCTGTCATCCTGTTTCATCTCAGTCAACGGTTTGTTTCCTCTCTCTGCTCCTGCAGCACAAAGGAAAAAGCCTGAGGGTTTCTGGCTATTGTTTACCAACCAACCTCATATCTTTTTCTCCCCCTGCACACAATCATTGGTGAGATTTTCTTTTTTTTTTTTTTTTCTTAAGCAGGAACAAAATTCCTCCGGAGCCTGGGAAAAACTCCTAAATGAAAAATAATATTGATGTTTGTAGTCTTATACAGGTGCAAGTTACACTCTGTTTTGAGTTGAACTTTTCTCCTCCAGAAATACATTCACATTTTTATATTATGCATGTCAACAATCAGATATTAAGCGGTGGTGTGTCTCGAGGGGGCTGAAAATGATCGCATCAAGGTTTGTGTGAATAAAAAGTTAACGATTGCATAAAGCAGCTGCTGTTGTTTTGCATGAACGTGTTTATCCTTTAAACTGCACTGAGACTTTGCATAACAGACTTTTGTAAAAAATGATCAGGTGTGTGTGTGTGTAAATGTTGTTAATGAGTGTTTGTGTAGCAACAGAGAAAAAAGTCAGTCCTGCTCTTTCATATCTCTGCTTGTCAGATTCAGTCAGCCATGTAACTGCAGGCAAACACGCTGATAAACAAAGAGGGTTATTTTTACTTGTACTGAGCCCTCTGCTGTCCGTCCTTGCAGCCTCTCTGCGTCCGTCCATTCAGAGTCGCTCGGCTGGAGCTGGAATGTCCAACAGGGACAAATCATCTTTACGCTCTATGAAGAGCATGAAGGTGATCTGGTGATCAGTGATGGAATGTAACTAAGTACATTTATTCAAGTACAATTTTCTAGGTACTTATACTTGATTTTTTTTCCCATTCTCTGCTTCTTTTAACTTCTACTACAAATAATATACTTTTTACTCACTACATTTATTTCTTAACTTTAGTTACTTTACAGATTACATGGTTATTGCATCTGAGAATCAGTCAACCCCTCGTATACAGTATATACATGTAAATATATGTATAACCTACTTTTACTTGTACTTTTGATACTTAAAATACAATTACTGCCAATTGTGTTTGATACTCAAGTACATTTAATATTAGATCTATAGAGACTTTTACTCCAGTACTATTTGTATGGGTAACTTTCCTTTTTAATAAAGTAATATTTTAGCACAGTATCTTTACTTTTACTTTCTGACCTGAGTAAAAGTGTTACAACACTGCTGGTGATTGATAACTTCAGATTAAAGCTGATAAAAGACCATACCAATCATACTACAACAATAAAATCCTGCTTTTATAGTAATGCATGAGTAATAATGATCCGGTGAAATGATTTAAAGCCAAAACAGCCATTTTTCTGCATTGAGTACTTTTGCTTTTGAATATTTTTACAGTGTCCTCCACTCCTGCCATTTACTACTAATCACTTTACATCAGAGCTAACCATTCTGGACACTAAACTGAGGTGTTTTAGACATTTTAATGCATAACTTCTTCAATTTCAGCGATTGGTTTCCATGTGAAAAGTACTTCACCCCTGTCACTTCAAATGCCTACAACTTAACTTCCACGCAATGCTGGTGACATTCACTGCGATGGTTTAAGTTTCAAGACCCTTCCAAATGATTTCCAAAAGCCTCTGTGTAGAAATAAATGGAAGTTGATGCATGTTACTCCAGGGCGAATACATCAAAACATCCAAAGGTATGTATGCACTAAGTATGATTCTTGGTATTGCTGACCGCATTCAGACCAAGAACAACTCTGTGTTAAAATGATGGAAGAGCGCTGGTGATGGCACGTTGCCTCAGTGAGACATTAATTTAATTCAGAAAGTCTAGTTTAAGTTACAGATTTGTGAGTTTGAGAGTTATATCAGGCATCAAAGTGTTGACAAATCATTGTAGTGACAATTATAATATCTCTAATGGCGAGGTAAACAGTAGAAACAGCGTTCTTTTACAAAGTAAGTGTAGTCCACTGCTTCCACTGCAGCGCCTCAGTTAATTTTTTGTGTTTTTGTTAAAACTTTCTGGGCTGGCATTGATAGACTCCTCATTTAATTGATTGAGGGTATGGCTTCACACAGTTTTTAACATCTCTTTTAATGACGGCATGAAGTCCTAAAACCTGGCTGATATAAGGTATCAAAGTTAGCAGTTGAGCAGTTTTAAACAAGTCCTCAAATCCTAACAATCCTCTAACACTGATATCTGACATGAACAATGAAAAGAACAGTGTGAGTTTTGTAGTTTGTTGCCATGAAGAAGCCATTAGGTCCCAGGTGTCACTTTCTTCAAAGTGCTTCTGAAAACAGCTCCTGTTTGCAACTGTATTGGTCGATATAAAATGTTGAACTTAGCAATAACCACCATCCAGGTCAAACCAGAAACTGATGTAGTTCCTAAAAATTTAGCAATCTTTGACCGATGGATTGTTGCATGGTGGAGCTGTCAGCCACACTCCCTTGATGTCCCTAAATAACTATGTAGTCTTCTGCAGAGCAGACCCTGTCTTTTCCTGGTGCACTGGTCATCGCCTCTCTCTATCTGGAACAAAGCCTTGTACTGTGCGCAGTTGGACAATGTTGAGAACAACACAGCGTCTGGCTCTGACATAGTCAAGCCGATGGCGACTCGGGCCACACAGGCTCTCGTCCTTTCATCGCAATTATGTTTGGTCCTTCTCCTAATTGCGGAGAGCTGGCTGAAGTGAGGCGAGGAGAGGCTGGAGGTTCAGAGTGAAGGGGGTTTATTGAACCGAGGGATGGAGGGAGGAAGAGAGGGACGAGGCAGGGTCAGGGAGATGGTCGCTCATTAGGGATTGAACAGCTGCCAATCTCCCAGCTGCCTCTGCTCAACACAGGGATTACTGAGGAGGCAAAAAGCGGCAATATACACCGCTGTGGTTAACTCTTTCCTTATCTTCCTATCTCTCTCTTTCAGCCTTGTTGTCTTTATTCTTAATCTTGGTTTCTATTCTTCCTTGCAAGCTGTCTTTCTCTGATTCTTCCTGTAAATCTCTTTTTCATCGTCTCTCCTGATTTTCCACCTTTTGATGCCCCCCGTCATGTTTTTTATCCCTTTTATCAATTAGCATCACCCCCCCTCCTGTGTGTGGTCAAAGAGCAGAAGAGCGCACGTGACTGAGATCAACACCATCTCCTGTAACAGTCATCACTGATATCAACTTGAGGCCCATCTGCCGCATCGCGGCAATTAACCAGGCTGCCTTGTTAAAGGGGCATTTGGTCAACTTTCATCTCCCTGCGGGCCTCACTGATTCCCTGCAGGTTTGACAGGGAATGGAAACGTACCTCTTTAAAGGTTTGTTTACATTACCCTTAAGCAGTCAATGCATGGATGTATTAACCTCTTTGGACTGAATTATGCCGTCTGTGCTGAAGCATCCTTCCTGGTCATTTTGCTCACTTTTTATCTTGAGCGAACAAAAGACTTATCTTTAACAAGTAAAAATCAAATGTTCACATGAGCTTAAAAACACGGTTAGTGTTTGCAAAGTCTCCTTCTCACACAGAAAACTGCTACACTTGTCCTGTACTGTTATATCAATTTGCAACAGCAAATAGTGTGTTGAGTTTTGAATAAAAGCCATGCCACCTGAGTTCAATTCTTTTCATCATTTCTAACTTTGATACAAAAATATCACTACTCACTACTGAGTACTATGGCTTGTGTGCTGTGTGTTGAGCACAACAACATCTAATTTAATTTCCTGCTGGAGGAGGAGGTCCTATATTGACACTGCACAGCGTTGCCAGATGGGAGATGTTAAACCATTGTACCAGAGGCTTATAATTACTGTAGTTTGGGGGAAATCATCATATGCAAGTCATAACAGGAAGCCTGTTCATATTCTGCACGAAGACAGTTAAGCCCATAAAATAAGCTAATAGGTAAATAACTGGGATTACTGGTAGATTTACTCGCCTTGAACACACGCAGAGAGAAAGTTCAAGCTCCACCTGCAAGTCGCTTCGAATGAGTGTCAAGCGGCGGGATGGACAGAGAATGACGGCTGTTCTCAAGAATGTATCATTAGAGCTGAAACAAGGCTTGCTGTCCTGATCATACCAGGAAATGAGCTGAAATGAGGCAGTGCAGACAATAACATGCAACTACAAATCATACAAATATGATAATTATCATTCATCTGCAGAAGAAAGCTCAGCTCGTATGGGTGTATTGATACTTTTTTTACGAACATTTCTGCCAATTTGCAAAATACTGATAAGGAAACAAATCTGCTGTTATCTGTTTAAAATGTTATCTGACATTGTTTTTCATATTTCCTCCAATATCCATCCCAGTAACTAAAGCTAGGCAGGTTTCAAGGTTGTGTTGAGGCACTCGCAGCTCTTGGTTAATGTTGGAGAAAGATGAAAAAGGCGATATTACTTGAAGAATGAGGCATGTCATGTTTGGTCTAACAATGTTTTCTGAACCTAAACACACCCACAAGACTCGGAGTGCAAACCCTGTCCTGTGCTTCCTCCCCACAAATTCTGTGTGGCAGAAACACGCAGCACGTCAACACAGTCAGATGTTGCCAGTAAACAAAATCAGGGCAGCATTTATGTTTGCTTGAAAACACAACTGACAAATCAACATTGTATATAAACATGATTTCTGAATGATACGTGCATAGACAACCCTTGAAGTGAGTCATCAGTGATCCAGGAGAAAAATAAATAGCTCAACCAGAATATCATTCACTGATGTTTTATACGTTTCACACACATTTACGTATATAACGATATCTTATATATATATATTATATAATATTTTGAGTGCTAGACTTCTTGTGTCTGTCTGTTTATGTGTCATTGTATTACTCTTCACAGTATCACATGTGGTACCTATGAGGCAACTGGAGACCAAAAGTTAATCAGGGTTAAACATTTTTAAGGGTGTCCCATGTAGCAGCGATTGTTAGAGCCACGTCTAACCTCTAAGTTATTCATATAAGTCAATCCAAGTATAATAGAGCAGCTGTGTGTGTGTGTGTGTGTGTGTGTGTGTGTGTGTGTGTGTGTGTGTGTGTGTGTGTGCGCCTGCCTGTTGTTGCTGGAACAGTTCCTTGTATGTCGGGGACCTGAATGAGGACATTGTTCCTGTGGTGATAAGGTGTAATTCAGGCTTGATTGTGTACGAGAGTAAGAATCTCCGGAAAGTATATAGTTTGTTCCCCCCAGTCAGTTCCCGCCTGTCAGGAGGAAGTTGAAGTTGATTTCGCTGCAAAACGGCGGACGATAAAGAAATAACACTGAGGTCAAACAGCTACTGTTTAAGTTGTCCGCACGAGAGTGCTTTAATGTGAAGGTAAGGAGATGTACAGGGGAGTGCCAGTTGTTTTTCTTTGTGACTGGAAGTATGGGAATTAAATGGATTACATGATATTTGTAGATGTACACAGAGCCAGGATTTTTAGAGAATACTGAGGTGCCTTAAGAAAAGTTTTATTTGAATGGAGGGGTTCTCTATCTAAATCAACAAATGTGGATTAATTCACCACAACTTAACTCAAACAACTCTGTCAGATCTTTGGCCCTATTTTGCCCATAATTAGAGCCACTGCATGAGATGCTGATTATTTTGTCACATGTTAAGCATTAACATTTCATTTTCCAATTAAACCCTTCTTCAAGAATAAATGTCAAGGGGATAAATACTCAGCTTAGAAAAATAGTCCAAAATTCAATTATTCTAAGTCCGGAAATGCTGGAGTCAGGTTTTTAATATGTGGTCAAGTAAACAGACACGGAAAATCAGAAACACACAAAGTACCAAAAATAAGTATAATCTAAAATGTAAGAGGAGAAAAACAGAAAAATACAACGAACCAACGACAACAGTACCGCATCGAAAAATCAAAGGCCAACTCTTTATCTTGTCTCAAAATGTAGTTAATAAGATGCTCAGATAAAGTGTAATCTGAGATATAGTTATCTATTTAAGTCTATAAATGTCTTAAAGTCTTTAATGGAAGCTCGCATCCTGAATCTACGCTGCGGTACTGTGGTCTGTTAATCACCAGAGCCGTGATAACTGTCAGGTCAGATGTGTCAGATCTGTCAGGAGCGCTAAGACTCGGCTTAATATCTCTCTCAACACATCATCTGTCTGTGCCAGCCTGAATGCAATGAATGGCTGCCACGACAGACAAGAAAGGGACCGGCGAACAGGTCAGTCGTCCACTGACAGACTGAAAGAGGAAAAGTCTTTAAGTTTTTAAAGCCACATGATGTAACTTTTTAAAAAAAACTTAAAATTACAGCTTTAATGTCATTTTGACGGTACAGTGTCTTGTAATAGGGTGAGCGGTGTCTCTGTCACGGGTAACGTGAAATTATGATGTACCGTAAAACTGACTTTTAAGGGATTTTACTCAGCAGTTCTCCAGACAAACTTGGTGAAACCTGCTTTGGGAGGCAGGCCCATAGTTTATCTTATCCTTCTTGTCTGCCAAAAGGGTGGGACAGGTTGACAAGAGCCAGTTTTTCATTTTCAGGAAAACAGAAAGTCCGTCAATTTATCCCACGTAGCTGAATTTGCAACTGATTTCAGTTTGACAGCGAGTCACAGCAGACCTACCAGACTGGGACATGTGTTGACTGACTGTGGCAAACCTCACTGTGGCATGTGAGGCACTGCATGTTTACTCCCCTGACTGTGACACAGGGCAGCTTTGTGAAACCGGAGCTGAGGCAAGTATTTGCCGTCTGTTTGATGCTAATTTGTTGTGGATCCAAGTGGTAACGTTATACTTACATGAAATATCAGCTGCTGCTGCCAAGCTAGCAGTGCAGAGGAGGAGGGGACTAACCTTAGCTCATAAAAAAAATGAAAAAGACAAGTGACGACTCCAGTGGGCTTTGGGCTTTTTCCAAGAAGAGTAAGAAGGCCTTGTTGTCTGTTTTTAAGTATGCTAGCATGTTTCAAGAAATGGCACCACTTTGGTCCAGACTGACATATCTCTAAAACTAGCTAGCCCCCAACATTTTCTTTCTTTAGTGCCACCATGAGGTTTACATTTGAGTGAAATACTTTCTGCTATTGTTTGTTTGCACTGTTAGCGACCAGGCTAGGGTCAGGCTAATGTGACATTTTCAGTGTGTAGGTTGCTTTCTTAGATGTTGTTGTTGTTTCTTGTAACGCTACGATAACGCTAAGGTATGCTAACATAAGGGGAGGAGAATCTTGTACCATCATCCTAATCCCTTCACCCGACACTGTTAATTGTGTTTAGGGCTACTAAGCAAATGTTAGCATGCTAACACGGTAAACTAAGGTCGTCACTCTGCAAACACACCTGCTCAACGTTAGCGTGTTAGCACTGTCGTTGGGCGCATGTTTCCATTTAGCTCAAAGCTCTGCTGCGTTTAAGGACAGTGTCTTCGATTTCTACACAGGGTTGTCTGTGTTGTGTTTGATTCATAGGTTACGTGTCTATTTCTTCCTTTACAAAACTTCGATATGTCCCCTCCTTTTCTTTTCCATGATAACACTCTGAAGAATGTAAAATAAATGTTGCATGTGTCATTGCAAATTCAGCCCACATTACATTCAGAGATATTTCTGGGCGAAGTGTGAAGTCTGTGACATGTATTGTTGTAATAACAACAATAGCAACAGTTGGTCGTGAACACTTGAAGGCGACGTCAGTGCGTTGAGCTCTGGGAGCAGCCGGCTGCTGTGTTTTGACCACTGGCCGGATTGTGGAAGACGTACATGCCGCCGACAGCTGCTGCACATGTATGTGCGCACACGCTCGCTCACAGCCGTCACAGAGGTCTTTACACACACAGCATGCCATTGTTAACAGCTGGCAGGGGTTTTACTGCTGTATTACTCCAGACACGCAAAGGGAGAGGAGATAATGTGGCGTGGTAACCTTGACTGTCAAAACTGGCATGTAAATGCAACAATGAGACACAAATAGCCGTTTTGTTTGCAACTGATATATATAAATCTTGTGTAACCATGTAATCCCTGTGTAACTGTGATAGAGTGCTGGAGTATATTCACACCAGGCATGTTTGTAGAGAGCATTTAATCATTTTGTTTGGTTCAACTGGACAGAAGCCAAATCTGAGACTATAAAAAAAGCACTTTGTAGCTTGTTAGCATTGTGACGGTACAGTTATACAACAATGTACAGAAAACAAGCGCATTTATGTGCTTTTTATTAGGACAATAGCACAATGCAGGCATCTGATAGCTACAGTTACACTTAAGATTAGAAGATAAAGTTATATTAAGGTTAAATTCAATTGATTCTACATAGGTTTTACCCGTATAAACACGAGAAAATTAACTGTAAATGACAAGAAAGATCACACACAAGTCTGTCGTGCAACATGAAGTTAAAGGAACTTTTGTTTCTAACTCGCCTCGCCAGAAAACAAACAGCTAAAGATGTTACTCCTGTTTCAAAAAAAGCAAGGACAAACTTTTCCACTGTGGTTTAGACCAAAGAAACTGAGCTGTAGGTGTGAGTTCACCCTCTTCACAACATCGCTGAGTACACTTGGTGAAAAATCAACCAGCAGCTCCCAGTGAGGACTTCTGCTAAAGTCTCAGAGATAAAAAAAAAAAGTTTTTATTATAGTTTTAGTAAGTCCTAGAGCTATTTTTTTTATTGTGTTGGCTCTACCTAATGACTATGGGGTTATTTGAATGGATTTTATGACTCTCAGATTAAAGGGTGTGTCTTTAAGTTCATTCTTGGCCTTGAAAACTTGAAAACAAATTAAAAACATAACTCAAAATTGAGGCATTTTCTGCCTTTATTATATAGAGTTCACTGAATAAAACAAGGGTCTCCATAGTCGGACTTGAATGAGAGACACTGTGATTACATCATCAACTTCTTAAACCCATAGTCACCTCCACAGAGCTGTTAGATCTTACAGCCTGGATGGAGGAGCTTATCCTCGGGAGTGAAGGCTACAGTTTCTACACAGCACATCAGATGTGGATGTAAAGCAACCCTGAATTAGAGCTAGCAGTCGGCTGTGTCCTGCTGAGGCGGAGTGTGATGTGTTATTGAAAGCGCAGCAAAAGCAAAAGCAAGTGAGACCTTGAGTCTAGATGTGCAACAATTATTGTCAATACGGATCAATCATTCATAGTTGTGTCAAATCACAACTATGTGTCAAAAGTAAAAAAAAAATCAAAGTGAGTGTCCCTCCCATCAGAGCAAGCTAAGAAACCCAGCAAATATTCACATTTTTAGAAATTGGAAACTGTGAATTTTATGGCATTTTTGCTTAAAAATGTGACTTTTACGATTACTTGATGACTAAAATAGCCGCTGACCGACTAATTGATTAATGGACTAGCTCTACTTGAGCTAAGTTTTTAAAAACTACTATACGGTAGGATTTGCAGCCTTTCTAACCCTTGAGGGAAGGCTTGTAACTGACCTCGAGCACATTGAAGTACAGAGCCAGATCAAAACGTATGTATGTAAAGATCTGAAGGAAAATGGATAAAAAGGTATGAATGTGCAGAGATGTATTCGTGAAGACACACCTGCGAACCAGACGGAGACGATACTGCGTCAGTATGGTTGATCAGTGTCATTGCTAGGGCTTGTAAAGGTAAACACAGAATAACACAGAGTTGTTGACAGATAGAAAGAGAGGAAAAGACAAAACACAACAACAGTATTGTGACAGAGTCAGGGAAACGAGTGGGAGAACTGGTGTCCCAGCCAGGCAGAACAGGTCCCAGGCCCGTTGGAGGGACTGGCTGGAGCATGGAGGGAGGGGGTTTGGGTGGAGACGAGCGAGGTTCCCATGCCCTGGAGGCCCCTGGGGAGTAGCGGTGGCAGATGTGACGTCTGGGGCCCCGGCCTCCCTCCCTCCCTCCATCTCTACTACTTCCCTTCCTCCCCTGGCCCGGTGTCCTCCTCTCCGTGTCCTGGCTTGTCTGCTGCCTGTCTACTGAGGAGGGGAAGAGTCCAATCCATCACTCTGCCTCCCTCACTCCATAAATACACACACAACAGACCCAACACTGATTCTCATTGGACGGGAGCAACTATTACTCTCATGACAAGTCCAATTGAAATTGAGATCCTTCTCTCTGAGGAACTGATCCTGAAAAAGTGTCAGTCATTATTCATTTTCACTTTTCAAGACTGAATCCCTTTATCCCTAACTCAAAAAATAATCTATTTCTGATAATACAAACTTTATTTGTCCCGAGACAACGTCTGAATTAAGTACGTTTCTAAGTAAATATGGAAATGTGAGTATCGTTTTGAGACGGACTTGAATAAAATGCATTTATTCTACAATGTGTAAATTAACGGCAAAGGTATAAATCACTAAAAATCTACTTAATCTGTTGAAGGATTTTGAAATGAATGTTTTTTTGAGGTTAGTTTAGGGATCGATAACTTTTCATTGCAACTTTTCAAGAGAAGATTTTTTAAAACTAGTTCATTTGTTAGTTTCACTCAGAGATCTCTGACTGACAAACCAAACACCATATTTAAGGTTAAGGTGTGTTTCAAGGGAGTGAGGTTTCATAGCGTCTGAGAAAAAATGTAAAAATGGCTGAGGCTTTGCCGTGAAGTGCACAATGTTATGAACCATGAGAAGGCCCTATCATAACAACGATAAAAGAGATGAGGGCCCGGCTCAAGGGTTTGAAAGGAAGTGTGAGGCTGCAAAGAAAGAAACTTGTGGAAGAGATAGAGCAGCAGCGAAGGAAAGGATCCTCCCAGATCCACCCCGAGCCAGTTTTTCCAAGAGTCTGTCAGCATGAGGCAGCTGTGAGGAGAGGCCTTTATCTTGCTAATGCACTGTATTACAGCAGGCCTCTCGGAAAAAGCCCTGTCTCTGTGCGGCTGGATGAAAAAGATCCGGATTGGATCCCCCCTCCTCTGAACAGATTAGGACCCTGTGAGCAGTCACACATCTTCAGCCGCCACGTTACTCTTTGAAGCCCTGCGAGTGGCTGTCCACACCATCTAACTTGGCAACGAGAGCGCGGCCTCTGACGCCGCGCTGAGGGACTGAATCTCCCGGTTTGAACACCATCAGGCAGCGTTCTTTGAGGCCTCTTCCCAAGCTCCCTGATGATCTGTAAATAAACATGTCTAATGTCCCTGACTGATAAGTCCCCGCTTGCTTTGTGCCGGGTTTTCTTCAGGAATTAGAGCGAAGAAAGGAGAGGAGGTGATGGAGGCACAACAAATTAAGAAAGGACTTCCTGGATGGTTGGAAAACAGCTGCTAAGATAGCATCAGGAATAACAAACAGGAAATGACCTCAGATCCTCTGAGAAAAATGCCAAAGGAGTCGCTGCAAATCAAGTACTTTCAGGAGATGTCCTGCTTCGAGGATAGGGATGTATTTTAGGACATTTTTTTTTACTTTTCAATCCTAATAAGACCTATTCAACCCTGTTACTTCACAGACTTGGCTCTTGGTTTGCCATTACCCACCTTACTTCTCTCTAGGACTAGTCTAGAAGATCAGGCATTTCTGCTTACAAGTATTTTCTACTGAATCAATAAAGATAGAGAATTTAGCCTGACAGTTCATTATTGAACTTGGAAACAGCTGTCGGCAAAAATTTCCACACAAGGTCCACTTCCTCACTTGTTTGTCTCAATTTTGACCGTATCACACAGTCTTCATCACTTAGTTTCTGCAATGAAATACAGATTACTGAAGGTTAATAGTGTATTTCAGTGATTGAGGCCTCAACCAGCAGGTCAGTAGTGATTAAAGTTGGGACGGATTAATTAATGTATTGGATGAAACATCTCCAAAATGCAGAAAGCAAAACAGGACAAGACAAAATATAAGAAATATGACCCGAAGAATCCTACATGCTGTCCTCACTTGCACTCCCTTCATTCGATGATGTTTTGGTCTTTATACGTTCATCAGGTCACATTTTCCTGATGATTTCGAATGTTTCAATACTCCGAACACCAAAATCCTGTCAATAGAGACTGTCATCAACAGTGCGTGGGATGCTTTTTGAGACAAGTCAAGTGTTTGTTATCCTACACTACTTTTTTAAAATTCAATCAATCCAGCGATGGTTTCTGCACTATTTTGTAATGATGAACATAAAAAGACTCGACAACAGTGTGCAGGTTTGCAAAATCTCTGCAGGTTTACACACAGCACTGTGCATCCGCAGCACATCAGGGAGCCGTTTTTAGACAGTCGTCTATTTTTTGCTGCTACACCAACTTACTGAATGTCACTGTATTGTCATGGAACATCCTCCCTCAGATTTTCCATTCACAGGCATGTAAACTGTGCACCATACAGAGAGATCTCTTCCCTATTGGTCCTTGGAGAAACCCCGTCCCTGCAGCACCTGTTTCAATTTACAGAGAGGATGTCCTCTCACCCATCAGCCCCCGACCTGCACACAACAATACAGAAAACCTACACTGAAACAAAACACAGGGATTTACAGTGTTAAATATAGATCCCAGAACACTTGTCCCTGTGGAGTGACCATCAGATACCATTGTCCCTACACTGACACAAAGCTGAAGCTTTGAGCACAGTTTGAGGACAAGGTAAGGGGCGAGACAAAGGGTAGTTTCACCACACTACAGTGTCTTCCCATCTCCCTATGTGCCTACAGGGCAGGGCTTCCCTGTTACTGACACTGTGACACCAGAGCAGAGAGGAAGATCTCAGCGGCGTCTCAGATCTGCTGTCGACAAAGGGTCAGAGTTTGGCTTCCTTGTCAGGTTTTGTTTCAGATGTTTGGCTTTGTGAAAGAGATCTGGTGAGTTTGCTCTGTAGAATAGGAGAATCTCATTGTCGATGCATCTGAGATACAAGTGAGAGTAACAGCACCACTGCCCCCTTCTGGAAGTGAGAGGTATTGAATTGATCAGGAGCAAAGGTGCTGTTGACCTTCTTGAATTGTTTCAGGCATCAGTAGTTGAGGCGGTGGAAGAAGTACTCAGTAGTATACATGCTGTATATTTAAAGTACCAATACAACCATGTAAAATACTCCAATAAAAGTAAAAGTCATGTATTCAAACCAAAGTTAAGTAAAGATATAGAGGTATGGGTGCTGGATGATGTTAAATTATCATCGCATTGGTGCTATATTGACACAAATTTTCTTCATTGTCAGATGACTCAAATAGAGCAAAAAGTATATTTTACTCTAAAATGTAGTGGAGTAGAGGTGTAAAGTACTATGAATTAAAAATCTTTCGTAAAGTTAATCTTAAGTTACACTTTTTTCACTGAGTATTGTTATTTGAAATGTTTTAACTCTTTTGTTCAATGTCGAACGTCAAATACTGACGCTTTTGTTTGGCAACTTGGGTAAGACACCAACCCGAAGTGTCAATATTTGACAACCTGGGGATGAGACTCAACAATCAGCTATCTTTCTCCAGAAAGTTACATCTTGCTGCTTTAAATAAAGGTTTAAATATCAAAACTGTACTTAAATACATCAATTCCCACAGCCTTTCTGTTAAAAACTGTTATACTATTTATAATATCTACATTAAAAACTGTGAAAAAAGTTTTATCCTACAAAGGAAGTGTGAGAAAATGATTTATCATTGTATCATTTTTCAGGTCAAACAAAATGTGATTTTCACCCATCACACAAAGACATTTTCCTTTCCAGGTCAAAGAACATTTCTCGGACTGGATTCCACACGACAAGTGGGCGAAATCTTTCCAGACTTTGTGTTTTCGTGAAGCTGCTGGGCTGGCAGGCAGCAGCAGCGAGGTGCATCCTGAGCACGTTAGTTTACACCCAGACTGCAGCTGTGTCAACAAGTTGGCCCACGTACGCCACACAGGCTCTGCAGATACTGATAATCTGTGAGTGTATAACAGAGAGATAAAGTGAGCAACAAGGGTTTAATAGGCGCAGTGTTGGACAGTTAACTGTTGCTGTTCAGCCGGTTGAGCTGTATCTGTTGTCAGGGAGGTGATTAAAATCATATATTTAAAAAGTCACAATCTAAACCTTCCTTCCATCA
The DNA here is from genome assembly GCF_040436345.1 of Pagrus major. NCBI lineage: Eukaryota > Metazoa > Chordata > Actinopteri > Spariformes > Sparidae > Pagrus > Pagrus major. The sequence goes on from NC_133219.1 coordinate 21,192,540, forward strand.
AGATCACTGTGTTTAAACAAGACAGTAAGTCAGTAACTTTAATCAAGCCTCAAACAAAGAAACATGTTTATTACAACATTAAACATATAACTGTATAATTTAAATTTGAGTCATCAACTTCCTTAATCAGCATCATCTTCTATTGATCCAGATGTAGAGGGAGATACAATTAAATTACTCTTAAGTAGCCTCTACCCGGCTCTCCTCCCTGAATCCCCATATGGAGCTGATCTGCTGAGGTCATATTAAAAGGCCTGGGCTAGGGACAGAGGTCAGAGGTCACTGTGGGTCAGCAGCCCGAGGTTGAATCAGCAGCCTCTGTCACAGAGCTCGGCTGTAGATTTATCGGTTCAGGCGGATCTTTTTACAAAGAAATTAAAAGCCTGACCACAGTCAAATTCCCACTATATGTATTTCTACTTCAGTGGTTTTTGGTATACTTAAGGGGCATAAACGTTTATTTGAGCTCACTATCGCTGAAAAGATGCAACATTAATGGAAAATGAAGACAATTTCTGGTTCCACTGTGGATAAATGCTTTATCCTTGATCAGTGAGTGAACTCAGCTCCTGGTGTTGTGCGTGTTTATCTTCTCAAGTAGCTAAGTGGATAATGGGACAAAGGCCAGAGGTTAATCAAATGAAGCAGACTCACAGGTCATGAAGAGTTCCCTAAACTACTTAGTTACTTATTTGAGCAGTGCGGTGAACACTGACACGTCCCGGACAAAAGGTGATACTTTCAAATATAGAAAGATATGACAAATATCAAATATCAAAAATTGACATTGTCAGGGTTCACTCCTCGCCATGAAGCCACAGAGAGTTAACCCTGCGGTTTAATTCACTCAGCTGTATAAAGCTAATTGTTTTGTTTTCTGTTTTGGTTCAAAACTCTCCTCAACCTTGTTTTCCAATGCTGCGGACAGCTGTTTTAACTAGATCTAAAGGTCTAGACCCAACTTTATGCCATCTGCCAGAACCAAACAGCTGACAGACAACATCAGCAACTAGTTGGTGAACGTACTGGTGGAGCATTTAGCAGCTAAAATGCCAGATACTTCCCTCAGGAGTTAGTAGAGACCAAAAACCAAAGGGAAGTAAAAAATGTAAGTGAATATTTGACTTCAGAGACATGACTCCAAATTAATGCCAGTGTTGCTCTGTCTGGTGGAGGTCTATAACAATATTAGTTTCCCATATCAACTGGAAAGGTGATATGATGTCAGCTTGTTTGTGCAGCCTGCAAGTGCCCAGGAAATCAGTTAAAGCAGGTTCAAAGTCCACAATACCAGACTTCAGTACCCAAAACAGTTAAGTTAGAAAATCATGAGTTTATGGTTCAAATGTCGTGCAATCATCAGCTGCAGTGAAATGCTACAGTGGCTTATTCAAGAGGAGAGAGCCTATTTTATCCTTGAGACATCCACTCCTCAAAAATAAATTAATTCATCATTCTGAGTGACAGCAGCTCGAAACGTTTCTCATCTGTTGTCACAGCCAGTAGTGTTTTGTTATCAGAGTAAGTGCTGATGACCACACTCGACCTCTCACTCTGTTACAAGGTCAGAGGTCAGAGTCAGTCCCAACTACTGCTGACCAGTGCAGGGTGAGTGTGTTGAGGAGAATTGTACACAATGGGACACAATAGGCCCGTCTCTCCCCCATTACTGCCACATCCACTCTCCATTCACCACTTCCTGGGTGTCTGGTGTTACGAGCCGACATGAATTCCAGTGTTTATTTCTTTCCCAAGGCCACCAGCTGCAACAAATACAGGGAAGAAGCTGATGAGGACACACAGGGCCAGAGCCCCACATTCCTCCACAGAGCTGAGCTATTATCAGTTATGGTTGGAAACAGAGGAGTTCAGTGAAGCACAGGAAGCAGCAGGAGGGGGAAGACCATAGGTTTGGTGTTTGGATTGTAACAAAAACTGTAGATTAGTCTGAGAAAAGCTACTTAAGGAGGTCAGACTGATATCAAATGTGAGGAAAGAGCAAAGTAATGGAAAGTAGCTAAGCAAATTTACTACTTACTAAATTTCTCATTTAGGAAAATGCTGCAACGCTGTATTTAATGGCTGAATTTTCATTTTGGGTGAACTGTTCCTTTACCTTAAGCAGTGGAGAAGGGTGATACTGTATGTCTTGGTTGAGATTCACTGTTGCACTGATATGTGTGTGTTTTCGTGTGTGTGTGTGTGTGTGCCTGATGTGGTCATGGCTGGTTTAAGTGATTCATCCGACCCGCTGCTCGAGTGCCTGAGGCCTGTAACGTGTGCCTGCCGTCTGTTGGCTGCAGATGCTATCATGTGTGATCAGTACAGCGTGTTTGTTGGCACATGCTCTCCGTCTGTCTCACAGCAGTTACACTCGTCACAGCTGTGAGCAGAAAACCTCTGCACCTGCCTCTGTTTCTGCCAAACGTAAACAGGAGGAAAAGAAAGAAGTTATGTGTGTGAGCAGGAGAGCGCTGTGGGATGTAAATGGGGTAATTTGCACAGATGAGATCAAGTTGTCAGAGGGAATCATACCTGAGGAGACGAATTACACTGCCCTTATTAGTCATGTGAGATCAGTGGGGTCGTGGGGATGGGGCCCGGAGGATCACTGATGCAAATGTGTGTGGAATGGAGCAGGAGATTGGTGGATTACAGCCAACGTGTTGGAGCAAAACATCACCTCTGGGGAAGATTCAACCTCCGTGACTTACAGTTCCACTTGTTCAACTGACAAACTGTTGGCTAATGTTTTGTCCCGTGTAGAGTGTTAACTGAGGTCCACAGCATTTTAGCTCTGATCACAGGTTTTTGATAATATCAGAAATTCATTTTTACAATAATTCATGTTATTGCAGCTGGCAATGCCCTCATTAATAAGAAATTCTCAATAATGCCATGACCAAAAAGTTAATATTTAGGTTTTGATTTGGTAACAAGCAACATCACCTGACAACATGTAGCTTCACAGACAGTTAAGACATGGGGAAAAGCTTGCTTTGATATGGTGCGAGATAAAATTAATGTCCATACCCAATTTTTTTAGATACCCAATGTCAATCATACAGTTGTCAAGATGCTTCACTGAAATCATGGCTTTTACAAAGCCTGTTCAGCTGTTATTCCACCTCACTGTTCGACAAGGGTTACTGTTGCACCTTTTAGTTGGCAGCAAAGGTAGTAAAAGAGCTGAATTGATGTCTTTCTTAAAAAAGTGAGTCGGCGAGCTGTGCTGAGGCGATAGTGATATTTCAATAACGCATTAGACCCGCGATTCCCCCCTGGGGGTTTTGAAAAGCAGCTTGCAGCAGTTAGCAGCTAACTCAAAGAAGAAGAACAGCAACTGAAAATGTCTGCAAATTAGGGAGACAACCAGGTCAGGCTGCTCGTTACACTCCAAGCAGAGGACAAGATAGTGTTAGCGGTGTTAGTTTATCGTGTCAGCATAACAACATTTGGTAATTAGCCCTAAACACAATTAGGATTTCTCCTGATTTCATGGCAATCCATTGTTGAGATTTTACTCCAACTGACAAAATGACATTGCCATCCCTAAAGCCAAAGAGGCCTACTGCTAGTTCAGTCCGAAAATGTGGGAAACATCAGGTCTTTATGCTAATGTTGTCATCGTACACAACTTTCCTTTTGAATTTTAACGTATTTTATAGAACTACAAAAGAAGCCTCATCTATTTTGCAGCATCAAAAGTTAACCGCTCTTCACAACAAGAAAATGCCGTGGGTGCATCATCAGAGTAATCAGTAAGATTTTTTCATCTCAAGATTTACTCTTGCTATGTAGAGTGATTTTCTGGGTCTCCTCTGGCTGAGATCAGGTAGGAGAAAATGGAAAACTGCCAAAAAGGGAGCTCTGATTTTAAGAATCCTGCCTCAGGTTAAAAGACAATGAACTGTAGCAGGCTTTGATCTGTGTTCATATCCAGGCAGAATAACGATAGCTCCTTTGACCGGAGCTAATGATGTCTGTGGTGCGATAGCATACTGCAGAGGTGGATTTGTAGCCACATGGGTACCTTTAATGAGTTTTATTTGTTTTGTTTTATCCCCCTCCACCTCTTACTCACCTCAGTATACAGAGTAATGAAGAGGGAGGGATAGTGTGGGTTAAGAATCAGCCTCCTCCACACCTACATGGGGCTAATTATCCAACACTCACGAGGATCATCTCACAGCTTCGCATAAAGGAAAAGAGATTTCTCCTCTTCTTTCAACACATAATTCTATATTAACCTCCTTCGTTAGTCTCAGTTGGGGTGTAGATCTGGAAGGAGCTAATTTCACTTGGCATTTAGATAGTAACTCTTCTCATCGACACGACTCAAACCTGCATGCTTTATTGACTTAAACGAAGAACACAAAGTAGAAGCCTAAAGAAATGAAGTGAACATGCAATGGCACTTATAAAGCAGATAATCAACAATCAGGCAACAAATATAAATCAGATGAAAACATCAGAAAATAAGGATTCAAATCTCCATGAAGGGAGTTTAGTTCACCAGCTACATGCTTTATCAAACAGTCTACTTCAGCTTCACTTTATGTTCATGTGCTGAAAACGACTCTTTTATGGGCTCTTGGTGAGAGCTGGAGGAATTCAAGCGAACCGCAGTGGTTTGCAGGAAAACTGCTGACATGCCTGTCTGAGCTGTTGATTCACAGTGGGATCAGCAGGACGAGCGACACTTACACACAAGTACAGAGAATCATTTCATTCAACGGTAAAATGATCTGAAATTGCTGCTTAATTTAGCTGTAAGTACACTGTTTCACATGGGATACTGACATTTTTTTCTGTGGTTTTTACTGTAATAATGAGTGTTGTGCAGCCACTCAGCCATTTCACAGGATGATAATATTCATAGTTTTGCTGTTATGTAGTATACATGCGTAGTCCACCCACACCCCTTCTCAAGGAACGGACTGGACCTTTGATTGATCGCTACTCCTGTCTCCTGGCTGGGACATTTTACACTGTAATCACACCTGACCAAGTTTTAATTAGCCAGTGTAATTGATGCATTAATGTATATAATGAATATAGCTTCATGTAAACGGGAATGTCAGTGGAATATTGTGTGCATGTAAACCTAGCCAATGAGATCAGCCAGATATGTAGGCGCAAGACCATTTACAGTTTTATAAGTCGTCAGAAGCAACTTAAAGTCTGATTAAACGTAGATAGGAAGCCAGTGAAGTGAAGCTTAAAGGGTGTAATTTGGTCAGAAGTTTTAGTTCAGTCTAGCTGCAGCGTTCTGAACCGTTTGAAGACTTTTCGTACCAGCACGTGGCTAAAACTTCCCTAACTTTTGTGTTAATGCTGCGCTAAACTAAAACACAGACTCCAGGGCTCAGCATTAAACTTTAATCCATCCGTCCCACTTCAGAGTAATTTCCACACTCTCAGAAGTCATAATCACTGACACAGACGCTGCCTGGGAAGTGTGTCCTTTAACAGTATCGGTCACAGCGCTCACTCTGCACAATACACTCCCTATCTCTCTGTCGGACGGCAGGTCCCAGTCCATCTCCTCCTCATTAAGCATATGTCTCATTTTCCATTTCAGACAGGAGATAGCATAGAAGTGCACACAAAAGCACTATTTTCATGCCCTTCTGCTCATCTCGTCTGAAAGTCTAATGAGAGCGGATCAAATATAACTGACACCGAGGGGAGACAAAGGGAGACGTAGCCCTGGGTGAGAGATGAGGCGAAGTAGAACAATGGACCTGAATGTGCCGTCACTGCGGCGGTATGGAGCAGGACCACTGAATGCAGATGATTCTGTAATGAGGGATTAAGTGGTGGATTATGGGTCTTTATTAAGATGTTTCTGATCCTCATTAGGCTGAATCTCGTATCAGGGCATCGATTCCACACTCACTCGCTGGATTGGCCGTTCTCTGGAGGAAGAAGAGAGAGAAAAGAGAGATGAAGAAAGATAGAAAGGCATGTGCTTCTATAATCCTCCTCTGAGGCGTGCCAGTATAAGTGTATGCACCTATCTTGTTGGAGATAGCATGATTTATACATACAGTATGTCTTTCATAGGAATGAATTTATATTTTGGGGGATTTTTGTTTTTAATATAAACCTGCAAAACCTGCAAATAAAATTGGCATTTGGCATTTTGACACGTACAGCAGTTATGGTACAATTATCATTCATTTGGAGTTGTGTCTCAGATGAATGTGAGTCTAATATTCATCCTTTCAGCTCTTTCTTTTGTCTCTACCCACTCCAGAGGGAAATATCTGGCTGCTAAATGCTCCACTATGTTCAAAAGCTAGTCGCTAACTGTGTCTGTCTGCTGTTGGACAGTTAGTGTTAAGTTGTTTGTTGTAAACAGCACCATAGTGAACCAAAACAGTAAAGTAGTAAGTTGGACAGCTAAAAAATGAGGTTCAAAATAACAGTGCCTGCATGCCTTTGTCTTGTGGGTTTTATGTTCACCACGTTCAGCATATCAGTTTAACACGTTAGCATGCTAACATTTGCTTATCAGCACAAACTGGAAATTTAGCCCAAAACAAATTTCTACATGTGAGACAAATAAAGTACCTTGAAAGTACAGCTGAGGCTGGTGGGAATCACACTTACAGATGAAAAGTCTGAGGATCATCATTTCATCCACTGGGAACATGAATGTGTGAAACAAAAGTCAGAGAAATCTGTCAAATAGTTGTTGAGATGTTTCACTCAAAACCATAAATGGGAGCATGCTGACACCAGAGGAGAAGTCCCCAGAGTCAGAAGTATTCATCCTCAGGGTACCGTAAATGTCTGTGCCAGTTTCATGTCAATCCAACAAATAGTTGTTGAAATGATTCAGTCAAAATGATGGACCGGTTTACAAATCAACATTGCCATCCCAGTGACAACTGAAACAACATACATCTTATCGTAACAGTTCTTTAACATTGGCATATTGTTACCATCTATAAGTCATTTGTTATTTTAGTAAAAATCTGCCAGACTCTGGTTGTGTATTAACCTGTGTGACTGGAAAACAGGACCGAAGGAAAAGCACATTGGAGCAGAAACAAACCCAGATGCTCCAAAGACAATATTTATGTCTCATAACAACTCCGAATGGGACTCAGCTATTCCAGTATTTATGTGACAATGTCCAAGTTTACTATCTGAGAGTCTAGACACAATGGTTTGAATTCCACCTAGAATTAGACTAAACTTCCTCCAGCTCAGTGCAACAAGTTTTTTCCAGCAGAATGTAGAAGCAGACTTGAGACCATAACGATTATTGGTGAAATATCTATTGAGAGGTGAATGATTGAATGACAATTGTCTTCAACTTTTCTCTCTGTGAATTTCCTCGGTATCAGTCAGCAACACAAGCCTGACGAGCTCTGATTGGTGTTAATTGTGTGAATGTGAGGAAAGCCTTTAGGTACTCAGAATGAAAACTGACTTCAACACACCAGTAGTTTAGTTTACGACAGCTTTAATTAGTGCAAAGAGAGTTTAGAAGCAGGAGTCGGTGATGCGCTTCATGCTCATGAACCTCATGCCGGATCCGCCCATGTTCATGAAGTTCCTGTACTCGCCGGGCCTCATGTACATCATCCTGCCTCTGTAGTTGGACTGCTCGTACATCAGCCAGTGGCCGTCCATCACGTTGCAGGACATGCAGTTGGACATGCGGAAACGCTCCATGATGTTGTCACAGTCGTCCATCAGCTCAGACATCTGACCGGCGAAGTTCTCCCTTTCGTAGATCTTCATCCTGAAGGATCCCCTGTGCTGTGGAGCAGAGAGGGAGTGGGTTTAACTCACTTCACAGTCAACCTGAGCTCTGTAAGCAGGTAAACTATAATTGTCTAGTGTTGTAATCTACAGCAAATCTAGGGTGTGAGATCTTACCATGGGGATCATACGGCAGGACTTGATGCAATCCCTCATGCCCATCATGCTCATGTAGTCGGCGTACTCGCCCCTCCTCATGAAGTACTGGTTGCCCATGTAGTTGCTGCGGTCGTACACCATGAAGCAACCTCTCTCCACCCTGCAGGAGTGGCACCTGTTCAGGTAGGAGGACATGTCTGGGCAGTCGCTCATGCACTCATAGGAACGACCCTGGAAGTTCCTCTCCTCGTAGAAGATGATCTGAGGAGCGAGAGGGAAATGCTTTGGTGAGCACATGTGAGACGCAGAAACACAGGAGTCACGTGTTCACAATTAAAGCCAAACATGTTGATTTTATAGCCGGGAAATGGAAACAAATGTTCAATGGTGGTGAATCCATCTTTTTTCGGTTGTAGTGTTAGAATGAAGGTTGGATTTTACTATGAAATATACATTAAAGTAGAGATTTACACCTCTGAAGGGTTAAGTGCTGCTAATTGTAGGCCTAGCTGTTGGTGCTGTCACCACCTCCTAAAGTACGAAATGGCTAGTTAGTTAGCATGCTAAGAAGAGCGATATCAATCTTTTTCCCGTTAAGTCATTTTCAGAGAGAGCTTACCTTGTTCATCATGTTCATTCCAGTGGAAGTCATTGTGCTGGTCAGTGGGCTGCTGTTTCTGCTGCTGTTCTTGCTCTTGCACCAAACTGTGCCCTACCTGCGTTAACCCTTTCCTTTTATACCTGACCGAAACAGACTGCGCCTTTGTGCAGAAGCCCTGAGCCAGCAGTAATGCCATAGAAATGCACAGAAAATGGGGGGACTGTCCACATTTCGAGGGGCCGGTGGGCTCAAAAATCCTTTCAGCAGCCTTTTTCTCGTATAGCGCAGAGGTCACAGAGAGGGTGAAAGGGTTAACAATCGGAGGTCACACCTTGACTTTGGTTATTCATTGTGACATACACTGGTTTTTCTCAGCAACAACATTTTTGTTCAGTGGTTCTTTGTCCCGAACTCATAGTGTGTCGTTTGCATGTAGTAGAGCACGTGGGAAGGCTTTGTGTGCACTGGCTCATTGTCACACTCAGTGACAGACCTACATGTTAAAGATTAGTGGATATCATTTTTCTAAGGGTTAAATATGAAAAAAGGTTTTAGATACTAAACAGTCAAACACGTATATGAAAATGGTTTCCGGTGCACAAAGAAATGTTGTGTAATTGACTTTGAAGCTGATTGTTTTACACCCAAATGTGTGAGTAAGGCAGAAGTCATGAGGTGACATTTAAATATACATAAAGATAAATGAAAAGATGGTCGTGTAAGAATGAGGGAAGTACAAATAAAAGAAAATACATGTTTTTTCAAAACCAAAATCTGTTTTTAATCATGCTGCTTAGAATAACTCAAGAAAACAAAGACTATTCTTAAATATGAAGATTTATTTTTTGCTAAAAAGGCAAAACTTTTTTCACTGCATGATATGACCCATCCCGATAAGTGTTTCGAAATACTTAAATGTATGAATTACAAAATATTGTATATTATCTAATATAATGATTTAAGAGATTCAGATTTATTTAGAAACGTGTCATTGACACTTATCCATCACACAATGCCAGTTATAGCATTTGAGTTAATTCTATACCAACTGGAGAAATTTGATGACAAAATAAATAGCAGGTTATTTCAGGTAAAAAAGAAAAGAAAAAAGTTTGTAAGTTTTTGTTTTGTGGAAATAAACTCCACATCTAATTTACAATCTAATTATTCTGTGTTTTATGATAACCATCTATTAGTTTCTATGTTTTTTCAATCTGAAATATGCTTTTTTCGGTTTCTATAGCCAAAAGAGACACCTTCACAATGCTTGTTTTGTCCAACCACGAGTTGGTCCAACCAAAGTTTAAACCTATTACAAATAAATTAACTAATTAAAAGGAAACATAGTATAGGAAAAGCTGAACCCATAAATGTTTTCGCATAAAAATGTCTAAAAAATATTATTGAAAAGTAGTCGCCAGTTCATTTTCTGTAAACTGATTCATTCATTAAAGGTGCTATTTGTAAGAAAAGTTGAGTCTCATTCCCAGCTGATCAAATAATGACTCTCTGGTTTCCCCAACCCATCAAACTCATTATTTGACGAGTTGGGAATGAGACTCAAAAAATCAACTTTTCTTACAACCAGTAGCTTTATTTGTTTCAGGTCTGCTTTTATAAACTGTTGGGTAGTTTAATTATAACAACAAGTCATGTTTTAGAAGATATTTGTAGTTTTTGTATGCAAAACAAATCTTAATTTCTAAAATAACTACTAACTAAAGCTGTCAAATAATTGTAGTAGAGTAAAAAGCACACGATTCCACCACTTTGCGTAATGATAATTGTAATCACACAGAATAAGAGAATTGCAATCTAGTTATAATACAAGTCCATTGTCGTACAGTAGTTTATTCGGCAGTGTCACAACAATATAGACTTTTTATAGCTGCAAAAAGATAATACAATGTGTGAAAAAGTAATATAGTGTGTATTATTAACAAATGAATCTAATAACAATAATCATACAGGCTTTATGTTACACTTTTTATTACCTGCTGTAAATAACTAGAGGTGAATGGTTGCATGTAGTTCCACTTCTCAGCACAGGGGGGCGCTGTGACGCATGCTCGCCTCTCTGCAGCGACTCTCTTTTCTTGGTAACAAAATCTGTTGTCAAGCGTTGCTAAGGAAGTGATTGAGCTACTTGAAACTAGCCAAAACCCAAACAACAGTAAACGAGAGGTAACTTTGACTACTCCAACGTGATAACAGTAAAATAACTACATAAGTTAGACGCTGACAACATCACGTATTTATGAATAGTATCTTATAAACGATGCTACAGATTTTAGCACAGCTAGCTTGTATGTCGCTACCGTTGTGCTACTGTGGGGTAACGTTATTAGCCATTAGCGTAGAGTGTTAGCCACTTTAAGTATTGTAAGGGTATGTAGACGTGATTTGGTCAGTTAGCATACAAAAAGTTTAGCGATGATATTGAAAAAGCTGATACAGGTTTGGTTTCCAGTTAACTTAGCATGGTCGGGCTAGGGCTAACATTAACTAGCTCACGCTGCTTGTATTCATTGAACTAGTTAAGCTAGTTGTTAGAGGTAAAATGCTATCCCTGACTAATGCGGCTTGTAAACAATAAGTGCCAACAGCTAACAGTTACGTGATCAGCGTCTTCAATTATAGATGTTCAAAGAAGAGTGATTATATTTATTAGTATCTATCTATCTATCTATCTATCTATCTATCTATCTAAACTAGTATGGTTAACCTGACTCAAGCCAGCATTTCATATTTCACTGAATCATTCTGCCCTTTATGTTCAGACCAGTCAGCAATGAGAAATCTCCACCAACCTAACCACAGCTGGTCTCAGACATGACAAGAGGATGACTGAGAATGGAGAGGACTGCCCCCTCCACCAGTCCTGTAAGGCCGCTGGTAAAGGAGATTCAGTTGTCAGAACCAGCAGGCCACTCAAGACCCCCACAGAAGGTGCCAAGGAACACAATAATGCCCTCACGGTCACTGCTACAAACACGGAGGCAGAGATCAGCCCGTACCAGCCTCAGCCACCCTCACAACCCAGGCTCTCAAAGTTCAGCAAAAGTGGCTCAGTGGAGGAGACCATGAGAACCAGGAGGCTGAAAAACAGCCAGGAGAGTCTGAGTGACCCGACTGAGACCGGCTCCTCGACAGACTCGCTTAGAGATGACCAAACAGCTCCAGCCCCAGGTGGGCTTATTCTCGGCAGCGCTGCCACTGACAGGAAAAACCAGGACTCCAATGTGAGACCCAGATCTGCTGTTACAAGAGGATCTCCAGTCTTCCGGGACAGAGGGAGCAGTCTGTCAGAGTATGAAAGGAGGCCCCCTAGCCAGCAGAGCGACCCCACAGACCACCATGTGAAGTCCACCAAGGTGCGACTGTCTCCGTTGCAAGCCACGGGGCCGCTGCCTGCTCTGGAGAAGAGCTTTGCGTCAGCCACCTTGAGGGCGGCTAATAGGATTGACAGGGATTGTTTGGATTATGCCGTGCTGGCCAGAGAGAAACTCGGGGAGAGACTCCACAGGAACCTGAGCGACAGCCGGCTTCTGGAGAACATGGGGTCGGATAGTGCCTCGGTCAACTCCATGAGGTCCACATACAGTGTGCTTAGCCCCATCAGACCCCAGGATGTGAGGAACAGGTACAGTAGGCACAGCAGCAGAGCATGTAGATGATGTAGCTGAGTCATCCTCAGGTTGGATGTGAAGGCTTACTCTTTCTGTTGTTCGAAGGCTATTAGAGGCCAGTGGCAGCATAAAACTAGCCAAAATAGTGGATGTGGATATTTGTATCCTTTGCAACAAAAATACAACCTTTTAATTGCACTTTGGCTTCCTCTGTGTCAATCAGAGCTCCTTCAAAGAAGGTTGCTGTGTACAGACACTGCATAACAATTAGGTTCAGTATCTTGCATCTGATCTTTGCACATCTTTAAGAGAAAGGTGGCGAGTGTGTGTGGGGGGGATTAATACAAGATCAGAGGAGATGCTTGTTCAGTACAGTTTTTGACAGGATTAGGTGCAAAGAAATGGCTCTTGGTCTCAATACAAAGTCAGTGCCCAGTAGGGAAAAGTTTCTACTTTTAAATTATTGACGTAACATCTGAGAGATGAGTCATGCTTTTTCCCTACACTGTCTGCATCCTGCAAGGCAAGTTGACTCCCAATAGTAGAGATAATTTTCCTTTCCTATGCATGTTTTCCAGGAGCTTTCTTGAGGGCAGTGTGCTGGGAAGCGGTGCCCTGCTAGGGGCTGAGGAGCTGGACCGCTACTTCCCCGACAGGAGAGTGGGCATATACGTAGCCACGTGGAACATGCAGGGAGAGAAGGTAGAAGGAAACCATGACTCTGCAGCATCTCACAGAACAAGATCCATTTTAAGTCTAGTCACTGCCGAGTTGTGACTGAGTTTCTGTCATTTTCAGGGGCTTCCAGCCAACTTAGACGATCTCCTCCTGCCAACAGACTCTGAATTTGCACAAGACTTTTATATTATTGGTGTCCAGGAGGGATGTCCTGACAGGTAATTGTTTGCTTGAAAAAATGACTGAAATCATTAATCGATTATCAAAATAGTTGCCAATCAGTTTTCTTTCGATTGACTAATCGGTTGACTAACTGTTGCAGCCCTAGTTGGTTATACTACTGTGTGTTTGTGCTTATGTGTGCAGGAGGGAGTGGGAGACCCGCCTTCAAGAGACTCTGGGACCTTACTACGTCATGCTGTACGCAGCAGCGCATGGTGTTTTGTACCTCACCGTATTCGTCCGAAGAGATCTCATCTGGTTCTGTTCAGGTCAGTTCTTCTACACATAAGGCAGGAAATAAACATCAGTTTGGGAGGAAATAGAGTCTTTATCGCTCCATGTTTATAACACTTTTGTATAGTGCAGATTGTTGGAAGATGTTCTTTTATTTTTGATTTGATGGTTATACGTATAGTATGTTAGAATTGGATGCTAATTCGTCATTATTGGCTATAGGAGTCTGCTGAGGTCTCATGTTTTTGTGGTTTAATGTAACTTATGGCTCTGACACTAACCACAACATCTGTTCTGTTGACCCACACAGAGGTGGAGCATGGCACAGTCACAACCAGGATCATCTCTCAGATCAAGACCAAAGGGGCTGTGGGAATCACCTTCACCTTTTTTGGCACTTCCTTCCTCTTCATCACATCACACTTTACCTGTGAGTGATTTATTAAAGCAAGAGACTGTTATCAGGCTGGCCGTAGGTAGGACTGGCTGGAGTTGTGGCGACATAGTGAAAGAGAAAGGAAACTGTCTCTTCCAGGCCTGGGAAAAAAACCCGTACTATTATCATCTTTAATTCTTCAGCACACTAGTGCATCATAGATATTGAACACTGGCCACACGTTCTCACTAGAACTTCTTTTACACCTGCCTTTGTGTAGAATATTTGCATTTAAACTCTGCAACATTCACAGATTAACAGTTTTTGTGTTTAAATGTGTTATTCTGTTCTTCTTCCAGCTGGAGATGCCAAAGTTTACGAGAGAATACTAGATTACAACAAGATCGTCGAGGCTCTAGCGCTTCCAAAAGGCCTTCCAGACACCAACCCATACCGCTCCACACCATGTAAGACTTCAGTTTTATCTTAAGACAAAAAATTCCTTCCTCACTAGATTCAAGGCAATTCACAAATTATATTTAAGCCGTAACTGTTAGAACTAGATTAAAATATATTGTTGTACTGGTTTGAACTGAGCTAATATTTGAGTTTCATTTCTACTTGTAGCTGACGTCACCACAAGATTCGACCAGGTCTTCTGGTTTGGAGATTTTAACTTTCGGCTGAGTAAAGACCGGGCTGACGTGGAGACCATCATGAACTGCACGGCCCACGGCGATATGGGCCCCCTGCTGGAGCACGACCAGCTCTCCAAGGAAATGAACGATGGTATGTTTGCATGTTGAAGGTTAAGTGTTTTGTGAAAGCTTTCAACAGAAAAGTTTTTATCGAAGTAGGTTGTTGGATTGATTCTCACCCTGTGAATATGCTGCTCCCCCCTCCAGGTTCAATCTTTAAAGGTTTCCAAGAGGCACCAATACACTTCCTCCCCACATACAAGTTCGACATCGGCTGTGATATCTACGACACTACTTCCAAACAGAGAACTCCTTCATACACAGTAAGAAAAAATAGAGAATCAATCTTATCGTGACCGAAGTAAATAACATCATCCAAAGTGTCTGGCAAGCACTTTTTTATCACTCTTATACACTTCTCAGATGCTCTAACGAAAATGTTTAAACTGATCCCAGCAGTTTAATGCAGCGTCTTGTTGCGCTCAGCGGGGTTGAACAACTTTGTTTGTGTTCACAGGACCGGATCTTGTTCAGGAGCAGGCAGGCGGATGACATCAAAGTGGTCAAATACACCAGCTGCTCTAGCATCAAGACCTCAGATCATCGGCCCGTCATTGGTGCCTTCCAGGTCAAACTCAGGCCAGGCAGAGACAAGTGAGCATTGCCATTCAAAAACATACCGTAAAGTAGTTTCATCATGTTAAGGAAGCATTCAAAGATGCAGTACAGTATATAGAGGTTTGTTATTGTTATTAGATCTGAAATGAAACCTGTGTGCATGAGACTTTTTTGTGGCTGCAGAGGAAGCTGCTTCATTGCCTCCAGTATTGTCACTCAGCTACTCAGTTGCATTCTGGGTAATGTAGGCACCAAGTTTTGAAAAGGAAGATAAATGAGTGGAATAAAAAAAGTGATATCTCTGGTTCTGCTGTATTGATTTTGATCATTTGTTCTTTAACTGTTCATAATGAGTTCAACAGTGGTATAGAAGTGTAATGCTAGACCAGTGGACTGCTTTTTTCCTACATTACCCACAATGCAACGTAGCCACTGAGTAACATCACAAGAGGCAATTTTTCAGATTACCTGCAGCTTCCTCTGGAGCCACAAAAGGCTTTATACTACTTTTTCACACATGCAATAGGACTCCCCAAGACCTGTAAACACACTTTATGTGTATATGTGCCATTTTAAGGATTTTTAATGTGGTAATTATTTATATACATTTTAACACATTTCTGGAGGGGATTTGCAATATATTTTTCCATGTCTACACTGTGATAATGTCATAGAGTAGAAAAGTAATGAAAAATGAACATAATTAGTCAATAAAGTTGAATTTGTCCAACAGCAGAAAGAGTTCAGAAAGAAGGTTATTTTTCTCAACACCTGGCACCTGATACTTTTTCAGTTAGAAGAGTTTGTAAATAACTTCTCTTAACTCAAAACTTGTCTTACTTCCTGACACTGTACAGTGGATTCTTCATATTTAAATACTGAATTTATTAATTGTCTTCCCTTGTTTGTGTCTTTTAGTATTCCCCTGGGTGCGGGACAGTTTGACCGAGGCTTGTACTTGGAGGGCATCAGGAGGAGGATCACCAGAGAACTGAAGAGGAGGGAGGCCATGAAGAACCAAAGCAGCAGCACCATCTGCGCCATCTCCTAAACCCTTAAAATCAACTCTCCAGAACTGAACTGTGCCAGAAACTGTAACAACCAGGCATGCAGAAAAAGGACCAAAAGGAAACCAGAGCTGTTTTAACTACACAGAGCCCAGTGCTGGTTGTGGTAACTAAGCAGAGAGCGCCCTCTGTTGGGACCTGTCTGTGTGTGTCTAGGTTGGAAGTGGCTGGAAGTGGCTGGCTGTTCTTGAGGGCAGGGACCTTGAGGTCAGACGGACACAGCAGCCGTCTGGCCCTTATTTATTCAGAGTCGTGACTTACCCTTCAGTCACATTATTACAGTGTGAACTGATCTAACCTTAAAGGCTCCGTAACTGCAAGTTTTCTCATTTTTTGTAGGTGTTTTAAAAGCATGAAGAACCACATTATGTTCTTCTCAATGCTACATCAGTGTTCAAATGCCTTGTGAATTTGTCAGCAAGCAGCTTACCAAACATAATTGCATTTTCGTGGCACATAGAGGTGCACTTAATATATTTTAAGTGTCTGCCATTGGTTGATTTTAACTTGAATTTTGAGAGGTACGAGTCGTGACTGAAGAAGGGAGCTTTAGGTCAAGTATATAATTTCAAGAGCATGACTACGTCTTACATGCTACTGTTGAAATTCAGGGAGATTAAATGTATTTTTGATGACACTTTATATAAAATATAGCATTTTATTTACAATGTTAACGCCTCTAACTACTTCTCCTCTTATTAGGCCAAGTGATCCTTTGCAACAGACTGTAACTTAATGCCTTACCTCTCATCTCGCTGCTGTGTAACCTCATATATACTTTTAACTGTCCATGTACTGTATGTACCACATTGATGAACTTGCAATTCCAGCATGAAGAGCAGTCTGCTCCAGAAAAAGTGCCTGTGGGTCTCGTTTTCATTACTTCAGGATCTTCATCTGCGTCTTTTTATATGTCACCTAACATCCTGTAATAAACGTTTTAAAACACTTGTTTGATGGATACATTTTTGTCCATTACACCGCAATGCAAGACCCTTAAAATATATCATTTTATTTTTGGAAGTAAATACATTTATTTAACAGTTGGTGCACAGAGTTGAACGTATTCACTGTAGTCAGAAGCCACTTAAGTTCTAGCAAAATACACATGGGTGTATTTGGATGTTCAATGAAACTTGTTGAAATTTTTTTTTCTGGCCTTAAAATTCACTTGAACACAAAGGAGAATTATCTCTTAAAGGAACAGTGCGATGTCTCGGAAACGCTTATTTGCTTTCAGGCAGAGAGTGTGATGAGAAGATCAACGCCACTTCCATTCAAGAGTTGTACTTATCTTTTCATCCAAGACTGACAGTAAGCAAATTAAGATATTTCCAAAGTCAAACCATTCCTTTCATTTAGCGCCTTAAAAAGGACATCAACACAACCACAAAAATACAAAAAAGTAACAGTTTTCACTTTACAGATCTGAGACACAATGATGACAGAAACCATGATGTCAGTCTTCAGGACTAATTGGCTACACTTATGCCATTATTTCCAATGATGTCTTGGTGTCTCCTGTGCCTGTGAAGGGAGATTATGAAGTGCTGTTGTATAAATAGTACGATTTCCAAAGTGTTTTGATCCATTTACTCTGGAAAAGGAGAAAGCTCGAGCTGGAGCTCTGTGAAATTTAGACACTCGAGAGACAAATAATAGTTCAATACAAAATAACTAACTGTGGGGGATGTTAGCCACCCTCTTCTCTCACCTCTATGCTGATGTCCTTTGGAGATGATTTTAAAAGGCATTCATTCATAATCTTAAACACAACAGGATGGAGTTTTAGAGGAAATTAACACTTTTTTTTGGCTTTGAGGGTGAACAGTCCCTATAAAGCCAAACACCTGCAAAACATCCCAGTAAATAATGAAATATGGCTTCCAGCCCACAAACAATAAATACAGATAATCCAACTGTATGTAGACTACGGTTACTGTAGAGTAAAAGGTGACTTTTCTTTAAAATCCCCACTCTCATGGGTTCAGGTGAGAGCCCGGGCATTAGTCCCCTCCCAGGGTGAGCTGTGTCGAGTTCTGTGGTGGGAGGGAACACTAGAGTAATCTTCCAGTCCAGTTTATTTACAGTGATGTTTGCCAGCGACAACTGGCTCGATGGTTGTGGGGGGTCTACCGGAAGAGGCGATACATGCGGGGCAGACGTCCGTCCTTGCTGGACAGGGCGGCCTGGATGTGTTCGTACGAGGGCAGCTCTGCTAGGTCCCCCAGGGCTGCTACTGCAGGCTTACTGCGCAGCATCTTGGTGGTTACTCTCTTAATGTCACTGGCTGTCACGTTGCCTGGAAATTGTTTGTTGACAAGTCAAAATATAAATAAATAAGTTGAGTGAAAGAAGACTTTTTCTACTTACAGTATTTTATGACATGCTAGGATGAATCCCTGCTAAATGTTGTTCAATACTCACTTATTAGATCACACAGTTCATGTGGCAGCTTCCTCTTTCCGGTGGAGAGAACCTGGCGACCAACATCTTCAAAAATAACCGGCCGCGACTCAAGATTCATCATTAACATGGACTTGAGCTGGGTCTTTGCCCTCTCCAGCTCCATCTAGACATAGGAGACAAAATAAGGTAAGTGTTATAAGAATGGTCACCTTTGTTTCTTTAACAATAATCATCACTGCTAAAGTTGTGTTGGATTGCCCTCATAGTGAAAAAGGACCATTACCTCTCCTGCATTGCCAGCCATCTGAATGAACTCTCTGGTTATGATCTCCACCATTTCCCGCACCTTAAGATGAATGTACATAATTAGAATTTCAACAATGACGAGCCATTCACAAAAGAAAGCCATGTGCAAATTTTGAAATCAGAACACAACTATGACATTTAAACCCTGCTCTCCTGAGTCTATACCAACCTGTCTGGGGTCTGCACTGGCGTGGATACACAGCAGACCACTGTCCTCATAGCTGTGGTGGTAGGAGGTGGCATTGTACATCCAATGATGTCTACAACAGACAAAGAAAGACAGAAGATAATTATTAAAACAACTGTTTTACTCAGGTTATATTAGTGACTCATGAAACAATGCTGTTCACCTGTTGAGCACATTCAGGTACAGGCGGGTGAACATGCCTTTCCCAGGTCCTCCTGCAGAAAATGAGCCACCTCCCCCCATCATCATGTTTAGCACGGCAAATGGAATGAAGTCATCCTCCTGTAAAAAAGGGAAATCAAGCGTTTTTGACAACTATAAAGGCACCAGTGTGGAGGATCTCCAAGAAAGTCAGACACTGCAAACACCCACCAGGAAGGAGCAGCTCTCCAGGCCGATCATGATATGGGTGAGTTCTGGGATCGGGGTGGGACCAAGGCTCACATCTGACATGTCCTTCTCCATCTACCAGATTAAAAAAACATGTTATTATTCTACATTCAAGACTAATCCAAATGCTGTCTCACATCTAAAGTCATTCCTCAGACAGGAGCTGTATCCTTTCTGTCAAAGATCAAAAGGACATTTCTTAAAAAATATTTTTTGTGAACTTCAACCTTTCCACCATTAACAACTGGAAAATCCACCAGATTAATGCCACTTGAAGAGACATCAAGAAGAAAAGATGACTTGTAAACAATAAACCAAGTAAATCACCTTGACGATGCCACCGGTGTACTGTGCGACGGAGAGGTCGACGTTGGCTACTGAACTCGTTCCCCACACTGGCTTCAC
Organism: Pagrus major; assembly: GCF_040436345.1. NCBI lineage: Eukaryota > Metazoa > Chordata > Actinopteri > Spariformes > Sparidae > Pagrus > Pagrus major. The sequence goes on from NC_133219.1 coordinate 21,212,241, forward strand.
ATTCAGCAGGTACTTCCTGGCACATTCAACCAGCTGCTCATGCTCGATGCCGACTCCCGCCAGCACCATCCGCTCAGGACAGTAGTAGTTACGCAGGTAGCTGTGAAGCACTGCCTTGTCAATCTTTTCCACATTGTCACCAGGACAGAAGCGAGGCAGTCCGACTGTGTTGCCTCGATATGCAGCCTGGAAACAAACAAAGAACAATTCAATAATGCTAAAGGAAAAATAAAGCTACAGTAATCCGTTACAACAATTACAATTGTATTTGTTTTTTTACAATTACTTGTGACATGGTGCTGTTTTCATGGTCAGCAGTGAGCTTTTCAACCTTTAGTATTTTTGTCTTTTAGGCTTGAGTGTAGGGTCGCTCAGGCTGGTTTTCTTTTTTCATATTAGCATAAAATCTGTTTGTAATTAAAAACAGGTTCTGTGGTAAATACAAAGCCTGGAATTCTGGTAACTTAACATTGTAATTATTTATTTATTTCAACTTTTTTTACAATTAAACTAAACTGCTTAAAAAGTCATGCATTCATTGATCCCCTTTCACAGAGAGTTGGTGTTGGAGGGTGATGATGGGACTCACAGCATGGATCATCTCAGTAAGTAACGGTTCAGGGTCTGGCCTCATGTTTAGATCTTCTAACTCAAAGCGCACAGCCATTTTGGTCATCTCAATCTCTTCATCTGCATGTGAACAAACACAGATCAGACATTCAGACAGACATTTGGCATAGCTGTCATGAATTTGTCATTTAATATAAAAATAAGACTCACCCAGCAGGCGAGGCTGCAGAACAGCATCAGAGAGAAGACTGACCACTGTGTCCAGACCCTTCACTTCAGCAGACACTGCATACATGGTGGTATCTCTGCACACATAATGAAAGATGCATCACACATGCAACAGCTGTACTCACACTCTCCAGAGTGAGGAAGAAAGGCCCACACGTGCATTGTGATACAGACTACATACCTGGAGGTTTGGCAGTCACATATCCCGCCATGTTTTTCCAACGTGAGGAGAATTTCATCCCTACTCCCGTACTGAGCTGTGGACTAAAGATAGAAATGACATAACATTACCTCACACACCTCAACTTAGTTGACATTTCATCTTGTGGTCTTAACTTTGAGTTACTTACAGAAAAGGCAAGTTTCTCTACAAAGTGTGCTATTCCACTCGGGTACTTTGCTTCATGTCTGGATCCAGAATTTACTAAAACTAAAAATAAGAAAGAAAAATATATTTTATCCACTCCAGCCAGATCCTGAAGACAAGTGGATATTATTATTTCCATTTTCACTGCAACTCACCTCCAACTGTGCAGAACTGACCAAACTTGTTCTGGGAAGCGACTTTGAGGCCATTTTCTAGAGTAGTGATCTTGGTCTCATATTTTTCATGACCATCCACAGATGCAAACACTGGCTTGGGGATCCCAGGCAGCGGTGAAGACAGGGAGATATTCGGGTATCCACCGCCACTGCTGTACTTTCTGTAAGCTGCGATGCCAAACCTTGGAGAACAACAAAGCAATGTTTATCCAACTTCTCTGCAACAACATAAGGCCAGCTGAAAAAACTCTATTAAAATCGTTAATTGTGTTGCAAATATACTGGGGTTTCCCCAAGAAATTGTTAAGCTGAGGTAAAAGAGGATTAAAGAGGAATTGGCAGTGGAATATTCTTAAGAAATAAGTAAACCTGGTTGTTAAAAAGTTAGTTAAAAGTACCCTTTCTGAGTTTTATTGTAGGTGGTCCTGGTGGTATTAAGTCTAATTACCAATGGGTGACAAATTAAAGGAAAAACCAACACAAACAGCATTAAGTCAAAGTCACTGGACTTGTACATCATTAATATCAAAGAACAATCTCATTTAGTGTTTAGATGATGGTGGTAGAGAGCACTGTCCAACACGTTGCTCCAAAATCTTCCAAAATAATATTTACAATATTGATAAGGTTATAATACAAACTCAGAAAAAAAAAAAAATAATAAAAACTCAGGAAAATAAGGTCCCCAGAACACTGTTTGCGGCTAGAAAGGTGTCAGGGTCCGCCAAATATAAGCAAAGTAAAACAGTATGAAATTGTGTTGTTCTTTATTCAGTCATGAAAATGAAGATAGATTGATCATTTACTTTGTTTAAGCATGAAAATCAATCAATGAAGATTTTTCTCTTCTGAATAAAATGTCTTCCCAAAAACTACATAGTGCACCTTAAAGTAGTGCTAGTCAAAACATGTGGCGTCACAGGAAGACAGTGCAGCAGTTACACTCAGTTGCCAGTTTTAAAGTTTTAGGTACATGAAAAACTAATGCAGTCTCCTAATGAAGCAGTCCTGCATTAAACGCTACCCTTGACAAGGTTGTGATAACGTTTTAAGCATTGATTCAAGTGTATGGTCATTTTGGAAGCTGCATTTGTGGTGCTGTTAAACGGTAAACGTGTTTTATTGAAGGACGTTTCTAATTTTTTGTCTGCACTCACTGATAAACATGGGGTAACAAAACATTACTCATTAGTGTAATGTAGTTGAAACCAAAAATGTAATTAAAACACCTTTCTAAAACTAAAAAAATTAACAAATACTAAACATTACAACCTGCATGGGGGTAGGATTTAGCCTTTGTAGGAAGTCTAAATTAGTTTCAGCAAGGTATACATAATGAACCAGAGAGTGTATTTAAGTATACACTGCATATTAATGCCCAGAACATGATGAGTTTCAGACTCCTACATACTCAGGCAAAGCCATTTTATCTGCTGACTAGGTAAAGTCACTGCTCCTTTAACACATAGCATATAGAGCAACCTAGACACTTAAACTACAAACATACAGCTTTTGCGTGTCAAGTCTAACAAACTGAAATATATCAAATAAGGTCACTTTCACAGGTCACTTTCAAACCTGGAGAGCACCGGGAGCACTGTGAGAGTCATGTTTTTTGACTTCTCCAGTGCTTTCAACAAAATCCAACCATCACTGCTCAGGGGGAAGCTGGAAGGAGCTGGAGTCGACTGCCACCTGGCTGCATGGATCACCGACTACCTCACAAACAGACCGCAGTATGTGAGGCTCCGCGGCTGTGTGTCTGATGCGGTAGTCTGCAGCACGGGAGCTCCACAGGGTTCAGTGCTCTCCCCTTTCCTCTTCACACTCTACACATCAGACTTCAGTTACAACACGGACAGCTGCCACCTCCAGAAGTTCTCCGACGATACAGCCATCGTTGCACGTGTGGCAGAGGGGAACGATCTGGAGTATAGGAAGGTCGTCACCAACTTTGTCGCCTGGTGTGAACTGAACCACCTGCGCATCAACGCCAGCAAGACAAAGGAGGTGGTGATCGATTTCAGGAGGAAGGCTCCTCAAACCGCACCGGTGAACATCCAGCGTTTGGACATTGAGATCGTGGAGGAGTACAAATACCTGGGTGTTCACATAAACAACAAACTGGACTGGACACACAACACAGATGTCCTGTACAAGAAGGGCCAAAGTCGTCTCCATCTGCTGAGGAGACTGGTCCTTTGGTGTGTGCAGGTCACTGCTAAAAACTTTTTATGACTCTGTGGCAGCATCGGTTATCTTCTACACTGTGGTCTGCTGGGGCTGTGGAAGCTCAGAGAGGGACAGGAAGAGACTCGATAAGCTGGTCAAAAGGGCTGGCTCAGTCTTGGACTGTCCTCTGGACTCCATTGAGGAGGTGGATGAGAGGAAGATGTTAGCCAAGCTGACATCAATTATGGACAACCCCTCTCACCCCCTACATGAGACTGTGGGGGCCTTAAGCAGCTCCTTCAGCAACAGACTGCTTCACCCATGGTGTAAAAAGTAACGCTACCGCAGGTCATTCATTCCAACTGCTGTCAGACTGTTCAACACCAATACTCTTAATGTAGCACCATAAGCACCTACTTATCTTTCACTACTTACCACATCTACCTCCGCCATCTTGTGCAATTATCCTGTGCAATAATACCTTTTTTTTTTACATATTTATGTTTTCCTTGTACTGATTGTATGTCTGTCTACCTGCTCGTGTACTTATTGTATGTCTGTCTACCTGCTACTGTCACAAGTGAATTTCCCCGATGTGGGATGAATAAAAGTCTAAAGTCTAAAGTCTAAGTCTATAAATCACAAGTAGCTACTAAAAAAATACACATAACTGTTTCATCTCTACAGCCAACCTCTAGCATACTCTCATCAACGTCCAAACGACTGCTGCCTTTGTACAATATACTCTCTTTGCTCATGATGTAACATTAGCCAAGCCATCCTGACAGCAAGACCACAGCTTGTTTGACAGCTAACAGTTAGCATCATGCTAACCGAGTGAGCTAATCTTTCGTGATAAGGACGTAGAAAAGTTATGACGCTGCTCATGTCAGGCATAGGCGTGACACTAAAGATACAGAGTACACCCGTAGTGTTGTTATTCTCTATTTAAATCAAGTCCGGTGACAATTTAATCATTTATTTTAAACGTGTAGTACCTTTGAACACGACTCCAGGTTCTACACCTCGACATGTGAGTCGCCATCTTGGATCTTCTGTGACCAGAAAACGACCCGGATGATGATGAAAGCTTCCTGAAGCACTTCCGCCGCAGACACGCCTTCATCGTGCCTGAAGAAATGATTGGTTTATTTTGTTAGTTTTTTTGTTGTTTTACTGATATGTTATTTTATTTTTATTTTTTTGAAGACCACTGCAAATTTTATTGGACCTGACTCCTCTGCCTGTTGTCTCTTTTTTATCATTATCTTAGCAAAGTAATGAAATAAAATTAAACAAACATTATTGAAGTCACATAATTGTCACACACAGGTACAAAGCAGAAAGAGATTTACAAAAAAAATAGAAAATTACAAACAAATAATAATTAAGGTCTTTCTTTTGCCATAGAATATATTTAATATCTTAAAGGTGCACTATGTAGTGTTGGTGAAGAAATTTTAATCAGAAGTCTTCACTGACTGATTTTTTTAATGTCTAAACAAACTTAATAAACAAACTCTCTATGTTTTCATGACTGAATAAACAAACTGACCTTAAAGGACAACACAATTTCATGATGTTTTACTTTGTTTATATTTGGCAGACCCTGCCAACAGCGTTCTGGGGACCATATTTCTTCTGATAACAGCTTTTTTAAATTCAGTTTTGTATCATTACCTCATTAATATTGTAAATATTAAAATTCAGAGTTTGAGTTTCTTCTCCAAAATACATAGTGCCTCCTTAAGATGGAAGATAGACTCTTGGGTTTTGAACAATTGGAAATTATATAATAACACAATAGACAATCTATGTTTGAAGGATTATCTGCAAAGGTTACCTTGGCCCCTGAAGTTAAATCTTCCCAGTGATAGTTCAAGGCAGCATCAATGCAGATTTTCAATGCAGATATCTCAACATCTATGCCAACCTTTGAGTCATTCAGACTACTTCCATACAAAAAGCAAGGCTAGGGCATCAAGAAGATGAAGTAGAAATAGCAACTTATCTTTTCTATTGTTTTCTTATATGTTATTATTTCTATACTCACCACATTCTTCTCCAGTGCACCAGCCACAGGTCTGCAAGTGCTTTTTGTCCTCTTTGTCTTCATCATGCTTTGTGTCATTTACATTTTATATATGAGCCTACAGGAGCAAATAGTGCGCTCACTGAAAGCTGCTGGATGAAGGATGAAGACTTATTAACACCAAAACAACTCTATTTGTGTCTCTCTAATTTGGGCTCTGGGATCCAAAACAGAACAATTGATCCTTTAGAGTGGTCAGCAAGCCAAAAGCACTACTTTACTACCCATCACAAGATCAATTTTTACTCAGTAATAGGCCAGTTCTTAATTAACATACCACTTCCACTTCAGTTTGACACATTCTGGAGCTGCAGAAGGATTTAACAGGACTGTGACCAGCAGCAGGTCTGATATACTCGGTGACATCCAGTCATCTCCATTTACCTCTACCATGTTCTCTATCTTGAAAGTCACCACACTTTTGTGGTGGACTTTTCTGCTTCCACACTGCAGCTCAGCCTATGAGCTCCAGGACACCATCCACTCTCTGAAAGAGGAGAACCTCCACCTGCAGCACCGACTGGAGAACCTCACCAAAGCTCTCAGAGATTTGAAACATCTGCTGACAGAGCACTCCAAAGGTAAGAGTTATTTCCTTATTGGATTATAAATGAAGACATTTTTTGAATGGAGGTCCTGCATAGACATTTTTTTCCACATTTAACAGCTTCTGGTGAGGAACATGAAACTGAGTTTCTGCATGCCTGGAAGGAATGGTCTCAACACGGTAAGGTCTAGTGAAGTCTGACATTATGAAACAGATGTTTTGGTACATCAGTCTTTGTCTTATTCTTTTTCAGGCGTCAGTGCTGAGACTCACCAAATGTTGGAGCAGGCCCTCTGTTTGACCGATCTCCACGGAGCAGCCCAGCCCATCTTCATAACTCCAGGCTTCCTCCTCCTCCTCTCACCTTTCATCTCCATGGTTCTCCAGCAGCTGTCGTGACTTAGCTCTAAAACACCAGCAGCTTTCAGCTCATATATATGTTAGTCTCCCTGATGAGTCTCCAGGATGAGGAAAGTGTTTGTAAATGTAATTATTATTCTTTTTTTAAAATTATTCCAAAGCAGGACCACAGCCAGGATTTGTACTTTTTTCTTTCTTTCTTTTAAAGTACTTCTGAGTACTTTTCAAATATATCTTCTGTACAATTCTCCTTCATTTAAATATTGTTTTATATTTTCTAATACATTTGTTTAGGATTTGGGAGGGTTGTTAATGTACCAATTACCAATCACAGATACAGAGAGTTAGGAAATCTACTGTGTTTACCAATTATCTACAGCTGTGGTCTCCAAGACCAGAAACAGAAGGTCGTGTAATGTTTTGACTTCTGAAACATGGCATTAATCTAAAATAATTTTTGTATATTGAAAGTTTATTTTCACACACAATATTAGAATCAGGTTTAAAAACCCATCATGTCTATAAACCCCTTATGTTGTCATGTGATCCCTTAAATTCCCAGAAATATTACAGAAGGCCTGAAATCTGTGTCCTCAATGGTAGCTAATAAAACTTGTTGGGTATTCATATTGTATTTATGTGTTTGTGTTAATTTTTGTGTACTGTATTCCCAGCATTTTTGATGTCCTTGAACCTGATGAGAAGATTCATCATTGTCAAGTGTTTCAGAAGAAAACCTCACAAAAAAATCCAACATAAACGGGTTCCTATGTCATGAAAATTATTTGTTGATCTCAGTCACACGATATTGGTGACAAATAACAATTTTCATCAATGAATAAAAGCTAAATAATAATATGAAAGATGAATGCCTGGAAAAAATAACTAAATACTGTTTTAATGCAATGTCTTAATCAAGACCTGCAGAATCACACATAGTTGGAACAAACTACCACTTCTTTGCAGCTTACTGTTTGCTGATGTGATTGACCAGAGGAGGACACTTTGAATAACGCTTTTAAAACCCTGCATCACTTTTTAGTAAGAAATTACCTCTCACCTTATATTGATATTTATCAATATCAATTCTTTTATTTTTATTTCATTGCTTTGCCAAAGCAGCATGTCACATCTTAGATGATATTTCTGCATTTCAGCCAGCATCAGAAATAATCTAACACAGTTTTCTCCCTGGGATCAGTCATGTTGACTCAATTTAGTTTAGTAATAGAGTAAGATTAGGAAGCTTCTTTACCACATAAAAAGTTAAGGAAAAGAAGACAGCGTGACAAGACAGATTTTCTCCGTCCTTATGGCTGGATAAAATATTATAAATTCAATAATCAATATCTCAGTATGTCATTGCCTTTTCTCAACACCGAGAAAAGTCAGAGGGTATTTACCTTTTAATACCTACATTAAACTGTGTTCTCTCTCAGATCATTTGGGATAACCAGGTTGCTTCACCTCCTTTGGTGGATTTATGTGTTTGATGTTGTCCTGAATCCAACAATGTTACATTTCGTCTGCTAAATCAGTCTTTGTCTGCTTAATTAAAATGACCCTTCCTGCATAGATTATAAATCGGTGCATTTGTACTTTAATTTCCATTTGATTATGCTGAATGGATGGTCAATTTACATTTGCAAGGACTTCATCTGGCCCCAGTAGACATGTGGTAAGACTGCAGTATGCTGGCTGCAGCCATGCATGTGAATAAGTGAGACAGAAGCCACAGCATGTATGGCTCTGTTTTTATGTACTCTTATACTCTTTTAATATAAAAAAAATGATTGATTAGCACAAAATGCATACAAAGAACAACTAAGGCAGATGGGGTTGGTATTAGTTTTGCAAGTTTTCCCATGACAAAGTATTGTGAATTAAAAGTTTGACCTGACGAGGGTGCAACATCAAGAGGAGGGTCCGCAGAGTGATTACAATTCATCCTGAGGGAAGGTGAATGGTGGCACGCGATTAAAAGTTGAGGATTAACATATGATTCATTGTCTCGTAACCATGAATGCCTGGACAATATTTTGTGTGATTTAACTTTAACATTTAAACTCCATCTGCTGATGAAGACTGAAATTATGGATCAAGTAATTGACCTTAGATAAGGGCAGATTTCTTACTTACTCTAAAGAAATAATCATTTTAATATACATTTAATGACCTGGACAGCTTTCACAGTGAAATCTTTATAGTTGTGCTGAAGGGCCACAATCCTAAATGCCTGTCCTCCAATGGTCTACATAGATTGATTGAGTGTGGGTGCAGCAGTCATTATTATCCCCCATTACCCTACATTTAACAAGCACTTAAACATTAAATTGACACCTCTGTTGCAGATCGCTGTGTGCTGACATTGCAGATCTTCATTGACTAACGATCATTATTTTGTGTGTTTGGATGTCAGCTTTCACAATATTTTACAGTATGTAGGAAGTGGTTTGGCCCACAACCAAAATGGCGGAGGGTTAATTCCAACAGCAGCTACGAGTCACTCACCAGGCAAATGAGAAAAAAATGACAAGTGTTACCTCAGAAGAATGGGATAGAAAGAAGTGTAACATGAAAGTCAAACAATTCATATATTGTCCTACAAGGAAGGTACATTGCACAGACTTTACATGCATATTATGTGCATTAATATAATTATGTGCAAAGTTGTGTCATTATTCACATTTTCACCTTTCTATTGTAGATGTACAAATTAACATCAGTTTGAAAGATGTAATTCTTAAAGAGGTCATATTCTACTTTGGGGGGTTTTGCCTTTCCTTTATTGTGTTTTGTAGAGCTCTTGTGCATGTAAAAGGTCTGCAAAGTGAAAAAGCCCAAAGTCCACACCAAAGGGAGTAACTCTCATTCACAAGACACTGCTGTAGATGCCATGCAGCACAACAGCAAAACAAACAGCAACAAAAGCCAGTGATCAGTAGCCTGCCTGCAGTCATGCAAGCAACACAAAGCAACAAAACACAGCCAAGCGATACTGATTTTGACCAATTTTTGACACATGCAGACATGCAAAGCAGCCGTATGCAAAAGGACATTGACAAAATACAGCCATGAGCGTTAAACGATCAGTTGTAAGTTAGTGGAAACATAAAATACACAAGCAATACAGCAAAGAATTATGCGACACAACTATGGAAGAAAACACCATTAATGTCCATAGCTTTAAAATGACATATTCAACGATCACATGCAGATGTGATCCTCGTGTCCACATACTTTTGGTCATGTAGTGTTCTGTACATAAACACTTGTGTCACGACAGACAATCAAGTGATATGAAGCCCTTGATAGTCTTGACACTTTATAATATCATACTTCTTCACTCACTACAATCAGTGGACACTTGGCATCACATTTTAATTTATTGTTTTGTGAGGAGATTGTAGAGGGTTATCATTTTTGCATCTGTTTACTGTCTAAATAGTGGGGACACAATTAAGGGTTTTGTGCTTCATTACAGCTGTTGGCTTTGAATGAGACTGTATGTGTGTGTGTGTGTGTGTGTGTGTGTGTGTGTGTGTGTGTGTGTGTGTGTGTGTGTGTGTGTGTGTGTGTGGAAGTGTGTGTGTGTGGGGGGGGATGAGGGTGTCTAGCACATGCGTGCGGCTGCTGCTTGTTGTTCTCTCCCAGCTGGAGGCTCGACAGATGCATCAGGAGAACAGAGGTTGAGCACAGACCACAGAGAAGACGAATGGGCTGATTGCCAACGCCAGCCGACACAGAAACAATCACGTGCAGCGTGAGTATCTTTACTCTAAATGTTCTTTGAATGGTTAAAAATGTGTCACATCATCAACAACATAGCATCCATATTTTCTTGTATTTAGTCTGATGTGCATTTTTTTTGCTACTTGTACCTTTAAAATCCACTCATCATTCAGTGTGGTGTGCTGTATTTGTTCATATGCAAATGCAGCCCTCATCTAGCTGCTGAGGACACCATACTTTGTTGTTGCATAACACGCACGTAATAGAAAGCAGCAATACATTTACATTTATGTTGCATGCAAGCAGTTTATAGTGCTAAATTCAATGGTAGTGATGATAATGAGAGAGATTACAAACCAACAGAAGAAGTTGAATTATTTACAATTCATGTGTACCTTTTGGCCAGTTATTACTGGTTATTATTACCAGAAGAGATGTAGGTGTGATAGAAGACTTATTCATATTCAAGCGTGTGACCCATTAACAAATACAAATAACAGTTTAAAATGACCAAATAACGGTGGTGGTGCTCTAAAAAGAGTGTAGAAATACTCTTTAAAAAATCGTTCACTGAACTACTTAAAAGTAAAAGTACATACATTAAGTTAGTCCTGAATAAGTTTTTTAAATTTGAATTGTAATTAGTGATGCATTAATATATGCATTACTTTAATGTTGCAGCTGGTAAAGGTGAGGGTCTTTTTTTCACTATATAAACTGGTAGCTTGTGATCAATAAAGAGAAATCAATAAAGTCATTAATCCATAATAACTAATCAATCATAATCATAATTCATTTGTTGATTATAGTTTGTGTAGTAACTAGTCACTGGAATTATCTATTTGCAATGGAGTAAAAAATACGGCATTTCCCCCTGAACTGTCGTAGAAGTATAAAGTAGCACAAAAATGGGAATACTCAAGTTAAGTACCTCAAAATTATACTGAAGTACATGAGTAAATGTATCTACTAACTTTCCACCACTGCCAGGGAAGAAGTAAAGTAGGGCCATATTTAAATGCAACAGTGAAATTAAATGTAAATAACATTTCTCTCATTGAGAGAATATGAAAAGAAAAACCTTCAACAAATTGTTTTACGTCACTACTAATTTCAGCTTACTTAAAACTTTCTTAAACTTTAACCGACCCAAAAATAATTTTATAACTGTCCAAACATCATCGCTGCAGAGAATGTGGTTCAGGTTATAAATTGTATCTCCAGATTACCGACCTCTTGCTCTGAAGTGATACACTTCAGTACAGCCGTAGTCCATCTCAGTCCTGATTACACACAACCTTATAAGGACCTGCCAAAAACTGTGACATGGCTTTTTACTTGTTGTGATTTCTGCCTCGTTGAAGCCAAATTCAGCATCTCCACTTATTGTTTTATTTATTTAGAGAAATTAAGTAAATAGAAATAATGAATGTCATGCCAATGACAATCTGGAAGAAGGTGCTCACAAGTCAGTATGTGGGCTAAAACATCATAATGACATGCTAAACAGTGTAAATGATCTGTTAGGAGCCTCATGAGTCATACAAATACACACCCACAGGCTCTTGCCATTATGTGAGTATAACTAGCCACAAGCCTGACTGGACCAATCAAGCATTTCATTGATGCATTTAGTTCAACAGTGATTACTAATTGTGGCTACTAAGGGCTTAAGCTTTTTAAAATCTTTTTTGTCCTCTAAAAGCACCACAAATATGAGCAGGTGACAATTATAAAGTAAAAATGTATGATTTGTCTATAAACCTCAATATTGATAATATCAGGCAATTTTCAGGTATGGTTCCTAGTAATATAATCCACTTCTAATGCAATTTAGGAGATGCTGATGCTGTCTCAGGACAAATTGTATCGTTTATAAGTGTTAACTCATTGATCATTTCAAAAAAGTTGAAAATTGAAACATCTAACTGTATTCAAGCATTCAAATCCAGGAAAAGACAACGGTTTTGTTTTATTACGCTAACACTAAACTGAATTTCAGCACAACAGGTATGTTTCCATTAATCTGGATTTTGTGGCTATTTTCAAAACCAGGAGAAATATAATAGAATAACCTTGAAAAAATAGCAGCAGATAAAATAAGTCATGACACAAAAGTAAAAAAAAAGAAAAGAGAAAAAAAAGCAGGTGCTCTTTTAACTGCTAAGTTGTTCTTCTGCAGTAATAAAGCTGTGAATAATGCCCAATAATGTCCAAAAATCTCAAGATGTCATCTTTAAATAGTGTTATCCACCTTAAAGGCAAAAACACATATACAGGGAAAAGGATCAAATCTGCACAATAGAGACGCTTGATGCAAAGAATATTTTAACTGCACTAGACTGGAGATTTAGCACCAGCAGCTGTTTATTTCAATCCTAGTATGTGCATAAGGCTAAAAGGGATGGTTACGTACAATAATCAGCTTTTTCTTTCTCTATCTTTTTTTTTTTGTCATAATGTGTTTCATTTCAGTGAAAGGACGACTTTTGCCCTGTCTAAAATCATGCTCACATGATACATTTCATCTTTATTGTGCTTCTCTCTGTGCAACATTCACATTTTTGCAAAGCACTCCGAGCTCTTTAACCTTCATCATTACAAATTCAGTTTTAACCCTTTAATCATAAATGAGCCTCTTGAGATCAAAACTACGTCTTTGGCATGTTTCCCTTCAACATCCCCTGATATTTACTCGTGCAAATGCAGCAATGTATGAGCAAAATTTGTGTCACGCTTGGACAATAAAGGATCAGCCCTTATAAGGCCATATTGAGGATCATGAAAGCCTATGTGATCAGACGGGTAGCTTTCCTTGCAGAGGACCAATAACTGATCTTCATAGTACAAAGCTCCGCAGCCTCTTTTCATGTCACTTTCATTGAGTGGAGGGCCACAGCGCAAGCTCTATAAAGTGGCTGGGCCCATTCAAGGGACTAAAGAGGACAAAGCTGAGCTGCTGCGGTGCCACAGACTCACAACCAAAATAGGAATGAAGCAAAGGGAGAGGGGAAGGGAGGGCATTAAGAGCAAGAAAGGGAGAGAGGGAGGTTAAATTCATCTGCTGAATACATTTGCTAGAAACTGATCAAAAGTGAATCTATGCAAACGGCAGGTTCAGCGTGTTTGTTGTGTTGAAATTATGATGTTTTAGTCTGAGCATATCACAGAGAAACATCTCTGAAACACTTCCACATTTTTCCCATCATCCTGCACACTCCTATCACTTAAAATAACCCAAACCCAATAGAGACACTAGGCATTTTTCCTCTTTTCCTGTATTTTCAAAGGTACATGTCAGTATTTGTTTTATTGTTACTATAATGCGTATTCTTTGCAGATTTGGATGTCATATGAACATTGTTGTGTTACAGTTTGAACTCCTTTTTTTTTTTTTTTTTTTATCTGTGCACACTTTCCCAGCTGACACCATGGATGAAGCTGCGTGGTGGTTTCCTCATTCGTCCCAGGGAGCTCTGCAATAGGATGCACATCTCTGTCTCCATCTGGATGCTCCCACAGATGACTTCCCACCTCTGCATACTCATCCTGTCCAGCTTGGCAGTCTCATCCCAACTGGGTGAGTCCATTTACCCCTTATTGTGAGCTTGTTCATACATTAGCCCTAAACATCAACTTGTTGTCAAAGTCAGAGTCTACTAAATGTCTGTACAGATATCCAAGTTGAATAATTATTGTAGGTAAAATCAAAGACACTAGTAACTACACAAGTTACAACTATATAAGTTAAATAAATGGAAGTGGAAGAGGAATATAATTACATAAGTACTTCAGGTTTGTACTTTAATACATTACTTGAGTAAATATAGTGACTGTTTCTAATGTGCATTTCTTATTTATACTGTGTGTTGCAGGTTTGGAGGATGTTTTCTTCAGTCCCCAGGACCAGACAGTCAGAGAAGGGGAGGGAGTTTTCTTCCAGTGTGTGTCAGGGGAAAGTTCGCCTCCTGCAAGCATCACATGGCTCAAAGATGGGACCCTGGTCAAAAGAGGTCGACAGATTCAGGTGAGCTTGAAAGTGAACCATGTGACAGCTTATGGGAAGGGCATCAAACACCACTTCCTTGTAGGAAAAACTTTAAGAAGGGCTAATAAGGGTGAAGACTGACACTGCAGCGGCTTTGGTTGTAAAGCACAGACTAAAATGGGCAAGATCAGTGTTTTCATACCACCTCTGAAATCATTTACAGGGCTGAAACAGCCATTCAGGCTCACAGACAGAAACTGTGATTTTAGTCTTCTTCATGTCATTCAAATTTGACTCAGAAACCTCAATGGGCGACTGAAATATCCTTACAACTTATGAGTGCCGGACTAGTGAGACTAACATCATTTGTTGGGACACTGGCTTTTTATGATAAACCGTCTTTATGACCTTTCTGCAGTCAGTCAGATTCCCACAGATGTGGACATCAGAGGTTTATCAGGTGGTGTGCTGTGAATGCTGCTGTACGTGACTCATGTGCAGTGCTGGAATGTAGCAAAGTGTATTTAATTGGTTGTTTCAATCAAGGTAAAATTAAATTTTACATGTATTATTTTTTTTTTTTTACCTAGATTTTTACTGCATGCTTCAACCTGTGTTTTCATGTTCAGGGCGAGTTTGGAGGTGGTAACCAGAAGAAGACCTCAGGCACTCTGCATCTTTTCAACGTAACGTTAGAGGATGATGGGATGTACATTTGTGTCACACACAATGCTTTACTGAACATCAGCAAGAGGAGCAAGCCAGCTAAACTAACTGTGCAGGGTGAGTTTGCGTTTTTATTCTTCAATTCATACTGGCAAATTGTCACTTTATGTCTTATATATAGTATATGGTATGGTATGCAGTCTATTGAAAATTTACAACAATGTCACAAAAATCTTTTACATTTCTAATGAGTTGTCAGTTAAGTGAAGTGAAATCTGTCATTGTGCAATTCCTCATGCTCCAATGTACTTTCAACTGTTACAGTATTTTTTTAAATCAGTATTGATGCAGGGCAGCATCAGCTAGATCACCAATACCACAAAAATGGAATTGAATTGAAAATATCTCTTAGAAGACTTAGTTGAAGACAAGAGAAATGATCCATTGCCAATTTAAATATTTTAATTCTACATTTGTGAAGACCCAGTGAATCAGAATCAAGATCAGAATTGCTTTTGTTGCCAAGTAAGTCTACACATGAGAGGAATTTGCTGTGGTCTGTAGGTGCAAAACAACAAACAATACTAAAAGCACTTAAAAGACATAATAAAAAATATAAAAATATAATAGTGTGAATATAAATATAAATAAAGTGTGAGCGATTTTAAAGTAGGTGAAGACTGTCCAGATTTATCCATTAGTTTGACCTAGATTGTGCAAGCTCGCAGTAGATACTGATATTGTAATGTGCAACATTAAATGACTTATTCACATACATTTTTTGCACTGGTGGGTAATATCTTGTAGTGTTGGCCCTCTACCTTGCAGGGGTCCCGAGGAGGCTGCAGATCATCCAGGGCCCTGACAACATCACTGCTGCCATGGGAACAGAGGTCTCCATGCACTGCGATGTTGGTGGCTTCCCTGTTCCCATGGTGCACTGGTTCAAAGACGGCTGCCTCCTGACGAACTGCTCGGCCTCGTTCAGCCTCCACAACAATGGACAGCTGCTCACATTCAGGTTCAACAACAGAAATATTAATTCCTATTGTTCTTTTTATTTTTTTTCCAAATTGTAAAGAACTATGCACTGTAAAGAATTATGCTAATTTTTCTTTTAATTCAGGAATATGTTTGTATACAGTTTATGTCAGGTAGCGATCCACACAGTCTGTAGTTTTGATGCTTTTAAAGTGGTTTTATGGTCCTGCCAGACAGAATTTAAAGTCTTATTTCTGGCTGTGTTTTCAGGAATGTGACCAAGGAGGATGAGGGCTCATATCACTGTGAAGCATCCAACCAGAACGAGTCAATCAAGTCTCAGTCCGCCTTCCTTCTTCCAGCTGGTACTGTATGCCTACATGTTCAGTAAACTTAATTGTAAATATTAAATGATAAGTTCACCCTAAAATAAGAATTCAGTTAGAAAACTGTGAAAAGCACATACACAGGAACGACACATGTACATTTAAGCAACTAACACGTTGTGTTTCCAGAGATGGACTGGCGCTTCGTCCAGCAGCCCGCCAACCTGACAGTGAGGAGAGGAGAAAATGCTACAGTCACCTGCAGGCCTCCATACAGCAAACCAGCAGCCCAGGTGTCCTGGTTCAAAAACAACCATCTGCTCACTCCCACAGCTCACTCAACTGTGCTGCCCAGTGGAGACCTCTTCTTCCACAGGTGTGTGTGTTGTGTTTAAAAAGTTAATTTACACAGTGGTTTGTTTTTTTGTTTGTTTTAGCTGACTGGATTAGCTATCTGAGCTATTGCTAACGGAAGCTAGTCGCTACAGTCAAAGAGTAGCATGTCCAGTATAGTGAGCAGCCTGAGGTTTTGGAGCTTCCTGCGAATTCTGGCCATCTCTAACAAACCTTTAACAGCTGACCATTAGTAAGGATGTATGTTATTGAACTTCTTCAGGATATGGACTTTGGTACATTATGTCTGTCTTTATTGTAACAATTGGGGCTACGTACCTACAAAAACGTACCCCAAATAATACTGTATATAACCTCTTCAAGGTGTCTGCAATCTTGTGTGTCCTGACATTATTCTCTGCAGTGTCCAGGAGTTTGACAGTGGGAGCTACTTCTGCAGGGCCTCCAACATCCACCTTCAAAGATTTCTCACTTCTCGAAGAGCAGCCCTAACTGTGCAAGGTACAACATTACAATAGATATGACATACTGTGCCATTGTTGCTTCATCTGTTCAAGCTGTTCAAAATGGGTGAGAATCAAAGAGTATACGATACGATACGATACGATATGATACGATACAATACGATACGATACGATGTGTTGCCCACAATAACGATAGTAGTAGTTGTTATGAGCAGCTGTATGGTTCCATTGTTCCTAGCTGTGGTATTCAGGCGGCCGGGCCTGCTTTGAACACGAACATTTTCAAAGCAAACGCTTCAGACCCCGCAGGACACTCAGTTAAGAGCATCAGGGGGGAGCCGAGAGGCAGGTGCTGGGACAGGGGATGCCCAAGATCCATTTACAAGATTTTTAACCGCAGCAACTTCAGTAAAAAATATTGAGATTTGGCCTCAGTGTATTGATAATCATTTCCCAAGAGGAGGTGATACAATATATGCCATATCAATATTTTTTCCCACCCCTTGTATATATGAATTCTTTCCTTCTCCTGGCAGCCCCTCCATCAGTGAAACTGTGGCCTCAAGTGTTGACAGTGCCTGTGGGTGCTCGGGTGGTGCTGGAGTGTCAAGTGTCTGGTCACCCTCTACCCTCCATTAGCTGGGTGAAGAGAGGCCACTCCAAGCAGACAGGGGGCAAAATTGCTTTAGGGTAAGTTAAAGTGTTGTGATTTTATTGGAAAGGACAAAAATTTTTAGTCCTGTAGTACTATGATAAATGTCTCATAGTACATGACCATTTACATCTTTCTTATATAGACTGAGAAATGCCACGCTCCACATCCAGTCAGCCAGGAGCTATGATGAGGGAGTGTATGTGTGCGAGGCATCTAACACACTGGGCCAAAGCCACAACACAGCAATGCTGAGAGTTGCTGGTAATTTTTTTTACACTTTACTTCATTGCAATGTCATGAACTAACTCCTTCTCAAATCAGCAGTTGAGTCCAGCTGAAGAAATGTACTTTTCGTGGAATAAAGTTTACAAAATATCACTTATGAGAAGATTCAACTTGTTGAGAAAAAGTCCAATACAATACATGTATCTACTTTAAACAATATTTGACTTCTTTAAAAGACAATGTGACATTCTGTGCACAAATAATGATTACGTGGCACAAAATTTCAGTATGTTGCATTGGTTTAAGTAGTGAAAGAAATTAACTCTGGGTGCGGAATTATATGTGTTATATTCTACACACACATTATACACATTGTGTAATATGATGTATGTGATGATAGTAATGCAGACTCAACTTTCCTCTTTCCTCCTGCCAGTGAGTCCCATCATAGTGACCTCCGCAGGTCAGGTGAGCTGCAGGATCGGGGCTTCAGCGGTCCTCCCTTGCAAGGCTGTAGGTATTCTGCCCATTACTTACAACTGGACCAAAGGCAGAGCAGAGACACTGTCTCCCATCAGCTCCACTGAAGACAGACACATTGATGGTGAGTCCAAAGTGTGATTGGAGCCATTTTTGCATTTATTTCAACTAGGTTTTTCACCAAGTTCTTATTGGAAGTTGGACCAGGTGTGAAAACATTTCAGCTCTCTGTGATTTATGACTTGTTATCTTGTGGCCTATGTAGAAGATGGAGCTCTGCATATTTCCAGTGTGCAGTATTATGATGCAGGAGAATATTACTGTACTGCTGAGAACCGAGCAGGACGACATCAGAGACGTACCATCCTCACTGTCACAGGTACGTCACCATCAACTCATCTAGTGCTATTTCCTCTTCAATGGTAGTGTAACAAATACAATACAAATGCACATATATCGTCGGGTGAGAGTGTGTGTGTAGTGCTGCCATTATATATTAATTTAACATAATAACATAGTTTGACATTTAGGTTTTACAAATAGCATTTTCATCAGGCCATGTTGTGCTGTCATTATTGATCCACAGTGAATTACAGTCACTCACACCCACACACATACACACACACAGTAAATACCTTGTATGACAAGATGCTTCCTTGACCAAAAATGCACAAGTTTCTTCTCCTGCTGACTGTCTTTCCTGCTGTCCTCTGTCCGAAGCTGAACATCATCCAGCTGATAGAGGCAGGCAGACAAGACTGGTTTTGTCTGCTGTGAGTAACAACGCTGTGAAAATCTCTGCTGTGGCTTGTTTGGCGACACTGTTTTGCTTTAAAATCAGTGTGTAGACTCTGTTTATGGTTTTTATGTGTGGTTTCTGTCCAGAGGCTGTGAATTACTCTTGATTGTGCGTGCTCTTTGCAACCTAATATGCAGTGACTTTTCATTGGGTAACATCACTGCTCTGGTAGTTGTGGCCATCCTATCACCTGCTTTGTACTTGTTTTGTGGCTTCTGGTTGTGTCAAGTGTACTGCCTATCTGAAACTAAGAGCCTTTCTTTTCATATTTTCTAGAGCAACAACACTAGCAAAAAAACACCAGCTTCCCAAACCGATGAGTCTGTGGTTGAGCAAGTTCCGAAGACAACACATCAACCACGTGTCAAGACACAGCGCAACGAGGCCACATGTATTACTTTCTTTTTATACCTACAGCCATTATAGTTTATTGTAAATAATATAGGTATAACTGGGCAACAGCAGCATAAAGTCATACAATTGGTCGACACTGTCGTTTGTTTACAACCTGATAACTATTGACTAACTGTACTTATTTGTTGCCCTATTTGATGTATTTTAGCAGTGTTGCTGTGATACCAGATTGAGCCATTCATTTGATGAAATTGTATCGGTTATATGAAAGAAAACAAGGCATTAACTTTCTGTCACTATTTCTAGGCTCCTTAATACACTGTGACGCTACAACAAGCAGCGCTACCACATCTTCCACATTTCCAAGGGGAGCAGTAGCTGAGCTAAAAATGCCACGTGGGTCGCATGGCCGTCTTCTACAGCATCACCTGAATCAGCCAACGACCAAGCCAACCCAGCCGTTAGTCACTCAGATGCAGCCTCCGATGTTACCACCTCCTCCACATCCGAACTTCCAGCCAGCACATCTCCACACTCACAGCCAGACATCGATTGTCACCAGCGAAGTGTTGGGTACAACCGTTCAGTATGTACTCACTGAGAGTCCATCCCATTTGACATTAACATCATCACATACACAATTTCAGCAACAAGGAAGTGACATATTGTTGATAGAGCCTGATTCAAAGGGCTCTAAGATTCATGCTGTGTCAGCCAGTCAAATCACAGAGTATGTCACTGAGACGTCCGTGCCTCAACCACCATCAAACCCTCCAGTGGGTAGGCCCTTTAGCTCTCTCAAGTTGGATTCATATTCACCGACTACAGCTCAGAGTCCTGAGATGAACAACTCTGGCTCATCCACCGTGTCTTCTGCTTCACAAGCAGACCCAACTCAACCTCATCAGCTAGTGACAAAAAAACAGTTTTACCAATCCTACCATCAGCCAACTTTAACCCAGATTTCTCAAACCAAACTCGAGGACCTAGGTCAACCTCTACAACAGAAAACACATTCACCAACCCTCTCACAGATATCTCCATCTGATCAAAAACAATCGTTCACTCAAAGGCTTTTCCCAAAATTCCATCTTGAGCTGCCAACAACACAGCATTACCTGGCTTCCACACAACCTACACCTACTTCAGTCACAAAGCCTCAACAATTCAACAGCCAGCCTTTGCCCACAATGTCTCAACCAACTTCAACCATATCTACAGTCCCTCAAAGCCAACCTCGACCATCTCCGACACAACATCCACCGCTCCACTCACAATCCCCTCTACCACAGACAGAAGCTCTTCCACTCCAACACAGAAAGCCTTCAATCCCAACTCTTCATCCTCCCGATCAGACTTCCAATCCTTCAACATCAACCCCTGCGATTCGTGTTGTCCATCAGGTCAACATGTCCGATCAGGTACAACTAAATAACAGCCAGCAAGGGGATACAGTTCAGTCAGTTAAATCCCCCAATGACACAGAGCTTATAGAGTGGCTGAAGCGGAATACATCCCAGTCACCTATGACCAGCAATGATCCAAGGTAGGTAAGATAAAAAGATGGTGGAGTGATGGATATTGTGCTTCAAAGCAGTGAGAACTCACTTGAGTTTGTCCTTTACGCTCCAGAGTAACGCAGCAGTCTCCATCATGGCTGCCCGTGCTGGAGAAACATGACATCCCCATCGTGGTGGGAGTGGGTGTATCTCTGGCCTTTATCTTCATCACTGTTACCTTCTATTCAGTGGTCCAGAAGAATGAACCTGCACCAACAAGCCGAGCAGGTCAGAGATCCTCAGACGCATCAAATGTCAAATTCACCTATGTCAAATTCTGAATATTTTGTTAAATGTGTTTAATACATAAATACAGTTGAACTCTTTTCACACTGGACAAAAAAACTACTAACACCCACAACACCTGGCTTTTGTCATCAGTGCAGTTGGCATTCATTACCCAGTCAAATGACTGAGCAGTATAGTCACGGGTATTTATCGGCTCCAGCTCGCTAGAATTAAGTAAAACATGTAACACAGTGGCTTCTAATGGATGGTGGATTAAGGAAGAAATAAGCTACCCACACATCTTTAGCCCACTTCTCATCTCTGCCTGAGGCGAACAGCTACAGGATACATTAGCCGCCACTAGCATAACACTCCATAATCTCCAAACTCTCAGTAATAGAGCTGCATTGTGGGTAATGTAGGCACCTGGTTTTGGAAAGAAAGAAAAAGTGTGTAACAAAAAGAAAGATATCTGTGGTTCTTCTGCATTAAATGTGATTATTTTTTTAACTGTCCATTGTGAGTTCAGCAATGTTTTATAATTGCAATGCTCAATCTTGTCTTCACCAGAAGGCAAATAAAGCATATTTACTAAAATGTCAAACTATTCCTTTAGAGCCAATTTACATGTCCTTAACAGCTCAGAGGAATCTAGGGGTCCCCTTACGACACGCTGAACGTCGAGCTGCAGGACGAACATACGAAAACAGGTAAATACACTATTATACATATTAAAACAATAAATGAGACGAGGCCTTGCAATGGTCTGTTAGCATCTGTGTAAAAGATGCATGGAAACCAGAGTGTTGTGTTTCTTGCACAGAGCTTTTGAAGACGACGACTGTGTGGCTGTGATTGAGCAGAGCCCCAACACATCAGAAACCCGAGCCCGACCTCCAGGGCCGAGCCTGGTCACAGTGCAGATGGAGCCCACATTTGAGGATCTTCAAGACGACAGACAACCTGCTCTGGACAACCACTCAGTCACTGTTGAGACTTATCCTGAGCCAATTCTTGACACAAAGGTTTGACAACACATAAATGAATATGACATGGTGAAAATTTATCCAGAGATTTTTTTTTTTTTTGTCTGACTTTTGGGGGAATTTTGATCCTCTAAACATGAACAGATTGAACTAACAAGGTCGCGCCATGGTAGCACCGAAATGGATCGGGCTGTTTTCTCCACTCTTTGTCAAAGTTAAACAACAGTCACTGATGATAAAATTACAACTTATTTTTAGCTACGTTAGTGGCAGTAACTCATGGTGTCGTCGGCATTCTATAAATTATTAGGCTTGTTATCTTTTACTTTATCAAATCAGTTAAATCGTCACTAAGTCCTCTTTCAGGAGTCCATTCTTCACTCTTTCAGATTGACCCCTCTCTGGAGGAGGAGAAGGACCGCAGTTTGTCCCAGCCCAGCATCCAGCTGCAGTGTACTGAGGACTGGACCAGTAACAGAGGAGACAACCGCAGTCCATGCCAGGATGCCTTGCCTCCTCCATCATCCTTACCTTCCCGTTCTCCTTCCCCCTCTCCACCATCCAGACCTGGGGAGGGTCTGCGCTCCTCATTAACCCTGCAGAGTGCTGAGGCATGTGTAGCACCCATCCACCACAGCCTCAGCATCTCACACGGCAACCCTCCCCTCCTTCTTTCTCACCACGTCTCCTTGGGCCTCACTACAGTTGCAGTGGATGTCCATTTTTACCCTGCAGCCACTGCTTCGATGGCAGTCTGCACCAGCACTCATATCAACTCTGTCTCTAATTCCACTTCAGTAGCTGCTCCTCTGTTTAGTCCCCCGTTAGTTAACAGTCAGGATAATGACCAATCAGCTGCCAGATTTCATCAGAGTAAGTAGCTTCAGATTAAGGCATCAAGTCTTAATTACTGAGCTGTAGAGGTGCTGTTAAGCATATTTTTGGACTTTGAACAGAACCAGGCTTGCTCGTTCCACCTGCTTTCAGTCTTCATGCTAAGCTAGGCTAACTGTCTCCTGGCTTCAGCTCCATGCTGAAGACACACACGAGAGTATTGATCATCTCATCTAACTCTAAGGCGATTATTCCCAAAGTTGAACTATTCCTCTTATGATTAAGGTCAAACTACGAGGCTAACATTCTCTGTATTGACATCTTCTGTACATCTTTTTGTAAATGTATAATTTATAGCTTTAGCACAGCACTTTCTGTTTTACTCCCTGCGGTTACATTAATTACATGTTATAGGTCGACTGTAGTACAGGTTACTTCTGAATACATCTTTAAGTCTTGCTTTCTGCTTAATTTACTTTTTGCATTTAATTTTTTTCTGACTGAAAGTGCGAGAGAGATTTTCATGTGTTGTTTTATTTTTCTTATTACTTATTTAGGAATCACATGTTCAGTCTAATTCATGTTGTGTTTAAGTACAGTGTGAGTCAAACGGTTGTACAGCATTGACCTCTTTAGTGAAACAGCCAAGGATACTTTTACTTTGTCACAAAACACAGCATATTGTTTTTGTGACTGTACACACTGTGTTGCAGTGATCTGATATTTCTGATTTCAAGCTACTTGACTGTTAACACCTTTTTTGAAAACCAAAGGAAAGTTAGAGGGGCTGTATCAATAAACATTTAGATATTAAAACCACATAAGTCCTTTGTGGTATTTTTGATTATAGCTTAGACTTGCTTGTGAACTTTATGTCAAAAATGTTACTGAAGCTCATTAAAAGTATAATCAGTTCACATGGTACTCACAGGCTATTGTTTCTCATGGACTATTTATTTTAATTTTTCGCAGTATTTTGTTAAGGAACAGCTCTGTTGAGCATTTGTTGGCAATTAAAAGTACCTTCGATTCAACACCCTTTTTGAAGGTCTGGGTACTAAATTATTTGATGCCATTGGTGGAAGAAGTATTCAGATGCTTTAGCTAAAAGTAGAAAAACAACAATAAAAAAATACTTTATTATCAGAAAAGTAAAGAAGCTTATTCAGCAAAATGTACTCAAAGTTGTGAATGAATGCAGGAATGTATGTATGTGATTTCTGCCACTAGAGGTCTCTCAATCAAAACAAAATACATAAGTAGCATGGGAGGTGAAAATCCGCCTGATTTCCTCCTGGAAGCTACAGATAAAACGCAGCATTACCTTGAATGAACTTGTGGATATCTCAGGGTTTGGCATTTGGGATAATGTAAGTGCATAAATAAAAAAATATCAAAGGTCTAGTCCAGTGTTTTCTAATCCTGATCCTGGGGGCCGTGCCCTGCATGTTGTGCTGTCATTAAGCTCTGCAGAAGCTTTATAATGATCAATTCATTTGAATCAGGTGTGTTGAAGCAGGGAACCACCTAAAACATGCAGGGCAGGGGATTGAAAAACATTGTTCTAGCCCTTTTTAGACAATTTAATACAGATATGCAACATATCTTTAAATACATAAACAGGTTGGCCAGCAGGGAAGCAAACAAATCCAAAAGGGATGTGGTAAAATGTGCAAATAAGGCTGAGCCGAAAGAGGAGGTATCGCTGCAGGTATATATATACTGAGGTGTTGATGAGATGACGAGGATCAGGTCTGTGGTAAGGAGACGGTGACAGAGGAAAGGCAGGTGGGATGCTAGAGGAGGAGCGGCAGGGTCCTGGACAAGAAAAGAGTCAGTACTTGGGGGGGGGGGGATGATGGATGGGAGGAAAAAATGTAAAACATGAGTTACGTGGAGGCTGAAGATGTCTTGCCAGCTCACTGTTGTTTTGAACCTGAAATCTGCTAGCCTTGTTCTGTGACAATGGAGGATGATGACAATTATGTCTCAATTCTTCCAGCCTGTCCAGTTTAAACTACTGCGTCATTTGAACACTGATTCAATATAGAGTGTATGTAGAGTCAATAGTTTCTCTTTTGGTAGGTTTACTATTCACAGCAGACATTCTGACTCGTCATACTGGGAAAAACACCGATGTTACTGATAAGTAAGCTTTGCTCCATTCAAGTTCCCTACTAAGCCATGGCAGTGCCACGGGACCTTTAAGTGAAGCAGATAAATTGAATCCAGACATCATTATTTAAACCGGTGCTTTTCATACTGTGACAAAATACAGAGAAACTCTGCAAGTGCAGCAACCACACTAGTGGATATGCAAGAATATTAAAAATGTAACCCACAGGGGTCAGGCAAACCACTGCCATTAAAGACATTAGTGTTTTGGTAAGGCAGGCAATACATTGTTGACCATACAGTTAAAAATGAATCCAGGCCAGTTTAATGTTGGGGTAACTTCACAAAAAGTAGATATTAATGAGATGTCTAGAGTTATTTTTGCATTGCCTTAAGCACCAGAGTAACGTGTATGGTTTTATCTGAAGAGAATATGCCCTCATGATACAGCGGTTTTGGTGTCATGCTCTACCCGGTGCACACTACAGACAAATCTAAAGCTGCAACAATTAAATTGACACTTGGAAGACAGAAATAACACAGTCTGTCTTATAATATCTTGGGACATCCCCAACAAAAGTGTGAAAACGCTTCTCACGCTCACAAGACTACACCACCCTCTGCTTCCCGCCAATAGTTTAGAGCGAGAAAGTGAAACATCATGTATAGCCACTTAGTACTGCGATTGTAGGTTTTTGCCCCATTTAATAAAACAACTCAGCCTAATGTAACAACATAATATAAGACCTGCATATGATGTAACAACTGCACACAATGTAATCAGTCTCAGAGGCTGCGAGGCTGTACCAAGGCACAAAACATTTTATAAGCTATATATTTTATTTTCATCAATTGATAATACAGTCAATTCATTGTCTTCTGCAAACAGGTAATTTATACAGCACTGCTGGGTGTTTTATAATTTGATTCTCAAGAAGATGTAGCCTAATGTAATAATTCCACTCTAAAAAGAAGGCGATAACCACACCAAGAAATGCAGAACAAAATATTCACAGTACTGAGCTGTACCATTAGCAAATTAAAGTATATTTTTCTGAGGTTCAGAGGAACTTTCTTGCGAAATGGTAATGAATACACCGGTTACACCAGATGTGATTTGTCAGCTGTATTTGAGGAGGTAGACCTGTTTAATGTTTATTTCATACATTGAAGGCAGGATTAAAACCACTGAATCGTTTCTTTTCTTTATAAGAGCAATACATCTGAATGGGATGATGACAACAACGTATAGCGCACTGACAACCACAGTATGTCACACTTGCAGGCAGCATAGTAATAATTTGACTGTGAGTAATAAAACCATGGGTCATTAGGTGAACATTCATTACAGTTCAGTGGATGGTTTCCTTGGTTTTGCCTCCTCCTCATTTCGTGGAACATGGAAGTCCACGTATGGACACCACTTAGTGTTGAGGCACACCAGTTTCTTCAAAGTGGATGTTTTGATGATATTGAAACCAGTCTCTCCCCCAAAGGTGCTGGGCTTCCAGTACTCAGGGGAGCAGATTGGGTTTCCCAGCAGGCCTTTCAGAGAGAAGGGAGCACCCATCTCCACCATACTCTCACCAAATATAGCGTTGCCACGTGTTTTCTCCAGCAGGATGCCGGGGAAAAACTCCAAAGCATCTATGTCACCATAGAGTTCCTCTAAACCTCTGGCCATTTCCAAGTCATCTGTTAGGAAAAGAGAAAACAGCTGTTATTAACCATCCCTTTACTGTTATCTTGTCATGTTACACCATAGACTGTATGGTTTCAGAGTTTCAGATATAAGTTATAGTTGCAATTTTTTTTCCAGCTTACCAGTAAATTCATAAAAAGAGGTGTATGGCTTCAGGTTGAACCTCTTCCTGTATTCATTAAAGGGCCTCACACGTGTTGCTCGAGATTCTCTGATGACCATTTCTGCCACTTTGACCACTACTTCAGGAGAGTTATGACCTCCACCTATCTGAAACCCAGACAAAACAGTTACAACAATGTTATTTTGTTGAACTGTTCAATAATACCATCAAACAAATGACAAACTGTGAGAACAACCCTCCGTGATAAACCATGGGGTTGTGGGGAGGTTATTGGTTAGAAAAATGTGCCATATCATGTTTCACCATCACTGCGGTCTGCATGAGAGATCCTCCTGCAGTTCTTTGATCTTACAGCTGATTTTTATAGCATGCATCCGGAAAGATGACAGTGTTTTTCAATGAGGCAACAAGTCATAATGCAAGCATTTCAAACAAGAGACAAAATCAAATGATAAGGACTCAGCTCAACTTCCTTCACAGCATTTCCTGTCATATATCTGTCTTTACTCTGATAAATGTCAGCCTGATGATTCATCCACCAGCAAATGTTAAATATTCATTTTGCAGTTCTCTGATTCACATCAAGTCACTATAAACTTTCAGTGGTGGAAGAAGTACTAAGTACGATCCTTTACTTGAGTAAAAGTGCCATGTCTAAATACCCTACTTAAAGTAAGTGTTATTTTCTAAAATCCTATTTAAGAACAAAAGTATCATGAGCAAATTGAACTAAAAGTATCAAAAGTAAAAAGTTCTTGATCTGCAGAAAAAAAGGCCCATGACTGACTATTACATAATATTATTATGCAAAATTGTTAATACTGATGCATCAGTGCATGAGTTGCATTTTTCTGTCATTGCGACTCAAGGTCAAACTAGCTTTAACAGCCCTATATACAGTTGGTTAGTTTAGTCCAGTGGTTCCCAACCTTGCAGTCGAGCCCCTGCTTAGGGTGCCAAGTTAAGTTAGTACTTCAACTTCACATATAAAATCTAACCAGACTTTACCCCTAAAACTACATTCTTGTAAACAGTCAATGGAAGGTATTTATCTACCTGTCCTGCAGGTTGTCGGGAGAAGGCATCCACCAGCTTCTCCACCCCAAAGTTCATGAGGAGGGAGGTGTTGTAAATAAACTGGGAGTACGGGATTTCATGTCCATCGATGAGAAAGCTGTCAGGCATCAGTGGGTGCCAGTGGTAGAGGTGGCCGAACTCCAGAGCGATGCGGTTGCTGTACTGGAAACGCTCTTTGAAGAGCAGAGAGGGATCGAACTTCAGCTTCAGCAGGTAACCACTCAGATGCTGCACGTACTCTTCGATTATGATGTTGATTATCTCCCCTGGAGGACAAAGAAATGTCATCAATTGATGTCACACATGGAGCTAAACTCTGCAACATTCTGTCAGAGAAATAGGATTTTTCCAATATGACACAAACTTGTAACTCACCAATGATGATGAGTCTGGTGGTCTGGAAAAGCTGCTCATCGTCCCAGGTGGGATGCTCTGCCTTCAGGATGTCACAGACTCTATTATGCTCTCTCAGCCATAAGGTGGCATACATGGTAAGACCCGGCAGGATGCCAAATATCTCCTGACCAATGACCAGACGTTTTTCTGGAGGGAGACCTTCAGGATACACCATGTGCACAGGGACCTCAGACACTGTAGGAGGGTACATCTCACCATTCACTAACTGTGAACAAACAGAAACAGTAATCCACAAGTGAGAGAAGTATTTTAAAAGTTTGTAGTTAATTTCCTTTTTCTTGCCACTGTCTGCTTGATTGTGCACAAGTCATTGCATGGCTTATTTATGAACCCTCCCACACAAAGTGGCTTTTAGATAAAGATGGTTTGAGGAAGTTCCCTTTCAAACCCTGATTAGAAGCATGTCAAAGGCAAGATAACAAACCATCAGCTGCCAGCGGTATGTAAAGTGAGAGACTGGATTGTCTCTCTTTACCACTTTATCACAATTGCTGCTCTCTGGAAACTGTTTGATTCTCAGAAGTTGCATGACACAGGAAATCAAAGTTATTTAAGGTCTTTTGTTGTACAAAAATCAACTCTGGCAGCAATACTCAAAACCTGAGTTATTAGATTTCCTTTCAAAAACAATATTGATTACTCTTTACAATAAAAAAACAGGTATTTCAAAGATTAATGGAGCGACTTGCCCTACCTAGAATGAGAAATAAAAATGTAGTACTTTCTACAGCAACTACTGGTTAGCTTAGCTTAGCAGTAAAGACTGTAAGGGGAGAATGGGGAAACAGTAAGCAAGGGTTAGCTTAGCTTTGAAATAGTCTGACCATTTAACTTTGTCTAAAACCACAATATATAATGATATAATACATTTTCACATCATTGTTTTTATATGGATTATTAAAATGTTAGTTATTTGTGAGCTTTCTGCTAGTAGACAGATTGTGTTACCTTCACATAGAGCACAAAGCCAACTGTTTCCCCCAGTTAACTGGCTGCTGGCTCTTGCAAAGTATGAGTGATATCAATCTTTTCATCTAACTCTAACTAAATTATACAAGTTTATTTCCCAAGATGTTGAACTTTTTCTTTATAACCTGATATTTCAGCTTTCCATCTTTATGAAGCCGGAGTTGAAGCTGTCGCATGAGGTTGTCTCCATAGATATTGCCCGCATCTACCTGCACAAGTATGAGAAAAATACAGAAACGTGGTAAATAATTCTAAAGCAACCAATAAATTATTAAAGAGATGTGTCTCACCCCATGTCCTAAAGCCTTGGTGAAGCCCCCTTGAGCTTCATGGTTTGTCTTGAAAAACTGGTGGGTGAAGTGTTGGGCCATGAAGGCAAACATCAGATTGGTCCCCTGAGGATCTGGCCTGAATTTCTTTCTCTTAAAAAACCTCTCAGCCATCATTTTGGGATCAGGAAGAACAGATTTACCTGCAGAGAAACAAACATGTTAAGATTGCCTTGGGAGCACAGTTGTATGTGTGTAGCTCTGAAGGTCTCACCTTTAGTTCCCATGGGCAGAGGACAGTCTTCAGGTACAGGAGGGAGGAGACGGGTGTAGTAGGATGTGTTGTAGTAGGACTCCCAGTTGATGTATCCATATTTGGTGTTGTAGGTCGGAGGGCTTGGAATAAGGTCGCTTCTGACTTTGGAGGACAGTGACAAAATGTTGTTGGTTGGTGATGCACTATGTATCAAATCCCATGAAAAGACAAAAAACAACAATACAGTGATTGTCTGTGTAGCTAAAACCTGATTGCCCATACTTATTCTGTTCCTTAATGGTCTCTAGTTGGCTAAATATGGCTAATTGCACACCAGCAAGCCACACTTGTTCATTTTGGTGACATGTTCCTTTATTAAAATGAACACAGGCGCTGTAGGTTATTTTTACTCACCCCACATTCACACTTATGCAGCTGTTAATGCGCCCGACCACGAGCACACCAAATGCAGCTGAAAGTAGTGACAGCAAAGCGAAAGCATGAAACTTTAAAATATTTATCAAAGGAAATCTTACTGCTCGTTTAAGTCCAACGTCTCAGTTCCTTCTTTGGGCTTGAACAATCGTTGGCACAAAGCTGGTCTCAAATGCTGTTTTGCAATAATAATAAAAACTCCAAAATGTGTCTCCACCTCTAAATACATTAAAGTTGATAAAACCAAAACTCCTTTCAGAAAGCCTATCATCTATCCAAAAATATAGCCTACATAGTGTGACCAGAAAAAAAACAGAGATGAAACAAAGCAAATGGTGGGAAAGTATTAGCTGCAAGCAAGTGACGTTGATTTATGGTCTGTGGTCTGCAATTCTGCAGTGACATGTTTTCAGTTTTGTTGCCTTTAACCTTTGCGCCTACCTGTCAGCACTAATCTCATGATAGTGTCTTGCAGGAAAGAGTTGTTGACGAGGTCCCAGAACCACTGGAAGTGGGTGAGGATGAAGTGAACCGTCGCAGGTTTGGGCTTTAGCATGAGACGAACTCTGGTCCAGAACTCCGCTACACACAAAGATCAGTAATAAGTTGTGACTTATGCAGATAAATCATTTAATAAAGTTTTAGAAATCACTTATAAACCATTTATAAGAATTTGTTGTGTTGCCAGGTTGTCAAAAACATCCCATTGGCTGCTGTTTATCAGGCCACTAACTTTTGCTATTGGCTGATTGGAAAAGTGACAAACATGTAACCCTTTATTTATAACTTATTTATAACAGCAAATTCATTATATATCAAGCTTTATTAATTACTTACCAAAGATTCACAGAGCTAATTTACTTAGCAGGAGAGGTTAAGTAGGCCTGGTAGCCTTGGTGACACTTTTTAAAGTGTCACTATAACACTTTTTGGGAAATACACTTATTCGCCAACTTCTGGTTTAGCATCTAACCAGAGTTGCAAAAAGCAGTAGTGCAGTTATGTGCGTACAGAGTAAGCAAGATATATACAGTATTAACAGTTAACCATTAATGAAGCCATTAGTTAAGGGAAGGGAATTTGAGGGTTAATTTGCCTAAAAGTCACATTAAAGTGGCATAGGCTGACCAGATGTTCACTCGGAGGTACCTTGAGCTGCAACTTTTAAATTCATGTTGGTAATTCACATTTTTTTATGCTTACGAACTGTGCAGTTGTCTCCGTAGAAGCCTGTGCGAGTGCAGTCACATTGGTAGCCCTCTGTGCCAAACCTCACACACACTCCTGAGTTCTGACAGGGGTAGTCGCAACAGGGATTCACTGCAAACAAATACGGAGAAGATCATCTTGCTTTCTATGAATGATTAATCAGTCAAGTAAAAGCTGGCTGACAGACGGTGACATGACTCAGAATGATACCGAAACAGGCCCGGAAACAAAGACAAACAAGACAACAGGAAAGTCAATGAATCTACATATAATTATGCATCTTAATCTTATCTCCAGTTGTGGCCTAAAGGTGTGTGTTTGTGTATAGCATATTGGTTTTTTAACACATAATACAGTCTCTTCATGCTTCTGGGAAACAGTAGTTACTGCTGCATACCACCACCTCATATCTTTAACACCCTTGGTCGTTGTAACTTGACTTCCTGTCCCTCCTTTATGCTTGCAGAAGTTCAATGAGATAATGGGACGCTGCAGCTCTTTCTTCCTCATTAGCTGTGAATGAGGGGATGGATAAGCATGTCCACACGAACAACAAATAGATTTCAGTGTATAGAAGGAGGAAGTGCATGAAGCATGGATGTTGTTTCAAATAGTACTGATGTGATGATGTTAGGTAGGTCTTACTCTTCCAGGAAAGCCCAGGAAGCAGATGAATGTAGGCTGGATCCAATCCAAGTAAAAGTATCTACATTTACTCTAGTTACTTAATTATATGCAATATCAGCCTACTTCTGCCAGAACTGTATTATTGTGTAGCCATAGGCAAGGCATATTTTACAGTCCCTTTCATTTTTACTAGTTCGTCGTGGTGTGATCTCTGGTACACTCTTAAAATGGCTCTCCACTTATGTCAACTCAATGGTGTCTTAATTTTGAATACAAGTCTATTTATCTAAACATCTATTCAGAAATAGAGCCTTTCCCAGCATGCACTGGGCAAGAGGGAGAAGAGGAAACACCCTGGACTTGTCACATGGCAGAATATGAAATACAATTTCTCATAGAAATTAAATTAAGTGGCCTGGACTTAATCTAAAAGCTTTATTGATCATCACAATTAGAGTTTAATGGATTATCTAAGCTGGCCTGTAGGAGCTCTCTCTCATGTTTTGCTGATTTTTCTGTGATCTTAGCTCCAATCGAGCATTGGGATTATTGCTTATCACTCCCCTGCTCACAGGTAATGTTAACACAACGGCTCTTTTCATTTGATTGACAAAAGCTCAATGATGATCTCAGAGGATGACGAAGCAAAGACAGTGTGACAACGTGACAACTTAAATATTGGACTTGATTGAGCATGCTCCGTTGAATTAATCTGTCAGGCTGATCTGTCATCTGTGTGATTATATTTTTTTACATTGCCGCATTATTCAGCTCAAGGGCTGTTATGTTACAAAACCAATAAAGATAATGTCGAGGAAAAAAAACTGTATCACGGGTCAACGGAAGCATATAAGAATGAAGGTCAAGACAGGTCATCAGAAACTGTGACCTGGAAATTTAACAAAAACAAAATCTGTATCTATTGTCAGTTACTCCTTCACAAATGTTAAAGTAACAGTAATCACACTTTACGATGGTCACAGATATGGAGTAACACCGGCAGCGCAAATATTCACAGTACCTCAGTTTTGTACTAAAAGCTTTACAAAAAGGAAAGAAAGAAACAAAGAACTACACATATATATTATTATCACCCCCT
Organism: Pagrus major; assembly: GCF_040436345.1. Taxonomy (NCBI): domain Eukaryota; kingdom Metazoa; phylum Chordata; class Actinopteri; order Spariformes; family Sparidae; genus Pagrus; species Pagrus major. The sequence continues at coordinate 21,245,683 of NC_133219.1, forward strand.
CAAACCAAATTCTTGTATTATCAGTCTAAGGTTTAGACAGTAGAGACAAACAATAAATTCATGTTGTGATGCAAAAAGATAAACTACTTACCAACACTGGAGTCGCCGGCACATGATGAGCTCTTCAGCAGCAGTAGGTTGATGAACACCCAGATGGAAAAGAGGCTGAACTCTATAAAAATGAACAATAGTTGAATATTATCTTGGAGCAAAGGCATCAAATTCATTTAGCAGGTGTTTAGTTAAATAATTTCAGGGTCTCACGTTTCATGATTCCCTCAGGTGGATTGTCTGTCAGGACTCACAATGAAATCAATTTTGATTCAGTGTTAGTCTGTTTGTAGAAAGTAATTTCTGACACAGGCTGCTCTCTCCATAACAACCCTCAGGCCTGCTGCTGTGGTCTCGCTTTATAACAACAGCTATAGATAATGGGCGGTAACACAGTTTCCTCCACTTCCTCCATTTAGTCTTCAATAGATTTTAAAGAAAGTGCGCTTATAATAATTTTGACCTGATCATTTTTAGGCAGAACGTGTGGGTAAATTGCTCTCAGGATAATGTTTAGATCCATAGTGTGAAAGGTTCTGTCCTAAAAAACTGTTTTTATTTTTATTTTTTATTTTTTTATGTGTCATTCAAATCATTACAGCCCCAGGAAGCATAAACAGGGTGATGCTTAAGGAAAATGTTAAAGACCTCTATCTCCACCTGCTGGCGAGTTAATAGACGTCCAGGCCTTTCTTGTTAGAATAATTATAAATCAAAAACATAACTATAACTACAGAGTTTCACAAAATGTATACTCATACAGTATGCCCGATATAAAAACATATATTCAGTATTTTTCTCCAGTTCCTATTAAGGCAGGAAAACACTGTGGCCGGCAGTCCATCACAGGAGCAACACAGATACACTGACACTGATGGGAAATTGGAGTTGCAAGTGTATATGATATGTGTTTTTTGGGAATATAGAAAGAAAAAGATAAGTACAAGAACAAAAAAAGCTGTCTTCTTTTAAAAATGGACAAACACCGCATTTTGAGCTGCCAGGTTCTGATCTTTGATACCTTCCCACAGAGAAATCATCTGAGCCAGACCTAAGTGAGATGTTTGAGTGTTGATGTAACTCCTCTGCTTATAATTTCCTGCATACTGTAGCAATTTTAGGACTAGCTCGTCGGCAGTGTCCACATGGAGGTGGATCTCTGACAAAAACATGTTCAGCTTATTCGTATAAACTTTGCAGGCCTCGGCTCTCTCTGAATGTGTAGTTAATGTTGCTTTATTTTTTTTTTTTAACCAGTTTGAGTGCAATTCAGGCAACAGTATCTAACTCTAATTAAAAAAGTCTTTTGTTTGCAACTTTTTCATTTCCAGTTGAACAACAGTTGCTGATCTGTCTTGCCAAACCCTGTCAGCAGAGTGTTAATGTTTATTTTATATGTATTTTCCACATTCTGTCAAGGAGGATACTTAACACACACCACTTCAACCCAAAACCCTTTGGGCTCAGCATGTTGTCGCTTGTAGACCATACTGTGTTGTCTGCCTGTGTTACAGGGTTTGTTTGTCTGCTGCCCTGACCCTTTACAAGCACCCCAAGATTGTACTTCCACACAGTACTTCCTGAGTTACTTTCCACCACGTGTTGAGGTGAAGAGATGATGGGTGATGGGGTACAGATGCCTTTGAGGACAGTGGGAATTTGCATTATTTTAAAGTAGGTCGATATGAGCATATTGGGCAAAGAACTTCAGTCTATTTTTTACTCAAAATTACATGTTTTTATGTGTCTTCTGTAATGTCATATGTTGTTTTGTTAAACCTGCTGGTGCTGACTGTTTCATTATTTTGATTTGTTGCTTTCATTTCCTACTGGGCATCTGGCTTGCCGTACTCCTTTCAGCTTTTAATCTAATGTTAAGCTTCTTTATTTTTTAGCTGTTTTAATGTGTTTTCATTGGCAATGTTATCATCTGGACAAGCAAAAACAGATCCTCGTTCTCGACGTTTTGACTGCACATGACACTTTCATCAATGTCCCTGCAAAAACAAATGAACTAAAAGATGTCATGTGTTTGGTAATAAACTATAATATTTCATGTGATGAAGATCTGGATGCGATGAGAAGTGGACTCTCTTAATCATGAACTCGAGATGAATGAGGTGACAGGTTGCAATGATTTTGCGCTGAATTGAAGCTGACAACAGCAGGAAGCAGTAGAGCTTTAAAGTTTGACAGTGACATAATTGGTTGATTTAATTGAAAGAGTAAACGCCCATAGTCAGCTGATTAAGGAGTGAGGAGAGAGAGAAAAAAAGTATGCTCACTGGGGCACTGAAGAAACACAATTTAACTCCCTGTTCACTGTATATAGAGAGTAATAAGTAATAAACCAAGCCTTGAATCCTCTTTGTGTTTACTTTACTTCTAGTATCTAAGAAATATATTTTTCTTGCTATAGTTTTCTCTGTTTCCTAAAGTAAAACATCAGGCAGGGGTTTCAAGTAAAACCTTTCATCTTGGAGAAGTAGGAGTAAATTGCATTGCATTTGAACGCAGAACACTATAAATTTAACCCACTGATGAAATGTTTTCTAGATTTCCGAGGGCAGTGTTTGAAGTGCAAAGACAGCTCACTTCCCTAACGCATCCTTTTTAGAAACTACATCAGTCACAGTCCACAACTGTGATACTTTCACTCAGCAATGTGCTTGTAACGATCAGTTCTTGGTGATTTTCTTTTCAGTGTTTTTCTGGTGTTTGATCATGAGGTTTGTTTGGACTGTCCATACGTTTGTAGCCTACATCAGTCTTCAGTGGACGTTTAGTTTACCAACCGACCAACTTCCTCAGCTTCAAACAGCAAACTGTATTTGAATTACATTCTGTTTCCTAGACATGATTGATATAAAAAAGGATTAGAGGCATCAGGAACTAATTATCAAATCATCATTTCCCATCTTACAAGTGCCTGAAAAGGACCCCTATCTGTGCAGGGCACGTGGATATGCTGCTGGTTGCAGTGGTGCTGTTGGCACAGGCTGCAGACCGAGGCTTGCTGCTTCCTATAGCATTCCTGGTAATTGAGATCAGATGCTCCTCTGAGTGCAACCTGGACTGGGAGTAACCTGGAAGCATTTATTTTATGGAGAAGATGTTTAGTTAAGCCGTGCTCCCGCTCTAAATGAGCCTCGCTCCAGCTCTGGTGATGAATACGACTGGTGAAAGCACCGAAGGCTGGTTCCTGAGTTTCTTCCTTCCCCTGGATCGGGTTGCAGATTAGCACACTTCCTGTCCAGTTGTGGAACGAGCCAATCCAGCTGACGGAGCAGCGATAGGCGTACAGGCGAGGGGCATCATGTGTTATCTCAGATGGGGTTTCTGACAGAGCCACACAGCGGAGGGTCCTTAAACAGCCCACCAGGTATCATTTGTTAAACCTCTCTGGAGTCAGCTGGTGGTCCACTTATAGACAGCAGAGTAATATTTGCTCAAGTAGCCCAACTGTACACCAATCTGCACTTTTCAGTAAACAATTAAATGACTATGTAAGTGACTAACCCACTGAGAATTTTCAACTGACTCAGCTTTATGGAGCTTTTTAGTCACAGACAACTCATTGTTTTGTCGTCCGACATAAAATAAAACCTGGCTCTCATCTGTCAGCCGCAGTAGGTAGCTATTTCCAGCTAAAAAAAGCTCCAGTAACCTGACGGTTTGCTTCCCATCCAGCACAAAATGGTACACAGACAAAGATAGCTACTTGCTTGTGTGCACAGCAGACCATTTAGTGGCGAACAAGTTACGAAACCACTCCCTTGTTTACTCCTTCACTACTCCCTACACAATGGACACTTAATAGTGAGCAGGAAATTGAGATTACAGACACTTAGTGATGATCATCATTTTGCAACATCGCTGGCAGTTGTCGAGCTGCACAACTGAGTGTGGACTGTGGGATTGTTAGCTGTAAGTGGTATACATCAGAGCATGAATTCCTGACCTGAACTCGATCGGACCCAACGGGATGGGCCGAGTTCAGACCAAAATTTTGAAACGATGTCCGGGTTTGGCCATGAGTGTGTTTCAGACGTGAAAAGCAGCACGTCTGTTGAGATTGCGTTACTACTTTCTTGCACTCGATCAGGTGTGGACAGAAAAAAGGGTCCTGAGCCGCACTGTAAATTTACAGACAATGGGCGCTGCTCTTTTTGTTCCACTGCAGAATTTTTGAGGGCAAAAGGTAATGGATTCAAATTTGGACACTTAAATAGTAAATATGGTGCTCTTTATAGTAAATAGGGAGAGATTTTGGACACAGCTAAAGAGTCTGATGCAGCTCTATGAGAATTTGAGCTGATTGATAACATCAGCTTGACAACATGCTCACAATGACATGCTGATGTGTATCAGGTACAATGCTAAGCGTGTTAGCATGTTAAAATTTGCCAGGCTGATGGATTAGTTTTGCCATAAGCCATTCTTGTTAACACGTTCATGATAACACTATATAATGTGATAATATGTCAGTGTTGTGTTTTCAGCTTGATGTTCTGCACATAACATCGTGATGACAAGAACAAGAGCAAAAATATCTTCAGTTACAGTTACAGTTCAGTTACCGTCTGTTTTGATGTTGACATATGACATATTGTGCTGTGAGCTGGGTTTTAGTCGTACACAATCATCAGACATTTACACTACGTGCTGCAAATGATCAGAGCGGGGAGGAGGAGGAGGAGCGAGACTTGGGCTCATTCATCAGCTGTCAGGGAGCTGGCACAGTTCACCAAAGAAAAACACAAGAGTCTCCTCACTGTAATGTAGTTTCTCGGCGCACACGTTGCATTTTAAGTGTTTATAGTTTGAAAAATCTTCAGGGTCCAACCCTCCAAAGTTTAGGGTGCATGAAAAACAAACACAGGGATGAAGTCGCAGCTGACAATCCATCCATGTCTTCAAATTGATAAATTGTGCCACGAGTGTTTCTTAGCGAAGCATCTCCCCTTGCACTCTCTTATCAAAACAAACAGTCCTGGTTGTGCTTCAGGTTTTAGATCCCTTCCAGTGCTCTCTTGCAAAAAAAAAAAAACAACCCTCTGTTTCTTGTCCCACCCCCTTTGCTTCCCCCTGGCTGATGAGAGTGCGAGCGTGCCCGGCACCAGCCACCTCTACTTGACACTAGCTCGACTCCGCTGCTCTGCACTTGGAGCTCCAAGCATCAACAGCATGGCAGGATATTGCAGTCGGCATCAAACTAAACACACAATGCGCCCTGCACAAGTAATCTCCGCGTTGAGCCTATTTGATGTGACAGTTTAAACACTTGAACTCAGAGCTGGCCTGTAGGGGGAGGTGGTGTCAGAGGCAGTTGGGTGGGCCATGTGTACTGACCTAAAGGGTTTTCTGTGATTAGGAGCCACGTTCACCTCTGATTGCTCCGGGTCACTGCAGGTGAGTGCAAGTGGTCGGAAGGAGGTAATTTTCCTCATGGAACTTGTTACCTGATTGGGTAAGTAGCTGATCTTTGACACTGGCCCGAGTCCTAGAACATATCACTGAAGAGCTGGATCCTGATCAGAGGCAAAACCGGAGTTAAATCAAATCACACACAGCTCTAACAATTTGTTCCGCACATGAAATTGAACCTTGTGTGTATTGTTGTCATATTTTTGCTGTTATATAGTGTGTGGAGTGCTGTGGATTGTTTTTTTTGCCTACATGACCCTGATTGAACTTTCTGCCTTTTATTTTATTACACAGCCCGTTGCCAAAAAGGACAACACAGCTCTCTCTCAGCTTCCTTCGCACAGCTACATATGGTTGCCATGTACAACAGAGAAAGGACAACGAACAAATAACATGATCCTCTGGGAGGTAAGGGGTTAGATTCACTCACGGTGGTGGTAGTAAAAGGAAGTCGAGAGGTCAGATTCAGCAAAACATCGGATCTCTGAAGCTTCTTGCCAATGGGTAGTCTGACTTTTTGCTTGCAGGGGGTACTCCGACGATTTAGTATTGCACTTCCATAAAGTCCTGGAGGCTTGTGAGAAACACACAAAATCGAAGCAGCAAAAGCTGAGATATCCTGAGTTTAAGCCTTGTAACCACACACACCTACCACAGGCTTTCTGTTGCAACTGTAAAGCCAGATCAATAAGTTTATTTTCTCAGAATATTAGAAAGTTATAAAGCCAGAAATTATATAACATCACTGTTTTCACAGGATGAGTAGTACTCCTCGAAAAGAGTACACTGAACTTCATGTGTAAAATGGTTTCATGAGTATAAAAAATGTGATATAAATCATAGGTTATGGTCTTCACAGTCACCGAATCTGAAAACCAAATGATCCCCTGTGAGAGATTGAGGGTGTCGACAACGCTCTCCAGCCTCATCAAAAAAAAAAAAAAAAATGAAGGAATATCTTTTGTTCATCTCTCTAGGAGAGTTTAGCCACCTGAAAAATCAAAGCCAAGAATCACTGAAGTTGTTCTGGCACCTTGCAAAGGCATTTAATGTTGTTTTTTGTTTATTTCGTATGTGACGGACACCTACAGCAACACAAAGCTTTGAGAATCATCATTCGTCTGAATCAGCAGCAGCAGTTATTTTATGTTGGTCTTTCCTTAAAGGGGCTCTGTTGAATTGTGCTGGAAGCTGGTCATTAGTTTATGTTAGCAGACTCCATACTGCATAAAGTGACATCCTTCGGACCCTCGCAGAAAATCCGACCAGTCCTTCACCAGGAAATCCACAGTCCAGTAGCATTAAACAACTTAAACAAAACAGCCACAGGCTTGTATAGGCAACCGAGAGAGACGGGACAGGTCTCATTTTCCACGCCATCTGCTCACAAATGGCCAACAAAAAAGTGATTAATACATGTAAATTGCTACAAATTGTTACATAGAGCCCCTTTAAGTCTGTAGTTATTATAAATAGTAAGACAGGAACGCTACTTTTGGATGAGCATTCATGAATGCATCATGAACACTCCATAAAAGTGTGTACTGATATGAGTTTGATTTGTTCTTTTACTTTTGATAAAGGTTTCTCTCTTTTTTTTGCCTGAAAAAGACCAAATGATTTTAGTTTTCCATCCAAATATAAATGCACATGATAAGATAAACACAATGAAAGGCTGAGAGAAGCTGCTGTTTGTGGTGAACATTTCTGAATTTCTGAATCTGCAGCTCTGTAATGAGTTTAAACTCGTGGTTTGGCTGTCTGGCCCACTTCACTGTTTTGGTTCACACTCATCACTTTCACAGCGTCGTTTTTCAGCCACAGCAGGCAGCCACAGACAAGCTGGTGAACACAGTGGCACATTTATTAGCTAAACAGCCAGATATTTCTCTCAGGAACTGACAACAGAGCTAAAGGAGAGTGAATATTGGACGTACATTCATCAACATGACAATGTTGCTCTGAAATTGCTGCATGTGCCAGAGATTCAGTCGTTGCAGGTTTAAATTCTGTAATCACTTGAAGGTTTGTAGTGTAAAATGTGCTCTTTGTCAATTCAGTTTTCACACAAACCAATATCTGTGTGGGTTTTGGGGTCATCGGGAAACATCTGTATTTCTGGATGTTTGTCTCTTTTGCTGTGGTAAAACAAGATGCAATTGAGTATACACTTAATTTTACAGTGCTCACTGGCCACTTGAGGGGTTTCTACTTTCACCCAGCAGAGGAAAAACATCAGCTCTCTTTCCTCCCCGCTTTAGTGGAATTGATCAGCTGCTTCCTGGCTGTAAATAAAGAGGCATACTGTAATCCTCTTGATAAATATCAAGCAGAATACGGCAATCAGCTGAAAGCAATTTGCATGTCTGTGCTCAAGCCAGCGGCTCGTGATTTTCTCTCCTGTCATCTATCATAGACCACACTCTCGGGCCAAAATACACAATACCCCCAAATTGCTGTCATATGGAGCCCTGAAAAAAAGCCCTTCATTTTTCCTTGTCTGTACTTCAAATAAACTTGTATTTGTTAAATAACTGGAGAGGGGTTTTTTTTCTCTCCAGTGCAACTTTTCAGAGAGAGGGATGGTGTAATGTGCCATTTCCTTTGTTTGTTAAAAGCTTGGCTGCAGGACGGTAATCTAGATGGGTTTGATCTCAGAGTGGATGCAGCCTGTTGAATGTTGGACGCTGCTGGATTGTGAGTCCTCAAACGTCAAAGTGGTTCTGCAACAAGCTAGGCAAACAGTCACTGCTGAAGCCTGGCTCAGTTTTTCTTGTATTATTGTGAAGGTGCTTCTTGACATCCTCAGCAGTTACTCACTCTGAAAAATCTGAAATGCACACATCAAGAAGAAGGGTTTAAACATGTGCTGCACACCCCTATCCAAAGTGTCCAAACCTCCAAAGTTTACAGCCTTTGCATGTGCACTGCTACCACTTTGAGTGGGAGAAGCTGCAGCCTACATTTGAACCATTTATCCATCACTTAAAGCTATTACAAGTGTTTATTCATTGCTTTTAGCTTTGTAGCCTAATGTAACATTATGGGTGAACTACAATAAAAACTCAGCACGTGATATTAAGTGTTGCACACAACTCAGAACACATCAAGCTAATGTAATCTGTAATGAAACAAGCTGACAGTAACACCTAGCTGCATCGTGCAAGTTAATCCTCTGTTGAAATGGGCTGACTTGGCTTATAATCAAAAACTAGCAAATTAACAACTTTGCTAAAACAGCTAAACATCAAGGAAGAGCAAGGAAACAAGACATATAGCTTAGCAGACCAGCTACAATCACTGCAGCACAAGTCAGGTTCGGCGTCTGTTTGCAGCCTTTTATTTAGCATCGCTGTGGATGGATCGCTGTCTCTTTCTGTCTCTGTCAGCATCAATTCACCTGGCTCAGGATCTGGGGCCCACTCCAGCTCTAGCCCTGAAAACCTTATCATCCCGTTTGTCCAAAGCTGATGTTCCCGGTGGGGCTCTGAGCGGTGTCCACTAGCAGAACTAACTTGTAGGGTCCAAGTTTAGCAGTTACAGGTTGCTTTCAGGAACGGAGTTGAAGCAGAGCAGCCAAAGGACATGAGAGGAAAACTGCAAAACATTTCTCCTTAAAATATAATCCAGTTTCGGTCTACTCAGTGCGCCCTGAGCAAATCAATCACCAGAACAGATGTAAGAAATATGTTTCTGCAAATGATGGACATGTTGAAACTTTACATTTCTTTATGTTTATATTTCAACTGTGCTGATGGTCTGGTTATGTTTAGACACAAAGACCAAGATTAGGAAAGTACCATGTTGGGGCATATTTGGTTTGGTCCCTGCAACCACAGCTGGAAATTGTCCCAAGCTCAATGCTATCCAATAAAGCCATGAAAAAGGGCTTTATTGGATAGCAAATTTCAGCAAAGGGCCACAGGTCAGATTCGATCCCTGGGCTGCTCCGGTGAGGACATGACCTTGTACACAGGGTACATGCTCTACCAACTGAGGTACTGGGGCAACCCTGGATATCATACATTTACCAAAGATTGCAGTACATCAGTTTTCCCTGTTAAGTTTAGATGAGATAAGTAGTTGTGATACTATACCCCCACTGAACCTCTGGTTGGGAATGCAGGTTTGTAAAGCAGGTGAGCACAGTTGTTGCAATTAATATTTTTAAACCCTGTCCTCGCACAGACTGGCCTCAGATCCAACTCCTATCTTAAACACTTAACAATAGTCACACAGACTACTGTGGAAGAAGTTGTAGAGAAACAAGATAAGAACTTGGTGTTGCATTCAGGGCTCACTCCGCCCTTCTCCAAACACTTCTTTCAGCCTACATGCCAAGCAGAGAATCAGTCATTCCTATAGCGTGGCTTTGTGCTGGTTCTCTGTAACATACAGCCACTGAAAGAAAGAGGTATGAGTCATGCACGGTGCACTCGTCTGCAGGCAGTGGCCTCTGCAGAATAGACAACGTTGTTCATGTTTAACCATGTAATTTCATGATCACAACTGTATTTATCTATTCATTCAACAAGGACAATACAGATAAGCATGGGTAGGAAGAAGTAGAGCTGAATCTAATTTGCAGCCCCTGACTCTGGCTAGGCTTTGAGATTAATCGACTAAACAAACAAGTGAATAAAATGGATTCAGGTTAAAAACAGCAGAACAGATAAAACAGACTGTGGATATGCATGTGTCCCTTTTTATGAATGCATTGATATATTGATCCAAATGAGTTTGTGAGTATTGAGAAATGACCAAAGGATCCATTCAAAATGCATCAAATTGTTCACATCTTTGTTGCTGCTTAAAACATTGTTTCATTTGTTATCTTCAATATATCATCATCTGTAATTTTAAAAAATGCCTTTCATAGTTTTCTCAAGATCCCAATTGATCACATTGCCACAAACTGTTGTTAAATTTTGCCTGGTGAACAGATGTAGGCTACGTGACATCGCCTTTGTCCATATGAGACCCGCCCACTTCAAACCAGTGTACAGACCCTAGAAAAAAACTGCAAACAACAAGTTTCTCTCATATGAAACAACCAAAACTGGCTTAAATTTGGCGTGCAGGACCACATCGGTCGAGTGAGAAGCTGATTAAGAAAAAGAAAAAAGGTATTAAGAACTTTAATCATGTGAAAACACAGTCTGATATTTCAAGTAAACAAGATAATTGTGTGATTTCAAGAGACGAAGGAAAAATTAACACTTGCCACCACAGCAGCTCTTGATGATTTTACTGCCAAAGCCAGCTAAGAGCACGTGTTGAGTGAAAGAAGCCAAGAAGTAGGGCGATGTCTACTGAATTAGTATATGACGATGTTCACAGTGAAACATCATGATTGACAATGACATCATTGTCTGTTGACACACTGCTCTCACTCAGCCAAGAAATCTGTCTCCTGTAATCACCGACATCTTGGTGCCGATTTTCAAATGGTCTCTTCGCCCCTATGCCACAAGGTTGAAAACAGTGGAAAATAAATGTTACTGCTTATCCAAGTGTCTTCTGTTTGCCTTTCTGAGACAGTCTAATAAGAAAACAATAAACAGATCACGGAGACGTAACGTTAGCACACTGAGCAGCAACAAACTTCTGTCATTTTCTCTCCCACATGTCACAAACACCAATAACACCTGCATTACAGCAACTCTGAAGGGAACACAATACCTTTCTGTGTTCCCTGGTTTGGGGCCTTTTAAAATCACAATGTTACGATGGTGCAGGGACCAGAAGTCGATTACTATCGGCCATCAGCGATGGACGATGGCCTCTTCTGTCAGCCTAACCCTTCCAAGAAGTTTCCTTGAGTCACTTAGATTCCTGACACTTTCACCTGAAGAAAGACTAACACAATAAGAGCACTGAGACTCATTTTCTGAGCAGGATCACCTGTTCTTATGTCAATGTTTAATAGATTCTAACCTAAGGCTTCAGATAAATGTGTCAAAAACCACTGACAGCAAGAGAAGATGATGCAAATCTCAGAACATCTGTTGATTGCTCAATTTCACATACTCCCAATCAATCCACTGAAAATTACTTACAGCAGGAGCTTATGACACATTATATGTTTAAGATTTTACACACGACTTTAAATGTGAAGGCCAGGATGTTATACAAGCTTTGTTATTCAGCTATGACAAAGGGACCCCACCTTAATGCTGGTTGTTTCCTAACGCTCAGCACAGTAAATAATACGCTGCCCTCGTGTGAACCTCTCTGTACCTCCACAGCGAGCGGACAATGCACGTCATACATTGTTAACGTACCAGCCATCAAACTGTCCACTGGGGCTCATTGGATGAGTCTAATAGCTTTAGCATGTGCTGCAGTTTGTTTTTAATGTGGCAGTGTGCTGGACACTTATTTTCTTTGTGGATCACGGACAGCTGAAGGAAAGGCAGCCGCACACACACGTACAGTAGCAGTAGCAGTGTGATATTCACACATTCACGGAACTGTGTCACCCATCCTTGGATATTACCATTGTCAGGAGGTTGTTGTGCATTTCATGTTGCCAGATCTTCAAGGAGGAAGTTCTGTAAGGGTGAGGGACAGGCAGTATTCACACCATTAAAATCCTGTTGCATAATGGATATTTCTTTATCAAGACAACCTTTACATAAGATTGATTTCAGTTTAATTCGTTATTTGTATAAACATATGGGTGACTTTCATTCTTGACCTTGGAAACAACACTCAAAGTCCACTTATGAATGCTTTTGATAACAACACACAGTCTTCATCAACAGAACATCTGTTGATGTGGTTGAAAGCTCCAGACTAAGCCAATAAGAGGACATTTTGAGTAGTTTTTTTATTTCATTTATTCATTCATTTTATTAAAAAACCTAACCCTTCAACAATTGAATTCAAGGTTAATTGCTTCAGAAAGCCAACGTGTTTCTTACTTAAGAACTCACTCCTGCACATTGTCACTCACAGGAGATAATAGTGGCTGTGAAGAAACACTCTTCCCTCTTTTAAGTCCTCCGACATCTTGACCAGCCCACTTCCAGTTGACCCTGCTCCGTCTGGTAATTACAGTTGATGCACAGCAATGCATTACATTGGCAACACAAAGAGACCGAGACAATGCAATTCAGCTGTTAGAGATGCTTTTAAAATAATCAATAAGAATTAGAGTGTCACTGGTTTCATGGAAACCGTTAAGTCATTTTGTCTCCGTCAAAAAGAAATGTCAACTTATAACTTATAAGACAGATTGCTTCATACTCCTTAGTTGACTCACACACAAAAAAAACTGTATGTGAATGCAAAACCACAACTTACTGTACAGTTACAACTTCACTCCACTTATCTTGTCACAACGCTGTGCTTATGCTCTGGTTAGGTTTAGACACACACACACACACAAAAAAAACATCTTTTGACTTGAAATACCTATTTTGGTTGCCACAAACTGGAGATGTCCCGAGGTCTCCTTAAAATATCTACTAGTGTCTCACTCACAAATGTTGAAATGCAGCTCAGTGGCTTGGCAGCCTTCTCACCTTTAATTCTACCACCATTACCTCCACCTCCCAACATGAAAGTCAGGTAATACACATGTAGCCTAATGTGATTATGTGATATGACATGTCCTGTAGACATGTCAATATGATACAAAGCTGATGACATGCACAAATATAAACGTATCTGTGGTTTGTACAAACCAAGGACGTTTTATTCATATCTGGACACAGCGGAGCCCCGTTCATTACTATGAAAACTGCTCAGTGGTGCATGAAGCCAAAATGGCTCGACCTCTGGCTATTATGTTACCCTGATCTTCTGTGTTGTGCGGCCCGTTGAGCATGCGCTCTAGAGACTATGGCCAACTGAGCCGGCTAACTTCTGGTTTAGCACCGGCTAACCATAATAGAAATAAAATGATTTAAGCTTGCGTTTGTTCTAGACTTTCCAAATTTTATTGGACTGAATGACTTAACACATGAAAGTCAAACGAGTCATTTCTCAGGGTAGTGACAGAGAGAAATTTTCCACCGTCTTACAGATGCTTCTATCACAGTGTTAGCTTTTTGGGCCCCACTATTGTACATCAGGTGACATGGCGCTCTTCCTGGGGGCTTAGCACAAATGTTAGCAGCTAACATTTAACCACCAAAAGTACAATTTCAGAGGTGTAACATTTGTCAGATAAGAACATGACCTTAGTATATTGCAAACAAACACGTCCGCTTCTGTCCCGTCCTGATAAAAAAAGGTTCCCTTACAATAAAACACAACTCAAGGTCTTTATAATCATCAAATCTGAAGAACCCAACCTGAAAAAGAGTGAATTTTAGCAACCCTTAAAATTTCATACCTAAAGGGAGCCTTTTCTTTTCTTGCATGTGCAGTACATTATATTAACATGATATTTAATTTCCTGTGAAGAAAATCAGACAACCAAACAAAGTGTTCCAGATGTAATACAGCAGAAGGTGTGGGGATTTCTTCTTTTTTGTTAGCCGTGATTTCTCAGATTTAGGTAGAAAAAAAGTCAAAGTCAAAAGAGTCAAAGTAAAATAAGAGGTTTAGGCACAAGGTCGAGTCCAATCTCTTTATGTTAAAAGTCTAAAAAAAAAAAAGCATCAGATGATGTTAGATATTTTCATTCATTTAGACACGTTAAAAACAACCTCCAAAGCCAGTTAAGTTAAGTTTGGTTAAACAACAGCAGCAAAACAGAAACAATACCAATCACAAGTGTTATATTGACGTATTGAATCATACAACAATCTGAATGTGTAGGTTAGCAGCAACAGAAGGCAGAAAAGGGAGAAAGTTAGATTTAACAGTTCAGATTATGTTTCAGTCACACCAGTGTCATCATCTGGTTTACTATGGAGCAGCATCCATTAAACCAGTGAGTACCGCCTCCTGTCAGAAATGTGTTTTTGCTTGTTTTTACCTCACTTGCATGCAAAAATAATTAATACAATATTTACTGGAGTGTGAACACAATAACAGGCTCAAACTTCATTCCAAGCAGTGTTTTTATGTCTGAATGAGCCACAACAAGTGTGTTGATTCAAAAAAAACTGAGCCTGTTTAATCACTGTGTTTTGGCTGTGAACATATCAGCCCTCAAAGTTGCAGAAACTTATTTCCCAAAAAGGGATTGTCTCTCATCTAAAGAAGTAAACTCTATATGATGGACAATTGGCACTAAACACCTCTTACCCTCCATCAGTCTGCAATCAGCAGAGATGCAGTGAAGTGATTCCAGTAAAATAACGCATGGCCTCCGATCTTCAGCCATCATTTCCAGACAAAAGACAAACGAGCAGAATTAATTGATGGGAGTTTCCAGGCAGATTTTATACTGATTATCTTCTGTGTAATGAATCCATGCTTTAAATGTAAAGAAAAAGGAGTGTAAACCCCGGTCCAATGGGCAGCATCACATCCTGTGTGACTGAACTGGGTGTAAACTTTGAGCCGAGGCGGGGAGAAGAAACTGCAGTCTGTCTGGGAGGTGCCACGGGTTTGTTTGAAGTCCCACAAAGTTGATGAAGTTGGATTATTTTTGAGGAGAGAAAAGCTTGTCTCAAGAACCGTGTTCATGGGAATTATGTGGATATTTTGCCTGTGATGCTCTGGGGAAACTTTTATCGGACGATGCTTTCGCCGCTTCGGGGAGGATTTCCATGTATGAGAGTATATGTTGTTTTTAATTCCCGCAGGCCATCTCGTCTTATTCCTCTGCCTCCAATATTTACAACCGTAGCTGGTAATTAACATGATCTTGCATTCCTGTTAATTTCGACGAAATGAAGGACAACACGGACTCCGGATTGCCACCCAAACGCAGATTTTTTGGCAGTTTATGAATGCAGCTGTAATCACCCAGGGGAGCCTCAAGTACTTAAATGGGTCCATCATGAGAACGAGACAATCAAGCTCCTTTATGCGTCAAGATCAGCTGCAGTTTCTGCACATTGTCTGAATGAATAGACCGATCTCCAATTGAGCCTCTTCACTTTGGAGATTTTTCGATTTTCGATTATACAGCTATTGAAATTAGGATGCGCCGCTTTCTCCTCTCTTAGCTTGGTGGCTCGGTTATATATTTTTTTTCCCCCTTTTTTTTTTTTTTTTTTTTTTTGATTGCCAGATGAAATTGACACTCGGGTTGCCACTTATCAAGCGAAGCATTTCAATCCGCCGCTAATTGCAGATATAGTGCCATCCTTTCTTTTCACTGCGTTTGATTGCATGGGAATACAGCCTCCCGTCGCGCACAAGAAGAAGAATGATCGATCGTATGTAGGGTTTTTTTTTTCTTCTAATTGCATCAAAATTTCTTTTGTTGCCAGGGTTTAAATGCAGGAGAAACTGTTATTCGTTGTTTTGGACCGGATATAGTGTGGGCTGGGGCAGAGATGCGTAATGCGCAGAGCAAGCTCCATCTTCTCTCCAAATAGGCAGCGTTCAAGACCCGAAAATGGTGAGTCACAAACATCTGGACGAGTTTGCTTTGCAGCCTTTTGATTTCTTTGTCTTTTTCAATCTGTTTAAGGTGTCGTTTAGTCCTTTTTTCTCGCTCTCTTCCCTGAACTTTACGCGCGCAGGACTTTCTGGATATTGGCCCGGGTTTGATCAGGAGGAGGTCAATCTGTACCCACGGGCTGAATGCGTTTGTGATCTCGGATGTCGCGTATAAAGAAAAGCCACCCAAAACTCAACTCTTTCACTTTTAATTTGAGGATTTAGAGTTCACACAAGGCGAGATTTGTAGCCTGAGATCAATATTTGTGGGATAAAATTTTAAATGATGAATCATGTCGAACATGCGAGGATGCATGCACAAATTGATTTAAGAGTGGAGAAATTAAAGCTTTTCTGGAAATCTAAAAAGATAAAAAGATAAATAGATATGGCCTGTTGGTGTTTTATTTCCCAGGATGAGATCTTCATGTAGAGCTGAAATACAAGGATTATTTTCTTTCAGTTACTCCGCTCTTAGAATAAGATTTTTAAAAAACAAAAAAAACTACAAGAGACGATTAAACCAGTCTGATTTAAAAGCTTTTTTTTTCTGGGATGCAGTCTAAGTTGGAGGTGAAGAAGGAGTCCGGTGAATCCAGTCCGTCGGAGGCCGCCTGTCTCTGCTCTCCTCCGGCGGCCAAGAACCAGTGCGCCAGCTGCGGCATGGAGATCCATGACCGATACCTGCTGAAGGTGAGGAAGAAAAGCAGGCGTAATGTTTAATGTTTGGTTTGTGGCTTTTTCTTTTATTCTTTATTTTTGTCGTCACTTTTCAAAATGATCTCAACAAACTAAACGCAGAAAAGTGTCCTTCATCTGGTCACATATTTTATCCTTTCTTTCTTTTTCTTTCTTTCTTTCTTTCTTTCTTTCTTTCTTTCTTTCTTTCTTTCTTTCTTTCTTCCTTTCTGTCTTACAGGCTATATTTTGGGAAATAAATAGAAAGTGTAATGTTTAAGTGAAATTACGTTTATGACCCGTTGTTACACTTCTTCTGAATGCATTGATTACCACACCCTCTGACTGATGATTGTATTTATGTTCAATCTTCACAGGTGAACAACCTGAACTGGCACTTGGGATGTCTGGAGTGTTCAGTCTGCAGAGCGTCTCTGCGCCAACACAACAGCTGCTACGTTAAAAACAAGGAAATCTACTGCAAACTGGATTATTTCAGGTAAGATCAGGGCTTATTTCTGCGAAGACTTGGGCTGTTTAATTATTTAATTATATGTATTTCTTACCAGCTTTTATTTTTAGATGGTTGGGGAAGTTGTAGTTCATTTTATTAAAACAAAAATGTCAATAAATTAAGTTAAAATGAATTAATTTTAATAAGAAGGCTAACACGTGCTTGTTTGTGTTTTTAAAATAAGTGTTTATATTTCTAATAGGCCCGATCAGATAACAACTGTCGATTACCGAAATTAGCCAACTGAAATGAATTAATTCAGAGTCTCCATATCAGCGTGGCTCAGTCTGTGAAATGAAATATAAGTTGACTGCAAACGATGTGGTTCATCCTTTTAGCTTCGAGGCCAATTCCTCTATCTGCAGATGCCTGTTTGTTATTTATCTAAAAGGGGGAAAAAAGCCTCGAAATAAATCTTGTTCCTCCGTATGCGCAACCAAAAATAAGTATACTATGCCTAATGACATTTCTTCTTCTTTTTAAAAAAATCTCCAATTTAATCCTCTAACTCTTGAAAACTATCCGTTCTGAATTCATCTTTCATAGTTGATGGACAAACTGTGCATCATATGACTAATAATAATCGTCTATAGACATGCAAGGTTATGCTTTTACTTTCTAATTTGCTCCTATTAATGAAACATGAAAGAATGATAATATAAATAAACAGCAGTACATTTTTTTAGGGATGTTTTTACAGTTTATTGATATTTGCTCTCAAAGATAAACTTGAACATGATTTGCCTTCCCTCTTTAGGAAAAACTGTTTTTCTCTTTCAAAATGAGGCTCTGCATGATGGGTGATGAAGGGCTTTTGGTCTGCAAGATGTTTTCATCAGGATATATCACAGCACACCATGAGCAAAACCATGTTTATTTAAATCAGTTTCTCAGACTGTAAAAATCAACACAGTGTCAGTGTTTCTATCTGTTCACTGAGAGTCAGATCAGATCAATGAACAAATTACTGGATTATCAGCCAGGAAAAGCAGCTGCTGTCCTAAACGTCCTACTACATTTCAGTGGGATTTGGTTATTTGAATGGGAAAATATGCACCATTATTGTTCAATATTAACTAGATTTTTGTGTGTGTGTGTGTGTGTTTTCTTTAGAAATGTCTTTGAACTGTCACTTTTTATTCTGTAGTGGCTTTACAGTCCAGGTGAGACAGGGTCTGAGTTGAAAAAAAAATGTTCGCACACTCATCGATCACCTTCAGTCACAGCGCAGGGCTGACTGCAACGAATACAAGCAGCAGTGTGTGAACTATGACTTGCTTTGCCCTGGGTTTAACCTTACAGGCTACAAACAGACTTGGTATTCAGGCCTACTTGAGAAAATTATTTAATCTATTCACTGGTTACAATTATAATATTCTCCAAAAAATAAACATAAATCACAACAAAGATAAGGCATTAAAGGATAAAGAGAGGATGTCTGACTCTTTTCCAAAGCTTCCTGCCACAACACATCAACAATAGCATTCCTCTGCACAGATGTTACATGAAACACTACAGATGAGAGGCCGTCAGAGAAAGATGTAGATCATGTTTTCTGCTGTTCTGACTCAAATTGCTGTATTAGTTTTAAATTAGTTAAAGGAACATGTACTGTATCGTCAGGGAGCTGTGTGGCTGTAATATGAAGGGTAAAATGAACAAATATTGCACAGGGTTTGGTTGGCAAAAGATTCTGCTC
The DNA here is from genome assembly GCF_040436345.1 of Pagrus major. Classification (NCBI taxonomy): domain Eukaryota; kingdom Metazoa; phylum Chordata; class Actinopteri; order Spariformes; family Sparidae; genus Pagrus; species Pagrus major. Next base: position 21,264,564 of record NC_133219.1, read on the forward strand.
ACTGTCAGCCAACCTTCACCTGCCCGTTTCCTTCTTCCTCACAGTAGGTTCGGCACTAAGTGCGCCCAGTGTGGCCGGCAGGTGTACGCCAGTGACTGGGTGCGGCGGGCTCGGGGCAGCGTTTACCACCTGGCCTGTTTCGCCTGTTTCTCCTGTAAGAGGCAGCTGTCCACCGGGGAGGAGTTCGGCCTGGTGGAGGGCAGGGTGCTCTGCCGTAGCCACTACGACATCATGCTGGACAACCTCCGCAGGGCTGCAGAAAACGGTAACAGACGTTATCAAGATGGATTTCCTACCCTCCCTTTAAATCACCTCACAGGTCGCTTTTTCCCACGCTGGATGACACCACAGATATATTCTGTATGAGCTTAATCCAGCTCTTTGTTGCAGCCAGGTTTACGGAGTGATGCCAGGAATTTTTTTGTTAGATCTCCTACTGCTTTATTTTTCGACATGTAACCTAATATTAAATCTAACTCTTATCTTAATCTCAACTTCTTGAATTGAAGATACAGATCTGAGGGTTTGAACAGTGATTGTACACCCAACATGAGATTAAAGGAAGATTTAAAGGAAAGTTCACCCCAATCTCGCTACATATATTCTTCCTCTGAACTGTAGTGCTGTTTTTCCATCTGGATTGTTTTGGTGTAAGTTGCCGGGTTTTGGAGATATCATCCATGGAGATGTCCTGCTTTCTCTTGAATATATTGGAACTAGATGGCATTCACAAAAAAATACATTTGGAAAAACTCAACAGCAATGTCTCTTTCCAAAAATCATGACCTGGTCACTCAGCGTAATCCACAGACCTTGCTCTGTGCAATTTCATGTAAGAACTATTTTCTTTCCGTATCATCACGCCTTCTGTGTGGTGATATGGTTGGTGGGTGTAGTTTGGTAGCAAGAAAAGAGTTCCTGTATGAAACTGCTCACAACAAGACTGGTGGATTAATTAATTGACCAGTCTAGACTTTTTGGAAAAGAGACATTGCTGTTGAGTTTTTCAAATGTATTTTTTTAATTTGTATTTTATGTTATTTTTTGGCGCTTCGAGCAGCACAAGCCGAGTGCATCTAGTTCCATTATACCCAACGGGCAGACATCTCTACCGCTGATATCTCCAAAACTTGAAGAAGCCAGAGGAAGAACTGTAGAAACAGACTCATCATGTCACAGCTCAAGCAAAACTCAAGTTTGTCATCTTCCATGGATCCTAAAATGTGTATTTACCTCGTTATTTCCTATGTTTTTCACACTGATACTCTAGTGGAAGTCTCTGCTCTCTGGTGTGCTGTCAGAGAGGAAAACATAGGCCCTAACAGTATAAATACTTAGACTGTGTGGTTGTTGGCAAGAAAACATTTTAATTATGTTAACAGTTTGTTTGAACAAATGTGCAATTTTATGACACAGACTTGAGCTGTAACAGAATTGGCCTGTAAACTCATAACTGCGTTGTTTTGTGTAATTTCACAATAAAGTGACTGAAATGTGAGTGAGAACCGTTGTGATTGTGCCGTCTTAAAGGCACAGGACTGACTCTGGAGGGAGCGCTGCCCTCCGACCAGGACTGCCAACCAAAACCAGCCAAGAGGGCGCGGACATCGTTCACCGCTGAGCAACTGCAGGTAGAGTCTGCTCTGTTGGGTGTGTGTGTGTGTGCTCAACCTGCGGTTTCATGGTATGCGCGTATATGTTTGTGGGTTCTTGACTGACAGCAATGTGTTCTCGCAGGTCATGCAGACTCAGTTCGCTCAGGACAACAACCCCGACGCTCAGACGCTACAGAAACTGGCAGAAATGACGGGACTGAGCAGACGAGTCATACAGGTAGGAAACGATAAAACACACAATTACACTGTGATGCAGTTTCACATGTATCACACCAGTGGTTCCCACTCATTTTATTTCTTGAAATGAAACAATTTGAAAATGTTTAAGTTCTTTGAGCTTATTACAGTTTGCAGACATGAACTGTAGACACTGCTTTGTTTTAAAGATGCCTGAAGTCATTAAAGAGCAAGCTTAGGAAGCTCTCACACACAAAATGCTTCTAATTAGCTTTATCCTGGAATATACCGTATCTGTTACTCACATAGGATTTTTTACCACTATTTTCTTAATAAACACTATTACCACTTTTTGTTGATGTTCACATCTTTTACATTTGTTGAGACAAATAATGACTTACCCCAGAGGATTTCCATCAGAATTCATCATGGCATGTTGTAATAATCGCTACATCCTCATGGGTCCCAGTGTTCTTGCCTGTAAACTATTAAAATTAAGCTGGTTTTCCCTCTGAAATTGTCTGGTTTAAAGCGAGACCAGATGAGGCAAAGCATCCAGTAATTAAAATGAAAAATGGCAAAAATCTTGTATATGTATTTTAATCCTTTTAGTCAACGCCTGGTCCCTTTAGATTTAGGAAGGTACAGACACCCAGGTTGGAAACAACTGATTTAAACCATTTTACTTACTTACATAGCAATTTTTGCACACATTTTTATTTTTTATTTTTTTTAACCTCTGCATTGATTAATTAAAAACATTCTCTCTCTCTGTCTTGAGAAGGGTCGTGCTGACCGAAATGTCGATGTTATGTGATGTTGAATAAATCAATGCAGAGGTAAAAAAAAAAAAAAAGCAAGTGTTGTTGCCTTTGACTCATCAAACACATTAACGCTCTAACCCTGACCAATGAAATTCTTCTAGGAGGACAAAACACCACACCAAGCTGACACCCTGCCCACCATTTAAGTGAGGCTTGCACACAAACAAATTGCCAATCAATACATCACTAGTCATGGTCCTTATGAATAAAATGAACTGTGACACTTGGGTGTATCCACTCTTTGTATGTGGTTATAATAATCCAAGCAACATTTGAGCATCACATTGGGTCGTGTCTCGTTCTCTGTAACAGGAAATAAGGTTGTACAGAGTTCACTGAATACTGACCTGCTATTTATTGTTTATGATGCTTATGATTCACATTCTCTGTGTTGAGCATCGACCTGCTTTATTTCTTAGTCATGAGGTTGTTATAAGCTCACAGTTTCTGTCTGTTTCACCAAAAACCTCACAGGTTAGACTGATTAGTTGTGTTGCTTTTTTTGTTATAAGCTCATATATTTAAATGTTCATGTAATCCTTGATTAATCGCTGACAATTCACATCAAATACAACTTCATTTTCCAACCGTAAAGTGTACAATATATCAATTTGTGGATAGACAAACACAAACAACAGACACTGTTTATTGAGGACTGTATTTCCGCCTGCTCGCTACATGCTCACATCATCTGTAATATCTCCCAGGTTTGGTTTCAGAACTGCCGAGCACGACACAAAAAGCAGCCGCCACAGGGCAGCTTCTCTCAGAGCGCTCCGCTGTCCAGGATGCCTCCATCGCTGCCAGATGATATCCACTATTCACCGTTCAGCAGCCCCGACCGACCGCATCTACTCGCCCTGCACGGATACCTGGACAGTGAGTGTCAGGTCTTATTGTTAGTGCCTCTTTCTTTGGGATTAAAAAGTAGAATGGCACTTCCTGCTATTTATCAATCAATTTCCCAACATTTTATCTCCATAATCAGCTGTCTTTTGATTTGATAATCGGCTGTCTCTAGATTTTTGTATACTGAATTATATCTTTACGTCATACAATCCGCAGCGCTGGAATTTAACCAGATATTTGAGGTAATTGTACTTTACTTAAGCATTTCTATTTCGTGCTACTTTATACTTTATACTTACTGTGGCACATCATTTCAACAGGAGTACATCTGCTATCATTTGATACTTTAAGTACATTTTGCAATAATTCTTCTAACTGAAGTTATATTGTCAATATGGGAGTTTTACTGGTAAATCAAGTGGTTTAATATTGTTTAAGTAAAGGATCTGAATCTTTCCTAGTAGGCTACTGTATGTCGAAATGCAGTGCTGCTTATTCTTGGGACTGTCATGTGCATTAAATAATTATATAGAGTATAAATAAGGATCAGAAGAAGGGAAAAAAGGATGAAAATTAAAGAACAAAGAAATATAAATGATTGCTGTAAATCTTAGGCATTAAAATGTATTAAAAGTATCATTTGGTCTGGAGTGCTGGTGAGTTTTCTTCCCTTTTCAATTCCTGTTTTTCTATCCGAATGAAGGAAAAACTGTGTTATATGTTTACAGATTTTAAAGCTGTTTGAGGCAAACGTTGTACTTAAAAAAAGGACATTTAACTTTAAAAGACTGTTTTATTGTTTTAGAAAAATGCATGATAAATATATCTCTCCCATACACTCATCATCTGAATGTTTTAGAGGTTAACATCCTTCACCAGCAGCATATCGTTCAACAAAATGACAGTAACATTTAACTGCCTTCATTATATACTGAAAAATCATTTAGGTATAGTCCTCATTTACAATGATGTGGAGTAAGAGAAAGAATATGAATACAGTTAATAAAAAGAGATACATATATAAAAATTAATCAGCTAAAAAAGGAACAAACATGATTTTTGATCGAGGATTTGAGGTACCAGAGTGATTTTTAAGGTGTTTTGTAAAAAGAAAGCAAAGATGTGACATAAGACGGCATCTCCCCAGTGAGGGCTTTGTAGATAAACACAAACAAATGCCTATCACGTCTTTCAGACAGAGAAGACCACCCTGCTGCTCATGTTGCTCCACAAACTCATGTTGTTTCTCTTCTCCGTGCAGCTCATCCCTTCTCCGTCCTCGCTGCCCCGGGCCACTTGACCCATCCGTCCATCTCTTTACCACAGCTTCCCATCAGCCGCTGACCTTCTGCGTCTACTTCTGGCAGCGTCACCACTCTGACGTTGTGAAAAAAATCCATTGGGACGTACTGTCAGTAATCTGCTCTGTTTGGGAGTCTAATCCCCCCCGGGGACAGCAGGGACCTTCATGATCTGTTTTCAATCAAGTCGGATTCTTTGCTGTGAGACTGCTGAGCTAAACTTCGTCTTTTAAAGACATCAGACTGTGGAGAAATGTCCCTCTTCCACGCCAACATGGGAGTTTTATTTTTTAATTTTGTCTTTTTTTTTTTTAATAATGCAGAGGAGAAGGCCACTTTTATTTTATTTTTTCCTATTTTTTGATGGGACACAAAACATTGCATCAGGTCAGGATTTTGTTTTCCTTTTGTTTACCCACTCATTTAATTATTGTTGCAATATGAGCTCTCTAAAAACAAGAAAAAAGGAGTGTTGTAGCAGTATCACAGTAAAACCTCAGCATTTTTTTGTATCAGTGATGAGCACATTTGCAGCTTTACTGTTGTTTGTTGTTGTGTTGTTGTCCGAAAATGGAAACTCTTATTTATTCAGAACAAAACTTCACTTTTAAAAAAGCACTTTTAAATGTGTCTTGAAATTGAATAATTCAGTGATTGTACATTGTAAATACTGCTACAGTTTAATAAAAATGTATCAGAGCTGTTATGAAAATGTTGGAATAATTAAGGATCAGCTTGGTTTAATCAGCACAAAGGAGAGTGTTTTTAGGGGCCTGTGTGTGTGTGTGTGTGTGTGTGTGCGCGCCTGGTATGTATGTGTGTGGCTAAGGATGTGAGGACACACACACACACATTTTCGAAGACAGATCATTACAAGAAATGTGAATGCATCTCCACTGGAAGCACAATATATCAGGACGTTATTTTTACACTAAGAGCTTCAAAAATCGAAAGGTCGCCTGTCAGAGGCCAAGTACCTGCACTAACCTGTTATTGAGAGCAATATAGCGCGACAAACCTGCACATCATGTCCAATTTACACCTAACAGGAAATGTGCTCAGCCCTACTGTGAAAACGATTATTTGATTCGACGTTTTCCCTCAAAGCGTGGCCATCGATCGGGCAGTTTGTGGAGGCCTTTTAACACAGATTATCTACAGTTGTTACATTGATTGACAGCACTTAAGGGGCTGCGATGGAGAGAAAGAATGGGTCACAGAATATCATTAGATCTGGATTTTCCAACTGGATCAATGTGTGGGGTTTTCTTGGAGTTATGGGAGCACGCCACGCCCATACTCGCCTAGTTTCACAATCACGACGGCAACTAGAAAGCAGGATTTTTGATTCTGGTAGAGATATTGATATATGAGAGTTTAAACAAATCTGATGATGATTGTATCATACGGTACTGATTTTTTTTAACATAAACACAAAACATATAAAGCACCGTTTGTAATCATGCCTTAAAATTACTTTTATAAAAGCAATATTTCAAGATTTTTGGGAAATCTTTGGTGCCAATCTCAGATCTGTCCATTGAATATAAGGCTATAGCTGGCAGCCAGTTAGCTTAGCTTAGCAAAAAGATTGGAAACAGCAGGAACAGCCAGCCTGGCTATTTGCAAAGGTAGCGTTCAATACCTAAATCTACATTCCAGCAAATCTATATACCGGATATTAATGCAACATTATGTAGAAATTGCCATTTTGTGCTGTCATAAATACAAATCCCAGGCCTGTAACAATTTGTCAGCCATAATTTAGGTGCTAACTACAAACAGAACTCATTACATCATAACAGTGTTATGTGTTGAAAACTGAGTGGCTGAGTCAGAGACACCATTCAGCCTATTACAAGACACTGTACCATTAAAATGATCTGTGATTTTGAAGCTGTTATTTTAAGGTTAAAAAAAAAAAGTTATAAAAAGTATAATGTTGCTTTCACACGTTATGTCTCATTTGTGGAAGTAGTGTAGCACCCACAGTACTGCAGCCATGTAAAGTCACAAATTTTCATTTTTCCAGGCCTACTGTTTCCCTCTGTTTTCAGCCTTTTTGCTAAGATAAGCTAACAGACTTCTGGGTCCAGCTTTGTTTTTAGTGCACAGACAGAGTGTGATATTGATAATCTCATATAAGTCTCAAGAAAGCGTGGCAAGGCAAGAAAGCGAATCCAAAATTACTTAAAACTATTCTCTATAGAAAAGTTACTGAGTTACTAAGACATTTGTAGTTTAATTATGAACCTCAGTTTTCTCTGCTGTGCAAATGATGTAATGGTGCCACTGTTTTCATGCATTTTTCTACTGACATTTTAATATTTTACATATTTTATGTACAATTATATCTTTAGTAAGATTTTTTAAAAATCGGCAGATTTTCAAGCTTTACTGGAAACTAGTGTTAAAATTAACAAATATTTTATTGTTGATTGACTGGCAGGTTTTTTTTTTGTTTGTTTTTTTAAAAAAAAAAACAATTAACTAATCATTTGGTCTAAAAAATGTCATAATTATAGTTTAGGATTTTTTTCTGAAATGTTGTTGCATCACGTCACCTCACATTAAGTTTTTCATTCCCTCTGATGCAAAGAGAAAGGCTGAGCTTTGTTATGTATTTTGTATTATTTAGTATTAGGCTATGTAGTACACTGCTGCTGGTTGTGACCATAGTGTTAGTGGGTCTTCCCTCATCTGTGCCTTTGATCTATATCATTGCAGCTGTATAGATACCTATTACGAGGCAGACTGATTATGATGATATCCATGGGATGTGGGAGCTTTGGCTTTCACTGTGATTGTGGCTGTAGGCATGGCAGTCCTTTGGTTGTCATGATTACTGCAGTGACACAGTAGTTTACAACGGGTGTAACACTGACTGCATGCAGGGGTTGTATGTGTGCAGTGAAGTTACCTGGTTGTGCTGGGTGAGTGTTTTATTGAAGCATCGTTGAAGTCCTGTGGTCTGAGACTTCTGTTGTATCTGATTGAAATGCCGTGAGTTCAAATCACGTGTATCTAAACGATGCTTGTCTGGTTAATGTTAATTGGAGCCGTAAGAGTCCCGAACCAAATACAGCCATATCCAGAGCCACAGCTTCAACCACCACAGCCATGCAGAGCAGCTGCAGCTGCTGCTAACAGGGACTATGTTGCATTTCAGCCTTTTGAAAGAAGTAAGGAACGGTAAATGTATTATGTAAAGTGTTATCTCTCCTTTGTGTGGCACCTTCAGAGCATTGTAGTGTATTATAACTGGACTGGAACGTGAACCGTGAGGGAACACAAAAGTACTTCAGGAAAAACACTGAGCTCAAACTGTGACCCTATACACAAAACTAGAAGAAAAAAAATAGGCCATCAGAATTTTGTAAATCCAAAATCAATGCCTTCGATAGTTTTTTTGTTATTGCTGTTGTTGTTCAACCAACAGTCCAAAACCGAAAGAGATTAATTTTACTTTTGAATTAAACAGGGAAAACAAAAATCCCACATACTGTCCACTTCACTTTCAATTAAGTTTAATGACAACAAGGTTTCGGTACTTAGACCTTCATCAGGTTATCTTATGATATATTCTATTGAATTGAACAACAGAAAGGCCTCAGAAAATCACTGAATAACGAATTATATTCAGCATTTTTGCCTAAAAATGACTTAATTAAGGGACCTGCGTGTGGGATTTAGTGACATCTAGCGGTGAGGCTGCAGATTACAGCTAATTGACAACAACTGAACACCCCTCGTTTGTCCGCTCTGGGCTCCTGTAGAAACAGAAACAGTTCAAAATGGTGGACTTCATGGAGGAAGAGGACCTGGCCAGTCTGTAGATATAAAAGGCTCGTTCCAAGGTAATGAAAACACAAAAATGCATAGTTATCGGTGATTATACACTAATGCAAACATAGTTATGGATATTATATTCCATTTTGGCTCAAAGATACTCCTAAATCCCTCTAAATTCTACACATTGGACCTATTTCTACAGCAAATGTTAGCTTCATAACACAACTTAGCTTATCAGAAAGACATTGAGGGGGAAACAGCTAGCCTCGCTCTGTCCAAATGTAACAAAGTAAAACACAAGTAACCATTTTTATACATGTTAATTAGTGAAATTTAGAGGTACAGATAGAGGTTGTTTTTTTTTTTTTTACCTTTAATCAGAAGCTAGATAGCTATTTCCCTATGTTTCTATCCTCATGCTACGCTAACTGCCTCTGCTAACTGCTGCTAGCTGCGGCTTCATAATTAACAGGAACACACGAGACACAATCGTCTCATCTAACACTCAGCAAGAAAGTGAAAGAGCAAATTTCCCAACTTGGCAAACTATTTCTCTAAAAGATTCGAGGGTAAAAATGCTGGATTCATTTTGAACACATTTTCTCTGTGAAATCAAAGCACGTGAACACAAACATGTAATTTGATTAAAATGCAGAAAGAGAGCGATCACATCTGCATGAATACAGTTTCAAGTGACAGCAGCGTTTCCCCATTCACTCCTTGTGACGCAGGAATGTCAGAAACACAGGAGTTTGACCCGGCGCTGCCTTCACGCAGACAGCAGAACTACAGCAGATAAAAACATTCACACAATGGTTTCTTTATTCTGCTCACAGATTTAATTAAAGATGCCCAAACGTTGACTGGACCAGGTGTGTGTGACTATCTGTGTCCTTGTCGGAGGTACATGTATATCTTTGTGAGGGAGTGTACTGTGAGAGCACCACTTGGCGATAGAGGATGCAAAAGATGGAAGACAGACTGGCTGGCTTATTCTTTCCTAAATTTTACCTTTAATTCAAACTTTTTTCCGATCAATCACTTTCAATCAATTCAATTCCAGGAAGAAACCTGTTCAGGAAAACGATGCCTCCTTGTGAAATCTGAGAACAAAAGCTGTGTTCATGCTGAGCAGAGCGATGATTATCAGGCTGACACAGTTTGGGCCACCTGCCAGCACTACACTGTAAAAACGCGCATTTCTTTCCTATTAAAGTCCCTCTCAGATACGAGCCTTAAGGCAGCGTTTAGGCATGTCTCTCTCCATGCACAAGCATCCCTGAGCGTTTAAGCCGCCCCGTTTTGTCATCATGTCATGCGTACGCCTCGGTGATTGGCAGGCTCAAGTGGTTACAGATGAAAGCGGGCCCCCCATGCTAATGAATAGGCCTCTGATTGCAGAGCTGCTCGCTCTCTGAATTACAGCGTCGCCCGCCTAATGAGCAGATACACTGCAGTGCCCCTCGTCTCAGCGTATTCACATTTCTCTCCTTCACGCTGATGAGCTCTCCCTCTGCACAACAGTCAACAAAACCTCTGTGGAAGATTGCAACGTGGGCCATCTTCATCAGCACCCTCCTCCTCCTCCTCGAGTTTATTTCAGATGCTGCCATATGCTGGCAGGGTCTTCTAATTTTTGGGGGGAGTTTTTTTTCCCCCTGCTTCACTCAGGGATACTATTCAACTGATGGTGACATGCAAAGTATCTGAATGCCTGATGAGCATGATAATGTCTTAGTTACAACTCTTTAATAAAAGAACTATATTATAAAAATATCATACCGTACCACAAAATTGACTGTGAGGCAGCTAAATATAAGCACGTTGAATCTTTGTTCATGTGCTGTATGTTTTAGTTGAGTAAAGCTTTGCAGATGATACACAAATTTACGCTTCAACATCTTCTGGTAAAATATGCAGCCTCGTGACTAGAAATAAACCAACACCCTCTCCACAATGTTTCTAAATAATATGAGTGTTAAATTCGTTGGCCTACAACTCAGCAAGGCTGAAATTATGGATGCACAGTTATTTTAAATGTAATTATTCAAAAGGAAATAGAATTTTTTGATGTACTCTAGTACAAATCTTGTTCTTCAGATGTAAGAAACATGTTAGTTTAGTACAGACCTCAACAAACGTATGCTGTTGTATGTGCAATATGTGTCATTTGTGTTCGTGTTGCGTCATATTATCGTACATCATCGTGACTTTTTTCAGTGAAAATGAAAGTTGTGATGCAAAAATTGTCCCTCCCCCTAATATCGCAAAATCAATATGCGTCACATTCAGATTTTTTTAGTATATCGTGCAGCCCTAGCTGAAATCGTTTTTCATTCTATTTGTGTGCGAGGGGCAAGAGTGGTTCATACTTACAGAATGTTAAGAGTGTAGTGTCTTTTTTTATAATCTTCCAGAAACCAAAATCACAAGAGCTGAAGCGTAAGGGATGGATTAAACTGCTTAAATATTTTTTTCTAATAGGGGGTATTTCCAAAGCACACAGGTTACGTTAGGAAAATTGCTGCTCAGGCCAAGATATCACAGTTTAGAGTAGGGCTGGGCAATATATCGATATTGTATCATTATCGTGATATGAGAATATGCAGACTTAGATTTTGGACATTGTTTTATCATGATATGACATGGTTGTTGTCTTTTCCTGATTTTGAAGGCTGCATTACAGTGAAGCGATGTCATTTTCTGACCTTACCAGACGCTTCTACTTACTACTAATACTTGTCTTTAACCACGTAGCAATTATATTCATGTTAATGATGATCATTTATCAAAAATCTTATTGTGTTCATGTTTTGTCAAAGTATCAATAGTTATCTCTACGATATTGTCACAGTATTGTCATAATTGTATAATATTGATTGTGATGTTTGATTTTTCGCTGTCTTAGCATTTATAAAGTGCTATTGAGGAGATTTAAAAATACTGAGATATAAATATTTATATATTGCAGTATATAGCTTAAAAATATTGCACTATTATTTTAAGGACATATCGCCCGGCCCTAGATTAGAGCAGCCTAATGTTAGTGCCATTGTTCGTCTCTTTATTAAGTTTAGCAAAGTTTATGCTTCAATTTTGTGTTAGAGAGCATGACTTAGTCCAGCAATGTAATGTATTTTCTTAATGTGCCTCCTACATTTTTTACTCATTGTCATTCCTTTTTTGTTATCCTTAAAAATCTACAGTTCAACTGTATGTTTCCTGGTGTTTGTTTTATGGCGTGCCTGATTTTGTGAAACATATGTCTTGTCATCTTTGTAGCTTAAACTATCGAATATTACATTTTTTTCAATAAAGTTGGATGGGGCTGCGATAAACAGCCAGCAAATTGATTTAAAGGCTGGAAATGAGAAGACTGCTTTTGTCCAACAACAGCTGCCTATTCCTGAAAGCACTTGCAGCAACATATCTAAATGTAGTGTCATCCATCAGCTGTTTGGTGACACGAGAGAAAACCAGCAATTTGAGTTCCTCTCAGACTGACTAAATTTGTTGTTCAGAAGTAGACCATCTGAGGCTTCAGTGCAGGACCACGTCAACAGTGTTAACATGGCATGAGTGAACATTTTTAGGTGAAACGTCCTTTCTGTTGGCAACAGGACCGCAATGAATTTACTTTGTGGCCTAGGGTGTTTTGTTTAAATGTGGATATTGCACAGGCCTACCATTTAACCCCGGCTATAAAAGCTCTACACAACAGGATTCTGTATCAACTTTCCAAACAAAGCGAAAATGAGTCTATCTGACTCTGGACTGTGGGCTGGTACATAGTGTGCAATAGAAATTCTGAGAAATAAACAAAGAAACGTTTCTGTGTGTAAACCATGACTCTTACAGTAGCACATGAGAGCAGGAGGAGGGCTGATGAAAAGCAAGGAAATTGCCGAAACCTATGATTCACTTCGCCCAGGCTGAAGGCCAGCCGTCTATGCAAAAATAAACACGGCACTCCACAGGAGGTTCCTAGCATGTGTTTATTTTGAAGGGGGATGACAACGGCTTTTGAAATATCACAGCACTTCATTTTGAATTATAAGAAACTGGAGCAGGATATAAATCACTGTCCTGAGACATGTTGGAGGCAGAAAGTGTTAGGAACAGATGATGGTGCTACAACACACTGGACCGGGAATTCTGGGAATTACTGAAGCCAGAACTCTCTCAAAATGTGCATACTGTGCATATACGCAAATGATGATGAAATGAGCTGCTTTTTAGTCTAATTTAGCTTATATAAATATTCATATAGCAAGCAGAACAAATATAATTATTAATATCAGGAGAAAATGATCTTTAATATATCCTGTACTGACAGAAAAACTAAAGAAACATAAGATTTTCAAGCAGGTATATTAAGTAAACTACCTGTTTTATTAAACCAATAAAAAATCAAATTAATTTAGTACATTCATCTGTATTCTAGATATGATCTCACAACAGCCTGTTTAAATGTTTTGACCTCTGTACTCGGTTTTATTAACAGCTTATTTTCTAGTTCAGGGCAAACTGTCATGTGGAGAATGGTGGCAATTAGCTACTAATGCCTGTTTAAATGTTATGATTAGGACAAGGTGATGGATTATCAGGCTAAAATGAACAGTGGTCCTAATGTTCAGTCTGCTCTCCATATCAGATAAACAGCAGTAAGCACTACAGCTGTATTTCTGTCATAGTTAAAAGAATATTTATATGTTTATAATATTGTTTTGATCAATTCAAACTACTTAAATTGTGCTTAAGATATGCTACAAGCAAGGATAGCGAAGGTTTTATAGAAACACTGAATCAAATAACTCTGTAATATGAAGAGGGGTCATGTGTAATGACGAATCCATAATTATCATCCGATTCTGCAGCTCGTTTGGGCTTTGTGGTGCACATGTACCGCAGTCATCATGTCAATCAAGGGCATGGATCAGCTACAGCGCAAATATGTTTCTCAGGAGTTGGTACCAAAGCTAAGCTTCAGAAAATGTCATTTTCAATATAAAGCTTGCTGCTCTCTTGCACTCACAAGTAAACACATTGGTATATTGTTTGTGGTAATAGCAAATTGAGTGAAAATTTGCAGATTTAGCTGAAATTATTGATTATCTACATCACTTTCTAGAAAAACCTCATTCACAGTCAGAGTGGTTCAGCAGCTACAGCTCTTTTAAATTTAGATGTCATTTTAGGTGTTTTGCACCAAAATGGCGGTGGAGTGGAAGAGGTTTGAAAATAAGAACTAACATGTCTTAAATCAACATGACCCTACAGCATTATACATGAAAACACACTGCACAGAAGGGTTTATTTCTCTGTCAGCTTTTTTTTTGTGCAATTGTTGTGTATATATTACATGGACCTTTTAAAGATCTTTAAAAATCTTTGCATACTGTTTTGGTCATGTCATGGTGCAAACTTGAGAAATGTTTAACTTGAACATTGAAACAAGTGTTGACAGCAGCATGTACTGTATGTGTTCATGTTTAGCTGGTATCGTTTCAAGCTATATAATGTGGTATGTGTTTTACCCACAAGGTGGCGGCACATCCATGCTGCGTCTTAATATGGTAACTTGAAGTGGTAACACAGCTACAAATACAGGTAAGTGCTTCAACTGCATTCATCTGAACGCAACAATAATTCCCCACAGATACTGGAAAGCATTCATGTCTTTCAGAGAGATATTATTTGAATAGGCATATACTGTATGCTGTACATGTAACAACATGTTTTCAGTATTTGATTGTGTTGTTGAAAGAGCTGTTTGCATTGCCACAAACACCTGTACAATTTCTTCCACCAAAATAGTCTGGCGCTTAATACCATGTTTGAGAAGACAGGAAATACAAATTTCTTTTGTTCAAACTTTGTTGGACTTAATTCAGCCTCTTTGTGGACAGCTGGATAAAGTTAAGGTATTCATGTTATTATATTTCCCCTCTTTTGAAGCCAGAATAACTTCTATGGTCAGATTACAAACAGCTCAAAAGAAACTTTCCACAGTGAACAGTCCAAAAATCTAATCAAACAGCTTGCAATGCTGATATTACATCTAGCCTGAGTTTGTACATGGGCAGGCGGGGTTGGATATACTTGTGCATGTCAGGCACTAAACCAGGTCAGTGTCACTGTGTGATCTGATCCTGCATAGAGAATAATACAGTAACAGGTTTACACACAGTATAACCCAGCTGAGAGTTAGTTGACACTTATCAAATGTACGAAAAGGTGTGTGTGTGTGTGAATATAAACCAGGTTTCCAGTTCAGCCAGACCTACGCCCTGCATTTCTCAGGGGTCTTTACTTTCTTTTCATTCTGTCCCTCCATTGTCCCTGTTTCCTCTCATTTCTCCCCATCCCGCCGGGCTGTCCTCAGGTGAGGCCGGCTCCTCACATCGCTCAGTGCTTTGTGTCCACACTCAATGGGATCACTGTGGAGACAGCACCGTCCCTGTTTCCAGCCTGCCAGCCACACCGGTTAGCCCTCAAGTGTTCACCTTACAAATCAGACAAACACCTGAGGTGGTTGATTTTACTGTATGGAAATATGAGGCAAAATATAGCTCTAAGGGTCAGTCTGTGTGCTGTACAGGAGTGAAGATATCACACATCATAGTAGGGACTCAGGGTCAAATTATTGTTTTTCTATCATGATTGTTTCCAATTTTCATTATTTACTTATCTCTAATAGTCAGAGTACCTCTATTATCATCACAATTCATAGTTTTCCATCATGTATAAGAGGTCAAAATTAATACAAGCTAGGTTTAAATCCCCTCACAAACACGTTAGTACACTAATAAACATAATATTTTTCATTGTAAACAGAGTGTGTTTTAGATTTAGAAAGCAATCTGTCAAAAATTAGATACATTTATTTCCCTTCATATAATACAGTTACATTTGAATCAAGATATAAAGAGTTGATTTAGTTTTACTGTTGCAGGAAATAAATTGTCAACTCACAGCTGCTGTTTGCAAACCTGTGATGCAATAAACCGCATTCAACATTTTAACCAGTTCCGTTTATGTGCACCACAGTTTAATTTTCACTCCTCTACCAGGTGTCAAGTTGCATCCTCCCATTTGTTGTTGTGGGATTGGACACACCGACAGCAGCTCCACCCCCAACAGTGAGATTTGTGCCTCTGCAACCAAACTCACCTGTGATATCTGGTCCAGCAACAACAGGCACTCACACCATCAGAGTCGTAACCTGAGCGAGCAGCACAAGAGAAGATCTATTGAAGAACTGAGCTCCATGTAAGTCCTATTTTATTCTTTATACGCTGTTACTTACTCATCAAATAACCGCTAAGTTTCTCTGAATGAGCAATCAAGTTTTCAGCTGTACACACACACATTTTAAATAATTTAAATGTTAAACATGTTTAATATTTAGCACTTGTAGTTTAGCAATCATCTCAACACAAGGTTCATTTAGTTGCTTTCCTGTGAAATGGAAAGATTACTGAACAGGCCCACTAAGGCTCTGCTTAACGTGACTGTTTGACTGTACTTTTTGATGAGATGCAAAACAACTACAAAGAATTACAAAACAACAAAAGAGATACAGAATAATGATAAAGAGATGGAAAATGACTACAAAAAGATGTCAAATGGCTTTGAAAAGATGCAAAACAACAATCGAGAGATTAAGAGAGACCAAAGGGAGACATAAAATGACAACAGAGAGACACAAAACAACTACAGACACAAATTGACTACAGAGAGACAGAAAGTGACTACAAAGAGACACTAAATACTCATAAAGAGACACAAATTGAATATGTGACGCAAAACAACCACAAAGAGAAAAGAAAACTGTAAATAGACGCAAAATGACTTCAGACATATGTAAAACAACTACAGCAAGACATTTTAGACTGAAAATAGTTTTCAGTCATTAAACAAAAGTACTCAAATTGCTCCAAAAACACAACAAAAAAAAATTACCTCACATGTCTAGTTGATTGGAAGTTCATTCTTGACAGCTGCTTCAAAGATCAAGAATTAACTTTCAGTGCCATGAATCAATCATATGCATGCTTAAACGTCTGTTATTTTGTCCCTCTCTCTCTCTTTGAATTCATGAGAGCACTGATCAAACTTTTATCTGAATCTTGTGCAGTGGACACCATGGCCTCCACGCTGTCTATGCGCAGTCACTCGGTACGTCAGCCGTCCTTCTCCAGCATGTCTGTGAGGGACAGTGGGCGCAGCATCCGCTCCAAGCCTCCAGTCTCCATCAGCACGCTGTCTCTGTCGCGCTCCATCTCAATGGGCAACGGCCTCAACATGCTGGGCTCCAGCCTCTCTTTCAACGGCCTCAGTGTCGCGGCCAGCGACAAGGAGACCATGCAGGGCCTGAACGACCGGCTGGCCAACTACCTGGACAAGGTGCGCTCGCTGGAGAGGTCCAACGCTGAACTGGAGGTGAAGATCAAGCAGCTCATGCTGGACAAGGCTCCGAAAGGGCATGACATCGAGGGGATGATGGCCCAGGCACACGCCATCGGGCAAGAGGTCAGTGACAAGTAGATCAGATGTGAGAATTCTTCCTTGAATTCTTGTCGTAACACAAGCCATAAAAAAGACTTAACAGATCCGGGGTCTGCAACTGCAGCCAGGCGGATTTGGGTGTACAGGGTGACGTGCTTTTGTAATAATAATAACAATGTCTGATTTTGGAGTAAATAAAACCAGGTCACCAACAATACGAAAACATTATGTCATCTCTTGTCCTTCATGCTGGATCTTAATGAACTTTCCCAAATGTTTCCTGCTCAGGTGAGAAAGAAGACGCTGGATAACGCCCGCATCATGCTGGAGATTGATAATGCCAAGCTGGCTGCCGACGACTTCAGGGTCAAGTGAGTGTCACACAGAGGTTCCTTTCTTTTACTTGCTTGTGAGTGTTCACATGGGAGCGCCAGACTGCAAAGCGCTGTGAATAAATGACCTTTATGTCAGGCTGCGAAATAAGAGCCCCATTCCCACGGTGCTCAGGCACCCGCAGGAGACGAACAACCGTGTCGTCAGTGAGAGCAGGATGTGATGGATTGAGCAGGTCAGGGAGACGTCGTCCGATTCTCAACAGTCCGCATTTGGCACGGTGAAGCTGAGGGAGAGATGGCGGAGGTGGATATGCAGCCACTGCTGGTGCTTTTCACAGTGTGTCGATGGTATGTTCTGTGGCCTGATGTGAAGGAGTGATACATCAGTTGGCAGTGATTTATGGTATCAGCAGCAGTACTGTATACTTTTCAGCCAGATATTTGGTATGGTATTTTTCACATGTGTGCATCCATTCTGGGATCCATGGGTGGTTTTATGCATCCTGTGCTTGTTTGCTAGTGTTATACTACCTCCAGTTTCAGAGGAAAGAAATAAGCAGTAGCATATGCATAAGTACAATTTAGAGGCACATACATGTACTGGAATATTTCCATTTTATGCTTCTTTTATGTCTTTCCTTAGGCCCTCAATAATCCAGTAGCTACAGTATAACAGCATACCTCCAGAATAAGCAGTTTGCTCTGATTGGTGAGCTCCCACACGCCTGAACCAGCACCACTCATTGTGTCTCTGGTCGGCTCTGGCATGTTTTCAGCCTTCAGTTAGCTTCACTTCTACCGTGAATATAGGCATAAATTATGCAAATGTGTGACATGGTAATGTACTGTGATGTCAAGAAGTTAAAATTTAAAGGCAGAACTACAGACTAAGGCTTTTTAGGCACCTCAGGAGCGAGGTCTCTGTGGGAGAGAGGAGCTCCCGACTACAACTACAAAGAGATGCAAAACATCCGACTAAGGACCTATATAACACACGAAGGAAAGGGGAAAAAAAGCGTAATAGGTCTCCATTTAAATCTAAAATTATGTAAAATAACATTACTAACATTATTATACTTGTACAAATAATCTTAAATCAAGATCTTTCCTCTGAACATTTAAAGATTCATCTGCTGACTTTTTAATTTTAATAAAATGTATAAAGGCTGATTTGATTGGAAGTACAGGGAAAAGCACCAAAGTCAGAACCATTGAATGAAAAACACCAACACACAACATTTATATAGTTTATATAGACTGATCTTTTTTATTATGTTCATGTGTCATACGGCTTGAGCGGAAGGTTTACTTCTGGCAACCATCTTTGTTTAGACTAAGATGAATCACAGCTTGGAAAATTGATTAAAAATCATGCAAATGTTGATGGAAAACCTTTTGATCCACATATACAGAAGACTTTTTACGGGTTTTCAAAAGAACTTTAGAGATTTATCTTACAGAAAAACAGATGCTGAACTGTGACTGGAATGTAATGATAATACACAAGAAGCACAAACTGTGACTACTGTTGTACATCTCTGCCGATGACCTCCTTTCCTCTTGTCTGAATCCTTCGCTGTGTTTTTCCTGTAGATGGGAGGCGGAGGCCACCTTGTGCCAGTCAGTAGAGAGGGACTGTCAGGCTCTGAGGAGGGCAAAGTCTGACCATGACCAGATCATCGCCACTCTGCGAGGAGACCTGGACAGCCTGAAGGAGGAGCTCTACTTCCTCAAGAAGAATCACGATGAGGTGAGATCCCTGCCGAGGTGAGGGTCACGTCAGACATGATCAATGAGTGTGTACTCATCAAGATAATCACTTTACAAGTTGTCAAGGGTCGCCTTGTTTAAATTTGGGATGTCTTCGAAGAGTGGTGGGTTCACGCAGCAGCACGAAAACCAGTTTTCCTTACTCCTTAGAGTTTTGTGTGAAACAGGTTGACATAAACAAGTGCTGTAGAAGTTTATGTGTGACAGTATTCAGTGTCTGAAACATGATAATGTTAAGTGTACGGACACACCCTTTTTCTTTGTAGCCACGGTGCTACAAAATATCAAGACAACACCCATGACAGGAGTATATGAGCCCATCCAGCCACAGGGATTGTTTAGACAGTGAGGTGTGGTGTCCAGGATGTAGTCTGAACCTTGCTGCAGACTTGACAGAAAACAATTGGGTTTCTGTATTTGAATATTTATCTTGCGTATGCTGAGGTGATAGAAAGTTTGAAGAACAAAGAAGGACTTTAATTAAGTTCATTAGAGCAGTAGTATTGTCTGATGAAGTAGATTTTTTTTTTCCAAATTTAGATTACTGTGTCATAGTTTTAACCTAACCTACAGTAGGTCTACGCACCAAACGGCAGGTTAGCTAAATCACCCAACAGAAGAATGGGCGTCATTGTTGTCCATTGTGACTCAGCAGCTTTCCAAAACCAAAAGCAAGAGAGCAAAAGTAGGCAGTGAATGAAACGCACTGTACTACGTACAGTAACAAGTGTTGATTGTTGATTTAAATTAATATCAAAAATATCCTCACTAGGCAGATGGTTTCATTTTTTGACAGCCATTACACTGTGCAATTGGTATTTGCTCAAGAATGATAAAGCAAAAAAGTTGTCTATTGCCAGTTTAAGTGAAGGTTCTGAATACTTCTTCCACCACTGGAAAGAAGATAATTGCCAAAAGCGGCAATAACAGACACCACAGCCTCGTAACTTATCATCCAAACGGCTCTATTATAACCTGTTGTTGAATACTCAATATTTTTGTGAAGTAGAAAATAATATGTATGTCATTGCAGGAGACGAGCTCTCTGAAAGCTCGTCTGGCCAACGAGCAGGTCAATGTGGAGGTGGATGCGGCTCAGGGTCCTGATCTGGGGGCCATCATGGCTGAGCTGAGGGTCCAGTATGAGGGCATCGCTCGCAAGAACAAGGAGGAGGCTGAGGCCTGGTACCTCAAGAAGGCCAGTCACTGCATTAACCTTATTTCTCTGGTATTCATACTTGTCTGTTGCTTTTACTGTACATTACACTGTAGATTATTGTAATGTGTGTGTCTCCAGTTGGAGGCAGTGCAGTCGGAGGTCAAAGAAAGCAACGAGGCTCTGCGTTGTGCCCAAAGTGAGCTCAGCGAGAGACGACGTTTCCTGCAGGCTTTGGAGGTTGAACTGGACAGTCTGCGTAAGCAGGTACAGTACTGCATAAAGACACGGTGCAGGGGTGTAGTCTGAACCTGTCCAGAGGGTCTGTAGCTGCACTGACTTGCACAAATTCATCAAGTTTCATGTTAACTACCATTCCTCTGCTCTTTTGGAGCTCAACCTCGTCCTCACCTCCTCTTTTCTTTACACTGCACACGTCAGATCTATCTATAGATAACAGCTGCTTTCTCCTTGTCAACAAAGAGCTACTAGCTGTACAAAGAACACAGCAATTTCATTCTGCTCCAATAATCAATCAGTGTGACAAGCAAATGTTTTGTCTGTGTTGCCACTACATGTGAACACAGATCAAACAGCACCGTATAGAGGCAAATTGATGTTTGCCAAATAGTGAGCACACAGTATTGAATACAGACATTATCCCGCTGACAGGCTCTAGTATCTCTGGTTGAGTGGAGAGGCGTCGTTAGTGTATGAGCTCAACAGGTAAACATTAAAAGCAATACTGGGCAGTAAAGACTCCACAGGGAACCTTTAAGTCAAAAGCTTTAGCTTTTCATTCACATCAGTGTTTACCTTTGGCACTGCCCTTTAAAACATTCTTATAATAACAATGTACTAAATTACAATGTTTAATGTGATAGGAGTCGCTCATAGTGTCAAACCCACAGAGAATAATCACCAAACTCTGCAGCTCTCCTCAGCTCTTGTGAGTGTTTTAGCATCTTTTAGCTCATTTTTTTTGGTTTTACTGTTTGGGTTTGCTGCTGTCATTAGCATAATTTCAGCAAAAATGGTCTGAATGTCCAGCACCGAAACAGCAGACACACTTAGCTGTCTGAAGACAGTGGAACATTTAACAGCTAAAGAAACAGATACAGTATCTTGCTCAGAATTGAATGGAAACTAAAACAGAGCTAAAGGGATTGTGAATACTGGATTTGGATGTGTAAATAGTTAACTGATTGCTGACACATTTTCCACATAAACTTTTATGGTGATTATATGCTAAGTTTTGCAGCTTGTTCAGCTGCCCACAAGTGGCAATTATGCAGCTTTAAACATCAAAATATGATTGTAAAAGAAACTGTGCTTGTGTAATTGCCTTAAACAAAATAGTTTCAAGTCTTAATGCTAAGTTTCGCTAACCCTCTCATGGCTGTAGCCTCACATTAAGCATAAAAGACATGAGCGTGTGAATGTCATTTTTCCTAAATGTCAAACTAAAACAAAAGTTAAGAAAAGAGGCCATGGTTGCGGTTGTTTTGTAACCTCACACACATCACAGTTGACGTCTTTAAACTCAGTTATAACCTTCATAATATACACTGGATTGTCTTTGTGAAAAAAGCATCACCAACAGAGTATCATTCAACAAAACCATTTAATTAAAAATTCAATCCAGAGGTGTAAAATGTAGAGATTACTTGAGGCTGCCATCATAAATGTTGTGAATGTGATTCTGCTAACCTGCGACAGGATGCACCTTTAATACATATAAAGGACTGAATTGCTGTTTGTTGGTGACATTTCAGAGTTACCAAAAATACCTGCTTGTTTTTTCAATTTGTAATCTTCTGTCGCTGATGATGACCTGTGTCTTCTGTTAACAGGTAGGTGTGTTGGAGGGAAACCTGGGAGAGACCGGGCACAAGTACTCCGTGGAGATGGACCGTCTTCAGGCCACTCTCACGCAGCTGGAGGATGAGCTGTCTCAGCTGCGTCTGGACATGCAACGGAACAAGACCGACTACGAACAGCTGCTGCGCATCAAACAGAACCTGGAGATGGAGATCGCCACCTACAGGAGGCTGCTGGAAGGAGAGGAAATGTAAGCGAGGGCGAGGAATCATTACCTAAAAACAGTAATATAACCACACCTTTTCAAGTAGAAATGTCTGTTTAAATGTATTTATTTCTTCTTGAATAGTGGCAAAATGAGTATGAGTATATTTCAGAAGAGAATTTTTAGAATTCTTGTCACTGCAAAATATTTAAGACTGGATACCTGTTGGTAGTACTGCCTTTAGTTTGTGGTTATCGTGAATATTCATGTGTTGTGCACAACACATTGTGTGGAGTCTCATTTACATGGTGCCAGGGTCTATGCCTTGGCCCTGGTCGTAACACCCAAATTAAAGTAATAGTTTGACATTCATTCCCTACCATGCTGAGAGTTAGATGAGTTTGATATCACTGTCATGACTGTCCAGTAAATATGTAAGAAGGCTACAGCTAGCAGCTAGTTAGCTTAGCTTAGCATAATGACAGGAAACGGCTCGCTCACCAGTGCCAATCACATTATCTGCCAACCAACACCTCTAAAGGCTTCTAGGTCAGTATATATATATTTTTGTACAGATCAAACTTTGGACAGAGATAAAGCTAAGCTAACCAGCGTGGTATCAATCTTCACATCTAACTCTCAGCGAAAAAGAAAATATGCATATTTCCCCAAACTGTTTCTTTACAGTGTCCTACTTGTATTAGATATTGAGTGAAAATGGTTTCTGCTTTGTACTTTGCTCTCTTGGATGAAGTTGTTGTATTGTTGTGCCCTACAGGGTGAAAGAAATCCCTCCACCTCCTAAAAGTAAGTTCAGGTTATTTCATTTACTGAATGTCATTAAGGACCAAAAGCTAAGCCAAGGATTCTTTGTATACAGTCCTCTGTACACATTTTTCAAAGGGTCCTCCTGTGGCAATTCTTGCAGGATGTTACTTGAAGAAAACCTTGTTAGTTGGTCAGTGTCAGCGTACAGAAGGGATAGAAAAACTTTCACTGAGTCATCATCATTTGTTTGCTGCTGGTTTTGTTAATTTCTAGTTTTTAAGTCTTATCAGGTCCTGTGTGGGTATCGAGTGACCACAAAAGAAAGGGATCTGATACTTTATATGTTCCTGCTCCTGCTATTCTTGTATTTTTCTGGGAAAGGAACGTATCCATCTTAACACCCTGCAGTAGACCGCATGCTGCAGGAGCGTGTGATGATTTAATTTGCTACGATTTAGGAAAATAACTCAAAGCAAATGAACCCTTTATATACTGGAGCATCTGATCCTGCTGTTTGCAGACTCTCCCTTTTCTCCACATGAAAGTCGGGCCTCGGGTGCGGTTGCTCGATACGAACACAGGATCTGATAAGAGTAAAAAAAAACAAGTTAACAAAAACAGTGTCAATCACTGACATTTGAGCTGTTCTCTTTTTCAACCCTTTTGTATTTTTTGGCATGAAGTCCGTACACATATGCATGCTGTGTGCAGTTCACTGACATTTGGTTTAATTTTGAAGATACTGACATACAAAATTGTTAAAATATTACATTTTGGAGCAGACAAGCAAAACAAGCAAACAAGCACTCATGCAGACTTTGTATTTTTAGTAATTAACTATTAATGGTACTTTTTAGTCTGTCAAGTCAGTTTTTTTGTGATTAAAGTGACTTACTCTGATTTAATTCTGTGTTACAGAAGACCCCGATATAAGGACCAGGAAGATTGTAAAAGTCGTTACCCAGACCATGATCAACGGCAAGGTGGTGGATGAGTCCAGTGAGGTGGAGCAGATTGAGGAGCGCAAAAAATGAGCCCAATTGTGTGCAGGGAGGAATAATGTGTCCATAATTCAACCCAAAATGCCTGCTGGCTTTAGGTAATTTTTTGTCATATGTTTTACTTATTTTGCATCAGGTTTTAATGCCTTATGCTTGCTCAATATAATACTGAAAAAATAAAATTTAAGTTCTCTTTAAAATAGTCTTTTTCAGCAATATATTTCTTTATATATGATCACTTAAATGAAAGCAGAAACTCGTAATCTTAATGTAATGATCCTCTGAAATGTTAGAATAGTCTGTGTGATTATACACGTCCAAAGAAATGCCTTCAGATTGTGCTGGGTCTTCATTTGACACTGGAATTACAGTAATAATCACCTCACTTGATCAGACAAAGAATCTTAACTCCAGGTCCACTCATGAGCTGTTTTTGGGTTTGATTGACACATTTAACACAGCTCACACATCTCAAAGTCTTCCTCAGCAGATGGTGTTTGCTCAATTGCTCAAAATGTGAAATAAAGTTAGTCACCTGACGATTTCTTCTTCTTGTTTTCAAGGTCAAGAATGAGCTTTCACACTAAACCTTTAAAGGAATAGTTTGCCTAGATGAGAAGATTGATACCACTCTCATGTTTGGTATGGCAAATATGCAGGTGCAGCTTTAGGTCAGTTATCTTAGCGGACTGTTATCTATGAAGACTGAAAACCAGGATAAACCACTATCCTCTTTTGTCTAGCAGTCATAAAGTCTGTCTACCAGCACCTCTAATGCTCACTAATAAACACTTTATGTCTCATTTATACAAAAAACAAACTGTAAAAGTCTTTATGCTAAGCTAAGCTAACCAGCTGCTGGCTGTAGGTTCATATGAGAGCAGTATCAATCTATTTATCTTGTTTAATTTTAGGAGTATTTCCTAAAATTGTGAACTATTTTCTTTAATTATTATGTCAGAGGTTTTGTGGAAGGTTACAGTAAATGTAATTAATAGAAGTTCATCTTCCTTGTATGCGAAACTGTTTCCTATAGAAAATGTCTTGACCCTGCAACAATATCTACTGTATGTGCACGACAGTTTTCATGTGAAATAGTGATGAGAGTATTGTGATGTGCCGTAGCTTCATGATAGAAATAAACAAATCAACCAAAGCCAATGTACAGTGTCAATAAAACACAGTGTTTATAAATAAGTGTCCCCGTCATTTTAGAGAGATTTCAGCTCAAACAGAAACTTCAACTGATACTCGAGGAACATGATAGGAAGGAGGAACAAAGAAACATATGATTCTGCACCAAGAGGGCAGAAACTACCAAACCAACATATAGTAGTATCACGTAGCAGGCTTTTGTGTAAAGTATGTGAGTGTTGTGTTTCAGTGTCTTTCTCTGAGAGTTTGCGTGCACATGTACATGCAGCTTAGAGGAATTAAAGTAATGTTGGAATATAAATGCTAGAAATACATTTCAGGTGTGGACAAAGTGTGACGGAGCTCCATGAGACAAACAAAAAGGGCCAGAGCAAAATCCTAGACAACTGTGAATAAAAGCTGTTGTGCTGTTATTCTGGGTCACTGTGATAATGGAGGACCACTTTAGATGTCATGGAAACACGGAGACAATGGGCTCACAGTTCAACAACAAAAGTTAAAAATCGTGTCAAAGGTTTGTGTTCTTCACCTGAGACTTTCAAGCGGTCGACTTCAAGGAAGATTGGGCAGATTGCGTTATACTTTATCATGTATATAGAGTGTGTGTGTATGTGTTTATTATGTGTGAGTTTTTCTATATGGTTGTAAGTGGACCACCTGCACTGCTGGATGGCTTCTAATTTCTGAATGCCTAAAACTGAAGTAATGGTAAAAGGTTCTGCCTGACTGTATCATCTCTCACAATTTTAAAACAAAAAATGAACAAGATTGTTTGTTAAACAGCGATATTAAATACAATTTTAGAAAAAAAATTGGAACAAGATTATTGGCATTGTAATAGGTTGGAATATTCTCACAGCTCTTGCAGATTTATTTTAAATAAAATAAGACTTTAAGGACAGTTAAGCACTGCGATTACTCAATAAGCAGATTTGTTTAAACTGTGAAAAGGTTTTCAAATACAATCTGACTTTGCAAAATGATTAGTAACTTTAAAAAATGTAGTAAAAGTGCAATATTTCCCTCTGAAATGTCAGAGAGTAGAAGTATAAAGTAGCAGAAAAATTGGATAAAGTACCTTTACCTCTATCAATATTGTATTTGAGTAATGTACTTTCCACCTGTTCCAGTTAGCTGCAACAGCTACAGTGATTTAAAGGTGGCTCTGCCTTAATATCTCTCCAGTCTAAAACTA
Organism: Pagrus major; assembly: GCF_040436345.1. Classification (NCBI taxonomy): domain Eukaryota; kingdom Metazoa; phylum Chordata; class Actinopteri; order Spariformes; family Sparidae; genus Pagrus; species Pagrus major. The sequence continues at coordinate 21,291,040 of NC_133219.1, forward strand.
TCATTTTAATCAAATTTTAATCTAGTGTTGTTTTTAAAAAACAAAATAGTGTGAGACACCGTAACAATCCCACACATTTCTTTCCCTTTTTTCTCACCTGTCATGAAGCGATTCAGTGACAAAGTGTTTGTGTTACTGTCTGCTCTGTTCATGTTCATGATATACTGGACAGACACACCTGCAGGTATCTGCATAGGTTCAGTCATATCCTTGGTATCAGCTCTATATACACCGTCTTTTGATAGAGTAGTAAATAACGCCTCCCTGTGGTGAAAAACATGCAGTGCCGCTGCAGGAAAAAAAAAACATTAAAAGCTGTAAATGGGCTATCTAAAAGTAATACCTTAATACCTTACCTACCTATAATATTTATTATATAACGCTGCAGCTTTGCATTTCATTGTATTTTATCTGCTGGCCTTAATGAGAATCTACCACAACAAATATGAAAATATGAAGTCAGAAGTGATGTGAGGACGTTGTGGTGAGATTGCTTCTTTCTTGCTTTAACAATTTTCTGGCACACTTTGGTGTGGAGCTCCTGTATCCAATAAGAAGATGTTTTCTGTTTTCCTAATTGTTTTTTTTAATTTTAATAATGCCTTCACAAATTAATACATACGCAGAGAAACAAACAAAACATTCAAAGGGTGGTGAGCCTTGTGTCTAACGGAGCTGGGGTTAAAAAACAAAAAACATTCTGTCCTGCATACAACACCCTCTGTCACCCTTATTCTCGACATTTTGACTTTTTCTTGAGATGCTAATGAAAATTAAAAAAACCCTAATACTCTTCTGTACATGACAGATGTTGTAAGTACAGAACCGAACAATGTTTACAATCTATCTGTAATTTAAAGAGATGACCAAGAGATGATGTCAAATTGGGGGTCAGTATCTTGCTCAAGGATACTGCCAGGTCTCTAATTCAGGCTTAAGGGTTACGGGGTTAGGGTTCAGGGACTTTAAGGAGGGTTACACCTAAGGACAATGTAGACTAACCAATTAACCTTTCTTTTTTGTACGTCTTTTGACTGTGGGAGGAAACCGGAGCACCCGGAGAGAACCCACAATGGTTAAGGGTTAGGGCTCAGGAGTTCAGGGACGAGCCACTGTGATCTGAACTCTGGTCTTATTCTTAGCTGAGCCTCTCATATCTGATCTGGAGAGCAGTGTGACTTTTTTAGACTAACTGATTAACTTAACTTTTTTTGCATGTCTTTGGACTGTGGGAGGAAGCCGGAGCACCCGGAGAGAACCCACAATGGTTAAGGGTTAGGGCTCAGGAGTTCAGGGACAAGCTACTGTGATCTGAACTCTGGTCTTATTCTTAGCTGAGCCTCTCATATCTGATCTGGAGAGCAGTGTGACTTTAAGGCAGCTTGTGATATTCATTGTTAATGTCACTCTGCCCTCTCATCAGATCATTGCTGGTGGAGCCTGAAATCAGTGTCACTGATGTGTCCAAACTGAAAGTTTGACTTTGCCAGGTGTTGTGCCTGAAGCTGGGATAAGCTGTACTAAGCTCTCTCGAGAGCCAGATTTGTGCTTTTCCTCCTGAGTCTCAGTCTGTCTGGTCAAACATTCCTTGAGCTCGACACGGTGCTTCTCACACTTGGTCTTTTCTTTTACCAGAGCAGACGAAATTTTATCAATTCTCCGCTGTAACTCTAAGTTTTTTGTGATTTCCTGTTTTAGCTTGTCTTTAAGTTTTGTCTTGCTCTCTGACTGTTGTGCTCTGAGTTCATCTACCATCTTCACGAGCTTATCGATGGTAGATTGACTCTCAGAGTTGGCCTCGTTTTTTTTTGCTCTCTCATATTCTGTCTCCATAGTCTTGAGTTTAGCTCTGATATCTGCGTTCTCTTTCTTTTGCATCTTTATCTTTTTATATGCTCTCGAGAAGCGATCATTCTCCTTCTTGATTGCCTTCTCAAGTCCGCTGCGAATTTCTGCTTCCTTCTGCTGCTGGTAGACAGCAGCCTCATAGTCCCTCTGGAGGTCACAGTTTCTTGTTCTCTCATCTCTGAGGTCAGAAACAGACCGGTCGACCGCATGCTGCAGGGAGAAAAAATTGCTGGAGGAGGCCTCCAGATCCCTCCGAAGCGTCTCAATCTCCTTCTTGTGCTCTTCAAGTTCAGCTGTCATTTCAGTGATTGTGACTTCCAGCTTGGCTTTTGTCTGCTGGAGCTCCTTTTGTGACTTCAATAGATCGGCCACTTTTGCTTGCATGAACTCTTTTTCAGCATGTTCCTTCTTAATGGCCTCCTCAAGTCTGCTGTCATTTTTCTTTGACATCATCTCTTCATGGGACTCACAGAAAGTGTGGTGTTTAGATTTAAGTCTCTCATTTTCTGTCTCCATAGCCTTGAATGAAGCTTTGAGAATTGCGCTCTCTTCCTTTTGCATTTGCATCTCTCTAGATACAATGGAGTAACGAGCCCTCTCCTTCTCAAGGGCATCTTCAAGTCTGCTGCGAGCCTCTGCGTCTTCCTGAAGCTGTTTTTCACTCAGCTGTCTCTTGTTTTCGGCAGCCTCAAGTTCATTTTGCAGGCAACTGATTTCAGACTTAAGGGCATTCATTTCGGCACAATTCACCCTGTCACACTCTGCTGCTTCTTTGGGCAGACTAGAGGAGGCCTCCAGATCCCTCTGAAGCTTCTCAATCACCTTCTTGTGCTCTTCATGTTGAGCTGTCATGTCAGTGATTGTGACTTCCAGCTTGGCTTTTGTCCGCTGGAGCTCCTTTTGTGACTTCTTTAGATCAGCCACTTTTGCTTGCATGAACTCTTTTTCAGCATGTTCCTTCTTAATGGCCTCCTCAAGTCTGCTGTCATTTTTCTTTGACATCATCTCTTCATGGGACTCAGAGAAAGTGTGGTGTTTAGATTTAAGTCTCTTATTTTCTGTCTCCATAGCCTTGAATGAAGCTTTGAGAATTGCGCTCTCTTCCTTTTGCATTTGCATCTCTCTAGATACAATGGAGTAACGAGCCCTCTCCTTCTCAAGGGCATCTTCAAGTCTGCTGCGAGCCTCTGCTTCTTCCTGAAGCTGTTCTCTACTAAGCTGCATCATGGTTTTTTTGGTAGCCTCAAGTTCATCTTGCAGGCAACGGATTTCAGACGCCATTTGCTGGTTTGCCTGAGTCGCGAACTCGAAGTCCTCTGCTTCCTTCTGCTGCTGGTTGAGAGCATCCTTCAAGGCACTCTGGAGTTTACTGTTTCTTGCTCTCTCTGCTTTGAGGTCAGAAGTGCACTGGTTGACTGTCTGTTGCAGTGCGGAAGCAAACTTTTTCTTGGCTTCAAATTTGCTTTGGAGATTCTCAATAATGGACCGCATGTGTTCAAGTTCATCGTATGTCGGTGGTCTTTCCACCTGCTGCTCATTAAAGGGAGCACAGGAGTAGTTGCCTCTGCTGGACACTGAGGGCTGCTGCTGGACTTTGTCCATCAGCTGAAATGCTTCTGTAGTCTCAGGCTGCAGCAAGATGTCCTTCTCAATGTCCTCCTCAACTTCTGTACATAACTCTGAACACTCTGAGACCTCACTTTCTTCTGAAAACTCCTCAATTCCCTGCATCATATTCCTCTTAGCGCCCTTTTCAAGCTCCTGTACTTCCCCTTTGATGTTTTTATCCTTCTTCTTCTTCTCCTTATTTCCAAAATTAATGTTATCAGAGGGATTCATCTTTGGGGTCTGTGGAGCGGCCAGGGGTGGGATGGAGGAAAATCTTCCTGTTCTAGGTGTGTCCAGAACACACTCCTGAGACTTCTCTGATATCTTAGATCCACCGCTCTGTGGACCAGGTTTTGATTGTTGGCAGGTTTTGATTGACTTTCCAATTCTCATCTCCTTCCTCTCAATCCCTGGGATCAGTGGAGGGGTCAGAGATGTCCTGGCCGGCAGGCCCAACAGGCCCGGCAGGCCCAACAGGCCCGGCAGGGAGACAAGTCGTCCTTTTCTGTTCATCTTCTTATCTTGAAGAAATTGACGCACTTTGCTGAAAATCTTGCTTCAATACAGCTGGGATAAAACCTGGCTTCGTATATTCCTGAACTGACTGCAACACCTCTACTACTGTGATGTGTGTCTTATAGCAGTGATCAGAGGAATGGAAGGAATGGTCACACTCAATCAAAGAGCTTCCCAGCTTTAGAATCCAGATCAAAGCCCCAGTTCTCAATTTCAATCAATAACATTCTATCCTGCTCTCCCATTGGTTGTTAGCCATGCTAATAGTGTCGGTGTAATGTATCCAGTCACATAAAATCAAAACCATCTTCATGTCAAATGGGACATGTGAGAAAGTATGTTTTCAAGTCCTCAAAGGCTTCCCCACAATGCATCTCCTGCATGGATGTCTTAGTATTATAATGGACAATAAAAGGTGATTAATGGAAGATTTAACAAATAAGTCAATGCATCAATTAACTGCTTTTCCTAGATGCTTCAAATATAATTTTCTTTGCAATTTTGCTATTAATGCTATCAATTAGGGTGAACGAACAACTGATTCATCCTCAATTAATGATCTTTGGCTGCGTCTCTGCTGGACACAACAGTTCCTGATCGACGCCTTGTCTTCACCACAACAAAACGTTGTCATTATGTAAGTTTGCCTTAATTATACTTGTACTGTTCTTTGTATGACTTTCACAGGTCAGAAAATGACAGCTGTTTTCCTGCCCAGATGTTCTCTGCTAACAGATATAAAGCTCTTGACTATGTTTTTGAGGTGAGTGTGTGGCTTGTTAATTTAGCCTGATTAATAGCCCGATGTTCTGTAGCCCAGTCCATTTTGTACTAACTTTTGGTCTTAATCCCATAATATGAGTTTGTGTTTTCTAAATGGGGAAGGGAATATTACAGTAAGGGAGGACAAACTCCACACCTTCTTTGACTGCTCTTGATGAGTATAAGTAAAAGTCACCATTTTCTGTTCTACTACTTTTGCCTGAGCATAACATTTATCCCTTACAACATAAAGTGTTTGAATAATCAGAAAAGTTGCATGAAATAAAAGTACTCAATTAAATACCTCAAATGTATACTTAAGCGCAGTACTTGGGTAAATGTACTTAGATGATCACATTCCACCACCACCAGTATCAGAGTAGACAGAATCAAGGAACGACCTGCTGTGAGACTGGACCATTTTCACACTTAACTGAATTTCTTCTGATTTCATTGAACAAAAACAGGCAGTCAGTATGAAATTCAATCTTTATCAAAAAAAAGTGATGATATTGACTTCTTTTACACTTGTTATAGGAAAGGTGATCTCCACCTGCAAACTCTTTGTCAATGGCTCTGTGCTCGATGACCTGGGAGAAATAACGCAAACAGTTAATTCACCAGAAAGGTGATTTAAAACCCCTCTCAGTGTGCACCATTTCAATCTCATTATGTTTCATAATTTGAGTTGTAATATCAATATTTATTTATTCCAGATTTAAGGTTACTCTGAGTGAAGTGAAAGGGGATGTGGAGCGGATACCCAGCTCTAATCCTGACTCATTGAATGATCTAGACTTGGATGAGTATATTTGTCTTTTAAAAGAGTCCCAGATCAAGGATCAATGTCAGGAATCATTTTTCAAGTTGACAGCTGACCAGATGAAGCCTGGAAGTCAGAACAAAGGTAACTCAACGTTCCTGGCAGCGCTTAAAGAATATCTGTCTCTTATTTACTCCCTTCCACTCAAGTAACTGATTTGACCGTGACACCGATCTTCTTTCTCTCTAAAAATATGTTTACATCTGTCAAAGATCTCCTCCTGCCAGAAGAGCTCATGGTTGTCAACTACTTGTCACAATTGAAGAGACATTTATCCACACTGAAAGCCATGTTGTCCAGGTTGAGGACCCTTCCTGTGGCCGACCCTCTGCTGAGCTCAAGAGGAGATACCCTCTCTGAGGACACCATATTCAGGTTTGAATGTTCAGTGGTTGTTGCATCCTCAAATATGCTTTTAAGGTGCAAGAAATGATTCTTACCTGCTTTATTGTTCCATTCATTTCCTGGTTTGTGTGTAATGTTAAAACTTGTTTCAGGCACTGTGCGTCTTATGAGAAGCCTCCTGATGTGACCGCCACTGATGTTCAGACGTGTGCAAACATTGACACAATGAATCTGAGCCAGGAAGATTACACTGCCTTTTCAAGCATCCATGTTGTTCCTGAACAGCTGGATGAAGACACTCCAGTCGTGGATGTGCTTCATAGAGGTGAAGACAAGATGAGATCTATTTTAGATCAAAGTAAAATGCACAGGCAAGTTAGATGAAACATTTTAGTCACAAATCTTCACGTTTCCCTTTCAGATGTATCAGTACCAGTAGACATTTCCCGTGAAATACCAGAGGACTCCAGCAAGATGAATAGAGGCCTGGTACAGTCAGAAGTGGCAGGTTAAAGTTACTGTAGGAGCCATTTTTTATGTTGTGCAGGTATTTGTTTTTCCACTAGGGGAAGTATATTTCAGTTACTTTCTTTTACCCCAAACCTTGCCCCAGCTGTTGTTGATCAGAAGTGTTGATTAGTTTGAGTGGAGTGGTGGTGGAAGACACACACAGTTTTTACACGGCAGCCAGAGAAACAGTAGAATCTCTTTTTGTTCTGTCAATTTACCTTATCCTTTTTGTTCAAATAAACGGGAACCTCACCCAAAGATATTACTTTTACAACTTTTCTTTTTTATTCGCTCTGGAGTCGAGTCAAGAACGAACCATCCCAAACCACCACAGGTGACAAGTTTTGCTTTTTGAATAGTCACCACACAAGTAAAAACTGTTTGCCCTGGATGGAGGACAAGTAAAGAGCTTTGCCCTGGATGAAGGAAACAGCATTGTTGGAAAGAGGCTGCTGCTGCTTGGATCAAGAGGAGGCCATGGAGCTTGCAACCCCTCCCTCCTGTTCATCAGACAGAGCCAGAGGAGAAAGGTAAAGGACGCAGCAGACAATAAAACTGCATGATTGAAGAAACTGAGCCTGTTTGAGTGATTTAATGGAACTGGACAGTCTTGATGCATTGGATTGTGGAACTGGATGTCATGGATGTTGATGAAATGAAAGTTAATTGGAAAAAGGAGGAAATAATCAGCACCTGTGAATGACTGCAATTGTTCTGCTGCTGACGTCACAAGTTGACATATTTACAGTGTGGAAATGGATGAAAATGCTGATGTTGAAAATGTTCTTGAGGAGCGTGTTGCAAAAAGTGATGTTCCAACTGCTAAAGGTGATGTTGCAAAAATTGAGGAGCGTGCTGTAAAAAGTGATGTTGAAAAAAGAGAAAGAAAATTAACTGCAAAAGGTGTTTCACTGCTAATTGAAAACCTGCAAAGGAACCGGAAGTTAACCTTGAATCAAGCATCCAAAATCAAGTTGCAGATCAATAATCTGTTATGTGACAAAATAACAAGTGATACTTTGTGCAGTGTTGAAACCCTTTTAAATGAGTTTAACAAACTGTGTGAAGCTGCTGCTGAAACTCATGGTGCATTGATGGAAATGCCACTGCCTGAAGAAGAATACAAAAGGCAGCAAACATGGTTTGAACAGAAGTTTAAAGCAAATGAGAAATTCATGTGTGATGTGTATAAATGGTTGAAGGATGCACCAGAACATTGTGACAAACAGTCTGTAATACAGGAGGATGAGATTCAATTAAATGCTGACCAGGAGGATGAGATTCAACCCAATGACAGTATTTCAAATGTTCTCCCCCCTGGAAAAACACGGGTCTCATCTAAGTCTAAATCTTCATCCAAATCTTCCATCACAAGTTCTGCATGCTTACGAGCAAAGGCTGAAAAGGCAGCATTGATCCAACACATGGCTGCTTTGGAGAAAAAACATGCACTGGAGGCTCAGGAGGAGAAACTGCATGCAGAACAGGAACGATTAAAAAGACAAAAGGAACAACTGGAAATGGAAACCCAACTAGCTGCTGCTACAGCTAAAATAGCCATACTGGAAAGCAGTATGGTGGGAAGTGGCTCTACACCATCTGATGGAATGAATTCATATTTCGATAAAGCCACAAAATCAAAAATGGAAATGTCACAGAGGTCAAAGTTTGAAACAGTGCAACAACCACTCTCACAGCAACCACCTTCACACCTTCAGGATGCACGCCCTAAAGAAAGAAAGTATGTACAAACACAGCCTACAGAAACCTTCACTTCAATACAACCTATGCAATTCCTACCAAGAGCACCAGGAGGCAACACAACTGTCTTCAACTCACTGCAAGGTCACAGGTCAAGCAATGTTTGTACCACGCCACAAATGAACACAAATGAAAATAAAATACAGGACATTGGCAACATTATGCAGCGACAAACAGAAATCACTGCTCAGCTGGTTCAACAACAACACTCAGCATCTCTTCCACCTCGAGCAATACCCATATTTGATGGTGACCCTCTACAGTATGGATCTTTTATCATGGCATTTGAACAGGGAGTTGAAAGAAAAGTCAATAATCTCCAGGACTGCTTGTACTACCTGGAACAACACACCAGGGGGCAACCTAGAGAATTGATCAGAAGCTGCTATCACATGTCAAATGATCAAGGCTATCACAGAGCCAAATACTTGTTAAAGGAACACTTTGGCAATGAAATGAAGATTGGGGCTGCTTACATGGAAAAGGCTTTAAGTTGGCCACCAATAAAAGCTGAAGATGTTGGTTCTCTTCAAACATACATGTTGTTTTTGAGAGGATGTTGTAACATGATGGAAAGTCTACAGTATATGGCAGAAATGAATGTACCATCAAACCTGAAACAGCTTGTGATGAAACTGCCCTACAAATTAAGAGAAAGATGGAGAGCAGCTGTTTGTGACCTACAGGAGAGACGTGGAAGTAGAGTTTTGTTCTCTGATTTGGTCAACTTTCTGGAACATCAGATCAAAATTCTCTCTGATCCTGTCTTTGGTAACTTGCAAGACACACAAACTGCTACATTTAAAGGAAAAGCTCCCACAAGATTTTCACCCAGGAATAAAAATCCAGCAACTGTGGCAGCTGTAAGCACTTCAGCAGGTATAAAGTCTGCACAAACACCGCTCATCCATGCCTTGTCTCTATCAAAAGGCAAGACCACATCATGTTGCATATGTAAAGAGGATCACGCAATAGAAGATTGTGTACATCTTAAGAACAAAGTGCATCGTGAGAAACTTGATCTTTTAAGGCAAAGTGGTGTTTGTTTTGGTTGTCTAAAACCAGGTCATATCAGCAAAAGCTGCAAGAAACGTCTAACGTGTGATGTATGTAACTTCAGACATCCCACAATGCTTCACAACCCAGCTAAATTCAGAGCATTTGAGCAATCAAGCAACACGGTTGTCCCTCAGCAGACCTGTGCTCGCACTGGGGCCGGTACGCAGAAATGTGTTCTCTCAATTGTACCTGTACAAGTAAAGGCTAAGAATGGAGACAAAATTTTGACCACTTACGCTTTTCTTGACCCAGGAAGCTCAGCTACCTTTTGTACAGAACGCCTGATGAGACAGCTGAACATGGACAGCATCCAAACACACATCTTCCTGCGAACAATGGGACAAGCACATACTGTAAAGACTCATGTTCTGACTGGACTGGAAGTAGCTGGTTATGATGAGAACAGGTTTCTAGACCTACCTGAGGTTTACACTCAGCAAACCATGCCGGTTACAAGACACAATATTGTAACAGAAAAGGATCTGAGAAAATGGCCTTACCTGGAAAAGATTAAAGTTCCCGAGCTTGAAGTTGGAGTGGATTTGTTGATTGGCACAAATGCCTCAAAGCTTTTGGAACCGTGGGAAATTATTAACAGCTGTAATGACGGACCCTATGCTGTTCGGACCCTATTGGGGTGGGTGGTGAACGGCCCACTTAAAGGAAGTGGAAGTGATGCAGGGAAGAATGGCTGCCCTACTGTCACTGTCAATAAGATCTCCATTGATAAAGTGGAACAGTTGTTAATCACGCAATACAACCAGGACTTCAATGAAAGGTCATGTGATGACGCTTTAATATCAAGAGAAGACATGAGATTTCTTCACATAATGGAAAAAACAATTCGCCTTGAAAACAACCACTATTGTGTTGATTTACCCTTTAAAGTTGATAATGTCATAATGCCAAACAATCGATGCATTGCTGAACAGCGAGTCATGAGTTTGAAAAGAAAGTTTCAGAGGAACACAGAATATCATCAGGAGTATGTGCACTTCCTAAATGATGTCATCAAAAATGGTTATGCGGAGCAGGTGCCTCAACAGCAACTGAATGGAACTGAAGGTAAAATCTGGTACATACCACATCATGGGGTTTATCATCCCAAAAAGAAAACATTGAGAGTTGTATTTGACTGTGGAGCAAGTTTCAAGGGCACATCTTTGAACAGCCAGCTGTTGCAAGGTCCTGATCTCACAAATTCCCTTTTTGGCGTTCTTCTCAGATTTAGACAAGAAGCAGTTGCCATCATGACCGATGTGCAGGCTATGTTTCACCAGGTTCATGTGTCTCAGAAACACGTTGATTTCCTTCGATTTTTGTGGTGGCATAATGGAGATGTGACACAACCTGTGGTGGACTTCAGAATGAAGGTTCATATTTTTGGAGCAACTTCATCACCGAGCTGCGCCAATTATGCCTTGAAAAGAGTTGCTGATGACAACACGGCTCAGTACAGTGACGAAGTATTAAAGACCATCAAGCAAAACTTTTACGTGGACGATTGTTTAAAGTCTGTGTCATCAGAAGAGGAAGCTTTGCAAATGGTACAAGATCTCACTGCTGCATGTGCCAAAGGAGGCTTTCGGCTCTCAAAGTGGATGAGCAACAGTCGAGCAGTTATTGCAAGCATCCCTGAAGAAAATCGTTCCAAAGCAACCAAAGAACTCAATTTGGATAAAGACAATTTACCTGTTGAAAGAGCTCTTGGATTGCACTGGTGTGCGGAATCAGACATGTTCATGTTCAAGATTGCACTGGAAAGTCGTCCATGTACCCGCCGTGGAATCTTGTCAGTGGTTAATTCTATCTATGACCCTCTTGGTTTCTTGTCACCGTTCACACTGCCTCCCAAGCTGATGCTGCAAGAGCTGTGCAAAAGAAAAATTGGTTGGGATGACACAATACCACCAACCTTTCTGCAGAAGTGGACACAGTGGCTGATAAATCTGCACAAATTGTCACTGTTAAAGGTGGAACGGTGCATCAAGCCAAAGAACTTTGGAAAGGTAAGCAATGCACAGCTGCATCACTTCTCAGATGCTAGTGAACACGGATATGGCGCTGTTTCTTATCTGAGATTGAAAGGCATCTCTGATGAAGTTAACATTGCTTTCATGATTGGAAAATCCAGAGTCACTCCCATGAAACAAACCACAATACCAAGGCTTGAACTCACTGCTGCTGTATTAGCTGTCAGACTGGATAAGATGATTACCAAGGAGCTGCAACTGGAATTGGACCAGTCAGTGTTCTGGACCGATAGCACGACTGTGCTTAATTACATTTCAAGTGAAACAAAGAGATTCCACACATTTGTGGCGAACAGAGTGGCTGTCATAAGAGAAGCCACAGAGGTGGCCCAGTGGAGGTACATTGGCTCTAAGCAGAACCCCGCTGATGAGGCTTCAAGAGGACTGTCAGCTGATGATTTTCTGAAATGTGAACGATGGCTCAAAGGACCAGAGTTTCTGCTGACTGAGGAAAGAACATGGCCAAAACAGGAGGTAAACAAACCTGCCGTCACCTTGGATGACCCTGAGGTTAAACAAGACCTCACAGTTAATGCTTGTGTTGTTGATGATGCATCCAATACCATGAACAAGCTTCTGACCTACTTTTCAGACTGGGAAAAACTCAAAACTTCAGTCGCCTGGTTTTTGAAGTTTAAAGATCTGCTTCAACAGCTAAGGAAAAACGGTAAAGCATGCAATAAAGGACATCAGCAACACAAAGCAAATATGAATGTTCAATCATTGACACGGGATGACTTACATACTGCAGAACTGGAAATTGCACGCCTCTGCCAACAGCAAAGATTTCACAGGGAAATCTCTCTCTTGGAGAAAGGCGCATCATCTGTGCCAACCAACAGTGACATCTACAGGTTGGATCCCATACTCCAAGATGGGCTGTTGAGAGTAGGAGGTCGTCTGAGAAAAGCATCCATGCCTGAGACAGTAAAACATCCAATAATTCTGTCTAAAGATCAACACATATCCAAACTTATCTTACAACACATTCACAAGCAAGTGGGTCACGCTGGACGCAATCACATGATATCTACACTTCGAAAAACCTACTGGATAACAAATGCAAACTCAGCCTGCAGAAAAATCATTGCTGATTGTGTTACCTGTCGTCGTCTTCAAGGCAGAGTTGGAGAACAAAAAATGTCTGACCTTCCAGCTGAAAGACTCCTGCCAGATTTACCACCATTTACTAATGCAGGTGTGGATTATTTCGGCCCTATTGACATCAAAAGAGGTCGCAGCATGGTCAAAAGGTATGGTGTAATCTTCACATGCATGACTAGTCGGGCAGTACACCTTGAAGCAGCCCACTTACTAACAACAGATTCATGCATAAATGCCATCCGACGGTTCATGTGTCGACGTGGGCAAGTCTACAACCTCAGGTCAGACAACGGCACCAATTTTGTTGGAGCTGAAAGAGAGTTAAGGGAAGCTCTTAAAGCCCTGGATCACAACAAAATTCAAAGTGCTTTGGCAAAAAGAGGAATAGCATGGACATTCAACCCTCCTGCTGCATCTCACTATGGCGGAACATGGGAGCGGATTATTCGCCTCATACGAAAGGTGCTGTATTCCATTGTCAAACAGCAAACTATGGATGATGAAAGCTTTTGCACTATCCTTTGTGAAATTGAAGCCATTCTCAACAGTCGCCCAATAACCAAACTATCCGATGACCCTAATGACCTGGAAACACTTACACCCAACCACATTCTTCTGCTGAAGGCCAAACCTCTTCTTCCTCCTGGACTGTTTGATGATAGTGATGTATACATCAAACGAAGATGGAGACAGGTATAGTACCTGTCAGACTTATTTTGGAAGCGGTGGGTAAGAGAGTACCTTCCACTGCTCCAAGAAAGACAAAAGTGGACAAAGCCACGAAGGAATTTTTCTGTGGACGACATTGTTATTATCATGGACCCTTCTGCTCCAAGAAGTTCATGGCTAATGGGTAAAGTGACCAAAACCTTTCCAGACAGGAGAGGTGTTGTCCGGTCAGTTCAGCTGAAGACCAAGACAGGCTTTCTGGAGAGACCTGTCACAAAACTCTGCATGCTGTTGGAGACATAAAGATTGTTATTAAAGACTGAAATATGGATTGACTTCTAAAGAAAGAAGATTTGATTTATGGACATTTACTTCTAAAGAAAGAAGAAGAAGATTTGCACACACATACACATCCTTTTTGGCTCCTTTTTGAAATATGTTTATATAATTGTAAGTGCACACCAACACAATTATGGGGCCGGTGTGTAGGAGCCATTTTTTATGTTGTGCAGGTATTTGTTTTTCCACTAGGGGAAGTATATTTCAGTTACTTTCTTTTACCCCAAACCTTGCCCCAGCTGTTGTTGATCAGAAGTGTTGATTAGTTTGAGTGGAGTGGTGGTGGAAGACACACACAGTTTTTACACGGCAGCCAGAGAAACAGTAGAATCTCTTTTTGTTCTGTCAATTTACCTTATCCTTTTTGTTCAAATAAACGGGAACCTCACCCAAAGATATTACTTTTACAACTTTTCTTTTTTATTCGCTCTGGAGTCGAGTCAAGAACGAACCATCCCAAACCACCACAGGTGACAAGTTTTGCTTTTTGAATAGTCACCACAGTTACAAAGACTGACTTGTTAGTTGATCATGTGTGGACATGTTGTTTTTTTGTTGGTGTTTCTTTGTAACTTTGGTTTTGAAAGGTGCTGTAGAAATACAGTTTTAATAGAAAGAGACAGTTGTTCTTACATTAGCGCTCATTTGGTGCAGTTTCATGTCAGTGTGAATATCCTAAAGCTTGTCACTCCATTGTGAAAAGTTTTACTGAGATGCAGTCAAAACACACAAATTCCCAGAGTCTGATGTCACTGATAAGTCCGAATGGTGTTGTTTTTGTCACCTTGATGAAATACTTGTAAAAATCCAAATATAGATGTTTCTCAGACTTTTAAGAGTCTATTAACTTGAGAGCTTCCCGTGAGGCCATACAAAAAGATTTACAAGCACAGGAGACAGCAGTTGTTTTGTGAAACCCAGAAAGAAAAAAAGTGTGAGACACCGTAACAATCCCACACATTTCTTTCTCTTTTTGTCAGATATAGAACAAAAGCACTTCTTTTTCTTAAGGTTGTCTTTGAACTACAATATAGTCAAACCTTCTGTGAGATCTGATGTAGAATCACCTGGCATGAAGCGATTCAGTGACAAAGTGTTTGTGTTACTGTCTGCTCTGTTCATGTTCATGATATACTGGACAGACACACCTGCATGTATCTGCATAGGTTCAGTCATATCCTTGGTATCAGCTCTATATATACCGTCTTTTGATAGAGTAGTAAATAACGCCTCCCTGTGGTGAAAAACATGCAGTGCCCCTGCAGGAAAAAAAACCCCATTCAAAAGCTGTGAATGGGCTATCTAACAGTAATACCTTCGTGAGGATTCAGCAGTAGTGGAGGAAGTATTCTGATCTTTAGTGAACGTAGTAACACTGCAAAGTATTGCAGTGTAGAAATACTCTGTTTAAATTCATATTAGCATCCAAGTATACTTTAAGTACCAAATATATGTTCTCATCAGGCAAAGTGGCTCATTTGGGTATAATATTTATTATATAACGCTGCAGCTTTGCATTTCATTGTATTTTATCTGCTGGCCTTAATGAGAATCTACCACAACAAATATGAAAATATGAAGTCAGAAGTGATGTGGTGAGATTGCTTCTTTCTTGCTTTAATGTTCTGGCACACTTTGGTGTGGAGCTCCTGTATCCAATAAGAAGATGTTTTCTGTTTTCCTAATTTTTTATCTTATTTTAATAATGCCTTCACAAATTAATACACACACAGAGAAACAAACAAAACATTCAAAGGGTGGTGAGCCTCTTGTCTAATGGAGCTGGGGTTAAAAAACAAAAAACATTCTGTCCTGCATACAACACCCTCTGTCCTTAGACCCTCGACTCGGATGAGGAAAAACTCCACGAAGAAAAAAGGGAGAAACCTCAGGAAGAGCAACAGAGGAGGGATCCCTCTCCCAGGATGGACAGGCATGACTACGGAAGAGTATTAGGGCCAGGGATGAGGGAAAAAATGAGAGGAGAAAGGTTTTTTTTCCATTATGCACTTCAAGAAAAAAGTCTAAATGTTGCATAATGAAAATAAAAAACTTCCTCCTGACATTTTTTTTCTCACCCCTGGCCCTAATACTCTTCTGTACATGACAGATGTTGTAAGTACAGAACCGAACAATGTTTACAATCTATCTGTAATTTAAAGAGATGACCAAGAGATGATGTCAATTTGGGGGTCAGTATCTTGCTCAAGGATACTGCCAGGTCTCTAATTCAGGCTTAAGGGTTAAAGGGTTAGGGTTCAGGGACTTTAAGGAGGGTCACACCTACAGACAATTTAGACTAACCGATTAACCTTACTTTTTTGTGCGTCTTTTGACTGTGGGAGGAAGCCGGAGCACCCGGAGAGAACCCACAATGGTTAAGGGTTAGGGCTCAGGAGTTCAGGGACGAGCTACTGTGATCTGAACTCTGGTCTTATTCTTAGCTGAGCCTCTCACATCTGATCTGGAGAGCACTGACTTTTTTAGACTAACGATTAACTTAACTTTTTTTGCATGTCTTTGGACTGTGGGAGGAAGCCGGAGCACACTCTTAATCGGTGGGATCAGTGGACGGGTCAGAGACATCCTGGCCGGCAGGTCCGGCAGGGGGGAAAGTGGACCGGGTTTTGATTGTTGGCAGGTTTTGATTGTCTTTTCAATCCTCATCTCCTTCCTCTTAATCTCTGGGATCAGCGGATGGGTCAGAGACATCCCGGCCGGCAGGGCTGGCAGGTCCGGCAGGGCTGGCACGTCCGGCAGGGGGGGAAGTCTTCGAGGTTTTGATTGTTGGCAGGTTTTGATTGTCTTTTCAATTCTCATCTCCTTCCTTTTAATCGGTGGGATCAGTGGACGGGTCAGAGACATCCCAGCCGGCAGGGCCCGCAGGACCGGCACATCCAACAGGGGGGGAAGTCTACGAGGTTTTGATTGTTGGCAGGTTTTGATTGTCTTTTCAATTCTCATCTCCTTCCTCTTAATCTCTGGGATCAGTGGACGGGTCAGGTCCGGCAGGGGGGGAAGTTGTCCTTTTCTGTTCATCTTCTTATCTTGAAGAAATTGACGCACTTTACTGAAAATCTTGCTTCGATATAGCTGGGATAAAACCTGGCTTTGTATATTCCTGAACTGACTGCAACACCTCTACTACTGTGATGTGTGTCTTATAGCAGTGATCAGAGGAATGGAAGGAATGGTCACACTCAATCAAAGAGTTTGCCAGCTTTAGAATCCAGATCAAAGCCCCAGTTCTCCATTTCAATCAATAACATTCTCTCCTGCTCTCCCATTGGTTGATAGCCATGCTGATAGTGTTGGTGTAATAATGTATCCAGTCGCATAAAATCAAAACCATCTTCATGTCAAATGGGCTATGTGAGAAAGTATGTTTTCATGCGATGTGACCCTTTAATTCATCTGCCAACCCCCAAGTCCTCAAGACTTCCCCACAATGCAACTCCTGCATGGATGTCTTAGTATTATAATGGACAATAAAAGATGATTAATGGAAGATTTAACAAATAAGTCAACGCATCAATTAACTGCTTTTCCTAGATGCTTCAAATATAATTTTCTACCAATTTTCGCAATTTTGCGATTAATGCTATCAATTAGGGTGAACGAACAACTGATTCATCCTCAATAAACGATCTTTGGCTGCGTCTCTGCTGGACACAACAGCTCGTTGTCATTATGTAAGTTTGATGCTAACTAGCACAGTCGGGTTATTCAAGTTTTATCTGCTCAATTTGCGTCGTTTAAGCTTTAGTTTCAGCAGATTAATGTACGAGTCCAAGGCGATGGAAAATAAGTTAGCCAAACAGCGTTGTAACTTTGCTAGCTTACTCGGAAAACATAGCTAAGCTAACTAACTAGCTAACCAAGCTAAAGTAGCTGTTGTAATAACGTTAGACATCTTAAGTAACGTTACTCTTTATTATCGGAGTACTTGTACTTGACTTGAGTATTTCCATTTTCTGCGACATTATACTTCTACTCCAGTAAAATTCAGACTGAAGTATTGCTGTTTTTACTCCAATGCATTCATGTAATGCCTTTTATTAATACAAAATATAAACAAATAAATGATCGTGATTATGATTAGACTTTATTGATCCTGGGGGGAAATACACAAGCCACAGTATGTGAAGTAATTAAACATTTACCCACCTTTATCAGCTAATCTTATGAGTAATTTACACATTAATGCATGACTATAATCTAGGGATATAACGTGATTCTGATGTCGGCCATTTTGCATAATGAGTACTTATATTTGTGTTATACATACATGTAAGTACACTTAAAATTAGTCAGGGATATGTTAGTGTTTCACTGGATTGCTTTTCTTCTGGGATTTGTGTTTTGTGAATAAGTTTTGGGGACCAAAATTAAGAAATTAAAAAGAAAGAATCATGACATCAATGTTTGCCTTAATTATATGTGTACTGTTCTTTGTATGACTTTCACAGGTCAGAAAATGACAGCTGTTTTCCTGCTCAGATTTTCTCTGCTAACAGATATAAAGCTCTCGACTATGTTTTTGAGGTGAGTGTGTGGCTTGTTAATTTTTCCTCACAGTTTGTCATTAAACCCTGATGCCATGTTGCCCTGCCTCCCTCCTTCGCCTGTCTGTCTTCCTTTCAGGCCACCACTAATCAGAACGTAATGATGAATTTGCTGGCGCTGCCAACACCTTACTTCACTGGCGCTAGTGACCTGTACCCCCACAGCGGAAAGCTGCCTGATGTCACCTACAGGACACCGTGGGTCAGAGGTACACAAGTCGACCCTGGTTTTGGCATGTTTTATGAGTCATGACGAGGGATTAGATTTAAGTTCAACACAATATATAGCCCGATGTTCTGTGGCCCAGTCCATTTTGTACTAACTTTTGGTTTTCATTTAATTGAACAAATTGAACAAACAGGCAGTCGGTATGAAATTCAAACTTTATCAAAAAAAGTGATGATATTGACTTTTACACTTGTTATAGGAAAGGTGATCTCCACCTGCAAACTCTTTGTCAATGGCTCTGTGCTCGATGACCTGGGAGAAATAACGCAAACAGTTAATTCACCAGAAAGGTGATTTGAAACCCCTCTCAGTGTGCACCATTTCAATCTCATTATGTTTCATAATTTGAGTTGTAATATCAATATTTATTTATTCCAGATTTAAGGTTACTCTGAGTGAAGTGAAAGGGGATGTGGAGCGGATACCCAGCTCTAATCCTGACTCATTGAATGATCTAGACTTGGATGAGTATATTTGTCTTTTAAAAGAGTCCCAGATCAAGGATCAATGTCAGGAAACATTTTTCAAGTTGACAGCTGACCAGATGAAGCCTGGAAGTCAGAACAAAGGTAACTCAACGTTCCTGGCAGCACTTAAAGAATATCTGTCTCTCATTTACTCCCTTCCACTCAAGTAACTGATTTGACTGTGACACCGATCTTCTTTCTCTCTAAAAATATGTTGACATCTGTCAAAGATCTCCTCCTGCCAGAAGAGCTCATGGCTGTCGACTACCTGTCACAATTTAAGAGACATTTACCCACGCTGAAAGCCATGTTGTCGAGGTTGAGGACCCTTCCTGTGGCCGACCCTCTGCTGAGCTCAGCAGGAGATACCCTCTCTGAGGACACCATATTCAGGTTTGAATGTTCAGTGGTTGTTTCATCCTCAAATATGCTTTTAAGGTGCAAGAAATGATTCTTACCTGCTTTATTGTTCCATTCATTTCCTGGTTTGTGTGTAATGTTAAAACTTGTTTCAGGCACTGTGCGTCTTATGAGAAGCCTCCTGATGTGACCGCCACTGATGTTCAGACGTGTGCAAACATTAATGAGGAGTTTGTTAAAGAGTCACTGATGAAGGAAGAGGTAGTTAAAAATGATAAATACCAAAAGGTGTGCTTATGTATGAAATGGTTTTAACATTGGTAATTTTTTCTCTATAGTCTCTGCTATTGCCAGTTGTAGTGGACACAATGAATCTGAGCCAGGAAGATTACACTGCCTTTTCAAGCATCCATGGTCGTATGAATGTTGTTCCTGAACAGCTGGATGAAGACACTCCAGTCGTGGATGTGCTTCATAGAGGTGAAGACAAGATGAGATCTATTTTAGATCAAATTAAAATGCACAGGCAAGTTAGCTGAAACACTTTAGTCACAAATCTTCACGTTTCCCTTTCAGATGTATCAGTACCAGCAGACATTTCCCATGAAATGGGAAGTCCAAATGAGGAGTCCAGCAAGATGAATAGAGGCCTGGTAGAGTCAGAAGTGGCAGGTAAAAGTTAGAAAGACTGACTTGTTAGTTGACCATGTGTGGACAGAAATCTTTTCTACAGCAGCTGATTTACCAAAGTTTACCACTGCTAGCAGCGATGGAAGAAGTATTCAAACCAAATGCTCGAGTAAAAGTCGCAGTACTCACTATTAAATCACAAGTAACAGTCCTGCATTCCAGATTTTACTTCACTTACTAGTACTCATTTTGCAAAATGGCCCCGATCAGTGTTATACTATTGGATCATTATTAATGATGTTTATATGTGTAAGCAGTACTGTTGTGTGTCTCAACATATTAGCTTCTGACAGTAATGGATGCTACACATCCTGAACAAAAAGAGAAGCCTGTTAATTTCTTCAATAAAATTAAATAAATACTCCTACGCCTTTCACATGTTGCTTCATCACATTTGCTCAGTGCTTGATTGCCAACAGGTGTTTCTTTAAATAATCAGGTGCTGATTAGCGGAGAATCCCGCGAGGTCATATTACCTTATACAAACACACTTCAAAAATCAACAGCAATGGGCAGCAGCAACTGCAATTCCACTATTCAAGTCTATAAACAATTTCCACTTTACAAAAGATACAACTCAGAGTACACAGTCTGGCTGATCCATCTACAATACTACAGAAGATAAGCAGATACAGAACGCATACCATTTCATAAAATATCATAGATATATCACAGAGTACAGAGTACATGAATTTCCTCACAAGAGACATGTCAAAATGGTAGAAAAGATTAGAAAAAGAGTGAAATACATTAAACTACGTCACAAAAGTCCGGATGTATGCATTGCCAAATGCCAACAATCTAATTAATTGAAAAAAGTAGAAATAATAGAATAATGAATAAATAATATAAATCAGGAAAAAGAGGTTATTATTACAGAATTCTTTCAATGTCAAACCCACCAACTACAGCTCTACTCACCTTTTATAAGTATGAGGCTGGTAGCTGCTATGTTCTTAAAAGTAATGTTCCTCTCAGGACGTGTGATCCCTCTGACTGAAATGGAGCTGGACATAACTTTGACGTCAACTCCCAAAACCAGTCCAACCCAGATCTGTCTGTCCACATGTGAACTCCAGAAGGAGGAGTTGTCACCGCACAGCAGACGGTGAGTGATGGTACCAAGTTACCATGTGGTCAGACTGGTAATACAGCCGTTATCCTGGTGAGATTTTCATATATTTTTTATCAGTTACTGAACTTACGGAAAGAAAACTCACTTAAATTGCTCTGATAGTCAAATAGTGGACGTGAAAAGCATTTCTATTACAAAAAAGATGAACAAAATCCTATTGAGACAGTAGCCACACAATTTACATGTCAAATTCGTCTTTTTAATGCAATTGTTGCGCCATGTAGAGAAACTCTTATATCATTAAGGATTGTCTTGTAGGTCTTTGGTGTCAACAAGCACTCAGAGAGAGATGGAGGCGGCACTTTGGAGGGCAGAGAAGCATCCGACCTCTGTGGTGGGCTTTGTGTTGGCAGGTAATTACAAGGTTTTGCTTTACAGTTTTGTAATTAAAGGGCCACTACTCCAATTCGCCATCGGTGATAAGCGTATGATAGCAAAGCTGTGAAGCTTACTCGTTTTTAAATTGAATTTTTTACAAACTTCCACAAATTCTTGAACAAACAAACATTCTGACAAACAGACAAATAAGATGCATTTAGGAACATTCACATATAGGTGCAACCTAATTAAAATATTCAAATAAAGATTAGACAAACATAGAGAAGTGTAAAAGACCCTAGCTAAATTTGTAGGCTTGGTCTGTTAACTATAACATGGGTTGGTTGTAATAAACACAAGATTGTAGTTTTCTTATCTGTGCTGCTTAGTTTAACATTAGCTGTAACATAACAGGATATCCAAAACTTCTATCCACAACAACTGGATAATTGGGCATCCTAGCACATAACCAAATAGCTTAAAGCAGACTGTTTTATTATGTTGTGTTGGAGTTTGTGTGTGATGTAGACGAGAAAGACAGACATGGGAATATCTCCTCTTGATATTATTTTAATGAAGATCAATCTTCAGTCGATATGTTACAACTCATATGAAATATCACATAAATATTCACTATGACGTTAAAACACAAGCCCACAGTGGACACAAACTGTAGCAAAAATGTAGATGAATATTTCATGTCAACAAAAAACTCTTTGGACACTTATTTTTACTGTAGGGTTCCACATAATGTGTGCATGTACTGCAACACTACAGCACAGAGTATTGTAGATGTAATAAAGAACACACCTGGTTCCTGGATATTTCTGGATTACACAAACACACACACTTATACACACAATCAGTGACACGTTAAAGTGCCTTGGCCTCCGTCATGAAGGGCTGCTTTAAGCTTTTCAAACCACCAGATGTCGTTGTTCTTCCTGAATTTAAAGCTTCAAATCGGTTTGTTAGAATGAGATTTAAAGGATACAACAGAGTTTTTGGGGGACACCTCTGCTTCTGCAGCCTCTAAGAAGCAGACATTCATTTATTACTATACAGTTGTATACACACATGCATGTTTATTAGCTCATTGTTCAGGATAATCCTTAGTAGTTTTCTTTAGGTTTTTGTCAGAAGAAAATTGTTTGCTGGTGCCTCATTTATTTAAAGTATAGGAATACCTAATATTTAAACATTTTATTGCAAATTGAGTTTGTTTAGTTATTTATAGTTAAACACAAAATGTTGACAAATACTATGTGAAAGGCTCTTTGTTTTAGAGACCTACAGTATACAACATATGTCTTTTACAAAGAATGTAATTTAAAATCTAATCTGCTGTTTTTCTTCCAGAGCCTCAAATATGTGACTCACCTGTTGAGTTCCATCCTCTGTCTGAGGCCTTGAAAGTTATAAAGTTGGAGAAACAAAATTTTGTCTGCGTTGATGACAAACTGCAGACTGAGACGGAGACAGGAGACCTGGAGGTTTATTTGTGTGGCAACTGTGAGTTCACGGAGGACACGAGATCTGAGTTTACCCCCACCAAGCAACTAGCGATGGAAGACTTCAAAAAACTGTCACCTGAACATGACGAGGGTGGGTAGTGTTTTTTATTGAATCAGTTTTGTTAGAGGATGGAAGTGAATATGGTAATTATATCAAAGTAGAGTGGGAAGTGGGAATACATACAACAACAACATATTTTTATTAGAACATTTATCTCTATTTATAGAAAGAGTTGCAGCCTAACCTCCTGATTATTGCTCTTTATGTATTGCATCCAACCAGTCTTAGTGATTTAGAGCATTAAAATTGTAGAGATTTAGAGATTGTTGCAGCAGATTTCTGACATATTATCTCGTCTCCTCTGGTCTCAGTCACAGACAGATTGATCCTAGTGAATCCTTCAAATAAAACTCAGTTTCCTCACCTGGAGAAATCTGAAGCAGTTGCTTTTCCTGCTAAAGCTTCTACAGATGGTACCCTTCTTCAAAGTGAAACAGAAGCTGACTCGTGTCAGGAGACCTTCCTGATGCACACTGTCAACACCTTCAATAAGGAAGTAAAACCTGCTGCTGCCAACAAAGATGAAACTTCAGACGAGAGGTTTTCAGATGTTGTAGCTGTGTTTTCTGCTCATAAGATCAACACAGAGGGAGACAACCGTAAGACAGAGCAGAGCGTCTACACTCTCGAGAAGACTGCATCCTCAACAGTGAAAATCAGAGACAATCAAAAACGTCCACCAGAGAAGGACCTGGACCCATTGTCCTATTTCATGATACTGAGATCTCAACAGACTGCTCCAGTTACTGCAACATCTCAAAGCTTAACCAGCACTAAGACAGGTTAACTTTTGTTGCTGCTGTGGCTAATTTGGTTGAATTGAATTAATAATGTGTTAGCGCCTTTATGTTTTGCAGCGTGATTTTTATACATTTTTCTCCTGATAACTTTGTTTTTTGTACACATGCATGTCACAAAAATGATTAATTGCAGCCTATTTGTAGGTAGGTATTTCACTTTGGTACTTATCCTACTTGCAGTGTGGTCTAATAACTCAGTTGTCACACACTGTGATCTCGTCTCTTCCTCTTTTTAGCAGTACCACCGGTGAACCAACAAACACCTGAGTTGCAGCCTCCTCCAGAGCAGATGCAAAGATCAGACAGGAAGCCGACATGTATGAGTGGTGCTGTCTCACAAAATGTTACCAGAGAGCAGATTTGATTTTGGTTTAAACTTTGGTGCCATCTGGTGGTCATATTAAGAAAATGTGGCCTCCGGATCTGTGGGCACAAGCCAATCAAATGCAACTTTGCACATATTAAGTATTATTATCTTAAATATTTTTATCTTGTGTTAATTTCTGTTGTTGTGTGGTACACGAATGTCATGAAAATAAATAATAACACAGCTTTAAATGGTTTGTCAAGTAAGCAATTAGATGATTGATATAGTTAAAATAAATCTGCAAAATATTTTGGTGGTCAAAAATCTTAATTAAGTGATTAATAGATAAATCACTAAAATGATCTGTAGAACAGTCCATCATGTAAATAACTGCTAGTTTATTTATTAATTTCATTTAAACAGTTTCAAGATAGATAGAAGATACTTCACTTTGGTACTTATCCTACTTGTAGTGTGGTCTAATAACTCATTTATGTCACACACTGTGATCTCATCTCTTCGCTTTTTAGCAGCACCACCAGTAAACCAACAAACACCTGAGCTGCAGCCTCCTCCAGAGCAGATGCAAAGATCAGACAGGAGGCCAACGTATATGAGTTGTGCGGTGTCAGGAAATGTTACCAGAGAGCAGAAATCAGCTTTTCAGTCGACGGGTCAACTTATCAGTCGTCCTGTCAGTCAGCCCATCCCTCAGAACAGATGGGACAGCAGAGTGGTACAAGTCCAGGCTACTGGTACGACACTTTCACAGCACCTTCACCTTCATGTATACCAAAACATGTGACTAAAACCGTCCTAGTTGGATGAAAGCATTGTTAAGATGGTTCAGATAGTGTTTGAAGTCTGTTTTTTAAACCCCTGTGTGCTGCCTTACAGACAGCCAGCAGCGTGCGTACTGTGAGCTGCTGGCCTTCGCTCAGCCTTGTTTGAACTCTGCCAGACAGCTGGGGCTCAACTTCCCGGTGTGGGGAGACTTCAGCTGCCTGGCCCCAGACCAAACACACTTCCTGCTCAAGCAGCAGGAGAAGGCACTCTGCAGGGCGCATGGACAGAGCGCAGAACTGGTCAGAGGTATAAAATGTAATTTCAAAATGCAAAAATAAATTTGTAAAGCCTAAAGATTACTGGCTTTTAACTGTGTATGGTAGTAATGAGATATTAATGTAGTAAATCTTCATAGGAAAAAGTATGAAATCTACTGTTTGTGTTGTGCTGCATGCAGATCAGGAACTGCTTTTGAACCAGGCGGGTCTGATACACATGCTGGTGACATTCAAGGAGCTGCTGCTGAAGTGCAACCTCAGTACTGCATTGGGTCAGTCTAAACTTACTTTAAAGACCACTTTAAAGCTTGGTGTCTAATCTGAACTAGTTCTATAGTTAAGATTTAAATGTTCATACTTAATATAGAAAAACATCCTCAGCTATAAATGTTTTTATTTAAAATGTATTAAGGGTTTAGCACTTTAAACTTTGTTTTAACAGGATGGAGTGGGTGTGGTTGAGCAAAGCAAACAGCTAAACAAGTCTCATTACGTTCAGTCGAAACCAATGGGAAAGTTAGGGGTTTTAACAGAAAAAGCTCATGCAAATGAACCGAAACACTTTTAAATTTGGCTTAAAATGTTATGGCCATGAACTGTAAGACCCTGTCGCTCAGAAGAAGCTGAGTGAGTATGTATGTTTTTAAAGTTAAAATGTTTATCAGAAGCAAAAGATCTTCATTGACTGTTTTTTTTTTTTTTGCCAAAACAAACTATATAAACAAACTCTTCTTTTTTTGTAACTGAATAAACAAACTGACCTTAAAGGACAACACAATTTCATACTGTTTTACCTTTCTAGCTTCAAACACTGTTCTAGGGACCTTATTTTCCTCTGAGAACAGCTTGTTTATTCAGTTATGGAAAAGATAAATATTTCTGAGTCTGTAAAACTACGTAGTGCCCCTTTAACTTAATCAAAGCTACGGTTATTTTCCCAGTTGTGATCCATCAGTGTGTGTTTAACGATTCCTGAACCCCTGACTCTAGAATAGTATATACCAAAAATGAGATGTTTACGGTCTTGTCCTTATGCACTGAAGAGTACCTGAAGCAGGCAGCTGAGGCGTGCACAGAGCCAAGTCTGAAGCAGCTGCTCAGGAGGCTGCAGATCATCCTCTACCTCAGTCACAAGGACCTGGAGTCCAACCTCAAACTGCAGCAGCTGCAACAGCTGCTGGCTGCATGGTTGCACAGCAGGAAAGAACAGGACACCGTGGACAAAGTCAGTCTTCACATTGAGAGGAGGAATATAGTTTTTTGTTAAATAATTAATTGTTAATTAATTGTGTACAAATTGTGTCACATACATGTATTGCATTTTGGAAACACCTGCTATAGTTGCAGTAGGTTAAGAAGATGAAGTAAGATAACATAAAATGCAATTATATTGTTCCATTAATCATATATAACAATATGATCACAATCACAATAAAATGTTTATTTGCTCTGGTCTTGGCTGTCTTTCTGTAGATTCTTGTCGTACTGTCAGTTGACTGTGAAGACAGCAGATCTATAATCATCAACAGCTTGAGCCAAGTGACTGGTGAGCAACTCTTGATCATTTTTTAGCCATTTCACTAATCAACTATCAACAGCACTACTAATAAACTAAAGTGATGTGATTTAATACAAACTAATTAACGAGGACCTTTTCACTTGTGATTCTGGGCTACAAACTCACAAATCACAACCCAAAACAAAAGAGTCATATTACTTGTAATAATAATTTTACAAACACATGATCATGAATGTGTCATGCTTGTTTTTTGTCATCTCAGGTGCTCCTGTAACTACAGTTTCTCCTGAGAAGGACAAGAATAAATTGAATGGTGCCAGTGTGGTCAGCAGGTAAAAATGTGCCCTATTTATCACAATAATTACAATCATATTTAAGAGTGTTTGTCATTAAATACATCCAGATTTTGGGGTAGTTATTTCATGTCTTGTCACTTATAAGACCTATACAGCAAATAACTGTTTACAGTACTCTTTAGTTTGAGGTTGTTGCCCCTGAGGCTTTCATTAGGGCAAAGTATCACTCCATACTGTACGAATAAAGAGCAGAAGTGCTTTGACATACCAGAGTAACAGTAATAGTTGCTGTGCTAAAGGAAGTTTTCAAGCTGCTATGTTGAAGTGTTGTTTTCACACTCCCATCCTGTTCCACCAGCATACGCGACAGTGTGTGTGTGGTGGTGTGTGAGCAGCATGTAGGTCCCGACTTCCCCTGGAGCTGTTTCTCCCTGGTGGTGGAGTACGACCATCCAGGCCAGTCACCATGGGTGGCAGTCTGCAGGGAGAGGAGCATCAGTCACCTCGCCTTTGACACAATCATGTCCGACCCTGGTCAGCTGCCACCAAAAATATGTTATACACACTATTATACAGTGATGTGTTAAGTGATTTGTTTTACTCTAACTATGTGTGTGTTTTTTCCCCAACAGAGAAGGAAAAGGCCTCGTGGTGCCTGGAGGACAATGTGCCGTATGTCTTGCTTGTGACAGAGGGGCTTCTCAACTGTCCACTGCTGCTGCAGACACTCGAGTCAGGGTACGTTTTCACATTCATCTAGTCTGATTTAATCATATCCAGCTAGCAAGAATGACAACAACCTACTATCTAATTGGACTTCCATTTTTAGACAAAACCCCCATGGGATTAATTGTCAGCAAAAATCGTTTTGACAGTTTTACAGTCCAGTAAGACTCCATGCCAACCACAAACCTCATGATCTGATTTCTATGTTCTACTGTAAGAGCAGGCTCTGAATATGATAACCTATTAAATATAAGTATGGATGGAGGCAGGATGAGGTGTCACTGAAAACTTTTGCTTTGTTTTCATTAAACCATTAGATATTGAAAAAGTAAAAAGGTCATCATGCATGACTTCTTATTGTATATATAGAAGTTCTTTACTTCTACCTGGCTATAGGTGGTTATTAAGGCTGCAAATAACAAGTGTTTTCAGTATCAATGTTTTCATTCAGTATTAATATTTTTGATGAATCATTTAAATAGAGAAAACAGTGAAAAATGTTCATGCGTATCCCGACTTTGTTCACTCGACATTTATATCAAAGAGAAAAAGCAACAAACCATTGTCACATGGTGGTGGCTGGAGCCAGAGAATAACTGTACCTATGAAATCAGTTATCGAAACTGTTGCCAATTAACTCTCTGGAGATTTAATAATTATTTTCATTATTTCAACTTTAGTGTTTATGCTACTGTATCTCTCTTGAGGTAAAACTTACTGTAATGAAGTTTCAGCTGGCTAAGGTGGTTTTTGAGGCATCAGGTCAGGACACAGAGACTGGAACTACTGAAGGTTTTAGGCATCAGGTACGAAGGCACAAATATACTTTGGTGTGGGGTTAAACAGTGTGTGGTCTTTAACAGCAGACTTATCCTCATTACGAATGTTATAAACAACAGTTACAAGTGACGGGCCCTGTATTAGTTAACTGAAGAGTCCACATAGTTTCTGTCATCTAGAGCCTTTTCTACACTCTACACTCCAGACAGGATATTATCTAAGAGGACAAGCTGAGAGTAAATCTCTGCAGAAATATTATTACAACCAGGCTTTTAAAAATGTTCAGCCAATAATAATTTAAATGCCATAGGTGGAAAGGTGTCTGTATGTGTGTGTGTTATGATACAGGTTTAACATAACTATGCTGGAGAGGAGCCACTGTCCGTCGTTGCAGATGCTCGGAGGGACTCATCACTACGCTGTGATCACTGTGGATGAAAGCACTGCTGTCATCATTCAGGTACCAGAGACACCTGCTGCATACAGAAGCAGAATCAGAATCAGAATCCTTAAATTGTCGTTGCACAAGTGTACAACGAAATTCTAGCAGCATCCGAGTATTTCACACAACAAAATAGAGTAAAAAGTGCAAGGCAAGTAAGTAAAATGGTACAGCCCTCTATGAAAGATACTTTAAAGGACAGATGCACACGAATCTATGATGCTGAAATTCTTCCATGTTGTTATCTTCCCCTACTGAGCTTCTTTGGTATTGCATGGGAATGCGTCAAAATACGTAATTTATTAATTAATTGTGTGTGATTTTGTGCGTGTGGGCGAGCAGGAGGAGGATGAACTGTGTCAGGAGCGAGCCAGTGAAAGAGTAGTGATGAGGCTGACCGCTCTCTCTTTGCAATACAACTGCTGTTGGCTCATCCTGCACTGCCCAGACAGCCAGGGAGGAGGGTCAGTGTCTACACACACACACACACACACACACACACACAGACACACACACACACACACACACACACACACACAGGCAGACATCTCATACATAAAGGCTCACCATCGCTGCTTCTGTCTGTGTGATGGCAGATTTTCCAGTGAATCCTTCAGCCACCTGGTGCTGGTTTATTCGTCTCTGGTTCTCTTCGGCATGAAGTCAGAGAGTCTAGATGTTAAGGTAGAACACAAACACAACACAAATGTATTTTTCTGACCTCAACTGTTCATGGTTTTTTACTATATATCCTTGTTTCCTAAGTCATAGAGTACTACCAGTCATATAGTGGTAAAAGTTCACCCCATCATTCGGTCGTTCTGTTTCATCATTAAAATGTTTTTTTAATTGACTCTCTCTGCCCACTATATCTCTTAAAAAATAAAGTTACTTGTAAATTACAGTGGTAGGAAAAATAACGATATAAACCACCTCTACTGTGTTTGTCAGGTGCTGATTGTGTCTGAGTTGACGGAAATAGCCAATTGGATCAGTCGCATCTGCTTCCACAGCCTGATGGCTGATGACAGGGACCCTCTCCACTACCTGGACAGAGACTGGCTGACTGTGATTCCCTCAAAGGTGATTTATCCATGCGAAGATGCATAGATCAGTCTAGTATTTGGTTGAGAGGGTTTTCCTTTGGCTTCATTAATGACTTGTAGGATCATTTCATGGTTAACGCCTGAAGAGAGGCTCCTGCTGTGCCTCCAACTTTTGTTTTCTTTCTCTCTAGGAGGAAAAGTCGCTACTCCAGTTCCCATGTATCAACCCTCTTGTTAGTCAGCTAATGCTGAGGAGAGCACAATCCTTCCACTGGCTCCTTGGGGCCTCTCTATCCCAGCTGAAGAAGCTGCTCCCTCAGGTGCCACAGAAAGTCCTCAAGGTGATCAGAGATACATCAGTACAGTTAATGTCAGTGGCTCTCAATACTGGGTCTGAAGCACACCAGAGGTTGACAAACTCCAATTTATGGGATGAAGAGATTTAAAAACTATGAATTATTTATTTATCATCCACTGATCTTTTTACAAATAGTAAGTTTGAATTAAACAAAAAAGGAGAAAAAGTATCTACACTTTCAACTATAATTGTTTGTTAATATGTTGACTCCTGCTAGCCTGGTTCCAGACTTGAATCACTGTTCGGTGATTCAAACAGTATTTCAGCTGGTTGAAGATTAGGGCGACCAATCAGAGTGTTGTGGGCAGAAAAAAAACACAGCTGTACAGGTTGTTTGTGCTTTTATAACCAAGAAACTGGCATATTTTCTCGACTGCTTAATTTAGCTACTCCTACTTAAAACAACCGTTACCACAGTTTCCGTGGCAACTGAAAACGATGTTGGCAGCAGACACATGTCATTTGCTAATTAACTGTTTCGGGCCAAACACAACAAAATGACCCCCCCTCCTCCCAGCTATGGTGTTGACTAACATGAACACAATGTCAGGATGAATGAATGAAGTAAAATGGTTGTTCAGTCTGATTATCAGACTAGATTCCTGTTACTTTTGTTGTGACTGTTTGTCTTAGAATAATCTAAAAAACACATGAACCTGCAGTTTGATTATCCAGTTGCAGAAAAGTAAGCCATCAAACACATTCAATTAAGTCATAGCAGCCATTGTGGTTTTCAAGTTGGGATAAAACTGCTTCATTCAACATGAAACAGTTCATGTGATTTATCATGTTTTTGGTGAGCTGACTAAGAATTTGGAATATTTTTTCAATTCAAATATCAATTAATCTAATGATTATTCTCTCAACTAATCACTGAATAAGTCTATGAAATGTCATGAAGTAGTGAAAAACACTCAACACAACCTCCAAAAGCCCAAAGTAACGCTTTCATATTACAAGATTTGTCCAACCAACAGTGGAATACTAAAATAAATCTCATTTACTAATGTGTGGCAAAGAAGAGCGGCGAATCCTCTCATTTGAGAAGCTAGAATCAGCAAATGTTTGCTCGAATGATGTTAAATGATTAACAGAATTTCAAAATGTGTGGCAAAATCATCTGTAGGTCAGTTTATACATGTCCAGTACTTAATAGTCCCTCTACTCCTGGTTTTAGCTGTTCAGTGACACCACCTCCCTATACACACGGACCGCAGACCCAAACCAGCCAGAGTCTCAGACGGTCGTCACTCAGACAAACCAACAAACCTGCCTGCCGAGCAGTCCATGGAGTACCACTGCTGACCCGAAGCACATAAACTCTGACCCTCAACCAGAACCCCCCACCAACCCCCATCCAGAACTATTCAGTAGTGGCCACAACGCCAGCTTCCTGCTCGGAACTGATTGCACCTTCTGTGATCCAGACTCCAAGGTGCAGAATGACGACACAGATTTCAGACTTGACCTGAGTTCCTCCTTTGGCAAGCGAGATGTTCACCTCAAGTGGAGCTGGACCAGCGGTGATCCATGGAAAGAGGAGGACAGAGGCAGAGATGAGGTGAAGCCTTCTGGATGGAGAGGCAGAGCTGGAGCAGTGGGGGGAGTTGTTGAGAGAGTAAAGGATGAGTGGACACCAACAAAGCTGGACAGTCCTTTCAAGCTGGACTCCATGTTTAGCTACAGCCCCATCCTGCAACAGCCAGCCGACAGTCACATGTCAACATACTCTACAGTCCAGCATCCAGATAGCCGCCACATTTTCTACGATCTGAGCCCTCCTGTAGAGGTCACGCTGTGGGATCGAGGGCAGAGCAGCAACCACGGCCTTACCAGTGGAGGGTCAACAGTTTCAGCCAACTATGGCTCCAAATGCTGGATAGGGCAAGAGAGGAAGAGGAGTGGTGAGGCTGCAGGTTTGGTTGGAGCAGGTGAATGATAGTGGCTGTAGGTGCTTTTCCATCCACCTGTTCTGTGAGAAGGAGAATGTAACCGTCTTCAAATATATCCATGAAACAAATGCCACATTTCTGTCATGTTATGCACAGTTTTTCATCATTTCAGGTTTGATTTGCGCTCTTTTTAAGTACATCATCTCGCTTCGCTCTCTTCCTCTGCTATAATTTGATGCCACCTTACTGAAGAATTAGTGCGTTCAGCTGTTTTTCTTAATAACCCAACTCCTAATAATCACATAACAGCAGTGAATGGAAAAAGTGCTTTTTCATATTTCTAGAAAATTGCTAAAATTTAAAAAAAAAATTGCCTTTTTAAAGCTTTATTGAACAGATTGAGGTATTTACTTGTGTTTTTTTGTTTTTTTGCAGTGTTGACACCACCGAAGAAGGGCAGGTTAAGCTATGAGAGGGTACCGGGCAGAAGTGACGGACAGACAAGGCTTAAATTGTTTTAGGCATGAATGCTTTGTCTCTGTGGGCTTTTTGAGAATGAAAAAAATGAGAGCAATATATCCCTACAGTTTTGATACATTCAGGTTATTAATTACATAAAAGTTGAGCTTCAGAGTTTTTATTAATAGGAATATTAACTTAAGTTAAAGGTTGGCTAGTTCAACTGCAAAAATTCTGCATTGCAAGCTATGTTTCCTGGACTTTTTTTGAAAAAAAAAAATTCTACTTTTGTAAATGTTGATGAGTTTTTTGTATAATTTTTCTTTTAAAACAGTTGGTTGCTATTGAGAAAATGACCGGGAACATACAATAAATATGTGAA
Source organism: Pagrus major (assembly GCF_040436345.1). Classification (NCBI taxonomy): domain Eukaryota; kingdom Metazoa; phylum Chordata; class Actinopteri; order Spariformes; family Sparidae; genus Pagrus; species Pagrus major. The sequence continues at coordinate 21,323,827 of NC_133219.1, forward strand.
GTTATTGCTGACAAAGTTATAAGAATTCAATCTATTTGGGCAAGTAGTGTATTATAAAATACTGATATTTTATCATTTTACTAATATTTCCGAGTATTTTGTGTGTTAGTGTTATAGTTTTATTATTACTGTTTAATGACTTTTATTTATAATGCTTGTTTATTATTATATGTTATTTAAATGTCCTGCCCCCTGTAACTCTTGTTATAAAGTTAGGAGTATGCCTTCATCAAAGTTGTAATTGTTGAAAATTCTGCTCATTAACACTTAAAAAGCATTACATGTGCTTACGACTACATTACGATACAATGTAAATGAGTTTGTATTTTGCTTTTCAGTAATAAATAAAGGGGGTATTACCAATTTCTTCTTACAAAATAAGCTTAAACATCAAGATTACAACTGTGTGCACATTTTGCTTTTGTTTTGTTTTTCCCTGCATATTGAGCATGCTCAGTAGTGAAAAACAAATTGTGATTTATGGTCGGAGGAGTGGGATCGGGGGTCTTTCCCAGCTAAACTGATAAAGCTTCTCATTTTAGCAGCTCCAATGGTGGGGCTATTTTTTTCCTTTTTCATTTAGTGAAGCAATCCCCTTATCATCGTCTCTCAGCATGTGGAGAGAGTGCTTATCTTCACGAGCCAGCAGAGTGAAGCCAGCTCCCTCAGGAATGATCCCCAGACAAAGACGACCCCCGGGGACATCGACTCCAAGCCTCCCTGCCTCTGGACAGCCATATCCAGCACTGGCTAGCCACCATCAATAACCCGCCAGGTTTTTTGTTTTTTTTAAACATCTCTCTCTCTTTCTCTGTCTGTCTCTCTGGCCTCTGCCTTCTAACAAGCAGTGGACAAACAAAGAGAGAGACTAAATGGTTTGTTTTTTAATGGCACAGGGACAAAAGCCTAGCCTTCCACACACGAAGGCTAGGTAAATAGCAGCGTAATGGTGCTGTAATTGCCCCTGACTATACTTTAGCCCTGGACTGAATTGGGCAGGAGATACATTGTGGGAATTAACAGGCTGTTTAAACCAAAGCCATCCTTTAGATCTGCAGCTGTAAAGGTCACACAGCTGTTATCTTTAATCACAGGCGGCAGTTAACTGTGTCACCTGTGTGTTTTCCCTTCTCTCTCAATAAGACCCAGAGCCCCAGCATTTGTTTGCTTGAACCTGCACTGATTTATGATGGGAAAAACAATGCATCCATGAAGGAAAACAGTCTCAGCAGAAGCAACACGGAGTATTTTGACACAGTAAACAACATCAGAACATTTAAATAAGATGAGGTATTGAAGAAAAATGTCCCATGCGGAGTCATCAGTGTTGAAATCACTCTACCAAATCCTACAAACAGCTATTTCTAGTCAACAACGGCCCAACAAGAAGTAACAAATGTATCCTCCCTAATTACAAAGTGTGCAAAATTTACAATCTGTTACAGATTAATTGGAATTAATTAAAAAAACCTCGATGTTTGTTGACAGACTGTATGTCTTTACAATTCACTGGGTGTGCTGGTAAATTATATGTTAATTACACATTCTTAAATTAATTTCCAACACTGACAACTTTACAGTATTATTGTAACATTAAAACAATATTTATTGTTATTAATTTACAAAGATGCCAACTTTGACTTTTTTAAGAAAAAAAAGGATTCATGAAGGGAAACCCAGACATGTTTCCACGTCACTGAATCACTTGGTCAGCAGTGAATCACCTGATGGTTGTATTGATTTCTACATTTTAGCTATCAGTGTATTGATCAGGACAATCTGTATCAGTGTAGAGCCAGACAGTCAGAGCTCATTTCGTTGTCATTTATCCAGAGTTTATCAGGGCGGCTGATAATTAATTGTGAACCAATAATTGGTGTCATAGCAACGCGACAAGTCTACATCTACTATGCTGCTGGTGTTGTAATCTGAGCAGTAAATACAAGAGTAAGCTGGCAAGGGTCTGCAGTGGGGTCATCAAACTAATCAGACGTTTACTGGCTGGTGTTTTTCTTAAAATTTTGTACATTGCATTTTATTATTTTGAGTATTCATACTGTCAGTGTTATGTGTTTGTATGTTTTCATGTTTTAATGAACTTTAGGTTGGCCAAAGACAATTTTCAAGTATATACAGCAGTGTAAATCTAAATCTAAAGAGAAGCTGCAACTAATGATTATTTTCAGTATCGATAAATCTGCCAATCATTTTCTCATTTAATCGTTTGGTCTATAAACTTAGAAAATGAGGTTACGATTTCCCACAGATTTATTTAGATGGTTAGTATTATTTGACCAAAACCTGATATACAAAATTTGATAAACGTTTATATCAACATTTTTCCACTAATCTATTAATTGAACAGTCTATAAAATGTCTCAAAGATATTTAGTTTCCAAAAATATAAGGTGGAAAACAGCAAATCGATTGAGAAGCTGTAAATATTTCCCGTTTTTGCATGAAACATGACTACAACAATTATCAAAATACTCGCCGTTTCTTTCAAAAAACTAATTGTTGTAACTAATAAAGCTACAGCGCCAAGTCTGTGTCCACGAATTGTCTAAAACAAACAGCAGTAACTTCAGTCAGTCATGCTCTTTGCTGACTGGACTTCATGTGTCATCAGTGTGCTTGCATATCAAAATGCTACACTTAATTCAACGTCATTAACTCCACAAGTGCCTTCCTAACTCATCACGCTTAGACTGCCTTCAGCTCCAACCTGCATGGCAGCTAAAGCCCAACAGATCAGGTGTAATTGCTCACTTGGCCTTGGTCGGTGTAATGAACTCATTGGTCAAAATGTCCCACAGCGAGTGTGTCTGCAGACCTTCAGCCTGCAGTGGAGGCTGGAGAGCCAAAGAGCGGTGGCGCCTGGCCTGCAGGTGCAGCCTCTTGGACGTGCAGGAGGGCCCATGAATGGCCGATTCAGAAAACGGCCCCCATCGGGCCTGTTCTCCAGGCCTGGGGCTAATCCCAGCCCCTAATCGGATTATGTAAATTCCTACTCCACACAGAGACTTTTATGGAAGGCTGCGTCTTTGAAACAACACTTGAAGGGTGTAAAAAGAACAGTGACAATTGGTTAAACTAGACTTGTTTTTTTATCTGAACGGAGGTTGAAAGTGGGAGGCAGAGAGGGGGGAGAGAGAGAGAAGTGAGGAGAGGTTGTAGGAGGTGAGTCAGGACGCTGCGCTCACCCTCTTTCCTCTGTAATTTATGTGTGGCCCCTTGGAATGGCTCAACAAGATTACCATAGTCATAACAAAACCCATATTGTTCGACTGTCAATCTGGATATGGTATTTTTACCTTTTGTGGCCCAATCAGGCTGAATTCAATAGCAGAGCGGCCGGTGATATCAAGGTCTTTCCCTCGGCGGAGGGGAAGGTGGGTTGTCCATGCCTAATGTCAGAGAAACAGAAAGGAACAAGTGTCCACAGCAGTAAGAGAAGGATCAGAGAGATGAACGTCTCAGTTTCACTTCAATAGGAATTTATTTGTCACCTTTAGAGCGAACCTTCAAGGATTAAATGAGCAATGAATCATAAAAGCAGCACAAATAGTCACTTAAAAGGCTGTTGAGCGCTGCAAAAAAAAAAAAAGCCAGAATCCCTCCAAATGTTGCACACAAACGCTTATGAAAATCATTTAAAGTGACGACTTATGGACAGTACGATTGTGAGGCCACCTGCATTGGTTGTAAATGGAAAAAAGAGAGGGGGGGGTGGTGTTTTAACACCAACCTCACACAATGCCACAGAGGCTCCACAACAGCACACGTCACACAATAGGGTTCACCCTGCTATAAAATGTGGGATGCGAGCATGCAGCAGTCTTACCCCTTCTCTCTCTCTCTGCTCCCCATCCCTCCCTCCCTCAAACTCTCTCTCCCTCTTTCACTCTCTCCCTCCCTCTCGCTCATAAGGATCTCTCTCAGCGAGCATGACAAGACGTTACTGAGTGGACATGAACACCGGACTCCTGGACAACTGATGACCTGCAGAGGACGGCTCCGCAACTGAGATTTTCTGCACATTTCTACACACGCACAGGTAAGAAATCAGTCATATATTCAAGGATGTATTTTTCTTCCCTTGGGGCCACGTGTTTCCGCTTTGATCACGTAAATAATTAATCAACAAGAATGTGTAATGCAAGGGTATATTTGCTTGTAGCCGTTGTGTAATGTTAAATAAATTATGTTCATTTATAGCAGACTTTGCAATCAGAAGAACAAATTATCATTTTATAATGATAATTTTAGAAATGTTTTTCTTAAAAAGCAAACTCAGTATTTAGCATTTAATAGCATGATATAACCATGTCAAAATGGTTTTAAATGCATTGTAATGCATGATATTCATAAACAGTGTTTTGTGATTCATTATCTGTTTACACATGAGCCTCCACTTATGGGTGTCCACAGGAAGAGTTTAAATTATTGACAAATATCTGCTTATAACTAAAAGTTTAAATACTGCTATAAATACTTAATACTTAAGGTTAAATGTTAAATCTATAATTTATATCGACAGCTTAATGTCTGGTATAAGCAAACAAAATCTATATAAAGAGGGAAAATATGAGGCTTGTGTTTAGCAGAAAACAGCAGCAAATGACAAAATTAACTCTGATAAATGAATTCTATCATCATGTGTTATGTGGCCAGTTTTTCTGCTCCAGGCTTACATTTACTTCATCTCCACCTTTCAGTCAGCCACCTCGGCACTGGGATTATTTTACGTTAAATCACTGAAGGCGAGCATAAAATCTTCCCATTTATGAAACTGGAACTTGCGCATGTTTGGCATTTTTGCTTTAAAATGTGACTGAAAATGAATTTTTCAAAATGGCTTGATTGCGGATTAATTTTTTATCAACTGATCGTTGCAGCTCACCATGACCAGGAAGGTGTTTACCAATACGAGGGAGCGCTGGCGCCAGCACAACGTCAACACCGCCTTCGCCGAGCTCCGTAAACTCATCCCCACCCATCCTCCTGAGAAGAAGCTGAGCAAGAACGAGATCCTGCGTCTGGCCATGCGCTACATCAACTTCTTGGTGCAGCTGCTGGAGAGCCAGAGCGGCCAGCCGGCCAGCCACTCCCCCACTGCTCTGCTCACCTTTCTCAGAGGAAACATGGAGCAACTGCACTCCCCTCCTCACCCCTGGGCCATGACCAGTGACACAGAAGTCCCCTCACCTGGATCCAGCTGCGACAGCTCTGAGGCCTGGTAGAACCACGGCCACAAACACACATTCAAAAAAAAAAGAAACTCTTGAGTGGACTTCCTGACCCTTTCCCTGGGTTTAAAAACTGATCTTGTCCTTTCTCAAGACTAATTTTTGTCTCTGCATTTGTCACCTGTGTGTGACTTGTGTTTCAATGCAGAAGCTGCAATATTGTGTGATATTTGTGGACTTTGGTTGAACATGTTGGCACAGCCTCCTCAAATATGATTTGCAGGTGAAAATTCATTTGTATTTTGCATGGATGTGTAAAAACCTGGATGTACAATATTCCCTTCATGTCCTCGTGTTAATATTCCTTGTTTCCGGCTGCCTGGAACTAATTTAGTTTTGCAATGAGAGGGTGTTTTTGCTGATGAGGAAAATGGAGGGGATTAAGGAATTTCTCATTTCAAGCGATAGATTCAGCAAAGCATTTGAATAGATAATGGCTCAGCCAATTCTCCAGACTGCAATCGTCTCAAAATAGCCAAGGGCACTTTTTTTTTTATCGACATGCTGTTTTTTTTACCCGAGAAGACTAAATCTGACCTTTACTTTCATTTATCAAGGTTATGTGACTTCAGAAGAATCAGTTCTGAGACGGACCGTTTCTCATTCCTTTTACATAACAATGTTTTTGTTGATTACTGACTTGCTGCACTGAGGGTTGGGCTGAGGAAATTCGGCAAAACTGACAATCCTCTTGCAGTAATTACATGCTTCACCTCACTAATATCTTCTTATTTAAATGTGTTTTCGTTTGAGTTTTTGTAAAATACGCATGTCATACAGCCAAAGATTATGAATTGATTGTCGACTGTGAAGTGTGCTAATTATCTTCTGATACCTCTTTTGTAAGTTATTTTGGTTTGCTTGTGAATATACAGTATGTTATTTATTTGAACTATTTATTTATTAAATGATTTGTTAAAAAAACAAACCCTTTATGAAATTGTTTTTACTCCAATAGTTACACACGCAAAAGTATTTTTTTAAAGCAGCTGAACATTGAACTTCTGAGCACTACTAACTTAATCTAATCATGTTTTGAGTTGTAGTTTGTTCTCACTGAAAAAACTAAAAAAGTATAATAAGAATACCCACAATACAATTCACAAATGAAATGGAGGAGCTGCACACAGCTGAAAAATAAATAAATAAATATTGTGGTAAGACAGCTCCAGGAAAAACAAAGAAAGAAAAATTGACGATTACATTCTTGGAAAAACATTTGATTGAAATGTATCAGCACACATACTGCATTATTTCCTGTTAGTATAAACAGTTAATGTACAAAAAAACCCACTTAACTGGAAAAACAGTATGCAAAGACTATTTAGTATGTAGTGTAGAGATTATTTCACACTGTGTAAGACACAAGGGATCTGAAGTAAAGAGCAGAGCTGCTGCCTCTTTGTTCGTGCTCAATAAGCCCAGAAACATTGGTCCACAAGTCCTGTGATGACCGTGTGGACACAAAGCTGACCTCTGCTCTCCGTTCACTGACCAGAGGCCTGAGAGAAGAGCGCTAAAAGTGACAGCTTAACTTGTGACCCGAGGGTCGGTGGTCATTCTGGAGTCAAACACTGCCCAGTTGACCAACGTGCAGATGGAGTTTTCTTCAGTAAAATGCCACTTTGTTACTGCACATGGAGTTTGATAGCACTGATGTCATAAATATTAAGTATAAATGCAGGAATTAAAGATGAGCCCACTGTTTACTCTTGGGATTTATTATTGAGTAATCTATAATCTGTATTTATATATTTGTGTGAAATGCATTCTTTTGCATCTCTTAATATTTTGGATCTTTTATTTCATTGTTACTCGGATGCAGACGCTTATTACTTTTTTCTGTTGTAGTTTGATGTTTTGTAGCTCCAGCACCTCAGCTAAGTTTGACACCGGATGAGCAGTATTTTTTCTTTAATTTTGAATTTCGCCTTTACCCGAAATTAACGTGACCGAGGGTCTACCCTCAATGATATTCTAGTTTGAATAAGGATAATTTCCAAAATATGCTTTTTTTCCCCCTATTAATCGATTAATTGTTTAGTCTAAAAAAAATAGTGAAAAATGCACATTATAATTTCCAAGAGTTCAAAGTGACATTACTTGTTTTGCAGAAAAAACTGTCAAAAACAAAAGATATAGTTAATATAACATAAAAAACAAAGAAAAGCTTAAGATGCTCACACTAGAGTAAGACTTCCACTTGTTCCATGATTAAAGAAGTTGCTGATTAATTTTCTGCCAATCAACAAACTGATCAATGGACTATCTGTTTCTGCTTCCTCCAATACCAGCAGTTTTGTTTGCAGCCGTCTCCATTTAAACCGAGGTCAGACATTTACATGCCTAATCGCTTATTGTGACTGTAGAAAATGTGCCCCGTTTTCAGGCAAAAGGCTGCAACGAACTGAGCTGAAGAGTAAACACTGAGTTGGTTTCGGGCGCTTTCACCCCGGCTGTTAAACTCTGGCTAATGGTGTGTAAACGGAGCAGAGGGCAGCTGGACACACTGACTGGAGGCCTGTGGGAACTGACAGGTGACTCTTTGTAAACATGCCAAAATACTAAATAAATCATATTGTGCTGGGAGAGAGAAAAACAACTGTACAGCAGCAGTTTGTCTCAAGCACGGCATGAATTTGGGAGGTATTTAGATCTTGTGTCATTTCACGGTGAATTGAACAATTTCATGGTGAGTTGAAATAATATGAAATAAACCTAGTTACTGCTTATAAAAAGATGGACTTCTTTGTAATAACGGATGTAATAAAAACTGCTCTTTATATGTTGAATGTTTTGGCGTAATTCAGATTTGTGCAATGTGCAATTATTCAATCACCATTTGAAACTGGATAGGAAGGCACGTGACAGCTTCTGCACATGTGCTGTCAGGCTGTGAAATGCATTTTGCTGATACACCTTATTTACAGAGATCGCCCAATCACAGTATGAGCATTACTGTGACCTCGACTTTCGAGCTGGATTATGAAACCCTGCATTGAAAATAATAACAAATCTGTACGCTTCTCATTCCCTCCACCAAGTATATTTTCCTGATTGACTATTCTCTCCCAAGTATGTGGGTAATCGTCTATTGAGAGCACATTTCCTTATCAGCGTCTAGCACACTGTCTGAATCTGTTATCACAATGGGCCAGATCAGTGCAGGCAGCCCCTCGCTCTCCCGGCTGAGGCGCCCATGAAAAAGAATTTCTGGAGTTGGGTGCCAACCGATAGGCCCTGAGCTCTTTATCCCCTTAAAGCCAATTCACACTCTGCATGTTTAAATATCTCAGCTCAACCCCTGCCCTCCCACTCCCGTCATGCACTCGAACCCCCCTCCTTCTTTCCCTTTCCTCTCGCTCTCTCTCACCCCCTCCACGGCTGCAAGTCCAAGCGTGGACTGTCGTCGCGGCCGACCTGGAGCCCGGATGGGTGGGTGGGATGCAGGTGCAGGCTGGTTGGAGGGTGAGAGAGGAGGGGAGTCATCCATTGTTGGGCTGGACAGCACCCTCTCTCCTCTGGAGCACCCTCTGATGGGGGAGCCCACTGACAATCACGCATCCTAATCTGATTATGCAAATATCTACTTCAAAAAGCAATACGCTGTAACCCCTACTCTGTGGTGGAAAGACAGAGTGAGGAAGACGGATGGAAGGAGAGGATGCAGCAGGAATGTAGAGAGGGAAGCGTAGATGGATGAATTCCCAAGAAAATTAAATACAAGGGCGAAATGCTGTTAGACTCAATGATTTCACAATTCTTTACGTAACACCCTGATATACCGTACCACCAGGGGAGGTCTGAGAACAACACAGTATACACTTACACACTCTGAATGGCCACTGACTCCCTCAACAGGGCATTGAATTCAATATTCAAATGCTTATTGTTTTTCCAGACGCTCCTGAATCCAGCGTCAAAAGGAATCTACAATGTTAATGAGGGGGACAAAGTACCCGCAGTTAAGATTTAGACGCCCAAACAGTCCGAGGTGACATTTCCCAACAACAACACAGCCTCAACACCACTAGTTCCTAAAGGCACGGTCGACAACCCCCGCCTCCACAATATTCACACCGAGCTGACCTCTCTGCCCCCAGCAAGTTTCTGACATCAGCTGTCTCATTCTCCTGCTAGATACAGCTCTAAAGCAGGACTACGAGTGCACAGCCATGCTGGCAGCTCTGTGAGACTGAGGCACCGCAGTACTTATATTATTATTATCACTCATACATGAATGTAAAAGCAGGATTTTACCATTGTAGTTGGTTCAGGTGGAGCAAATTTAAACTATCTTAAAGAGGACTGCAACTAACAATGATTTTCATTATGGATTAATCTGCTGATTTCTCTAATAATAGATTGATTGTTTGATTTTAAAAAAAATCGGTGAGGAATGCCGTCACAATTACACACCATTCTGAGTGACATTTTCACAAGGCTTATTTTGTCCAACCAACAGTTCAAACCTCAAAATGGTTGGGCTAAATAAATTAAAACAAATTAAAAGGAAAAGCAGTAAATCCTAACATTTGTGAAGCGGGAACCATTTAATGTTTTTGCCATAAATGATTAACAAAATAGTTGTTAAACAAAATTGACTTATCGTCTGTTCAAACAAATTGTTGAAACTGTAGTTGAATATACAGTTGAGTAGTTTAATTTATAACAAACATTTATAAGTACTTTATATGTCTTTGTATGCAAAAATCAAAGTAAAAAGTACATTTCCCTCTACAGTGTAGTAGAGTCGATGTAGCAAGAGATGAAAATACTCAATACTGGTAAAGTATCTAAAAATTGTACTTAAGTAGAGTACTTGAATAAACGCACTTTGTTACATTGCACCCTGGATGGACTGTTTATGTTGAACATCTTATTTAAGCATGTTAGCATGCTAACATCTGCTCATGCCCACAAGTACAACTGGAGTTAGTGGGATTGTTCTTTTGTTTTTGCAGGTATTTCGTCAAAAACCCAAGTATTGGACTATTATTTTTGTGGCGTTTTGTGCCTTTTTTCCCAGTGTTCTGTTTTCCCTCGTGTTTTCTTGTGCTCCTCACCAGCCTGATTTCTCCTCCACACCTGTCTTCTATCTGTTTAATTAGCCCAACTACGTATTGGGACATACTAAATCGTTTTCTGGCATTCTAGATAGTATGGTAATATGGGTATTAGAATGCAGACCATGACAGCCATGACAACAACTAGTCAGCCTTGTATGTTGTGTACATTTTACATTTTACATACAATGTAATACATTTAACGACAATCAATCCAACAGTTGTTATATTTCAGTCTGGACCAACATGGTGGCTTGTGTGGCTACTTTTGAAATATGCCTTCAAAACAAAATATTCTATATCACCATTCTATCCTACCCCCTAACAATCCTGAAGTAATAATAGTAATAGTAATAATCCCCCTCTCACAAAAACACCACCCTCACTTCAATGGTATGCAGAGGGAACTCTAACAATCATGCACATGCACACACAATTTCCTCAGAGTGCCCCAGCCCATGTAGCTGAAATCATTACCCGTTTTTGTCATTTTACTCCACCTCTCCACAGCTAACAACTAGAATCTGAGTATCTGGAGTCTGTTTTTACTTTCTGTTGTGGATTTCTAGTACAGGATAGAGACCATTCTTGTTGTTTAGTACTTCCTGTTAACATTACAGCCGCTATCTTTGTTTAGTTAATGATACTTGGATATTTCTTTTTATCATAGAAGGATCAGGTCACAGCAAACTTCACCGCGGACAAACCAGTACCATGAAGCTGGGGCAGCATATCTCTCCTTGTGTTCTGCTGGGTATGTGTCGTGCAGCATTAAGGGGAGCTACGAGCCAGAGTTCAGTCTTGTAAAGTTAATTATTATTTTTCTACAGCACCTTTTAAAAGCTATCAGGTCACATCAGGATTTCCCCCTGACAAACAGCCACCATGAAGCACAGAGAGCGTCTCTCCGTTTGCGTCCTGCTGGTACTTTGTGTGACATGGAGTGCAAATGGAGGGAATATTCTGGTGTGGTACACTGAAGGCAGCCACTGGATTAACATGAAGCCTGTGCTGGAGACGCTGGTGGACAGGGGACACCAAGTGACTGTTTTGGTTCCGAGCACGTCCATGTTCATGAACAAAAGTGAGCCTTCCCGCTTTAGTTATGAACCCTTCAACGTCTCTGTCTCAATGGAGGAAATGCAGAGGATAATGGAAAAGATCCTTCACTTCTCCATATATGAGATGCCTCATATGAGCTACTTAGAAATATACATCAAATTCACAGGTATGATGAAGAACAACCTGCTATACTCTTTGAAGTATTTGGATGGCGTGCTGAAATCAGAAACCATAATGAAGAGGCTGAAGGAGGGAAAATATGACCTTCTCCTGGCTGACCCCATCTACCCTGGAAGTGAGTTAACAGCAGAGATTTTGGGCATCCCCCTGGTTCTCTCCCTGCGCTTTTCCATAGCCCATAACTGGGAGAGAATGTGTGGTCAGCTACCTGCTCCACCTTCCTTTGTCCCCGGCGCTATGAGCAAACTGACGGATAAGATGGACTTCTCAGAGAGAGTGTGGAACTTCCTCTTCTACGCACTGCAGGATGCTGTGTTTGATTACATATATTGGCCAGAATTAGATAAATATTACTCTGAAGTCAAAGGTGAGTAACTCAGGAACAAGAAGCACTGTGTGTGACAACACATTTTCTATGGACAACACAAAGTTCAAGGATAATTTAATTGCTTTTGATAAATTACAATGATCTTTTATTGATTTGATTTTGATTTCAATTTGATAATTGAAGTCAATTTGAAAATTATCTATCTCATCTGAAGTATTGGGGATACTTTGCAATGGTTGGCTGTCGTCCATTACATGTGACAGGAAAACCCACCAGTGCCCGTGAGTTGATGGGTAGAGCAGACATCTGGTTGATGCGAACCTACTGGGATTTTGATTTCCCTCGTCCGTTCCTCCCCAACTTCAAATTTGTTGGTGGGATCCACTGCAGACCTGCTAAACCTTTACCAAAGGTAGGGCTGTCTCCGCTATCAAAGGTCTACTAATCTATTATTATACCACCACAGTATTTCTGATTACACAATAAAGAAAATCAGCCACTAAACTGCTGAGAAAAGAAAATAAATAGCTGGTTGGTTTGTATTGAGATAATGTTTCTGTTCTTGTAGGATATGGAAAAGTTTGTGCAGAGTTCTGGAGACGCTGGCGTCGTGGTCTTCACTTTGGGATCATTCATCAAGAACATCACCACGGAGAAGGCAAACATGATCGCATCGGCCCTCGCTCAGATCCCACAAAAGGTCAGTGGCATTGGAGCACCTTGGCTACAGTGCATGGTCACAGCCTTTGCAAGTTCAATTCTAGCCAGAGTCACAGGTCGACCTTTATTACATGTCATACCCCTCTCACCCGTTTCCTGCCTGCCTCTCTACTATCCAAAAAAAGACAAAAGGCCAAAAAAGAGCAGAGGACGATCTCTATGTGCCAACTGGCATTAACTTGAATGACCCTTAAACCCTTAAACACCCGATCGTATGAGAGTGCTTTGTTGTATATTTCAACGTTTTAGCTGATTGATTGCAGATTATTTGTACTTTCACATTTCTACTGACAGCTTTAACAGCAAACTGGGCAGTCATTTATTTCAGTAGAAAACACATTTGCAGGGTCTTGAAAGTATCTTAACATAGGCAAGCCATCAAAGTAAACATTCAGTGGTGTCACATGGCAAAGCAGCTGCAAGCCTATGGGTCTATTATATATCATGTTGGCATTCAATAAAAGCCAGCACCTTTGTGCAGGGTTAGAAGTTAATCAGCTTATGATAAGATAGGCGATCAACTGTAACACTTGATTTGTAGTTATGTATTAAAGTTATAATGACATGGCAGTTTTTTTCTGGTTGAGTCTGGAAACTGGGACAGGTCGTAAGGCATATATACCATTTAAGAATTAGCACTCTGTTAGTCTAACAGGGGTTTTGCCATTGTTTAAAGGTGCTGTGGAGATACAGTGGAGCAAAACCAGAGACTCTGGGTGCCAACACTAGGTTATTTGACTGGATCCCTCAGAATGACCTACTGGGTGAGTACAACCTTTATAAAAACCTACTGAGGAGGCCTTCACAACAGTAATCCTCATTTAGCCACATGTCAGCCAAGAGCAAACTGAATAAACCAGAACTGGCCTCATCTCTTGAGAGACCTGAAATTCAGGTGTACAAAGCTTGTTGCATCATACCCAAAAAGACCCAAGACGTGATGACTGCCAAAGGTGTTTCAACTAAGGGCGCATTCACACCAACAGCAGTTGGTGCACATTAAACAGTCCATTCGAACCAAAAGCTCTTAGTTCAATTCGTTTTCGTCGGTGTGAAAGCATCAATCGCACTCGGGTGCACACTAAATCAAGCGGACCGAGACCTCCAAAAAGGGGTGGTCTTGGTCCGCTTGGTCCCTCTGGTGAGAACGCGAACCTGGACCAACTCAGGTATAAACGAAATGTATAAACAGCATAACAGATTCTACAGCCTAGAAATCTAGACCCTAGCGGTCTGGCTTGTCAGGCTATAGCCTACCTTGTGGGTCTTTGGAAAGGTGCTTGTCTCATCATCACCATGACAGCACTTGTGAAAATAGCGCGTCTCCTCTCCCTGAAATGACACGCTATACGTCTTCGGCGAATCCAGTACATCTGCAGATTGTTCTCCAGCCGCAGCTCATTCTGAAATTGGATATTTTTGCCAGAAATGGCTGATATTGACAATATAAAAAGCAAGGACCAGCGCAAGTAACAGTGTACGAACTTGTCGCTCCATTGTGAAAGTCCAAATTGGCGCTTATTTCTACCGGAAGATGACGAAACATCATTCAGACCAATTTTGGTCCGTTTGCATGTGTGAACGCGTACCACACCGCAGTCTGTATGCTACAATGTAACAAATTTACTGCCTGGTGCGGACCAAATAATCGAACTAGCGGTGTGAAAGCCCCCCAAGTACTGAGTTAATGGTCTGAATATTTATGGGTCAGGGACAAATAAGGGTTTGCATTATGAGCAATTCAAAAATGTTTTAAAAGCTTGCATCAGGTTTGCTAAAATGTATATTTTGTATTTATGTTGGTTTCATGTTTCATGTGGTGTAACCACAACAAAAGGAGAAATATTAAATATTTTAAATAAGTGTACTTATGAAAACAGTTACTTAATTTTAAAATATCACATGAAAATAGATTTTATTAGGATTATTTTAAATTAAAATTGTATGTGTTTTTGTAATATAGAGCAGGACAAATGCTGAAAACACTTTGTTTTCTAAATAATATTTGACAAATTATGTATAAACTGTTAAAAAATATGTTAATACATTGCAAAAGAGGATTACATCTTATTCCACATGAATTTTCCTGTATATTATAATATTTTTATGAAAAATACTGGTTACACCAATTGACACAAACCAGTTACAACACCTGACTATGTTGCTTCTACAGCCAAAGGCCATTGTTTGTTGAAGAAACTGGCACTAAAATCAAGCATGACAGTGAACAAGGTCAATTGCACTTTTTTTTATTATTTTCAATGAAGAAAAAACTGGTCTCAGGGCAGAATTCGTGTTTTAAGGCAACGTAGTTGGAAGAAAGGGAGTCAACTGTCTCCTCTGGTCTCAGGGCAGAAGTTGTCTGAGGGCAGGTGAATCCCTCCTGGTCTCAGGGCAGAAGTCGTATTTTTCTGTTTTAAGGCAACG
The DNA here is from genome assembly GCF_040436345.1 of Pagrus major. Classification (NCBI taxonomy): domain Eukaryota; kingdom Metazoa; phylum Chordata; class Actinopteri; order Spariformes; family Sparidae; genus Pagrus; species Pagrus major. The sequence goes on from NC_133219.1 coordinate 21,338,859, forward strand.
TAGTTGGACAAAGGGGAGTCAACTGTCTCCTCTGGTCTCAGGGCAGAAGTTGTTTTGTAGGATTTTGCTCATGGCTGTTTAGTCTCATCTGGTCCCAGGGCAGAGACCATTGTTTCCCACAATTTTGTCTGAGGGCAGGTGAATCCCTCCTGGTCTCAGGGCAGAAGTCGTATTTTTCTGTTTTAAGGCAACATAGTTGGACAAAAAGGGAGTCAACTGTCTCCTCTGGTCTCAGGGCAGAATTGTCTGAGGGCAGGTGAATCTCTCCTGGTCTCAGGGCAGAAGTCATATTTTTCTGTTTTAAGGCAATGTAGTTGAACAAAAGGGAGTCAGTTGTTTCTTCTGGTCTCAGGGCAGAGACCATTGTTTCCCACAATTTTGTCTGAGGGCAGGTGAATCCCTCCTGGTCTCAGGGCAGAAGTCGTATTTTTCTGTTTTAAGGCAACATAGTTGGACAAAAAGGGAGTCAACTGTCTCCTCTGGTCTCAGGGCAGAATTGTCTGAGGGCAGGTGAATCTCTCCTGGTCTCAGGGCAGAAGTCATATTTTTCTGTTTTAAGGCAATGTAGTTGAACAAAAGGGAGTCAACTGTCTCCTCTGGTCTCAGGGCAGAATTGTCTGAGGGCAGGTGAATCTCTCCTGGTGTCAGGGCAGAAGTCGTATTTTTCTGTTTTAAGGCAACGTAGTTGGAAAAAAAGGAGTCAACTGTCTCTTCTGGTCTCAGGGCAAAAGTTGTTTTGTAGGATTTTCCTCATGGCTGTTTAGTCTCATCTGGTCTCAGGGCAGAGACCATTGTTTCCCACAGTTATAACTGAGGGCAGGTGAATCCCTCCTGGTCTCAGGGCAGAAGTCGTATTTTTCTGTTTTAAGGCAACGTAGTTGGACAAAGGGGAGTCAACTGTCTCCTCTGGTCTCAGGGCAGAAGTTGTCTGAGGGCAGGTGAATCTCTCCGGGTCTCAGGGCAGAAGTCGTATTTTTCTGTTTTAAGGCAATGTAGTTGAACAAAAGGGAGTCAACTGTCTCTTCTGGTCTCAGGGCAGAAGTTGTTTTGTAGGATTTTGCTCATGGCTGTTTAGTCTCATCTGGTCCCAGGGCAGAGACCAATGTTTCCCACAATTTTGTCTGAGGGCAGGTGAATCTCTCCTGGTCTCAGGGCAGAAGTCATATTTTTCTGTTTTAAGGCAATGTAGTTGAACAAAAGGGAGTCAGTTGTTTCTTCTGGTCTCAGGGCAGAGACCATTGTTTCCCACAATTTTGTCTGAGGGCAGGTGAATCCCTCCTGGTCTCAGGGCAGAAGTCGTATTTTTCTGTTTTAAGGCAACATAGTTGGACAAAAAGGGAGTCAACTGTCTCCTCTGGTCTCAGGGCAGAATTGTCTGAGGGCAGGTGAATCTCTCCTGGTGTCAGGGCAGAAGTCGTATTTTTCTGTTTTAAGGCAATGTAGTTGGACAGAAGGGAGTCAGTTGTCTCTTCTGGTCTCAGGGCAGAGACCATTGTTTCCCACAATTTTGTCTGAGGGCAGGTGAATCCCTCCTGGTTTCAGGGCAGAAGTCGTATTTTTCTGTTTTAAGGGAACGTAGTTGGACAAAGGGGAGTCAACTGTCTCCTCTGGTCTCAGGGCAGAAGTTGTCTGAGGGCAGGTGAATCCCTCCTGGTCTCCTCTGGAGACTGTCTCCTCTGGTCTCAGGGCAGAAGTTGTTTTGTAGGATTTTGCTCATGGCTGTTTAGTCTCATCTGGTCCCAGGGCAGAGACCAATGTTTCCCACAATTTTGTCTGAGGGCAGGTGAATCCCTCGTGGTCTCAGGGCAGAAGTCATATTTTTCTGTTTTAAGGCAATGTAGTTGGACAAAAGGGAGTCAGTTGTCTCTTCTGGTCTCAGGGCAGAGACCATTGTTTCCCACAGTTATAACTGAGGGCAGGTGAATCCCTCCTGGTTTCAGGGCAGAAGTCGTATTTTTCTGTTTTAAGGGAACGTAGTTGGACAAAAGGGAGTCAACTGTCTCTTCTGGACTCAGGGCAGAAGTTGTCTGAGGGCAGGTGAATCTCTCCTGGTGTCAGGGCAGAAGTCATATTTTTCTGTTTTAAGGCAATGTAGTTGGACAAAAGGGAGTCAGTTGTTTCTTCTGGTCTCAGGGCAGAGACCATTGTTTCCCACAATTTTGTCTGAGGGCAGGTGAATCCCTCCTGGTCTCAGGGCAGAAGTCGTATTTTTCTGTTTTAAGGCAACATAGTTGGACAAAAAGGGAGTCAACTGTCTCCTCTGGTCTCAGGGCAGAATTGTCTGAGGGCAGGTGAATCTCTCCTGGTGTCAGGGCAGAAGTCGTATTTTTCTGTTTTAAGGCAACGTAGTTAGAAAAAAAGGAGTCAACTGTCTCTTCTGGTCTCAGGGCAAAAGTTGTTTTGTAGGATTTTCCTCATGGCTGTTTAGTCTCATCTGGTCCCAGGGCAGAGACCAATGTTTCCCACAGTTATAACTGAGGGCAGGTGAATCCCTCCTGGTCTCAGGGCAGAAGTCGTATTTTTCTGTTTTAAGGCAACGTAGTTGGACAAAGGGGAGTCAACTGTCTCCTCTGGTCTCAGGGCAGAAGTTGTCTGAGGGCAGGTGAATCTCTCCGGGTCTCAGGGCAGAAGTCGTATTTTTCTGTTTTAAGGCAACGTAGTTGGACAAAAGGGAGTCAACTGTCTCTTCTGGTCTCAGGGCAGAAGTTGTTTTGTAGGATTTTGCTCATGGCTGTTTAGTCTCATCTGGTCCCAGGGCAGAGACCAATGTTTCCCACAATTTTGTCTGAGGGCAGGTGAATCCCTCGTGGTCTCAGGGCAGAAGTCATATTTTTCTGTTTTAAGGCAATGTAGTTGGACAAAAGGGAGTCAGTTGTCTCTTCTGGTCTCAGGGCAGAGACCATTGTTTCCCACAATTTTGTCTGAGGGCAGGTGAATCCCTCCTGGTCTCAGGGCAGAAGTCCTATTTTTCTGTTTTAAGGCAACGTAGTTGGAAAAATGGGAGTCAACTGTCTCTTCTCAAAGCCATGCAAAATAATGATTTTATCCTAACCTCTCAGAGCTTTGATAATACAGTGGTGGATAAATCACCACTTCTTCATAAGAAATATAACACTTAACACCTTTAACACACATTTAACAGGCATTATGATGGACACCTATGTAAGCACATGGCCTCGGTGTGAAGATTTCAAACACATTTTTTAAAATAAATACTTATTTTTACAATTATTATGAATGATAAATGTTTTCCTGGGGTCATACCATTTGACATGTAACCCTAAGCACACCTGACCATACCCTAAAAATGTCAAATTATCAAGATTTCAAAGAGAGTTACTAACCTCGTCATGCAGCAGTTAGGCTAATCAGGGGTCGTCATTGACCCTAATGTCAATGTGATATTTAGATTTTTCTTTTAAAAAACTGCAAACAATTTTAATAAACTGTTTTCACTTTATCATTATGGGGTACTGAGTGTTCACTGATGAGGGAAAAATGAATTAAACTAAGTATAAGGCTGAGACAAAAAAACATTTTTTAAGAAAAGTAAAGGGGTCTGAATACTTTCTGGATGCACAATGTGTTTCATGATTTTTGTTACCCTATCAGGTCACCCCAAGACCAGAGCTTTCATCACCCATGGTGGCACAAATGGGATTTATGAGGCTATCTACCACGGTGTCCCCATGGTGGGCATCCCCCTGTTCGGTGACCAGCCAGACAACATGGTCCATATGAAGGCTAAAGGAGTTGCGACTACCGTGGAATTGAACTTTATGAAGACTGAGGACCTGAGAGATGCAATCAATACTGTCATCAATGACAAATCGTAAGTTCTCATATCTACATACCTACACTTTGTCTGTTTAGGGCTATTATAAAGTATTGAAAAACCATTTTCTAGCATTCCTCTTCTTGTTCTTTTGGTTTTTGGCAGGCTACATGCGTATTGATGTATTACTGCTGCCTCTTGCTATTAGACTTGAAAAGTACTGCACAATTGGTAAAGTTCACAAGGCATCACAATCTATTTATGTATTATGTACCAGCTTACTTCAATGTCAAAATGTGTACCGCTTGGCAGGTCTGTTTAATGGCTTCCCTGTTCTTAAAATAAAACTTAATTCCTTATTATCCCCACTCTTGTGGAGGCAAAGAAACGGCAGTATAAAAATTCAAAAACCGTAATGCATTTAACCACATTTTCACACTTGTATATCCACGTTCATAGGTACAAGGAAAACGCCATGTGGCTGTCCAGTATCCACCACGACAGACCAGTGAGCCCTCTGGATGAGTCAGTATTCTGGATCGAGTTCACCATGAGAAACAAAGGGGCCCAGCACCTGAGGGTCCAGGCCCATGAGCTCACCTGCTGCCAGTATCACAGCCTGGATGTCCTGGTCTTCCTCCTCGCCATGGTTCTGCTCCTCATAATTATCTTCATCAAGACCTGCAGTTTCTGTTTACGGCTGTGCTGTGGCAGAAAGGGAAAGACAAAGAGAAAGAGAAAAGCTGAGTAACTCACTGAATTCAAATGTGGTTGGGTTTTGTTTCACCCATCAGTTATTTACACAACAGTCCACTGGTTGTCCAGTTTGGCTAAAGCATGTAATGAACCACAATGCCCTGACTGGAATTTGTGGCTTGGGACGAGTAATTGTAACTACAACTAATTAGGGCAAAGAAATTTAAGAGAAATTCAAACAAGACTAGGTTGAAACCTAGCATATGACTGGACAATATATGGTTGTGTGCTAAACTGTAGCCAGATCACAATACCTTTCTTTCTCTCAACCTGAGGAGGATATAAATTCGGCTGCCATGTATTATCTGTTTATGTATGTGTTTGAGAATAAAGATGGCAGTTTTTCCTCCCCGCTGTTGTCAAGTGCTTGCTCATTAAGAGTATGATCTAGGATGATTGGTTGTTTGCTCTCTTCTGGCATTGCAGTCCGGGACAGCCTTCCACCTATTCTATGCAGTCAACCTCTAAAACAGGGTAAAGCTTGCAGATGGGACCAGTCTTTTTACCAGACGACAGAGCAATAAATCTTTAAATGAATATGTAAAATCTTTGCTTCTGTCAAATCTGCATTAAAGCATTGTATTCCATTGCCGTTGTAAATGGTGACATTAATGGGGTAATAATCTTATAATCAAGAGGTAATAAAGGTTAATGTTTCCACAATATTGGAAGCTACCATCAGCACAATACCCTCAAAATCACATGAAAATTCTTGGAAGTCAAAATTAGTAACTACCATTACAAATTAATGCATTTTTTACCTGGAAACAGCTTGACTTGATGTTTGACAAAGTGCAAAAAGTCACCTAAGTTTGGTTTGCGCTTTTCTTTTTCGTAAATATCTTCTGAATCATTCCCTCAGTTTAAAGGGAAGTTTTGGGATTACAAATTGGACATTAGCAGTCATGTTAAGTGACTGTTTTTTCGCTGCCACGATGCTCTTGTAGGAGGGATTTGGCTGTTTCAAAAAACATCTCTCAGTACTCATGTGTAAACAGATTTGTACAAAGTCTCGTGGATGTCCTCAAACGTATCTTTCAGGAAAATACATGCAGTCACATTTTGTTGAACCGGCTTGCATATTCTTACTTTGAATTCAAAAGGATCACCTTTAAAAACAGGTATTTATCTTGGAGGGTAGCTTGCCCTTTGTTGTTGCATCACCAACATCTCTATCAATTAGTCCTTCAAGTGCTGGACCCATACAGTGGCACCACCTATTGGCCACTACTGAAATGGCTCCAACATTGTCTTCATTAAAACCCACTGCTGCAGTGCCTGTTTAAAATGTGCCTGTTCAGAAAGAGTTGATTGCTTGGCCTCTGGTGTTGCTGCTTGCAATCAATCCATGATTTTCTTTTGATTAGTTGATTAACCTTATGATTTATTTACAGATTATTCGAGATGTTTTTATTACAAGATTGATATAACAATTAATTTAGCAAACATTTTGTTATTTTCAGTATATTATTATGATATTGACAACAACAACAATAATAATAATCATAGATCCTATTTCTCAGGCACCCAGACAGCTCACCTGTTAGTGTGCACCCTATGTACAGAGGCTGAGTCCACAGTACAAATGCAGCACAGTTTAAGTGTGCCTTCTAGTGATATAATGAAAATAGCACTGAATTATCTTTATTAGGTGATGATTTGTGTTGTGGTGATATTTTCACCTGCATTCCCTTTCTTATGGTCAGTAAAACAAACAGCACAACCAGGTTTCTCTGGGTGCTATACAAGGTAGTTGCTGTGTCCAAATTCCACTTGTCCAAGTCCATTTAGCTAAAATCATTATCTTATTGTGTCTTTTAACTCTGTCTGCCCAAAGCTAACAAGTAGAATCTGTGGATTTCCTATATGTGGATTTCTAGTACAGGTTACAGATTATACTACTAACTATTCATTTTACAGCCGTTACCCTTCACCTCAAACCGTTTGCTTGGGCTGTGTTCGTTATCTAATGTGTCATGCAGCACAAAGAGGAGCAATGAGCCAGAGTTTAGTTAATCATTACTTTTCTTCAAGAATCTTTTAAAAACAATCAGGTCAGCGTACACTTTCCCCATGACAAACAGCCACCATGAAACTCGGAGAGCGTCTCTCCGTTTGCGTCCTGCTGGTACTTTGTGTGACATGGAGTGCAAATGGAGGGAATATCCTGGTGTGGTACACTGAAGGCAGCCACTGGATTAACATGAAGCCTGTGCTGGAGACGCTGGTGGACAGGGGACACCAAGTGACTGTTTTGGTTCCGAGCGCATCCATGTTCATGAACAAAAGTGAGCCTTCCCGCTTTAGCTACGAACCCTTTAAAGTCTCTGTCTCAATGGAGGACATGCAGAAGATAATGGACAAGATGCTTCACTTCTCCATATATGAGATGCCTCATATGAGCTACTTAGAAATATACATCAAATTCACAGGTATGATAAAGGACAACATGCAGTACTCTTTGAAGTATTTGGATGGTGTGGTGAAATCAGAAACCATAATGAAGAGGCTGAAGGAGGGAAAATATGACCTTCTCCTTGCTGACCCCATCTACCCTGGAAGTGAGTTAACAGCAGAGATTTTGGGCATCCCCCTGGTTCTCTCCCTGCGCTTTTCCATGGCCCATAACTGGGAGAGAATGTGTGGCCAGCTACCTGCTCCACCTTCCTTTGTCCCCGGCGCTATGAGCAAACTGACGGATAAGATGGACTTCTTGGAGAGAGTGTGGAACTTCCTCTTCTATGCACTGCAGGATGCTGTGTTTGATTACATGCTTTGGCCAGAATTAGATAAATATTACTCTGAAGTCAAAGGTGAGTAACTCAGGAACAAGAAGCACTGTGTGTGACAACACATTTTCTATGGACAACACAAAGTTCAATGATAATTTAATTGCTTTTGATAAATTACAATGATCTTTTATTGATTTGATTTTGATTTCAATTTGAAAATTATCTATCTCATCTGAAGTATTGGGGATACTTTGCAATGGTTGGCTGTCGTCCATTACATGTGACAGGAAAACCCACCAGTGCCCGTGAGTTGATGGGTAGAGCAGACATCTGGTTGATGCGAACCTACTGGGATTTTGATTTCCCTCGTCCGTTCCTCCCCAACTTCAAATTTGTTGGTGGGATCCACTGCAGACCTGCTAAACCTTTACCAAAGGTAGGGCTGTCTCCGCTATCAAAGGTCTACTAATCTATTATTATACCACCACAGTATTTCTGATTACACAATAAAGAAAATCAGCCACTAAACTGCTGAGAAAAGAAAATAAATAGCTGGTTGGTTTGTATTGAGATAATGTTTCTCTTCTTGTAGGATATGGAAAAGTTTGTGCAGAGTTCTGGAGACGCTGGCGTCGTGGTCTTCACTTTGGGATCATTCATCAAGAACATCACCACGGAGAAGGCAAACATGATCGCATCGGCCCTCGCTCAGATCCCACAAAAGGTCAGTGGCATTGGAGCACCTTGGTAGCAGATTGGCTACAGTGCATGGTCACAGCCTTTGCAAGTTCAATTCTAGCCAGAGTCACAGGTCAACCTTTATTACATGTCATACCCCTCTCACCCGTTTCCTGCCTGCCTCTCTACTATCCAAAAAAAGATAAAAAGGCCAAAAAAGAGCAGAGGATGATCTCTATGTGCCAACTGGCATTAACTTGAATGACCCTTAAACCCTTAAACACCCGATCGTATGAGAGTGTTTTGTTGTATATTTCAACGTTTTAGCTGATTGATTGCAGATTATTTGTACCTTCACATTTCTACTGACAGCTTTCACAGCAAACTGGGCAGTCATTTATTTCAGTAGAAAATACATTTGCAGGGACTTGAAAGTATCTTAACATAGGCAAGCCATCAAAGTAAACATTCAGTGGTGTCACATGGCAAAGCAGCTGCAAGTCTATGGGTCTATTATAACTTTTAACGTAAAGCTAAGGGTTTTTTGGTTTCATTTTCAAACATTATAGTTCATAGTCAACAACATGCTAACAATGATGGACTACCATCTGAAGTAAGGTAAAGTATGAGAAATGATTTTGATTTCATGTTGGCAATCAATAAAAGCCAGCACCTTTGTGCAGGGTTAAGAGTTTATCAGCTTATGATAAGATAGACGATCAACTGTAACACTTGATTTGTAGTTATGTATTAAAGTTATATGACATGGCAGTTTTTTTCTGGTTGAGTCTGGAAACTGGGACAGGTCATGAGGCATATATACCATTTAAGAAGATTTGTTGGAGAGGATGCAGATGAGATCTTATTAAACATGAGGGAAAGTAACAAATCATATTGGATAGATTTTATATTTACACCAAAACCACAAGACCAACCAAAGAAGTGTCAAAATACAACCCTTCTCCCTTATTCTTTCAGCATGTATTTTTAAATGTACTGCGTATTATGACATAAAATTAGCACTCTGTTAGTCTAACAGGGGTTTTGCCATTGTTTAAAGGTGCTGTGGAGATACAGTGGAGCAAAACCAGAGACTCTGGGTGCCAACACTAGGTTATTTGACTGGATCCCTCAGAATGACCTACTAGGTGAGTAAAATCTTATAAAAACCAAGCCATGAGGTCCAACCAAGATAGCGAAAATTGGTGCGGCAACTCCTGTTTGCCAGATCCGAGCCACAAGCAGGCAATACCTTGGCCACATGTCAGCCAAGAGCAAATCCAGGCCACAGTTTATTCTATTCTGGTGGGCTGGATCTGGCGGCCCAAGTGGCGCCCATCATTCCATGCGGTATGAGGGCCAGATGAGGGTGTCTCGTACAAGCTGGGTTCAGAGACAAGACTGTGTCGAAGCACAGATTTGGGGAAGGCAGCAAAACTGCGTCAAGGACTCAGGTACTCGTCAGGGTGAATGGAAAGCTGAACAGTAAAAAGTACAGAGATATCGTTAATGAAAACCTGGTCCAGAGGGCTCAGGACCTCAGACTGGGCCAAAGGTTCACCTTCTGAAAGGACAATGACTCCAAGCACACAGTCAAGACAACACAGGACAGGCTTAGGGACAATACTGTGAATGTCCATGAATGGTTCAGCCAGAACACAACGAGACATCTCTTGAGAGATCTGAAATCAAGGTGTACAAAGCTTGTTGTATCGTACCCAAAAAGACCCAACATGTGATCACTGCCAAAGGTGTTTCAACCAAGTACTGAGTTAATGGTCTGAATATTTATGTCAATGTCATATTTCAATTTTTCTTTCGAAAAGCTGCAAACAATTTTAGTAAACTGTTTTCACTTCATCATTATGGGGTACTGAGTGTTCACTGATGAGGAAAAAAATAGTATAGTAAGTATAAGGCTGAGACAAAAAAAAATGAATTTTGAAAATGAAAAGTAAAGGGGTCTGAATACTTTCTGGATGCACAATGTGTTTCATGATTTTTGTTACCCTATCAGGTCACCCCAAGACCAGAGCTTTCATCACCCATGGTGGCGCAAATGGGATTTATGAGGCTATCTACCACGGTGTCCCCATGGTGGGCATCCCCCTGTTCGGTGACCAGCCAGACAACATGGTCCATATGAAGGCTAAAGGAGTTGCGACTACCGTGGAATTGAACTTTATGAAGACTGAGGACCTGAGAGATGCAATCAATACTGTCATCAATGACAAATCGTAAGTTCTCATATCTACATACCTACACTTTGTCTGTTTAAGGCTATTATAAGGTATTGAAAAAAACATTTTCTAGCATTCCTCTTCTTGTTCTTTTGGTTTTTGGCAGGCTACACGCATATTGAAGTATTACTGCTGCCTCTTGCTATTAGACTTGAAAAGTACTGCACAATTGGTAAAGTTCACAAGGCATCACAATCTATTTATGTATTATGTACCAGCTTACTTCAATGTCAAAATGTGTACTGCTTGGCAGGTCTGTTTAATGGCTTCCCTGTTCTTAAAATAAAACTTAATTCCTTATTATCCCCACTCTTGTGGAGGCAAGGAAACTGAAGCATAAAAATAAAAATAAAACATAATGCATTTATCTACGGAAGCCCTAAAGGGCCATGCATTCATACATTTAATTTCCTCCGTTTTCCCGTGATAATGAGTTAATTTCATTTGTTTCCTCGAGATCTCGAGTTATTATCTCGAAATAACAACTGCCGTTTTCCCGAGATAACGGGATAATTTTCTCGAGATCTCGAGATAACGAAACTTTGTTTTCCCGAGATAACGATATAATTAATTCAAGATGTTGAGAAAACAAAACGATAGTGTAGTATATTAAATCATTGCAGGAAACATCATTCAGTGTAGCAATGTCAGAGGAGCAGGAGCATATCGATCACAGCGTCACATATCTTTTCAATCAAGGCCTGACACAGGCTGAAATAGCATTATGCCTTGCTATTACAGACAATATACACATTAGTGTGCGTAATCTAAAAAAGACGGTTAGCAAAGCTTCAACTATATCGGCGGCGCAATCTAAGTGAGCCTGATGTCGTCGTTAACTACATAGCTGACCAGCTACGAGGTCCCGGGCATCTCCATAATCTCAGGCCTATCATATCACAGTCATTATCTCAAGATCTCGAATTAATTATATTGTTATCTCGGGAAAACAAAGTTTCGTTATCTCGAGATCTCGAGAAAATTATCCCGTTATCTCAGGAAAACGGCAGTTGTTATTTCGAGATAATAACTCGAGATCTCGAGAAAACAAATGAAACTAACTCGTTATCACGGGAAAACGGAGGAAATAAAATGTATGAATGCATGGCCCTTTAGGGCTTCTGTATTTATCCACATTTTCACACTTGTATATCCACGTTCATAGGTACAAGGAAAACGCCATGTGGCTGTCCAGTATCCACCACGACAAACCAGTGAGCCCTCTGGATGAGTCGGTATTCTGGATCGAGTTCACCATGAGAAACAAAGGGGCCCAGCACCTGAGGGTCCAGGCCCATGAGCTCACCTGGTACCAGTATCACAGCCTGGATGTCCTGGTCTTCCTCCTCGCCATGGTTCTGCTCCTCATAATTATCTTCATCAAGACCTGCAGTTTCTGTTTACGGCTGTGCTGTGGCAGAAAGGGAAAGACAAAGAGAAAGAGAAAAGCTGAGTAACTCACTGAATTCAAAAGTGGTTGTGTGAAGAACTGATGGTTGAAAAAAAACAACAGTCCACTGGTTGTCCAGTTTGGCTAAAGCATGTAATGAACCACAATGCCCCGACTGGAATTTGTGGCTTGGGACGAGTAATTGTAACTACAACTAATTAGGGCAAAGAAATTTAAGAGAAATTCAAACAAGACTAGGTTTAAACCTAGAATATGACTGGACAATATATGGTCGTGTGCTAAACTGTAGCCAGATCATTGCACCAGTCAGTGTTAAGGTCTATAATGTGACATTTTGGATATAAATGTTCATCTTCAGTTTTCCAATTTGTAAAATGCTTGATTTGAAAAACAAAACAAAACCCAAAAAAAAAACCTTTTGTATATATGATGAAGAATGATGACACAAATGACACTAATAGTGAATGGAAAAGTTAATTAACTAGTTTATACAAGGTGAAAGACGATCTCACATTACACATTCGTTTTCTCACGCTGTCTCACAATTTTTCAGCCTTTTCTTTGCTCCCTTAGAGTTCCTCATAGTTCGTGCTATGATCTGAGTTGGAGTCTTGAGCCTCGTCCTGCACATGAATTGTAAACTTGAATTGAGTCTTTGTCCAGTGAATGTTCCACTTCTCAGTGAACTGCTCTGCTTGCCTCACACATGAAATGATAATAATGTCAATTCATAATGTCACACAGGAAAGTGATCTAATACCTTTCTTTCTCTCAACCTGAGGAGGATATAAATTCTGCTGCCATGTATTATCTGTTTATGTATGTGTTTGAGAATAAAGATAGCAGTTTTTCCTCTCCACTGTTGTTAAGTGCTTGCTCATTAAGAGTATGATCCAGGATGATTGGTTGTTTGCTCTCTTCTGGCATTGCAGTCAGCCTTCCACCTACTCTAAACAGTCCATCCTCTAAAACAGGGTAAAGCTTGCAGATGGGACCAGTCTTTTTACCAGACGACAGAGCAATAAATCTTTAAATGAATATGTAAAATCTTTGCTTCTGTGAAATCTGCATAAAAGCATTGTATGCCATTGCAAATGGCGACATTAATGGGGTAATAATCTCATAATAAAGAGGTAATAAAGGTAAATGTTTCCACAATATTGTAAGCTACTATCAGCATAATACCATCAAAACCACATGAAAATTCTTGCATATTCTTACTTTGAATTCGAAAGGATCACCTTTAAAAACAGGTATTTCTCTTGGAGGGTAGCTTGCCCTTTGTTGTTGCATCACCAACATCTGTATCAATTAGTCCTTCAAGTGCTGGACTTCCGTGGCCACCCATACAGTGGCACCACCTATTGGCCACTACTGAAATGGCTCCAACATTGTCTTCCTTAAAAACCCACTGCTGCAGTGCCTGTTTAAAATGTGCCTGTTCAGAAAGAGTTGATTGCTTGGCCTCTGGTGTTGCTGCTTGTAATCAATTCATGATTCTTCTTTTGATTAGTTGATTAATCTTATGATTTATTTACAGATTATTCAAGATGTTTTTATTACAAGATTGATATAACAATTAATTTAGCAAACATTTAAAAAATGTTATTATTTTTAGTATTTTATTACAATATTAATAATAATAATAATAATAATAATCATAGATCCTATTTCTCAGGCACCCAAACAGCTCACCTGTTAGTGTGCACCATATGTACAGAGTCCACAGTACAAGTGCAGCACTGCTTAAGTGTGCCTTCTAGTGATATAATGAAAATAGCACTGAATTGTCTTTTTGAGGTGATGATTTTTGTTGTGGTCATATTTTCACCTGCATTGCCTTTCTTATGGTCAGTAAAACAAGTAAAATTTGTAGATTTCCTATATGTGGATTTCTAGTACAGGTTACAGATTATTTTACTAGCTATTCATTTTACAGCCGTTACCCTTCACCTCAAACCGTTTGCTTGGGCTGTGTTCGTTATCTAATGTGTCATGCAGCACAAAGAGGAGCCAGAGTTTAGTTAATCATTACTTTTCTTCAAGAATCTTTTAAAAACAATCAGGTCAGCGTAGACTTTCCCCATGACAAACAGCCACCATGAAACTCGGAGAGCGTCTCTCTGTTTGCGTCCTGATGGTACTTTGTGTGACATGGAGTGCAAATGGAGGGAATATTCTGGTGTGGTACACTGAAGGCAGCCACTGGATTAACATGAAGCCTGTGCTGGAGACGCTGGTGGACAGGGGACACCAAGTGACTGTTTTGGTTCCGAGCACGTCCATGTTCATGAACAAAAGTGAGCCTTCCCGCTTTAGCTACGAACCCTTCAATGTCTCTATCTCAATGGAGGAAATGGAGGGATTCATGGAAAGGTTCTTTCACTTCTCCATGTACGAGATGGATCATATGAGTTACTTGCAGATTTATATCAAATTCATGGATATAATGACGGACAACCTGCTATACTCTTTGAAGTATTTGGATGGCGTGGTGAAATCAGATACCATAATGAAGAGGCTGAAGGAGGGAAAATATGACCTTCTCCTGTCCGACCCTGTCTTCCCTGGCAGTGACTTAACAGCAGACATTTTGGGCATCCCCCTGGTTTTCTCCCTGCGCTTTTCCATGGCCCATAACTGGGAGAGAATGTGTGGTCAGGTACCTGCTCCACCTTCCTTTGTCCCCGGCGCTATGAGCAAACTGACGGATAAGATGGACTTCTTGGAGAGAGTGTGGAACTTCCTCTTCTACGCACTGCAGGATGCTGTGATAGATTATATATCTTGGAATGGATTAGATAAATACTACTCCGAGGTCAAAGGTGAGTAGCTCAGCCAGAAGAAGCACTGTGTGTAAAAACACATTCAAATTAAAAAATAATCTATCTCATCTGAAGTATGGTTGACACCTTGCAATGGTCAGCTTTCATCTATCACTTGTGACAGGAAAACCCACCAGTGCCTGTGAGATGATGAGTAGAGCAGACATCTGGTTGATGCGAACCTACTGGGATTTTGATTTCCCTCGTCCATTCCTCCCCAACGTCAAATTTGTTGGTGGGATCCACTGCAGACCTGCTAAATCTTTACCAAAGGTAGGGCTGTCTCCGCTATCAAAGGTCTACTAATCTATTATTATACCACCACAGTATTTCTGATTACACAATAAAGAAAATCAGCCACTAAACTGCTGAGAAAAGAAAATAAATAGCTGGTTGTTTTGTATTGAGATAATGTTTCTCTTCTTGTAGGATATGGAAAAGTTTGTGCAGAGTTCTGGAGACGCTGGCATCGTGGTGTTTACTTTGGGATCATTGATCAAGAACATCACCACGGAGAAGGCAAACATGATCGCATCGGCCCTCGCTCAGATCCCACAAAAGGTCAGCCAATCGGTTACAGCGTGTGGTTGCAACCGTCGCCAGTTCAATTCAAGCCACAATCGGTGGTCAACCTTTATTGCTTGTCATACCCCTCTCTTCCCTGTTTCCTGTCTGCCTCTTTACTGTCACTATCCAATAAAGGGGGGAAAAACCCTAAACACAGTTGTATTGGTTTTAATGGCGATGAGAGTATTGTGATGTAGAGCTGCATGTTTTAGCTGATTGACTGCAAATTACTTTTCCTGCTGACCGCTTTCACAGCAAACTAGGCAGTCATTCATTTTGGTGGAAAATCAACTCGCAGGGACTTGAAAGTAGCTCAAAATACAGTATCCATCAAAGTAAATGCTTAGTCGCTTTGTTTTTATGCTGGTGTTACATTGTTATCATATGGCAAAGCAGTTGCAAGCCTAGGGGACTTTTTTCTTAACTTAACTTAAATAAATATTCAAGGCTTTTTTGTTTTTATTTTCCAACAGTATAGTTTTTAATGAATGCTATGTGAGCGGTGATGTGTGACTAATTTTTTAAAAAGTCGTTGTTTGAAGCGGTAGTGTCAGTTGATGCGATGTGATTAACAATCTGAAGAAAGGTTCAAGGATTAAAGTGATTTTGATATCACGTTGGCATTCAACGAAACAAACACCTTTGTGCACTGACAGAAGTTAATTAGCCTATAATAAGGTAGGAGGTCAATGGTAAGACATGATTTGTAGTTATGTATTAAGGCTATAATGACATGGCATTTTTTCTAGTCGAATCTGGAAGTTGGAACAGGACGTCAGGCAAGGAGGACCACTCAAAAGTGTACAAAATATATACTGTCTAAGAAGATTTGTTAGAGAGGATGGAGATGAATTGGTTTTTTTTAAAATATGGAACAGTAACAAATGACATTGGACACCTAAGAGCACAAGTTAATTGTCAAAGATCGACCATTTCTGAATAAAAGCACTCACGTTTTGTTACAAATCACAACTAACTACTCTTCCTTATTATTTCAGCATGTACTATGAAATGTTTTTTTATGTCATAATATTAGCACTCTGTTCATATCAGTGTTTTACCATTGTTTGAAGGTGCTGTGGAGATACGGTGGAGAAAAACCAAAGACCCTGGGTGCTAACACCAGAATGTATGACTGGATCCCTCAGAATGACCTACTGGGTGAGTACAACTTACTGAAAAGACTTTTTAATTTTATTTAGTTCGACACTACAAAGAACAACAGCTTGATCCCAGATGTTGTGGTAGAGAAAAATAATTCAAACTGGTATAGTATAAGGCTGCTACATAACAAAATTTGAATTTTGTAAAAAAGTAAAGGGGTCTGAATACTTTCTGGATGCACAATGTGTTTCATGATTTTTGTTACCCTATCAGGTCACCCCAAGACCAGAGCTTTCATCACCCATGGTGGCACAAATGGGATTTATGAGGCCATCTACCACGGTGTCCCCATGGTGGGCATCCCCCTGTTCGGTGACCAGCCAGACAACATGGTCCATATGAAGGCTAAAGGAGTTGCAATTATCGCAGACTTAAACTTCATGAATACTGAGGACCTGAGAGATGCAATCAATACTGTCATCAATAACAATTCGTAAGTTCTCATATCTACCTACACTCAGTCTGTTTATGGCTATTATAAGGTAAAAGTTTTCTAGCATTCCTCTTCTTGTTCTTTTGGTTTTTGGCAGGCTACACGCTTATTGACGTATTGCTGCCGCCTCTTACAATAAGTTCACAAGGCATAAAAAGCTATTTGCACATTTTAGACTGACAAAACGTACCTAATGTACAAATTTTAGTTTTACAATAAAACTTAATATCCCCACGCTTGTGGAGGCAAAGAAACGGAAGTATAAAAATTCATGAAACATAACGCATTTATCCACATATTCACACTTGTATATCCACGTTCATAGGTACAAGGAAAACGCCATTAGGCTGTCCAGTATCCACCACGACAGACCAGTGAGCCCTCTGGATGAGTCGGTATTCTGGGTCGAGTTCACCATGAGAAACAAAGGGGCCCAGCACCTGAGGGTCCAGGCCCATGAGCTCACCTGGTACCAGTATCACAGCCTGGATGTCCTGGTCTTCCTCCTCGCCATGGTTCTGCTCCTCATAATTATCTTCATCAAGACCTGCAGTTTCTGTTTACGGCTGTGCTGTGGCAGAAAGGGAAAGACAAAGAGAAAGAGAAAAGCTGAGTAACTCACTGAATTCAAAAGTGGTTGTGTGAAGAACTGATGGTTGAAAAAAAACAACAGTCCACTGGTTTTCCAGTTTGGCTAAAGCATGTAATGAACCACAATGCCCCGACTGGAATTTGTGGCTTGGGACGAGTAATTGTAATTACAACTAATTAGGGCAAAGAAATTTAAGAGAAATTCAAACAAGACTAGGTTTAAACCTAGCATATGACTGGACAATATATGGTCGTGTGCTAAACTGTAGCCAGATCATTGCACCAGTCAGCGTTAAGGTCTATAATGTGACATTTTGGATATAAATGTTCATCTTCAGTTTTCCAATTTGTAAAATGCTTGATTTGAAAAACAAAACAAAACCCAAAAAAAAAACCTTTTGTATATATGATGAAGAATGATGACACAAATGACACTAATAGTGAATGGAAAAGTTAATTAACTAGTTTATACAAGGTGAAAGACGATCTCACATTACACATTCGTTTTCTCACGCTGTCTCACAATTTTTCAGCCTTTTCTTTACTCCCTTAGAGTTCCTCATAGTTCGTGCTATGATCTGAGTTGGAGTCTTGAGCCTCGTCCTGCACATGAATTGTAAACTTGAATTGAGTCTTTGTCCAGTGAATGTTCCACTTCTCAGTGAACTGCTCTGCTTGCCTCACACATGAAATGATAATAATGTCAATTCATAATGTCACACAGGAAAGTGATCTAATACCTTTCTTTCTCTCAACCTGAGGAGGATATAAATTCTGCTGCCATGTATTATCTGTTTATGTATGTGTTTGAGAATAAAGATGGCAGTTTTTCCTCCCCGCTGTTGTCAAGTGCTTGCTCATTAAGAGTATGATCCAGGATGATTGGTTGTTTGCTCTCTTCTGGCATTGCAGTCAGCCTTCCACCTACTCTATACAGTCCATCCTCTAAAATAGGGTAAAGCTTGCAGATGGGACCAGTCTTTTTACCAGACGACAGAGCAATAAATCTTTAAATGAATATGTAAAATCTTTGCTTCTGTGAAATCTGCATAAAAGCATTGTATGCCATTGCAAATGGCGACATTAATGGGGTAATAATCTCATAATAAAGAGGTAATAAAGGTAAATGTTTCCACAATATTGTAAGCTACTATCAGCATAATACCATCAAAACCACATGAAAATTCTTGCATATTCTTACTTTGAATTCGAAAGGATCACCTTTAAAAACAGGTATTTCTCTTGGAGGGTAGCTTGCCCTTTGTTGTTGCATCACCAACATCTGTATCAATTAGTCCTTCAAGTGCTGGACTTCTGTGGCCACCCATACAGTGGCACCACCTATTGGCCACTACTGAAATGGCTCCAACATTGTCTTCCTTAAAAACCCACTGCTGCAGTGCCTGTTTAAAATGTGCCTGTTCAGAAAGAGTTGATTGCTTGGCCTCTGGTGTTGCTGCTTGTAATCAATTCATGATTCTTCTTTTGATTAGTTGATTAACCTTATGATTTATTTACAGATTATTCAAGATGTTTTTATTACAGGATTGATATAACAATTAATTTAGCAAACATTTAAAAAATGTTATTATTTTTAGTATTTTATTACAATATTAATAATAAGAATAATAATCATAGATCCTATTTCTCAGGCACCCAAACAGCTCACCTGTTAGTGTGCACCATATGTACAGAGTCCACAGTACAAGTGCAGCACTGCTTAAGTGTGCCTTCTAGTGATATAATGAAAATAGCACTGAATTGTCTTTTTGAGGTGATGATTTTTGTTGTGGTCATATTTTCACCTGCATTGCCTTTCTTATGGTCAGTAAAACAAGTAAAATTTGTAGATTTCCTATATGTGGATTTCTAGTACAGGTTACAGATTATTTTACTAGCTATTCATTTTACAGCCGTTACCCTTCACCTCAAACCGTTTGCTTGGGCTGTGTTCGTTATCTAATGTGTCATGCAGCACAAAGAGGAGCAATGAGCCAGAGCTTAGTTAATCATTACTTTTCTTCAAGAGTCTTTTAAAAACAATCAGGTCAGCGTACACTTTCCCCATGACAAACAGCCACCATGAAACTCGGAGAGCGTCTCTCTGTTTGCGTCCTGCTGGTACTTTGTGTGACATGGAGTGCAAATGGAGGGAATATTCTGGTGTGGTACACTGAAGGCAGCCACTGGATTAACATGAAGCCTGTGCTGGAGACGCTGGTGGACAGGGGACACCAAGTGACTGTTTTGGTCCCGAGCACGTCCATGTACATGAACAAAAGTGAACCTTCCCGCTTTAGCTACGAACCCTTCAGCGTCTCTATCTCAATGGAGGAAATGGAGGACTTCTTTAATGAGTTCCTTCACTTCTCCATGTACGAGATGGATCATTTGAGCTACTTCCAGATTTACATGAGATACATGGAGCTGATGACGGTCGACCTGCAGTACTCTTTGAAGTATTTGAATGGTGTGCTGAAATCAGATACCATAATGAAGAGGCTGAAGGAGGGAAAATATGACCTTCTCCTGGCTGACCCCATCTACCCTGGCAGTGACTTAACAGCAGAGATTTTGGGCATCCCCCTGGTTTTCTCCCTGCGCTTTTCCATGGCCCATAACTGGGAGAGACTGTGTGGTCAGGTACCGGCTCCACCTTCCTTTGTCCCCGGCGCTATGAGCAAACTAACTGATAAGATGGACTTCTTGGAGAGAGTGTGGAACTTCCTCTTCTACGCACTGCAGGATGCTGTGATAGATTATATTTCTTGGAATGAATTAGATAAATACTACTCCGAGGTCAAAGGTCAGTAACTTAGCTACAAGATACACTGAGTGCAACAACACATATTCTATAGACAAAACAAAGTCCAATGATGATTAAATTGCTTGGAATTAATTACCATGATGTTATATCCAGTCACTTTCATCAAGTATTTGATCGTCTAAGTAAATAAAGCTTAGCTATTCTCTCATTTGAAGTATGGGTGGTACTTTGCAATGGTCGGCTGTCATCCATTACATGTGACAGGAAAACCCACCAGTGCCTGTGAGATGATGAGTAGAGCAGACATCTGGTTGATGCGAACCTACTGGGATTTTGATTTCCCTCGTCCGTTCCTCCCCAACTTCAAATTTGTTGGTGGGATCCACTGCAGACCTGCTAAACCTTTACCAAAGGTAGGGCTGTCTTGTATATTAGAGGCCTATAAATCTTTTATCATACCACCACAGTATTCCTGATTGAGATAATGTTACTTTTCTTGTAGGATATGGAAGAGTTTGTGCAGAGTTCTGGAGACGCTGGCATCGTGGTCTTTACTTTGGGATCATTCATCAAGAACATCACCACAGAGAAAGGAAATATGATCGCATTGGCCCTTGCTCAGATCCCACAAAAGGTCAGTGAACAATCTCTATGTGCAAACTAGAATGAACCTAAATGACCCCTGAACACAGTTTTGACGGCACAGTGGTACACTGTCGTCAAATGGCAAAGCAGTAGCAAGCAAAGGATAATTTTTAAAACTCTTCTTGTGAAAAAATTTAAGGCGGCTTGAACTGTCTAACTGCCGAGGCTTAAACTGCCATTTCAAGAAGTGACTTTTTAGACCAGTCACTTCTTAGACCAGCTGTATCAGATGATGTTATATAATAACACACTGTCATCTGAAGGTTCAACTCTCAAATTAGATTTTCATACCACTTTGGCCTTCAATAAAGCTAACTTCCCTGCAGAGTTGAAAGTTGAATCAGCTAATGATTAAGTAGGAGGTCAGCAGTAACACATGATTACATGACTTATGGTCATAAAGTTCTACAATATTGTGACATAAGGCAAGGAGAAACAATCAAAAGAGTGAAAAATATGTACCATTTAAGAAGATTTTATGGGAAGGGTGGAGATGGGATTTTTAAAAATAAGGTACAGTTACAAATCACATTGGATTTTATATGTATAACTAAAACCACAAGTTTATCAATGAAGAGTGACCATTTTTCTAGTAAAAGTACTTTAGTTTTGTAACAAAATACAATTTTTCCCTCTTTAATTTAGTATGCATTAAACACGTCTAAAGGTGTCTTTATTATTGTTTATAGGTGCTGTGGAGATACAGTGGAGAAAAACCAAAGACTCTGGGTGATAACACAAGGATTTACGACTGGATCCCTCAGAATGACCTACTGGGTAAGTACGACTTTCATATAAACCTACTGAACAGGCCTTTGAGACAGTAATCGTAATGACTTTTACTGTAAAATGAACTAAGGTATCCACCACATTGTTTTGTTTATTATCTAAATTTGAAAATGGAATAATCCTAAATGGGACATATAAGAGAGATCAAAGGAGTGGTGACGTAAGTACTCACATCTTTTACTAAAGTAAACCTAGCATTAGCAAAGTGAGGAAATACCCTGTTAGTAAAAGTAAATAAAATCACAAAAGTGTTAGCATTAATAAATACTTAAAGTAAACTTAACACTGGTGAAGTTAGCAGAAGTGTGGCTTAGTTTAATTAATTTATACTGCTGGGTAGCTTGTCAATGTCCCCCTTGGGATCAGGTCTTGTCTTATCTTGATAGATTTTAACACATCATAAATCATTTGATGATTATATTTTGTATTATTAATTGACATCTGTAACCAGTGACTTTAGTTATAAAATACTGTGAAGTAGAAGTGTAAAGTAGCATAAAATGGAAAGACCAGTACACAAGTACCTCAGAATTGTGTTGAATACAGTACTTGTTCTTTATACAACAGCTGTAGCCCACTACACACTTATCATATACATTACGTACTTATTTTTCTAGAATATTGCTTTTGCAGTCCATTTTAATAAAAAAAATTAACCCACCAACTATTTTACACCAACGAGAGAGGTTACAATACTTGTTGCTGTGCTCAAATTGCAACTTCAGAATGCCATTGCCAGCTTAACAAAAAGTAAATGTTTTTTCCAAAAGATGGTTATATTTTGTCTTGTGAAGTGTGCCTGGAGCGGTTTCTTCGGCCATTTCATCATCATAAACAGTTTTAAGTTTGGGGGCATTTACATAATTTACTTGATTGTGTACTTTTTTGTCACTTTAATATATACTTAAAACCTGCTTAGATTTAGTGTGTAGTGTGTAATTGTAGCACAAATACTTGAGGTTGGGGCTTGTGTTTATGACAGTCAGTCAGCATATGATAAAAGATGTGCTTTAACAGCTTGCCTCAATTGGAGAAAGTAAAGTATGGCTCATGATTTTTGTTACCCTATCAGGTCACCCCAAGACCAGAGCTTTCATCACCCATGGTGGCACAAATGGGATTTATGAGGCTATCTACCACGGTGTCCCCATGGTGGGCATCCCCATGTTTGCTGACCAGCCAGACAACATGGTCCATGTTAAGGCTAAGGGAGCTGCAATTATTGCAGACCTTAATTTTATTAAGACTGAGGACCTGAGAGATGCAATCAATACTGTCATCAATGACAAATCGTAAGTGCTATTTTGCGTTCACATTTACATTTACAATACAGATTTACGAAATGCCATAAAGGATCCATTATCTAATGTAGTATGGCAGGGTTCAGTTACCAACACAGAGTTTCAAGGTCACAAATTGATTAGAAAACCACTTGATGGCCTTTACCCCTCCTACATTGGTATATACTTATGTATATCTACATTCATAGGTACAAGGAAAACGCCATGCGACTGTCCAGTATCCACCACGACAGACCAGTGAGCCCTCTGGATGAGTCGGTATTCTGGATCGAGTTCACCATGAGAAACAAAGGGGCCCAGCACCTGAGGGTCCAGGCCCATGAGCTCACCTGGTACCAGTATCACAGCCTGGATGTCCTGGTCTTCCTCCTCGCCATGGTTCTGCTCCTCGTAATTATCTTCATCAAGACCTGCAGTTTCTGTTTACGGATGTGCTGTGGCAGAAAGGGAAATACAAAGAGAAAGGCTGAATAACTGACTTTATTCAAATATAGTTGTAAAGAACTGATGGGTGAAAAAACAACCGTTCACTGGTTGTCCAGTTGGTCTAAAGCATGCAAGGTAACCCCAGTGCCCTGGATTGGAAGTTGTGCTTTGGGATGAGTAATTATCACTTCTTTGAAACAGTCGGGGCAAAACAAATTTGAAAAGACATGTCAGTTTACAGCATCTGGTATTGTTGTGAAACGACTTTGTTACGTTTTTTGTTCTGTCACCATAAACTTGCATTCTAATATATGTGGTCAGTCTTCCTGTTTGCTCCTTCATGCATCAACAGTAATTACTTCAATTGCTGACAGCTGTGTGCCAATTTGCATACCTGCACCTGAGGCCAGTTTGACATCAAAAGCTGAATGTTCATTGGCTGGTGTAAGTGTAAGAGAGAAAACACGCACACAGAGTTTTCATTCTATGCCTTTACTTAATATTAATGACACCCCTCATGACCCAACAGGTTTTCTTGGCACACAACAGTGCCATTAACAATATTTATACAGACATGGACATATGGGCTGTAAATTATGATACAACAGAAAATATTGTATTAAGTAACAAAATCAAGTGATGTAATCCAACTAAAAAAAAAGATGAACAGCCCTACTGTATCATCAGGACAAAGCAAAAGAGCTTTACACAAATATCAGTGACTGTAAAATTTGCATAACAATATAATTTTTGTGTGTTTGTGTCTGTGGGTGGGTGGGGGTTATGGTGTTTTATTTCCATCATTTTTTCAGTTTTCCATCTTCTTTGACCTTCCATAACATAAGCTCCATGCAGGCAGCAGCGTCTTCTGCAGTGTCGTGGCCACAAACTGGTGAAACATTGATACAGCACATTTAAACAAGTTCAAATTGACAAAACATGCATTTGCTATCAATCAGGTACATTGTGTCAAATACATGTTAAATTGTTTTTTTAAAATTTGTAGCCTGATTATGATCCATTTCTTTATTTCAATTTTGAGTTTGTTTCCGATGTATAGTTGAGTTTAAACTCAATAGACATTCAAATAAAACAAACACTTGTATGGTGGCTGTGGCTATCCATGATGATGACCCACCACGCTCTTGGATGATCCTCCTGAGGTATTCGGCAGTGAGGTTGTTGAGGGTCAGCTTGTGAGGGGGGCCCAGACGATGGGGGAAGACCACTGTTGTGTCCACCACCATCCCATGGAGCAACTACAGTAAAGAGGAACAGACCTGACGCTCTTATTACCGAGACTAGCCTGTTTAATAAAGTCAATATTACTCTCTTTAATTATAAAGAGGTACACGAAAAAAAGAAACTCTAGCTGGCATAGCAGACCAGCTGGTGTGCAGCCCAAAACCTTCACCTTAAGTGTACTAGTACCACTTATGAGTCGCCTTTAAGAGAACTCAAAATTAAAACATTTGTGTAATTGTTTGGACCATATATAAAAGAACTAATAAAAAGAAGAATCTAAAGCAGCGCTACTAAAAAGCATAAAATGTTGATTGCCAACTACCATTTGTTAACCGCTTATGTCTTTTATAGAAAACGTGACCACACTTTCTCTTGTAAATGCAGTCATGTGTCCGACGTGTTATGATTTATGAGACTGCTTACCTTGACATAGTATTGCCATATTTACATCTTTTAATTCTTCTCTTAAAAACTCATCTTCCCAAAGACCTATCCACCTTATTCCTAGCCCCCATGATATGGGCGTGACTTCCTGTACCATCCCCATGGAAAATGCCGGTTCTGGTTAAGTGACAGGACACCAATTTCCCTCCTTAGAGCAATTGGTACAGTCCAAGAGGGTGAATACTACTACTTTCGAGTGAGTACTACCAACGCCATTATTGCCTACGCCACTCAGCCATCAGGAAAATTAAGTTATCTATAGATGATCCCATGAATTGTCAAAAAAAGTTTAAAAAAAAATAACTAAACTTAACAAATAAATATATTCACACATGAATGGTGCACAAAGATAGTCCTGAAGGTGGCCATGATAATTTTGACTGGCTTTTTGTTACAAATCTCTTTTACACAAACATGCTCACAGCCTTCTTTTGAAAGTCTTGTTCATAATCCCAGGTAAACCAGGAATTGAGAGTTATGTTGGAAAAAGCTTACAGTAGTCACCTTCAGGGCACAGAAGTCTGTTTCCAGGCCGTGTCCAATCAGAATGGTGTCGGCGCTAATGAAGCTCAGTAAAGTCTCCTGCACCTCTCTGAGGGAGGTGCAGTTACCCTTCACATCTTCCTCACTGATGCCTGAAAACCTTGACAAGTACAGTGTCATTGATACATAAAGTAGTCATTTAAGTACCTTCATTTGATCAGCCAGCCTATTGGTAATGATCATTGGACATTGGCCAGTGCCTTTCAGCTAGTGACAATACCACTTGCACAGCTGTGTATTCCATATTTTCTTAATTCTCTGAAGACAAAGTACAAGTGCTTTACAATCAACTTTTAGGCTTTTGCCAGTTTTCATATCAACTTTGGGTTATTTCCGAGGAGAGACACAGCTTATATCCTTATTTAAAGCAACAGCCAAGTTTCTTATTACATTACCTGGTGTTATAGTCGATGATCTCATTATCAGGTCTGACAAAGGTGTCATAGACGACTTGCACACTTGAGTTGATCAGCGTCACTCTGGACAGCTCCAGACCATGAATAGTGTAACACTATGAAGACAAACGCATAACAATATTGACTGTTTTCAGTGCGTACTTAAGTGGAAACAGACAGATGGACCACCAGTCAGCCTTCATTTTCCCAAGAGATTTTAGTGCCTGGTGGCAGACAACAATGTATAGTGACCCAATCTCAACACTGATGGGGTTATTTTTCTATAGCCATTACATTGTGCAATCAACATTTACTTTATAATGTTACGTTAAAGCAAAATAACTGTCAATCGCCAATCTAAGGCCAGCTAAAAATTAAACGTCAGAATTCTTTTTAACTTCATCCGTAGGTGAAGGTGATCTGGGTAGATGGGGACCTTGTTTTAAAATGTAAAAAAATATAAAAAGGCTGATAAAAATTGATTTGGAAAGACAATATTTACACCCATGTTGTGCAGTTGAGCTGGTGCACCCACTTAAGACGGGATGTGCACCAGTTTAGCAGCTACAGTAAGGATATTTGCTTAAAAAAGGGTGACTTGGATTACACCGGACAAGCTGTTTGAAGCCATTTTATGTTTTCTTTCAGTTGTTTTTTTAAGTTTTAACTTGTTTTGACTTTCCATCAACATGGGGGCGAGTAGATAATGACAGAATTTTGCTTTTTTGGTGAACTTTTCCTGTAACTTTATATTGTGGAAAGCTGAAAAGCTATGCAGTCATCATTGTGATGAAAGAACATAAAAGGATCTGGTGTTGAAATGTTTCATTCTGTCAATTAACTAGGCTACACTGTTGTTGTCTTCAAAAACTGTTTTACTTTTGTGTTACTCTGAATTCATGTGGATCATATACCACCAGTTTTAATCTGATTTACCATTTCACAATCCAAGGAGTAGACCCCAGGACAGCCTGTATTGGAGACTGGTCGGGGTACAGTTGAGACAAATCCATCCAGGCTGAGTGAATCATGGACATGCAACTGTTGAAGACAAAAAAAATATGAATTCACCTGCTGGTACATTGGCGGAGGTCTAAAGAGGAAATCAAGTGATGGAATAATCTACCACTTTTTTCCTTACCTGAAACACCTGACATCCAGGTGCTCCCATGACTCCCTCACAGCAACTGTAGCGGGTCTCTACTCCACCTGGCACTGTGATCAGTTATGGAGTAGGCTGTATAGTAATCACTTTTAAGCATTTTGGATGTTTTTAAAACTATAACTATATATACTCACCTTTATTCTTAACTGCTTTCCCATAGTGGTAATTACACTCCTCCTTACGGATGTGTTTGCCTGTTTTGCTCACAGAATATGTCGCCCCACATCGACAGCAGATCCTCTTGAGGGCTTCAATGAACAAAACAGAAAAAGACCATCACCACAGAGCAATGTGTTGAGAAAAGAAACCTTCACTGTAGTTAAGTATAGCACAGGTTAAGGCTGCCCTCTAGTGACATGATATGAGAATAGCATTAAATTGTCTCATAGTTGGAGTAAGAGTTATGGGAATATGTTTTCTACTTACGGTCTGCTTTGCCTTTCTTATTGTCAGCAAAAAGAATAGCAGAACCGGGTTTCTCTGGGTGCTGGACGGGATAGTTGCTCTCAATCAGCCTCTCCTCAGTCAAAATATAGTCCTTCAAACTCTCATACAATGCCTTATCTGCCAGAAACACACATTTACTGAGAAGCTGCCAACTAATTTGATGAAATGAAAATGCATTCAAAAGGAAACCAATTTATCTCACCATTTCCTTTTAACTTCTTCAAGTTAAGTGGAATATTGCCTTTGAATCTTTGGCTGCTGACTTCGTTTTCATCTGCACCAGAAAAAACATAAATGGATTACATATAACTAAATTATGTCTTACAATCGGCATCAATTACATGTTTCATGGACAGTTTGAGTTTTCCACAAGTTCTGACCTTTAGCAGCAACAGCACTTTGGTTCTTTAGCCTCTTCAGTGCATTCACTGCAACACTCATATATTTGAGTTTGTTCACACTGCGATTATACAAAGTCCTCTCTTCTGCAACTGCCTATCAACATTAACAGGGTAAGAATTAAATGGATTAATATCTAGACAGTAGTTTGTCAGTGAGGATGATATTAAGTGGCACAAGCTCACCTTCTCAAAGGCTTCATTGACATTGGCTGTTGTTTTGAGGAACTCCTCTGTGAACATGTTGACATAACGCTGTCGGGTGTCATGGGGCACTTTGTCTTTGGCAGCCTCGCCATTCTGCTTCAATTTACGTTTAGTGGGAACTGGCTAAAAGAACATATTTATCATTAATATTCAACAGATGAAATGGGTCTAACTCACACAAGACACAAGTTAAATTTCTTGAAAATTGCCACAACAAAGGCTGCTTTTTGCTTCTCACCTTAACCGTAGCAGCTGTAGGAATAGTGGAGGAAGTGGCCTGACTTGAATGTGCAGATGCAAAGGTCAGTGAAGGCTTGCGTGCCTGTGCCGGGATGAGCACCGGCGCTGTTGTGCGGTATCTTTGCACAGTGGTAGCTGCAGGTGGATAATATGTTTGTTTCATAGCGACAGCATTAGTCTGCACTTGACTGATTGGGGTTAGCACTGAAGTAACTGGGCAGGAGCTGGAAGTTACAGGCAAAGGGAAGGTGCCCTGTGGGAGGATCAGATGCAAGTTGTTGCCCATTCCAATCACTGCAGTCCCCAAAGGTATGTAGTTCACATAAGCTGTGAAAAGACAAACGCACATGCAGATATGATGCACTCAGGTAAAGCAACCACAAGAAAAAAAAAAAAAATTCTACTCCAAGTTTTGAAAGAAATGCTGCTTGACCCCACATTTTCATGGTAATATTTAAAATAAATCTTGTCCAGTACAGCCAACAGAAGCTTACCATTTTGCACATGAACAGGCTGCAGGTTTTCAGGGGTTTGAGCTGAAGCAGAAGGTGCGCTCTGGGCCTCTGGCCTCCTCTGATAGGTTGAAGAAACAAATGCCTGACCACCTTTAACTGAGGTGGTCAGCATGGAGGCTCTCTGCTGTACCTGCTGGATCTTGGAATTGACAGCAGGCTGGGAGGCAAATCCTGACACCACAGGCCCACGTAGGGGAACCAGCACCTGGGGCTGAGGTCTGTTTTTAACCACAGGCTGCTGAATGGAGTGAGTTAATCATAAAATGTTCTTAAAATTATGATTCAGGCTTGAAATTCATATCTGTAATCTCGAGGGGGTAGTAAGCCTGAGAAAAATTGCCTTTTTTGAAAATTAATTTTACATTACACAGTAACTATGCTTAAGTTCCATATTATCAAATCCATTAAGTTTTACTACATGAATGAATGTAAGTAGTTTCTTTGATCATTTTATAAACTATATCTTTGAATTAAAGATGGAAAAAGTAATGAAAAAAGTCATTTGCAGTGTGCAAAAATCTGTGTATTCTTAAAGCAATACTTTAATACAGATTTCTGTATTATTAAAAAGATGAGAGCCACCCCCATATATGAAGACTTAAGAGTAACCATGTCATCTGTATGTAGCATTTACCTCTGTATGTTTGGCTTCATGAGCCGTCCTCTTCTTTCCTGCCAGTGCTTGGGGTTTAACATTCAACTCTGCCTTCTCCACATCCATGGCTCCAACCTTAAAATGACAAAGTGAGAGTAGGGATCTTTACACTGTGGAAGATTTCTCTTCACCTTGAAATGTGAGTGTCTTACAGCATACTTACAGACACACTGGGCTGCACATCATTTCCCTTATCCTCGTTGTTTGCCTCCATGAAGATCCT
This sequence comes from Pagrus major, assembly GCF_040436345.1. NCBI lineage: Eukaryota > Metazoa > Chordata > Actinopteri > Spariformes > Sparidae > Pagrus > Pagrus major. Next base: position 21,368,436 of record NC_133219.1, read on the forward strand.
GTAGCATTCCTCCATCGGGTCACTGTCAGACAGCTCAATTTCTGAATAGTTGAGCTCATCTTCATCGTCAGAGCTGGTATCAATGGTTATTACTTCCTTGTTATCCACTCTCCCCAAAAGCTGCTCAGTTGATGTGGATGATGATTCAGCTCTGCATGTCAAACTTGAAGCTGAAGAAATGTCCCAAGTCGGCCCATGGCTGCTGCCTGACACTGATTCTGCCGGCTCCAGGCAGCTTTCAGGTGGCGCATGGTTAACCGAAGCTTCACCCAGCATCTGTCCTGGAATTTTGCTTGTTGTTTTCTGGCTGTGGAGCACCATTGATGGTACAGATTTTGTGGAAGACCACTGATTACTCCCTCTGTTCTGTGCTAGCAGATCTGTTTTCTGAGCTTGCTTGGTGTGTTGCCTTAATTGTGAGTCTGAGTTAGCAGCTGGAGCTTTATAAAAAAGTGAATTCTTAGATGGAACATTATATGGCTGCATAGGATTCATTTTCTCAATACTACGGGGCAGCTCACACTGAGGCAATTCAACCTGAAACGTCTTTTCTTCCTTTTCTGCCACCAGATTTTTACAGTTTTGATATTTCTGGTTTGTGGTGGCAGGAGGACTTGCAGCTTCAGGACTTCTATCCACTATTACTTCAGCAGTCTTAAAATGAGTGATTTTATAGCTTTCTCTTCCCAGATCTTCTGAATCTCCAGTCAAGTCAACTACACTCCCATCAACTGGTATATTTTTGCGTTGTTTGTTTTCATCTAGATCAGATGAACCTGGATTGAATTCAGCACTGCAAAAACTATAAACTCTACTTTCTTCTACCGTGGGTGCAGACTGAGATCTGACCCTGCACGCCTCAGTGTCTGCAAGGCTCAGTGGTGGAGAATGATTTGAAATAGTTGCTGTTTTGATCTCAGTCCATTCCACAACTTTATCGTGGAGGGATTTGCCAGCAAGAGAATCAACAGGTCGCCCTCTCTTTTTGGCAGGCGAGGGAGGAATGTCAATAATCAAGACGCTGTCTTCATTAGAGTCATCAAGTGGCTCTGGAGATGGCAGTTGGGAAGGCTGAGGCTGATATGCGACTGGCTTCTTTTGGTCAGAAGGCACAGCTTTTCTTGCTCTTTTCAAACCTTTACCATGTTTCAGTTTATGCTTTTTACATGATGAACTGTAAGAGCTCAAGTCAGCAGAAAAGTTGGACAGAGGGTCATACTCCAAATCAGTCCTTGGTTTTGAGTTGTCAACCACGTACTTCTTTCCTCGGGAGAGTGTTTTAGTGGAGTTTGTGCATGAAGACCGTCCAAGAGAACCTCTGTCTACAGTTTTACTTGCAGTCTCAGACTTGGAAACAGAGTCATTAGGCACAGAGTTTCTGCTGTCTTGCTGTACGGTCTTGTAGTGCGACAGGCGCCTTTGCTCCTGCTCCACCTCGTGCCTTACAGTTTCAATCTCCTTGTTGATCCGCTCCAGCTCCTGGAGGCATTCGTCTTTGGTCTCATCATTCACTGGTGCTTCAGAGTCAGCATACAGATAGCCATGTTGTACTCCTGTTCAAAAGGGATATGAGATGGGGCTTACTAGCATTAGTGATATGACTGAAACTAGGGCTGGGCGGTATGGCCTTAATATCACAATATGTTTAGGTCATTTCCTAATATAGGATATATACCTCTGAATTTTGAAATCTTCCCAAAAGCACATGGACATGGTAGACAAAATCAAATATTTTAAACCAAAATGCCCTACTTCAATATCGATACTGCAACAATATTGTAATGATGACTATTGGTACTTTCGAAGAATACGAACAATGAGATTTCTGATCAATAATCATCACTAATGTGGATATAATGACTAAGTGGGTAAAGACAGGTATTAGAACAAGTAGAGCAACCTGGTAAGTTCAGAAAATGACATTTTTTACTGTCATGCAGCCTTTAAAACCAGGAGTAGACAACACTTATGCATATCACAATACATCAATATCCAATATCAAAAATGATTTATAGTCTGTTATCACAATAACAATATATATCGTATATATTTTCATGCCTAATTTTAAAACTACTACATGGTAAGATTGGGTTAAGTATAAATAAGCTGTGCAGAGTGAAGGTGTGGTGACCTGTGGCTGCGAGAAAACATCTTTACACTTCCATAAATTGTGTGTGTGTGTGTCAGAGAAACCATGCTTTTGATTGTTTTATAAGACCATTATTTTAACTGAAATGGACAAAAAAAATGCTTAATCTTAACAATACATAAATAGAAAGAAATCAAATAAAAACAATAACAGGAATCAGGACAAAATCAGGAGAAAATGTGATCCCACTACATATTAACTACATTTTAACCCTTCTTTTAAAGAGAAACTTGCAGCCTCATGCATTAAGGTATTAAGTGAGTTGGTTTATCTTCAAACTCGCCAAGTTTTTTTAAAAAATATTAACCGCTAGCGTTAACCTATGGCTTAGTTTACCCACTTTAATCTTAAATTACACTTTCTGTGTAATTTAATCTCAATTTACACTTTGTTTCCGGAAGGAAAAAAAAGCAGAATATGCAATTGAAAACTTTAAACAGGAAACAATTTGGGTTACGTTAGCTGGCTAGCATACCTCAAAACACTGACCTGCATGTATCGATGATTTATTGGAGGCACCGAACACATCCCGCAACTCTGTGGCATGTTTGTACAAACAGTGTGGCCTCTCACAAAGCCCACGTTTTGATATAGGACAATTTATGTCAGCGAAAAGACCGGACGAGGGAAACATTAGCAAAAACAAAAATGCCACTTTTCACGATGCGCAACACCGCTCGTTTTAGCTAATTAACCAACTGTCGGCAGGCAGGTGCTCCAACTGGAACATGTGGTGACGCCGCCTCAAATTTATAGGCTCTGCTAGGGTCGCGAGACGACAATAAAATGACAAAGTTTTTAATCCCTAAATAGGTATTTTTACGAGAAATAAAATTAAAAGTAACTCCGAATACATATAACACACTAACTTTCCTTTTTTTTAAATTTTATTTTTTATTTTTTAAAAATCAAATTAATTGCAGTTCCTTGTGTTGCAGCAATCCCTCCACGTCGGCAGATGGCGCTGCTGCGCAAACCTAAGCTGGGACCTACAGCGACAAAGTATTTTCCGTGTCTGGTACACTTGAACTACCGCAAGCACCACAACAGCAGGCTTACATGGCGTATTAAATAACAAAACATACATTAAGTCCACGTTGTTTGAAATGGATAAGAGCGAGGATGAGATGGAAGAGGATGAAGCCGAGTGGAAGAACAGTTTCGTGGATTCAGTCCCATTCAGCCCCGCTACTGCTTCTGGTAAAGTATGACAGGAGAAACTTTCAGTGACGGTGTGTTTTGGCTTTCAGTTGGCCTTTGACGTGCAGAGACGAACACGACTCTGTGTGTCGGCTATCTTCATGTTTCAGATGGTAATTATTGAATGCGTAATCTCAGTTTCAGGTCCGAGCCGCAGTAAGACAGCAGGACCGACACCTGCACACAGAGTCATTCTGCACTTCGACCTTGACTGCTTCTATGCTCAGGTGGAAATGATCAGAAACCCAGCACTGAGAGAAGTACCTTTAGGTCAACGGATTTAACTACTACAATGCTTCCTCTGTGGCTGTCAGATGTGTTTCTGTTAAAGCCCAGAATATTTTTGTGGTTCAATAATGTGTCTCATCTTCAGGTATTCAGCAGAAATACATCATAGTCACCTGTAACTATGTGGCAAGGGAGCTCGGTGTCACCAAGCTGATGTCTGTTACTAGTGCGAAGGAGAAATGTCCTCAGCTGGTGCTGGTTAAAGGAGAAGACCTGACACACTACAGAGAAATGTCCTATAAAATGACAGGTAGGCAGGAGCAGTGCATCACACATAAATGCTCTGCAAATAAAGCTTCAACTAAATACTACATTCTGCTTACTGTATGTAGTTTTTCAGCATTTATAGTAATATCCACCCCAAAACATGCTCAGTACGCACATGTGGCCAGTAAATCCAAGGTCCATTTGCTGTTAGGTGGTTGTCGCAGAGAATAATTAAGCTAGTGTTAGATGTTTTGCATTTCAGCAAGGAGCAAGAGAGTCACTCTTTTCTCAACGTCTCTTGCTGTACTGCCACTATGACTATTGCCTCTGCTTTACTCATTCTCACATACAGTGTACCCCACAGATTAGTGCAACAAGGTCATGCTAACATCATGTATATTTTCTGTTTGTGTGCTCTTCCTCCTTTACCTTTTCTTGTCCTCCATCCAGAGCTGCTGATGTCCTATTGTCCACTGGTAGAGAGGCTCGGATTTGATGAAAACTTCATGGACGTCACAAAGATGGTAGAAGCAAGGCTAGCGGAGACACAAGAGTCCAACAACTTGTCATTTAAAGGACATGTCTACAACCATTTCAGTGAGTCACATTTGTGCCCCTGGTGTATAGCTGTACATCTACAACATCTGGCTCATGGAAATCGGGAAATGAGTTGTGAAACAAGCCAAGATGCTTAAACTTGTCAGATATTTGCATTGCACTTTCAGTTTCCGACCACGTGAAAAGTTTTGAATTTCAGGTTTTCTCAACTGCACACAGCATGATTTTCTGTTCATTTCCTGCTCAGGTGCAGACGTTGAAGCCAGTGATCATCCAAGGTTGGCTTTAGGTTCACACATTGCAGCAGAGCTGAGAGAAGCCATCCACACCAAACTGGGTCTGACCGGCTGTGCTGGCATCGCCACAAACAAGCTGCTGGCCAAACTGGTGTCCGGCTCCTATAAACCCAATCAACAAACCACCCTGCTGCCGGAGAATGTCAGCGACATCATGGGCTGCCTGAGCGGTCTCCGCAAAGTACCAGGTGTAGATGTTCAGCTTATGTTTAACTATTTATCAGTTCAAAACTTTTGTGTGTGTTTTTTAATCATATCATGCATCCCTGTTGATACATTTGTGGTCCCTTCATGTATTCTTAGGGGTGGGTCACCAAACTGCTAAGAGACTTCAAGCCCTTGGATTGGTCAGCGTGAAAGACCTACAGCTCTTTCCATTGAATGACTTGGTGAGAGAGTTCGGAGGTCCCACTGCTCAGCGCTTGAGGAATCTGGCCCTCGGTGTTGATGACTCACCTGTCACACCTACAGGGGCCCCCCAGGTAGGAAATTACCAATGTGTACTTAAGACGAGGGGTGTATGGCTGCATCCAAATGTCTGGACTTCATCGCACCTGCAGACTTTGTGGGCGCATTTGCAGGAAGTCTGCAAGTCTTGAGGGCAGTCCACAAGGGCCCTCAAGCAGACTTTCTGCAGACTTTCAGGGAGTCTGCTTGGGCTGCAGACTTCACTGGACTTCACTCATTTGTTTATCTATAATTCACTGCAATACGGCGGTAACCTTGCAGAACATTTTATGAATGTGTAAAACAAATACTTTATGGTAACATTACTTGAAATGTGTAGACTAGAAATAATATTCAACCACATCATGATATGGAAAGATTTAATAGTATAGACTGTAGAGGTAAACAAAATGCATGTTATTATTGTAGACTTTAGGGCTGTCTATCAGTGGCTTATATTTGCCCTGCAGTCCAACAAACTTGCAGACTTAACGTTATGGCAGTGAACACGTCACGGTATACACGACTAAAGCCAATGAGGTCTCAGTCCGCAAGTCCAAGGGGTGTACATTTTGGATTCAGCCTATGACAGCATTGCCAGTACTCACACTTTGGCTTTACTTTCATGCTGACAAAACAAATGTAGGCTCCTTTCTGTGTGTCTATATTGATAAAGTACATTTTTTATTTTAGTAAAAGCCCAGATATCTGTTTTGTATTACTGCAAGCATGGAACTTATCTAATCATTAATTACATTTAAAAAAAAAAAAAAAAAAAAGCAATGGATAGTGGGCCTAATAATGAAAACACAACTTACTTAGTTGCCTCAATATATGTATATCTTTTTCCTATGAACAGGAATTTCAGTGTTTCGTGAACTATAAATATAACACACAAAATAATAATAATCAGCAAGGTATATTACATAAAATGTATTAATTTGTATTTAAATAAATAAAAATGTTACTCTCTCCCAAGTGGATCAGGCCATTTAGATAGATTAAATTAGAGATGTCTGACTTTGAAATTTTACCGAAACAATTTTTAATTTAATTTGTGGTAAAGCATTAAAAAGTCTAGAAAATGGAACTTTTTACAGCCCGTGTAGTTGGCGTGTAGCACCATTCTCTATTTTATCAGTTGAAAGTAAAAGTAGGTGTTTGGGTGTCTTATTGCACAATTTGATTTGATTTGATTTGATTTGATTTGATTTGATTTGAAGAGTCGTAACAGCCAGAAAATCAAAGTAATTGTAGGGTTCAGTTATCCAGGCAAACTCATAAACCTTGTTGATATCATTAATGTCATAGTTCCTCATTAATGTCCCTTTTAATGTTAAAATGTGATATTTTATCTTTTTTCCCCCTTAATTAGTATCCTTTTTGTTTCAGTCTCTCAGTGACGAAGACTCCTTCAAGAAAATGTCATCCACTAAAGAGGTTTTAGAAAAGATTCAAGAACTCCTGAGCAGTCTTGTGGAGAGGTGAGTTATTTTGTCAGTTCTTTTAAACCTGTCATCCGAGCCACTGAATCTAACCTTTGTCGTCTATTTGAAAACTAGGATGCACAAAGATGGCAGGCAGCCTCAAACCTTCCGGCTTACCATCCGTAGATACTCAGCGACCAACAAGTGGTTCAGTCGGGAGAGTCGTCAGTCTCCAATCCCCAACCACATAGGACACAAGATCACCTCTGGTGAGCTTGTGGACAAAAAAAGCAACACTTTTCCAGAAGGAATGAATATGTGGCTTTATACAACAAATTTAAAATCAAAATTCACCATGACGTCTAGCTTTGACTGGGTCATAAACACAAAAAAGCCTCTGTAATGTCAGTGAAGATTCTCAGTCATCTAAGTCATGTTGTATCTAGATGTCTAGTTGTAGTATATCTAGATCAGCCTATGTTACATCTCATCCTGTCAACCCTTACCTCTTAAACTGCTCCAAAGTAAGTATGTTAACCCTCTGCGGTTGTTTTTTTACTGTCTCTGCAATGTCTCTATAGGCAGCACTGATGATTCTGTGGTTCAGCTGGCCCCATTGGCAATGAAACTTTTCCACAAGATGGTGGACAGCAGCGCAGCCTTCCACCTCACCCTCATTAACGTCTGCTTCAGTAACCTGCAGACGAGGGGAGCTGCCACCAGCGGAAAGGGCTCCATAACATCTTTCTTCACACACAGCACGTCTCCCAGAAAAACACAAATCTTCTCAGCTCAAAGCCAGGTAGTACACTGAAGTCATGCAGTGTAATCTAGCTTATTTTGATGGTATCTTCATCAGGGTATCTGCAGGTTTTGAAAGGTTTTAAGAAGTGTTGAATTCAGATTTCTCATAACAGGCCTAAAAAGTCTTAAATTAGATTTACAAAAATCTTAAATATTTTATTCCAATGTTTGTTATGAAGGTTTTTGTATCTGATTTTGGGCTGTTGGTAGACATGATACAAGTGCGATTGTTATTGGGCTACAATTATCTATCAGTTCTAAGTACTATATCGTAGGCGACTGGACTTGTTTCACGTTCTTGAAGATGTCTCGCCTCTTGGATGAGAGGTCACATTAATTTGATTAGTGATGAATCATATATGAATATACCGCTGGGAAGTACAGAAAAATGTCAGATAATAAGAAGTAATTCGAGGCCATATAGTTTCTACTGGTTTTCTGTCATATAGTCATTCTCAGGTCAGTTTGTTAAGAAACAGATATTAAATAACATTTTATATGGTATTAAAAATGTCTTCAAAAGTCCTACATTTTAACTTGTTAAACCCTGCAGACGCCCACTCTGCTGTTACATGATTTTGCCTTCTTAGAAATAGTGTAAGTACTCGGAATTTCTTGAAATCAATTGCTCCTCCTGTTTTATTCTCCAATAGGATGGTTCCTCTCAGAGCGGGGATAGTCACTTAATGGACCATCAGTCCAGTGTGATTACTCAACATACCACACAAAAGACAGCAGCCACAAAAAGCCCTCATAGCTCTGAGGCAGCATTACATGGGTTCAAAATAGAACAAAGCCCTGATGTTGCTGGAGAGGACCCTCCGCTTCAGGAAGTATCCTGCTCTTCAACGAGGTCAGACTTTGATGAAACAAATACAACAGTGACTCATCGTTTGCCCCCAAATGTTGACCCAGAAGTGTTCAGCCTTCTCCCTGAGGAAATCCAGAAGGAGCTGTTATCTCCTGCCTACTCAGACTCTCTCCCCAGCTCTTCAATGAGCTCAGGCAAAGCCGTTGATGTCCCCAACATAACAGAAAACAAGTCTTCATATTCATTTACAGACTCACCAAATATTAAAGACATGAAAGAGCCTGTGAACAAATCGGATCCATCTAACAGGAAGACCATAGCTAATAACCACAGTCCTGCATACGTAAGTGTATTTCCAGGAGAAAACGTCATAGGAGAAGGGAGGCTGTCATCCCACCAGTCTTCTGACTGCGAGTTCCCAGGAAGTGTGGACCCTAAGGTGTTTTCTGAGCTTCCGCCAGATGTGCAAAGGGAGCTGATGATGGAATGGAAGCAACAGAAGCCGGTCCTGAAGACCACCTCGTTCAGGAAACCAGGGAAAGGCTCGATGGCCAAAGACAGAAAGGCTGCAGGAAAAAGCAGTCAGGCAAACAATTTGTTCAAGTATTTCAAACCTGCTTAGAGAGAGACACCACTTGCAAACAGCAAAAATGTGCATTAACATTAACAAAATAAAAGAAAATTGCATTCGGAAAAATGTTACAATTAGATCCACATCGACAGAATCAATAATTGATCGATGATTGTGTGAATTCATTAGACATAACAAACTACAGCCTTAAAAATGACCATCGAGTGTGAGCCAAATAACTGGGGGTTCATTTACAAGCTTTCAGCGCTTCCCAGCCAAGGTTCAATGCTGTAGAAGAATATAGAAGGTGGGCATTAAAGATTTTCTACCATCTCTGAAAAGAAGTCATGTTCAGGCTCCAATGTTGAGTTTTATCAACATTACTGACAATGCAACAAAAACAAAACATAGAAAGCATGAGCTTGACAAAGTTTATAATTATTTGAAGTGTTTTTTGTTTTTTTTTGTCCACCCCTGTATGTCAGTGTTGATATGTACATTTGTTGCCTTTTTGAAATAAGGATATATTGTTTATAAAAGTTCATTCTGATTTCAAAGCACTTACAAACTGTTAGATTTTTGTTATGCTTTGAACATTATGTGTGAAATGTCCCTTTACCTGAAGTGACCTTTTTATGTTAGCCTTTGTAAACATCGATCAAAGTAAACTGGAACTTTAATATCTTTAGTTTCATTGTTTTCGTATTGTTTTCACATTGTTTAGAGAAGCAGGATTACTCCACTGAGCCTGTAGAAGTGGGGCCCGCTCCTTGGTTGGATGATTTCCACTGAAATCCACAGAGGCACACATTATTCACAGACAGGGGCCACAGTCCAGTTTTCAAAGAGCTCTTTTTTTCTCATGAGAAATACCAGAAAACACAAGGTCTGTAAGCACGGCCTCACTTGGTTCTTTCTGGCATGAAACTCCTCCCTGAATCACATGTAAGAAGGGGAAAAGGCTCAAGATGTGTCGTCGCATCATGATAGCGATTATTTTGTTTAATCAGGACGAGCTGAGCAACCTCTGAATGGACTTTGGTACTTCCTGCAGATAGACTGGTAAGATGCTTCAATTTTTTAGTCTTTTCGGGGAGCTGTGAAACTGTTTGTGGGTATTTGAGTCTGGGGGTATTTTAGGAAATCACCATATACTGCTTGAAAGTGTTGTCCTTATTGAAAGGTTTTTGGTCAGATAAGACTGCTGTAGGTTAGAGGGTTGATTACTCAGCCTCTCTTCACTCTGCTGATTGCAAAGAACTCGATACCATTAATCATGCACATGGGAAATGACTCTACATTTCATGGAAGTATCCCGTGTCCTATCAATGCTGTGCTGCTGGAATCTTGAGTTGCATGACCATGAATATTTCCTGAATGCACTCGCCAGCAACACAGATCAGAATATATACTAAAGAAAGTAAAATCTTCAGGATTGTTTGTGCCCTGGAGATCTCTCCAGCGTCTCTTGCATAACCAAATCTGATTTTCCATGCTGACTTTATTGGCCTGCCTGGCTTCAGCTGCAAGTGTAACTGAATCATTGCAGTGACCTTAGTGGCGTCATGCAGTGTTGAGCTGTCTGCCCACAGCTCTTCAAGTCAATGAAAGGAGTTCTGTCTGCCAAACAAGAGTGTTTTTGCGAACAGCTAAGTCTGAGAGAACTCTGGTGAGGCATTTGACTGCTCATGTAGAAGCCAACCCCAGTCATGTGCTAGTCCCTCAGCACCTAATGAGCAGGGAGGTATGACGTCCCGCTAAGCCTGTGCGGTGGGCCTGCACCCTCAGACTGAAAACTGCAGCAGGGTGGAGTTATTTCACCTTTCTTTTCTAGTTAACTCACCCACTTTCAAGCTTTCTCTTAACTCATATGGTTCGTTAGGTGATACATCAAACCATCATAGTATTGTACAACTCTGTGGCAGGTGGAGCTCAGCTGCACAATGGCTGACTGGGACTATGACTATCTGATTAAGCTGCTGGCCCTGGGTGACTCCGGGGTGGGAAAGACCACCTTTCTCCACAGGTACACCGACAACAAGTTCAACCGCAAGTTCACAACCACAGTTGGCATTGACTTCAGGGAAAAGAGAGTGGTAAGTGATGCTTAGTCCCTTATATGTTTATAATAACATACACATAAGGCCTAAAATCCTGTCTTCACGTTGTGTTTTTTGACTTAAAATATATGTAACTCAGTTCAGAAGTTGGGAAGATTATCATGCTCTGTGGTTTGGATCAGATGTACACAGGGAAAGCTGCTGATGGAATGACTGAGAGGAACTTCAAGGTCCACCTTCAGCTATGGGACACAGCAGGACAAGAAAGGTAAATCTACCTCATTTTTACATTTAGACATGTTCATTTCAAGCCCTAATGAGAGGGAGCCCACCAAACACATCTTCCTTTAGCACTAAACACTAACTACAGCTGAGGCTGACGGGAATGTCATTAGTTTTGCTGATCTGCAAATTAAAACTTCACCCTGATGGTGGCACAAGTGGAGAAGTATTTACAGTTCATCCTCAGGTGAACATGAATGTGTGTACCAAATTTCACGGCTATTCATCCAACAATTAAGACATTTCACTCAAATTCACAAATCTCAAATCTTAGCCTCGTGGGGGTGCTAGAGGAAATGTTATGGGCTCACCAAAGTCAGTAGGATTCATCCTCTGGAGAAAATGAATGTACATACCCAATTTTTTGCCAATCAATGCAACAGTTGTAGAGATACTTAGAGCTAAAAGTGTCAACCTGCTTGTGGCAACAGAGAAGACAAGGGATCACCAAAGTCAGCAAGATTCAGCCTCTGGGGACGATGAATGTTTTTACAAAATGTCATGGCAATCCATCGAACAATTAATGGACAAACAGACCGACCGATCGCTAGCATGGCAAAAAATCTACACATAAGGAGCCTTATACTGCATAACAAAAGTTGTCCTGCTTTCAGGTTCCGTAGCCTCACTACAGCTTTCTTCAGAGACGCCATGGGCTTCCTGCTGATGTTCGACCTGACTAACCAGCAAAGTTTCCTCAACGTCAGGAACTGGATGAGTATGTGTCATCTCAGCTGCCTGCTCTGCTCCGGCTCAGTACTCTTCTATTAAATCAATGCTTTCCTCTCTTGTTGCAAAGCTGCCTTCTAAACCGTGACTAAGGGAATTTCCAAACATCGTTTCAAGTTTGCTGATGCATGACTGTTTGCATCACATGGGTTTAAATGGCTTCCTCTGTTGGTTTAGGTCAGCTTCAGGCCAATGCGTACTGTGATAGTCCAGACATCGTGTTGGTGGGCACCAAAGCAGACCTCCGAGATCTGAGGGATGTTCATGCCAGGCAGGCCAGAGATCTGGCAGACAGATACGGGTGAGGCATTAAAAAACGTACTAAGTGTGTGAGACTGTGAAGTGTAGCCATCTATCTATCTCCATCCATAACACCCGACTTGCCTCATGCTTACTCCACATAAAGAGACACAATTATTTCAGTACTCAAAAAGGTGTTTCCACACATATTATTACAGCTTGATTTAAACTGACAAATTTGTTTCTTAACTAAGTCAGAATTTGGAATTGTATAGTTTTACACTTTACATCATTATTGTTTACAAACCCTAATAAATAGGCCTAAAAAAAAAAAACTGTGTCATGAATTAAAAACTCCAATGTCCTTAAAACCTGTCAATCAATGTGAATATAGACGAGAATAATTGGCAACTACTCTGTTATGATATTAAACTAAACTTCATTGTTTTTAGTAATTTCTGAATATTTTGGACCAAAGGACGAATCGATTAATCATTTAGCAGATTATTCAATAATGACAATAGTCTTAGATGCAGTGTTTTGCAGTTTCCTGTTTTGGTGATGGGGCTCTTCTTTTATTTACATTTGGATCACACATTGTACCTTTAACTCGCCAACCCCTGCATGTCAGGTTTGGTTCGTTTGGTTAGTTTCAACTTGTTACTGCCTGTTTTTTTTTTTTTCTGCTGATTTTGAGACTGTTTTTCCAACAACATGTTGAGTAATTTAGCTTGGACATTTTCAGGAGTTTTTATAACTAAAGTATAATTCAATGAATGTCATTCACAATATTTTACAATATTTTGTCAGCCCACTGTAGATGATGAAGTACAAAATGTGCTTCTTTCACTAGTAGACCATGGGATGGTGCTAGTGAGCTGTCTTTCAATCCTGCTCCAATGATCTCCCTCCTGGAGGTTTGGAACCTGTGGGTTGGAGCTCATCAGGGGTTGTACAATACATATAGTATTTGAAAAGAATAAAATAAAATGTTTAGACTATTGCTAGTTTTTATTTTTTTCTGGTTAAATACTGAAAAGTTGTATCTCTTCAGACTTAGAAGTAAAAATGAAACAATATAGTACCACTCAAGACCAACAGATGTATACAATCAGTGACATGTTTTACAAGTAAATTCTAGAAATCAAAAAAGTTGTAAACCATTGATTTAGTAGCTGCTCAAGCACACGATATGGTCACTAAATGTCAGCTTATGTTGGATCCAAACTCTTAACTCCTCTCCTAAAATCCTCCTCTGTTCTCGTCAGCATCCCCTACTTTGAGACGAGTGCAGTGACGGGCGTCGATGTAAACCAGGCGGTGACCACCCTGCTGGACCTGGTGATGAAGAGGATGGAGCACAGCTCTCACGGGGGCCGTGGCTCCGAACCCAACGGTAGCCCCGTGGCCAGCAATGAACTGGTCGTGGCACCTGTGAGGAGGAGGTGTGCCTGCTGATGTTGCCACCGACAACCACTCTTTTTCACATTTGCACCAATTAACACTGCATCTTTAAAATGTCACTGTTTGCTGGAGCTTGAACAGGGTGCCTGCTACTGTCGGTACGACAGGAGATCAGACTAGAACTTTGGAAATCTGTCCATTTTCATTTGAAGCAATATTGTTATTACAGTGTGAATTCCTATCTTGGTGTTTGCTGTCTGTAACATTATTTATTCACAGCCTGTGCATTGTTAAGTGAGAAAGAGGAGGGAGAGGAGGGAGATTGTATATAGCAACTAAATTATGCATTGCCTTAAAAACTGTGGCTGTGATTCAGCCCAAAAAAAAAAGTTAATTATTTTCAAATAGGTCATATCAGAGAAAAATACCATTTTTATTTGACACATTTAGGCATTGATGGAAGGAATATGCAGGCACATAACGTATATTTATCATGGAGTATAATCAAAAAACATTTAAGACATGGTTACATTTCTTATATGGATGATTGTTTTTGTTAGAACAACCAAGATAGCCAAAGTCCCTTACATGATTTATGACTTTTATACGACATGTACATAAGCAGCCAAGCTTTTTTATGCATTATGGAACAAAGTTGCCATGCAGATCGAACACAAGTACAAGAATGTTAAAGGGTTGTTGGAACGAATCCTTTATAGTGCTGCATTTCGAATAAAGACATTTATGTTTAGGTTATGTATGTCACGGTCTTGTCATTTAAAATGTAATGCACAAACAGCTATACTGTTTTTCTGACTGGAATTACAATCCTCACAGACTTTTTTTTTTTTAGCATCGTTTTTGTTTACACACAGTCTACACATTGACTTAGAAAATTAAGAGAAACCTTTTGGAGGAGGAAAATGTCCAGCATTCATGTCAGCGCCAGTGGATTTTGGGAGGACATTCATGGAGTCACAAATAAATTCCACCACATTACTTTAGCTGAAGCCATAAAAGCAAACGTTTGTGTCAGAAAAAGTGATATTTAGGAACAAATTCAACGTCAAAAAAGGATTTTCCACTTCTTCTTCTACAATAATACTTGTTAGTTGTCATACAGCTTCCAAAATCCCAAATCAGTCTATCTGTATCAAACTCAAGTAGCATTTCTCCTCTAAACACATGGTCTTTGGTGTACCTACAAAACATTCCTAATGAGGGAATTATTCCTAAATCTACACATCTATGACATCAATTAAATGGCCTTAAAATCAGCTGTTCAAACGTTTTCAACAGATATGTGTTTTCAAGGTAGTTATGGTGACTGAGCTGTGATTTGGAGACGAAGACACGAACATTTACTATCTGAAATGTTCATCTTGCCTAAGGAGACAGACAAAAAACGCTTTGTATGGGACAGGATGTCAAGCGAATGCCTACCACGCTAAATCTGAATGAGCACAAAAGCACACATTACATCTGGTTAAGTGTGAATGACTGCCTGGCTCTGTGTTAAACCTCACCCTGAACCAGAATTTGCAAGAAGGAGCACGTGTTGCAGAGTCATGAGATGGTCATGTGGCCAGCTTTCACTGTTTGGGCCCAGTCGCCCTGAACCCCATATCCACCAGTCTGCTTCAGTCTGGCGTGATGGGGTGGACTGTTTTTGAGAACCCAAGTTTATCAACATTTACAAAAAAATAAAGCTTGTTCATTTTTAAGTTGATCTGTAGAGGTTTGGTCCCATGTGGAATATAGCAGTAGGGTTTTTTTTCACCTTCAAACATCCCTCATACAAATATATTCTTAAGGAATACACCATCAGAAATACAAACAATAGCAAAGAACAAAATTTTACCTTCAAAACAATCTTCAAAAAGGTTGTATAAAACTAGCCTATAAGATTTGTTAGTGCCTCACATGCAATGCCATTTAAATGGATCATGCGCTTTATACAAGATGCAGTAGGTCATATAACATTCATTCATTTCTCTGGTTTATGTCACAGATACTGGAATTGATGTGGTTACATGATGAAAAAATATCTTTCCCCTGGCCAACAAAACCTCTATAACAAATAGTGAATTCTAGTATTTTTGTAATTGAAATATTGGTAAACTTCAGGCTTCTTTGTTCGTGTGTGTTAAAGAGCTGAAGATATTGTGTCCAAAATGTGTAATTCCTGATGTTTTTAGCCACGCTAGCGCCATGATTTAGGTCACACATCGGTCTTTGTCTGGTACTAGGGGTGTCACTGTATGTATACCGATAATGACAATAATCGCAATATCATTTACTTTCCATTCTCACATTGTCATAGTAGGTGGAGGCGATGCATGACTGACGATAGCTAGACACTATACCCACAGTGCAGGTAAATATTGCGATAATATTCTTATCGCCATTTCTTTTGGCCACGATTATCATGTAGTGAAAATCTGAGAATTACAATTGTCTCTCCATTTTCTTCGTTGATCCAACAGTTGTCAGTTCAAACTTTAGAGATTTATGCATCACAGAATGAAAACTGGTTTAAACTCACAAAACAATCCTCACAAAAATATTAGTAGCTAAACCACCAGGTGTAGGCTAACTGTTGCGCAACTAACTGGACCGACTCACCAAGCCAACGTTAGCTTTCGAGTCCACCTGTTTGGATTTAAGTGTAAAAGTAATATAATACGGAATTCATTTAACGGTGCAACATATCCTTGGGGCAATTGAAATTGTACTTGACAACAGTAACACAGTACACCTCAAATTATGAAATGCATGCCTTTAACTTTAGACTAAATGACCGAATAACAGATTTTTGGATATTTACTAATCATGCTAAACTACCTACATGTACAAAGGATCGGCAGTTGTCTGCCTCCTGAAAACTTTTACTATTGAAAGGAATATTAAAGCTTATTTTAATAGTATACCAGTGAAGATATTGGGCTTTAAAGGAATATTTCGCCAGTATGGGAAACATGATTATTTGCAGGAGTTAGTTGACAAGATAGATATTATTCTGATGTCTGAATGTCCAGTCGCCTATATGGATGTATTATACACCTGGATACGAGGGTGCCGCTCAGCCTCGCTTCTAATTTTGCCCAGTGGCCTCTCG
This sequence comes from Pagrus major, assembly GCF_040436345.1. Lineage (NCBI taxonomy): Eukaryota > Metazoa > Chordata > Actinopteri > Spariformes > Sparidae > Pagrus > Pagrus major. The sequence continues at coordinate 21,385,027 of NC_133219.1, forward strand.
CGGTATTACAGCGAAAAATTCCCCTGTAAAACTGTTGAAAAGACCTCGAAATGCGAACAGGGTCGATTATGACTTTTTCTATTATGATTTTAGATTTCGGTTTTTTTATTTATTGATCTCGGTTTTATTTTTGTAAATCTTTCCTTGAGCCAAGAAAAGCGATTAAAAAATGTCTGATGTCATCACAATGTAAAGTCTATGGGCAGAGCGGGAACTTGCAGGCAGAGCCAGCGGGAGAAAACTCGACTGCCCATATTCACTGGGCCACATAACCAGGAAGCAAACCTGGAGGCTAGAAAACTTTTTTGGTGCGAGGCAAGCGATTCTCTCCAGACTGAATAGGCGACATCTACATATCTAGTTCTTCTGTATAAATCTGTGGTTCGGCATGAAGCTGGAGCCAGCAGCCAGCTAACTTAGCTTAGCATAAAGACAGGAAAATTTAGGAAACAGCTAGCCTGGCTCTGTCCAAAGATAACAAAATCCGACCACTAGAAACTCTAAAGCTCACTATATATATATATAACTAATTTGTTTCATACTTACAAAACATTTTCTTGGCCCGGAGCAGAAGTAACTTCCTGAGGTCTTGAGGTCTTTAATTTTGTAGCTCGCTAGTTTGAAACCAGCTAATCTGTAGTTAACACAAACGTAGTAGCCTAATGGTTTTAGGAAAAGCAGGTGCGACCATAGCCCCACTAAGTGACTCTCAAGTACTGTCGTAACAATAGGTGGTGTTTTAACAAAACATGCCGCTGTTCTCAATGTATTTCCAGATTCCTCAAAAGCTTTCAAGAAATACCTTTTGCTGAATTCGTACAACGTGAGCCAAATATAAGAATTTATATTTATCTATTATCTATGTTACTTTCTGTTATTTAAATGTTTTTCTTGTGTTGTAGGAGAGCAGAAATATGGATGGGAAAATAGCAACTTTGGAAACAGGTTTAAAATCTTTTTCCACTGTTCAGCGTAAATAATAAATATGAAATGGCTTCAGAATAGAGGAAAGTGTTGTGAAGTGACATTTGGGGGTTTTCTAAGATTGCTGGGTAATTAGTTTCTGTTAAATCAAAGCCAGTGACTCTAATGAGGCTGCTAGCGTGGCTATAGACTTGTAGTCTTGTTGGAAGATAATTCAAATGTCTTATACTTTCAGAACCTAATGTAGGCTGATACCACTTTCTAAAATTCAGTATTGTAATGACAACACACGATCGTCTGTCCATGAATTTATGGCTTATTGTTGGAATGTTGATTATTATTCCAAAAATTTGAAGAATCTCAACAAAATTTGGAGTGGACAGTCACACTGTCTACAGAGAATAAAAGACACACAAGTATATATATATATATATATGTATATATAGAGAGAGAGTACAGTCTTGTAAACAAATACCATCTTCCAGAGCAGTGCAGATTGTCTGACACCTTGTGGGGGAAAAAAGGCCTGGAAAAACAGGAACTGCACCTCTTTTGAGGCATTTAATCTGATTACAAAAAAACACTGATCTAACTCCTTCCCTGAGATTAGGCAGTGATTTCAGTGTACAGAACCAGTATACTGTTGTAAAAGGCGATTAATCAATCAATACTGTGTTAAACAGAACTGGAAGAATTCCCTGTGGACTCCAGTTAAAATAGACGTTTGTTGTGTTCGAGCTGTTTAGCCACGGCCAGCAGCCATGCAAAGGAGAGTAATGGAAGCAACTGAGCAGCGTAAAAGTCCTAACTGTAGCACTGAAGATAATAATATACCGAATGAGCAACACTGCTGTGATAAGTCTGTGATTTACACCCCGAGTGAGCCTGACATCTTCATGTGAAATTACAGCGTGACGTGAGTGTGTGTTTGTGGAATGAGGGTGTCATAAATTGCCTAAACACTTATCATGCAGTGTGGGTCACAACAGAAGTTTGAGCTGAGCGGATGTATCTGGGTCACGGTCTCTGGAGTCACCTCTGTGTCTAAGAGCAATGCGTCAGGCTGAGTTTGATCACACCTTCCCTGTGCAGCTTGTAGAGCAGCTTGAACTCGCTGGGCAGCTGGTGGGTCTCCTGCCACTTGGTGGTGAATTTGGTCCCTTTCTTGTCGTAGTAGTGGTAAGGCAGGTCCTTGCCCGTGTTTGGGTCCCAGCCGAAGGGCCAGAAGCCATAGAGGTGGATCTCGTCGCACATGGCGGAGGCCAGCGTGTACATGAGGATTCCAGTGCTGAGACGTTTGGGGGAGAGGTTTTTAGTCTTCCAGTATCTGTGAGGGGAAAGATGGATCAGGCATCCAAAAATTAATCCACACAACTGTGATTTTCCCCACTATAATCCCACTTCCCTTATGACTGCACTGTACGTTCCCTATGTGCTCTATTTAATTTTCCCTGTCAATTAATGCATGTGATTATGGTTTTATCATCAACAGAATTATACTTTGAGCAGGGCTGCCCAAAGTGGGGTCTGCAAACTAAGGTGGGTAATAGTTCTAATAAAAACAATTAAAATGAGGGAGAAAAAAAAGTAATAAAAGTTAAATCCAACGTGTTTTAACTTGCAAATCACCCAAAGTTGAGGCCCTGATACAGTTAGTCTCCTAAGTCAGTTATTTCAGGTAACAATCAGATCATACTTTACTTACTTGTTGACATCGTGCATGATGTTCCCCGGCCAGGCCAGTTCAACCTTCAACTGGCCCTTGTGCTCCACAAAGAAGTCCACCAGGGTCCTGGTCACTGTGGCCGACGTATGAAGAAAGAATGCAGGGATCCACAGGATGGCTCCCTCCAGCTTCTTCAGGTTGAGGAAGAAATTATTCCTGTCTTGAATGGTCAGCAGGTTATTGTAGTACCTCTCCAGGATGCTGGGGTTAAAGGTGGTCAGGTTGGTCTTCTTGCCCACATCCTTGGAGTAGACCTCCGTGGGGGCGAAGTTGCAGCGGAAGACGAAGTCGGCATTGTCGATTTCTGGGCCGCAGTGGCTGCCTGTCAGGATGCCGCTGTTGCCCACCACAGAGCATATGCTGTAGTGCTTGTTGTGGATGGGAGAGGTGTCTGGGAGCAGGGATTTGAAGTTGTTGCTGATGGAGAAGACATACTTGTGGCTGGAGTAGTCAAAGTGCATCAGCTGGCCGACACGCACACTGTTCTTTGTGAGGGAGAAGTTGTTGGGAATGTCGATGTAGTTGAAGATATCTTTCCTGAAAAAAGAAAAATACTTCACCACTGTTCAAGACAGCTAGAGGAGATTTACCTTGATATGTACGGTCCCAGTCTCGGTAAAAAGCAATGTGATGCAGCCACAAGACATGGTGCACAGTGGAAAGCTATAACTTACTGTGCAGCTGTTACTGACAGAGTTGAAGCGATTAGTATGATTAGTCTATCTACAGAGAGTAATCAGCAACTATTTTGAGAATCAATTTATCGTTTCAGACAAAGATATGCTGCTTTCAAAGTTTTATGTCATCATAAATTGAATATTTTGGTTTATAGATCAGATTATTAGTATATTAATCAATAAAATAACTGATCATAAAATGACAGAGCTGTCCAACTATACATTCAACCAGCAGTCAAAATGCAAGAGATGAATTTCCTTTTTCTGGGGATTTTAAAGGAAATAAGTATTGAGTGCTAAAATAAGAAACACTAAACATTGATGATATGTAACTGTTAATAATCCTCCCTCCTGTCCAGTCATAAGTTGGCAGGACCCAGTTTCAGGCTTGAATCATGCTCAGTCTTTTCTGCCATTAATGAATTATTACATAGAGCTTTTATAATTTGATGCTCTGTTATAAATTAAACTACCAACAATATATAACCAGTACAGCTGCAGTGATAGGCCGATTAACCAATGATCCGATTGACAGAAAATGAATTGAAAACCATTATGATAATCGTTTTTTTTTTCATGCGTTTCTTTTTAATCATTTTGGTAATTTAAATCAATTTTTAATCATTTTGAAGTTTGGACTATTAGTTGGACAAAACAAATATTGTGTCACTTCAGAAGGATTCAAGGAGAATTATTTTATCAATTACAGTTCACACCTTCTCACTATTGTCTATATTTTTTACAAACCAAACAATCCATTGATTAATGGAGAAAATCAGCAGATGAATCCATAAGGATAGTTAAAAATGAGCTCCACTCTAACCAGCTACAGCAGCAAAATGCTGCTTTTACAAATCTAAAGATGTAACAGTCACAGGGGACACGTCTCTGCATTGACTTTTTACTATCTTTTTTATGAAAGATACCGACAGGTGCAAAACCTTCACAAAGAGTAGAAAATAGCTGAGATTTCAAATCTCTTACCTCTGCTGATAAAAAGCAGTCTTGTTAAACTTCCATTTGGACGGCTTTCCTTGGAGCTCCTCGTTCAGGGCATTAGTTAGGGGTATAAAGGAGGGGTCCAGGAAATTCATGGCAAACTGAGACCTGTGGACAACAATCACAAAAAGTATAACTGTGAGACGCCATGTGTAAATGATTTACTTTGGTGTGGTCTCATCTCATATAGGATCATTGGCGAAATGTATTTAGACATGAAGTATTATTATTCGAAAACAGTAGAATTAAATGCTAATTATCCTTTAAAATGCAACAGACTTTCAAATCTGAAACATTGAAAAGTGAATCCATTTTGTAATATCTGCATTAATCTGATCTGGTACCACTTCTAATGAGAGATGTAATGGTTCAGAAGCTTTATTAATTGGTTGATAAATAACAATTTACAGTCCATTAGTACACAACAAAAACAACTGAAGGATTTTAAATTTCCTTTGACTGGTTGGACCAGAAAAAGGTTGGTGTTGGATCTGCAGGTTAATCTGTATACCTGACATTGATAGATTATTGATCTGGCCAGATATCTCTCTTTTTTTCTTTTTTTAAAGAAATCAGATTGTGGATCAGATAAATTCATTTAAAATGTGCTGCTTTGGTTCTGCTGTAGCATTCAATCTGCAAAGTAGGCCTAACTAAAGTTATCAAATAAATGTAGTGGAGTGGAAGTATAAAGTAGCAGAAAACTGAAAATACTCAAGTAAATGTACTTAGTTATGCTCCATCACTGCAAATATTTGGCCAGTGAAGCTGACTGTGACTGTGATGATGATGATGATGCAAACCTCACAGTCCTGTGTCGCCCATGACAACAACATCAGCACCTCGGACAGCTCACTCGCTGATCGACAGGGAGAAGCATATGGCTCAAAGTGAGGGGAAAGTGATGTGTTGAAAACCTGTTCATCACATCCAGGTCGCATCGTGCACACTGGGCCCCGACTCCTCTGTTTCTATTTACAACAACACATTCAAAAAAAAAAAACAGTATACTCACCGAAATCCTGCATGGAACATAATCCTCGGGCCTCCCATGTAGTATTTAGAGGAGGCGAAGAGGCTGTCTTTTCTCAGGGACACATAGCTGATGAGCGACAGGATGAGCACGGCGACGCACAGAATAACCAAACCCAGGGCCTTGGCGATGCGGACCATCTTGGGAGCGTTTTCATTCCCTGTGTGTAGCTGCTGCGAGGCGTTGGCCTATGTTGTCATCGCCGGGAATGCACACGGCCCGTCTGCACAGTACAGACACACTGGCGCTCATCGGCTCATATAGTCGTATAAAATGGACGGCTGCTGCTGCTGCTGCTGCTGGTGGTGGTGGTGGTGGTGGTGGTCGGCTGCATGGTGAAGATGCCGTGGCTCGGTCCGCTCTCATTCCTCTGCCCGCCTGCCTACCCAGCACCCCCTGCCTGCCTGCCTGCCTGCCTGCCTGCTGCTGCTGCTGCTGCTGCTGCCTCACAGTCCGCTGTGACTCCCCTCCAAGCTGCCGGTTTAATCAAGGAGATGGAGCAGAAATGCGTGTCAACACATCCAGCCAGCTAAAAGACAAGCCCCGTCCACCAGCACCATCATCATCACCACCACCACACCACCTCCACCCCCTCACTCACACACACACACACACACACACACACTGAGCCTCCCTGCACCTCTCAGCATTAAAGAGGGCTTGTCCAGTAATAAATTGAATGAGATGGAAATAGAGATGAGAGCAATAGACAGTCAAATCCTTCACCCATGTGCCCTCTGATCTTTAATCTGAGCATTACTCAAGTAGATTCGAGGTACCTGTATGTCATTTTGATGATTCAATTTTAATGCCACTTCTCTTTAAAGGGGCACTGTGTAGTTCTGAAAAAGACCTTCAAACTCAGAATTTGAATATTTACAATATTTTTTCCATAGCTGAATAAACAAGCTGTTCTTAGAGGGAAATAAGGTTCCCCAGAACAGAACCGTTTGAAGCGAGAAAGGTGGCAGGGTCCGCCACATATAAACAAAGTGAGTTTGAAACTGCGTTGATCTTCAACGTCAGTTCGTTTATTCAGTCGTGAAAAATTAAGAGTTTGTTTATTTAGTTTGTTTTGGCATAAAACAAATCAGTCAATGCAGATCTTTCTCCTCCAATTAAAAGTTCTGACCCAAAACTACATAGTGTACCTTTAAATCTAACAGGAAATGTATCACTCATGAATAAATACTTAAAGGAGACCGATTATGCTTTTTTGATTTCTGGTGTTATACTGTATGTGCTTGAACATGTAAAAGGTCTTGAAAGTTAAAAAGCCCAAAGCTCGTACCAACGGGAGCTCCTCTCCCACAGAAAACACTGCTCCCGAAAAGCCACGTTAGTAGTCCCGCCTTTAATTATGTGACCCGGTGACATCACACTATATCACCAGTGCCCATCTATTTCAGTTGTTTATGAGAATGCTGCAGCGCTGTTTTGCTGTGAAGCTCCAGGAATGCTTTGTGGACTACAAAACTTCACCTGACTTTCCATCAGCGTGGAAGCTAGTAGATCATGACCAAATTTTCATTTTTTGGTGAACTTATCCTTTAACTTATCCTAATACTGTTTATGTATAAGTCCTCATTAATTAAATTTAATCAGACTGTTATTTCATTTATACACATTGACTCAACATTCAAGAACAAGTTTGCAATAAATGTCTATACATGGAACTTTTTTGAAAATGTACATGTAATCAAAATACATAAGGTCACCGTTTTAGGCATTACTTTTTTGAGTGTAATTTTTACTCTTTCAGGTTGGTCTCAATGGATAAACAAGTATGGTCCCTGATGTTGACTTCCTGATCTTTCTCTTCGTGACCTGGGTTTTTTACTGGTCTATTCCAATTAAATGCGAGTGTTAACACAGATTCATAAAACAAGTAGAGGCACTACAAACCCCAGATTAGCAATACAATTGAAACAAAGAAAGAAAACAAGTTTTATATATAAAAAAGCACTTTTCTTTTTATTTGGAGGGCCTATTTCTGACCCTTTCAACATGTTTCACATTATATCCAAATACAACACACATTATGTAACATTCACAAAACATAAAACTTTTTCGTCTTTTTTTTTTACAGGTTATGTACATTTTTTTAAACTTTTTTTTTTACAGTAAGCTTATCTTGGTAAACATGAACGACATCCATTCATAACATGTATTTCAATGTTTCCATGCATATACAGTCTGGTGTTTTCACACTACAATGTCTTCTATGTCACATTTGAATTGTGTATAACATACATTTGCAGAATACTGTATGATGATATCGAGTATAAAAACTAAAAAAAAAAAAAAAAAAAAGATTGAGGATGTGCTAGTTTGGTAGCTGGTATTCAACAGTGATGGTACCTCATGACTGACATCCGTAAACTCTCCCTTGTGCTTCACTGTCTTTCCTGGAATGTGCCGAGCTCGGACACAAACAAACACAAAGAGAACATCTTGGAAAAAGACATTCAGATGTACTACCATCGAGCTGCCGAGATATTACAATTTTGCATAATTACGATATGTTTTGTTAAAAGACAGACAGTAAACTGACTAAACACAGGCACTTCATGACTGAAACCTGTCACTTGGGATACCTACGGTGCACACGGTATGATGAGTGAAGCACACAGGTTTGCTCTGAAACATGGTGACCACTTTAAATCAGTAACAATTCAGGGGGAAAAAACACATCCATCACTACTGCACAGTGACAACGCATCACTTTCTGCACTTGAGAAAGGCGGAGGGGAAGAAGGCTCCTTCGCCATCACTTCCTGGCGAGCCGCATGGGCTGTCTTCTCCGCAGCTCATGTCCTCGCAAGAGTCCTCACTACAAGAGAAGAGGAGGCTGTTAACACTGTGCATAAATCCAAATCCACATATATATATATATGTATATATATATATTCATGAACTATTGTCCTCTACTACGTACTATTCTTTTACTGTTGTAGGATCAATCTGTGTTGCTCATAGAGATGGGGTTCATTAGGATTTAGCAAAGCTGAGTCCCTTATTGAATCTTATTATTTACCTTTCAACATTTGTAAGTAACTAAATTTTAAAATAACCGGAATTCAAAGATGTCTTATCACCTTTGATTGCCTGAGAAGCCAGAGACATTACAGAGACAGCCTAATTAATGTTCACAACCTGTAGGTATGACCTGAGCAGCAGAATATAGGATAAGTTAATTAAATGTATCTTACAAATGTAATTAACAGTTGTAGCCTGCTGTACTACACCAGCTATTTTCTGAAAATACTGAAGATTCAAAACTAGTAAATTGATCAGAAGCGGACAGCACAATCGCCAGACAAAAGCCAGCTGTGGCTGAATTAACGTCAATTTGTTACAGCTGATCTAATCTGCTGCTGGTGATGTTTGTTATTTTAACCAGCTACAGCAACAGTCAGCTTAATATATAGGGCCGTTACATTTGTTTTTTATTATTTCAAAAACAAAAGAAAAAAAAAGGATGAAAAATAAACTGTTTGATAAAAAGTTTGTAAGCGTCAGAGCTTAACAAATCTGAATTTTTTGTCAACCGGGGACCAACTCCAAAATGAAACCAGCTACTGCAACCCAACCCTAATTTTTCACTGTGGAGAAATTAAAAGCGAACATGGGGAATAGGTTCTCCAGGCGGCAACAATTTGGAATAATGATAATTACGTTTGGCATAACACATGTATTGTGCCTACAATGCACTGGTCTATCAAAAGTATTCTGTGTAGTGGTACGATGGTCTTCTCCAGTTCTCATTTAACCATTCATGGATCCAGTTCAACTCTAACCTGGAACTTCAACTACTTTAATTACTCTTAGCAGCTTTGACTTTTCTGAGTCATACATTTTAAGGCCTCCAGTAGTCTGTTGCCATTCAGGAATAACCATTTCGTCGATATGTCACCATCATAGCGGAGTACATTCGGTCAGTCAAAACGCAGCATGAAGGAAGTAGAAAAAACTTGTCTATTAACCTCTCACTCTCGTCCCAGCTCCCCTCAGGAATAGTGGGCAGGCCAGGTACACTGAAGTGATTGGCCTGAAGATTCTGTGCTGTTCTCCTTGACACAATCCAAACAAGCTTTTTGTTGTCTGGTTTGTTACATTCGCTTGAGCAGTATTCAGTCATGCACTTGGCCACAAGTTCCTTCCAGTAGAGCAGGTCACTGTCGCTGATCTGTGAAGAAGACAAACAGGAAACATCTGAGAGGCTGCAGACAGAAATAGTCCTCAAATATGCTGTCATCAACAAGTCATGTGTTGTTTTTTCTTTCCTCTCCACATACCATATGGGGATGTGGTATTTTGAATATAACGCAAAGAAATGTAAGAAATACTGGAATATAAAACTGACCTTTTTTATATTAGCTTCATAAGAGGTTTAAAGGCAGCTCAATATGCCATACGGCTAAAATAGTGACACAAAAAGCAAATAATGGAATTGAAAGTCTTGGTTAGGTATCGGGAATAAAAGTAAGTCCTTGATATGTATTTTTAATATGTTATGATGTTATGTTATTTTTAATATATATGATATTTGCATTACTATGTTCTCTAATACCTTTTGATGGATATTTTTTACTTTATGCAGACGTTTTATAGAGCAAACAATACTGATTAATTGAGAAAATAATAGGTTGTTGCAGCCCAACAGGTCTACTTTTTGTTTACCTTTAGATATCTTTGGAATTGCTGCACAATCTTCAACAAGGTGATGGACTGGAGGGCATCAAACTCCTGAGCAATGAGGGACAGTGCCAGCACCGATGGCTGTAAAGGAGAAAAAGAGCAGATCAGTAAGACCCGGGACTCAAAATGAATGCTGCTATGCTGTGAAATTGTCGCCTGAGAACAATCCTTACTTTTGCTTTAGAGAAAACAAGACGGCATAAGCAGGCTTTTAGCTGGGCTTCCAGTCTCGCAATGCTTGGGATCTCCTCCCTTAAAATATAGAGGGAATCCTAATGTGATCCGCCAGTAGACACCTCACAATGCAAGAATCTATTTGACCAACAAACTGGGGCAATGCATCAGCAGTGACAGGAAAAATAAGCAAAGGATAATGGGATTTACCTTCCAGCAGACAGAGATGTGAAGGCTGAGTAGTAGAGGTGTAGAAAGGTTAAGGCTGTGACTGCTTTGGGCTCCACACTGAGCTTCTCTGAGATGATTCTCTCCATGCGACACAGGTCTGACACAGTGAACTTGCTTTGGCTGATGCGAATTAGTTCTTGGGTGGGTGAGACATTGCTCTCTTCCTCAACCATTTTGGCAGCAATGTGAAGACAGCAGACTCCAATACAGGGCAAATGCTTGGGCTGCACCTATAACAACAACACATCAGCGATAAGTCTGAGTCAACGTCCCATGATTCAAGGCCAGACAAGGTCACTCTCGTGCTTTCCTTCTTCTTACTGGTGATATCAAACGTGCAAATTTGTAATAACTATAATAAAAAATCTTTATTTATGCAGCACCTCTCTTAACGAGGTTCCAAAGTTGACATATCATGCTACTCTTAAATGCGTTGTTGAAACTCCTACCTTCATAATAGTGAGGAATCTGTCAAGCAAATTGACAGCTTGAACAAATGTTTGGGTGTTGTAGCCAAAGAAACTGGTCAGGCCCCACAGCTCTTCCACTCTGGCGTCTCTGCATTTCGCAGACACCGTGCTGTGACTCTGAAAATGCACCATAAAATGTTAGACGACATCCCTGGAAATAGCATCCGTTTTAAGCCGACCCATATGTCCGCACAGGCGGCCAGAAAATGCAGAATTAGGTCAGTGGGTTACCTCTGCAGAGGCCGACTCCATCAGCTTCAGGCCAGTCTCTCTGGGAAGAAAGTTGTACTCCCTCGCACAGCATGACTTCAACTCTTTCAAGAGCAAGCTGTCAATGGCTTGAAGATCCCTCATCCTGGAAAACAGCATATTTCAATGGTTCTGCATTGCAATCCGAGAGAATGTTAAAAGCTGGTTAACGCAGGAAAACAAAAGATATTGTCCTTCAGAGACAGTGAGGCGAACAAGGGATATAAATGTTTTCTCCTTGACCACACCCACTGGTGTCAGGTGTCGCTGGAAGATCCCCCACCGCCCAAAGACCTCCACATTCCTGCTCTAATGTGAGCATAAGATTGTTGTTGTACAATATTATCAACTGTTAAATCGGAATAATGTGTAAAAATGTGTATATGCTAAAGCGAAGCACGCAGAGTTAATGTTGACATTAATCTGGGTTAGTGATAACTGTGAAAGTCTATTGAACAGAAAGTAGGTCACATAACTTATCAATCACAGAAGGGGCGTTATAACACATTTCAGAAGAGGTTGAATTAATATACTTTAGACTGTTACTTCATTCGGCTCTTGAAATATTAAGTTCAGGTAAATAACACCCATAAATGCCAAAGAGCCGAAGGCATCATAAACACACATAACGTCAATGTTAGCTAATTTAGCTAGCTTGTTGGCGTAGCTATCAACGTACGGTTAGCTATTTACCTTGCCCAAAAGCCGCCGTCGTGCAGGAAAATAGTGGCACTGCAACTTAGTTCCACTTCTCAGTTCTTCATGTCTCCATTTTCATTATTGATTATGGGCGGCAAATGTAAAAAAAACAAAAAAACAAACAAGACCCTTGATCCCCGCTATTGAAAAAGAGGATCCGCCTCCGCCCTGGAGAAACAAACAACTGCTGACCCGCTAGTAAACGCCAATGTCCATCATGCACCGCTCCAGACGCCTTTACGTCAGAGTAAACGGTAGGAAAAAAGAGGAAGTTAACGTATTATTTCAAAGTGTCGGCGCTAACGTTACTTTTACTATAATTTTAATGTCAGCTTTACTTAACCAAATATCCGACTTATTGACTGTGATTGGCAAGTAAGACAGTATAAACTAGGTTAAGTATTAGCGCAGATACACCCCAAATTATCGATAGCATAACGCTAGCTACGATTTAGCCACGGATGATGTTTCCATGGTGATGGAACTTTACGTTAACGACAGTTTACCATGACAACATACTAGCTAGCTACTGGTGTTAGCTTCGAGGAGTTGCTAGAATGTATAACCTAGCTAATTAATAGTTAACTAGCCACGCCAGCAGCTTGTTTACTAATGTGAAAAGAGATGTCGTCGGGGTTTCCGCCCTCTGACCCTCAGAGTTGTGGGCTTTCTAGCAACAATGGCGCTCATGTTATACCATTTCAATCTCCACAGATAAATACAAAACTAGCGCAAGCAGCAGCTCGGACAACAGGTAAGTTGCAACAAAGTAAAGGGGACATCTGTGTTTGCTAACTTGCTAAGCGGACAGTTTTGTTAACTTACAGTTAGTGATTTGTTCAGTTATTTACGTCTTTCGTTCAACTTTCTTTACAGAGACCCAAGACGCCTCTCTTCGGCTGAGATTTAACAGCCTGACACTGGATGAATTAAGGTAGCTAGCGTTAACAATCATGTCCATTTCCTTTTGCTTTTCAGACCTCCTCATTTCACGCGGTGCCAAAATGCCGCCTGCTTTCTAAAAACCAGCTCGTTAGCTTTTTTTAATATTTGAGCTCAACTCATGATCAGCTCTGTGTTTATTCTTGATTTCATGTCGTAATGGATGAACAAAACAGACAATCCAGGGGATACTGTGTTAAGCGAGAAATCTTGTTTCCAGGAAGGTCCCAAGTTATGAGAAGACAGGCTTAAAACATGTAACATAAAATAAACAAAAAAATAAGTAGTAAAACCAATCTGTTACCTCCTAATTCATATGTTTTCACAGTGAGGAGCTTGATAGGCGCACCAAAGAAACCCAGAAGCTTCAGGATGAGGTGGAAAATGCAACCAAGCTTACCTTGGAGAGGTTTTGCTGCGCATATGGCACCCTCACTTCACCTGGACAAAGCTGCCACAACCACAGGTTTGATGTCTGTGAGTACAAGCATCATCACCCAACATTTTGTTTTTGTAGCAGTAGCCAGACAGATGAAAAATATGAGTTATATCAGGGCTTATTTATTTCACTTTTCACAACGCTCAATGTATGATATAATGACTGAAAACTACACAAAGCTAAAGGTTCTTCTCAGTTATCCAGGTGATTTGATTTAGGAAAGTATCTAAAGTATCCCTATTAGTATCCCCAACTCTTAACTTTGACAACAATGTGTACTTTTATTCTTCCTTTGCTCTTTTGGCAGATGACTCACCTGCAGATTCCACCATTCTGTCAACCCACCAGGAGGCAGTGACTCAGCCCCTGATCTGTCATCTGGATGGTTTAAACCAAGGGGTGGCCCAAAGAGATATCAGATCTAGTGGAGCGGAAGTGATTGAAAATACAGTAGATGACTGTCTGCAACAGCTGTCTGACTTGAAGCTCAGCAAGGTTCATACTTTTATTCCAGCCATCAGTCTTATATGTTTGATGCTGTCTGAATTACTGAATTGGTTTTCTCTATGCAATGAAATATTTTATCCTCACAGACACAGACGCACAATCAACCTGAACAAGAGCCGTTCAATTCTGACAAAGCCATCATGAACCTGCAGACTGAGTTGCATAAAGTCCAGATGGAGAAGAACGTTGTGTCTGACCTCAGGTGAACAATTGAACACAGATTTACTTCTGTGGAAAAAGTGTTTAAAATCACTTTGACCCTCAGATCTTTTATTTGTAGATTGAAGGATTCGAGGATGCATGTTGATCAAATGGAAAAGATGCTGTGCATGCTGGAGGAGCTCCAAAACATCAAAAGGGCCGGGGACCAGAAGCTGCAGGAGACGGAGGATGAGGCGCTGGCGCTTAACAGGAGAGTAGAGACATTGAAACGAACTGTGAAGGAGATGTCCTCTTCACTGTTAATTCAAGAGAAACAATGTGGAGACAATGGCATCAACAATCCTAATGTCGCAACATGTTCAAAACAGCTATCGCCAGCTGTTAAGTTAACTGAGGAATTTAACGATGAAACAGACAAGTTACAGGAGAGACTTTTTTTGGTGAGTACTAGAAGTCCGTTACAGACCTTGTTCATAAGTGTTTTTTGGCTCCAACTTTCCTCCTATTATGTCTGATTTCTTTTCATTTGTGTTATGGAAGTCAATAGAACATCTGGGGAGTGAAGAAAATCAGCAAAAGGAAAGGTAATATAATGTAGAACAGCAAAACTGAGTTGATTGATTGTTTAGTCAACTGAAAAATTGTTTTGATATTGTTGATTATTTTTTTTAGTCACTGTTCAAGCAAAATCTGGTTTCTTCTTCGTGAATTTGAGATTTTTCTGCTACTCTCTTCAGATACAGTATGATAGAAATACCAATTTTTTGGGGTTGAATGAAGACACCACCTTGGATTTGTGACCTTTTTAAATTACGAAGTGCATATTTTACAGGCTCAAGATTAGTCAGCTAATTGAGAAAATAATCACCCAATTAATCAACATTGAAAGTACTTAATTGCAGCCCAGTTTTAATGTTTGTATATTTGAAATCATAAAATGTGTTACAACCAACATTCACCTTGTGAGTCTGTATGTGTGTGGGTAATAATGACAAAATGTGGTCCTGGAGACACCTATTGTAGTGGGGACTAACAGTAAGTGTAGAGGGGTGAATGGTAAAGGATGTGAGGGTGGAAAATAGGCTGTCATTGCGTTTAACTTGTTAACCATCAGTCATCGAGCTTTTCCGAACCAGTCAGTCATCTCAGTGTTACAGGCAACTGACAGCCAGTTAAACTATGGTGTTTTTTTATTTTATCCCTACCAACTATTCCACGCTATCTGCCACGCATTATTGTATATTATAAAAAAAGAAAAAATGCCCTAAGTACAAAAAAGTGGTAGTATTTTTACCATAGAAGTGATACTAAACACTGTTCACTATGCTTTGTACCAGAATGGAAGACCTGATTGCAAGTCTGGGCCAGGAGATGGCGCTGTTGACTGACAAACTGAGCTCATCTAGAAACAACAGTGTCAGCTTAAGTGTCAAGTTGGAGCTTTTCAAGTAAGTTTTCTTCCCAGTTTATTAGTTTTTCTCCAAGAGTGTTTGCAGTCTAAATGATCAAACAATGTTGAATATCTGATTTAATGTATGTACACAAAAATGTCTCATTTCCATGTCCAGGGAACTTGCAGAGAGACAGACTTCACTGCACCAGTGTCAGATCAGTGAACTTGTGTTAACCCTATCCAACTATAAAGATAAGGTATGGAAGAATGTAAAAAAATATTGTGAGTTATTATGTCAGCAATGACACACTGGGGTGCTAAAAGTTAATATGTGTCCACTTCACTAGATTTATAGATCAGTAAAACCAAAGTGGCTTAAAGACTAGACGGACACAAGAGCCACCACGTGAACTTTACAAGGAATGTCTTGGTCTGAAATTCCATCCATGATTATGATGTAATGAATGTGTCGACACAACACTGAAGAAACTCCAGTCTTGTCAAGAAAATCAGGATTCTTCCATGTCAGAATGAAAATATTTTTCTGTGATTTATGACATTGTAGGTTGGTTGTCTGGAGCAGCGGCTCATTCAGGCTCAGTTCCAGCTGGTGGAGGCCCAAACAGAGAAAGAACGATCTTTACTAAAGGAAGAAGAGCTTCAGTCCCAGCTTGGCCAACTTAAGGTGCTGCTGCAAACCAATGGGAAAGCAGCATTTTAGTCTTACTCTTGTCCTCATATAGGTGCATGTTGACATTAAAGAACACTTGAAGCTGAAGTATCAGTTTTAGTTGATGTAATTTAAATTAATCGTGGAGTAATATAAAAGGGCTGGCAAAGTGTAATCTGCTAGTGGAGTATCTTAAGACACTGGTGGGAGGACTCGAAGAAGATTTCCATACCCAGATGGAGGTTACGGTTAGGGGGTGGGCTTTGCTGGCTGTACTTCTTCCCTAATAATATATACTATACTGTACATTTATTCACACTAGGGCCATCTGTATCATGGGCCAATAAAACGCTTTGTCTCTTAACAAATTAGATTTTGTCCATTTGGCCTTTAGGCTCTCCTTTAATGCCAACAAAAGCAGGCTATGTGTTGCTAAGTTAAGGTTATTTGAACCTTGTACATTTTAAGTGGTACATGTCCTTGTTCTAAAGTCCATGGCACCTATTCATTTTAGTGACATTTTTACCACCTGACTCACTACATTGACATTCTCCCACCCATCCATTAGATCAGTTTTGTTCACACTGTGAGAAGATTATTATTTTTCTGTCCGTCAGCCCACTGTGCCTCTTTCTTTATACTCTAGAGGTGTGGTAAGCAGCAGCAGTGTGAGCTCCTGGAGGAGTTAAAGGCCCTGAGTCGACGGCTGGAGGCGGCCTTGGAGGAGAGAACCTGCCTGCAGGCCCTGCTGGAGCAGAGGGCCCAGGAGGGGAGGAAATCCCAGGAACTCCTGGAGAAGAAAAACATAGAAGTCCTACTCAGGCAACAAGAAGCTCAGCAGGTAATGAAAACATGGAAGGTAAGTAAGTGGGATACTCATCTAAAGGAGATCATACATTACAAATCAGAGATTTTAGATTATATATAAATCATGATCTTGTACCTTCCCATTTTGATTAGGTTGAATAAGCCTAAGTGTTTTTTTCAGCATCTTGCCAGGTTGGAAGAGGCTCAGAGCCGGTGCCAGACCCTGCATGCAGATGAAGAGACATTAAGGCTGAAGCTGGATGACCGAGAAAAGATGATAGATATACTGAGGTTGCAAATGGAGAGCAGCGTCCAGATGACAGTGCAGCACAATTGCACCATCGACAACCTTCACCGGGAGAACAGCCTCCTCAGTAACCAGCTGAACCAGCACAAGATGCAGATTCAGCAGCTCAGGGTCAGGAGCATGGCACAAAACTTCACTATAACTAAACTTCCAGACCCCACCTTGATCATTACTAACCTCCTGCTCTTTGTCTCTGTTCCTTCCTCATGTGCCATATGCTGTTTAGGCTGAGTTAGACCAGCACAAGTCAGACCTGGCTGCTGCGGAGAGAGAGAGGCAGCGGCTGCAGGCCTCTGTGGCTGAACAAAGTCAGCGTGTCCGGGAGGAAACTCTGGAGAAACAGCAGCTCAACACCCAGCTGGAGCTCCAGCGCCTGCAGTTACTCACCCTCACTGGTGAGTTGAGCTTAACTAAATATTAATCACCACACAGGAGACTAATATCTATTATACAAACAAAACTATGCTTATAAAAACAGATGGCACATTAATAATCCACAAACCAGACATTCCACTTCGGGGCTGCAACAAACCATCATTTTCATTGTCGATTAGTCTGTTGATTATTTCTTGATTAAAAATATAAAAAAATTTTGATAAATGTTTCCCAAAAGGCAAAGGATAACGTCCTCATGTCTTGTTTTAACCACAGCCCAAAGATATTCAGTTTACAGTCATTGAGGAGTTAGGCTACTAGAAAATACTTATATTTAAGAAAATGGAATCAGAGAAATACCCAGACTGATTAATTGACTATCAAAATATTTACAAATGTATAGATTACAAAAATGTAAACAGGCATAACCCAAGTAAACATATGCAAACATGCAACAGTTGGTATCAGTTAACACAACGTAAATCTGATTCAGTTAATGCATAAATAATGTGAAGCCTGTAATCCACATAAAGTATGAGGCTGTGTAACATAAATTATTTTTATTTTCTCTTATTCCATTGCCTAAAAAGTATTCAGTTAAAGCTCCACCCTTAATTCTAATCAAACCTGAATCTGGATCTTGAAAAATATGAAACTCTTTTTTTTTTTTTTTTTCAAACCAAGAGCTGAAATGGGTTTCCAAAGTTTTTTCACCTCAAGGACCCCTAAACTGACACAAATTAGACTACGGACAGCCATTTGAATCCCACATCTTATAAGAATTTTGCTTTCAGATATTTTCCAACAGAAAGTATATAAAACCTAAGACCAAAATAGTCAAACCTTCTGTCATTGTGTTACTTGTGGATGGAATTATAGTGACAATAAATGATTCCCCTTTTTGCTGGTGACCACCTGGAATTCCTTCAAGGACCGCTGCAGACCCCACTTTGAGAACCACTGATATAAAGGACAATAGAGATTTTAAAAAAAAAAAAGCATTAGTTTTCCAACCCTGTCAAGATCATAATCTTGTTTGGTACTCCTCCTAGACTGTAAAATACTCATGTGTTCAATGATTACCACACCCTACAAATTTCCATTTGGAATTTTGTCTTATTGTCTATGACCTGTAGGACTTGTATTTTCTCTGAACAGTGAACTAGTGTAAACAGGTGCTTTCATTCACTAGGAATTACACTGTACCGTTCCTAGAAAGACTTCAGCTCTCACAGTTTTTTTGCCAAATCGAATGATCTTCTTGTCCTGCTGTGTTAAAATAACAAAGAACCATGTTTGGTATGTTTTCACTGTCAACCAAGCCCTTCTATTGTTGTATGTGTTTTCTTATGTGTTAAAAGCGTGTTCCTCTTGGTGGATGTAATTCATGTGTGTTTGTGCGGGCCCGATTTCAGAGGAGCACCAGCAGCTGTATCAGCTCCACAGCTGTAAGAAGGAGGAGCACGAGGGTGTGGTGCTGAAGCTTCAGAGTCAGCTAAGGATGACTCACAACGAGCTGGGCCAGGTCAGGAGCACCCTGAGGACCCTGGAAGGAGCTGATGGACACGGTTAGATAATTTAAACTGAGACTTAATTAAAAGATGTCATCTACAAAGAAACATCTGCAAAGATTCTTCTGATTTACATCCAATTTTTGATCAGCTAAACAGATAACAGTGATCTACTTGGATCCTAATGAGATCCAGGAATGCCGGCAACTCCAGCACAAAAGATAATTAGTATAGTTCAATGAGATAGCAAATATTATTCTTCCTCCTCTGCTGCACTCCAGTCTGAGAGATATAATCTGTCGTGTAACCATGAACATATGTCCTTGTTATGTGCAAAGCTGTGATCACCCCCCGCTCTCTTTTTGTCTCTGCGTCGCTTCATCTTTTCTGTTTGTCTCCACCTCAGGCCTCCAAGCAGCCATGGATATGCAGGAGAAGATCACTGCCAGGAGGGAGCAAATCGACTCCCTGCAGGGCAAAATCCAACATTTAGAGGAGACTGTGGAGAAGCTGCACCAGGTGAAAAGCTTAACGTACCAGTGACCAAGTTAGTGATCAAGACGGTGTATGCAGATTATGTTACACAAAATACTTTTTAATTCATTTATTTACTTTTCAGATCTTCTATAGCATTTTGAAATATTCATGTAATTTTATGTCCCTTCTGTGTGGTTTCTTGTCTAGATTTGTTTTCATAGTGAACATTTTCAATTAGTCTACAGAGAAAACTTTGCCCAGTCTCACAAAATGATGCTTCACATGCATTTTCACAACTACAACCAGCATTTCATTTTTATGTCAACTCTCCTTGTCTTGTCCAGGAGAAGCGCTACCAGAGCCTGGAGCAACAGCGTCAGCTCCATGAGCTTACCTTCGTCAGGGAGGAGAAGAGACAACTGAGCAGTGAGCTGGAGGCCCTTCGCTCCAAAGATAAACAGTTAAGGGACCGAATCGGCCAGCTGGAGGCAATCCTTCACAAGGTGGTGTTCACTTACACGTCATTCTTGTCATTATAATACCAGCAATTGATATCTGGTATTTAGAGTCAAGTCAAGACAGTGGTCACCAATTTTTGTTGAAGAATAAAGAGCAATGAAGAATAGGAATTTAAAGTGAAATATAT
Organism: Pagrus major; assembly: GCF_040436345.1. Taxonomy (NCBI): domain Eukaryota; kingdom Metazoa; phylum Chordata; class Actinopteri; order Spariformes; family Sparidae; genus Pagrus; species Pagrus major. The sequence continues at coordinate 21,405,146 of NC_133219.1, forward strand.
TCTGTCTCTGTCTCAAAAAGTCAAGGTCATTGCGCACTAGGGCCATTGAGGTTAAAGTAGCTGTGTCTCATCAGCATATTTTTTTTGACTTTTGAAAGTATTGCATTAGAAAAGGGTAACAATAAAACATCCTCAGTTTGGGGGATGGGGGATGGAAACACCTTTTCTGTCATTAAACATTAATCACAATTTTCCCAGTGACAAAATTCCTCAATATTTGCAGGTTGCAGGAATAATTCCTGCAACCTAGTTTATAAACCAGTAGAGGAAAATGCTCCTTATTTGCATTTTCTCTGTTCTTTCTCTTTTTTTTCATTGAGCTATATGAAAAGTTTGCTAGAATTTCCATGGCAATTAGACAATTAGGGCAATTAGGAAACAAGGCTAGTGAATGGCAACGTCCCTGCTTTGTGTTAAATCAGAGAGATTTGTTGCATTTCTTCATCTCCCTTCCCCCTCATTTCTGTCATTGTTTACTGTCTACTGAAGAAAGAATAATTAAACAAAAAAGTATTCAGTTAGAAAAGGTCTTTAAAAAATGGGCTGATATCTAATCAGTTTTATCTCCCTCTGGAAAACATTATATATGTGGGTAAAACAAAAACCTCATCAGCCCTTTTTGTCTCCGTTTATGTCTATCACTGTGTTATTGTTTCATGAGCTCTGTTATTTTCCACAGATGTCAGAGAGCTTTGCAGACTGTCAGGATTTCATCCAGCTGCAAGAGCAGGACTTTTACCGTCTGAAACTCAAACATGCCCTGGACTTAAAGGTAGCGCTGGTTGCATACAAAGAGTATTTTTGTAAGATGGAATCAGGCTTATTCATCCTATACATGTATGTAAAATATGCCTATATTTAATTTGGATGCTTTGTGCTAAGAGTCTCATCTGCCTAACCCTTACCCTTCAAATAATCTTGAGTTATAATCAATTTTATCTTCTCTGGAGGAGTTTCAAGGTCAAAATTTGCACACGGCTCTGAGTATACCTTCACCTGACCTGGGCTCCCCATCCCCATCTACAGTCACTGCTCCACCCTCCTCCCGGCAAGCCTCCAACACCCAGATCCTGGTACATTCAGGAACTCCCTATATCTCTCTTATCTCCTACGGCTCCAGCCCGTCAAGTGCATGTGTGAATCATTGTTTATTTGGCTGCATAGACACAAGCTCAGCACCTTTTGCTAGGCCTTTAAATCAAAAACATACTCGTCATTACATTCCTGTGGCAAGGAGAGAAAGCTGACGGTAAATCATTTCAACACAGCATTGAAAAACTGTTAGCTTTGTTTTGTGTAATGGTGTTATAGTCCTACTACAGTTTTACATGTTTTCACTAAGATCTTGTTGTTGAAGAAACTGATTTTGTGAGATTGTCCTGCTTTCCCTGGTTTGCTGTTCAAATGGAAGCTAATCAGACCAGCTGCTTATAATATAGACACCACCACAGCAGCACACTGACATTGTCTTTCCCTCCTCTCCCCTCTCTCCTCCTCTGGCAGCTGAAGCCAAAGAGGCAGCAGGAGAGCCCGGCCCGGGAGCTCAGGTCTCTCGTCAAAGAGCTGCGAGGGGTGATTTCGGAGAACCACAGACCACACACAGATAACAACGCCACTAGCAGCAGAAGGAGGTCTGCACCGGAGAGAGTGCACAGAACCACATTGTACGTTTGGCTCTGTTCCCACACACTGCAAGGATTAGCTTGGCTCTTAGGCAAGCTTAGGTCACATCTGAAAATCATGTGATGCTACTCAGTGAGCAGGAAGAGGGGGGGGGGGGAGATCCATATATGAGTGGTTCCAGTAATTGCACTGTATGTCACTGCTTGTGCTGTAATATAGCTGTTGATTATGTATATGTATATGTGTGTATATAATATAATGTTGTGGACTCATATAATGTGATGATTTCTTGTAAAATGTCTAATTGTATTTTTTAATACTTCTCTGCCACCTACAGCAGTACTGACAAGGCTGAAGACATAAAAGCTGGCTCCAGATTTAGAAGAAAAACCTGCGGCAGGTAGGGAGCGCGCCCAAACTACCTGAGTGTTTTTGTTTACATGCTCTTTGAATGACTTGCCTCGAAGCTACGAGATGATCACGCCACACGCGACCTTTTAGCCCTCATGCAACATGCAAGGCCCCGTAAAGTGCTACAAGCTGTGTAATGTGATGTAATATGTGTCTGTTTGTGCATACACTGTGTACAGCGAGCCACATTTCCTGAGGACAGCCGAGCTGAACGGCAAAATAATCGCCAAGAGTGAGTTTTCAGAACTACTTTGTCATGCAATCCAACATCAACAATCCTTTTTCCCCAATATATTTCAGTTTGTTGTTACTCCCTTCATAAATGCAGTGTTCATTTGCCATACAAATAAGATGAGAACACAAGATAACATAAGATGAGAGCTGCAACGATTACTCAACAGAAAAATAACTGACATCTGTTTAAATGATTGATTAGTTGTCCATTCATTCATGGGCATTTTTACTATTTTCTTACATTCAGACATTCTAAAGACCATATAAATTGAGAAAATGATGTAATCAATAACAAAATAATCATTAGCTAAATTAAACACAACACAATGTGGAGTTTGAATATGTCATGCCTTTTGTAGGCCCTTTCATATCGAGTCCAGTGGCTGCAGCGAGGTCCACTTCCACCCTACAGCTTCTCTCACTGGGCCGAAGGTCACCCGTCCACTCTCTCCTGACCTCTGACCCAATTAGCCAACAGTGACAGACACAACACTTCAGAGCTGAGGCTGGCTCCTCTTATCAGTGAGTTGTTAATATTGTACATTATAAACACAGTTTATCATATCACTGAACACAGTAGAACAAATGTGATTTATTAAACTAAACAGTTTCATTTTTTTGTTAGAGGAAAAAGAATCCAGGACATCATGTTCCATGTGCAGTGATTATAAGATATGTGCTTACACTTGTGGGTTTTTTCTTCCAAGATACAGAATTAGCTGTATATTAATAAACTGTACACAAAAGTCAAATGCTAACACTTGATCAAGAACAAATGATGATAAGACAGACGGACAAACATTTTCTCACGTTGAACATATCATCAGCTGGAGCCACACACAAGTCTCAGACGTCAGGAGGATGTAATGAGGCAACTAAAATGCATTGCAGCAATAGAAGGTTCCTGTTACACTTGTCCTTCAGCACCTCACAGACTTCATCGTTTTCATAAAATTGTGTTTTGATTTATCATAATCTCTGTCATCCCATTCCTTAGAATTAATTTAATTACATTTTTTTTTGTCTTTCAAAAGGCTCCCAAGATGAAGTTGGCGAAGAATGGTTTTATAAAATCACCAATCAGGCTTGTTTTTGTAATATATTGTTTAAATAAAGTTTTTTAAAAATGAATATGTTTGAGTTGTTATTTTGTAGAAGGAATCCAAATTTTGTTTTGCATAGTGTGGATGTGTACATACAGTGTTACAAGCATGATACAAATAGTAGGAATAGTTAGAAATAATGCAGAATCTATAATGGCTGTTAATTTCAGGCAACAATCCAACTTAAAACCTCTGCTTACACACAGCACTTAAGTGTCCATGTTTCCTTACTGTACGCTGAAACAGACCCAACCTTCTGAGTTTCTGGTTCTTTTTCAAAAAAAGAATTACTGTGACTTACACACTTCCTTTTTTTGTTTTTACAGTGTGGTTTTAAACAGCATTTCCTGCTGTGAACTCATACACTGCTCTTTCGAAACCCCTCCTCTAAATGTATAGTCCTTGCCTTTTAACGTTAACAGACATAGTCCATTGTGGATTGGATAACTCCTGACAGCTAAGGTTACATACATCTGTTTCAGCTCCTCATTCTATCAACAAGACAATAATTGTCTTGAGATTTGGAGGCAGACGGTAGTGCTAATCTTATCACTTGTTGAAGTCCAGCTTTGGATTTTTCTAATCGGCAGCCATCAAAAATTATATTTAACTTTTATTTTTTGGCTTAGGATTCTGTAAACTTCACTCTTTTTGTACTTTATTTGGCTCAAGGGCTTTTGAAATGTAACTGTCCAGTTTGTCTGTAGCTGTGACAGGATTTCATTCGTGTCCTGCGGAACTGATGGCGTCCTCCACTTGAATGGGGGAAGTCGGTGATGAAGAGTCACTGTCAAAACTTCTCAGTAACATTTGTCTCTTCATCCTGCAACAGTCAAACATGAGTCCCATCATGTATCACAATTTTATTATTATATTCTTGTGTAAGGTCTGGCAAACAGTTAAACTAATGTGATCTTTTCACTTCCTTTGCTCTTACCGGTGAGGCAAACCATTTAGTGAAGAGCTTGGCAGCTGATGTCATGTCCTGATTGGCTCTCAGTTGGTTCACTGTGACCGTCTGGCCTTTCTTGATACCATTTCCTTTTATTTGTAGCACATAAGGGTTTCTGGGAGTTGGACTTTGGACCTTGGGGCTGCTGTAAAATATTTAAGATGTACTGTGTAGAGTTAATACAGACCAAATCTTGTATTTGTTTATTTTCCATAGCCAGATACTTTTGAATTGGGTATTGTGTCAAAGTAATGTAGATTATATTGATTCTACCAATCCACTTGCCAGTGTACTCACATTTTATTGTGTTTTGTTCCGCACACTTCTTCCTTACTTGGCTCTGTGTCTTCCTCATCTTCTCTTGTAGGCGTAGGAAGTGCAGAGGCGCTACTTACGCACATGTCTGGATCCAAAACAGATACCACCTTATCAAATAACTGGATAGACATGAAGACACCATGTAAATGTGTTCTGATGCAGGATTTATTTTAATTCAGGCTTCATTCATTCATCTGCCTACTGGTGGCTTCAGGTGCTTCATCTCCCCTTACCTCTGGGGTCATGTGATCCTTATAGTGTGGGAACTTAACTAGAGGATGCTGTTTGAGTTTTTCCTCCACAGCAGCCACATATTCTCTGCGAATCTGCTTTTGGATCATCTGCTTTGAGAAGCAGGCATGCTCTTTAGACATGCACCTTCTCTGCTTTTGACTGGAGTTGTTGTTTGAAGTGTCATGGAAAATGACTGGTGAGACACCTATCTGGGCCCCTGATGGGACTGACGAGCAATCACCGTAATCCTCGAGGCTCATGTTTACAAAACGGCAACAGCTGCTGACCGATGAAATCTTGTTTGTCTGTGCTTTAAGATACTTGGTCTGCAACCTCTCCTTGTACCTGAGGATATACAAAACAATAAAAATAGAACTTTACTCATCTACTGAAGCATTTGAGTTGAACTTTGTAAAGCAATAAAAGTATATGACACAATACAAGGATAATGAGTAACAGGTATGCTAATTTGAGAGAAAAAATGAAGGTAATGAAAGTTTTTCAAAATAGATGTAAATGAACATGGGTCATTGAAAGTGCTTGAATTTATAAATATTGTTCAAGAATAGAAATATCTCTTATTTTACAGGGTCAATATGTAAGAATTTTAGTTTAAAATAAAAAAAATGAATTCAATTTCAAACAGATTGTGATAAAGTATAAAAAGACAGCTATGTATTGTGTTGCAGAGATATCTACATAAGTTAGCATGCTAACTAGCTACCCCCAGGCCTGAAAACCTCTTTCTCCCAGCAGTCCCAAGCTCCTGTTCTTGTGGTGTAAACACCAACACTCCCCTAGTCTGGCTAGCTGTATGGCCAACTGAGCTAAGAAGCTAACAATAGCTACAATCATGGACATATAAGCAGAAAACATTAAGCAGTTACTCTGGTGATATGTTGCCCCTATTTGTTGGTAGTATGAAGTCAACAGTTGGCCAGTTCTTGCAATTCCTGCACGTGCATCATTGTTTCAGGTGTACCTTGCAAGCAAGTGAGAAAGCTCATGTTAAGTGAACCTTAAACACGGTATGTAATTTCTGCTGCTAAGCTCTCAATCAAATATCTCCAATCACTTATCCCATTAATTTGTGTCCATATAAACTGATAAATATATAATTAATTAAAAGACAAAAGTCAAACACCTTACAAGATTTTGACATGTTGAAGTGGAGACAACCGGCTTTTACTTCACTTTGACTTTTAGCATGAGCAGACTTTCACTGCACTTGAGTATTTTCCATTTTTGAGGAAGGGGTTGACTGTGTGTCAGCCACACATACAGTACTGCACGTTGCTCTCTTGAGTTGTCTTTTTATATCCTCCTTTATGTTTTGCCAGTTGGACGCTCAGCTATACTCGGTGAAGATCAGGCGCTGTGTCGTATCTCTGACAAAAAGTAGATGATAAGACAATTTATATTCTCTATCGAGGGCCTCTTGGACATAAATCAGGCTACTTTGATGTGTCGTCTCTTCATATTGTTTCACAATTGGGTTTTTCTGTTGGTATCTCGTAGATGGATAGCACTGTGCATGGTGTTCTTTTTGTGTTTGGACTTTATGATCCTTAAACGACATTTACTCCTTGAACACTCTTATCGTCTTTCTAAACTTGAACAGTTTTTGTAAGACAACCCGACATTAGCTCATTGTGATATCATATTTTGCAGCGGTGCATTTTGAAATCAAGTCAAGCGTTTTGTTTCTTCTTGAGAGAAACTAAAGTAGCCTCTGCATTTTTAGCTGTTTCTACCAGATTCAGTAACAGTCTGCAATGACACACTGTTTCCTCCTAGAAGTTAAACTTTAAGGTAGCATTAGTTGCAGCTCTATTCAAACCATATCCAAGTATGGTCGGAGATTTGATTTCTGATCAGCAATAGAGACTTTTTACAGAATAGGATTATCACGTTTAGGAAAACCACTCAAGGAGGTTACATTTTCACCATTGTCCATTTGTTGGTTGGTTTTTTCTCTCTTTCTTTAACATTGTTTCACATTTTTGTTAATGTCTCAGGGGCAAAATGATGACGTATGGCCTAATTTAGCTGGACTCTTTAGACTTAGCTATCCGTCTCTTTCTGTCCCTATATACATCTTTGGGTGTATGTGGGCAATGCTACAAATAAATGAGCAGGACTGTTTCTTACCGAGATGGGATCTTTAAATGATTTTAGCATGAATACTGACCACTTCTGTTTCAGTCATCTCAGTTTTTGTTGATAATGCTTCTGGCTCAACTGCACATTCTTTTGCACTGTTGTATGTTTGAGGAGTTCAAAATACTAACAGTGTATTTTTGTTCTTCTTGTCTCTTTGACTTTGCCTCTCCGCTTGGCTGGCAGAGGGTGTTATATCAGAGTGTTCAGGGCTCATCTCAAAGGTATTTAAATCTTAAACCAGAGTAGGGGGTGGAGCAGCTGCCTTCCCTCTCCTCAACAGAAAAAATACTTCAGCCTGTACCAAGTACTGTGGGTCTATATGAAGCAGCTCAGTGACCATTTAAATAGCAGTCTCTGCATGCCTTACAGGATATACTCCAACATGTTTATCTTATCTATTCCTGCCTCTCCCTTTTCCTTCTTCTCTGAATTCTAAGTATTTATGACCTGCCCTGATTTCCTTCTAATTCTACGTACTCAGATGGATTCACTTCAGGTTGCAAGTTATAACCCATGACATTTTCAAGTACATTCTGACACAAGCTCAAATGTTTTTTAATTATGTTAATATAGGCTTACATAGGCTGTGTATATTAAGCCCCCAAAAGAAAGACCTGACTTACCAAGGGAAGATGGGCTGACTGTTTTTTGACTCCATTCCTTTTTATCAGTAGGTTGTTTTTTATATAATTTTCTGTTTTAGAAAACAGAAATAGACTTTTTCTTCAGTAAAGTTCCATTTGCAAGGCTCGACAGTCAACCTGGCTCATGGCCTGTTCCCAAGTTTGTTTTTTGGTAACCATGCCAACAGCGGGGGATGTTGGGAGGAGGGTAGGGTTTTACGTGGAAACAAGTGGACAGTTAATTGTTTTACATTAAATCAAACGCATAAAGACATCTTTACGTTCGGGTAGTATTGGCAAAGCAGTAACACATCTTGTTAAAGAAATACACATTAATTTTAAATAGAAGTTTAAATTTAAATCAGTGCTATTCTCTCACTATGGTATGTATGGACTTTATATAGTGTAGATATAGTTAGAGTATAGATAGCCAAGGCGCACAGTGACAAATTGTGAGTAGTGATATTCAGGGGTGGAAGAAATACTGAGAAATATTTAAGTTTGCTGGAGTAAAAGTTGTAATAGGCCTACCATGGGAAAATACTGCACTGCAATAAAGCTGTCACATAAATGTAGTGGAGTAAAAGTAGAAAGTAGAATAAAATGGAAATACTTAAAATGTCCTCTTAAGTAAAGTACTTGAGTAATTGTACTTAGTCACATTCTACCACTGGTGATATCTGCTTACATCTAAGTGCATTTACAGTGTTTAACTATGTGGTTACAGCTGTTGTGTGGTTTGAGTGACAGTCACTATTATATAATGAAAATAATTAACATAACTTAACCAGAAGAAGCAATGTTAAAGTATATATATGAGCCAGGCTGTTTCTCTCATCTTACAGAATGAGTGCATGAGCGAGGAACACAAATAGAAAAAATTATAGTCATAAAACAGAATCAAATAATCTGTTCTGTGTGACTGTCTGAGCACTAGGGGGCTCTCCTTGTTAGAAAATTTGCGGTTGAGGTTATGCCATCCTGAACCAGAGCCAATGCCAACATCATCTCTTATCACGGTTGATAAAAACCTTTGATTGTTGAAAGATACTTCTTAAATATGACCTAATTTCAGCAGTGGAATATGTATGTAAGTACTTTACTAAAGTGGGAACAAATCAATGTACATATACTTCACAGGTAAAAGCCCTAAAAGTGCATAGACCTAAGTATTATCAGATATGTGCTTAAAGTATCTAAGTAAAGGTACTCATGTGTTATGTACATATTCCCTACTGTTTAAGCAGAATGTAAAAGCTGTAGCTGGTTGAAGTGGAGCTAATTTTAACAGCCTTTGTGTACTTCTACTTAAACTTCTTTTTACATTTTAAAGCATATTTCTTTTAAAACGAGTCTCAATCTGCACAGAAAAGTGAAAAAAAAAACATTCACACAGTTTCTTGTATTAACATCAAATAAAATGGAAATACTAAAGTAAAACACAATCACCTCAAATTTGTAGATATAGTACTTGAGTGAATGCGCTTATATTCCCGGAAGATACTCGAGACAAATTATGACAACATAGACAGTGATGTTGTTGTGTTGACTGGACCGAATCACATGTCATTCCCTTTGGGGCCGATGAATTAACTAATTAGCCTGAGTTCAGGTCCCCGGACTCTCCCGCTGTTCAAACACTGGGGGAAACACTGCAGGGACAGAGGGACCACTGTTTCCCTTTTTTCAACGGTGGTGATCCCTATTTATAGCAACAAACTAACTTAGTAAACAGTTTCAATGCAGTCAGTGAACTGTCTAATGCGCCATGTCAGTTTGTTTGCCAGCGACATGGCTGGCCTGAATGCAGCCACAAAACAGTGACATTTGAATGCACACTTGAGAATTGAAACCCTCACAGCTTCGATTCTTTGTGTACTCTGTATTAAGTCTAGTGGAATTAACCAAAAAGATCCTGTTTTTGATGGAGCAGGAGCACCTGTTGAATTAAAGACAACACATTTCCAAAAGCTTTATTTTTATGATTCTTTATTCTTCATTCAGGTTGTAGTCATAAATCAAATCCAATAAATATGCAGCATTTTAAAAAAACGTGAAGAATTCAAGGCCAGAATGAATTTGTTTATCACTCCAGTCGTCTTCCTCGTGCTGTCACAGGACTGTCAAGAGGTGCTGACGTGATGCAGCAGCAACACTTCTCTATGAATGGATAATGTAGTCCTGTTGCATCAGCATGGCGGCATTTCTCGGAGGAATTTCCAACTTTTAAATCGAAGATGGAACTTCCCACATGTGACTCTGCGGCTCCTAACAAAGTGTTTTAGCAGCTTTCTCCCACATACCAAAGTCAGACTGGGGTGACATACAGTGACCTGCAAAGGCCAAGTGTCATGTTAGGCGTTTCCTTTCTTCTTCTCCATGAACTGCTGGTGACCTGAATTAAAAAATGCCGCGAGATATACTTTATTTGTTGGGATTTGAACCCTTTCAGTCTGTGTGAAAGTGCCATCTTGGGCCTGCTGTTGCCATATAAGTACAGAAAATAAGCTTTTTACAAGCAGCAAATTAAATTCTTTGGCTGCAGTTGTTTAATGTTTTTATTCCTTAAATGAACAGCTCTACCTGGCCTTCTAAGGAATTTGAAAATTCTGCCATGCTTGGGCCAGTAAAGGTGATTTATTCCCGCCTGGATAAACTCAAACACACATGCTATGAACACGGCCGCCTTTGATCTTGAAAGTTTACATTTTTTAGATGCAGTTTTCGGGCATACGTGCTCACAAGGAGATCTACATCCGTTCAGAAATAGTTTTATTCTTTGCCATTGTCTCATTTTCTCATCTATCTATTTGACTGCAGCGAGGAAACGCCTAAAACTGTGTTTAAAGGTTCCACCTTTCTTTCCTCTTCAGAAGGATTTCCTTCTCATGCATCCTGATGCATAAATATTGAAATACGACACCTGTGTAATTGGTCATTGTCTTCAGACTGCTCTCTAAATGGTTGCATGAAGATGGCCTGACTTGGGAAAGCTCAGCCCCTTTGGAAGAAAAAAAAAAACTGAGGGTAAATATTAGGACGTGGATGACTTCAGGGCGTTTCATTTGCTGATGTGTGATCAGTGCAGAAGTAGTGAATAAATAGAATCAAGAACAAATCCAATTTTGATGCATAAACCAATCCAAAATGATGGTAATCATTTAGATTTATTATTTCAGTATATTTGCATGTATCTCATCCATAAATTTTAACAGTAAAAGGAAGCCACTGTTGATTATTTGTTTAGTGACGTGCATTCTTGTGTTTGTTTATTTACACCACACATGCAAAATAAAATAAATTAAAAAAGAAAAAAAACAAAGCGACAGGACGACTTTAATTTTCCTCAAGAGACTTTTTTACATCTCATAAGCAGGAATAGTACAATCGGGGGAAACTGGTGCAATACACAGGAAATGTTTTTGTTTATGGTCAAATCAGAGAGCTTGGCAGCACGCTGGCTTTCCAGTACAAAAAGAGTTTACTGACGTTTTAAAACAGTCTTGTACTTGTAGGATGTTGAGCAACTGTAGAAAACAATACACCGAAGAGGATGTCCAATAATTCCTAACACGCCACCAGTATATGGCACAAACAGTCAAGGTTATGACCCCACTTGCCTGGGTTAAGGTGCACTATGTAGTTTTGGCAAAGAAATTTCATCAGAAAAGAAAAATCTTCACTGACTGATTGTTTTATACTTACACACTAAATAAACAAACTAAATTAACTCTCTTCGTGTTCATGACTGAATAAACTGAATAAACAAACTAACCTTAAAGGACAACACAATTTCATACTGTTTTACGACCCTGCCACCTTTCTAGCTTCAAACAGTGTTCTGGGGACCTTATTTTCCTCAGAGAACAGCTTGTTTATTCAGTTATGGAAAAAAAAATATCTGAATTGGTATTATTAGCTCATCAATATTGTACATATAAAATTCTGAGTTTGAATTTCTTCTCCAAAACTACATAGTGCGCCTTTAATGTTTGTTTTTGTATAGTTATTTTAGTGTATTGCACTGCTAACTCTGTTTAAGTAACTACTTGTTGATAAGTTGGGCCAAAATTAACATCTGTTTTCATTATTGATCAACCAGAGCAATATTTTTTAATTGAAAATGTTTCATTAGTCATTAAAAACTGTCCATCACAATTTCACACAGCTCAAGGTGACATTTTAAATAGTTTATTTTGTCCCAACAGCAGTCTAAAAGCCAATGATATTCACTTTATAAATATATAAACCCGAGAAAAGCTGCAGATTCTCACCTCTGGAAAGCTAAAACTAGAGAATGTTTGATGATTAACTCTAAAAAATGAATCAATTATCAAATTATTGCCATTGATTTTTGTTTATTGTATTGCAGTGTTCTCCCTAAATTTTATGGCTGAGCTGCAGCACCTAAGCCGATTTGGGCACCTCTGTGTTTTATATTTTAAAATTGTTATACTTTTAGATTATACAGGTAGAATTTTTGCACATTGCACATGGTATTTCCTTGTTATATTCCATATATTTCTATAGCTTTCTTGTACATGTTTGGTATTTTAGTGACTCCTAGTATTCTTGCCTATATTGATATGTATAGATGTGTTGTAGTTAGCGTTGGATGTCTTGACTATAAATGTAGCTGCAGTAACAAAGTAATTTCCTGTAAAGGACCAACTAAGTAACTGTCTGTCGAAATGAATGTAAAATAAATGTGGAGAGAATCAAAACTAACTCAATTACTTTTCCCAGATCGAATTGTTGTAGTTGGTCCTCAGTAGTGGACCAAAATCCTGTGAAATTCCATATTTTTCATAATAAAAATTGTTTTTGTTTTATTTCAGGGAAGACCTCCAAACCCCCTGCCAAACATGTGCACCTAAGTCTTCCACAAATGTAAGAAAAACACTGCATTGTACATCCACTGTATTAATAATATTAATATACTGCAGCCAGTTAATATCACACATGTTTTAAGACTTCCATGTTGGCTGACATTTTCTATTGAAGAAGTAATACCGCCGAAAGCTTTTTATCATCCTTTATTCAATATTAACTGTCTTTGTTTATGCAGCCTCACAAAGCCAGAGAACATCTTGCAACCTCAGTTTCCACCTCACATGTAAATGAGTGAAGCTAAATTGTGGGCCGGCTCTGTCAGACAATGCATATATTGTTGCGTAACCCCCCTCACAAGCCCAGGGACAGCGGGCTAAGCCAGGTCACCCTGAAAAATTCGAAATCATGACGAATGCTTTCCATGTTTTCAAAATATGTTTCTATGGAGATGGACAGCATTATTTTTCTGCCTTTGTAATGTGGTGTGACAGCGTTTTCGTCCTTGAAATCTTAAATTAAAACTTTGTAGTTACATGCGGGAACAATGAGTCGCTGTCTCCTGTTACAAAACACATTAGCTGAATGGTGGGAAATGAACCACACCTAGGTGGACAAAGACATTCTATGGTTGGTCCATCACTTAACTGCTGTTGAGTAAATAAACTAAAGTCATACCATGAGAAAAGCATATACAATGCATACAATAACAAAGCAACATATTTATTGTTCTTCAGTGTAGAGTAATGCACACAGTCTAAGAATAGTCCGTTACAAGTCCTCAATATATTATCCATCTGTTTTATCATACATCACATTTTAAGTTAATAATCATGCGTTGGTCAAGGTAGAGCTGATTTCACTACTTTAACCACTTTATGTACAAGCATTTAATTAAGTAGTGCCTCCCAACCTAGGGGTCCAAATCAGAATCATGCAATGTTTAATTGGGCACAAAAGAAGGAAAAAGTTCTGCTTCTCTTTCTTCTCTTTCTTTCAGTCATTGTGTTTGTGAATAATATAATAATGATGAATACTTTTACCTCTTTGAGCCTCAGTTATTTAAATAACCTATTTAAAAGGTTTAGAGGGGATATCGCTCTTTGGTGGAAATGCTAACAACTCAAAAGTCAAGTACCGTTATGTGAATATAAACTGTTGATGGGACTAATTTTGTGTTCAGGTGCCGTTAAACCTTTGCAGAAGAAGGCAAAATGAGAAGACGTAATTACAACAGCAACAGTCAAGCCTTGAATGAACAAAAATAATTTGGAAACCATAGTGGCAATATTCTTTTTTTCATTTATTCACTTCATCGTTCCGCAACAATATGATGACCGTCTCCAGTCAGATCAACAATAGCTGAGCACTACCACTCGGGAGCCAGTTGGAAAATCAAACTCTCACCAAAGTCTCAAGATAAGAGTGAAAACATCTTGTCCATTGAGAAAAGCCTTCAGTGACATTCATTGCTGTTCGTTTAATTGAACATAATCTCCAATTCTAATCTAACAGATGTTAAAGCAGCATCTACGCTAACCTCTTGAGAAGTCGCCATTGTTATTTTCAACTGAACAGTCGCTTCTCTTGGTGGTCGTCGCACCTAAACCACGCCTGTGGCTGCCATTATGTCCACATGGGATGCTGATTGGACCAAAAGCCACTGTGTTCAGACACAGCGTTTAGCGTGAAGCTTGAATCCTGCCTCAACAAATCCTGCTGCCTCGCAAAGCAATGTTTCCATTGCACTTTATTGCATCATGGTTTTATTGATTACCTACCCCAAATTTTCCAACTCAGCCAAGCTTTAAAACTTCCAAATGGATGAAAATGTGAGAAGGGGCACAATTTATTTTTCACTCACTAGATTTTGGAAAACACAAGTTCAAACGTAATTAATAAATTGTATTTTATACCATTATGAGGCTTTTTTATTGTAAATTTTGACCTGAAGAGTAGCTGCCAAATAGATTATGTAGGAAGTATAATGTATCTCTCTGAAATCTGTGGATAAGTATAAAGTACAAGCATCCCAAAATTATGCCCAAGTAGGGTACTTTCCAGTACTGGAAAAAAGTACAGGACATTTTATCCAGTCTCTCAGCTTTTCTTCTGCACGCACCTTTTCAGATTTCTCATATTACCTAACATTTCTTTTGTCTGCTACAACACAGCAAGTTCTTTCGGTCACTGTGATCCTCTCCAAGGAGAGCAAGGAATGGATTAACCCAGAAATAAATTCAGTGTAGTGTACTCTTCCCATAGCACTTAATGGCTCAGTTTGCATTAATCACCTTCCAGTGAAAAGGTCTGCCACTCCCAACACGTCTCCACTCCCACAACTATGCCTGTATATCAGTCTCTGGCCTTACAAAGACTGTCTCAGCCTCCAAAGTACCGTGACTTAATGTTTGGTACCAGGCTCCACCGTGGTGCAGCCCCCGTGGGGTGGACGACACCGCTTACCATGTCACGTAGTATTTACAGAAAGAGTTAATGTTGTTTCTGTTGCGCTGATGTAAGGAGGGAGCTGCAGATAGGGAGGACAGCTGATGGAATGTGACTGGTGGACTGTGCGGTTGGTTTTTACATTTTTCACACCGTACAGACAGGAGAATCTTGCCTTCAAGTAGAAATACTTCTTCAGAATTTTATGTCTTAGAAAAGCTGATTTGACTTGTTTTAAAATTGTCTGGTTTAAACACAGATTTGGAAGGCCTTACTAGAATAAAATTGGTAGTTTTCCAAAACCATAAAAATCTGTGTGTCTTCTTTAAGGAACCAGGAGCAACAGATTTGTTTTCAGTCGTGATAGTAAATTAATTTTGCTTATCATCTTAGATTTACCAAAAACATTCTGGCTCTCCTTCTTTTAAATTTATCCACATCCAAACTCCATCTCCTGAGAACGAGTGTGAGATTAAAAAAGAAAAACGCAAAATGTTAACCTTGAAGATTTTCAGATTTCAGACTTTTCCAGTTCCTTGGTTTCATTCCCGTCAGCCTCAGCTGTACTTGGGTTCAGCAAATTAGCTAATATTACTAAGAAGGTGAACATAATAAACATTATACCTGCGAAACATCAGCAAGTTAGTATAACCATTGTGAGCAAGTTAGCATGCTGACGGTAGCACTTAGCTAAAAGCGCTGTTTTGCCAAATGCTGTGTTCCATACAATTTCAGGGTTGGAATTTCCTAGTTGAGATTCCTGACATCTGCCCCGAGTTCACAAGTTGGAAGAAAGACATTTCCTGATTTCTGTGGAACACAGCATTAGTGAAGCCCCATAGAGATGCGAGCAAGTCTACAGACTCTTTGCTCTCGTTCCAGCTAACTCGGAACTCGAACATTTCCGACTTCCTACTTGGAAATGTTCAAAGGAACGCCGCAAAAAAGTCTGAATTCCTACTTGTTAACTCGGGGCACATCCGTCGACCCCAACTTCATGAGTTGTCTGATGTCAACAATGACAGCACTCATGGTGTGAATAGAATATAGTGAATAGAATATTTAGATACTTTACCAAGTATAAAAGTGCCATATCAAAGAGAAATCATTTTGTTACGGTCACAAACGTGTTCACTTTTGACGTCTTTGATGTCCGAAGCTGGAAGTTTCAACCAGGAAATTCTGACCTCCGACGTTGGACGCAGCATTAGACTTCACTATTAGTATTTGACCCAGTATCTGGCTCAAACACACATGTTTATCTTTTTTGTTGCACTAATTCATCACCTCAGGCAGCTTTGTAAACCAGGGCGTTGGCAGTGTTATTTGCACAGTACAACAAATTGTTATTTGAAGTACATGTGAGTCTGAAAGACATGACTCATTGTTTGCATACTGCGTGCGTTATTTGACATCTTATTCATCAGATTAATGGCACACAGTGAATCCACCCATCAAACCTCAAACAGGGTTTACTGTTTAGTTGTGACCACGTCTGCAGTCAAACCACATTCTGTTAACTTGATAACAACTCTCTGTTCACTAATGGAGTGAGTTACTGATTCTCAATTTAACTATTATTATAAGTACTGGGTGCGTGAGGATGGTGACCTTAAATTACTCCTAAACACAATGTGAAGTAAAGCCCGCATGAGTGAGCAAATAACCCATTTTGCATGGTTACCATGGACGACTCCATAGAGCTGACTGTGCAGAATGTATGAAACATTCAGAGAATACTTTCTCTTCCCGATACATGAATGGACATCTGTGTGCAAATAAATGTGCTCGCTGTTCAGCTGCATTTGCACTTTTGCCATGTCTTCAAAGTGCAAACCAAAGGCTATTGGTGCAAGTTTTTTAGTGGGGGACAAAATTTGTCAGAACACAATGAATGATTTGTGGGGATGACAGACACCATTTCGAAGAACTTGTCCAAAATTATTTCGCCTCTGGATAAAAGTCTCCTTGTTGTGGTACGTATGAATGCTCGCTTTATTCTCGACATGAACCCCTTTTATGATGAGATATTCACATAAAAAACATTCTCGAGTCATCAAATAGCTTTGTGTGTGCCTTCAAAGCTGGGTGTCTTAGCGTCCAACGAGTCCAAAAACAGAAGAAAAAAAAAATCAGTGTCGCTCTGCTGACCAAACATAAAAAGAAACCATTACAAAGGTTGAACTGTTTTACCCCTCTTCACCCTCCCACCCTTTCTTTTGGCAGAAACAATGTTGCTGCATTACTTGACTGTTATCCTTCCCCCCTGATGATTTTCTTTAACATTTTTTACTTCTCTTGTTTGAACAGATGCCGCCCCCCTCCTACAGCCCCCCATCCTCTGGGACTGCAATGAGACTTAGCACAATGCGGTAACACTCAATTACATTAATGTTAAGAGTCCAGCCCAGGCAGTTCCTTCCAGCAAGCAGCCTCAAACAATATGATGTATATCCCTTCCTGAGGACAATTTGTAGTCTTTTGTCCTACTTTATTCATGAATGGGTTATGAAAGAGGCGACTGCATGACCGTACTAACCTTTCAGTCCATCCATTACTGCACAGAATGTATTTTAAAGCAGGACGTATGCTAGCATGTCTGCCACCCAGAGACCAAACAAATCCCAGTCAATGAGCCGGGTGAATCACTGGTTCAGCCAACCTTCTCGTCTCATTAGGTGACCTGGTATCTGAACTGGCATCTTGTCCACTAGAATTCTGGGTAAACGCATGCTCTTCAGATAAGCAGCATGGTGTTTTCTGTAAATAAGGACAGCGGTGTCCCGTTTCAGCCTCACACCCTGGTTGGATGCTTCAAGTGCCACATTCAAAAGGTATCATAGAAGCCTGGAAAAATGTCACCTTTGACCTTTGGTGACATTGAAATGCGATCGTATTTCGACCCAAATTCTGGAGGCGCATTCATGAGCTTCCTTTAAAAATGTGAAACATTAACTTCAGCATGAATTAGACTGCACCAGTTGACATTCAAGTTATTTCTTCACTGCTTCTTCAACTGTTACAAGCCCGTTGGTGCAGCACTAGTTTTTGATCCCATTCAGACATTCATTACCAATGACCGTGTTTCTGTGTGAATTACTATTCATGTTTTGAGCCTTATCCTGTATTTTGAATCATATTTGGGATACGGTGTTTACATGCAACAAGAAACACCTGGTTATTCATCTCCCTGTTTACATGATCACAACAGTATTGAGGTTTCTGATCGTGTGCTTGCAGGTGTGTCTCGATTTCTTACCATCTCATCCACTGTTACCAGGAGACATGCCACAGTAACCCTGGTTTTCTACCGCGACGCACTCATATCACTGCACTAGTGTTCCTGCTGCTGCTCGGACCGAATCATAGTGAAAAAAATGAACACAGCTAAATTTGATCAAAAATCAATGTTCACTGGCCCAAACCTCTGAGAACAGTGTCCGACTATAGCAGCCAAATGCTGCATAGCTGCAATTGGCTGCTATATCTGTTTGCTGTGCTGAAACAAATTGATTTTTTTTAGTGTAGCTGCAAAGTTAATGTCACTGAATTTACACCATCTCTGTAACCACTGAAGTATTAGATTGTAACACGTGTGCATGGCAGCATGACTCAGAGTCCATGTTCAAACTTTGTATGTGCATATGATTGCTGCACATGGACAGATTATTAATGGGTATGGGTACAGATATATAAAAGGCCCCAAGTCTATCCTAGATAGGAAATAAATAGCCTTGGTTGTTATTCATTAATAGTTTAAATCAGCCAATTTGTTTGATCAGGGCGGTGCGGGTGTGGTTTGATCAGATTTGATCGCCCAGGGCAAAATTAGCAAACATCCCCACAATTCATCACATTTTCTCTTTAAACGTTCCCTTACACAGCCGACAAGAAGGCCTGAATGACATCACCTTTCTCCAACCAGTGGCAAAAGCTCGGACAAAACACAACATACAGAAAATCTTGTATAATCTAACCAAAACGATGAAGATTTTCTGTTAGTAAGGCGGTACTGCTCATCCGAAAAAGCTGAGAAAACAGGTCGTCAGGGCCTTTGATGAAATGTGACTGTGGTGTCAGTGTGCTGTCCAGCTGTAATATGAAAGAAGACATAAACAAAAGCAGATGTAATTGGCAGATACTCAACAATAAAAGTTCACGACGGAAAAAAAGGACAATCAGGCGATCCCATTTTTAACTGAGGTCTCACTTTCCAACAAGACTCTCGTCTGCAGAGTAGGATTCATCCACTGATTTAAATCTCTCTCAACACCTTGTCTCAAGGTTAAATGCAATGTTGTGAGAGGACTCTGGACGCTCCTGTGTATATAACTTATGTTTGTCAATATTTAGCGGTCGTGTGCCTGGTGATGACCATAATGCAGACCATTTATCATCCACTTTTTTCTCTGTTATTCCACTGAAGCATCTTCTTGTGGTTCGAGCGGGTTCCGCTGCAGCCTCTCAGCATCCACTTTCTGTCGGTGCACAGCATCACGCCGCCGGTTCCTCCTTTATAGGAGCCCCGCCCCGAAATCAGTCGATCAAATTCAACATCGCACTCACCAGTGTCTGACCAATCAGAGCGCCGAGGGGGTGGTCTTGAGATGGTGGTCCGGGAGGCCAGTAGCCAATGAGCGTGCCGTGTGGCCGGACAAAGAGCTCGCGTCAATGATCGTTGGTTGCCTGAATGGCACATTATTCATGTCCACGCTGAGCTTATTTAAGGAGACGCGAAGTGGTGAGATCGCGGCATCCCTTATAAAACGTGGCGGATGTCCTCCTCCTTCACATGTCCCGTGCGGTGGAGTGAGAGATGCAGACGATGTGAAAGTTTAAAATGTAACGTGAGAAAAATGAATCTCCCTTGAACACGAGCATCCACACGGCCCCGGTAAGCTCATTAGAGAGCTGCTGCAAACTACAACCCCCAAGCGCGTCCGTGTCGATGAGCACACTCCTGGCGCTTCATTCATAATCCTGACATGTTGAGTTACAAGCTCGAACAAGCCAGGAAGTTCAAAATACGATCACAACCCCAGGCCAGCATCAGTGTCAAACTCAAAATGAAGCACTTAAAGGTCATAAAAATTACAAATAAATGTGCGTAAAGGCGCGTAAAAATGGGAATTAGCGTAAAATATTTAGTTTTAGGTTTATAATAATAATAATAATTATGTTTGAAACGGTGACATCAGCCATCAGCCGTGTAAGCAAAGCTCCATAGATGCTTTTCCACTCGCTTTTACACACACCCACCGCCCATGCAGCCTCCCCAAAACGACGCTTTTCGCCTGACCGACTTCATTAATGCGTAGAGGAAGGGGAGGAGGTGGACAGCTCTTCTTCTACGACCCGATGTGCTGAGAGCTGCTGTTTCACTTCACCACCGCCTCCGAGCAGCGCAGTCCTTCCCTCTCCTCTGGTGTATCCCGTGTGTTTTGGACGAGAAGGTGCCAACATTTCATTTTTTTTATATATATATATAGATACTCGGTTTGTGTTTTCTATTTTTCTTGTTGTACCCGGAGAGAGAGCACTCCAGGGCGGCGAAGAGAGAAGTTTCAACCCGCAGCGGATCCTCCGGAGGTTTCACGACCCAACACACCTTCGCTATCAAGAGATCGTTTTGTGTGTGTGTGTGAGGGGACTTATCATCGACTTCAGTGAAGTTTTATCAAACACCGAGAGGACAACACATCCGCCATCCGGCACCATGACTCGGAGGTCCTGTGCCATTTACGCCACCGGTATCGTGTGCGCTCACCTCCTGATAGTGGGGATCGCCCTGGTCGTGGCTCAAGTCTTCCAAACAATGATTCACAGCCGGCTAAAAAAAGTGAGTTGAGTCATCCTCCTGTTAAATCTCTCCTTCTCCTGTCACATTTCTCTCCCATCTGTCACACACGAGGGGTTTAAACGTTTCATCTGCAGCGGCCGGTCATCCGCATTCAGCATCATTTCACCGGTAGCACGCGCAAGAGGGTCACAGGATCACCCGGCGTTGTTTTGTGTTATAATGTCTCATTCTGACCCATTTGTTTCATGTTCTGCCCCACATCCTGCACCCTCCAGCTCCAGCGGAGCTTTTCCACCCCTCCACGAATCCGCATGATCCGAGGATCGGGCAGCGTGTCAGTCCCGTTACACGGTTGTGCAGCTTGCATTGGGACTCACGAGTAACACCAGCGTGTGTGTTTTAACATTACACACAGGGCTGAGCAACGCTTCGCTGCATTGTAGGTAGAAACCCCCTGCAACTCCCCTAAGGGGAATAATGATTGTGTGACTTTATCATGACCGTGCCTCATTTCATCGTGTGTTTTTACTCCTTTGACACACCTTTTAACATTCCTTTACGGATGTGCAGCATTTCATATGAATCAGACAGTCATCACATGACTCAGTCAGGCTCTTGGTGAATTGAAAAATGGGATAAAGGCATGATATGTGATTTGTCCTGGCTCATACTGTAGGATTTTGATAAGCAGCACTGTGCGCATGACCTGGTGACACATTTTCTGTTGGTGCAGGCTTAATATATTGACTTCTTGATGGTTGGGTGTACAGAGACGGGTGGGCAGTAGTAGTAATAGTAGAAATCTTAGCCAGTGAGTGACATGGTGGGCAGGGGGGAGGTGGTCAGGTCTTGAGGAATGGGGGAAGGGAGCCTGGGTGAGTGGACAAGAGTCCCCTGACTTCCAGTGATGGAGCTGTGGCAAGTTTTTCATGATGGTGTGACAGCCATCCACCTTTGTGGCGTTCAAGCATCCAAGTTGTGTAAACGAGACTGACGCATTCTTCTGTTTGTTAAAAGATAAATGCTGGTTTAAAAGCTGTTTCGAGAGCTAAACGGCTGGGAATTTAAGGTGGAAGTCCTGTTAATGCAGATGTAGGCTATGAACAGGAATTCCCCCAGAACCCCGCTGATGCCCTTATATTAAATTGTAACACTGGTCTGTTTTGGGTCTTTGCTGCTTCACAAATCAATAAAGGCTGTCTTGAGATGAGTTCTGCATGAGTAACATAACCAATACCCTTCACTTAACTTTTTTTTGTATTGTTTTATGAAATACAGTCAAGTTAAAGGGGCACTATGTAGTTTTGGAGAAGAAATTCAAACTCAAAATTTTGATATTTATAAATATTAATCAGGTGTTAATACAAATACAAATGATACAAGCTGTTCTCAGAGGAAAATAAGGTCCCCAGAACACTGTTTGAAGCTAGAAAGGTGGCAGGGTCCGCCACATAGCAACAAAGTAAAACCGTTTGAAATTGTGTTGTCCTTTTTAAGGTTAGTTTTTGTTTATTCAGCTTATTCAGGCATAAAAACAAAGAGTTCATTCATTTAGTTTGTTTACGTATTTTTTTTTTTAAAAAGGTCAATGAAGATCTTTCTCTTCTGATTAAACGTTCTTCCCCAAAACTCCATAGTGCACCTTTTTAAACATTTATTTCTGACCTTAAATTAAAAATGCTCACAAAAATGACCACGACTTATGAAAAGTGGTTTGATCAGTGGACTTCTGCAGTGGCGCATGTGTATTTCTGACGACTCGTGGGCCATTAGTGTTGAAATTACAAGTGTCTGCTTGTTACTGTATTTTAGGGTCTGATGGGGTGGCAACCTGATGGGGTGTGGTTGGGGGGGGTGGGTAGCAGCTGACACCCTATCCCACCCTGCAGCCCCGCTTAAATACCTCACATTCCTCTTACCGGCATGAATCACTGTGTTGGATGCTGTGTGCTACTACTTTTAAAAACCTCTCTTTTTCTTCTTCTTCTTCTTAACCAAGTCTGCTCCCTCCCTCTACTTAAGAAGAGGAAAAAGCCAGGAAAATCTCAACACGCTATTTTACCAAGTCGGGGACTGGCAAACAGCTCCCTCACTGACACGGTTTCCCCCCCCTGGAGTTAAATTTAGGTCTGACTCTCATTTGTCTCTCATTCCCAATCCCAGCAGCATCCCAGGGGATCCAAATTAAAAGAGTCAGTCAAAGTTCATCAACGGGGGGACATAATTCTGATGTGGCTGGCGATTACATGAAATGACAGCATAGCTAATCCTCTTTGGCCACAGTCTTCCCATTGAATTAGGCGGGTACAGACATGCTGAATCGACTCCAAAAATCTACCTAATCTGATGTCCGACCGTGGCTGTGTTATAATGATGTAGCCTAGTTGTTTTGGGACAAGTCGAAAGATTCCTCCAGGACACAGACTCTTTATGTCTGCTGAGCTGGGTGTGGAGGGAGGCAAGCGTATAAGCCATGCAAGGAATTTGACAGACTTCTTTGCCTGGAGGGCATGATTTTTGCCTGTGAGCGACGTCGTAGTGCCTTGTTGTTGTTCCTGCCTCGGCCTATCCGAAGTCGTCGTGCTCAGACAAGGAAGCTTAGAAGAAAAACACCCACTCGTGCAACTCCTCCCAGCCCTGTTCGGGAGAGGAGACTTTTCAAGGTAGTTTGACTGATTGAGCTTAAAGAAGTCAAGAACAAGGTCATGCTGGTAAAACTCAGTGTGTACTGGCTCAAAATGTGCCAGTGACGCACAGGAGGAGGCAGCTGATAAACTTCTCTGGTTTTAATTATTTTATATCCTTAAATTGTTTTCCATACGCTGTTCCAAGCAGGATCTTGTCACGCCACACCTAACTGAGCGTCGCCTGAAGTTGTTTAACTAAGGCCCGGTTTAAACTGCCTTTTGTGTTTAGTTTGAGTCTTTCAAACTCATTCAACCTGCATTTTGGTTACACTGACAAACCTCTCCACTTTGTCCCTCACTTGTTTTTTTCCGTGCTAGTTGAGGGTTTTTCTGGCAGATAAATGATGACAGCATGATGGTCATATAACTTCGACGAAGGCCTTTTGAAAGACCTTTGCTCAAGGTTGGCAAACACAGAGATGTAGGCCACAGTCAAACCGTCAAACGCCACAGGAGAAAGGCCAGACGGGGCAGAAGCCTGTTTCAAAAGTGACAGAGTTTGCATTTTGCTTTCACAAATTAGGTCAGTACTGTTGGTTTGGGGTGATACTGGGTCATTATAGTCATACGCTTTCACTGCATCACCTATTTTCACTTCACTTCTTAATTAAGTTAGAAAAAGATCGAGACTCAGGAGGATCTCAATGCTTAAATACCTCAAGTTCATTTTAAGTGTGTCTTCTCCGATCCTGTAGACAATTTTTGAATCTGAGTAGCTGTGACGTCGACTGATTATTATAGATTGGGCGATGCAGCATTTGTAATTCTCGATTAGAAGAACTAAAAAGAAGACGCATAAAGGCCACTATATGCTCATGAAGACGAGAGCAACCCTTACTAGAGCTGCAACAATTGTATTGTACAATTGTAAGTGTATTTGTAAACAGGTTTTGGACGGGGTTTTTTTTTTGTATTTTTTGGCATTTTACAGACAAAACCATAAAAGACTACTGGAGAAAATAGTCAGCAGAGTAACTGAAAATGAAATTATCTTTATTTGCAGCCCTAACCACCCAGTTAATCCTTTTTTCCTTGGCTGCAGAATGTTTGAGTCTTACGTTTCCTCTCAGTTAGTTGATCCAGCTCACCTTTTTTTTATGAGGGCTATCAAAGCGGTATTTTAGTCAACTCCTCTTTAGATCTAACATGCAGCAAAATGCAACAAACCCAGGAAAACAATTCTATAGAGCAAAACACATTTGAAGTTGTAACCCAAACAGGAAGTGCCAGCCACACCCTAAGCTGTATTTTCTCAACGGCAATGTAAAGACGATGTAAAGCCTCTCTCAAGTGCACCTCGCTCTACTCAGGGGAAAGAGGGTTTTCAGGAACTCGACATGACAAACACACAAGTCATTTCTCCTTTCGAAACTTCAAAAATATCTTCCAAGAAAAGGAAAAAGTGAGCTTATTTTTCCTGAGTCACACCACACTGGTTGTTGTCTTATACAGTTAATAGTCTGTGTAAAGGTTACTGTTGCCCATGCTCAGACATGTGCGATCAGGCTTATGTCACACACTTTTTTTTCCCTCCACATGATCACTTTCAACACATCTGTGAAATCACAGCCATCCTCTACTCTTCATGGTTGCTATAGCTTGCATGGTTTGAATACAAAAACTCACCTGACATCCTGCATGGAGTTGGATCGCTTATGCTGCAGCGATGCTATAGTGTCTTTATTACTGCAACACATTTCTGGGTTGTGTGGGCTGACGATAGCCCACAGTCAGATTCTTGCCTAGGCTTGCTGAGGTCAGGGACAGGGTGCAGAAGATTTTCTGCCTGTCCTGATGCTTTTTTCAGCCATGACAGATTTTTCTCTGCCTCCCTCTGGGTTTCGAGGTCTTGGCCCGGCACCAGCTTCTCGCAGAAAAGTGCCTTGTGTGCTCTCAGAAGGCACTCATTCATAACAAGAGCTTTGAGTGGAAGAGCTCACATTTGGCACTTTTGAGGTATAAATTACAAGAGCTTTTTCTGCCATTTTTCCTCAATCTGATTTTGTATTTTCTTGTTTTGTCGATAGGAAATTACTTTGACAGAGAAGAGCCAAGTGTTCGAGGGATGGAAGAATCCACCTCCACCTGTTTATATGGAGTATTACTTCTTCAATGTGACCAATCCAGAGGTGTTCCTGGCAGGCGGGAAGGCAGCTGTTAAACAGATCGGACCCTATACTTACAGGTAGGTTAACAAGTAGTGATGGGGAAAGGAAACTGGCTATTATTTAAGTCATGTTTGTTAAAGTCCTCTTTAAGGAAGGCTATCTCGCATCTTGTCCATCTGGAAACACTTTGTTAGTGCAGTGTGAAATCAAAACAAAAGACATCTGGACCGACTGACCAATGTCCTTTCCACACCAGGGAATACAGGCCACGGGAAAACGTGACTTTCTTGGAGAACGGCACCAAGATTTACGCCCTGAACCCCAAAACCTTTGTGTTTGTGCCCGAGAAGTCAGCCGGTGACCCTGAGGTTGACATCATCAGGACTGTCAACATCCCATTTGTGGTAAGACATGGTGTCTGGACAGGATAAATGTGTGTTATTATGACCTGCAGCTGCTAGTTTAGGGAGTCATTTGATTGGCATGTGTGTTGTTTTTTGCTCAGGCCATTGTCCTCTTCGTTTTGTTGTGACATTTTGATATCCTGAACATACAGTCTTTGGTCACATGAGGCCAAGACAAACAAGCCATCATGTATTGCAAACGTGAATTGAATTGTGTCTTTCGCCATTGTCTGTTTTTTTTTTTTTTTATTTGACTCGCATTGTCTTTCGTCCTCAGGCGGTGATGGACGAGCTGAACTCCTACTCCTTTTTCCTGCGAACTGTAGTTTCCATGTACATGAACTCCCTGGGCATCGAGGTGTTCATGACCAAAACCGTCCACGAGGTTCTGTGGGGCTTCAAAGACCCTCTTCTCTCAAAGATCCACAACTTGAAACCCGAAGTGGACGAACATTTCGGGCTGATGTGGAAGGTAAGCATGATGGTGTTCATGATGACTCAAGCTTGTTGATATTATAGGGCAAATACCTTAAGAAAGCTCTTGCGTTTTGGTTGTTAGGGGTTACTAACACGACAGAGTGGAAACGTCCGTGGTTGCGTATCATAAGAGAAGTGAGACTGGCCGTGTGCTGATTGAAGATGCTTGTACTTCCTGTTTATACAGCAACGTAGGCATCTTGGTGACAACACCAGACTTGTGATGATGAGTGCAGCATTTTAAGTCACTGAAATAGAGCTATTAGTCGATTAATTGATCAGCTGATGAAAGGGAAATAAGCTCTTGGGGAACTATTTTAAGAAATTAAGTCAAAAAATCCATTTGGAGTAAGGTGCTTTTCATTGGTCTAGTACATATCTATGTGTAATATATATGATTTGGATGGTTAATGGGACAAAAACAAGCAATTTGAAGACATATGAATGTAGGAAGTAAAAGTAGAAAATAGGCTGGTTCCACTAGGTAATGATATTCTACAGACAAAGTCATAATGTGATTATTCTACACAATAATTGGCAGATTTATCAACAATGAAACTGCTTGTTAGTTGCAGTCGTGAAAAATAAAGAATGCTCTCTAAAATATACATTTTCAATCATCTATTACTGCCTTATGGTGTAGGAGTCTGGTTAGAAAACGACAAGGGGCATGCCAATGACCGACACAAAGCAGTATTTCTTTCACAATTCCCATGGTCCTTTGTTAACAAACATAAACACTGTTTCTGACTCAGTGCCTCCCCGCAGTATCCTCAACAGTCGTCCGTTCACAGCAGCTTTGTCTGAACCTCTTGTCTTGTCTTGTTTTCCACAGAAAAATGGCACCCATGAAGGAGAGTTTGTGTTCCACACCGGCGAGGAGAACTACTTGGATTTTGGCAAGATCGACACGTGGAACGGTCTGAGGTAAGGACCGATCTTTTCCTCGATGACAGGAAACATTTCTCAGCACATGGTTTCCACTTCCATAGTTATGTCATGAGTATCATATGGGATCATATTTACCTTGTTACACAACCTGTATTGTAAAGTCCAGAGGAGAAAGCCTTTGGTCCCTAGTTTGAGGGAGAACGCGATTGCAAAATGAATGTTTGGATATCCAAAGTGACTTTGTACTTTGAGTGTAGCCAGCATGTGTATTTCAGGAGTGGAAGAAGTATTCAGATCCCTTTACTTAAATTAAAGTACCAAAAGTGGAAAAAAGAGTTTAAACTACCCGTCAAGCCCCTTCAAAACTGACTGATGATTAATTTGGTACAAAATAAGAAAAAATAATTTCTTCTGCACAAAATTGCATTTATATTTTCGGACTTTGAGGCTAAAAGGGATTCATTTATCTAATATTTGTTGAATAAAGAAGAAATCACGCTTTGGAACTGCTAACTAGAGCTGTGGCGATTAGTCAATTAATTAGTTCATTTAAAATGGTAATAAATAAAATAATAATTAAATTGAATTAACAGCTACTCCTGTTTTAATCTTTAACAATGTGTATTTTATGAACTGGATGTCTTTCTTCATGGTGAAACAGGAATTAGTAGCTGTAGATGACAAATAAATGTAGTGGAGTAGAAGTATAAAACAGCATAAAATGAAAATAACCACTAATACGACCTTTTATTTTTCTTAATCAACAGGGAAATGTCGTGGTGGTCTTCCAATCAGAGCAACATGATCAACGGTACGGACGGAGCCGTCTTCCACCCTCTGATAAACAGGAACGAGCTGCTCTACATCTTCGCTGCTGATCTCTGCAGGTATGCATGTGTTGCTTATGTGGCTTTAAATGTTTACAGTCAAAGCATCCCGGCAGGGCGGGGTCGAGAACTTCCAGTGACTCGTTAGCTTGTCAGGAAATTACAGCTGAGTCGTACACAATATGCTTACAAATCCGCTGATAAGGAGATTGTAGTTCTTACAACTTCTGATAAGGCTTCTGATAAAGTTAAAACACACGTGGGATTGTCAAAGAGTGTGACCTGGACATACTTGGGAGGCTTTAAGCAATGATTATACAGGAAGTGATGTCACCGGTTTACTTTTATAGTTCTGATTGCCTGTGATTTTCTTCCTCTTGATAGCTCTGTGTTGACAGCTTCTTAACAATAGATAGTTCTGACTTTAATCAGGCTCTCTGCTTGTTTTCTTTCCTTAGGTCTATCCATCTGGCCTATGTGAAAGACGTGGAGGTCAAAGGCATCCAGGCGTACCGCTTCGCACCTCCCAGTGACGTCCTCATGAGCCCCAAAGACAACCCCACTAACGCGGGCTTCTGTGTGCCAGCTGGAGACTGTCTCGGCACCGGGGTGCTTAAAGTCAGCGTTTGTCGAGAAGGTAAGCAAATGCCCCATTTCCCTATCTTCTGTTGCCACAGAGTCTGACCCACTTCCTTTTGATGGCCCCAAACCAGCCCCGTGGCACAGTCCCAACCCCCCCCCTTCCTCTTTTTTTTTTTACCCCCCAAAAATGTCCTTTCACTCAGCGACCGTGTCCCCTGCCTGGTATCTGACATTCCCTCTGTTTGAGCTCGCTGGATTTTACTCAATACACGGTTCAATGATTAACTGTGCTGACTGTGTGTGGAGGCTATTGAAGTATTTTATGGTGCTCATTGAGTGGAGTGTGATTGCTCTGATAAGGTGATCGTCAATGGAATACAGGATCAGATTTGCTACCGTTTCTCTGCTGTTTGTTTATGTTAATACTTTTCTTTTTTACTTTTGTTCCAACATATGCGTCTTAGTGGAAGAAAACACTTCTTAACCAATATGTGTCTTAATCAGTGTTAGGAAAGGTTGGTGCTTATTGAACTCTTTCCTTGCTAAAACCTCATTGGCTGTCTACATCAGCTCCTCTGATTCACATGAGGCAAACACGCCTGATTGGACAGATTTATGTGATGCTAGTTGGAGAGCCAATCAAGAGCAAGCTCCGTTGTCATGTGCCAAGTGGTGTCATTCTGAAACAGCCTGTGTGGGTGAAACCACAAAAAAAAAAAAAATCATTCAGACATCGTCACAGCTCCATAATTTTTGGCCATAAACATCATATGAAGTAATTTAGTGCAGAACACAAAATGAAATCTTGGTTATAACCTGCTTCCAGTATTTTTAGTTTCAGTATGACTAGATGTGGCGTCTTTTAGGTCACAAAATAATAAATATGTAAAGGTTTCAGCATTTCTCCCCCAGCATTAAATATTACTGGCAGCCTGAAGAAGTATTTGAAACAGAATTATAAATATAACTTAAGGAAAGTATAATTGATTTGATGAATTAATTAATAAAATATAAAAAACTACAAATAATTAAAAAAGAAAGAGGGGGCATGTGGTTAAAAAATTAAAGAGTAGTACAGCCTAGTTGCAGCTCTAATGTTAAAGGCATTGCAGAAAGCATTGTGAATGTGTTTATGCTGATCTTGCTGTTGCTGCTGCTGAGGAGGAATTTCATGTTTTTATTTGATTGTACATTGACCGAAGGAGTATGCTATTTGAAAATCTGTTAACCGACCCTGAAAGTATAGGTTCCTTCCTACCATGTGTCCTTCGTAATCAACATTCATGTTATTTAAATTGGACCTTGTTGAAGTGAACCTCTTTGAATTTGTGGAGTGAATTTCAAAGAGAAAAGAAGAAGTTATGTAAATATACATACATATAGCTTTTTAGGAATGATCTAAGGACAGGTAAGGACAGGCTGTTATAGGCACTACAGGAGCGCTCTTGACTGTGTGAGCTAATCATTACAGCACAACCTGAAACACACACTTTATGCTATCTGCTGCATTATCAGCAATACCAGATAGTTTTTTTAATTTTTTTTTTATCTTATCTCACGTTTCCTCTTTCACCTTTTCTCAGCCGTTGTTGTTTAAACGGAGTCATCTCAGGATGCAAACACTCACTGACTCATGTGTTTGTCCTTCAAGGTGCTCCCATCGTCGTGTCTTTCCCCCACTTTTATCAAGCGGACCCGAAGTACATCAACGCGGTTGAGGGGCTCAGCCCAAACAAGGAGGAGCACGAGACGTACCTGGACCTGCAGCCGGTACGATTCATATTTATTATCGCAACTGATTACAGTCATGTGAAAGGAGTCTGTGTTCAACCTTGAGCCGTTGGTTTATGATATTTATGACCATTTTTATCTTGATTAGAATGGTTGTTTTGACTCACAGTAATGGCTCCTCTTGTTTTTTTTGCACTGACGGTTCTTCTGCATTATTTTGGTCAGATAGCGTCATTAAAGAGAAAAGGCTTCGGGAAATATTTATTTTAACATTAGTGCTGCTTAACGTAATTGCTATTATAGTTTTTTTTCTTTTTTCGAATACTTAATTGCAAAAGTGCATACCTTAGTTCTTCACCTGCTTACATTTGATTATTTTCTCAGTTCTAGCATTTTTAAAGTATTCATTTTTTTACTGGGGAAAAAAGCAGAAAAAGGCTAAAACAGTAGGGAAAAGAAAACCGATAAGAAGGAGAAAAAAAACACAAAAAAAAGCCATCACATTGAATGACTGTACATATTAAACAATCACCTGGGAAACTGTTACTTCTCAAGGCTGAATTTTATGAAATGGATAAAGAGATGATAGAAAAAACAAGTGAAATGTTGAACTTTAATAGTCTTAAAACACAACAGATAAAAGAAGGAAAAAAGGAAAATGAAACCACAGAAACAAAACCAAAAACATAAATACTTGTATGTAATTTAGTACACAATAAGTAAAGACAGCAATATGGATATAGAATATGGCGTGAGAGGGAAAAAGACATATTTTTATTGAGCAGTATGGCTGACGTGCAGATAACAGTGATCAGTTAACTGCAGGAAAGCTAAAAAGTTTCTAATCTGCAGTTCACTGAAACCTCTGTTTTCTTTTTTGTTTTATTTAGACCACAGGTGTTCCCATTCGTGCCTGCAAGAGAGCTCAGCTCAATATCATCCTGAAGAGAATCCCAGGCTTCCCGTAAGCGGAACTTTGTTGATCTCTGACCCACTTCGCTGTTGTAACACTCTGCCCCAATTTCGGCCACATGTTGAGCCAGATGTCCTCCCTGACCTCCGTGTCTCCTCTCTCTCTTTCTCCCCTGCAGCAAAACCAAATTCATCAACGAGACCATTTTCCCCATCATGTTCGTCAATGAGGTGAGCGTTTCCTTCAGTTCAGTCCGAGACACACCTGTTCTCATAAGTGAAACACAAATCAATAATCGTCTCTCTCGACTATAGACGGCGACTATTGACGATGATTCGGCGTCCCAGATGAGGACGATGCTCCTGATTGTGACTCTTGCATCAAACTTCCCTCTGCTCATCGTGGGCATGGGTATCATCCTGCTGTTGGTGCTTGTCGTCTTGTTCTGCCGAAATCGCCAGAAGAAGGTATGAGCTGCCCCTGTTGTTGTGGACTAGAGTGTAGTATTAATCCACAGTTACCCTGGTTTGACAAGTGTGTGCTACCCACTGACATTAGCTCACAGAGTAAATGAGAACTAGACTCATATATAATAATATACCACAATATATGCTGTAGCGTTTTTAAGAGTTTTACTGTTTTTCTTTGCATGGTTAAAAGTTTCCTGAGCTGCTGCAGGTTTTTAACCCCAAGCTACATGCATGTTAACTAACACACTGCATGATCCCTGCGCAGCAAAGTCAGCATGAGCAGTTTCCCACAATTCTGGATCAAATACTGTTTTTTTAATTTTTTTTGTCTTGCTGAATGTTTTCTAACAGTCGATGCATCTTTGATGTGTCGACGAATCCTTGTATCCCGGAAGGAAGCGTCTTAGTTTCCCTTCTGCTCAGTGTAGCTGTGAACTAGAGTAGCACTATAGATTAGCAAAGTGCGTTGAACTAGAATAGTCCTGTGAGTGAATGTATGTATGCACAGTGCATGTTCAGCTCTTATCTCTAGCAGTGCAGGATTGTTGATCTGAACCCTGGCCTCACCGCCCTCAGATTACAGATTAAGGATTATCGTAGTTCAGGTTATTCATTGCGGAGAGTGGCCTGCAAAATGAAAAAGGAATAGTTTGATATTTTGAGAAGTATTTGCGTTTTTTTCCTGAGCGTTAGATGAGAAGATTGACACCACTCATGTGTTTGTATGTTAAATATGAAGCTACAGCAAGTTTAGTTGACTGGAGCCTGTGGGGATTAGCTAGTTTAGTTCTGCCAGCAACAGAAGTGAATGAATTTACACTTTTTGTACAGATTAAATAAACAAAATTCAACATGCTAAATTAGTGAGCTTTAGAGGTGCTGATATTTGAACTCAGAGCTAGGCTAGCGGTTTCCTCTGGTTTCCAGTCTTTATGCTTTGCTAAGATAAGATAAGATAACTGACTGTAGCTTCATACTAAGTTTACAGAACTGAGAGTGTTATTGTTCTTCCCGTCCAACTCTCGGATAGAAAGCAGATAAAAGTATATTTCCTTAACATGCAAGTTTATCTTAGAATTGAGAAAATGTTAAAACATGCTTAATTGCAATGTGAAGAAATGTTGTATTAACCATGTTCTAATTTTAATTTTCTGTAACCCCCCTTTTTTCCTTTTCTGTTTTAGAACGAAGTAAAACGTATTGATTTTACTGAAGCTTTTCATTCTTTTACTGTAAGTCTTAATTTTTGCCTTGTTTGCTATTCTCCTTTTTAATTTATTATCATTTATCATCATTTCTGATTATCATTTTTAATTATCTTCATGGGACATGATATTCCTTCATAAGTTCTCACCTCACGGTGTAATGTTTCTTTATTTTTAAGTTAATGTTTTGTGTGGTGGTTGTTTTCATAACTGGTGCATATTTAGATTGATGTGGTTCACTGCAGACATTTCAGTCAAAACATTTAATCCCATTTTATTGTCTGTTAAGTATAAAACAACATTCTGATGTCTCGCCACTTCAGTGGTTTGTACTAACATCTCTCCTCCTGACTCTTCCCGCTCAGACGGCGAAAGATGACACAGCCTACACACAGGTCAGCGACAAACCCGATGAGCCGTCGGAACCGCAAGCCAACCAGCCAATGAGGAACGGCTCCTACATTGCCATGTCTCCAGTGGAGGCCCAGAAGTGTTGATTGAGGATCCCCTCCCCAAGTGTGGCGCTCAGGAAGGGGGGGGCTAAGGGAGCAGCACATGGGTGTTACATTACCACGGGTGGGGGTTTACGTACAGAATGGGCTCATTTTCACTTATTTTGGGGGGTTGGGGAGGATGGGGAAAGGTGTGGGACACGAGCCCTGGTAAAAGTTTAGTCAACAAAGACATTGCTCCTCTCACTGAGCCCTCTTATGACTGTCTATCCTCCTCTACTCTACCTGCTGAGCATGGCCCTCACTGCCTGCCGTACTGCAACACAAACTCCCACACTCTATTCCCCATTTCCGTCCCGGTTGGCCCGAAAGATGAAGGGACACTGAATGGGCTCGGCCGGGACAAGCCTTTTTTTCCGTAATTCTACTGAGGGAACACGGTAGCATAGGTGTCGCCGCCGTACGCGGATGCATGACGTTCGGAGCCGACTCTGCCGACTAATATGGCTTAAAGAGAGTCTTTAGTATTCACCTGAACAACAGTGGGTGTTGTCACCGTCGTATTCTTGCTCTTTCCTCTCCGTCAGTGTTGCGTGAGGAGAAAATTTCAAGCCAACAAGTTTAAAAAAGCCCCATAATCCATAGGACAAAACTCTCTGAGCTCCTGGACCCAGAGGATAAAATGGTTTTGCTAACAAAACTGAACTCAGCATATCCTTTTTAGTAAAGACAAAAAATAAGAAAAAACAGACTGAGCCAAACTATTTATAGCATTTTTGCCTTTTTTCCTAAGATGAATTAGTGCACCTACACACCTACAGACCGCACTTCCAGTATCAGTTAGTGAACATGTGTGTGCACCTTTATCTGACACTTCAGTGTCCTGTTTTGATGGACAATGGGCAACTATTTTTCTTGATGCGGGCACAGTGTAGTGTGACACCTGGAATACTTGTGATTTTGACCTTCCCCTCTTCGTTTTAGTCACCATTACCTTTTTTTTTTTTTTTCCCCAGAACACTAGTAAAGAAAAATATCCAGAGACCTCAGCTACATTTCCAGGTCATCATTAGTTGAGGTGATGACTCTTTAGCTGTGAAGTTGTTAGGAATGCAGTCAGTAGCTTGATAAAGTTGCACCTTTTTTAGGCTTCATCACGCATTCAAAACAAAATGAAAGAAAAAAAAATAACACCAACAATACTTACAAGGGAGACTTGAACCTGCTTTCTGCCTTACAACGGTTCAGTGTGTTCTTTATGTTCATACATTGTTCAAATAAGCTGGAAATCTCTTTTTGTCGTTATTGTACATATTTAAAGGGGAAATGTTGAGATACCTCTGACCAAAATCCAGCAAAGCAGTCCTCCTAGGTGTGCTGAAAGACACTAACTTTGCTCTGGTGTCGACCGCTCCTGCACGTCTACACTGTTACCTATTAGAGAAAGCACAATTTGGATTGCTAAAACCAGTCCTCACACAAGGCTACCAGGTTTTTTTGTCCTGTTATTATTATATATATTTACAGCTGATCTGTTAAAGACACTGACAAGTGCCGTGAATATTTGAATAAAAAAAAAAAAAAAAGTGGAATCATTGGGTTTTGAGGGAGCCCTGTGCGCCACTCACTCGCCGCTGTGCAGTCATTCAGTTTTGCCAAGGAGCTGTAGGCATTCAGGCAAAATCGCAGCACACAGCACTTGAATCACTGTTTGTCTTATGTTCTGTGTGGTGTTTTCATTTCTGTCCGCCACACTTGTCACGTCACATGTAAAAAAAACCCAGTGGTAGTCGCTAACGGGATGTGAATTTAAGGCCATAACACTGTCAACGTGGAAAATTCCCTGCACTTTGCCTGGAAATTGTGCCCTGTGTATTGTCATTGTTTTTTTTCTTTTCTTGTCCTGTTCATTTCAATGCAGGTGGTCCAAACGTTCAGAACATTTCAATGGTTTGTCCTCACTAGTATTGGTTTATTATGAAGGATGTTGTTGTGAAGGGACAACAGACATCCACGTCTCTGTGTTACTTGCTTTTCAGCACATGGAGTGTCTTCTTTTGATATACTTTTGTATTTGTTATTGCTGCTAAAAAAATGCCATAACCTATGGACTTGTACTTGTATATGTGGTATTTACCATATTGTGCTCATTTCAGGTTGGCCCACAGAGGCTCTTCTCTGTGCCGCCAAACCTTTTGTGACGCCTGAGCACAAGATACAAAGCCCAAAGCTTGCTGCCATTTACTGGAATTAGCAGTTACAGTTATCACTAGCAACACTTTTGTAAAGTTATCACATTTAACCACTCTATTAGCTGACGATCTGACCATATCGCATGTACCATAGGGGTTTTATTATAGGATTAGTAACAGTTCGCTGGAGGTGCACAAAAAGGGCGAGCCGCTTCAGCACCATCTAAGATTGGTGTCGGAAGTCTGATACTGGGGTTAATATCACTGTGGTGGAGAGTAAAGTAGTCCTTTTTTTTAAAAGTTAAATCAATTCACTAAAGGCCTTTTTACTACCACCTACATGCAAGCAACCATCGTCTCATGCAAACTCCATCCACCTTAAAAGAAAATCTTGACTTGAACTTGATAGACCTTAATCCCAAGTGTCGTAAGTGTGTCAGTTCAAACACACACCTGAGCCGTCATTCCTCCACCATCTGACTTCTACTACACTGACCTTTGAGTCCAATCATTCAAGCCCATTGGCTCGTCCCTGCTTGACCAAAGATAACCTACATAGATCTGCCCCAGCGCCGTGTTTACTCTCCTGTGCGATAACGGCCGTGCCGAAAAACCACCGCCTACCTTTTTTTTCTTTTTCTTTTTTTCTTTTTTTTAAGCGTGCCACCACTTACTTACAAGTATTTGCAGCAATGTTGTGTGAGCATGAACGGATGCGTGTATGCGCCTTTTTTACATCAAGGCGAACTAAAAGAAAAAAAAAATAAGAAAAAATTCACATGTTTGATGGGTATTGCTCTTTTGTCAAGTGCAAGAGCAAACGGAAGTAATCAATGCTCTTTGCGAGCAGATCTCAGTATTATGTAAAACAAAGCAATACATAACTGTATGAAATAAATTGTGGATGTTTTGTAAGGGGCCACACTATATTTATGTATCTTTTTTTTTTATTTTTTTTTTTTAGTTTCACTTGTGTAGAAGTATTTCCTTTTTTTTTCTGTAGTGTGATTTAGTCATTTTGTTTTTAAAAAAGTTCAGCACATTTCATTTGGGATCATTTCAACGTTTTTCACACTGAAAATACAAAAAAAAAGTGTAGAAGATGGACCAGTATGCCACACTGGGAGCTGCCAGAACCCTGTAAAGTGTCTGTAAAGAGTGTTCATGAGTGGTTTAAGATTGTTTGTGTTGGACGAGTATGAGATCGTGTGTGAGTAAATTTGTGTTTGTGGAGCCAATGCACCATTTCTGTCAAACTGGAGTGATTTTTACTGGAAGGCTGATTATCTTGATGACTGAGTAAAATAAAGCATTGATGCTGTGTAACCTATCTAGATGAATGAAGCCCTCCTTCAGGGATGAGCACTAGTGCCATACCATCCTTTTATTATTTTTTCCCCATTAATTTGCTGAAGTCACTAACAGACATTTCCTCTTGAGATATACTAATTTGTTTTGCTGCTGAAAATGACAATCCTGCTTGTCATGTTAGGTGCAAAATGAATTCAAAGTAATATCTATTTTTAGTTTTGATAATTTACACTGCACAGATGTTTCTAAAGTGCTTTTGTAAACATTTCTAGTGTATTTGCAAAAAAATAAAAGTTGCAGTCAAGTGCAAAGTTCAACGCGGTCGTCTTCTGTCTTTTGTATAAACTGTCAGAAAAATAAAAATAAATCAGTTTGTGGGAACAAAACTGATAATCTTACATTGTCAGCATATTTTGGTGTGAATTATAAGAAACTACACGTTTAACATTTTTAAATACTACTAATTATTTAACTTTGATAACCATCTATCTGAGTTGACGGTTTTATGCGGTGGTCTGTGTGTTAATTTAATGGATTAAACAAACGAGATATAACTTGTTCATTAGTTCACTTCAGAGGTGGTTGTAGTTGAGCAGGAAGGCTAGCTGTTTCCCAGTGTTTCCAGTGTTTATGCTAAGCTAAGCTAATCAACTGCTCCCAGTCATTCCCTTACAAACGTCAGAGTGATATTTGTCTTCTCAACTAACTCTGAAAGACTTCAAAATGTCCCATACTTTGTTATTCAGTTGCTTAAAAAAAATATTTTCATTATGGCCTTTCCTTACTGCCATACACGCGGAACAAGTTACCCATCTATTCATATTTTCTGCTCGACTAAGCATTTAGTAGAGGGTGAAACATTGAATAACTTAGTTTTTCTGTGAATAGCTGGAGGAAAGTGACTGAATACATTTACTCAGGGGTGGAAGTAACTACAGCTACTCAAATTACTGTAATTAAGTCCTTTTTTTCGGTACTTGTACTTTTAAGAAGATTTTTACAGGTCTTTAATTTTACTCGTACTTAAGTATGCATAACACCATGTAATCTACTCAGGTACTTTTAAAGTCACGATTGAGTTATGAGTACAGTTTGACATACGGACAGAAAACACAAACTCTGCAGCAGGCACAGGTTTGGAGAGGCGAGCACGACCAGAACAGAGCAGGAGGAGAACTAATACTCTGAGTAGTGTTTGAGAGGAATAGTTTGTACTTTTACAGGCATTGAAGTATTACTTCAATGCCTGTAGTTTTACTTGTAACTGAGCGATATTTCAGGAATGTAACTGTACTTG
Source organism: Pagrus major (assembly GCF_040436345.1). Lineage (NCBI taxonomy): Eukaryota > Metazoa > Chordata > Actinopteri > Spariformes > Sparidae > Pagrus > Pagrus major. The sequence goes on from NC_133219.1 coordinate 21,443,432, forward strand.
TACAGAGTACAGTACTCTTTCCACCGCTGCATTTAAACAAGTACTGTATGTGAGTACAAAACTGTAAAAAGTATTTTTAATTGTATCTAATTTCATACTTCTACTACTCCATTACAATTAGAAGGAAAATATTGTAGTTTTTGATTTTTTATATTTCTAAATAAATAAATAAAATAAAATACATTGTTAAACATTAAACCATGTGATTCCACAAATGTTTTGGCTCTTCAGCAGTGTTTGATTGGCCCTTGGGTTTTAAACATTTTCAACAAAAAGAGGTACAATTATATATGTTTTTGCTCATGAAAATTTTAAAAAATGAATGTAAATTTGTTTAATCTTTTTTTTTTTTTTTTTTTTTTTACCAAATTAAGATATATATAAAAATAAGTCGGTCACTGAGGCTATATTTACTTTTAATTCTAACACTTTAAGTACATTTAGCTATTAAAACTCATTAACTTTTACTTTTAATGATCTGAATCCTTCCTCGAACACTAGATTGAACCCGGTTGGTTTTCGGTGAAGAAATAGCTGAATAACTATGACCAAGCATTCAGTAACAGGCCTTGCTGCTCGGCCACAGTTGCTTGATTAAGCAGAGTTCCTGTAAAGAACTGCACAAACACGCAAAGATTAAAGAACAAGGACTTTTTTATCGCAGGACTCGCTTTTTTGCATAAACATTCAATAAATTCAAGGTAGCCAAAAAAGCTCTGACTCTTCCCTCGCTTTTTAGAAACACTTGACTGTTTTTATTGCATCACCCACGTGTCAAACCTGCAGCTGAATGGCAACAAGCTCAGGCAGGTTTTCCAGGAGCAGAGCAGGTCACACGTGTCTGTCATTCATCTCAAGCTGTAAAAGAGATAAATCCACAAATCCTCAAGGGCTTTAAATGTGTACGCAGCAGCAGCCTTCAGTGCATTATTCTAACTTGTGGCCTCGGGACAGCTACAGTCTCCCTGTCTGAACTCTTCTGAGAACTTGCATCATGTATCTCTGCCCTTGAGACGAACATTTCAGGGAACACAGACATCAACAAGTGCGCAGTCTCTGCTTCAGCTTGCATTAAGTGCTTATTATTCACTTTACATATTCGCTCAGACACAGAAAAAAAGGACGGAATAAACTTTAATACAGACTATTTACATTTGAAGTGAGTTTATTGCATCTTGATAATGTGTTTTTTGCATTGAAAACCTGTTATGTGAATAATTTACAGAGGGTTTCAAACTACTTAGTGCAGTGTAGTAAGTGTTGTGTTGGATTTGACTGTATATTAAGTTCAATCTAAAGGCCCTAAAGTAAGCGGATAGAGGACATTTTGTACTGTAAGTGTAAACTTTTGCCTTCTAGTTCAATTCTTGACCCCTTTTTGTATGACAACAGCAGTAAGTAACAAGCAGTCGAACCAAAGTGATGTTTCCTTTACACGCTATTTCTCTTAAATAGTTATCATCTGTGTTTTCAACATAAAACAAAAAAAGGGTTAGGATACATGCAGATGTAAAAAATACCAAGAAAACCCTGCGGCACTCTCTTTTAAACTATTAAAATGCCTTTATTGCCCCGGCACGGTCATGTTAGACCTCCAATACAACTGGGCATCATGCCTTCTGCAGGGAGTCCCTTGTTCTTTCAGGGCTTCCTGACGAAGGTTTGATGCCAAAATGCGTCAGAGTTTGTTTTTTTTAAGGTTGAACATGTCCGTGATGTGACAATAACAACATTTTAAGTGTTCAAGAGAGAGTTGTTTGGAGTTTTTCTTGGTATTTTTGTCTCATGACCTACTGGGAAGATCCTGACCACCAAGCTAGGAATCACTGCTTCATTAATAGGCTGCATTTGTATATGAAGCTGAAACGAGAAAATGTTTTGCATTTTTTTACAATTTCTGCCAAAAAACAATTGATCAGCTATGAAAATCATTGCAGATTATGAGTCTGTCGATCAATTACTTGTTTAATTTCTATATTCGATGCTGTCACATAGCGAGAAACAGCTGATTTCAAGCCAAACTTTGAAGCTTCAACCCTAAAGGCCTTTCGACTACACTCAAGTTAACGAGTTCCCCTTCTGCCTTTACCTCTCACCTGATTGGTGGTAACTCCTTTTAAAGTTTAAGCAGTTTCTTAATGATTTCTCCGGGCATGTACTGGAAAGAGCTATGTTGTTTGGTTTGGATTATAGCCAGAAACTGTGGACAGAGCAGTCAGTCATTTCTAATTTCTTGTGTAAACTAGTCTTCTAGTGACACGCAAGCTGGGAAATTTGTTTACAGGCAAACATATAAGTCAACATCGAAGCTTCCATTAATGAATTATTATTTTTATGTTATATTTGGGTGTAAATTGAACAGTTCTTTCAAGTAAATCCCTCTGGAAACCAACAACTGCTTCTAGAGTCAGCACAATAAACTAAATCATACAAGTGTTATAACTCAGAACTTGTTATACCAAAATATGTAGTTAATTATTGGAAACTTTGTAGGAAATCATTTATAAGTCACAGACCAGTAAAATAAACCTTTACCAACTGGGGCTGAAGATTGTATCATGATGAAAACGCTCAATTTCTGTACCTTTTTCATTCTTTGTCATATTTTGATCATGAAATAATTGATTATTTCAAGATTGAAATGTATATATATAATTTTTATATAAATAGCGTTCCCTTGCACGTCCCTTGCTTAAAGGTGCTATATGTAAGTTTACTCGCCAAGAGCTGTTTCCACCAACGTCACTCATCCGTCATGTCTTTCTTTGCTGATGGCAGTGGTTTCTTGCCCTCGAGGACTGAGGACAGACTGGAGGCAGCAGTAACTCATTATTGGCTCTGTTGAGGTACAAAGTCATCATGACACAGGACGGGTCAGGGCTAGCTGGTTAGCACACTAACTTCAGTACACAGACATCTTTGACGTGACGTCAGTGCTTCTTTACATTTTGCTCCTTTAAGTAAAATTAGCAGGTTCACGTGACAAAAATAAACATAAACACACCCCAGCTCCACAAATCATAATATCTACACGTGTGTGATTAATTATTCACTGTCAGACCTACAGTATGTAGCTTTTTAATGTTACTTGAAAGTGCAGTTTGTCCTTCAGTCGATGACTAATCTGTCGCCCCGAGAGCTTTGAGACGCTCCAGCTCATTAGGGCTGAGCTCCAGCAGCTTTACAACTGTAAGACCACCTGCAGACAGTGAACAATAGATGCCCCATCCTCCACTGCACTGGAAAAAATAGGTCTAACTGCCTCCTTCTTTTGTCCCGCTTATCACCAGCGTGAGTTTCTGTGTTGGGGGTGGTGGATGTGAGAAGCAGCAGAGGGCAGGCGGCGGCACGTCGGTCTCCACCTTTGGGGAGACACACACTGGGTCTGTTTTCACATGTTCTGAGTGTTGATGAGAAACACTCTGACGTTACGGGACATAATGTCAGAGTGTTTCACTTGTTTTGCTTTTTTTTGCTGAGAGTGACATGAGAAGATTCTTACCACCGTCATGTCATGACAGTTAAAAGTGAAGCAACAGCCAGGAGGCAAACACGGGGGAAAGAGCTAGCATGGATCTGTCTAAAGATAACAAAATGAAAGCCAACAGCCAGCAGTGTTGTGAGAAGCATTTTACTTTGAAGTACCTATACTACAATGTAAAAATACTCTGTTAAAAGTAAAAGTATTAGAAGTAAAATCATATGATTAAAATCATTTTATTGTTGTATTGTTGCATTAATGTGTAAATCACTTTAAAGCCGATAAAGATACATCATAAAGGTACTGCTGCTGTTTAATCTATGATAATATATCATCATTTATTAGTTGATCTATATTGTGCAAAGCAACTAAACTTATCAAATAATTGTATTGGAGTATAGAGTACAATATTGGCTTCAAACATGTAGTGGAGTAAAAGTACAAAGTAGCGTAAAATGGAAATAATCAAGTGAAGTACAGGTGTCTCAAAATTATACAGTAGCTGAGTAAATGTACTTAGTTACATTCTACCACATTTACTTAAGTACTGTGCTTAAGAACATGAGCATTCCTGTTTTATGCTATTTCATCATTTTACTCCCCCACATTTAACAGGAACATATTGTACTTTTTACTCTATTACATTACAGAGAAGTAAAATGTGATTTACACATGAATGCATCAGTAATAATAATAATCCAATAACACTCATATCGATATCTTTCTAAATAACTACGTTAAATCCTTTAAGTATAGTTTTCAATGCCAGATGGTCACCTGTAATGGAGTAGTTCCAGTGTGGTATTGCTACTTTTCTTAAGTAAATAATCTGAACACTTCTTCCCACACAATTATTTGGCTTATTCGCTTTTTTTTGTCAACAGTTGAGACTAGAAACACTTCGATTTTTACTGTTCTCATGTCTGTTTGTTGAAAAAGAAGCTACAGCCAGGAGACAATTAGCTTAGCTTAACATCGAGACTGGAAACAGGGGGAAACAGCTAGCCTGGTCTGTCCGAGACCAACAAAATCTGCCTCCCAGCCTGTCTAAAGCTCACTAATTAACATGTCTTGTTTAATCTGAACAAATGCTAAATGCATTTTTAATGAAGGACTATAACTTGTAACAGAGTATTTTTACAGAGTGGTTTACTTTGATTTGAATACCTCCTCTTCCACTGAATAAAAGTCCACAAGTCAAGATACTAGAGTAGTTGACTCTCGGGTGAACTGCCATAAACTGCAGTTTGTAATAAGTGTCAAACCTCAACCTCTTTTTTTTTTAAAAAATAAAAGTGAACTGCCATAAACTGCAGATTGTAATAAGTGTAACAGTTTTCAAGCACCTTAACTGTGTGATTATGTTCAGTGTAACAGGTTTCTTTTTTTATATATTTAACATTTAATGCATATTTGAAAAAATTGCCTCTGCAAAAAATGGGTTTTAAAACATGACCAACTCCCTGAGAGGAAAACAAAAACAAAAACCCAAAGGTTTGTTGTGCAAAAATGGCACCTTTAATCCTCGCATCTTTTCAGTGACTGATGTGGGCCTGCTTCATGCTGCAGATCTTGTCAAATCTGGGTTGCAATTTTGAGATTGCCACTCTGAGTTCATTCTCAACGTCCAGCTTTGATCTGTACTTGGTTTTGATGGAGGCCACAGCAGAAAACCCTATCTCGCATAGGTAGGATGTGGCAAAAGGAAGGAGTATGGCCAGGGCTCTCTTGCCAAAAAGTGGGTACTCTTTCTCCACTCCAATCCAAAATGCAGCCAGTGTCTTTGACTGAAACTGCAGTCTCATTGTTGAGTCAGAGGTGACATCAATGAACTGTTCCTCCTCTGATGTGCTTAAGTCGGCAGGTGGTGATGCACTGAAGGGATCACGGATCCAATCATATTTTTTTGGATCCTGCATCAGGAAATATCTCTGGAAATGTTTCTGAAGGGCAGAGATGTGTGCTTCCATGCATGGGATCACTGTGTTCTGCAGCTTGTTGTCTTCAATGAATGATTTCAGGTTCTCAAATGAGTCCACACGTCCAACCTTCCCTCGCTGCAGCCACATCTCAAGTTTTCTGATGAATGATGTGATTTTATCTGCCAGATGTGGGAGGTGTGTATTTGTGCCCTGCAACTGTAAATTCACTTCGTTGAGTTTCAGAAACATGTCACTGAGGTATGCAAGTTTCTTGACGAACTTGTTACAGTGAAAGTTGTGGGCAAGATCGCTGCCCTCTTCCTTCAAAAAGATGCGGATTTCATCTCCCTGTTTCCCAGCCATAGCCTGCGCCCCGTCTGTGCAGATCCCCACACAGTCCTCCCATTTCAGATTGGCCTCTTTCAAGTAAGTGTCAATGATTTTAAAGAGTTCTTCTGCTGTGGCTCTGCCAGGAATTTGTTTGCAGAAAAGCAATTCCTCCCTCATGTCATCTCCATCTATGAATCTGACATAAGTTATCAATAAACAGTCTTTGTTACTGTCAGTGGCTTCATCCATCTGCAGGGAAAAGCGGCCGTCTCGCACCTTATCATTAAGCTGCTCCTCGATGTCCTTTGACATGTCATAAATGCGCCTGCCGATGGTGTTGTTGGACAGAGGAATAGCCCTTAGTTTGCTGGCTGTAGAGTCATCAAACATAATTGAAACCATGTCCATAGCACAGGGAAGTATTAATTCCTCCGCTATTGTGTGCGGCTTTTTACACTGTGCCACTCGGTAGGCAACTTTATATGAGGCACGGATGCAGCTTTAGTAAAGAGAGACTGTTGAGCACGGCAGTTTACGAGTTTTTGTCTGAAAAAGTCAACTGGCTTGTCTTTGTGCTCTGGATGATTTGTCTCCAAGTGGCGTCTTAGCTTGTTCGGCTTCAAGCTGTCACAAGCTAGCACTTTAAGACAGACAACACACTGCGGTCTCTCCTCATTACCCACCGTTGTACAGGTGAAGCCAAAGGCAAGATATGTGTCGTCATATTTTCTTGTCTTTGCCTTGGAAGGAAATTGCTTTGGAAGCACATCTGGTGATGCTTCATCCTCTGCTTTGCGTTTACGTGGGAGCTGCGTCAAAAATGTGTCCATGTTATGCTAGCAGTGTTATTTAGCCTACTGTATTTATATTTTCATTCATTCGTTTTTCCCGCGCCCCCCCTGCAATTGCTCTGCGCCCCCCCTAGGGGGCGCGCCCCCCACTTTGGGAACCACTGAGGTAAACGATGACTGTGTGCAAACTTTGCGCAATGCTTTTTTTAATCCAACTGCGTTTAAACTGCAGGCAGCTCTGGACACGTTTTAATTCCCACCCACATGAAAGATTATCATTTGAAAGGAAAACTGATGTCCCCATCACAGATGCTTATAAGGAGACAATGCAATAAAATCCACAGGAATTTCCACAGCTGTTGCTGCAGCTCAGATTCAGGGTGTTGTGCGTTTAAGAAATCCCAGTTTGCTTTATTGCATTCATCCTTAACGCCTGGTACTCTTAGCCAACCTGAATGGCTAACTAATATCCTTTAAAATCAGAGTGTACTTATTTGTTAAACAGTCATCACTGATCGGTTGTACAAGCTGCTATCACACTAATGCTCAGTAATGCCAACACTGAGTTTGACTAAATGGTCTTTTTCGCCCTCTGCTGGTGATTCTGAAAAACTGACCTGGAAGGATAATAACCACATAACATTGTTAATTAGGTATAATAAGGTGATTTAATTAAATTAAATATGTTAAAAAACTTTTGTATATTCCACTAAATTATTTCTGAGGGAAATTAATTAAAATGTTATTTGACTTTGAATTAAGAAAATATTTTGGACCAAATGTGGAATATTTTGTTAAATATTACAGCTTTTAATTACTTTTTTGACTGTGACTTTTTTGTGTCAATTAATCAATTTGTTGCAAGTCAGAAAAATATTCTATTAATATATTATACAAATGTTCAGTTGTTCCAGCTTCTCAAATAAGAGAGGATTTCATGCTTTTCTTTGTCATAAAAGACGGCAGACACGTATCTAGTTTCAAGATCTGATTACTGAGTTATTTGAACTTTTATTTATTATTTACTTTTAATCGCTGAAGAGAAATTGATAGGAAATATTGTGTAATATTGGTGTTTTAAGGTAAATTCTCTATGTTCCCACTACTGGAGATTGTCTAAAGGCCTTCTGGGAACTTACATATGTAAATTATATTTTTCCCTAATATACGACTGTTTGATCCGTTCCTGTTCTTCAAATTGTAAATGTTAAACATTCCTTACCCAAGACACAAACAAATGCTACTAAATTGACTTTGAAATGTATTTACAGTAAATGTTTTACAAGTTCAAGATGCTCAAAAAAACATACAATAATATTTACATTTACAAACAACAAAATTTTACACATGTGCACACTGATTTTTTCATGTCTCGTTTAGTTCATTTGGGGTTCAACAGTGTTAAACAATGTGGGAGCTTAACTTATATATATATATTAAAAGAATAGTTTAACATTTTGGTTAAAATTTGCTTTCTTGTCAATAGACAAGAAAGAATGATCCCACTGTCATGTTTATAAATATGAAACTACAGCTAGGAGACAGTTAGCTTAGCTTAGCTTAGCATAAAGACCTTGCTCCACAAATTAAAATAACAACAGCTGGACAACAACCAACATCTTTAAAACTACAGACATAACATGTTAATTACTGAGTGTTAGTGCTGGTTGTCGGATTTTGTTACCGGCCAGGCTAGCTGTTTCCCCCTGTTTCCAGTCTTTGTGCTAAGCTAAGCTAACTCCAGCCTAACATTGCACAGACAAACACATAAAGCGAATAAGGATATTTTCCCAAAATATCATACTCTAGCTTGAAAATAGAGTGAATGTTCTGGGCAACAATTTCTAGGTAGACACATCGAAAAAGTCAAAAGTGTAACAGCTTGAGTTCTCTTGTTCTGGACGAGGTGAGGGATCGTATCCCACCAGAGATGAGGAGGGACTTCAGTACGATCTTCAGTCTCTAGAAGTTGAAACACCTAAGGCACCAGCAACATTCAATAGCAAATACGTGCAACTGAGCTGCACAATTATTCATTGTCGTATTATATATTTAAATGTTTTGATCAGTTTCTGGTATCTATCAAGTATTTAGGAGGAAAAGTAGGTATTCACACATCACATAAATAAAAGGATAAAAGGCTACTGGAAGTCATCATTGATAAACAGATAAACGCCTGCACACTGGCTCACAAAGAGCTTTAAAATACAGCTGGCCACAGAAGATGTAGTAGTGGCAGAATACCTTGCTAAATACAGCAACAGAGAGCAAGAAGAGGAGGGTCAGTTTTACTTCTTCACACTTCAAACTCTGAACTTTTCTTGTAATTTAAGATTTTGTCTTATTTATGTTTAAAGTTTTGATATAATGACGTATTGTCAGCAACTATGAATATCAATTAGTAATTCTTTCAAGAAGAAAAATGATGTATTCACTGTTTTCTGTGACGATTTGCTGATTTATTCTGTTTTGTATCACTGTTGGGTTTTGGACCTTTGGTCGAACAAGAAATTTTGAAGGGGCCTTAGGAATGTGTGATGAGCGTTTTCCCCAATTTTCCAACATTTTATGTGAGATAACTGTAATATTAGCAATTAATTTATCATTTGAAAACTAATGTCCATCTATATTAATGATCAGTTGATCATTTAAATCATTATTAAGTCCCAAAATCCAAACATTCTCTTGTTTAAGGCGCTTAAATGTGAACATTTGCGCTTTTTTTCCTGTCTTAACATTATAGTGAATTGAATATTCTTTGTCATCACAAATCCTGTCAGCCTATCAATATACCTGTGTGTGGTAACCATTTTTAAAATTCGACTGGGATCAAAACATCGTCTATTCAAAAACATGTGGAATCAGTGTGCAGGTGTTACTCTTTTTATCTTTAGTCTTTCACATATGTCAAAACATGTTGCGTTGTAAAAATAATGATGTATTGATATACAAAGGTCCTCATAATAAATGTGATCACAGTATCTAATATTATTTTTTTAATAATCATGCAGCTGAAACATGAAGCCTTTTCGTTTCTGTGTTTCTGGACCGTTTGTTCAAGTGGTTTCCAACTATTCTCACATAATAAAATAAAATCTGGTTATATATATATAAATCTGGTTCATGCAGTTGCATTTCACCCACGCTTCCTCAGTGGATAAAACAGCTTCAAAATGTAAAATGAGCATTCGCTGTCAAATACCCTGAACTCTAACCTCTTCCTAATCCCCTGTGATCCAGGCGGCTGTTGCTCAGCAGCCTCCTACGTCTTAACGTGCGTCATTAAAGCAGCTTGCGTTGGCTGTATCTCCCCGCCCTCCCCTCTGCTGCCTGTCTGCCTGGCGAGGAGTCTGAGTGGAGGTTGCTCTCTGTTTTCTTTGCTCTCTGAGCTCAAATGTTGGGGTCTCCCTCCAGCTTGGTGAGGTCGGTGGCTGTGCCCATGAACATGCTGCGTCCTCGCTCCAGACGGCTCTTCTTGTCTGTGAGGCGGAAGGCCTCCATGAACTCGTCGATGTCGATGCTGCCGTCCTGGTTGCTGTCGATGGTGACGGCCAGGTCGGAGATGGCCTCGTCCGTGATCTCCATCTTTAGGTAGACGCTCAGCAGCTTCCAGGTCTGCCGGAAGTCCTCTATGGTGATGAAGCCTGGGGGAGGTGAAAGGTTAAAGATGCAGGGTAGAAAATAAGAGATTAAAGACGCAGTAATAGTGCGGGGCCAAAAATAATAAAAAACGTAGAAACAGGCAGACACTGATTCAGGAAAAAGTATGTGTGACTCTGTTGAGAGGTGGGGGTGGGGATGAGGTGGAGGGACCAGTAGATCAGTGGGTTAATCCCCGTCTTAACTGGAAGGATTCAGATGGCAGAAGCATGCTGAGGCCTCTTTAGCACGCCACAGGTGGACTAACAGAGGCTGAACTCTGTAGACGTCTCTATCTGCACACATTTACACCTCCACTGCATCACGCTGTCTCTGGTTGGACTGTCTCTGTGAGTTACTACGGTAACATTTAATTCAAGATGTTTTATTAAAGCGACACAATAATGATGTAGTGTTGAACTTCCACTAAGTTGGGCAACTTGTAAGTGTCTGAATAAAAAAAAGAATCGTGAAACTGAAGCAGCAGAGATCAAGAGTAGTCCCTTGTATTGGCCAAGCGCCAAAAAGCTCCTACAATTCCCAAAATGCATCTTGATATTGTAGGGTATTTCATTCATCAGAGAATTAATTAATCAATCTGCAGCTGTTTTAAAAAATCAACTGATCATCAAAGTTATTTTTAAGGCAACAGATGCCAAACATCCTGCGGTTACAGAAAAAAACTGTCATCTTACGCTGTAATGAACAATCGCTCACTGTTTTCTGATACTTTGTAGACCAAATGATTGATTCATTAGTTAATTAAAGATGAATCTATAAAAGAAACTGACTGGCAGCAGTGCTTCTCCAGAGCCACAGAAGACATGATACAATTGTTTTCACACTCTGAAGTGCCTTTTTATTCTTCAAGACATCGAATTAATCTTTTTCCTTTGTTTCTTTCTTTTCTACACAATTTTTATGATCTTACTGGAGCTGTATTTGTCTCCTCTTTTTCTATGCATTCATGTGTATTTCCTTTGGATGATTCGTTCTTGATTTGACGTCCACAGTGTGTCCAACTTCTGTCATGATACTGTTTTTAAAGTGAAAAATAAACAAAACTTTAACACTAAACATGGACTTTTTCCCTGTATGATTATTAAATGTTCATGCAAAATGTTGAGTCTTAAAAAATGAATATTGATTTCTGAGGCACTGGTGAAAAAACCTGATATTTGTTGACATTTCTTTACCTGATGTCATGCCACACAGAGGGACATATACGCTGTCCATTAAAACGTGAAAGAAACCAGTGGTCTGTGATTACAGAACTTGTTTCAGGGGTGAATAAATTGTTTTACCTGAATTATCTGTGTCTACGATTCTGAAGATGGTCTCTAAGGTGGAGCGATGGCGATACAAAGTCTCAAGTAGACTCTGGTCGATGTGCTGCAAGAGGAAAAACGATGAAAACCAAGTGAGAAAAGCCCAGATAGAGAGCATTTATTTGTGCATCTCCTTAAATTGATTCTAAATGTGATAATAAAACATGTATGTGTGTCCTTACATCCGTGTTGGGTCCGTGAATGGCGAGCTCGGTGAACCACTCATAGTAGTTGACCATGCCGTCGCTGGTCTTGGAGGTGACCAGCTGATAGCGCAGCATCCTCCAGGGCACGCCGAGGTGCATCACGTTCTCCACCGCAGTCGCCCAGTCGTTCAGAGACACAACACCTGATTGAGGTGGAGATTTTACCAGTTATCTGATTTGTATTGTAACATTAGATTTTAGACCAATTCTCCTCCACTGCTTCCATATAGGCCAGTCACGTGAATAAATGATGACAAAAATCAACTCCATAAGTATCCAAGCACGTCCCATAGCACATAAGAAGCCAACATTTGTATTTGGTATTTATATTCAAATGATCGTTAATTGTATCATGTAACTAGTTTCTCCTACAAGCAAAAATGTAAATACATCAGTATGAAATAAAACAAAAGGACCTGATTGACAGAAAAATAATATACTTCCTTATTTACTTGTTATGACCTTAAGAAACAAAGATGTTGGCTGAATAATAAGTAATTTAGTTCCAGCTGAAGTTTCTGAGAAACTGGACTTCTTCTTTTTATCAGCCCTTGTGTTTTGTTTTTGAATGGCGATTAAATGTTCCACACAAACAAAAAACTATGAGCTCACATTTCTCCCTAGCCAGACATTGTCCTCTGAGAACCACAAGGGGAAGAACATGATAGATCCGTCATAAAAATTGAGGAACACCTGATCCGTCGTGGACTGAATGGTTCGTGAAAGTGACACTACACACCTTTGTTCTCGCTGTCGTACTTTTTGAAGGCACAGAGGAGGTCAGATTTGTGCACAAACAGCTGCTCCCGCAGGACTTTGAGGGCTGAGCGCTCTGTTCGCCCAACACTGCAGACAAGATTACAACAAACAGAACAGATAATAAACAGAATTAAAGGCAGAACAGTGAAGGAAACTGTTGTTTTACAACAGTTTGACCTGAAAAGGCAAAACTGTGATAACCTTCCTATTAAACAGAAAACATCTAAGAGCTTTTGACGAATCCAGTAAAAGTTGCAAAGGTAGAAAAATAATTCTGTATTCTTTATCTATGTAATATTTATGTACCTTTAATAGAGTAGCTATGTTGCGTGCATAATTGATCAATCGAAGAAGAAAGAGTTTTCTTTAGAATACATTTTTGGGATGTAGTCACATTTGCTTTTTTACGGCGAGTTACACGAGACGTCTGATTCAACTCTCATGTCTGTACGTTAGATATTACGCTATGGACAGCAGACGATTAGCTTAGCTTGGCATGAAGGCTCTGTCTAAAGGTAAACAAAACAGGTAATCAAACAAGATCAATGTGTTAAATAATGAGATTTAAAGATGCCGATAGGTGACTTTTGTTACCTTGCTGGCTAGCTGTTTTTCACTGTTTCCAGTCTTTATGTTCAGCTAAGCAATGCTAAGTGGCTATTTTCTGTTGCCCTACACTTAACTGACTTATATAAATATCAATCTTCTCATCTGTCTTTGTAAAAGAGAGATCACATTTATCAAAATGTCTGAATACAGTCTCTAGTCACAGTTACAGTCTCTCAGTCTGCTTTCACTGTTTTCGAGCTTTTTATAGAACTAAACTGTTTGCAGCCCTGAATGATTCATATTGTTGTATATTTTCTGGTAGTTTTTGTACCTTTGTCTCACGGTGAGCTCTCTGATCATGCTGCTTGCCTGGTACTGAACCACATAAGGCACAAGGTCTGGACCCAGCCTCACGTAGGCCCCCCTGTTGCTTCCAACATCATAGTAATTGGAGGCAGAGAACAGAGTGAGGACCTAAGCGAAAGGAAAGAAAATATTTATGTGTCAGTGCATTTTTAGCGGAAGCACTGACCTGAGAAATTATTAGAGCCTCTGTGGGTCATCGGTGTCTCAGCTCACCTTACGGTTGTGGCAAAACTCATAACCCTCCTGTTTACACTCATGGGAGCGGATGATGAGCTGCAGGTTGTGTTTGGTCAGGAAGTCCTCGGTGATGTCGGGGCCCCAGTAGCAGCCTCCGCCCCGCACCTCGTTGGGTGTGCAGCCGTCCTGGGTCATCGGATCGCTCCACAGCAGGTCCAGGATCTGGAGGAGGTCAGGAGTGACAAGAGGGAGAGATTTAACTTTGAAATGAAAAACAGAGCATACAGTATAAGGGGGAAAAACTTGGGAACAGCAGTTGGCAAAACAATCTCATCACAAGATCCATTAGTAGCTGTTCTGGAGATCAGACTGTCTTCTTGATAAGGAGAAAACTACTGTTTCCAGGTCAAGAATACACTTTAAATCTCAACTTTTAAACATGGACAAGAAATCCTTATAGTGCTTGGTTGGAAACTGGAAAAACATCTACAATTTCATGACAACTGGAAGAACTGTTGAATGGATTAACATTAAATTTGGTACAGACATTCATGGTGCCAAGCGGATAAATCCGACTGAATTTAATGATCTCCTCAATTCACCTGTAGAGTCACCACGAGGTTCACGTTTGTGACTTTGAGTGAAATGTATTAACTGCTGCTGGCCGTATAAAATTATGTTTTTTAATTTTGTGAGATATTTTAAGTGTTTTCTCAGGATCTGCTGTTACTTCAGTTTACTGTGGGTTAATGCATACAAACACCTGAAGTAGTACCTTGAGTTGTTTACAGAGATTGACCTGGATCTGAACCACCAACAAGTACCTGTGCCAAAGGAGCTCATTGCCTTCTACAGAGTTTAAGTCGGTGACGGCCAGTTTGAAAAGCAGATTTAACTCACAGCAGAGAGATTACTGACGTGGTGGATTACAGCATGTTACGGCCCACGCAGGCAACAATCCTCAGAGCGTTGATCACTGATTGAGCGTTTATCAGGCTGTGACTCAGGATTGATTTAGTCCACTGGAACACAGCTGAGGCACAAAGGCCATAAAGGGCAATGAACTCTTCTCAAATTAACTTCGTTTCCACATGACAACGTCACCAATTAAACATCTCATGTGAGACGCTTTAAGACATCAACAAAGAACAAACTTGCTCACAGAGCGCTTTTATTCCTAAATGGGATGTTAAAAAGCGTACTTATTTTTAATACAGGACATCGAACTGCATTCCATTGAGTTAGGCCTATCTAAAAAATAAGAGCATTTTAATGATTTATATTTATGAAAAACTGTGAGAGATTTAAAGGTGATCAATCTGTGACAGCAGGGCTGAATTTCTTTAAAAGCAGGGCAAAAAGAAGACATGTTTTTCTCCATGGTAATCTGACATTAATGTATGTGTATTTTTGTGTGTGTGTCTTGAGAACAAGGTAATAATGTAAGATAATGTAGAGAGATATGATAATGTGTTTCTCTTCTAGTTTTGCCTCTCTTCATAATTATATTATCTTTTTAGTATGTATACTTATTTACTACTATTTACTATTTATGTAAGACAAATGAAATGGCATAGAAATCTGTTCACATCTGTTCAGTATTCATTAATCACCTGTTTCCACTCGTCCGCAGCATTTTCGCTCTTGATAGAATCAGTGGACACAGCCGGAGAAATGTCTTTTTCTGATCTTGAGTTAAACAAGGACTGTCTCCTCCTGTTCATCTCCATCTCGTCCAACTCGCTCCCTTTGAGCCGGTCGGAGAAGTCCTGCAGTGAGCGGTTCTGGAAGCTCTCGCGTGTTCCGAGGGGTTTGGGATACATGAGGGAGACGCGACGCTGGAGGATCTTGTTGGTGGACCACACGTCCTCATCCAGATCCGAGTCAATGGACATCCCCGCTGAGCTTTGGTGTCTCTTCTTTGGAGGCCTCAGTGCTGAAACATACTGGGAATAACAGAGAAGAGCAGATAATTGATAGTGTTGCAGGCTCTGTACGAATGACACTTGACTCTACTGCCCCTCTAAAAAAGAAAACAAAACACAAGAGATTAACGCTGTGGTGCAACCCCCAAACTCATATATTAAAGCTGACATCCTCCGTAATGCCAGAGCAGCGTATTATTGATAGAGGAAAATAAGAACAACCGCAAGGTTTCTTTTCAGTACTGTAGCCAGGCTGACAGAGTCATACCTCTATTGATCCTTGTATTCCTGTAACACACAGCAGTAATGATTTTAAGGGCTCCTTTAATGATACAATTCTACTTATTAGAGACATCTGCTAGTCTTGTTAGATCTTAATGCAGCTTTTGACACTATTGACCATCATATCCTATTACAAAGACTGGAACATTTAATTGGTATTAAAGGAATTGTACTGAGTTACTCACGGAGCTCCACAAGGTTCTGTACTCGAATCAATACTATTCACTTCATATATGCTTCCTTTAGGGACTATCCTTAGAAAACACTTAATTAATTAGTGATTGTTATGCAGATGATACACAATTATACTTATCCATTAAGCCAGATAACACTAACCAGTAAGCTAAACTTCAGGCATGTATTAAGGGCATAAAAACCTGGATGACCTTCAATTTTCTTCTTCTAAACTCAAACAAAACAGAAGTTATTGTGCTGGGCCTGAAACATCTTACAGACAAATTATCTAATGATATAGCTACTTTTGATGACATTACTCTGGCCTCTAGCACCTCAGTAAGGAATCTGGGAGTTATTTTTGACCAGGCACCTGCATATCATAAAGATCTAAGAGTACCACCCACTCAAACACTGCGCTCTCAGGATGCAGGGTTACTTGTGGTTCCTCTAAAAGTAGAATGGGAGGCAGAGCATTCAGCCATCAAGCTCCTCTCCTGTGGAAACATCTTCCAGCGTTGGTTCGGGAGGCAGACCGCCTCTCTATGTTTAAGAGTAGGCTTAAAACTTTCCTTTTGATAAAGGGTCTGGCTCTTTGCTATGCTGCCATAGGTTTATACTGCCGGGGGATTTCCCATGATGCACTGAGCTCCTCTCTCTCTCTCTCTCTTTCCCCCAACCCAACCGGTTGAGGCAGATGACCGCCCACCATGGTTGTAGTTTTGTCCGTGTTTGATCGAGTATCTCTCAAAGAGTTTATCACAGCCACACATGTTGTCTCCTCACATTGTGTCTGTCCAGTCTGGCGAGAAGGCTGAGATCGGTGACATCGGAGATCCCTCCATGAAGTACCAGCACCTTCTGGTCGATCACCGTTGCTAACGGCAACCAACTGAAAATCTTCTGCAGCAGCTTCAGGATCCGTTTGCCGTGCATCTGAGGAGAACCACAATCAGGAAATGACTTTCTTCAACCGGCTCTTCTCTTGTTCTGTTTTCTGTGAAGGCGTAAGTTTTGTAATTTTGTAAATTTGTACATTTTTAGTTTTTATTCATATTTTTAGACTGATTTTATTCATTACTTTATTTTTAAATTTTTATTTTTTGAATTCCCTCACTAAATGTGAGCACTGACTTTACTGAAAACAGCATTTCCTGCCAGTTTAAGGATGACATGGGGAACATTTGTAACCATTTACTGATAAAATTAACTTTTTCTGCCATCCTAGACAAAACCAGTATATCATCTGGGTTTTTATTTAATTTATTTGATTTGTCTTTTATTCTTTCATACTTGCCATGTAACAATGAAGCTTTTCTTTCTCGCTCATGACCAAAATCCTTCCTTTTTGTTTGTTTTTTCAATTTTTCTTTAGCCTTCTGTTTTATAACTATTTAAAATCTCAAATTGCACATGGCGCACCACTTTTTCGAGTACATAAAGGGTAAAAAAGGGAAAATGAAATTACAACATCAACTCAGAATCTGAAACCACAACCAGAAGTTCGAGTAGTATTAATTGATGATAATAAAGTGGGACAAGTACTAGTCCAAGTCCCACATCCAAACTGGAGTTTTTAAATCACATTCAAGGAAAACTATTATACAGAAAATAACATTTTCTGAAACTCTAAAAAGTGAACTCTGTAAAACTGAAAGTTGAAATTCCTTTTTTTATTGCTTTCTATAGATCTGAGGATACATTTTGTTTTAAAGGGCTATTTTTTTTTTCATTTCTTGATGCTGTAAGTTGCTTTTATTTGACAGTAATGGCTTGTTTTTCCAGGATAAAGATGTTGTTCCAAAGTGTGAGTTTGATGCCTTTTTCAGACAAATTAGCATCTTTCCTTTGTGGGTCTTTGGACCACCTCAACCTCCCTGACGTATCAGAAGCCAACAGAGTAAGATGTCCTGCAGGCCTCTGGTTTAATGACCTCAAATCCTCTTAGCTGCAAGGAGGAGTGACCAGTGTTGTATTGGTCTGTATCACGCTTTACTAGGAATGTGAAGGGCAAGGTGACTGAAACTGTTTTGGTTTGCTACCAAATATAGTCAGGATTAGGACACGTTTTGGCAGAGATTTGATAAGCAGGGAATTTACATGATTTAAACCTACCTTGTATTTACTCAACACCTCCTTTGTGAAGCCGTACCTACAGGGAAACACAAGATAACAGAAATTGAGGTTTTTGAGTATACCTGGTGAATTTGGACAACAAGGACATGTGATTTCGGGCTTCACTGTCCAACAATTAGATTTAGTTTCACCTCAGGTTGACTATATGGTCTTCGTGGTTTCCTCTGTTGAGGTAGATGTCACTGGGATAGACGAGCAGGAATGAAAACAGGATCAGGAGGATCTCAATGGAGTCTTTGCCTCTGTCTACAAAGTCTCCGTTAAACAAATAGGGCTTCTCCAGGGAGGGCATGCCATTCTGAAAAGTAAACAGCAGCAAAATAAAGGGCCATTCTGTAATCTAAATATAAACAAAGGGTCGTTAACAGCACAAGCAGTGAAAACAGATCCTGTTTCACTCACTAATTGATGCAGCTACACATCTTTGTTTTAACCAAAACTAAAGTATAGAAGGCAAACTATTGGTTGATTTATCAATTAGTTGATCATCTGATTAGTCCACCAGCAACCATTTTGATAATCAGCTAATTATTGAATTTGTTTACACAAGAAAAAAGTCAAATATTCCCTAATTTTCGTGTCTCAACTGTAAGACTGTAAGACTTTCACATCATTTAAAATTGAATATCTTTTTAAATTTTTGAACTGGTCAGACAAAACAAGACATGTGAAGACCTCACCTTGGTGTTTTTCAATTATTTTTTACATTTTGTTGACTAAGCAATCAATTAATCACAATAAACAATGATCAGCAGATTAATGATCACAACAATTATTACTTTCAGCACTTGATTTTCTTTGGGGCCCCATTACTATTATTGTACTAGTATTACTATTTTGATTAAAATCAGATTATGTCTATCTGATGACACTACAAACTACCAGTTGTGGTTATTTCAGCAATTGTGAAATTTGAAGATTTTAGAGGATGAGGTCCAGACCTTGTAGAAAATCAGCAGCAGATCTTCTAGTTGCCCGTGCAAATCACCTGTAATAACGAGGATACATGTAAATTAACTAACACAGTTAATTGGCAACAAAAAACAGAAAGAAACTGTGTACATGTCTGTGCTTAAACCTTTGCAACAGAGAGTCCCTGGTTGCTGTGTATTATCTATGATGTTATTATTAGTTATTAATACCATCGCTGATTTCTCTAGTCTTTTGTCCAATCACCTCTCAACTGTCTCTTTAGAAAAAACAAGTTTCTTTCAGCTCACCACAAATTGTGATTTCTTTGCTTTGGCAGGTGGAGATGCGGTTGATATTTGGAAACATCCGGAGCTGTTTCCACGTCTCGAGGAGGAGCTGGAGGACGTAGCGTGAGTGCAGCTGCTACTGGGAGAGAGACTTGTTAGCAAGAAGGTTTTAGGCACAAACACAGAAACAGATGGTCATTCTGCAATGTTTGGTAACTGCTGTGATACTGTGATTTGTGCAGATATGCTTTTTGCCCTTATTTTCTTGCACAGAACTTGAAAAAACTAAACTTTTTTTGAAGTGTTGCTATTCAATATACTTGCATAACCTTGTTGAGTAGACTCAAGTCAGACTCCTTTTTAAGTTAATAAGCGATTATAATGGTCACGATCGTGCAGATAAGTAGGAATAATGTCTCTTGCAGGTAAAACATACAGTATACTGTACATTATATTTTATAGAGACAGCATAACTCTGCAAATAGCAGCCCTGTCAATTACAGGATTGATTTCAATGCTTACCTTTACATTTAAGAACTTCTCTGCCTATACTCCAACTCTTAGTCTGTTAGATCTACAGAACAGGTGTTTTACCTATTCCATAATAAAGGCTATAATAAAAATTCTTAGAATAAACATTTGTTTTTCTAAGAATTTGCAGTGACGGGCTTTGAAGAGACAAGACTGTAAAGCAGAGGTGTACACCTACTTTCTTGTTCCTGAAGGCCTCCACCAGCCCGACTGCCTGCTCCACCGTCAGAGGGAAGGTGAGGTGAGGTCCTGAGTAAATCTCCGGCACCTCAATGTTCTTGTAGCAGAAGTACCTCTCCCACTCTGCATCCCGACAAACCTCGTTCTCTCGAAAGATGTGCGAGATCAGATTTCCTGGAGGGGAAATCAAGACGACAGTTCAAACTCGGATATTTAGTTTTACAGAAAGAAAATACAGTTTGTCAGTCAAGAAGTCAGATATCTTACTTTCATTGCTTGATGGTGTGAAGTTGTCCATGAGGTAGCCGAGGAAATTATAAAGCTGCACAGGGAGGAGACGCAACAGATGAGCTTTTACATTTATTTTTTCTCCACAGCAAACATGCAGAAGTATACTGGATCGTCTCTGATAATTCCTCACCTTTATCTGAGCCTGTTCTCCAGAGTATTCGATGGACTGGAAGATGTGCCAGGTGTATCTCCGTCTCATCTCTGTACGGGCCACATACTGACGGTACCATTGTTGAATCAGTACAGCAGCTCTTATAGCTGAAACACGAGAGAGCAGAGGACAGGTGATCAGAAAATATCTCACTGCAGAGAGGACGTGCAGTGACGGAAAGTAACATTACAGAAAGAACGCTAGCCAATTTTAAGATACTTTGCTTGATGTAGTATTTCCATTTTCTGCTACTTTATAAAACATTGTATTTTTTACTCCACTATATTAGTTTAACACATTTAGTTACTAGCTACTGTAAAGATTCAGATTAATAGTATAAAATATTATCAAGAAATAAATTATGATGTATTGCTGTAGGTTAAGATCAGACTATATAAAGTAATTCAAATTAGCTTCACCTGCTGCAACATTAAAGTGATGTACACATGACTACATCAATAATACGGTTAAATATATATTATTCTGAATGGTCCATTCTGCATGATGAGTACTTTTATTTTTGTTACTTTAAGTATATTTTAAGGCTAATACTAGGTACAAAAATGTTTTGAATACATGACTTCAACATGTAACTGAACTACACTGTGGTGCTGCTACTTTTACTTCTAAAGTCTGAGTACATTTTCCACCAGTGGACACTCTAACGTACAGTAGAGGTGTAATTATTCTGTATTATTGTTTACAGACTTTGATGATGAAATGATCATATCATGCAAGTTATTCAAAATCTTGTAAGTATAACATTACTGAAAGTACACTCAACTACAATTTTAACTTTCCTCCGACATAGAAAGTCCAAAACCTTGTCTGATCGTAAAAATGTCAGAATCTGCACAATCATGATCTGACCAATTTTGGAAACCTTTGTTTTGTTTGCACACTTTGTTCTTATCATTTCAACGTATTTTGAATTCTATGCCCTGCACAACTACTACAAGAGACATTTCTCCCTCCCGCGTGTGACGGTATGTGGCTGAGGTAGATTTTTATGTCCAGTTTGTTTACTTCACTGGATTTGTCCTCCTCCTGCCCTGACCGAGGTTTGTGAGGTTTGAGCTTACATTCAACATCTAACAACACAACGACACAACAAACGAGGCAAGACAGATGTGGCTTACTTGTGACGGCTGCATGCAGCAGAGCAAAAAAAGAACCACAGATAGATTAAATTCAACACATATAATAGGGAGATTATAACTATAACGTAGGTACGCAAGAAGAGAAGCGTCAAACAGGTTAAGAGAAATAAACAGTTTCTGTCTAGATGATCGTTGTTACCTTTTCCGGAGTGTTTGTGAAAGTGGTCAGACTTTGTGACGCCACATCCCATGACTGTTCCTGTTCAAAGCACCAAACAATCATCACATCAGCTTAAAGCGATTCCAATATTTAAAAAAAAAAAAGACACTACATATAAAACATGAGAATGTATTTAACTGTATTGTTGATGAACTCCAAACTGTTGCAAACTTTCTGGAGTCACAAATCTGACTATTCACCCATTTTCAGGCTGAGATTCGGGTTCACAATTCTCCGCACACATTTTAAATAGCTCCACAACAGTCCCGGCCTGTAAGAAAACCGCCTTCATTCACAGAGAGAAAAGTTGCTTTGGTAGCAGCAGCAGCAGCAGCCGGAGAGCTGAAGCTGCAGGACGTTCAACTTTGTGCCCTTTTAATCTCATTATCCGCTGGTTCGCTCCCTAACCTCTATGATTGGCCTCAATCCTGCAACAGAGGACTGTTTTGGTCTGAATTCTACGAAGGCTTACATTAAAGAATCTAAAATCTAACTCAGGGAAATATTTTACCTGAAATTGTTTTGATGAAATGGAAAAATTGAGTCATGGAAACACTTTTAAATATCCTTCTGTTAAATTCAGTTAAACAATGATGCCTGAACTGTTTACAAGTTTAAAACCCAATAAAAGGCTGGGTGTTTACATCTGAACATGTTAGATTTCATAAAATTGAGTTTGCACATAACTTCCTTGTTTTGTTGTTCCTTCCTGTTTAGCTGGTTTTTTCCTACTGAAAGCAGCAGATGGGTGGCTTTCGTCACCTTTAAGTATATTCAGCAGCAGGCTAAAGTGATCCAATTAGGGTTTTCTGATCAAAATCTTGCTTATTATTACACAGAACTGTACTACAAGGCAAAACTGACATTTTAAATCAACTAAAAAAAGACTTGAAACTGTTATTTCAACCAGGTCTGGATCATGAAGACGCCACAGACCACGACTGAGACATAAATTTCTTTTTGTAAGAGCTCGTTTCAGGTGTTACACAACCTTTTTAACCGGTGCACGAATAGAAAAAAGCTCCTCTACTAACACATCTTTTAATCAGCAGTTAACTTACGTGGTCACCTCCTTTATCTAGTCACCAGTTCCCAAGTCCTATCGGCTCTCAGTTTCAATGAATAGTTAAACAGCATTTGCTCTGTTTCATCCTCCACCAGTCCAGGATCAGGTCAAGAATTGAAGGGTGTCCATCAGACAACTCACTATAGGTGGTTGAATGGCAGCAAGACTCAATAACTCACCACAGAGGCTTCATGTATGGAGCAATCCACACTGTTCAGCTCCCTCGGTTTAGTCTTTAGTTCCTCAGTGTGATCACATAATGAAGGCCCCGAGCCACAAGTGGATTACTTGAGCTAATGACTTCTTTATGCGGCTAGACTGGTCTTTATATAGCAAGATGGAAAAGTGCAGAGGTAAACATAGGTTGCAAGATGGAGGCCGGCATCTGTTTTTGGACTGGTTTTTGGAAGGGTTTTTGACTACACGTGCTGTTTTTGGAGTACAGGATTATGTGTGCGTGAGATGGTCAGGTGTCTTTGTACTGGACTCAATCGCATCATCCAACAGGAAGTTGTGACTTGTCTCTTATTCAATCTTACCTAAGGATGAGGGCACCTCCATGTTTCATTGCAGCAGTGTGTTATAATCGCTGTTCTCAGTACAGATCTGCTCATGTCAGGCTGAAAAAAAGCACAGCACCTCCACAAAAAAAGCGATACTGCCCTATGTCATTCGAGTATCATATTTATGATTGTCTATTATTTTTTTCCCCCTTGCATATTTTTTCCCAATGTAAACCAAATAAAACGTAGAATCAATCACCAAAAGTGATTAATTTAACTTTTGCTAGATCCCAGACTTAATAAAAACAATAGATCTGTATTTGAAACACATAATTTACCCAGAACTTTGATAAGTTGTTGTGCAAAGGTATTGTATAAGTCATCAGTGCTTATGAATTTCTAGATTTCTTTTAAATTAATTGCAAATGAATGAAAAATGCACATCAAAACATACCAATATCCAAAGTTTTGCCTTTATATTTGCATTTTATCTGACAAAACACAGAAATTAATATGAACTTGATATGAAACTTGGAAAAGCAAGCAAACATGACTATTGACAGGGTTTTTGATATTTTTCAAATGCTAGTTATCAAATTTTCACTTGTAATAATGCTAATTTCCTGACATCTGACAAAGCTAATAGATTAGCTACATTAGCTAGCTTAGCTGGGTACTAACTTCATATTAAATTGTACAGTTTGGGATGTCGTTCATCAGTAGAAAGTGTCACGTAATCTTTCATGACTAAAACATACATTTAATCTTTGTGAAATATATTAAACTCATACCTTTGTGAAAAGCGTTGATTTACAAACACATCTGAACGCTGCCGCTCTTGAACGCCTCGCTTGAGGAAAAGGCGAAGGTGAGTTAGCTAACGCTCATGTTGGTTTGTTATTCAGCGTCAGCTTGCGACCTCTTTAAGCTCTTACCCGCGTTAAAAAAAGCCAAACTGTACTTAATGATTAGGAGAAATGTGGCAAAAAGTATGTTGCTCCGCTTGTTGGATAATATTTTACATTTATGAAAGGGGGCGCATCGTTATTCAAGTCAGATCCGAGGCTGAATGTGTGGCAGCGTCTGTTTATTAGTTAAAAAGTGATGCCAAACAAATCCAATTCATGAAGTTACACTGTTCAAATGTGTCGAAACAGTTGTGGAGATGCTGATTTAACTAAACAGTAATGAATGAGGCTGTAGTTTGTGTAAGCTACACTATAACTTGACATAAGCACTAGTAGTAATGTGAGTGTTTGTAATTGACACACTTTCTAAACACATTGACCTTTGATTTAGTTGTTAGTCCCTGTAAATACAATTGATGTTTGAGTTTTTTGGCAGTGAGGCTGTCAGTTTGTCAGCACTGAGATCACAGATTGAGATTAACAGTATGATGTGAGCCACAGCAGCCTTACATTCACAGGAATGACCTGCTGTGCTCTGATTCATTTTCCATGCCGGTGGTTTACACATGTCTGAGTTTTCCTTATCTGAAGACTGTTATTTAATAATGGGATGAGCTTTCATAATCTAGGACAGATGTCAGACAGGCTGTTTTCAGAGAATTCATAAGCCAGTATCAGTTTGATTTTGATTGCATGACTCCGTTTGACTTCCAAGCGTCATTTGCAGCCAGATGACATGAAAGCAAACCACCAGATTCGTTTGAGGGATTGTACAGGACAGGCCTCTGGAAAACAGCAATAATCAAAACAGCAATAAAACACAAAATTAGACTTATTGTTGACCACACTGAAGGTCATATAACGTGTTTTCATCGCCTTTTTTTCTGGGAATTGCTGCATTTAAAGTGCGAGAGCAAAAGAAAAGCATCAGGTTGTTGTATATTACAGATTTAACCTTTGACCTATGGTTAGTTTAAAAGTCATGTAACGTTTCCTTAGTGTCTCAGTCTGAGTTTACAACCACATATCATTTTGAGTAATTGTGGTTGACGAGACAAGAGTATTAAATTGAAGTTATTAAACATTTTATACTGTATCAAAATCATTTAACTCCAATTGAATTGTTGATTTTATAACAGATTGACTCTTAACAGAATCAAATCACATGTTTATTTGTTGTCTATTTTTGAGTTTTAAGACAGTGGATTTAAGATCTAGGTTATTAAAAAGATGTAACATGTCTTCTTTCTACACCAAGGGCATGCAGTGTGCTTTACATAAGACATAAAAAGGCAATAACACATAAATTGAATTTTATTCAAAATAAAAGATAAAAATCGATTCAGTTGTCAGCTACTGTATCAACTACCAAGAAAAACATTCTCATATTGTTTTTCTAACCAAATCATTTGAGATTCATTCAACAGTATCTGCTTAGTATCTGTAGAGAGCATCTGATCAACAGGCTCGTCATCGTCCACTGCAGCAGTAATAATCCATTAATTTCAACAAAGACATGCAGTGTTTTTTCTTCCTGCCTCCTCAAATGAAAGTTTTCTGGGACAATCTTGAGAGGTTTTTCTCACAGGAAATCAGCATTTAAAAGCATTTTGATAGGCACCAAAAAATCAAGTTTTAACAAGTTTTTAATCTTGTGTAAGGTTTTTACACATATTAGAAGAAGTGTCAATCATTTTGAGACTGATAGCAGGTTTCAAATTATTGATTGGTGCCAAAGATTGTTTTCATTGTTCATGATTTACCTCTTTAGATGAGGGTTTCTTTTGGATCAGTGACTAATGTATATACAAAGATTCAGTGTATCATATACATCATCTGTATGTATCATCTACATTTTAAACACAAAATCTGTCACATGACAAACCTACATTTCTTATAGAGGGCCTCTTTATTGCACTGTAACAATCATTATTTACACTTGAACTTTCGAAACAGGGAGGGAACTTCCCGGCAGTAAGTTAGAGAGATCAGAGCACTCAACACTTCGTCTGTTAAGCAGCGTTGGTTGAGCTCTGTGTGTCGGAGGCTGAGGATGAAGATCGCCGTGCTGGGAGCCACTGGGCAGACCGGACAGTATCTGGTCAACCAGGCGCTGCAGCAGGGTCACACAGTCACTGCCATCGTCAGGAACCCGGGAAAACTCACCGTGCATCATGGCAATCTCAAGGTAAAGGGACACTGAGTCAGTCGTATTGTGCTGCTGCTTTCTGCATGTTGGGTTCAAAGTTCAGTCAGCGTGAAGTCACATGATAAGTGTTTTATTGTGACCAAAAGGGTTGTTTACACATACAAATCTTGTAGGTTCAACATCTGGGCGTGAAAGTGTGCACACAGCAGTGCAGATAACAATGTGGACCTAACTGCAACGCTGCAAAGATATATTGCATTAATCCGCAGCTGAAAATGGTTTCAAACAAAGGCACTGTTTATTCAAGGTTGAGTAACTTTTGATCATGCACTGATCTTTATCTGTGTTAACAAAAGTAAAAGGAGCTAAAATTCACACATTATTCATGTTTCCCTGTCGGCTGCTTCCAGGTGGTGGAGGCTGATATTTTCTCAGTAGACGCTCTGAAGACTCATTTCAAAGGACAGGATGTGATCATGTCGTGCCTCGGCTTCCCGGCCTCCATCTTCTCGGTGGTGACGGGCTACACGATGTCCATGAATGTTATGATCAGCGCCATGCGGCAGGCCCGAGTCAACAGGATCATCACCATGACCTCCTGGTACACTGAACGTAAGGACAGCACACACTACACTGACTTAAAAGATTTTAATCAGAATGAAAAGTACTATCCATGCATGCTGGGTGAAATCTGAGAGAATTGCGATTTCACTGTTTATCTCTTTTGTTGCTAGCCAACTCTGGGACGAAGTCATCTTATCTGATCCGGTTCCTCCTGCTGCCGATGATCCGAAGCGTCCTCACCAACATGCACGAGATGGAGCAGTTTCTTCTGAGGGTTGAGGACATCAACTGGACTGTGGTTCGCCCTCCTGGTCTCAAGAACCTGCCGGCCTCAGGTAACAGCAGACAAGCAGCGGCCAACAAGGGGCAGAAGCAAACCTATAAACAGACTCAAGAACATTATATAACCAGCAAACAGCTCATTCATTCATTCTGTCTTGAAGTGTTGATGTGTGAAGCCTTTCTGCCTCAAAGTTCAAGCGTATCAGCTTCGTGTTAATGAATGAATGGACCTCATTTTTTTGTAAATGCTTCTTCCTGTAGGGCATGTTCTCTGCCTTTCACTCCCTGAAGGAACAGATGAAAATGCTCTGGTTGTAATGCCTCTCATGCGCAGTTTTTCACTTTTGCGTCCTCTACAGCTCAAGAGTTTCTGACCCATGAGGGATACTTTGTGCCCGACAGCAGTGGTAACCCTGTGGGCAGCACAGTGGCGAGAGGAGACGTGGCTCGCTTCATGCTCTCTCTTCTCAACAGCAACGCCTGGATCAAGGGGGGAGTCGCCATCACTACCAAATGAGAAAGAAGAAGCCAATGATCAATTCACCAAAAGTACAGAATATATTTACTCACCAATCTTGAGTGGTATTTAGCCGTGCAGAAGTCCTCCACTTTACTCTTCTTATTAATCTTGTTTACAGCAGCAGCAGGACACTGTTTTCAGTGAAATAACAGATACATTAAGCTATGATAGATATGTTTTATTATTATTTATTTTTTTCTAATGTCTGAGGAAGAACAACAGAAAATACATAAATGGATCTCTTTAACCCAGTGCAAATAAAGCCCAAACTATCTTCATGGTTAGATATCACTGGTGCCAAGTCGCAAAAAGTGCTATGTTTTAATATGGGTGAACAAAATTAACAAAAAAAAATTAACAAAATGTCCTGTCTTGTTCCTGCCTTCACTACTACTGGATATAATGGCATAGCTACCATACAGCCTACTCTGTCTGATGAATGTCTTTTTAATTAACCATGTTTAACATGTTCTTGTTTTTATATGTTTAAAGAGCTTCATCAACAAGTGTACCATTTAATTATGTTGGTTTTACTATATACTCATAAGGCGAGTACAATTACACATCTTAGTTAATGACTTCAGCCACATGAGAGCAGTGTTGTGCCATATCTGACTGCAGTAAGAGGAAGTCAGCTGGAGTTACACATTTGCTTGTTACTCTAACGTTACTAGTTAATAAATCAGAATGAAAGAAGTTCCTTTTTTTGCACCATGTTTTCATGTGAGCACTTTATATTCAGCACTGTGTCAGTTCTGTAAAATAACCATACAGTAATGAAACTGAAGTAGAGTCATTTGTTCTGGACGTGCAGAATATATATATTTTTTTCATCGTTTTTAGGAAAGCACCCAACAAGTCAGACGATTTGGGGTTTTAGACTTTTTGGAAATCCCAGTTCAACAATCCCCTTGACTTCTGATTAATGTTTACATTTCTGTTGCACTGATGTGTAAAATGTTTTAGTGTTAAGTTTCAGACTACACTCAAAGCTCAGATTTAAATACAGGTTGTTTGACATCATCTGTCAGAGGTAATTAGGGTGTTGTCAGCAGTGCAACATAGAAATGATATGTTAGAAAAATGCCATTCATTGGAGTTTATTGCAAAAAGTGCCCTCTTGTTAACATTTCATACATAAACTAAAAAGGAAATTACTTTGCTATTCATGGCAAAGTGTGAGGAATATCAACTGTGGTTAACTGTTTTCCAGACACTAGAGACAGTGAGGGGATTGCACTAAACAGGATTACTCAGTCAGGTAAAGTCTCTTTTTTTTAACATGCTGCTTTACTGGGTCGTAATGAATGTGCAGCCATTAGCCCCACCCTGTGAAACCAGGTCTAATAGTAAAACAATGCGGGAGAAGATGATGTTAGGTCTCATTATCTCGAGCTGAACTGGGACATTTTTGAGTGAAATGCCATTGAAGGTCACCTGAAATGATGCTCTAAAATGACAAGAAGCACAACAAGTTGTCCAAGAATACAACCTGATATGTTAGTGTGCATAAAGGGCATTTTCGAGATGTTTCCTACACAATTTATGGTAAAGAAACAGAACGACATCACAAAAAATATGCCACGATTTCCAGCAAACAAATCAGAAATCAAAATAAAGAGCTTCCTGTGACCACGATACACTGCAATTACATGATGGTTGATGTAGTTTGCATGTTTTCTACATGTATGGTTTAAACTTGATCTTTTGGGTACTCTGGATTTCAGTAATTAAAGGGTTAAAATAAAGCCTATGGGATACTTTTTAAAAAAAAAACACTTCAAACTGTAGTGATTAAAACACACTTGTATCCTTGTGGTTTGTGACAATACATCACATTGTGTAGTTCTCTTGTATTTTATGTGCCAATCGTGGCTTCTTTTCATCATCAGTCGCTTCAGTGGTGATAACGACATTGCTACAGTCAAACAAAAGGGTTGGATGGTGAGAGTAAGAGTTACCTATCATGACTCTTCCTTTTGACGTTAAAACTGGAGCAAGGGTTCACGACAATAACTTTTTCATCTTCTGTCAAATGAAATCAGCTCTTAATCAAGGTCAAGTTGCTACCAGACATAACTTGTGACTGTGCCACATGCCAGACAACATTCCAGTGACAACATGACCAGTTGAAACTCTCGCTCTGATACATTTTTAAAGTTATAATGGACCAAATATTATCAGTAAGTAAGTTTACATGAACAAAATATCCAGTTTTTTGCCCTTGTTCCAAAAAAGACAATGTTTATACTAAGCTGGTTACATGGCTAATGAAAATGAAAAATCCACTAATATTTCTGTAAACCTAAATGTTAAATGCTAAACCTGTTAAATCTAAATCTAAATGTTATAACTAAATGTTAAATCTAAGTGTTAAATGCTAAACTTAAATGCAAATTCTGAATCTAAATGTTAAAGGTTAAACCTAAAGTAAATATAAATATAGATGTTATATCTAAATCTTAAATGTTAAACCTAAATATTGAATCTTAATGGCACATTGCTTGGTTAAACTTAGCTTATATGTAAAGTCACACTTCCAGTCAGCAGCAAAATACAGCCTGATGAATAGGTCCAGCTCTGAATAAAACATCTAAATCAGAGCCTTTCAGTTTAGTATCTGGTGAAAAGCACCAAAGCCAGAAAAACTGGAAACAAACTAAAGTAACCGAAGAATCAGTATCAGTCTCTAGTTTTGGTGAGATTCAGAAACAGGACAGAGTGATGGCAGGAATAGAAAATAACATTAAGTACAAAACAAAAAGAATAAAAGCAAATAACTGGGAGGAAATCAGGGCCTTTGTGTTGTTTATGTGCTGTGTGTTCTTTCGTGCTCTTAATCTAGTAACTCAGATCTATTGTACTGTATTGAAAGCATGTTACTCCCTCTAACCAAACCTGATTGGCTGGTAGGCATGGACATTCCTCAGCTTTCTGTAAGTCTCAGGTATCAAGATTGCCTTCCTTGTTTACTGCACAACCTGGAAATCCTGTTGTTCCAACTGCAGGTGTAATAAACTCACCTGGGTAATCCAGAGATGTCTTCAGTCCTCTCATACATCTGACTCTTCTGCTGTGTCTTGGTGTGGTGCAGTGTCTTCTGGATTTGACTAGTCAGTAATGGCAGGCAAACGCTGCTGCCCCTGTGGTTCCAGTACAGAAGAGCCCAAGCCAGTTCTCCTGTCTACTGCAGCACCAACTCTGGCCCCAGCTGACCAGCTATGGAGCACCAGCAGAGACAAGGCAGTCAGGCTGAGGATGGAGGGCTCAGGCCCGGCCTCAGAAACTCCGATGACCATCCATCAGATGTTCCTGGAGACGGTGCAAAAGTATGAAGACTTTCCAGCCATGGCTTACAAGGAAGAGGGCCGGTGGGTGACCGTGACATGGAGGCGATACTATGATCAGTGCCGGGCAGCTGCTAAAAGTTTCCTCAAGGTTTGTTTGTGTGCAATTTATGATTTGTTTTTATATGTAGAAAAATATACTATAACTGCAGTGCGATCAGGATATATTAAGCAGTGACACATTATTTGTTTGTATGTTGGCTCTTTATTGCAGCACATTGGATTTTGAATAATACATTAACTGTGAGATTAAACCACTTTTAGCTTTAAGGCGGTTGACAATGTAGGAATTGTAGCCTTTTTTGTGCAGACTAATACTGAAGGCAATGTCAAGTGATTTATGCAACATTTCAATCTAATATATTAATATTCTGGGTTTTTTTTTCATTATGTGTGTCAATTAAACAGTGATATGAGAATATTTTCGCCTTTTAATTACATATTACAAGGTGAAAAGGACGACCCCAAAACATTTATTTTAAGTAATAGGTTTTTAAATACATATCATTTTATATTATCAACGTATTATGAAATCATATAATCATATACATGCAATATATTGACATGTATCCTCAAATATATGCAGACTCCCTCCATATCTTAAAATGCATTTTTAATATATTACATTACATTTTTCAGTATATGTTGTATTATGCTTGTTCTGTATACACCTAAACTTTAAAAGCAGATAGGTTACAAGTTACCATAAGGTGATTATTTATAATAATCTGACCCACAGACATGAGCAGGTATTTGGTATCTTTCCTGGTAATGCTCTCCCAGACTTTTACTGCAACCATCTTCACTTCTTGCTTATTTCAGTCTGGTCTTAAGCAAATAGCAGCAAAGCTTAAAGTCAGAAATGTAAAGTCATAGTCACTGTTTCATTTAAATCCAGTGTTTAAAGAGGCAAAACAATGAAAAATGTCTGCACTGTGTGTAATATTCTACATTTACAGAGTGAACTACAGCAATGAACTACTTTATACTCCAGCATGAACAAACGACACAAAACCTTCAATTCCTGGCACCTGTTTTGTAAACAGTGAATTTACTCCCTCTCTCTGGTGTGAGAACGGGCTGCTGAAAACTAACACTTGGGTGTGTGAAATAGACAGCTTGTGTTACCTCTCCTGTTTCATGGACATGTTCGTGACTTTTTAAATGTAGGTCAAGAGTAATAGAGGCTCTGTGCCATTAAAAATACATGTTCTTTATAAAAAAAAAAAAAACCCACACAACTTGGTTTCTTGTAGTTGGGGCTGGAGCGTTACCATGGTGTGGGGATTCTGGGATTCAACTCCCCCGAGTGGTTCATCGCAGACATCGGCAGCATCCTCGCCGGGTAAGATCACATTTACAGATCTTCCACTCGAGATGCCTCAGCATTGTTTCACCAGACGCTGCACATTTATCTCTGTCCATGTTTATCTCAAAGTCCATCTATGTGTCTCTGCCCACATGTGTTTGTGTTGTACAAGTTTAAAGTCTCAGGAAACATAATGCAGATGTTAGGCTCACCATATCTGCAGTTTTTTTTGAAAACTATGGACACAGCAAAAAGTATTGTCTATATATTCAGTCACTGTTCTTGGATAGATGAGTGACACTGACCCTGCGTTGGTTATGCACCTATTCAAAGATTTTAAAATACCTTAAAATACCATAAAAAAAAGCATGCTCTATGTGACATGCAATAAATGAAATGTCAAACACCCTGTATTTAAATGTTTGAATCATTAATGCAGAAACTGTGTGCTCTCTCCTCTGGTTGTTGATGTTCATTACATTTTATATGTGTTGCTTTAGGTAGGTTGACTGACGCCATTTCGGTTGTTTCTAGGATAGACGAATAATTACTTAAAACACAGATTTTATTCTTTTCTGCTCAGTCCAAAGAAATTCTCTCTAAAAATAATAATAATGTGTATTCATGAACCAGTTTGTGATACAAACTGTAGGCAAATGAGCATCCTCCTGTATCTGATTTGTGCCGCAGTGGTCTAGGAACTGGAATTTACACGACCAACTCTCCTGAAGCTTGTCAGTATGTGGCCGCCAACTGTGAGGCCAACATCTTGGTTGTGGAGAACCAGAAACAGCTCGACAAAATCCTGCAGGTCAGGAGCTTCATTACATCACCAGCCCTCAGTGTGCCTCTAATAACTGTTTACAAAGATAGACAAAAGATCTGTCCTCACATGATTTCAGTGAATTTGTCGTTCCCAACAGATTAAAGATCATCTACCTCATCTGAAAGCCATTGTCCAGTATAAAGGGGAGCTGCAGAAGAAAGAACCGTTCCTGTATACAGTACGTTCACTCAGCAAACGTATTGATTACATAAATCACATCTGATAGTTTACTGTATGTGATGCCTACACTGCTATCCCTTTCAATGCAAAATTATCTTTCCTACTTGTGGTGTAAGAATTGCAATCAGATAAATGTGTCTGAACTTAAATGTTAAACATAATGTGTGTGTTTCTGTAGTGGGCAGAGTTCATGAAGCTGGGAGAGGACGTGCCTGAGGAGCGGCTGGATACAATGATTGACAGTCTTCGGGCCAACGAGTGCTGTTCTCTCATCTATACCTCTGGAACCACTGGCAACCCCAAAGGAGTCATGCTGAGCCATGACAATGTGAGTTATCGACACAAGGGTTTTCCCTTTTTTATATTTTATATCCCTATGGATATATTTCTGATTAATTGTTGAGTTTTTAAACAATGTGAATAATAACTTCCCAGAGTCTAAGATGACATCTTCAAATGTCTTGTTAAGATATTCAATTTACAATGATATGTGATGAAGAAAAGCAACAAATCCTCTCATTTCAGAAGCTGGGAACAGAGAATATTTGCCATTTTTTCACTAGTTTTGCTTCAAAAATGTATCGATTATCAAGCTGAAGTTATGGCTTCCTCTGCACTGCTTGTAAAGACACAGCTGAATCCTACTACAATTGGACTATTGGCTCATGAAATATGAAAGTTTTACAAGATCTGGCAACATTTTCAGCTCTATTTTCAAAATGTCATTGACATTGATGCTGATGTGTGTGTGTGAGTCTGTGTGAGCAGTTTGTTTGCTGATTTGTGTTGTGAGAGCTCGAGACATTTTTTAATAAAAAAAAAAAAAAACATTTTTACAGGTGACATGGACAGTCCGCATGGCTCTAGCTGTTGTAAATCTTAAACCTGCTGAGGAGGTGGTAGTCAGTTACCTGCCGCTCAGCCACGCAGCAGCCCAGATGTTTGACATGTGGATGTGTATTTGTTATGCTGTGACGACCTACTTTGCAGAGCCGGATGCCCTCAAGGTAAGGATACGTTTGTTGAATAAACATGGAATTAATATTGAAAGTTTTTCCACTTTTCACCATAATTCTCATTCATCTTTATCTTTACAGGGCTCTTTAGGAACCACACTGAAGGAGGCACGTCCAACTTGTTTCCTGGGGGTTCCTCGCGTTTGGGAGAAGATGCAGGAGAAGATGAGAGCTGTTGGTATGAAGGCACCCCCAACGAGGAAGAGAGTGGCGGACTGGGCCAAGTCTGTCGGCCTGCAGTACAACTACAGCGTCATGAACAAGTGAGACAATAACCATTTCCAGGCTAATAACTGCTCTGTTGAAGAGCCAAATTGACACTACCTTTGTTAAATAGTGAGGATGAAGACTGAGCTGTGTGTTTATGGAGCTCACTGAACTGTCACTGCAAGATCTCTAATGAGGAGACTGTCCAGACTAAGTGTAGCAGGCTGGGGCCGACATGGATTAATACATTTCTGGTATGAGGATGTTTATTCAGAAGAGACAGGATCTGTTTAACCATGTCCAAATCTTTTCTCGTAATAATGAGATCATGAGCCAGTGAGTCATAATTATAAGAAACAGCCTCCAGTCATGGTACATTTTCCTGGAAAAAAATAAAACAGTTGAGATTTTTTATTCAGGACCAAAGTGGTGCACAAACAGACAGACGCTGCCATGATCAATTTGGTCCCAGTTCTTAATTACTAACGAATCTTCACCTCCAAATGATAACCTGTGGCCTTGGTATAAATCTGACTGCTTCTTTTGTGTTACAGGGAGAATCGGGTGCCATGGGGCTTCACGGTTGCTAATAATCTGGTCTTTAAGAAGGTGCGTGCTGCGTTGGGCTTAGACCGCTGCAAGATCTGCTTCACAGGCGCTGCCCCCATCACCAAAGAAACTCTGGAGTACTTCATGAGCCTGAACATCCCTGTGATGGAGCTATATGGCATGAGCGAAAGCTCCGGTCCACACAGCATCTCCTCTAACGAAGAATACCGCATCACAAGGTCAGCAGGAAAACCTTATGGGAGAGTCACCATTAATTAAAATGTAGTGCTGATATGGATGTTTCTACAAGATGCTACAGCAACCTGTTGGTAATTTTCCCTTCAGTGAAAATTTCACTTAAAAAGGAAACTACACAGGTTTGAAACATTTCTGTCAACAAGTGGTGTTACTTGAAGGTGTTATTGATAACATTCACTCACTAAATATGGCAGACCATCTCCCCCCTACCATTGCATTCATGTTACAACACCACATTTGTTCAAATCATCTGCCCCCTCAAGTGGTTGCCAGTTTGTTGCACTCGCTAATGCTGCTAACGCCAGCTAACCGAAATCACTCACTACCCACTATGTAGTGGAATATACAGTGAGTTTGCCATTTTGTAGTGCCATCCGAATGTATCCTTGGAATTAATATACCCTATATAGTTGACACAAAATATTATTAGAATTAGAAATGTAATTCCTTCTGCATTTTAATCAATCAATATTGTACTTGTCCTGAGGGGTTGCTAGCAGACATTGATTTGTTAAGTATTTTTAACTGAAAATGTTTTGAAGTGTTTAGTGACATTATGTTATCTCATTTCTAAGTAGGAATGCAGCTGTAGTGCAACTTTCTGACAGCATCAGGTCACATGAGGTCTAACCGTTATCATGTTGTTGACTTATGACTGGTCTTTCCAGCTGTGGGAAGGTGATGCCAGGTTGCAAGACAAAACTGGACAACCCAGATAAAGACGGGAATGGAGAGATATGTTTCTGGGGTCGACACGTCTTCATGGGCTACCTGAACATGCCTGATAAAACAGCAGAGGCTCTTGACCAGGATGGCTGGCTGCACTCTGGAGATCTGGGTAAACACGACGAGCGCGACTTCCTGTACATCACAGGAAGGATCAAGGGTAAGATGCAAAAAGGCTTCTGTGTATGTTCTGAAATGTTCTGTCAAAAACTACAGAGGTCATTAAGTTTTTGACTTTTTTACACAGAGCTGATCATCACCGCCGGTGGAGAGAACATCCCTCCTGTGCCCATCGAGGATGCACTGAAGGCCGAGGTGCCCATCATCAGCAACGTCATGCTGCTCGGAGACAAGCTCAAGTTCCTCTCCATGCTGCTCACTCTCAAAGTAACAGGACCTCCATTCCTGCAGACACCCACAGCTACTAAACAAATAAAACAAACACATTAATGACCCTTCTCTCTGCTTCCTCAGTGTGTCGTGGACGACAACGGCGAGCCCACAGACGAGCTGAGCCCCGAGGCTTTGGACTTCTGCCAGCGGCACGGTGTCACCACGACCAAAGTGTCAGAGATCATAGCCAATAAGGAGCCAGCTATCTACACGGCCATTCAGGAGGGCTTGGAGCGCGTGAACGCCAGAGCAACGTCCAACGCCCAGAAGGTCCAGAAGTGGATCATACTGGAGCGAGACTTCTCTATCGGTGGAGGAGAACTGGGTGAGTCGCTGAGTTTGTTTTATGACTCTTCCTTTTGGCATTAAAACTGGAGCAAAGGTCAAATCAGGATACTATTATGAAGGAATGGGGAAGGTTTCACTACAGCTACTCTTAAACTTACTGTCATGTTTAATCAGCAGTCAATCAAGGTCGTGTTGTGAACACTGTGCAACACACCAGACAACATTCCAGTGACGTCTGAACAAAAGCGATTTCAAACCTTCCGTGGTTCAAATCTTGCAGGTGTTGCTCAGTAGAAACTGAATCTTTACGTTGAGATTAAATTTAATTAACCTGCTTTTCTTTTTTCTTTCTGTGCAGGACCCACCATGAAACTGAGGAGGCCCATTGTTGTGAAGATGTACCAGGAGAAAATAAACGAAATATACGCAGTGACAAAACAGTAGACTGAACTGCACAGAGATAAGACACTACTCAAGAGAGAAACTTCATCGACATTGTGTTGTATGCAGACGTCAAGCTGGGAAATGTATAAAACTTTTTTCACTTGAATGTTAAAAGTGCAAGAAAAAAAAGATTTAAGGGAAAAAAATCTGATTCTGATTGTGTTGTAATGGAATAGAGATTTGTGCTGCTATGTTTAAATCTGTGAGTGTAGCGCGACCAAGAAAAGACTTTGGGGTGTTGAGACCAAGTAAATAGCAAGACCAAGGCAGGACACACTAATGCTATAATGTCGAACATGCAAACCATAGTCAGTCCACAAATATACACATTCCCATAAAAACACACTGACAGAAAACACATGAAGATTCCTCTTTATTCACCTCTTTTATTACCATATACAGGATATATATATATATAAGTGTCTTGATTGCATACTGTGGGTGAATCTTATGTGTGGGAATTTGTTTGTATGTAGCACATACAAACAAACAAATAAACAAACAAACAGCTAAAATCCACTTAATCATCTTTATTCAACACTCCTTTAATAATGTGTTACCGTAAACCTAACCCAATGCAATTTTTTGTGCGTGCATCAGGTTTTCTAGGTGACTATTGCCTTCAAATAGAAACCATCATTATGTACAGTATAGAGCGAACAATTATTCAACACGGTGATATTCCTGTAGTTGTGGTTTTCTGGTTTTTGAAATAAAATCCAGTCCTCTTTGTTTGAGACCGGGTGAAAATGCAGTCGATTCAGAGACGAGATTGACAACTTCAAAAAAGTGTTCTTGAGACCAGTCTCGAGTACTGTGACACTAGTTTTAATATGTCAGGTTTCTGTTGTCTGTTCCAGATCGATATTTAAGCTGTTAAATGTGCATACGGCTTCACAGCAGCTGTGCACCTTTTGTACATAAAACATCCAAATCAGAGCCAAATATTGCCATTTACAGTGAGGCATCATATTCAATGGCCCACTGGAAACAATTTGGTGAATGGACTTCTTTACTGTTTTTCCAGTCTACTGACTGCTCAAAGCACTTTACAACTTTACAACACACGTCACATTCACATACTGATGGCAGAGGCTGCCATGCAAGGTGCGGACCTGCTCATCAGGCCTTGCTAAAGGATACTTTGACATGCAGCTGGTGGAGCCGGGGAATTGAACCAGCTAGTTTTACATTTTCACAGTTATGTTTGTTAACTATAATCCACTGTGACCTGGAAGATGAAACTCAAATGTATTTTATTTTTTGATGTTTGTAAGATTTTACAGCATTAATTGCCAGTTTCCTGTCTCATATTATGTGCACGAGATAATCCTCACCTGGCAGAGCTGCAGACAGTCCCTCTAAAGCCTGAGATGATGTTTGAATAAGTATTTTTATAATGTGATATGAATTTTAATAGCCTGAATTTCTCCAATCACAAGCATGTGCAAATTACAAAGCATACATTTTAATTTGTGCTACTCCATGTACAGCTTGACAAATAATGAAATGTTTATTTTGTGATAGATGTTTCCATGATTGTCAATAAAAAAAATCTGTGATGTGGGTAGATTGACCAAATTGAGTTCATAAAGGTTATTCTTTTTAAAAAATGTATCAGACTGTCTGAACAAAACACAAGACGTACTCCCAATGAAGATAAACTCGACCGTATCATTGTTTATTTTAGTCAGGGGGCGTGAATGGGAGAGAAACCTTATTCAGCCGGTGTATGACCTACAAGTACTATGAGTGATTTTTATGAGGATGATAAAGATAATCAATCCCCTGTGGCGAAATTTGTTCATGCAGACCAGAGCAAAGGGATAAAAGTTTAGTTGACTTTTTGTCTGTTCTAAAATGTAGCATGTTTGTAAAGATGTGAAGACATCCAGATTAATGCAGATGGTGCAGACGCACTGAACAGTCATCGATCGGGTTGTAGCCTCTGTTCATTACAGATACAGAATCAGAGGTCACAACTGGGCATTATCTGTATGAAATTCCTCGGCAAAGAGCAAAAAAAACAATTTTTTTTTATTGTGTTTATACCCAAGATCTGTACAAAAGATAGACCCACTCCTGTGCTGACACACTCAGAAATTAATCCATCAACCTTTTTGTAAAAATTCTACAAATGTTCAAACATACGTAATGGATTGACTCAGGACCCCACCTTCACATGGCGACAGTGGCTCGGGAGGTAGAGCGGGCCATCCACTAATCGGAGGGTTGGTGGTTCGATCCCCAGATCCCCAGCTGCACGATATAATATCCTTGAGCAAGACACTGAACCCCAAATTGCTCCTGATAAGCAGGTCGGCACCTTGCATGGCAGTCTCTGCCATCAGTGTATGAATGTGTGTGTGAATGGCTGAATGTGACAAGTGCTTTGAGTGGTCAGTAGACTGGAAAAGTGTTAAATAAATGCAAGTCTATTTACCGCCTTCTCCAAAAACAATTCAAGAAAAACATCTAATGACACAAAGAGGAGACGAAGGACTGAACTCTGTAGTTCAGGAGCCTTTGAATATAAAGAGAGCGATTTCACTTCATCATAGCATCGTTGTTATCTTACATATCGTCACATTGGACGGACAAAACAAACCAAAAAAGAAAGAAATTGTCTTAGCGACAGAAACATGGAAAGATGTCAGAAACACGATACCTTAGGGACCCATTAGGGATGAGCGAGTAAACCATTATCTGTATCTGTTCAACCGACTAAATGATCTGTGTCCGTATATATGAGTATGTTGGTCTGACAGGAAGTTGTTCATTTAGGCCTGAAATTGAAATAGGTTGGGCAGAAGTTGCTGTATCTATTATTTATTAGAAAACTATTTACAAAACAGCCTCAGAGTTCAGCTTCAGATCTTTTTTTGATGGTATCATACTCATAAAAAGTTACAGATACTCGTTTCAACGTGGCGTACTCACTCAACCCCTGTTCAGATCCCTCCTACAGTATATACATTGTCCACATTCAATACATAAAAAAAGGGTCATTAAAAAAATTCTAGACATCAAAGAATTCTTTATTAACAATCATGGAAACATCTATCACAAAATAAACCTTTTAAATATTTGTTAAACTGTACATGGAGTAGCACAAATTAAAAATGTATGCTTTACAGTTTGCACATGCTTGTGATTGGAGAAATTCAAGCTATTAATATTCATATCACATTATAAAAATACTTATTCAAACATCACCTCAAGTCTTAAGATGTCTGCAGCTCTGCCAGGTGAGGGTTATCTTGTACACAACATGAGACAGGAAACATCACAAAATAAAATACATGTGCTTCTGACCAAAATAAGAGTGTCATCCTTTAGGCCACAGTGGATTATAGTTCACAACATTTTCTTTGAAAACTGTGAAAATGTAAAACTTCTAAAGAGGAGTGCCACCCTTCATGTGGCTTTGGTGCTGAGTTATCATGCACAATTCACAACATATTAAACTGAAAGATTTTGGCTCTGATTTGGATGTTTTATTTACAAAGTGTGCACAGCTGCTGTGAATCCGTATGTACATTTAACAACTTAAATATCGATTTTAACAGACAACAGAAACTTGACACAATAAAACATAGCAGCACAAACCTCTATTCCATTACAACACAATCAGAATCAGATTTTTTTCCCTTAAATATCTTTTGCATTTTTAACATTCAGGTGAAAAAAGGTTCATACATTTCCCAGCTTGACGTCTGCATACAACACAATGTTGATGAAGTTTCTCTCTTCAGTAGTATCTTATCTCTGTGTAGTTCTACTGTTTCGTCACCTCGTACATTTCGTCTATTTTCTCCTGGTACATCTTCACAACAATGGGCCTCCTCAGTTTCATGGTGGGTCCTGCACAGAAAGAAATGAAAAGTAGGTTAATTCAATTATATCTCAACATAATTTGAACCACGGAAGGTTTGAAAATGTTTCTGAGGGAGAGATTAAATCGCTTTTGTTCAGACGTCACTGGAATGTTGTCTGGTGTGTTGCACAGTGTTCACAACACGACCTTGATTGACTGCTGAT
This sequence comes from Pagrus major, assembly GCF_040436345.1. NCBI lineage: Eukaryota > Metazoa > Chordata > Actinopteri > Spariformes > Sparidae > Pagrus > Pagrus major. The sequence continues at coordinate 21,484,745 of NC_133219.1, forward strand.
TAAACATGAACATATGTTTAAGAATAGCTGTAGTGAAACCTTCCTCATTCTTTATAATAGTATCCTGATTTGACCTTTGCTCCAGTTTTAATGCCAAAAGGAAGAGTCATAAAACAAACTCAGCGACTCACCCAGTTCTCCTCCACCGATAGAGAAGTCTCGCTCCAGTATGTCCCACTTCTGGACCTTCTGGGCGTTGGACGTTGCTCTGGCATTCACGCGCTCCAAGCCCTCCTGAATGGCTGTGTAGATAGCTGGCTCCTTATTGGCTATGATCTCTGACACTTTGGTCGCTGTGACGCCGTGCCGCTGGCAGAAGTCCAAAGCCTCGGGGCTCAGCTCGTCTGTGGGATCGCCGTTGTCGTCCACGACACACTGAGGAAGCAGAGAGAAGGGTCATTAACGTGTTTGTTTTATTTGTTTAGTAGCTGTGTGTCTGCAGGAATGGAGGTCCTGTTACTTTGAGAGTGAGCAGCATGGAGAGGAACTTGAGCTTGTCTCCGAGCAGCATGGCGTTGCTGATGATGGGCACCTCGGCCTTCAGTGCATCCTCGATGGGCACAGGAGGGATGTTCTCTCCACCGGCGGTGATGATCAGCTCTGTGTAAAAAAGTCAAAAACTTAATGACCTCTGTAGTTTTTGACAGAACATTTCAGAACATACACAGAAGCCTTTTTGCATCTTACCCTTGATCCTTCCTGTGATGTACAGGAAGTCGCGCTGGTCATGTTTACCCAGATCTCCAGAGTGCAGCCAGCCATCCTGGTCAAGAGCCTCTGCTGTTTTATCAGGCATGTTCAGGTAGCCCATGAAGACGTGTCGACCCCAGAAACATATCTCTCCATTCCCGTCTTTATCTGGGTTGTCCAGTTTCGTCTTGCAACCTGGCATCACCTTCCCACAGCTGGAAAGACCAGTCATAAGTCAACAACATGATAACGGTCAGACCTCATGTGACCTGATGCTGACCAGTTACAACTGCTCCTCTACTTAACATTTAGTACACAAAAATGACACATTTGTTAAAATTTAAACCAGTGAAAAGATTACCGACAGGTTGTCACAGCATGCTGTAGTAACATCCACATCACCAACGCATTTTAATTATAGCTGACGCTTTGCTATTGACCTTGTGATGCAGTAATCTTCAGTCCAGGAGATGGTGTGTGGACCCGAGCTTTCGCTCATGCCGTATAGCTCCATCACAGGGATGTTCAGGCTCATGAAGTACTCCAGAGTTTCTTTGGTGATGGGGGCAGCGCCTGTGAAGCAGATCTTGCAGCGGTCTAAGCCCAGGGCAGCACGCACCGTCTTAAAGACCAGATTATTAGCCAACATGAAGCCCCACGGCACCTGATTCTCCCTGTAACAAAAAAAAAACAGTAAAATTGAAACTTTTGTGAAGATTTTTTAGGAATTAGGAAAAAAATGAAGGCTGTATCTTATAATTATGACTCACTTTCTAATGATCTGTGCTACAGCATTACAGAATTTGGATAAAAAGATAAAAAAACATATCGTCATTAACAAATGGCACAAACAACCAACGTGCTGAGTCCTAACAACGGATCCCTTTTGTCTCACTTGTTCATGAAGCTGTAGTTGTACTGCAGGCCGATGGACTTGGCGAAGTCCGCCACTCTCTTCTTCATTGGGGATGCCTTGACAGCGGCAGCTCTCATCTTCTCCTGCATCTTCTCCCAAACACGAGGAACTCCGAGGAAACAAGTTGGACGCGCCTCCTTCAGTGTGGTTCCTAAAGAGCCCTGTAAAGATGAATGAGAATTATGGTCAAAAGTGGAAAAACTTTCATTATTAATTTCATGTTTATACAACAGAGGGCATCCTTACCTTGAGGGCATCTGGTTCTGCAAAGTAGGTCGTCACGGCATAACAAACACCCATCCACATGTCGAACATCTGGGCTGCTGCGTGGCTAAGCGGCAGGTAACTGACTACCACCTCCTCGGCAGGTTTAATATTTACCACGGAGACAGCGGTACGGGCTGTCCATGTCACCTGCAGGTTAAAAAGTGGGAGAGGAATTTTTTTAATTCAAAATGTTCTTGAATTTTTAAAATAGAGAGAAAAGCCTAATTAAGTGGTTAAGCAAACCTTAAAACCGGACAACAGTGGATAAAGGGAAAAAGGCATTAGCAGGATGAATGGGAGACCGGAAGGAATACCAACATTTCAAAAATAGTGCAGATAAGGTTGCCAGATCTTATAAAACTTTCTGGTTAAGCCAATAGTAGCATGGTTCTGCTGTTCAAGTTCCTTTTCAGGACAATCAGCCATTGATTAAGCAGTGTAGAGGAGGCCACAACTGCAGCTTAGTAATCCATTGATTGTTTGAATCGTTTTTCAAGCAAAAACGTTTTTAAAAATGAACAAACATCCCTCTTAATCATATGTCATCATACATTTATTATCTTCTGGTTTGGGACTTTTAGTGGAACAGAACAAGACATTTGGATTGAATTTTGGGCAGTTGTGATGGGCAATTTTTAAACAAAACGATTAATCTAAACAATATTTTGCAGATGAGTTGCAGCCCTGAGAAGGAATAACATTTCAAAGGGAAGTATCTTGTGTCGATAACTCACATTGTCATGGCTCAGCATGACTCCTTTGGGGTTGCCAGTGGTTCCAGAGGTATAGATGAGAGTACAGCACTCGTTGGCCCGAAGACTGTCAATCATTGTATCCAGCCGCTCCTCAGGCACGTCCTCTCCCAGCTTCATGAACTCTGCCCACTGCAGAAACACACACGTTATGTTTAACATTTAAGTTCAGACACATTAATCTTATTGCAATTCTTACACCACAAGTAGGAAAGATAATTTTGCATTAAAAGGGACAGCAGTGTAGGCATCACATACAGTAAACTATCAGATGTGATTTATGTAATCAATATGTTTGCTGAGTGAACGTACTGTATACAGGAACGGTTCTTTCTTCTGCAGCTCCCCTTTATACTGGACAATGGCTTTCAGATGAGGTAGATGATCTTTAACCTGTTGGGAACGACAAATTCACCGAAATCATGTGAGGACAGATCTTTTGTCTATCTTTGTAAACAGTTATTAGACACACACTGAGGGCTGGTGATGTCCTGACCTGCAGGATTTTGTCGAGCTGTTTCTGGTTCTCCACGACCAAGATGTTGGCCTCACAGTTGGCGGCCACATACTGACAAGCTTCAGGAGAGTTGGTCGTGTAAATTCCAGTTCCTAGACCACTGCGGCACAAATCAGATACAGGAAGATAAAAAAGTTGATTTGCTGTGGATTATCCCTACATGTTGTATCAACAATTGGCTCATAATTAGACACTATTTTAGATAAATACAGATCATTTCTTTTGACTGAGCAGAAATGACTTAAGTCTTTCTTTAATGTAATAATTCATTATTCTTTTAACCAGGAAATCCTCTTTGAGATGAAGAAAAACGATTTTTAAAGAGGTCAGCAGCATTCACAATGAGTTTACACACACAAGACAGATTACAGTTATTCCACAACATTGGAATTAAACAGAAATGTGATTATCAAATCAGATATTACGTTTCTAACACAAAAAGACTTTTATCCTATAAACAACCAAAGTAGTGTCACACACAGTTTCTGCATTGGAGTTTCAAACTGGTACATTTCATTTACTGCATATCAATACAAAAACTAAAGTTTCAGTGCGAAAGCAAAATGTTTTGGTATTTTAAAGCCTTTGAAAAGGTGCATAAACATCACATGTCCAGTGCCAGTCATCTATCTGAGAATGGTGACTGAATATACAGATATTGCTGTGTCCTTCCTTTTCTACAAAACATTGTAGGAGTTGTGAACCTAACACCTGCGCCATGTTTCCTGAGACTTTAAACTGTTACAACACAAACAGGTGTTGGCAGAGACACATGGATGGACTTTGAGATAAACATGGACAGAGATAAATGTGCAGCGTCTGGTGAAACAATGCTGAGGCATCTCGAGTGCAGAAGTGAAAGATCTGTAAATGTGATCTTACCCGGCGAGGATGCTGCCGATGTCTGCGATGAACCACTCGGGGGAGTTGAATCCCAGAATCCCCACACCATGGTAACGCTCCAGCCCCAACTACAAGAACACAAATTGTTTGTGTGTTGTTTTTAAAGAGTATTTATCTTTACTGACACTGTGGCACAGAGCCTCTATTACTCTTGACCTACATTTCATAAACCACGAACACGTTCATGAAACAGGAGAGGTAACACAAGCTGTGAATTTCACACACTCAAGTGTTAGTTTCCAACAGCCTGGTCTCACATCAGAGAAGGGAAGTAAATTCATGTCCAGTATTATATACAGTATTTCTTGCCATTCCAGTTCAGTTTAGGGGACAACCCGAAAACATAATGCCTCCAGGCACAGCTGTCGCAGAGAGGCTTAAAATCGTGTCACTGCCCAAATATTGACTTAATAGTAAGAGTATACTCTTGTGCAATACATGCAGAACAAGTCCATTTGCAAACAAACCTTGAGGAAACTTTTAGCAGCTGCCCGGCACTGATCATAGTATTGCCTCCATGTCATGGTCACCCACTGGCCGTCTTGTTTGGAAGCCAAGGCTGGATTATCCGCGTACTTCTTCACCGTCTCCAGGAACATCTGATGGATGGTGATGGGAGTTTCCGAGGCTGGGCCTGAGCCCTCCATCCTCAGCCTGACTGCCTTGTCTCTGCTGGTGCTCCATAGCTGATCGGCTGGGGTTAAAGTCGTTGCCACATTCGCCGTCGAAAGGGGAACCGCCTTGGGCTCTTCTGTATCGGGACAAAAGGGGCAGCTGCGTTTACCCGCCATTACTGACACGAGTTGCAAATTGTGCAGTGAACAGAGGAAGACTAAGCTGTTACCTGAGACAAAACAGGAAGCTGGGGGCTGTTCATGTCTACCTGCTGATCAGGTTCGGTTTGGTGAAGTTATATTATTCTAATTTAGTACAACAGACTTGAGTTAAGAAAGAACAAACAAAAAATATGCTGTAATTGTTTTTCAAAAATGCTTAAAGGCTTTGCTGAAATTCCCTTTTATTTTTTAATTCTTATTTGCTTTTATTATTTTTTATTTTATTTTATGTTCCCGCCATCACTCTGCTGCACTCCCGGATGGTATTGATCCTTTTGTTCCTTTCTTTAACTTTGTTTGTTCTTCTGCAAAAAGATAAAACATTGTGTTTTATCTTGCTGTCAGCTTGCTGTCAGCAACGCTTTAGCCCTCAAGCATTTTATCTATTGTTACAGCTCTTTGACCTTAGGTGCCTCTCCCTGTTCACAGTGATGCTTGTGGTGACGCTTACTTCTAAGTGTGTCACTTAGAGTTAAAGACTAATTTCCAAACTTCACAGAACTGCAGTTATTTTTGTGTTTTCAGGTCACACATTTCTGTCAATTTATGCACAAAGACGTGCAAACAACTTTAGGTGCATCATTTCCTGGTGGTGAATCATGTGAGTTTTACTCAACAGATCTTTACTGGATCTGAAAATGCCCACAGGGCTTTTTCCGAAGCACCATTAGACCGATTCAGATTTCATTTTTTAAACAGCACGCGCTCTTTCTTTACATGTTATCCCTTCGACCAACCCAATGTAATTATACTTTGACCTTTTTCATCTTCCTTGTTTACGTTATCAACAAATGCTTGCACAACACACACACTGTTCTTCCTCTAAATTTCAGTGACCAAAAACACTGTGACTGTTTGAGAGCCTCTCCTGGCTTAACCTGCAGCTCAGAGCGATGGACGTCCTCTCGTTCCATTTAAAGAACGGAAAGATTATCCAAAGTTGTTTTTCTGTCACTGAGAGCAATTTCAAAAGTCAAAACATTGCTATTTACAGCTAATTTCAAAATAGTCGTCTTTGTTTTTAAATGACTGCACTATCTGTGCTCTGGTGTCATTTGAGGCTCACACCACACCTGCAGCCCCTCCAGAATGCTGCTTCAGGGTTTGTGCTGGCACCAAGCGGATTATATCACGCCAGTCTTACCTTCTTCACGCTGGTTTCCTTTTAGTTCAAAGGAAGTGTGAACTTGTGGAAAATCTGCCAGAGGGTCTTATTAATCAGTTAGTTCCACAAAGATTTCCAGGAAACCCATTTTATAACCTTGTGTTATGTAACAATCATTACATTTAAACTCTTTACATTTCTGTATTTTATTGCTGCAACAGGCTTTCTGATTGTTCTTTTAGCTGATTTACTGTATTTTACAAACTCTACCATTCACTGTAGCAGCTTTTATGGGCTTTTTCATCTTTTAAAGCGACATAATGTCTACCGACAACCCTTTTATACAGGCAGCGTGTTTCTGCATGTGATGCTGCCTTCTAAGACTGTATCGTTATCGAGTATTTTTAGAAGCCTGAAGATGTAAAACTATGCAGAATTTCACAATAAAAGATTAAAAAGATAAATAAACTGAATTTGTGGAGCAGGAAAAAAAAATCTTAAGATTTCTTGTCTCACGAACCCTCAGATTTGTCTTACGGCCCTGGGAGCCGTTGATCTAGAGTCAGAAAACCAAAAAGCAAAGTAGAAGTTTGTATTGTTCAAAAGCTTTTTTTTCCAGATTTCCCCTCTCTCCTGACATTAAACTTCAGACTCTTACCTAGGGAAAGTTTGGCAACAGCTTCGTCCAGCTCTGGATATCTGTCACGTTCGGCCAGTGCCTCAGTATCACTTGAAGAATTAGTCTCCTGGTCCTCTGACGCTGAAACTGCACTGAGCTCAGCTGTAGTGGCTTCTCCATTTAGGATGACAGGGGAGTGGGTCTCTAAGTTTGTGGAGTCTGACAGGGTCTGTGGCTTTTGACTGGAGAGGCTGTGGAAGTCATTGACAGGGCACCAATGAGCTACTATCCAAAAACGGATGAAATCAAATGGCACAAAGCGGATAAAATCTGCACAATAATCACCTTGAAAATGGTAAAAAAAAAAAAAAAAAGAAGTCCACTTTGCGACATGCATCATTTTACATACCTGTCACAATTAACATCCATGACTTCAACACCGTTACTCTTAATCGAATCTTCTTGGAGGCTCATCTTGTATTACCTGGAAAAAACAGAGAAAATCTTAAATGGACGTGAAGTAAAACACTCCAGATGTCCTCCACAGAGGGTCCTACACAGAGATAAGATTATCTATTATGAAACAGCTCATTTATATGGGACTGACATTGACCAAAGACATTGCAACAGGTCAGAGCCAATGAGTGCCATCGCTAGTTATCACGTAGAGCTGCAGCCTCAATGTCGAAACTTTGAAAACTGTGCCAGAAAGCATTGGGACAGGATTTATTCTCTTTGCCCCACATTGTGAGAACCTCTGAGCCAAATGACCACACTAACAGACTAAATGGCAATTTAAGTCAGATATTAAATAATGTGTCCTCCTCATGTCTTGTACATGTACTACAGACAGTGAAATAATGCCATCTAGTGTGTGTGTTTCACATCACTAGAAAAATACTAAACTGTCTGTTATGGTGACAAGTTGCACCTTCAGATAACAACACTGCCAAAAGTAATCAATCAGTTCAACATATCTGTAGAGATACAAGGTGAAAGCATAAACTAGTGACACATTCACTGACATAAAATCGTATTAGATTAAGATCTGCTCGTCTAGCAGAGTCTCAGACTGACCTCTGATTTTTAAGATAACTTTGGTCAAGATTTCTGTGGAGCAAAGTTCACAAGACTTACAAAACTACAGTGTGGTAATATGAAGTGGCAAAGTCTTTGCTCTGGATTACGCAGTTTCAAATTCAAGCACCGCAAGAAGTACATTTCAGTCTATAAAACGGCCCAGAAAGGAGACATTACCTCTGAAAAAACAGTCTTAAGTTGTATGTTCTAGTAAAACATGAGAAGTCCTACAGTCCCACAAGAAAAACTGAAAATCCACAGTAAAGTCTCAGTATGTAAAGATGACATCCAGGAGACAACAATTCATGCTCGTAGCTGTTTGTTTAGCTTTTAGCTCGAGCCAATCATAGTGGAGGAGCAGATGACTGACTCTGATGACTCTGTTGACCAAACAATAAAAGTCGAGGAGCCTGCTCACATCAAATGGGGGCTACAGGCTAATCCATCTCTAAGTCATGTGTTTGTCTCAAACATATTCACCACACTGCACATCCCTGAAGGCTGGTGAATACAGCTCGCTTCTGTCAGCATGTAAATCCTCTCTAAGTGTCCGTGGTAAAGTATTTTAAATGAAACTGACATTCTTTCATGTTCAGTGATTATTTAACAGTCAGCTGACACAGAAGATGAGCTGTAACGAATCAAAGAACAAACAACCTTCTGTGTGCAAATCCTTCTACAACACATGCAGTCCTTATAGCAGTTTATGACAACAAAGGACACCCTACACAAGTCTGTTTACACTTTACACACTGCAACACAACATGAAAACATTTTGTAAATGATAGCTACCTTCTCCTGGGACAGAGCTGACGTGCATCAACTTGACAATAGATGTCAGGACAGACCTGAGTCAACCTTTGCCCGGTGCCTGTTGCCCCTGAAGAAACTATCAGCCTATAGGGGACTTGCATTAGTACATACCCAGCTCCCCTTCACTCACGCCTCATCAAGAGCAATAGAAACTTACGCAATCCCTGTGATCACAGGCTGCCTCGACCTGTTAAAGATCCACCGACAGTTCTGACCGAAGGTTAGGGCTGCCCGAGGTGAAGAGGACCTGGAACCTGACACACATACAAGACTGCAGCTGAACCTGTTTGTTTACAGTAATTAAAATAGCTAACAACTGTTGGCACTGGCGACAGTCCAAACATTTACAAGTATAAAGATCACAGGATCCTATAAAGCTTAAGTAGGCTGCAGGGGGGTTTATTATCTCACATCTCCATTCTTTATCAGAGACCAGCACAATGAGGCCTTAATGATAGAGGATTTAATGATAACACTAGATACGCTGTCTCAGGTTTATGGGCACAGATGAGACTTTGACCCATAAAAAAAGTTATTTAACAGCTGAACAAAACTTGTGCAACTCTCAAGAAATGATATTTTTTCTTACGTAGTGTTGGAGACACCTTTAACCTCAATTTTGCGTAAGAGAAATCAGTAAGGGACAATGATTACTGACCAAAAATCAAATTCTGTAATCATCTCAGTAAATCAATAAATAGACCTTGTTTCCACTTTTGTGCTGAGCAAAATATGTCTGACAGCTGCGTGTGATAGCCGTAATCATGGAGGTTAGCGTTGTTTTTTTTAAAGTAAATGCAGGGGAAAGCTCAACCACCTTCCTCAAATGACCTCTAGTTACCTTTTATTCATGAGTAATTCAGTGACCTCGAACCACGGTCAATGAATCACACCACCCAGTCACACCATATCTGTCCCCGTCACCCGACCCTCACTGATAATATCTGGGCACATGCCATCTGCGGTGCCATCGATGGATGTCAGCAATGCTAAGAGGTAGGTGGCAATAGCGTGATAAGGGCTGAGATAATGCCACTGATGTACAATAAAATAATTTTTATTTTGCTGTTACATTGTTGTATGATTTTAGGGTCTTCCCTTCAATATGGCAGCGAGCTCACTGATTAACAGACACTGAAAAACAGATCTACATGATTAAATCATTAGTTATATTGTGAGGACAGCCAAACACAGGTCACTGTGATTAAAACTTTTGTTAAAGCCCAGGCCCACCCTGTGAAGAGTCACACCTCAACAATCACAAATAAAAACTTGTTCCAGAATCTCAGCTGACTCGTCCTCTTGCTCTTTCATCATTACAATAGCAATCTAAATATTCAGTGTATTATTTTTACCCAGGAAGCCTGTATTCAACCAGCCTTTTGCCCGGAAACGATTGTGTAATGAGCCTGTGCAGATCTGCTCACACAGACCAGTGAGTGGGGCTTCCCCTTTTTTTTTTTCTTTCACACTGACAGCCTACAGTATAGAAAACATGTCACAAGTTATGTTTTAATATGCAGTGTTGGTAATGAAGAGATACAACTCAAGGACTTTTCAAGAGCAAAGTATTTCTAAACCACGTGCTGTAGGTAATAAATATCTTATTCCTTTGAGGTTCATTGAGAACCACGACCATTTCCCTCCCTTTTTCACAAATATTTTTCAATGTCATGTTTCTAAAGTAAATACATACTTTAAAAGGGACAGTTCACCCAAAATTTAAAAAAAAAACATTTTTATTCTCTTACCTTTAGTGCTGTTTATCCTTCTAGATTGTTAGATTGATGGTAGATTGATTGATAGATTGGTCTTAGTTGCCAAGTACTGGAAATGTGGCGCGCAGAGATTGTATCATCTCTCAAATAAAATGGAACCAGAAAAGTGCCAAAAAATACATTTGAAAAACTCAACAGCGGTGTCTCTTTACAGAAATCAAGACCCATTACATGTTACTCAAGGTCATACACAGACCTCGTTGAGAGCACACTCATGTAGGAACTATTCTTTTTCATATCACATTGCAGAAGGAAGCGTGCATCAGTATTCGTTCCGCATGCGTCTCTGTTGGTTTCAGTTTTGGTTCCTGTGCTGCTGCAAGTAATAGCAGTGCTACTTGTTATATTTAGTTGTTTGATCATGATTAAAGTGGTACTCCTATGCACTGGGCCTTGTGCTTGATTGTGTGTGTTCTTTATTTTGTTATCTAGATTATATTCCACTGTCCATTTCATTTTACCACTTCTGAATGAATGTGGAGGAAACACTGCAACACCTCATGGATGAGAGGCAACCTAACTCGTGTTACAGCTTAGCCGAGGAGGAAGCCATTAATGTTTACATCCTGCGCTGTCACTAACACACGCCTCCCGTCCATGAGTAAGATGCACGCTTCCTTCTGCACAGGGATATTGTGTAATTCGGTAGAGAGAAAATACTTTCTACATGAAGCTGCTCACAACAAACACTGTGGATTATTTCAAGTAACCGGGTCATGACTTCTAGAAAGAGACATGGCTGTTGAGTTTTTCAAATGTATTTTTAGTGCTATCTAGTTACGTTATATTAGAGAGAAGGCAGACAACTCACACTAAAACAATCTAGATGGATAAATAACACTACAGGAAAGATGAACAATATCCATTTTTGATTTTGGGGTGAACTGTCCCTTTAATCATTATCAGAAAAAAGAAGCATTTTCTTGCTTAATAATTATTAAAGTGGGATATAAAAGTGTATTGATAAAGAACAAACATACTTGTTACTAGTTTTAATGCTCCCACGTGGAGTTACTTGATATACATCTATGTTTTAATGTGTTTTTGTACATTTGTATGTACGTATGTTTGACATTTATTGTTTGTTTCATTTTCAGGATGTTTTAATTTGTTACTTATGTGGTAATTGTCTACGATGACTGATATTTATTTGGCTCAGGTGTTGTCCACGACAAAAACATTACGTCTCTAAACTTAGTGCCAATCATGTGTGTGAAATCATCCTTGTTTTCTACATTTTTTCATGGAACATGTGCATAAAAAAATGTATAATCTTTTTTTCTGAGAAGAATCACACTCATAAAAATTCCTCTCGTTGTCTAGATTAAGCTCCTCATTGTATTGTGTAACTGGTAGTTGTCTTATCCGCTGACAAGAATCAGATTAAAGAACTGAATTGAGTTTTCAGCTTTCCATATTAGAAATAGTGTCTTTATTTGAAGCTGTATCCAACATAAAGTCTTTACTCAAGATCAACATATTTACAAGTCATGTTCTGTGTGATGAAGCAAGTTTTTTTTTTAAGAATATGAACGTCTGGATGAACGACACCCATCATGTATCACGTCATGCTCGTGGGATTGAACACATGAAAGCAGCCTGAAAAGGCAAAGAGGCAGGAAAGACTAACAGACACATTAACACGAGGATGAAACCATTATCCTGGTGGCCACGTCATCTGTCTTCCTCCCAGAACGTGGATGTGAAGGTGGTAAACTGACTGAGCACCGTGCTTTCCATCGTTGATCACTGCAGAGGACAGAAACATACCCATAACTCAGTGTGTAAGTTAATGAACTAAGGAATTTGTGCCAATGATCATTAACTAAATCAAATAACTTACCCATTCTGTATCCCTCATTTAGAGATTCTTGCTTCGCCAAATTTTTGGCAACAACCAACAAATGTCCTAAGAGCTGTAAATTTAAAGAAAAGATTATAATTGAGCTGGTGGTGTAGCAGCTATTGCTTTTTTAATGATAAAATATTGAGTTAGACACGTCGATGGATGGACGTGGATCCGCGGGTGTAGATAATGGATGAGTGAATTTACCTCAGCATCATCATCTTTGGCCTCACTTATTCTGGGAATAGGGACCCTTGGAATGACCAGGAAATGAACCGGGGCCTGCGGGCTGATATCCCTGAAAGCCAAACACTGATAAACACACAAAAACAACATATATGAAGTGTTGATTTGCACGTATTCAATCTGAGTCCTCTTATCTAGAGCTCAACAAACATATGTTTCTTTATCTCTGGACAAGACTCCACGTGAAATGCCCCAACATGTTTTGAAGACGTTGTTTGTTTACCTTCTCATCTTCATAAATGATATCTGCTGGGATGCTTTTGTCAATCACTTTGGAGAAGATGGTTGGAGCCGGGGAGCCATACTTCTTGCTGGCCTCCTCTGCCAGCCTCACCTCGTCACTTTTGGTGCACAGGGGTCTCTGACACATGACACAGAGGATAAATAAAAGCTCTGAGCTGATATCTGCTGCTAGCATGTAAACAACACATGTCAAAACAACTCATGAGGGGCACAATAGACCAAACCTCTTGGTGGTGGGGCTCTGCAGGTTTCCCACAGCCACCACCAGGGCTGGTAGGATAATTGTTGTCTGCTGCAGCTAACGAAAGGGAAATGTTCACGAGAAAGAGAGCAAGACAGTTTATATTTAGAGCAGCTACCTCGGCTCGACAAACACGGTGCAAACGACTGAGGTGAGCCGTTCTGGTCCCGACCAACCGCGTCCGCAGAAGCTGTCGCAAATACATAGCTAGCTAGCTAACTAGCTATTTGTTTTACGTAGTAACTATATCAGGGTTGTCTGTCAGGTTTGACACACCAGTGGGCAGTCCGGCAAACTCGTTCACACGAAACTCTGTACAGTATGTTAACGCTGCCTTCGCGTAACCCCGTGTAACGTTTCTGTAATGAAAATAATGTGCAAAAAGTTGACACTTTTGCCATAGATTGTTTGATTTGACTCCATGGCTCATCGTCTCCTCACTTTACACCTACACGTGTACATTTAGGTTCCCAAAATCGTATTATTTACAGCATTAATGTTGTGTTAGTCTCAAATTTACGACATTTTTTAATGCACCCAAAGGCGGCATTTTCAACGGGCTCAAGGGTCGCTTCAAGAGCCTCAACGTTCTTCAATGCTAGCTATGATGCTAACATTAGCTACGTGATAGTAAATCACATTATTTATGGCCTTAAACTGAAATAAACTAGAATAATTCGTTTTTCGTGTCCCAGTTCATACATGGGGATATATATTTAGACAGAAACATGGTCGAAAAGGTAGTTAATTACTTTTTTGTTATGACTTTCCGCACAGTAGAGGGCGCTCACATGAGAGGCTGCTGGTTCATATGTCAACGGACCGGAAGTTGAAATCACACGAGAAACATGGCGGCCCGCACTCGGCTGCCCTTGCTGTTCCCCAAAAACCTGCCTCCTTTTAGAAACCAGAGGCTTGTCCACACCGACGCTGCGGCCAAGGAACCCGCGTATCCCCCCGTCGTCCCCTCTCTCACGGCTAAAAGCAAATCTGCCCTGCGGCGACAGGTGGAGGAACATGTGCAAAAGGTGTGTGCATCTCCAGTGGAGGAGAAGCTCGCCCTCATCACTCGTATCCAGCGGGAGAAATATGTGGTTTACCCCCAGACCTTTGCACGGAACGCAGACAGATGGTACCAGCACTTTACCAAGACCGCATATATCCCGGGCCTGCCTGAAAAATTCACCCTGGGCCAGGAGCACACCGGGGGGGAGGAGGGCTCGCCGCCAGCCGCAGCTCAAACCACAGTGCCCGGGATAGAAAATGATGCGTTCGCGGACATCCGCTCCCTGGTCAGTCGTGTGATTTTACAGGAGCGCTGGCACCTAAAGAAACGCAGACCTTTCCTGTACAGAGAGCAGGAGCACATGGTCGGACCTTTACTGAGAAACCTGGTGTCTGGTCTCACCTACAGCCTGGCCAAATACAACCCACTGCTCCCCCTCTCCAGTCTAGGTATGGTCACTCGTCCATTGACATCAGTGGTGTATTTAGCTGCCTTGTCATCCACTTTGGCTTTCCAGAGCCATAATTTCAAGACTTTTTGCTTATTGAAAACTGCATTTTAAGTAACATTGTGCAGGTGGCTGGTTAGTTAGCTATATGGACCATTAAACATATTTTTATGATTGTTTTCACTGAGTAATCACAGATCAAATAGAGTAGATTCAACACCTCTACATCAACAATGTGACATGATTACTGTTGGTTTAATTAACTCACAGCATTCATAGTTCATTTGAGTTTAGTGCTGAAGTGACAGGTCATATTAATCGTGTAGTGTATCAACAAAAAATAACATGGCAACAACTTGCTAATCGATTTACTACTGCAAGCTTCTGAAATGTGAGGATTTGCTTCTTTTCTGTGTGTTTATAATACTTTAAATTGAATCTGTATCACTGTGCATTGATATTTGGCTCAGCAAAATGTTTCACAGACATGACTGTTTCATCTCTGCAAGTCACATTGTTTGTGTCTCTCTGTCAGATTTTAATCCCCAGGTTAACTTCTACTGGAGGAGAGGACAGAGAATCATCCCAAAGGGGCACCGAAGACGCCATCTAGAGCCAACCAGGTTCCAGATCGATGACCGCCCGCACAGTCAGATCAGGATAACTCAACAGCTGCCACAGGTAGCACTCATTTTCAGACCATGGAGTAAATGTAGAAAAAAATCTCATGGTATTTTCATCCCTAAAACCCTTATGATTACGGGTTGCGCCAAGTGATCGATATATTTCATTCCTTGGTTTGGTTTTCGAGCAAAATCATAGCACATTATTTAAGGACACAAATAATTTAAACAAACACTTAGAAATGTTATGAATTGTTCCAGCACTTGATCATGACACACTTCTGTGATATATCTCATAGAAGAGAAAGAAAGTATTTATAACTGTTTGTGTTTATTGTCATTTATGTCAGTTTTGTTCTAATCACTTTTTGTCTTTTTTAATTTCTTGTAGTTTGCCCCGCTGGAGGCCTGCTATGATGCTGAAGTTCCAGAGATCACATTAGCTCCGAATGTGATGCCTATGTTCAGAAAACAGTATGACAACCATATCTTTACAGGTAATATAAGCTACAAGAGATCAGTCTCATCCACTGACTTCATCCTGACAAAGTTATTTTGGAGAAGCCAAAATAATCTGTAAATTTAGCATGTTGTGTTATGGCCACATGTTATGAGTTGATTTCTCATTGTTCAGGTACCTCTTGGTGTCACTAGGGGACGCCATCATGCAGATGTTGATTGTTCATTCATATGAATGAAAAACTCTTTACTTGACGTAATGTACTTTTCTCCAAGTCAGAGTGTATGAGATGGTTGTTTTCTCCGAGAACATTCCCACTTGGCTAACACACGTTTTTGTTTTCTTGTATACTGTATGTTCAAGGTTAAGTGATGTCCTGCTTAGATTAGTAACACGTCTCTTAATATGCAGCCGCTGCAAAAAAAAAAGTGTAAATTAACTCCATCCTCTTGGTCTCGTTGTCAGGTGCTAAGCTACCAGACCCAGCACGCTACGGTCACACCCAGTTCCACCTGGTGCCGGACCGATACCACAGAGACCGGATGGCACGGAAGCAGCAGTCAGATCAGGTGGAGGTCTTTCTCAGAGCCAACGGACTCGCCAGCCTCTTTGCCTGGACAGGAGCCCAGGCCATGTACCAAGGTGAGTCATCAACACAGAAACGAGATGCGTCTCTTCTACAGCTTTTTTTGTCTGTTTTATGTTTATCTGTCTATGTTTAAAATATGAGTTGATATCCTGGTTTGTAAATATTTGATTAAAAATCTGTGTTATCAAACTGTATTTCAGCAGTGCAGTGTTCAACATATCCTGATATCTCACTGTCCGCATGTGGCCAAATACATGTATATTTTAACAATGTTAAAGTGGACCTTCCTTCTCGCTTCTTGCAGGTTTCTGGAACCACGAGGACGTCACCAGGCCTTTCGTGTCCCAGGCTGTGATCACAGACGGCCAGTTCTTCTCCTTCTTCTGCTACCAGCTCAACACAGTGGCCCTCTCTGTGGAGACAGATGCCAACAACCCCAGAAAGAACCTCATGTGGGGCACTGAAAGCCTGCGACTGTACGAGAGTGTGCAGGACGGAGAGGTGGTGGGTCTGAACGATGGCGTCGTCAAGCTCCTGGTTCAGTTCCTCATGAACCAGCCTTAGAGTTCTTAGGAATCAGTATTTGCCTCTTTGAAGAAATGTCTTGAGGAAATAACTCCTTGAGTTTATGTTCTTCAAGGCATTGAACGATGCAAGAAATCAAGAGAAAGAGCAACATGGCAAAAATGAGGAAGCTTTGCCAGATTGTATAAAACGTAATGTGTAAAAAAGAAGAAACATTTGTGTTTAGCAGTGTGACAAAGTCCTGGAAAAATACTGTATGCACATCTCTCATTATTATTATTATTATTATTATTATTATTGTGCAGACTGTAGTTATGCAAAAATAAAACCATACTTTTCAAATTGATGCTCTAGTGTGTTTGTCGGTGCTTCCTACTAAAATTTTAACATTTTTACCATAACGTAAGACATCTTTTTACTCATGTGACCACTTTTTCACAAAGTGGCTCACAGATTTAGAGTTACATCCTTGTAACGTTTGTTAACAAGTAACATGGACTCGTGATGGAGTAAATAAAAATAGGACCCAAATCGATGCAGCAGAGCCATAGATATCTCTTTCATTTTCACATATTTTGAGTTGTCAAAACTACATTACCCATAATGCAGTTCTGGTGCATTATGCTAGTAGTGGCAAATATAGCCTCGAGCAGAGATTAATACAGTGGGAAAGAGGTCTCCAAAGTCCAAACCTCCAGATTTGTGAAAACTTTCAAACTTCAATCCAACCAATGCTGACTCAAGTGACATACATCTGTTTTCATATGTCCATACCTGCTAAGATGAAGTGTACTATGCAAGTTGGATGTAACTGAAACAAACACAGTAACAGTGACCTGTGTGGTTTTAATTTTGCTTGTTTACATATACAGTAACACCTTATATATTAAATTCAGGTTGACAACTAAAGACACAGTTGAAGTCATGATTAGTAGACAATATGATTTTTGTGACCATCTTCTGTTACATTAACATGAAAAAGACACTTAAGCATTTGCATTTATGATGATATATCTTGATATTACATGCTATTAAGGTAATATACAGCATGTTCAGCACATACTGCTGCAAGAACAAACTCTAAAATGTGATAAAAAGTTGTTGTAAGCACAGTGTAAGAGTGTAAGGCACTGCTAACAAACCATAATGCATAAAAACCAGAAGTAGAGGAGGAGTTGAGGTTGAAGGTGTTGCCAAAAAGAAGAAAATGCACTTCCGTTTTGACAGAAAGGCATACGGATGTGTATCGGTTTTGCCACAGGAAGTGAGGGGGTTCAAGACTTAAAAAAACGTAAAGGCTTTGTTCCCTTGGGGATCATGACAACACTGTCACATTGTGTGTTAGAAGCTGCATGTGAAATGATTATTAAGTGTTGGTTATTGCACTTGAAAATATTTTGATTGTATTAGATTTCATATTCACAAAAATAGTCGATGAGATATTGCTTTGAAGCTCTGTCATTTGAAAATAATCAAAACAGTTTTAAAGAAACTGGGATCTGTCGAAAGTATTCAAACTTTCCGTTGTCTCATTGAAGAACTTCCCTCTAATCCATTATTTTCTCCCTGCGTCCTGATGAAGACATAAACATATTTATCATGAAAAACAGCAAATACATGCATCAAACATAAAAAAGTAAAGCTAGCACATTGTCCGTAGTACTCACAGTGTGTTACTTTGGTCATTCGTCTCATTTCCTGAGAATAAGGCAGATCGTTTCAAGTTAGAAGACAACATAACTGCGACAAACACTGACATGAACAGGAGCATCCGTGTGCTGTCTGACTACCTGCTGCGTAGTTCTTCTTGGACCGACTCCTCTCGTAGAGCAGAATGGCGGCGACCAGGATGATCACCTCCACCACGATGGCTATGAAGGGCTTCAGAGGCTCGAAGAAGGTGATGACCTTCGAGTAACAGTAACAGTACCACACTGCATTCAAAACCTTATCATATCACCATTAGACATTGTATTATGACACCATTAGATCAATACTGATGCATCATTTCATAAGTAGCATTTTACTACTTTATGTAACGTGCAGGTACTTTAGTCTTGTGGTTCCCAACCTAGGTATTGGGCCCCTCAAGGGTCACAAGATAATCTTAAAATACAATACATTGTGCATTGTATTTTAAAAGCTTGTGGCATATCTTTAGTTAAAATCTTGAAAGGTATCACGCAATTATAGCTGTTCGATAGATAAAAAGGGGTAATACAATATTCTGCATTGATTTCTGAATCCCTCTGAAATGCTGAGTAGAAGTATACATGAACATGAACATGAACATGAACAAAGACTTCGCAAATGAATTGTATTTACTTACCTTCAGCTCCACATGGCCCATCGTGGTGCTGATGGGGTACACCGCAGCGCAGTAGTACAAGCCAGAGTCGGCCTCTGTCAGGTTGTGCACCAGCAGTTTGGTCTTCTCCGCTTGATTTTTGATTTCATACCTGTGAGGTTCTGCAGCAGGAAGAATCTGCTCCTGGGACAAACATCAGTGCTGCATGTCAGAAATGTGTTTAATGAAATACATTTCTCATCAGACTGTGGCCATCTTTATTGCGTTCTCAAGGGTTTAGGATTAAAGACCCCACGTTTTGCTCATTGCCAGGTTTATGTTTCTTATTTCATTTCGGGTGACTATAAGAAAATATTAACAAGCTTTAATGTTCAAAAATCACATTATTTTTCTCATATGGTTCATTGCCCAGTCTGCTCTGATTGGTCAGCTTTCACAAGCCTGAGCAGGCACTGCCAGTGCATACAATACACAGTACTTATGTAGCACTTAGACCTGTTTTTTTTTAATGAAAATGACATGGAAATCTCACTTACTACAATATGGGACCTTTAAGAAAATCATTTTACTGAGGTCTTTTACAGTAAAAAAAAAAAAAAAGCAGAATACAGCATGTGAGGGTTTTTAAAAAAGAAAAAAAGAAATTGAAAGTATTTTTAGACAGCATGTTACTGCGAGGACAAACATCCATTAAAAGCACAGCGTGAATGCTGAAGCACATTTCAAGAGTGAAAGCACTGCTCACAAATCATAATACCACCATAAATACCAGCAGTAAAGTTGAGGTTTATGTTGCTGCCAGAAAGAACAAAACAACACACTTCCTCTCTGACAGGTGTAAAAAAAGAAAAAAAAAGAAAAAAGAAAAGTACAGTGAGGTGAGGTGAGGTGAGAAGTCAACTGTATGATTTCAAATTTTCCACAGGAAGTGAGGGGGTTCAAGACTAACAAACAGGTTAATGCTTTGCTCTCTTAGCAGTGAAAGAAAATTACATTTTAAACTTAAAAATGACAACTTTCTCGTGGCACTTATTGCACTTTGTTTTGGTGAAAATATTCTGATTATTTTTGCCTTGTCATTGAACAACTTCCCTCTTTTTGAAAATTAATTGAATGTTAAGTATTCAAATATTGATCTAAATATCAATCGATATACTACATTTAAACATCGACACAGACATCAGGATTTTTAGCATGACAAGATTAGGACTGTAGTAGTGATATTGTCACTTTCGGGCTGATCTTTCAACTCTGCTCAGGTGTGGAAATATACATTAAGGGGGGGTCATCAAACTGTATGCATTAAAGATGCAATGTGTAAAATCTAATCGCAACTACAGGTGTGGTTACAGATTGCAACCAACTGACCACCGCTGATACAGGACCCACTCCCTCCTTAGATATAAAAGGCTCATTCTAAGGTAACAAACACTCAACAAATCTTAGTTTCAGGTGATTAGAAACTAATGAAAATGTAATAATTAATATTACATTCAATTTCTGTCTTTGAGCAGTTCACCCACCTTGTCTGTACCATTCATCCTGTACCAGTTCCAGGTGCTCGGTTTCGGTTTGCTTTCCTCCATTTTACATAGAATCACTGCAGTGTCCCCCACATAGCCGACTATTGGCTTGTCTCGCACCTCACCCATATGTGGAGCTGGTGTACAACACAGACAAAGAGAACAATAATGAGAGAAGGCTGCATTTTGTACCATTCAAACATAGTTACACAGTGTAAATACTGATACTTAATATGAACAGGCAGCAGACGCTTAGGAAGCTGACAGCAGTACAAATGTTAGCTCGGAAAGGATGTGATCTGTACCTGCCAAAACAAAATCTATTCTTGCTTCATTTCCAAACAAGCATGAGTAATTTCCAAGGTTTTCTTCGCTCACAATGTTGAACCTGTAAAGCAAAAATAGATGAATGTTGAATGTTAATTTTAAAAAAAGGTATATAACGTGATTCTTTCATCGAAACATGACAATTATTCAATAAAAATGTGTTCAGATGTTTTACAATTTCACAAAAATAGTAGTGTAGTAGCTCAGCGTGATTTACTTTCATGTAAATTAATTAGTCTTTATTGCTATTAAATTAAATGCAGATATCTTGACTGATAAAAGCCGGCTGCATATTTGAAATTAGGGATGCACGATATGGATTTTTTTCAGCCGATACCGATAACTGATCACATTTTTGTATTTAAAAAATAAGCTCATAACCTGTAGTTTATGCACTCCTTTAGGGTAAATAGGGTAAGACGTAGCGGGCAAAGATGGATGATTTATTATTAATAGCTCTAATAAGATTTATTGTGTTAAACTCATAGACTTTTTCCCTGTTCTACAAACACTTGCGGAACAGTTTCAAGGTACATTTTCAAGCTTTTCCAGCACCTTACAGTGGTGATATATTATATATTTATATACAAAAATAATCTCCTCACTTCATCACAATAATGAGATATTATTGTGTAACCATTATTGTGAAGGGTGACAAATTAAAAGAAAATACAAAAAAGTTTCATGCGTCAAAATGTGTCCTAATCTGGCTGAGCCGATATAAAACAATGTATTATGAAGGTAAGTATTAAAGCAAGTTATTTTACTTTACAGACCTTGAAAACACCACATTATAATTCTAACATTTTCAAGGATTTCAAGCACTGTACGAACCTTTCTATCAAGCTGACAAATAATTGTTGTTTTCTAGGAATAATGAACACATGGTGTACATACACTCGTTTGAGATTATACTGCTCATTCTCCAGCTGCACTGTTAGGAGACTGTTCTCAATCTCATCCCCGTCTTTTCTCCAGAGCCCAGTTATGTTTGGTTGTTTGTCGCGATTACCGGCCCAGGTACACTCCAGTGTCAGATTGACTTGGTTCACCACTTCAACTTTTTCAGTCTGACTTTCACCTGTGTGCAGAATCATAGAGGGGATTTTAAACACTCATAATGGCCTTAAAGAAGACAGGATATACCGACCAATCGATGTGACATACAGTCCAATGGACTGATGTTTGAAAACAGTTACCTTTCAGAACAACACTCCTGACATCTGTTGGCAGGGGGCCGGAGGGAGCCAGTGGTGGAGGTGTTGGACCAGGTGTCTCTGACAAGAAAAGAAAATCATTATATTAATACACACAAGCCTGTATGTGTAATTTGGTGTAATCTGTAGAATATAGCCAGAATTCAAAGGTAGCTAGGAAAACATAGGCAGCAGCATATCATCAGAGTAACCGACAACTAGTGCTCTTTGCTAGCTTTTGCTATTCTGGCTGTAGCTAGCTCCCTTTAGCTAATTAGCTCAGTTAGCCAAGGAGCCAGTGGCCCTAGAGTTTGTCTGGACCAGGACCAGTCAACTTAATCTGACAGCCAAAGAGTGAACAAGGCTGGACACCAAACTGGGACTGAACACAGTCTCCAAGACTGACGGAGGTCAGTTTGGCAACCGGGGCTGCAGTATGGAGGTGATTTACAGCGGCTCTCACCACGACTATGACAGGGTTAGGGTTAATTCATACGCTGTACGGTTGGTAAGGAAAAAAGAGGCAAGAGCATTTAATTTCCTGACATTTTCTGAGTTTATTTTGTTCATTTATTACGCTAACAGCTAGCATATCTCTCCCAGCTGAAACTGACACAGCTACTGGACTATCGCCTGCTGTTGCGGTGGTATAAGGAGATAGGACGGGCTGGGGTTAGCTGGTTAGCATGATAACTTCAGTAGACATCTCCACAATACAATATGGACATCTTTGACATAACTTCAACACTGTTGTCTCTTCTCAATAACATTCTCGATTCTTGATAATGTAATAATAAACAGAAATTCTGGCCATATCTTACAAATTGCTCCTTTAATGATTAAAATGTAACACTAGCTGACAGCATGAGTGGTAAAAACAGACACATTATGAAAAAAAGCAAGCAAAAGTTTACTTGAGTGCTGGCAGGGATCATGGTTGTAGGGGTGTTGTGAGGTGGTTCTTAGGGCATTGCTAAATGATTGTTAGGGCGTACTGGGAAGTTTCTATGCTAATCCTGTGATCTTGATATGAACTGATAATATTCATGTAGCACTTTCCATGTAAAGAGATGACGCTTAGCATCATTGTTTAAATATTTACAAGCTAAAACCAACATAAAAATTCTAATAAATACACACTATATACACTGTATGTGTATCTCAGGAAGTTTTTGCACATTGCACATTTACATGAACATTGCACAGGTATATGTAGGCCGACACAGATCCATCTACTGTATATAGCATTTCTATTTTCTTTATCTTATTTATTTCAATATATTTTTATTTTCTTCTTCTTTTTTTTTTTTTTTCTTCATGCTGGTACTTTTTGTTATTGTTTCCAAACTGTTTGTTCCCTTGTGCTGCTGTAACAATTGAATTTCTTCTACAATTAAGGACAGAATCAAACATAGAAGAAAGATGAAGTAAGTCCAAAAAAGGCCTCCTTCTGTTCCAAAATTGCAGTGGTATTATTGTATAAAAAATACATCATTCATTTTCTGAAGCCTGTAGAAATGAACAATGAACCTGTCCTTTTTTAATACTCCATGAAAAGACAAAAAATATTCTTGAGATATTAAATAAAAAGAACCGTAATGCTTTAAACTGAATTATCAGTTTGTCTACATTAAAGTACCTGTGATGTCCCTGATCACAGCAATATAAAAAACAGTTTTATCTTCCTCTTTTTCTTTTTCACAAGGGTTTTTATTTTTAAACCTTAAATAATTAACTGCTCTGACTTTCAGTGTCTGGATTTTCCATCCGGACAGGAACACTTTTGGGGGAGATTAAGAAGAAGACAAAATACGACAACAAACATCGACTAGCTGCAATTTTTTAACTAAAACGGTGAGGACATCCTGTGACACTTTTCTACTGCTCGTCACAAGGTTGCAGATCATTTAGTGGGAAAAAGAGAAGGTTTGAACACATACACACACACACACAGTCAAAATCAAACCCAAATGGTCATTTACTTGTATTGATGTGTCTGCAGAAGACGAGAAGCAGGATCTGAAAAAAGAGCTGCTTCCAGGAGGCTGTCATGATTATTATCCCTCTGTCCCCTCTGCAGGCACTCGTTCTCTACCCTCTCTCTGCCTGCTGCTGCAAAGTCTAACCAGCCCTCCTCCCCCTCGTCCTCCTCCTCCTCCACCCCCCTCGGCTGCACAAATGACGCAGCCATGATATCACCCTGCAGCCTGTGTGTGGCCGACTCCATCCATTATTCAACCAAACAGGGTTCATATCTCGGTGTTGTGCTGCAGTGTCCCGTCCTGCATTGGCAAGAAACAAATAATCCTGTGCTTTGAAGCAAAATGTTGATCTGTGTGTGTCCTTTGATTAAAAGGAGGACATTATTTCAGACCTGAGTGCTATGTTGGTGCTACTGTGGAGCTTTCTGCAAGGTGTCCCATCTCTGTTATGTGAGAGGACCTGACAGCTGAAGGTCACATGGCCTGCCTGCCCTCATGCAAATAACCGTGAGTGGAAACTACTAACATCATATTTTACTCAGTATATTTGTCAATTTCTAGTCAGTCATGTCTAATTGGACATAATCTTAAACCAGATGTTGTGTTTTAAGTGGATTTCAGATAGCGTTCTAAAAGAGTAAATTTCACGTGAGCAGATTACAGCAAAAGTCATCCACATTTGCTTGAGTAACTCCGTTAAGTGTCCTTTTGCTTGAGTGGTAGCTTTGGAAACAACCCCCATGAACAATATTTAGAGTTAAACAACCTCATGTATGGATGCACAGGCTAACAGGTGCAAAATGCTCCACTGATATTCACACGAGCACACACAGTTCTCACCATATCTCACACAATCCTTGGATCAATTCATCAAAAATAAGTAATCAGTTTCTTTTCTAGTGCTCATTATGTTTCTGTACCTCATTTGTTCTCCTTTCTTTCCACATTAGTACATTTTGTTATTGTCTTTAAAGTTATTTTCTTTTCATCTCTTTCCTCTAGCATTTCTTAATAAGTTGTTTCTTTCACATACAATCTTGATCTGATTAAAAAATAATAGGGTGTAAAAGCAAAAAAGGGCTCAAGAGTTTTCTCATCATACTGTATTCTGCAGTTGGCTGTCTCTGTCTCTGTCTCTGTGTGGGACATCCTGCCACAGGACTCCTGGTTTCTTATGTAAGGAGATTAATTCTGCATGTGCCACATTGTCACATGTAAAGATGAGGAGAAAGTAGGACGTGGAGCAGCACAGTTAACATCCTTATACAGGGTTCCCACACATGTTTCAAATCCAAGGACTTTTCAGGCCCATTTCCTCAAATTCAAGGACTGAGCGTGGCATAGTTTGAGACACGATTTACTGTTACAACAGAATTTTTAGAATGAGAACCAGCAGGCTTTACAGAAGCTCAGAGACAACAACTTAAAAGAGAAAAAGAGAGAAGAAATTTAAGCACATTCAATGATCCATTTACATTTTCAAAAACGTTCACACCCTTGATGTTTTCCCCTCAAGTTCACAGATTCAATAATTTCAAGGACCCGTGGGAACCCTGCTTATAGTAACCTCATGTTACACTAACTGCAATGAATAAAAGTGGCAGTGGACCTCAAACCACAGAAATAATATCGATCAAGTGTGCAGCGGACTGTGCCGTTTCTGAGTCTGTGATTTGTCACCATCTTTCAAAAGTAGCAGCATGGACCTGTGGAGGTTAATAAAGCAAACACACACAGCAGGAGCGTCACTGACTGTGACAGTCATAGTGGAACTCTTTTGGAAAGTTCAACAGTTCACTGAGGAGTGAATGAACTAAGTCCTCTGCCAAACAAGGATATAAGACACGGTGATGACACGGGTTACTGCAGGCAGCAAGTCCAGAGCTGGTGGAAGTCATAATAGAGAGGTTGTCATCCTGAGGAGACAGAAGAATAATAGATCTGTGGACAATTTCTCAGTCGGCTGAGGTTTTTAATCTGATCAATTGTCTATCAAAGTATTTAACCATGACTTTCTCTCCTCTGGTTAACTGCATTTTAAAGTCTCTAACTGTACAGCAGAGGGAGCTCTTGCAAATGTAGACTACTTACATGAACAAATGTTTACAATGCTTTTCTTGTGCAGATTGCTTCCTACTTTTAAATCCTGATCCTCCTTTAATGTGTCCTTATTTGGCTCATATTTTTAAATTTAGCCAAACGAGCACAATCATGGCTTTTAAAAAAGTTTTTTAACCGTCCAGTTTCTTTGCTTTTTTGTTTGGCAAAAGTCAGAATTCTTAAAAAATTCTGCCTCTGCAAAACATGCTTACAGCAATTAGACCTTATGATGCAAACGTGGCAGTTTAATGAAATGCACTTTTTCATTCTTCAAAATATTTATTTAAAAAACTATAAAAATCAAGTAAAACAGTCAGTATACAACTCGTTGAGACACATAATGCTTTCTAAATGAAGAATATAATATTCTAAAAAAATCTTGTTAAAGGGGCACTATGTAGTTTTGGAGAAGAAATTCAAACTCAGAATTTTAATATTTACAATATTAATGAGGTAATAATACAAACTCAGAAATATTTATTGTTCTCAGAGGAAAATAAGGTCCCCAGAACACTGTTTGAAGCTAGACAGGTGGCAGGGTCTGCCACATATAAACAAAGTATGAAATTGTGTTGTCCAGTTAATCAGTCATGAAACGAAGATAGTTTGTTTATTTAGATTGTTTAGGCATAAAAAAAATGTAGATCTTTCTCTTCTGATTAAAATTTCTTCCCCAAATCACAACATGTAACAGAAAGAGCAGCAGTAGTTCAGACAACATTAGACATTGAATGCTTCTCTTCTGAGAGGTATTAATGACATCCAGCAGAGTTTTACTGCTGCTGAAGCTGCAGACTGTTGATGAACACAGTCTGTAGCTCGGTGATGTCCTCAGTGGCCTCTATCGGGATGCTGTGCCGGCCTGGTGAGCTTGAAAGCCCGCCGGCTGAATCGTACGCCGCTTCATACCGAGGCTGGCTGAGGTTGTCGTAGTAGGAATCCCCACAGCCTCCCACTGCACCCTGCAGACGCTCGTACACGTCTAGATAGTGGTGCTGTGGCGACAGGCGGCTGTAGTCCTGGGCTTGGTGTAGCCCGTGATGGAGGTGGAGGCGGTGTTCAGGCCCGGGGCTGTGACAGGGGCTGTGGGACGGGCTGTGGGGCATCAGACACGTCTGCAGGCAGCTGTTTCGCCTCATGGCCCGGTGGAGGTCCAGTCTGGCGATCAGTGGCTTGCCAATGTTGATGCTTTTGGACCAGTGGACGGGATCGTCGACCATGGCACTGAAGGTGCCCTGAAGACACACAGTGAAGACCAGCTCCTCCTGATGTATGTGGGGTAAGAGAAGGAACAGTATTAAGAAACACAAAGGGATTCATTTTCATTTTTACTGCCTAGAATCACTGCTCCTGAGCTCGATTTAACCAAATACTTCCTTGAATGGCTACACAACTACAGAATAACAGATATTCTATGTTGAGTGAACACAAATGAAAGATGGAGAAGATATTTTTTTGCTCCTAACTTTTTTAATTTCATATATAGTAGCCACGTGGCTCTAGTAATACCCCTTTCCCAAGTCATTTCGAGTTTGTTACCCTGAGCTTCTGCAGTGAGCTGACTCTGGTGTAAAGACAGTGCTGCGGCAGGCTGCTGGACAGGAAGTAGATCCCCGTCTCCTCTGGTGTCTCCCTGTTCATCTCTTTAGGATCAACATCAAGGTCCTGCAGTAAGGAAACGAGACATGTGGCCGTGTAAAGTATGTACAAACACATATACAAACACCCACTGTCAAAAGAGTTGCATATTTGTGGATATTACAATTCTTTGTTCTGATTCTGATTAAGTTATCCTCTTTCTCCACAAGGTTCTGAGAAATTCTCTGCTTTTTCTTAATAACCAGCGTTCATGACAATGTGCTGACCTGTGAGAAGTCGGTGACGTGAGCCTGGCAGAAGGACATGTCCTCGGGCTTCTTAACGATGTGCGTGTAAATGACAAGCACGTTGGAAAACTCTGCAGCGAAGCCCAACTTGATCTGAGCCCCGCAGTCAAAGTTGAGACACATGCTCTCAGGAAGCTCTGCAATAACGCGCAGACAGACAGACAGACATTACAATTACCACACATTGCTGTATCTAAAAAACAGCTCATTGCTCCATTACTATGCCTGAAAGACTACCTTATATTCATTGATTTATCATGAGACACATCCACTTTGTGTGTGTTTATTTGTTTAATTTCAGTGTTTTGTCTTCGCCTGTGCATCCAGAAGCTTGTGACTGAATAAAAGATGATTAAAGGGATAAGAAAAACTTTTTTTCAATCTTTTCATGTGAATTAATGGATATATTCACCTTTAAAGGTCTCTAAAAACTCTGGAAATTAAATAATGTTATGGAAAAATGTGACTTTGGTTGTACTTCATAACTCATGTCAACACTGAGGCTGTAACCTGGGATAAGAGGATCACAAGAGGATGTTATTTCATTTATGGGGTCACAAGTCAAAAACACTGTGAACCACTGTGACAAGGAACAATCCTCTGTTAGTTTGGTTGTCTACCAGGTTGGAACAGCCACAACAAAACTACCACAAGTAATTTGCTTCCATTTTCCATGAGCAAATATTTATTATCTAATGATAGAGGAAGAGGTGATAACTGAGTGTTTTCCGCTCCTCCAACCTGGTGCAAAGCTCCAACAACAGTGTGGTTGCCCTGGGAAGCCACCATGTGTCTGAAGTGTATAATGCGAGTGAGTCAACATTCAGGCAAACAGGGACTTCCCAGTGCAGTAACAACAGGTGCAAACAAATATTTTAAAATGACATAGAGGGTTTTAAAATCACCGTGAGCCTTCGCCCACTGGCGGCTGTGAGCGTGAGCGAGATCAGCGCTGTCGCCGGGCAGAATAGGATCCGTCAGAGCTCTCCTCTCTGACAGACTGCTGCGGATCTCCAGAGCCTGCTTCCCCTTCGTAGCATCAAACTGACCCATGTCTGCACACAAGACATTATGAATTACACGGCAGCACTTCAACAACAGCCAGTCTTGACTGTAACAACTCACAAATTATCCAAAACTCCATCACATGAGCTGCTCCGACCAAAAGCATTTGTAACGCTGTGAGGGGCAATTACCTTTAAGTACAACTGATTTACCAACCCTAATCTAATGTTAAAGACGTATCTTGTTCAAATCCTAAACGTTGTTTAATATTAAGTGCATCTTAAAGCAACCTCAAGTCATTTTCCTTCATTAATAGTGTATTGGAAATGAAACTTCATTACCCTACAAGCAGACGGATACAATTTTGTCATTAATAATGCAAGACAAGCTACAGTTCATTAACTTTATTGCCTTTCTATTAAATTAAATTGAAACACATCATGTGGGAAACACAGCAACTGTAAGACAATCATATTTTGTAATCAAACACTGCAAAATGGTCTTTTAATTCTTTAAGAGAATA
Source organism: Pagrus major (assembly GCF_040436345.1). NCBI lineage: Eukaryota > Metazoa > Chordata > Actinopteri > Spariformes > Sparidae > Pagrus > Pagrus major. The sequence goes on from NC_133219.1 coordinate 21,514,098, forward strand.
ATTCTTCTAATAATTCTTCATGGTAACCTAATAATCTTCTCAGCCACAAACTCATTTTAAAATGTAAGATGTAAAAAAAAAATCAAGACTACAATACTCTTACCAGACAATAAGACTATATAAGACTATAATTTTCATTATTCATTTCAGTGCATTTTGCAGAGCTTGTGTTTCTACTGCTCTCTCACCCTCTGCGACTTTGTCCAGCACCACGGTAATCTTCTCATCATCCAGCAGTCGCTTCTTCAAAAACTTGACAAACACACCGTTGGTGAAGCCACTGGAGCTCAGCTCAAAGGCCTCGGCATCTTGGCACCTGAACAGCCAAACAAAGAATATAACACTTTATATATACAAGTGTATACGTTTAGTTTTGGATGATAGTTGATGGTGAAACTTACGTAGCATATCCAAAGACAATGTTGGCTGTGACCCTCAGGACGATGTTTGGAGTGCTGTCATCATGGATATTCCTGGAAAATTAAAATATCTATGAGACATCATAAATCGTGAATCCCTGAAAGCTCTGTGCGGTCGAGAAAATAATTCCCCAAAGGTCCTGTTGTGATATTACACGCAACAATAATCTCTGGATATAAAATTAGATCCAAAGGATGCACTGGTAGCCTAATGCTTCGACAACATCCCTGGTTTGATTGCAGCTGCAGACCTTCAGTCAAAGGAGGTATTTAGATGCTTTAATTGAGTAAAAGTACTAATACCACACTGTTAAAATACTGTAAAAAATAAGTCCTGCATAGAGAAAGACTAAAGTACAAGTACTTGTTTGGACAGTACTTAGATACAATATTATTATATTATAAGTAATATTTTGGGGGTAGCGTGGATCTGAACGTTACACTCATGGTTGATTTCATGTATTTTAAACTGCTCTATATGAGAGTGAAAATTAGTTAAATCACAGTTAAATAACTAAAAGTTAAAGGAATGACCCGCTGACTCAAGGATTCACCTCTTCCTGCACATGTCCAGCAGGAACACATTGAGGCCCGTCTCCTTCTCCTGCATCAGTTTAAGGATGCTCTGCACACACAGACAGTTGGCTGAGCGGTACGGATTTGGTGCGTCCACCGGCACCATGAAACTGTTGCCATAGTTCTCATATCCATGACCAGCGTAGTACAGCAGACCTGAAGAGGGACGTGTGTATTTAAATCGTTCCTTTATCTAACCTAAAATCATATGAGTCACGCTTTGGGATGTGAGTTTTTCTGGATTTATAACCATCCACAGCAGGTTTGTAAAATGTCAACATACCGTAGACTCCCTTGTGAAGCAGCAGCAGGAACTCATCGACAGCGTTTCTCATCTCGGACTCCGTGAGGTCCAGCAGCGAAACCACCTGGAAGTTGAGCTGCCGCAGGAGGTTGGTGAGTTCGTACACGTCCACCATGGGAGCTTTGAGCTGCGGGTGGTTCTGGTACGACAGATTGCCGATCAGCAGGGCCACTTTGTCAGTCGCTGGGACGGGACACGGGAGAGGGAGTAAACCGAACTGTTAAACTCATATACAATAATATGCAGCAATGAAGCATACAGCATACAGTATGTTATACTTTAAATGTTGTAGCAAAGAGAGAACTAAACTTTACATTAATGCACAACTTTTGTGACTGATACACCAGTAATTCAGGTAGCGGTGCAACAAATCAGAAAAACAAAGGTGATGGCAGGACAAAAGTGTAGACAGGAAGGAAGTGGATCCTTTTGTGTTGAATACAAAACACTATGATATTAATAGCTGTCTGATGTCATGTGATACATCAGCCCCACAACATAAAACAACCTTTGTGAAGCTGGGTACTTTTCCTTTTCTGATGACACAAGTGTTGGGTATACTCGCTGCTATTTGTAGACGTTGTTTGGTGTATCTGGGCGGCATTATGCTGTAAAGTGTTATTCTGTCTACATGTGTACATGGCAACAAGCTTCACATCTTTATTTTGGGTGTTCCTGGTGAGAAGGGAACTCATGACAAAGATCCTAATAGTGTCTACATAAAGTAGAACTCTTGCATCAGTCATATTAATCACTAGAGTTAGTAGAAACGTACGGTCGAGAACATCATATTTTAATAATTTACTAAAACTTACCATAAAGTTGATCTGGAATACTGTTAAGGAAAAATTCACTGGAACCTAAACCTACAATGTCACAGCAAACACACAACAAATGATCATATAGCACGAGCTGTGTGAGGAAAATATGTGTTTGAATGGATGTGTATAAATTACTCTTACCTCCTCCGATGGCGTAAACATCATCTAGGAAAAAACAAAAACACAAATGCTTCATGTAAGATGAACATTTTACATCAGTGTTAATATCCTATTCTTTTGATTCTGGAAGAAATGATTAGTCAAAGAGAAGGTCAGTAATAGTGGAAGAGATGTCTGATTTTCATGCAATCGAATCAACTAATCATAATCAGATTATGATAATGTGTGTTATTTTTCGTATTGTAACTGAATCCCATGAAAGCACCAACACCAACAATGTGTTAGTCTGTTCCTCAATACTTTCCAACCTCCAACACATTTACTTATAGCAGTGTTTGGGACTAATTCAAAATAAACTACAGTCGCTGTGTCGCTGCAATTGTAACAGTGGAACGTGTCACTCCTGGAGGCTCGATAATGTTTATTTTATAGTGAATAATGTCAACAGTTTGTGACATACGCTTACAGTATCTGGCTTTGATGCAGAGACGATACTACAGGATTAGTTCAGTAGGATCAGTTCATTGTAGTTGTGGTATTTTCATGGGATTTGTTGACAGACACATACAGAACACAGCCACCCTGTTAGGTATAATTGGTTGAGAGTAATGATGTTAGTTAAATCAGAATGAATGTGTTTGAACCTGGAGATCGAACCCTGTGCATTTTGTGCTGTTTAGTGTTAATGTGATGATAATACAGATCATGTCCCACATGCACTTACAGGAAAAATCGTTATGATTAATATTTCCATGCACCTAATCGTAACCCTAATGCTATTATGTACACCGTGCACCGGTCCTCTTAACTCTACCTTCAGAGCACTCCATTGCTCCTGAAATCTGGACAGATATCCTCGGTGCTTTCAGTCAAGAACAGAGCACATAGTCACTCAGACGTAATGACAAGAGAGCTGGTTTTACTGGGCTGTAATAACAGCGTCACAAATAATGCACTGAAGTGTGACGTACCGATCACAACGTCAACTTCACTGGTCCACAGTCGCTCACTGCTGCTGCTGATCTCACAGCGATACCTGCCGTGCTGATCCTGCATCACGTGAGGAATCTGAAACACACAAACACTTTTATATTAAGCCTTGTTTCCTGACAAATGTAAGGGATCAGAGAACAGTGGGAGCAATTTAGAGAAAATAGTCCAGCCGATATAACTTTAAAAAAGGCCAAGCCAGGAGAAATTACAACAATAATGTTTCAAGTTTTTTCTCCTGAGTCATATATTAAGTTTCAACATTGCAGAATTATGCAGTCTGGGTTAATATTGGAGGGTAAATGCACATCTTTCCAACATATTTGGGGTAACAGGGGAAGTTTCATATTGATATTTGTTAAAATTTTTACCTTATTCACCCGCCGTGTCTCTCCTCAAAGCAATACATACAGTATATTCACAAATTTCAACCCCTGTATTTAACTTAATCTACTAAGTATATAATGGTTTCGGTATTTGTGACAGTATATCATAAAACCTCTCTAACAACAATCTCCTCACCATGAGTTTCCTCTTATTGGCGCTGGGGATCGGGACTCCATTTCTGTGCCACTGGTATCGAGGGATCGGCCGTCCCACGGCTCCACACTCCAGCTGCAGGTTTTCCCCGACAGGTAGCCGCTGCGATTGAGGCTGGATCACCAACTTCAGCCGACCTTCTAAGGAATGATAACTCTGCCCTGGTGGGTGGAGGAGAGGAGACATCATAAGTATATTATCTACTACATCCAATATACAGATGCCTGCTGAGTTGAAGGTTCAATTCCCAGAGGAGTCACTTATTCTAAAGATGTAAACATGGCCTGTCCTGCAACTAATGCAGAAACCTCAAATATATGTAAAATCACAGAAGTGGTTCAAACGAAAAGAGAAAATAACAACAATCTTTTTACAAACACAGCAGACAGTGCAGGAGACTGTGATGTCTTACCGCAAAACATGTTGACATTCAGGACGTCCACCTGAGCCCACTGGCTGAATTCAACAGCATCTCCACAGTTGACCCTGCAGATGTAAAAGCCAGCGTCCTTCAGCTGGACTGGACTTATCATCAGGTCTGGAGAGAGGCCGTTTGGCACCTGAGGTTGTGAAAACGTGATCACACCTATCAGTATGGCAGGTGTAACATCACTCGAGCTGAGAGGAGAAACAGCAGTCCCCCATCTGCAGGTTGACATCTTGTCTCTTTACCCCACTTTATTTTCACTCTCCTTCCCTCATTCTGCGAGCTCTTTAAAAAGAAGGGATCCCAAACCTTCCTAAACACCGAATTAAAGGATTTTGTAAGGACTTTCCAGGCCCAGTACATTCAAATGAAAGGACCCAACACAACACACTCATCAACATAAATTACTGTTACAACTCAGAGAATCGAAAGGACTTTAATTTATTTTCTTGCATGAAATATGTAAATGTAAGCACTTTCAATGGTCCGTGTCTTTTTCGACAATTTTCAAAAATGTTCTTAAATTAAAACACTTTCAAGGATTTTAAGGACCCGTAGATAACCCTGAAATGGCATTTTGTTGTAAGTATATATATCCCAGTGTGTGTTACTGAGCTCAAGAGATGCAGTGCAGGGTTTCAGCATTGTAGCGTTGTTGCCAAAATACAAATTCAAAGTATAATTAAGAAACATTTTTCAGGGGAAAGTAATTTTGTCCTTAAAATGATCACATTTAAAGATATAGAATGCTGTCAAAACAGAGTGCTATCCTTAAAAACACATAGCAGTCAAACTCGCTACTTTCAGGCAAAAAGCAGAAGCATGTGGACGTACACATACTGTATGTAACTTTCCCCTTTTAAATTCAAGATGGTCAGCTCTAAAGTAAAATGGTTTCAGATTTTAGTGTAAAAGGGGAACAGTGAGTAGTCTCACAGGGTCATCAACATGTTGTAATGTGAGTACTATGTAATGTTTCGTTAAAGTCAGGGCCCGTGCAGGAAGAGAGAAAGCGTGAGAGTCAGAAATGTTTTTTGTCAAATACTAATCTACATTTATAGTAAACATTTTGAACTGCAGAGCTAAAATACTTTAAACTGATGTTTTCTTGCATTCAGGTTGCTTTCTCACACCGCAGTGGACAAGCTGCATGTCTGAAAGGGAATGAATTGCTTGCACAAGATGATTCAATGCAAAACTATGCCATGTATGTCGACAAAATGGACCAATCAAGAAATGATATAGACCTGTTTCTCAATCTAGGAATGCAGATCTGCCATCAGGGTGGCTCGTATGTTTGCTGTACATTCAGGAAAACACGAAATGGGACCATAAAGTTAAAAAATCTGCAGTATCACAGATACAGCGTTGAGCCATGAGGAAGCACTGCTTTTGACAGTGTTTTTGTGCATCGAGCCAGGAATTTTTTTTTAAAAAGTACTGGGGAAGAAGATTTCAAGCCTGAGCATGTTAATCTGGCATTTCCACTTAAGTTTGTGTCTCACTGTTTTCCCTGTAAAGTTCATTCAAGTCCTGAACAGAACTTTGATAGCAAATGCATTTTAGGGATGCTCAGCGTTAAAACTTAAAGGCAAAATACTTAAAAGAACAAAAGTATAAAAATTTAAAGCAGCAGATGCATGAAAACACCTCACATGAACTACAACAAAGAAAAACAACAGAAACAAAGTTGAAGTGGTATTGTGTGTCTGTGTGTCTGTGTGTGTGAATTGGGGAGGTGGTCGTAGCTCACCTCTTCCTTGGTCTTGAACCACTGGTACTGTACTGGAGATTTTCCCACAGCGTGGCAGCTGAGGCGCAGATTGTGGCCAGATATCAGAGCTACAGACTGGGGCTGAATGAGGATCTGCAAGGCTGTACATTGAGGAGACTTTAACTTTTGAATTCACACTTATGACACTGATTTCAGATAGGTTGTATACCCAGAGCAAAGAGGAACAACTCTGGAATAAACACTGGCAATATAATGTAACTATTACCCAAACACCATGAAGTGAGTCAAAATCCCCCTGAGCTAAAAATACAACAGGCAGAACAAACACCTGCCTGGTTGAGGTGGTTTTACTGTACCTGGTGGTTTCAGGCACTGCAGGGCCTCCGAGTTGCCCAGAATTTGCAGGTAGTCAACCAGGTGACCCATGGTGCAGCCTCGCTCTCCCATCAGCCTCAGCAGCATGCGGCTCGGGCTGCCCTCCACCTGCAGCACCTTCAGAGAGCACTCGTCCATGTCGTCCGAGCTGGAGGTACGAGGCAGGAGACAGACAGCACGTCATATTTTTGACATCGGAATAATCTTTATGGGCAAACGTTGTATATTCACAATAAAGACGGGACACGTTTACAAGAGGAGACACACAGCTTTACGAAAGACATGCAAATATAAGCATATTGTTATTATATACAGATAAGAGTTGGACAGCAATGAAACAGTATGCAGGTGACAGTGTGACAGTTTCTGCATGGTGACGGCTTTGATGAAAAAATAAGGGGATTTATTTTGAGCTTTAAATGCTCTTTTAGATCTTGTAATTACAATTAACAGGTAGAATTGAAATTATAATTCAAAACATAGGAAAGGAAACTGCTGTCAATCTAGGGTTGGAGCGGTACACTGGTTAAGGTAAACCGCAGTATTTAAACAGACCATGCACATTTGTTTATCTGAGGTACTGAATTTTACTACAGTGTTTTTTAATTTTAAATCTTAAAATGAATGACAGATTTAAAAAAACAAGGAATAACACCAAAAAATGTCTAAATCTAGTTTACTAATATGTTCTGGTGTGTTTACATCTAATGTTTGAAAAAAAAAATCTACAGATTGTAGGTATGTGAACGATCTCTCTCTGTCATTTCTGTCATTTACGTGACAATAAACCTTTTATTCATATAGTAAAAAAAATAACAGAATTTCTGTCATGTTGTGTAGGACTGAACTGTTGAAGCACAGCAAATAATTTCAGGTCAGGACAGGACTAATCTGGGCTGTGAAAACTCACTTGTCAGTGAACCTTTATAGTAAAACACATATTAATAATTAACTAGCTGATTATTAGCACGCATATTAGTAGCATATTGGCTCATTATTAGACACTTATTAAAACCTTATTCAACATGATCATATTCTACAACCATTATGTGAGTAGTTTCTCCAAATAACCACCTAATTGACTTGTGTTGATGGCTAATCACCATCATAATGTCCTTTGTACCTATTGTGTTCATGTCTCACACTCTTGTGTCCCACCTGTAAGTACTTACCGGGCATCATTATTCTAAAGCAGCATCACATGAAGCCTAACGCGTTGTGTGTCGCACACAATAGGACTGTTTGAACAATATGACTGTGGTATCCTGTGGTTTTTAACTGCAGCCTACCTGACTTTAAAGCGTCGGTCATTGCCGACTATGTCTCCAAGTTTTCGCCATCCTCTGCTGCTGGATCTGTCCAGCACCTCGCAGAGCCTCCTCACCACCGGCTCCTTGATCAGGTTGATCTTCGTGGACCGCTCCAAAGTGTCCGACATGGCGGCAAACAAGACAAGTTTACCATCGACGCGTTTCTCTCAGACTGCAGGCGCTGGCGTAACACTTGACATCGACACAGAAAAGTCCACTTCCTGGAAGAAAACTTGAAAGTGATACTGACACACCTACTGCGCTGTGGCTGCGCTGTGACTGCGCTCTGCCCGGTTTCCCCCCGCAGCGCCGCCGCGAGCTGCCTCTGCCAAAGATTGTACATGCGTCAAGATAAGACCCCGGAGGTAAACGTTCAGATTTACGTTACATTTTTGTTTGTAATTATAAACTGTGCTTTACTTTATTTATTATACAAACAAAGAACAGTGACAGACTTAATGCCGTACATTTACTTACACCAACAACAGAATCACATCTCCATTATTAGGCATCAGGAAGCAGTAGAAAACATACCAGCTTGAAAAATGTACGGAAGCATATTGCTGCCACACAAGAAAAACAAAACAAAAAAAAAAACACTATCATGTTATAACATGAAAACTTTATTGTACGCACTTGATAATTTATATTGTACAAACGTGATAATTTTATTGTATGAATATGATAAAATGTGATAAATTTCAAGTTATAACGTGATCATTATATATATATATTGTTACAATGATTACATTATTGATTAGAAATGCAATATTTGTGTTCTTTAAGATTAGCAACGCCCAAAAGAATCTTTTTATACCTTTTGCTTTATTGTACACTTGCCGCCTTTGCACAACAACAATACACCCTTGTTGTCTTTACATTCTGTAATTATATTTTTTGTCTCATGTACATACATGTATAGATATGAACCTTACCCCTGTTGAGCTATATTTTTATTCTGTATACCCTGTTTTTGTTTTTCTTTCTTTCTTTCTTTCTTTATTATTATTATTACTATTGTAGAGATTTTATTTACTAATAACTATTTACCATTTTTATTCTAATGAGAAAGGAGACCTGAAATTTGCAGGTTGCCAAAGATGCTCCCCTAAAACTGAAAAGCCACCACCTTGAGAATTTAAAGGATAAATTCACCCAAAAATTAAAATTCACTATCTACTGCATGCCAATGGAAAGTTGGATGAGATTTCTTGACATTTCTGAAAACAGTCTTGTAGCATTTTCCTAAACAACTTGTAGATGGGGACTAAAAGGAGTCCTGCTCACTGTCCCATGAGAACCATCTCAAACACACACCATCTCCACCAAGTGAGAGAAAGGTCAGTGCAATGCTAAGCTGATTAATTTTTATTATATATTCTTTGCATTTTGCTTTTATTCATCAGGTCACAACAGACATGCACTGACATGCAACCAGCCAGTGCATGTAGTGGGATGCAGGTGTGGACTGTCGAAGATGGTTAACTACAACAATAAAACAATGATGCATGCTGACTGTAAGAATATGCCCTCTTCACCGCACCCTCAGGCCAGACAGGCTAAGTCCATCCCTGGTAGAGGGTGGAGTGGAAAACTACCAGCCCTGTTGTTCACACGCCTGTGCTCAGTCAGCTGTGTACAAATCTTTGCTGCTGTGCAAGTCAACCTGTGTGACCCTCAACCCTGGCTTTAAAGCAAAATCACACTAGTGATTCTCACTAACAGCTTATATTCAGTCATTTTTAATTTGACCATTTTCAGGTTAAAAAGGATTTTGTGTTTTGGTGCAGACTTTTTATTCTTATCAAGGTAGAAAAAATGTTGCAGCTGCATTTATTTCCCACTTATTTATTTGTAACATTTTGCCACAAGTACTCTGTAAGTACAGCTTACATTCGCTAGCATGGCATCAGTCTTGTTTAGTCTTGTTGGCTCTGCACTGCATTTGTTACTGTACAATACGTCCCACTGGCTTTATCATGGACTGTATTCAACAAAATCAAACCAGAGCTGATTTCATTTTCCATGTTTTTCTTGTGGTCAACGTTTGCTGCCTATTGGTTGTTCAACATCAGATGAATAATGAAGCAAAAATGCATAAAAATGTTACAGAAAGAAGATACAGAATTAAATACGTTTGAGGAAATGAAGAGGGTGCAAAATGAGGTGGCAGTAGCTCAGGAGGTAGAGAGGGTTGTCCAGAAATCAGAAGGTCGCTGATTCGACTCCCCCTGGCTGCGCATCAAAGCATCCGTGAGCAAGATACTGAACCCCAAATTGCTCCTGATGAGCAGGTCGGTACCTTGCAGTGTGTGAATGGGTGAATGTGACAAGCGTTGTAAAGCACTTTGAGCGGTCAGTAGATGGGAAAAAGGATGAGAGCAATGCAAGATAGAAAATAACACAGAAATAAATAAATTCAGAAATATATGAATACATTTTAAAAAAGAATAGATAAATAAATAAAATGGAAAGATTGATTGGAAAGAAGATAAATAAGGTAAATAAATTAATGAATTACTTAACTTTAATACATTTATTTTAAACAGCAATTTACTTACTGAGTCATGTATTTACTTATTTTTTTATTATTAATTATTCTAATTTTGACAGTTTTGGTGCTCCATACAAGCTCGCTGTGGAAATATAACCTGCCAGTGGAGCAGCAGTTTCGTTTATAATAACATTAAATGAGGCAGCAGTGAGACATCTCGGTTATGCCACGCGCTCTCAGGTGGACAAGCTGTGACGACATCAAACCCCTCCCCTTCATGGCTCAGTTCACCTCTCTTCCTCGTTACATATCCCACCTGAGGTGACAGATACACGGGTTACCAGGTGTGAGAAGGTCGTCCACGACAATGTTGCGGCTGTAGGAGGCTTCCGTTCCCTCTGTGGTCGCGTCAACATCAGTAACATGGAGTTCATTGACTGAGTCGTGTAGGTCGACAGCCGTCCTCAGCTGGTGAGTTAACGTCAGAGATGCATTTACCTTTAATTGTGTTATGTTTAGGTTCTGCTATAAGATGCATACTCGTACTCTAACCTGTTGTGGTGAACTCGCCCGAGCTATTTTGCAGCAGCATATAAAATGGTACAACATGGAATAATACTAACAAAAGGGTCTTTATGTATCTTTACAGTAATCCTAATATATTTTTTCTGTTTTGGAACAAATCATAATAATGTCGAATGCCATTTTTCCCCAAGAAATTGTATAATAAGGACATTTTACTTAATACTTCACACTGTTTTCTTCTGATAACAGCTTGTTTATTCAGCCATGGGAATAATAAATATTTCTGAGTTTGTATTATTGCCTCATAGATATTGTAAAGTTTGAATTTCCTCTCCAAACTACAAAGTACACCTTTTACAGCCATTTAGAAGTTCATTAAACTACATATATTTCGAGATTAAATGTAGCATCAAGTATAAGTATCACCCCGGACACACTGCTTTGTCTGCGTGAAAATGTAGCTTTAAGTATTAATTTTGGCCAGAATCCACCTTACTCAAGCAATCATGTTCAAACTTGTCGAAGTAGGAGCAGCATGACCCCGAGCTTCTTGTGACAGTTTCCTGCACAAAACAAGAAAGTAATTAGAGAAAAGTGAAGTGAAGCTTTACCACACCTCCTCAGGTGACTATCTGGATAACACATTTCACTGTCGTTATGTGGCAGAGAGCTGGAGTCTGACACAGGGAGCATAAATCTGCCAGGTGCTCACTCTGAGCCAGTGAATCAACCTGTAAAATTCTAACATGACGTGCCAGATGGTTCCTTACAGGACCTAAGTACGTGCCAAACTAGTCCAAAGTCTGGACACTTTGTGGCCAAAAAGCATGTTATACAGTAGCTGAGTGTGTTATCTAAAACTGACTGTGCATTTTAGAGTTCCCAACACATTAATGCTGGTGTTTCAGAGGGCTGTGCGCTGTGTGGTAAGATCCCAGGAATAAGGAAGTACATAAAAAAATTGTCTAAAGTCCATTTGGATTATTTTAACCTGAAAGTTTTGTGAGTCAGATAAGACAAAAATGTCGATAATGTTGATAAATCTTGAATTTTTGGGTGACATCACAGATGAAAGGGTCATATGTTGTTCATATTTATGCTCAGATATTTTAGTGATACATTATAAAATGTTTTATCAGCATGTGATGTTGATGGCCCCCGTGTGTTGGCTACAATATGTATAAACAGTTATTGGTTGAGCTCATTGTTTTCCCTTAAAACAAGACACACAGCCAAACCACGGGTTTACACCACCTCATTAACAATAAGCTGGTGATGTCACTTCCTTTTTCAGGACACACTGCATGGCAGTTTGTGCCAGGATGTGGAGAGATCTTGGATTGGCAGTGCTTGTGCTGCTGTCTGCAGCTGTTGAGTCCAACAGTGAGTTAAAAGGCTTCAATTGCATTATCTTATCTTATAACAACAGTGGTATGTAGAGCTGGACATGCAGATAGTTTTGGTTTTATTTGTGCAGTTTTGGAGATTTGCCTCTGAGATTTCTTCAGTGAAAAAATACATTTTAAATATCTTTCCAGAAACACTGTCTCTGTTACTACATACAATATTGGTCTCATGTCTGAATAACTCACTATTATAACAATCACAAGGGCAATCTTACTAGTTCAGACCTTGCTACAGCCAGCAGCCTAAGCATAGCTCAGCACAAAGAGTAAAACAGGGGGAAACACTGAAACTGGATTTCCCTAAAGGTAACAAAATTCCCCTACTAGTATTTCTAAGTGCTCACTAATTAATACATTAGATCTGTGCAAAAACCTTAGTGTAAAAATGACGATTCACCTTTTTACAGAGGGTTATGTGCCTGACTATTTCTTGGCTTGGAGCAGTAACTTTCTGCGACCCCGCTGGTTGTCCGGCAGCTACTCACCTCAGGTGGATTACCCAGGATATCCACAAAATTGAATATGGAAAATTTTTGCAAGAATCTTTCAAGGGCAATTCTTCATTGTTGTGAGCACAAACAACATTAGCATTATGTAAAAACTGCCCTCAAGTGGACACCACTGTTGTAAATACAAATCTCAGGTCTGTTACAGTTTGTCAGATGTAATGTAGGCGCTGACTACAGACAAAGGTCATTACGTCACAACGTTATGTGTTGAAAACATGTATTGTGAAGTAAACATGTATGTAACGCTGTGATCCTACCCTCTCACTTTACTGAAGTTACATAATGGAGAAACAAGTGATAGAGACACCATTCACCCTATTACAAGACACTGGATCATAAAAATGATTTTGAAGCTTTTATGTGAAGGTGAGGTGACATAGTGTAGCTTCAGTGAACGGGGGTGAATGAAGAAATCTTAGATACACTTCTCTCAAAACGTGGCCAAATAAACCCCAAACTCTCTGCAAGGCTACATAGCATTAAAGGTAAGTGAGAAAAATTATATACCAAAAGTTTTTTTATTCTGTCAGTGCTGGATTGGGAATTAGGGTCTGACGGTTGTTTGTCACATGTTGCCAGGCTCGTCTCCACCAGGGAAACCAGTCCTGCTCAGCTGCAGGTCCCCTGAGAAGGAGACGTTTACCTGCTGGTGGGAGCCAGGCTCTGATGGAGGGCTGCCCACCGTGTACCGCCTCTATTATGAGAGAGAAAGGTCAGTCAATCACGAGGGCTTTTTAAATTTAGATTTTTTTTCCCACGTTCAACAGGTCACAGAAGAGATACAGGTATGGCGAGGGAGGGAGGGAATGACATTCAACAAAGGTCAGAATCAAACCAGGGCATCACCCACACTTAGAGTGAGTGAAAGTGAAGCTGTTGTTGTCGAGTGGTTAGCGCAGCGTTGCAGACAGGCGAGTGGAAAACCACCAGCTCACTTGTTCACACAATTGTGCACAGTCAACTCAGTGCAAATCCTTGTTGCAGTGCAGGTAAACCTGCAGACTTCAAACGCTTTACCTGTGTGACCCCCACTCGCCCTGGCCTGAGGGCAAAATGCCGATCCGGAAGGTTCTCCAACAACAACTCATAAAACCTGTCAGGAAATCTGATTATCCTCTGTAGTTTTTCAGATGATGACATTTGGGATGGTGTTGTCCGTGGTCAGACTCATATGTGATATACAGTCAAGCTATGTACTTTTTTATTGAGTGCAAACATGTATTTACTGCCCACCGGACAGTTTTACAAAGCTGAGCATATTGAAAAACATACATGCTTCGAACACCCTGAGCAGCTTGTTTTGCCAACGTACAGATTGGAGGGAGTGCACGAGTGTCCGGACTATCGGTCAGCAGGTAGGAACTCCTGTTTCTTCAACAAGAGCCACACCTCCATCTGGCTGGACTACTACCTGACAGTGGTGGCCTCCAATGCCCTCGGGAATGCCACCTCAGACATCTTTAAAATGGACGTGATGGAAATTGGTAAGTTGTTACTCCCAAAGAAGGAGGATTTAGATGAGATGAAATGCATCAGGAGAAAGATATTAAAGGTGCACTACATAACTTTTTCTAATAACAGTTTTGGTTATATAGGCCTATAGTCTTGAACTGAAGGACCTGGCTTTAAAGTGCATCTAAAACTCTAAAACTAGCTCTTGCAAACTGCTATTCCTGATATCAAGAGCTCTGTCTGTTTATAGGCCTTTCAAAATGTTGCAGAGTGAACCTTTAAGTCTGTTATTATACACACTGAGCACATAAAAACCCTCAAACAGAAAAGGAAGAAAAGGAAGAATATGCAAATCAACACGATCTGAGGATCTGAGGAGTAGAGCAAACTTTTGTAATTTGAAAATATTGTTATGATGAATATGTAATATATCATTCCTGTGGGTTTGTTTCTCTGCTGTACTACTTACTGTGCAAGTCTATAAAAAGTAGTGACCTTCCTTGGACTTTGTGGCCTATTGCTTTATAACCATAGTTGCTATAATCAGGATGTGACAAAATGGCTGTTTAATTAAAAAATGAAAACAAATCACAAGTAATTGTTAATATAATAACTAAGAGTAGCTCAGTCTGCTTAGCTCAACCGTGTATTGAGTCGGATTGGGAGTGACGAGCTCTGACCTATTGACGACTATAGATCTGTGTATTTGTGTAGTAAAAGTTAACACAGCAGAAAATTATCTGTAATGATTCGGCTAATGATTGGCACAGTCTTATTGGTCATGCAGCTTTCTTGGGCTTCATAAGGAATGGAAAAGTACTGAGTGACAGATATGAACCGGAGCAGAATGAGGTGGAACTGGTTTGTGACCGGTATGAAAAACTTGCGCGCAGTCTCGGATCAAATTTCACGTCTTTTGTTTGGTTACTCTTGGTTCACCTGGTGTTGGCTGACCCTAGTAAGACTACGTTTTACTAACTGCACAGGCCCGTGTCTGCTGCAAAGCCTCTCAGACCGAAATGGCTCTAGTGATGGCAGATTATGTCAGACGGTCAAATTAATCAAATGGATTGATATGGAATTTGATACAGACATTTGTGTCCCTTAAAATGTAGTCTGGGGGTATTGCAGTTAATAGTTCAGTGGTGAAATCACTTGAAACACAGTGTTCAAAGACATCTGCGACAAACCTTGGCAGGTAAGAGAGCCCAAACATGCAATTTGCATTACAGTGAACCACATGGAAAGCAGACAGTGTGTCTCGTGTGTACAATAATCCATTCTGCCTGTTGTTATAGCTTCTTCTTCTTCTTCTTGTTTTGTCATGTCAGTTGAGTAGGCGGTATTTAGAGCTGTCCACTTGTGATTGGATCACTCAGGACTCACGTTAATGCCTGGCATAAACAGGGCTTGAGTTTTGTTCTCTGTGCTCGACAGTGAAGCCCAATGTTCCTGAAAATGTAACGCTGCTGGTGGTGGAGACAGAGGACAGTCCATATCTCCATATCAGATGGGAACGTCCACATGACACAGACACCAAGTCCGGCTGGGTCACCATTAAATATCAACTAAGAGTCAAACAAGAAAACAACAAGTGGAAGGTGAGTTTTAATGAGTTTTAATCAACAGTATCTCCCACAGAAGGGTCTGCTAGTGCTAAAGCTGTCACGCTGATAGGTCATTTTACGACAGGGGCCAACACTAGACAATAGTTAAGTCCATGTTATAAATGTTTTATGAGTCTGTTACAGGTTTATTTTAGAGCTGAAACAATCAATTGACTCAGCAACAAACACAAAATTTAAACAAGGGACCGTCTGTATGCTATAGATGTAATTCACTTCAATATTAGAATAAAATTACTAAGAAATCTATCTTTGGTACGAACTGCAGCTGTCCAAACAGGAAGTAGTTAAACAACCTATAACTTCTCCTGAAAGTAAATGTTCAAGTTGTTACTTGGCCAGCCAGTAGAGGGCTGCCTCTAGGACTGTCAGCAGTCAAGTTGATTCGATTCCATACTTGACACTTTTTGTAAACCCACACACACATTTGACCCACATATGATTAAACCTGCGTACAATGTTTATTATTTGTTCTTTAGGAGTACATGTCAGGTACACAAACCCATTTCAGCCTGTACAGCGTCACTCCTGCAGTGGTGTACACAGTTCAGGTGCGCTGTAGACTGGACCACGGCTCCTGGAGTGAGTGGACCAACACTACCCACGTGAAGGTCCCGAACTGTAAGTGTCAAAAAGTCTTTTCCCCATCTTTGACTCTACAGTGAGGTGGCTGCTATTAATAATTGAAAATGGTCTTTTGTTTTAGATCTTCAGAATGAGAGATCGTTTTGGATCTTGGTTGCCGTCTTGTCTGCAATTCCATTTATGGCAGCAATGTGCATCTTGGTCATGAAGAGGGAAAAGTATGTATCTGCTGCAACAAAAGATAAATAACTTTTTATATAAAGCCGGGATGACGAGGATAATTTGACTCGTGACTTGGTTTCTTTTGTTCTCCAGTGTGAAGCAGTGTGTTCTGCCTCCTGTTCCTGGTCCAAAGATCAGAGGAGTAGATTTTCATCTTCTCATGGTAATACAACATCTCCATTGTATTTTTCAACAAATCCAAAAAGTTGCTTTGGGCATGATAACAATGATGAGGTCATAATGTACTGAATTAAAGGTACAATTTGTAAGAATTTCAGTTTGAAATGTTTGAAAATGAACTAAAATTATTCCTGAGGAACTGTGATTTAAGGACTGTATAGTAGATACTGATGAGTTACTAGAGAACAGACTGGGAGATACTGTATTAATGAACATTAGGTCGTGATTAGTTCATAAATATCTGTGAATCTAAATACTTGCCACCATGAACCAGCCGCTGAGTGGCACCTGCTAGTGACCACTCATTAAATGCTAATTACTTAATCATTAGTTACTCCTCACTAGTAACAAATGATTAGGTAATCAGTATTTAGTGAGTGTACTTGGTAACTACTCAGTATGGTGTTTCACTTTACTAAAGGGGGGCACAAAAAGGGCAACTAATCATTAAGTAATTAGTATTTAATGAGTCTACTTGGTAACTACTCAGGCCCGTTCTTTTTCAAAATACCAGCTAGCTGCATGGCTAACTGAGCTAACTAGCTAACAGCAGCTACAGATAACAGCAGTTAGCAGTTACTCTGATGATATGCTGCCCGCTGTTTGTTTGGAGCATGAGTTCGAGAGGTTGCCATTTTTTACATATTGAACCTTTAAACTTCATAACTAACCCTTTCAGAGTGGACAATCTGAAGACGCCATCAATGCCCTGATCATCAACCAGAACTTTCCTCTCATGGTGGGCTGGAAGGACCAGATGGAGGAATACCTCATTGTGACCGAGAATGACATCGGGCCTCTGTCGGATGCCTCCAATTGTCAAAAAAGGAAAAAGAGCTTGATTATTCCTGCTGGCTTCTGCTTAGACTGGGAAATCCAATGCAAGTCAACCCACATTCAGAATGACTGTGCAGGGGAAACAAAGAATGAAACGGATAACTTTCTCAAGAACAATAAGTCTCTCTCAGGGGAGAGTTTATCTAACATGGAGCCATCCAAGCTGCAGAAACAGCAGTGTTTAGGTCAAAACTTGGTAAACACAGAAGCGACAGAACCCAGTCCACTGAACCATGAGAATACCATCAAACCCTTCACAAACAGCGGCTATGTGGATATTCGGAGACATGTGGAGAACACACAGGAGGTGGATGTGAAACAGGTGGACTACAGCAGAGTGAATGAGGTGAACGGTGAACATGTGCTCATCCTCAACAACAAAAAACTCCCATTTAACAGCTCTGGCTACATGGATTTTCAGAGACGAGAGGAGGAAATATCAGAGGATTACAGCAGGGTGAAGGAGGTGGACAGTAACAATGTGGTTGTCCTGCAGAAACAAGACGTGTCATCTGACACAAAAAATCCTCATGTGACTGGAGCCCACAAAATGGGAGCGTGCACAGAACTCGTCGATAGCGGATATGTAGATACTATCCCTGCACCACCTTTAATGTGACGTTTTGTTAAAAATGCAGTATCCAAATACAAATGGCAGATGTCCCGTCTCATTTACTGTTCAGAGTCGAAGAAAAAGGCTGAAGGTATTGATAGTTACTAATTATCCAATGTTTGCATGCCAACAGACTGAACAGCAGATTAATTGAGATTAATAAATATATCACCAGACTTGCTGTATGTAAGAGTAGTTTGAGTTGTAATTATCACATAATAGGATACGTTGGCTCAGGCTAAGGTAACTTTTTACAAATCTGAAAAGAAAAAACTCTGCCGCTCCTTTTTAGATTCTTGCCACTACAGTGACACCTGATGTATTGTACAATGTTTTGATATATCAAAGCACAGGTTGAGTCTGGTGTGCAGACTACTCCACCTTGTGGTGGATGTTACCAGTTGCCCTTTAAAGAAACAGTGGTTGAAGTTTTTTTCTCCAGGCAGTGATGAAGTAAAACCATATGATTAGACAATTACTCTCAGACAGGAGTTCAACAGCAAAACAGCGTTGCAGCATTCTCTGAAACAACAGATGTCGATGGGGACTTGTTTTAAGGATCTGGTCATACTTGCTCATATAATTGTGCTGCCAGTTGTATACTTTTCTTTTTCTTGTTTTTGTTTAACAGAACCAAAGATCGCAAACACATGTACACGCCTGACTGGCAACTGCATGGTGAAGTTTAAACTGATTACTTTTGCTGCTTAAGGACAGAAGATTGAAGAGAAAACACTTTTTTTTTTGTCATTATTTTATTTGTGAAACATGGTTTTAAGTGTTTTAACATGTCTCTTCTTTTCTTTACTCCAAATGAAAATCAATGTATCAGATATCACCAAATATTTTCCTAGCTTATCATTTAAAATGACAAAAATATCTAATTTTTGTTGAATTTTTATTTTTTACTTCACGTTTATCTGAACAGATGGGTAGATTTAAGATCTGTAGTTTTGTAGACTCACGCCCTCTGTCTGTGATGCTGAAGTGCCACTGGGAAGCAAACTTGGTCCCCTTCATTTTCTCTTGTATATTCATCATCCAACCTCATTTACATTAAATACTGCATTTGTCGTCTTTATGCAAATTACGTTTTATATTTGAACAAGAAAACAAATCATTAATCCACTCCAATCTCTCATCTGATTTTAATTTCCTATTTAACATGCGACAACAGACACGTCAATTAATGCATTACAAAAATAATTTAGTGTTTGTATATCCATTCTCTAAGGAAAGTGGTTCATATTCAAGGATTTATAAAAAACTAAATGATCAAAAAATAGATGTTTACAACAACATTAGGCCTTTCATCATGGGTTTCCTATTTCCTATTGTTTCACAGTTTGGTCTCTCACTACCACAGAATTTACTGAACTACAAAGATTAGTTTGACGATTTTGGGAAATGAGCCTGTTTGCTTTTTTTGGTACCTAATACATTTCTGTATAGTAAAAGTAAGGCTACAACTAGAAGCTAGTTAGCTTAGCATAGAGACAGGAGCGCAGCCAATATCTGAGAGCTGTCATCTTCTCATCTCACTTGCAAACAGAAAGCAAATATGCATATTTACCAAAACATCAAACTTATGTTGTAAAATTCATATGACTGAGTGTGTAGGACTGTGTACTGTTTTTTTTTCCCACAACTGACATTTTGACTTAGCAGGAAAAGCACAAGTGTCACAGATACTATCAATAATATATCCAAGTCCTGGAACGGTCATTACTAAAAGGAAAGCAGCAACAATTAATGCCATTTGTTATACCTGTGCTTTCCCTGTTGTAACATGTCTGCCATGAAACTCTCTATTATCAACTTCCAAACATCTCTCCTCCATGTTGAACTGAACCAAGACATCATTCAGCAAGACCTCAGCTTGCTATTGAGTCCACATGACATGAGCCCAACATCTGTTTGGCATTAAACCACTTTTCCACAAGTTAAATGTTTCAATCAGCAGTTTCTACTCTTACATCTTCATATGCCATAACCCCAAGTCTTCTCTCCTGTACAGTATTCATCACAGTCCTCTGAAAACTGAATTCTGACCGTTGATTTTGTCCATTTCAGATTGTTTATTGCTTCCTTCAATTACTTTTACCAATCAATTTAGATTACTGTATATTGTCCTATTTTATCATTATGCCACTTTATAATATTTTTTCCTCATGATATAGGTAAACTCACGAAAATGAGTCAAGTTAACAGCTGGTAATGTTTCTCAACATAGTTTAGCTGTTTTTTCCTCTTGCATGAAAATCAAATGCTACCATTTACACCTAATCACAGGTAGTACAACAAACACTGCGTAGTACTTTGGTAGTCTAACACAAATAAAAAATACAGGCTCTACCACGTAGTGCAATCTGGATTACAAAAACAAACAAAAAAATTACAAGTTCTGACTTGTCAATCAAAACAATATTTCGATTCTTCGAGTCCTGGTGGCCTAGGGGTTTAAGACTGTGGGCTCAGATAAAGGTCAATACGATATGGAGCTTGTGAAATTATGTTCGGAGATGATTCAAAAGTCTCCTGTTGTGTGTCAACCTTTGTAAACCTTAGATTAACAATAAGGTAACACAAACATAGGAAAAAAAAAAAAAAAGAGTACAAACTGAAAACTGTGTGTGGAACTCGGTGCTCAAATTTCCCACACTGCGTCCAACACTGAAGTGACAAATTCAAGTACAAATATGAGTGCATGAGGAGCCATCAGTGTCGGGCAGTGTGGGAACTTCTACATTCACAAGCTCAGATTTCTCATGCAGTTTTTCTGACAGTTTAACAGACAGTGATCATTTCACAAGCTTAAAATCTAACGGCCTTTATCTGAGTCCATACAAGACACTGACCATGTTACTACAATGCCCACAGTGTGTGCCATCCTCTCTCTAACATTCATTTCCTGTCAGCTCACTGATGTCCCCGTCAAATAAAGCAAAAATGCCAGAAAGAAACTTTATACTGAACCTAATTGAGAACAGAAGGCCAAATGCTGCTCTGTGTAACTGGTTTGATGTTCAACAAACATTCAGTATATATACACCGGCATGTTCACAGACAACATGGTTGAAAATTCATATTGTGGGATCTCTTCAAGTGACTGGTTTGGTCCTATTAAGTGAGTGGTTTATCTTGCCTGTATATAACCCCGCCCACCCCACACACACACACACCTCACAGCTTTTCCCAATTATCTTCAACTCAAACAAAAATATGTCTTTTGCTTCTTAAAAAGACGACAAGGGAAATTATGATTGATTGCGAAATATTAGCGACATGATTCGTTTCCTGACAAATACCCCATGTTGGGAACCACAGCAGCAGGGCACCTTTCATTGCTCTTTTTTTTGCAGGTGTGACTAAGTCAATCGTAGTTTCTTCTGTGCTGGCGATGAGGACATGTGGGTTGGTTTTTAGAGGCACAAACGGCTTTGCCACTGTCAACTTTTCTCAACTTCATCAGTGTTTTCAGTACATTCACTTTCCAAGCACATGGCGCTCAGCTGCTCCTCAAAGTTCAGAAATTTGTGGTTGCAGTCCTTCTCCAGCATTTTCTTCCATATCTTTACTAGAAAAAGAAATACAAAAGGATAATTATTCGATTTTTATTTGACTTTCGACAGTGAAATCTGTGATTGCATCCTCCAACTCTGCATCTCTTGTAAAATAGGATTAATTCGCAGGTATCGCAGGTATCACAACCCTTGGCTCAGGACAGTAACTTACTGTATTCTGGTTCTTCTGGCTGTGTGGCGTCAGGACTGAGCTCAGCCTCCACAGCCAAGCTGCTGATCTGCAGCTGTTCCTCAGTGTTTTCTGCCTGCTCCGCATCTGCCTGGCCCGTCTGCTCCAGGCTCGACACCATCACCTCGTAGGCTCTCCTGGCCTCAGACGACAACTCGATCATCTTATGATAGATGTCCTGTGGGGACGAAGAACGTTTTCAGCTTGCTGACATCTTCAACGGTCAAAAAATAATTTATCGATATGCTCACTGGAATTACATCAAAGCTAAGAACTGTCTTTTTAGTGATGATAAACCTCACCTGTGCACCATCATAGTTGAAGATGCCCACCAGGCTTACAGGCACTGCCTTGTTGACGCAGCGACCCAGCGTTTTCCTGCAGAGGGCGAACACGAATGGCACCCCCTGTTCACGACAAGTGTCGATGATGGTGTAAAGAGCTTCATCTAGGCCTCCTGCGAAAGGTGATATTTTTATTATGAATGTCAGGATCACATGTACATGTCTACACCTTGTTGCTCCAAAGTTTAGATTAATAAATGAGTTTGACGCCAAGACATGCAAATACCGTCGTAGCCAAACTATGCACACATTCAGCTGGATAAATCTGAAAGCTGATGTAAGTACCAGTACCTTTGGACTGGATGCGTTCACAGTTGGGTGAGATGACGACACATTTGACCTTCCTGAGTTTAAGGTGCTTCAGGACCTCTCTGAGCCCCATGACGATGCGCCTCTTCATGCGGGCCTTCATCGGGTCCTTCTGGTACAGGCGGTCCTGGAAACGAACCAGCTCCTTTAGCAAGTTCGTCACACACTCGTCCACGTCTTTGCTCAGCATCTGGTTGCAATAGCTGACGCACGCACACACAGTGTACAGTCAGACAACCAACAAAGATTACAACTTGTAACTGTGTATAGAGTGAATCGTTATGATTTTACAGTCTTACTCTCTGAACTTTCTGCTGTGGATTTTGGGTCGGCTGACCGAGCAGGGAACAGGTGAGGTGGTTTGTTGATCTACTGTCTCGTTTTTCTCAGCTTCTTCATCATCCTCTTTCACCATCTGGTTCGTGCCATTTAACTCTGACTCGTCCTCAGGTTCCTCTGACGGACTTCTTACTTCATCTGAGCGTTATTAAGAACAAAATACAGATTAAATATCAGCTTTAATCAAAGATTTTCTTTGTCTACTTAAAGCTGTGATAACTTGGAGTCGGGAACTTTTGAATTCTATCGTCTCCCATGCTTTTTCTGACCTGTGGCATTAGTGTCACCCATCTCTTCTTCATCAGCGGGCTGGAGCTCATTTTCAGGCAGCAGCCCTCTCTCCTCCTGCAGTCGTCTTTGTTTCCTCTCCTCCCTTTCTTTCAAAATGACCTGCGGATCAGACAGAAACAAGTCTGTACAGCTGAGACACTTTCTTTAAAAAAATGCAGTGCGTCTGTATTTGTTCCAGAGTGAGTGAGTGAGTGGACATACCTTCTTAAGAGGAGTGGGTTTCTTTGCTTTTGGCACCTCTCTCTGCTTGCCTTTCTTTACCAAAGGGCTGGTGGAGTCCAGGGGATTATGGGCAATTTTATCCTGCTGCCAGGGCAGCTTCTTCTGGACTAATGGCTGCTTCTGGACGACAGGTAGTCCTCCACCAACTACAAAGAAATCATTTACAAAGACAGACAGACTTTTAAATAAAATGTATCATAAAAAGAGAGAGAAATTAGGAACCCAGTGTAGCAGAGGTCAAGAATGTGACCGTAACCCACCTGAGAGGATGACTGGCTTGGCGTCCTGCTTAGCTTTTTGAGACTGTTGCTTCTTTTCCAGGGCGGCCAACATGTTTCCGATGTCCAGCTGAACGGGAACTTTGCTCTTCTTCCCAGACACCTTTTCAGCTTTCTGGAAGTCAGGAGAACAAAAACAGATTCAGGTTCAATCCAAACTGTATTCTCCAGTATAATATCATGTATTTAAATTTAACAGGAAAATACAAACCTGTCCTTTTTTAGCTGTCTCAGTGGGCTGAGTTTTTGCTGCAGGTGATTTTTCCTTGGTTTGTTCAGCAGACTGATGCTGAACACTTTCTCTTTGGTGTTCCTGAGAAAGACACAAAAAATGACCTACTGTCAATCTCATTTTAATGACTCTCTACTTTGAAACATGTTAAATTATGCTAAAGACACAGAATTATAAATGAAAAGTAAAAAACATCTGGGAGGAGAAATAAGTGATATGTACCTCATTGCATAGTTTTGCTGCAGTGCTGCTCGTTATCAATCGATCAATCCCAGTCAAAGAAAGAGTCAGACCGGGAAACTCTTCTTCATCCTGTCGGGACAAAAAGACGACAAAAAATAATGATTTTTTAAAATGCTTTGAAATCAGTTTTGCTTTTGAATTGAAGGGAAATACAGTCAAAACTTTTATTTACCTCAAATTTTGGAGGCTCCTGATAATACGCTGGCTCTTCTGACTCAGCTTCTGCATCTTCACCTTTAGCTTTCTTCTTCTTTTTCTTCCTTTTCCTCTTCCCTGGGGCTCCATCTTCATGCTGTGCAGCAATTTCCTCCGTCTGACGTGAGGCAAAGTAAAGGGACCCAAAGCAATGTTAAACCATACAGAAGGTCATACTGGTCACATTTCTGTCAGTGTGATTTACATAATTAAATCCACTGTCACACTAATATAAATGATTTTGTAGATGTATAACGTATCTCAACAGCCTGTAATCACACACAAGAAGACCTGTATAATTAAGGTTAATTATAATTAAATGTAAGACTTTTCAACACCTGCAGATATCTCATATGCTGAGATTCAATCAAGCACGTCTCCTCACCTGCGTATGGTTGTAGCCGATTGTCGTCTCTTTAGGGACGAGTTTCTTTGGAGGTTGAGAGGCGACATTTGCCCATGAAGTGACCGCCGTCTGACCTTGTTAACAAAAAATAAATAAGAGGATTAATATCTTATATTTCACTTCTGTACAGTCATTGAAACTACAAGGACTTTCCCCTACCTGGTGAAGCAGCAGAGGAATCTGGCTTAGCATTTGTAGCCATTTGTTGGGGGTCGGGCTGCGTTGGGGATCGTCTTGTTCCAGACTACTCCATACAAAATTACAATAGCATTACATTTATTAGACGCATTAACCACCATAGCACAATATTATATGTGATGTTCAGTGGGCTCACCTTCAAGGAAAATGCTGATGTTTGCGTAAGAGGGCTCGCGGATGGAGGGGTTGGACCCCAGCACACTCTCTGAACAGAAGGAGGACCTGCTAACTCTGGGAAATCAGTCATCTTCACCTCAAACGGGGCCATGTCCGCCTGTGCTGGCTTTGTCTTCCCTGCAGAGTTCGGGGCAGACCGGGCACCTCGAGAGCCTGTCGTCCAATTACAAGCAAAAGTTGATTGTAGACAGATGAGTTATGTTCAGGAAAACACACGCTGAGGTGCCAGGGATCATTCAGGAAGGAGTTCACAATGCCAGGTGTGATATCTACCTTTTTTCTGTGAATTCAGTGAGTTCTGGCCCACAGTTCTGCCCTGTGCAGGAGAGTCATTGTTGCCTTTAGATGCCTGTGGAGAAATCACTGAAATTAATTTCATAGTAGAGAGTTTATTCCATCAAATATTTCTGTTTCTAAAGAGGAAACCAACCTTTGCTTGTGGATCCCGTGCGGACCTCTCTCTCTGCATAAAACCATCACTGGTCTCTCTAACACGACGGCTGCTGCTATAGCCGTGACTCCTCGGCACATCTCCTTTTCCTGCCGACACTCCATTTGTGTTTGATGGATTCTGCTTTGGGCCCACACCGGACCAGCTCCTTCACAAAGTTCAGACGTTCACACAAATAAGTGGCTTGACTACGAACAAACGGTCAAAACACAACAGTTTCTCAGAAAACATAGTGATCTTTCACAAAACACAACATTTCAAAATATGAAACGACATTTTACAAAACACAGCGACAATTTACAAAATGCTGCAAAATTTCACCAAACACTGCCACATTTCAGATTTGTTGTTGTGTTTTGTGAAATGTTGTCATGTTTTGTGAAATGTTGTCGTGTTTGATGCAATGTTGTCGTGTTTGATGTAATGTTGTTGTGTTTGATGCAATGTTTTTGTGTTTGATGAAATGTTGTCGTGTTTTGTGAAATGTTGTCGTGTTTGATGCAATGTTGTTGTGTTTTGTGAAATTTTGTCGTGTTTTGTGAAATGTTGTTGAGTTTGATGCAATGTTGTCGTGTTCTGTGAAATGGTGTATTTTGAAATGCTGTGTTTGTCAAAATGTCGTTTTTTAAGGAATGTTGGTGTGTTTTGTGCAAAATTTCACACAATCAACACAATAACATTTCAAAATACACAAAATTTCACCAAACACTACGACATTTCAGATTTGTTACTGTGTTTTGTGACACATCATCGTGTTTTCTGTAATGTTGTTGTGTTTTAACCCTCAGTTCGGCCTCACTTGACAGTGGTGACTCAGGCCATTGGTCAGGTGATTGATTACTTTGATTGAGACAAACTATGATTATCCTCCTACCCTCTCAAACTCTTGTCGGACACATAAGGATTTGGTAACATCAGAGGTGGTGATGGCTCAGGAGGCTCCTTCCTCTGTCTCCTCTGTTGTTTATGGTCCAAAGACTGCACAGATGACAGTTTGCTCTCCTGTGGAAAGTACAGATCGTCTGTCATCGTCTGTCTGCTGAAACACGACCTTTGACAGTTCAAGTGAACGCATGTGTTGCCACAGTTAGTTCAGTATTAGATTCACAATGCGATCGCTTTATTCACATTGTTGACTCACGCTTGACTCACTCAAACATCCCACTCAAACAACAAGTGTTAAACTCAACTCTTGTTTGGTTAGCCATTTAGCTATCTGTTAGCTGATAGCATATTTCACGTTACATAGTCTTAATTTGTACTAAACTCGTCAAAAATGTATGTTTTACAAAAGCCAACAGCTTATCGATGCGGTCCAACCAACTTTTAACTTTATAAATGCCATGTACACGTTTACAACAGCTACAGTTAGCTAAAAGTTAGCTTCGTTCAGCTACATGCATCAGCGTATGATAGCGTCACTAGCTATCAGTTAGCTTGCTAGCCAGCTTAACAAACTACTTTTACTTTTAGTGAATTACCTTGTCCATCTTCAGGTTTTCCTATATGTAATCACATGTCCGCATGTTCACTCGATGTTGCGGGTGTTGTCAAAGTCTCGGTTGCGACGGTGCTGCATTTATCCACCCTCGAGTGTGTTAGCTATGCAGGCTAAGAAACCTGTTTGATAGCATAGCAGTAGCGGCTAGCTGAACAGCCTGACACAGCTGATGTTTACAGTGTGCTGTGCAGAGAGCCTACAGCGACACCTACTGGCCGACAGCATGACAACTCAACTGTGAAAGCAGTATTTTAATGTTATAGGTGCTGTAGTTTTACTCATTTGTATATATTAAGTTATTTAGTTAAGCACCTTATTTTATGGTTGTATCATATATTTGTATTTGACATCTTAATGTGCATAAACATCTGTAGCAGTCAGATACATGTTGTGGAGTAAAATGTATGTTGTAGCAGCCTAAAATGGAAAAGCACCTCAACAATTAACTCAACTGCATTGAAAACCGTTTTGTAAACTCTTCAGTTAAAAGAATTACACCCCACAGACAGATGTTGACTTTCTCGTTTATTCTTTTTTACAAGAAAATAGAATATCCACACTTTTAAAAGAGAACTGAAATAAAATGCTCCTTTGTACAATACAAAATCTGAGTGATTAATAAAATATAGCAGTATAAAATGATATCCATGTTGCACAAGAACAAATGTGGTTTGTAATCCATCCTAACCCGTGCATTTCACTCAATGCACAGCTCCACATCTCCACTCATGTTCTCATTTGTACATTAACGTCCCTCTGTCTTGGAAGGTGCAGCGTCTTCTTGCGATATATTGCTTCATGTGATGATCCTTGGCGAACGGCGCAGGAAGTACACAGCTCTGTTTTTTTTTGTTCGTGTCACCGTATTAAGTAGTGCTTGTTCTCCAGGCCGATGTAAATATATAAAACATTCATTAAAACTACCGAACATCCAAAAGTCTTTGTGTCTCTCACTCCTCTTTTAGCCTCCCAGCTATCCTCAGGAGAGCCAGGGGGATAATGAAAGAGGCTGATGTGAGGAGGAAACAGGTCTGAGCTCCAGCTATCCAGTAAACTGTGAAGAAAACATGATCGTTATGAGTACAAATGCTCAATTCATCTCTTGAAAACGTCAGTGGCTTTTGTGTTCTGGCTAATACTCCATAAACTGTCCACAAGTTTCAGATGCATTTGGCGCCATTACTGCCATCTTTCTTCCTTACCGGAGGATGACAGCACTGGTCCCAGTGCTCTGGCCAGAGCGCCCAAACTACGCAGAATCCCCATCACTGTGCCCTTCTGACTGGCCGAGCCTGGAGAAATATCAACAGCAACAGTGTGCTAATTATACCATAAAATCCAAATGGTTTGTGAGTTTCCATAAATAGGAATGAATAAGAGGTTTACCATGGTCAGAAACAAGCGTAGACAAGCAGGGAACTACTACTGCAGCCGCTGTAACAAAGGCAATGACATAAAATGTGAGAAACAGAATACTTTTTTTAAACATAACACATAAATAGATGCTTCTTAAAGAGGGTATTTTGTAAAATAAGATTGGAAGTACTCAGGAAACTGTTTCCTCTGCTAATCATGCAACCACACGCACTTGCAAAGTCTTTAAAAACTGACAGAAAGGACAAACTGGACTCACCGAACGAGTATAACGCCAAGCCGACATAAAGTACCGTTACATCCCATGACAGCCCGATGAGAACAAACGCTGGGATTAACGCTATGATTGCCTGAAAACGAGAGACGTGGTTCGTTAAAGAAGACGAGTTTGCTGCGGTGCATCAGCAGCAGCATGAAGAGTTCATTGTTGTAAAGAGAAGGTGTTCCTACCATACGAACAGCCTTGATATGGTGCCCAGGCTTTATTCTGCGGGCATAACCGCCCTGGATCAAAGCCATGATGACACCAATGAAGAAGAACATCTTTCCTTGCTGCATACTAACGAGAGGAAAAAAATGCTTGTAACAAAAACACAAGGTTGTTGTTCAGACATGCTTACTGTAACTGACAGAGTACACAGTTTTATCTTTGAGTTCACACCTTGTAAACTGGAAGCGTTGGTGAGTCAGAAAACTCAGCGTAAACTCCAGACCGGAGAACAGGAAGAGGTAGCAGAAATAAACCAGGCCCAGCACTTGAAGCTTCAGCATTCCTGTAAAGACATTAATGACTTCTATCAGTGTGCCAAAGTTCACTCATGACTCACAAATGGGTCAAATGGGTGTAAGCTTCTGCCTCGCAGAGGAATCCTGTACGAGCGGTACTCACGTTTTTTTGCAGGCGGATCTTTCACCCTGGTAACAGCCGAAAAGTGGAACAGAGATAATGGATTCAAAAGGTCCCTGGAGTCCCCGAAGCCTGAAGATGAAGCCTGGGATGAAACAGGAAAAATTAGAAAAGTATTCAGATACAGAAGACGTTTTACAATATATGTATATTATATGTTTAGGGTTATGCATCCAAGACTCATTTTCATGGCTCTTACAATTGTGCATGTGGCATACGAGTCATTAGAAAATTAATGGTCCAGTGTGTAGGATTTATTTGCATCTAGCGGTGAGGCTGCATTTCCCACATTTCACCCCCCGGTTAAAACGCAAAAAATGCAAACGGCCCTCTCTGGGGCCAGCGTTTGATTTGTGTGTTCTGGGCTACTGTAGAAACATCGGCCCTGCTGGAGTCTAAGAACGACCCAGCCACTGGAATCAGGTGTGTTGGGGCAGGGAAACATCTAAAACATGCAGGACAAGGGGCCCGGAGGACAAAGAAATTTTTTTAATAAAACCAGTTAATCTAGGTGCTGTATCGTAGGCAACTGGACTTGTTTCAGTTTCTTGAAGATGTTTCACCTCTCATCCAAGAGGCTTCTTCAGTTCTAACTACCTGGAGGAGTTGCAGGCTTTTAAAAGCTCTGAGTTTCAGAGTCGTTAGGGCCACTTGTGGGTCGTTGACCCAACCGGCCTTCATGTGGGTTTCTAAGGCTAGGCGAGCCCAGGTGTGAATGGTTGTTAAGCCCTCTGAAGCTCAGAGCTCACACGTATAAAACCGGTACTATTACTAATAAATTGACCGAATGATCGACTGGTGATTGACCCCCCCTCCTCATTCTACCCCCCCATTCATTATATGTTTTAAAGCCCCTGCACACCCATAGTCCTTTGTGTACGGACCATTTTAGATGGACAGCTCCAACACTCATAGCTTTGTAGTGTCAATTTACAACATTATCATTATCAGCTCAGAGGGTCTGGTGACAGCATGGCTCCCACCCACCTTCAGCCCGACAAAGGGTCTAATTCAACACGTAATTAAAAACACCTGTGAACCCCTGTGGGAAAAAAAGCCCCCTCAGTTTGTCAGCTGGCCGTGTGAATGTTTCCGTAGCTAACCTTGACGTCCTTTGTGAGCGTCTCTGGCAGCATGAGCCAAATGAAAAGCAGATCAGCAACGCTAAAGGCCAGAGCGAGCAGAGCTGGAGTCTGGAAGAAGACATTCCCTGTTGCTTTGGAGCTGACAGCAAAGTAGGCGCCCATCAGGGGTCCCACAGTGAAGCCCAAGGAGAAGGCGATGCCGATCATGGCCTAGAGATGATAAAAAATGTACATTTTTCTTTTTTTAATCAAGTGTGACATAAACAGAATACACCCATTCACATCCTAGAGTTTTTTTTTAAATTATGGCCAAAGAAAACTTTTGCCTACCATCCCTCGGTTCCGTGCTTTTGGGCAAGGCAGGTCAGCCACGATGGCAGTGCAGAGGCTGACGTTGCCCTTAGAAACGCCCCCAATTACTCGAAACAAAAGGAACATGCTGAAGCTCCGGGAAACAGCCCAGACCGCGTAGGAGGACATCAGCCCTATCTGGGAAATTAGACCCGAATGAATCAACACTGGATGGATGACTCTACGTTTTACAAGCAATGATGATATTATTACACTGTTGCTCTCTCCTCCACGGCATGAGATGTGAAAGAACAGTGAGGTTTTATTTCTTGAGGTCATGAAAAAGTGGTAGTATGTCATGCCACTCACTGTAGTGAGAATGAGCAAGGGTCGTCTGCCGTGTCGGTCTGAGAGAGCGCCGGTTAAAGGCGACATCAGGAACTGCAGCAGAGAAAACAGCGACCCGATCAGACCTGAAATTGAGGAGCAAAAATTCTTTGTTTAATTGATTACAGTATGACGAAATGTAAAAGCTCCAAATAACCAATGTTGAAGGTGAAACCAATGCAACGTACCTCCAAACAGGACGGTGTTGTATTTCTTTTCCAGAGGAATCCCCACGGCCTCCCTGAACCAGTCCACAACACTCTGCAGAGACTGATACACGACATCCTGCACAAGGGACGAAACACAGGAAAATACAGCGTCACACGGGGAGAATCTAAACAAGAGTAAGGAGGTCAGTTCAGCATGAGTCAGCACACAGACACGGCCCGTGAATGCTAATCTAATCATCATGAGTCGGTTCTGTTTTTTTATGAAACAGATTCTTCACACAAAGCCTCCTTTGTTCTATAGATGTGACGGACAATGTGCATCAAATTCTGCACATTGTTCGATACATCCCATCCTTTTTTTTCTCCACTGCAGCAGGAGCAGCTGGAGAACATAAATGCTGATATACGACCGTCTTGCCAAGAACATTTCTGACTTCTAAACTATTGTGGTGATCAAAAATAGCCACAAGTGATATTAATTTCCCTAATTCAGAGGTAAAAAGAGGAAGTACTGCTGGATGAAGAAATCTCTTCTTTAAACAAGCTCTATCACTAACACCTAACCCTAACCCTGATTTTACCAGAGTTGTCTATTCTGATTTTGAAGAACAAAACAAAACAAAACCAACCCCTGTTTGTGCGTAGTGGTCCAAAATGGAAGGCAGCAGAGGCAGAATCAGTGTGAATCCCAGCAGGTCCAGCAGCAGGATGACGAACACGATGTTGATGACCTTTGAGGAGAAGGGGCCGTCATCCTCTGCAGATTTGTTTACGGTTGACATCCCTCCAGCAGAAGCTTGTGTCTCTTCTGTTCCTGTTAGAAAACACACAGTGGACGTATGTTAGCACTAAGAGATACCAGCGCCTTACATTTACAGCGTCAACTGGCACGACTTCTAATCTCAAGGAACAAGTTAGCCATTGAGGAAGTGCCACAGTTACAACAAACAGCTTCGTTTTACAGGTCTGCAACTTCCTTGAAGGTTTCCTGGAAAGAAATACGTTTCTTGGACCTAATTGTAGGGCAATCAAGGACCAAATTCAGACAGATAATTTCCTCAAATTCCTCCTGCTCTGTTCAAACTCCAGTAAATGTTCCATTCATTATTTTTAAACTTTAGTCTCCACATATGTTGAGTTGTATGTGCGATTGCAGACCGTTGTTCAGCAGGATATACCTCTAATAAATTTGATTTGACAGGAAGTGTTTCGACCTAACGGTCTCCCCCATTTTATCTGTGATTAATACCATGTATAGATCCTTCCAGGGAACATCAGTTAAGTTACTTTCTATGAAAAAACAAACAAACTACATGATAACATGAGACCTGTAAAGCAAAGCATTAATACAAATAATATGTCAGTAATCTGCAGACCTTACTAGACATTATTAGGATTGACAGATTAATTCAATGAGTGTGTTTACTTCCACATATTAAAAGTTATTGGCACAGCAATATGACTCTGGCATGAAAGCATCCACCACATGCCTCAGTAAATATGCCTGTGTGTTTACAAAGTGCATGTGTGCCAGTACAGGTGTAACCCTCTCCATTTAACACTTCACCACAGTAAGTCACCAGGAAAGATGGATAAAGGAATGAGGAAACAGCTGCACATGCTCAGATCAGAGTTGAACTCCTCAGTAAAAGCATTGACATTTTCTTACTGGCAGTAGTTTGAAAACTGTTAGTGTTGCTCTCCTTAAATAAAATAATAAATACACATTTCCTACAAGTTGTTCCTCGACCCACAGACTGACTGGTGTTAACAAGCGTCACCTCTCCTCGACCTGACTACTGTTAACCAAGCGAAAAGGAAAGAGCCTCTACCAGCTTCTGTACTCACACTGTTTCCGCAGACTCGTAAAATCAGAGCAGATCACACCGACTCGAGCAGCACTACCTTCTCCCTCTCTCATCAGTCCATCTGCACTGGCCCGCACCAGGAAGCGGTGTCCTCTTACATTTGGATGACATGAACACGTCGCAGCCAACGCACACAGAGCAGAATGCTGCCTTCAGGTGAATCTCGTAAACTCCCATTTCCGCGTTCCACAGTGGTTCAGGACTTGTTGAGCCCGTTACCGACCTCAGCTCAGCCTGCTGCTTCGTGGGTTTGTCACAAACAACTACCCGCGCAAACATTACATTAAAAAAATATATATATTTTTTTACTTTATATCTTTAAAGGTGCAATGTGTAAGAATTTTAGTTCAAAACTTTCATAAAAGTGTGAAGTTACAATAGTTTGGAGTTAAGTTAGAATGCTAACCAGCTAGCCTCTAGGGGAGCGTGCCTATGTTCCCACATTTCTAAGATTGCAGCTGTAACCCTAACCCCTCATTCATTCATTCGTTTACTATAAAGTGCTTCCAAAAAATCTTGTGGGAGGATAGGGCTTAAATTGAAGGGAAATGTAGGAACACAAGACTTAATTTTGAAAATGTCCTAGAAATGTGGGAACATAGGGCTGTGGGACCATTGGGCTGTGGGAACATAGGGATGACCCCGCCTCTAGCCACTTTGTACCTGAAGAGGCGATAGCGAGCAACACTCAGCCTAATACGACTGCTAGCTGCCAAGCTGACTAGCTAATGGTGCGACCCATTGCTCGGCCTGAGTTGGCCGACATAAACACAGATGACTTCACAGCAGTATGGCGGCACACAACGTGAACAACAGCTAGTTACAAAGTGTGAATTTAACGGGTGGCCAATTCTTACATATCGCAGCTTTAAACTAATTTTTTGTGCTCCAACAGAAGTCTACGAGGTTTATGTAAATTCACCGTTTCCACACACTCGTCTGTGCTTGCAAACCGGGAGATTTGAACGCTGGTTTTGCCTCGGTCAAGCATTGTAGCGTTTCGGACAGACCACAGACATCTGAGAAAGTAAAAATACCTTTGAAGATACAAAAACCTCTGGAGAACAGGTAGAAATGATGAAAATACGATGGAGTAATATACTCTCAACAGCAGAATGACACAGGGAAATGCATATCAGGTATGTAAATCAGACTTTAAGTTTATTTACAAAAACAGTAAGTTGTACCATTTGACAAAAATGTTATAAAGTAAACATACGTTTATTAACACAGAACATCAAATGTAATACAGCCATTATTGTACTCGGAAGCATTTTACTTCCCTGGAAAGCTATACAACAACTTGTGTTCAAATACCCAACGGCACCTGAAGGCAGCACAAGCATTTCCACAATCTGTGGAGCTGAGGTTGGTCCAGGTCTTGATACTGCACAGGGAGGTTCAATACCAGTTTATATGCAACAGTAGTTCACAGTGTAGAGATTTGTGTATGTTTTACAGTAATAACCTCTGATTAATATTTCCATTAACATAAAGAATAAGAATATTTTTCATAAAGAAAAAGATCTTCACATGAGTTATTCATGCATATCCATTAGTGTCTTAAAACGAAACAAATGTAAAAACAAGATCTTAATAACAACGTGCCACACTCCATACATTCACCACGTTGTTTTCTGAAGCTTGAATTTATTGAATCACAAAATTAAATTCTAGTCAAAAAGCTTTACCATAAAAACATTTAATTAGAAAAAGTTTAAAATCTACAAAACATGAAAAACCAGGCTGTTCAGACACACACAGTGCAGTGAGAGTGTAGAGGACATTTCTTGAAAATAAAATCTAGCTTCCCACGCAAAAATCACCAGACGAAACTCGCACTGCCGTCCTCAACGCAAAGACAAACGTTATATGCCATGTCGAATGACGTGACGCTCCAGTTCAGAGCTGGTTTTGAGGTTTCGTCCACAGAGTTCACAGGTAAACAGTTTCTCCTCTGTAGATGCTCCATCCATAACTGTGAGTGCACCTGAAGAACAAGAGAAATTAACTTAGGGTGGTGTCACATGTTATTTCCAAAAACCAAAGTAGCTGCGACCCATAATTACTTCCATGAAACATTTCATCATTAAGTCGAAACAATGTTGACTCTTGTCTAGGGGAAAGAAGCCGGTGTCCGCCTTCTTGACTTCCATTAAAATAAAGAATATTTTTCATAAAGAAAAAGATCTTCACGAGTTATTCATGCATATCAATTAGTGTCTTTAAACGAAACAAGGGTAAAACAAGATCTTAATGACAACGTGCCCCACTCCATACATTCACCACGTCTATCAAAAAAGCTTTACCATAAAATCATTTAATTAGAAAAGGTTTAAAAAGAAGTTACATTTTGTCTAGGGGAAAGACGCTGTGAAACTGCTGCTGAAAAGTCAGAAAGTAATTGTAAATCCAGTGTTTAGGCATTCTGTGAGGAGGGTTAGTTGAAATATTTAATCTTGTCTAGATACCTTTTGTGTAAATTCTTGTGAAACTGTTGATGCTGAGTGGTTATTAGCCAGTTTCGGCCAACTCAGCTGTGGTAAATAGGCTTGACTGCAGGGTGGAGCTAACCCTGCATAAAAAGGAGCAACCAGTTCTCTGCTGTATGTAAATGTAATGTCTGAAAATGGAGGGAAATGTCGAACACAACTTTCACGCAGCCCAAGATGACATCTTCAAGCTATTTATAAATAGTAGTCATGGTATCGTAGCCAGGATGTCGAATGAAAGGGAGGAAATGTGAGAAGTTGGTTCTTGTTCACAGAAGGTGAAAAGATTTGTTGAAAGAAAATTAGTCTGCAACTATTTAGATAAATTGCTTCGGTCTTTTTTCAAACACAAATGCAAAATATTAGCTATTTCCCCTCTTTCACTGTGATAGTTTGAAGCTTTTCCAGGGCTCCAGGCCAAACCTTTTCATTTAGCTGCACCAGGACATACTTTAGTTGCACCCAATAGCATTTTAAATTCACGTCTTGAATTATTTAAATGATTGTAAACAGAAATAAAAGGTGCAAGTAAATATTTTTCCTCATTTCAAAATCACAGGACATACAAGAAATTGTTCTGACGTGTTGGCCGTCACCGTGTATCAAAACTTTTCAAACATGTCCATTCATTGTGATCGATTTACCATCTTACCTTTGTGCACAGGTGGATTCTCAGCTTCCTTTGTCCCGTCACTCTCCTGATGTCCCCGATTTGTGCACTGGTCCTGATCGTCTTCAGTGATCATCTCGTCCTCTTTGTCCTGCTTTAGCTCATGCTCATCATTCTCATCCATTTCTTCTTCTAGATATTCATTCTCAAGTTCTGGCATTTCCTCATCATGGTCTCTTAACTTCTCACGGTTCTTCTGACTTTCCACTTGTTTCTTTTTGCAGTTTGTAAACAAGACACCTAAGCTCCCCTTTTGGCTCATCTTAATTAATCCACAGTTGGGCCCAAGAGTTAGCGGATGCCTTGGATTTGTATTTGCAGAAGCTGAAGCTGACTCTGTACTGACATGATTTTTTCGGTTGTGGGCCAAAGTGATGCTGCTCTCTCCATCCAGCAACTGGATCTCGTTCAGAATGTTATTTACAACCTCTTGCTCGATTTCCTTCTCTGTCTTAACCGTTTTATCCAGATCTGCCTTCTTGTGTATTGTGCATATACTGCTGCCATCCTCATCCAGCAAGAAGATTTGACGTAGCACGTCATCTTCTACCCTAGCCTCGATGTTTAACGTTCTACGATTTAACGCCTTTATACATGGCTTCTGGGCCTGTGCTTTTTCAGTTCTTTTCTCGTATGTTGTTGAGCTACCCTCTGCTGCCTCCTCTTTCTGTTGTGCTACCCTGCTGTCTTCACCATCTCTGACTTTAGTTTGGGCTTGGTTCTTTTTTGTCTGCCTCTCTTCACGATTCTCGTATTGGATATCCGCATTGATCCCTTCACAATCTTTCTGTCCTGCTATACTTTCTGTCTCCTGTCCTTTTGCAGTGTTTGGCAAGAGCACAGTTTTTGCTTGTTCTTGTGGGTCCTGCTCACAATTCTCTTGAATAGTGGGGTTTAGTTTTGTATTCTCATACTGAGGTTCCAAAACAGAGGTCTTAACAGGCCTTTCTTTATTTCCATTCTTTCCATCCTGCCCTTGCTTTTGACCTGCTTTGTTTAACTCTAGTGTAACATTGTTATCTTCCACTGGGTTCTCAGCTTGTGTGTCGTGTGGAACTTCATCGCAGTCTGTAACAAAATCCTCTGTTTTTACATCCTCACTATCGTTGTTGAGGCACTCCAAGTCAGACAAAGGCTCCTCTTCCTCTTCGGTCATTCTGCCAACCCTTGCCTCTAGCTGATCAAGGCTCATCTGACCCACAAGCTCGTGATTCCTCAAAACCTACACAAAAGAAAGCAAAAAAAGTCAAATGACACATTTGCAAGAACCCATATAGTCCATTTCCACCGCAGGAGCCTGAGTTTCAACCAGAGGAACCAATTTCTGAATTTAGTTTTTCAGTCACTGCAGTCTGCAGAGTTGCAAAATCACAAAGTGTGCCACGTTGTAGATGTTGAACAGATGGCTCAAAGCGTCATGTGCTGCTCAATCAGTGAACTTTATTGACAATTGACAAGATTTTCTGGGAATGCAGACACCTCTTTAAGGCAGGTGGATTTTGCCTAAGAAGTCAGGAGTAAGGTTGTTATCCTCCAACATATTTTACTCTGTGCACCACACATCAGTTCCTCCTGCCAAGGACAACAGGTGAGGCAAATCAAAACAACTGATAAGACAGCACTCGGAAGAAGAACTACTACTGCCTGAGATAAGCTTCTAACAGAGACGACCGCTGTGCCAGGAGGAGTCTTTCCTCGAGAAAAGTACTACTGTGTCATACCTGCAATACTCTCTGATCGCCTAAGTGTTCAGTGAATTATTCATTTTCTGGGATTCATTTCTACATCGGCTACTGAAAATGTGAAAGAGATGATGTCAATGGTTTCTTTTACTTTTTCCAAACTCCAGCACATTCAAAGAAGACACTTCATTATTAATTCAGGCACAAAGGAATTCCAGTGATGCAGAGAGCAGTTTAGCTACAAATCCTCACCTGATGCTTATCACTCAGGTGTGCCTCCAAGTCGCCCAGCTGAGTGCAGTCGAAGTAGCACAGCCGACACTTGTAGGGTTTGATGTCGTCGTGCCTCGTCATGTGGAGACGCAGGTTTTCAGGACTGCCGCTTGTGAAAGTGCATTTGTGACAGCGGAAGACAATGCCTTGAAGGTAACGTGACAGCTTCGGCCGACGCACCTCTATTGGCACAATGCGTTCCTCTGAAAACAAAAGAAACAAAAGAACTTAAAATGACAGATAAATGCATTAGTCGGTGGAAATGCTGAATCCTGTCGAGCACCTAACCCACCACGATGTAAGACGATGTGATCGATCATGTTGTTCTTGTTCTTGGTCTGGTAGAGGCAGAAAGGGCAGCGGAGGTCTCTCTGATGGGTAGGTTTTGACTGGCAGGTAGAGTGACCCTTCTCCACGTGCATCTCCAGGGTTTTCCTAATAATGGCAGAAATACAAAATGTGATGACTGTCTAGAGGTGACTTTTACTGTCAAAATATCAAAATTAAATCTTAATGACAAATGATCAAATCATCACTAAATGTAATGTAAATGTAATGTAAATGTATCACCTCAGCCACCAATACAGAAATGATGTTTCATTTTTAAATCTTGAGAAACAAAACTCAAATTCAACTGTTGACATTTTAAAAGTTAAGTACAAGTGATCTCCACACTCGTACCCCAGAACATGGATTTCGATATGGAGTCCTCATACTTCTACAACTTAGTGGCCTTGTCACTATTTTACTAACTTTACTGCCATCTACAGGATTTAAATATGTATTGCATGTATTTAACCAAGGCGTTTTGAGTTTTGATCATTTCCAAAATTGAATGTGTTTTTTCTTGGCACACCTATTGTATTGTTTTCTTAAGATGCAAAATGGTAGAATCCCTTAACTGACTTCCCGAGCAAAATGTTACGCTACCTACCATGCTCTGATTATGTAAAATAATAAAAACAGCATAAATATTTGTAATATTATAATAAATAATAATAAACGTCTTTGCTATAAACATCAGGCAGGCCAAAAGGACGGTATTAACAGCACATTTCTGTGTTGTAAAAGTTATGCACTGTATGTTGTGTAAAAGTGATTGACTTAAACTGAAAAGCAACTTAATTTTTGGCAACACACTATATGCATTTTAATCTTTTATAAAAAGAAAAGTACACGTTGGTCGTTACTTACCTTGAACCAGTGAAAAAGTCACAGTCCTTGCACCTGAAGATCTTCTTTCCATGGCGATTTAGGTAGTGCCGTCGCATACTAGACAGGTATCCAGTGTTGAAATCGCAAACTTCACAGTAAAGAAGCGTGTTATCCAACTGTTTTTCTTGCATGTTCGCTTTAGATGCAGCGCCTGCCTGCGCCATCAAGCTATAGTGGTTCAACTGTCGCTGCACATCTGGGGGCTCCAAGTACAGCGATCCTGTTAAAAGTACAAATAAATCACAGTCACTGTATAGCTACTAATGCAAAAGGTGTGTTATTTATATACATTTTGACAGTTATATACGCTCAGATTTATAAAACATAATACGGATGACTTGCTTTCAGTAATTTCAGGCTCTTCCTCAGGTTCAGACAAATTGTTCATTCCCTCTGATGAATTAGGGGACTCCTTGTCGGGCCTCTGAGCGCTCTCCTCATCTTGGTTGTCAGTCTCGGTAAAACTCATAATGACATCTGGGCATTCAGCAGCCGTACATGCATGGATTAGAGACAGAAAAACTTGCAATATCACAATACAAGTGCTGTGTAATTTGTGTTCTAAAGCCAA
Source organism: Pagrus major (assembly GCF_040436345.1). Classification (NCBI taxonomy): domain Eukaryota; kingdom Metazoa; phylum Chordata; class Actinopteri; order Spariformes; family Sparidae; genus Pagrus; species Pagrus major. The sequence goes on from NC_133219.1 coordinate 21,554,087, forward strand.
TTATTGGCATACAGGTACATCATCTGTTAAACCCCAACATTTGGCTGCAATCTTTATAGTCAGAATAATTTTTAGACTTCTTTCCCTTTCTTGTAAGCTGGCATTTTTACAACCTAGACGGACCTTTAGAGTCGGACTAGTTATAATATTCAGAAGATTATAATGTTCAGTGTTGGTCGAAACTGTTTTGAAGAGGTATTGATTGACCTGTATGATTCTACTGGAGGATGGAGTTGACCTTTTGGGTTATAAGGAGAGATGTTTCTAATATTTAGCCTACACTTATTGATAAAAATATGGACATGATATGAAAAACACTTTCCAGCCTATTGCAATACAACTTCGCCTCCAATGACCAAAACAGTGTATTTATTGGATTATTTTAGCTCGTTGTACTGTACCTAATAGCAGCTGAGTATATACTAGTATAGTATATACTAGTAACCAATACCAGGAACAATTTTTTTCAAAAACCTGTAAAAACATGTATGTATGCACATCTGTCTTTGAATATGTCACAAATTGATCAAGAAAACCTACAAATTCACTGATATTTCAAAATATTCTTTGTGATCAAATATGGTCACAGGTTAACGAGATAATATATCATTCACATGAACAGGATACCGTTTGAATGTTGGGTAATGGTGGGTTATTTACAGGTTACTCACCTTGATGTTTTTTCATAAAATGACTCCTCCACAGGTCCATGACGGTCGTCCGAAAGGAACAGAAGCTACATAGGAAAGGCCTCATTGTGCCAGTTTTGTAGGTGACGTATTTGTTAATACTGTTGAGATAATGACAAAAATAATAATTACAATCATTATAATCACAGTTCTGGATATAGAGAATAGCAAATTTGTGTAATGCATTTTTGATTTAATACCTTAACATTGTAATAATAATGCAGAATTATCAATACTGTGATCAGATTTGTAAAGCCATCTGAATGTGTGTAACGGAAGTCAACTGGAGGTCTCATATATGTCAGTGTAAACCCAAATGTAGCAATAATAAACAATGCTTTTTTCATACATGAAGAAATTTGTGCCTTTTGTTTTGATTAGCTTGAACTGTGCAGGACAGTATTTAGCAAGGATGGACCTAGTTTTTTTTAACAATGCTGACTGACTGGGACTGAGTTTTCTCTTACTTTTGCTTTAACGCTGAGGTAGACAGATTGTTCTGTTTCTTGAGGGCCGCCACGGCAGCATGGCTGCGCTCATGCAAATGCAGACCTCTCATCGACATAAATGTTCGTCCACATTGTTTGCAAGTGAGTCCGTCTTTTCTCGAGTCCTGGCCTGATTGCTCTTGGTCGGTAGGTTTCATCGGTGACGACGGAGGACTTGGTGGCGCGGTGAAGGTCTGCACTGGCGTCACATTCCACTGAGCCAGGTCCTCCACGGTTTCCAACATGGGCAGTTCGTCTTGTCTGCTGGGCTGAAAATTAAACACAATCAACACATTTTAAATGTACAAGTGTGTGCAAAGGATCAACAGTGTTAATGACCATACTGCCAGAGTCAACTTACTTCAATGGATTTGGCCTCTGGTGTCATCTCAATGACAAGTGGCGCCTTTGTCTTTGCAGCCTCTGCCGCCTTTTTCTCCGTCTCTCTGTGACGATCCAGATGAAGACACAGCTTTCTAATTCCGTTCATTTGTTTGTTGCAGAGGGCACATTTGTAAAGCCCTGTGGTCTTCTTTGATGCTTGTGATAACACAATGAAGTCCAATATGCAATCTGAGCTATGAGACGTACTATAGTGGTCAATAAGCAGCTGAGATGAGTCAAACGTCAAGTCTGGACACACCTTACATTTGACTTGTGCACTTTTCTCAGGTTTAGCTTCGGGCAGTTTCCTGGGCTTGCGTTGGTTGTACCTCTCGAGCATCTTGCGTGTGGCTAATAAATCCAATCTGTGAGTGTTCTTGTAGTGACAGTACAGGTATTTTCGTACCAATCCCATATAGGGACAAAGGCGGCACTTGTACAGTGTTTTCTTGTCCTGTACTGACGTCGCGTTTGACTGACATGTCTCTGGAGTGCCCAACTCATGACTGGTGTCAATATCTGTGGTGCTCACTTCTGGTGTTCCGCTCTTTAGAGAGAAAGCCTCCAATACTGGACCCACAGAACTGTAATCAGGTTGTTCTTCAGTTTCAGATTCAACTGAATGTTCAGAAGCTGTTGCCTGAGCCGGATTGTGGTCCCTCTCACAGTGGATTTTCAGTTTCTTCAATGATACGTGAATTTGTGGACATATTTTACACACGTACCCTCTTTCATTAAAACCTTTTCCCTTTTTACATTCGACCATGTTGGTTACGAGTATCTCACAGGTTTGAAGTTCATCTGCCCTGGCTATGACGTCTGGATGCTTCATTTGGCAGTGAGTGAGCGTGCCATGGTAGCTAGCATTCACATAGGGACAACTTGGACACTCGTAGACAAATTTTTTGTTTTCGTCTTCTGCCGTCGTGCTGGATTTAGACGCCTCAGAAGTGTCTTCTGGTTGCAGAGGAAAAGGGCAGTCAGGAGCTGTTGGTGTCGACTTCTCGTGGACCTGCTTGTATACTGGTGCATAGTATTTTAAGAAGGCTTCCTTTCCATGTTTCTTAGCATAATGGCTTCCGAGTCGCTTTTTCTTGAAATAGAAATTGGAACACAGGACGCACTTGTAAAGACCATCCAAAACCTTTGAAGCAGATGCGTTCTTGTGGCGAATCTGCAAGTGTCGAGCAAGCCCGAGTTTCGTGGTGCATTGATAAGGGCAGTACTGGCACCTGAGCACTGCATATGCTTTCTTATTCAAAAAGGAAGCCTTTGATACTGAACCCTGATTGCTGTGGCTCTGATGTTGTTTCATTTTTCTCACAGCGGATGGTTTAGGAGCAGATTCGGGCTCGTTTGGGACTGTGTTTCCCGCAGTCTCATTATGGCCCTCTTCACAGTGCTTGTTCAGCTTCTCCAGCGATGCACAGATTTGTGGGCAGGTTTGACACATGTACCCACAAAGTCTGAAACCAGGACCTTTACTTTTCACACAGTCCTCCCAGTTGTTTAGATGTGCTTCATCCACGTAAAGACTGTCTGCCCTGGATACGAGGGCAGGATGCCTCATCTGGCAGTGAGTGAGAACTCCTTGATAATTGGTATTTACATAGGTACAATGTGGACACTTAAAGACATGCACACGTGTTTGGATTCCTTCTTGCTCCTCTTGCGGTTTATCGAAATTTTCGGATACAGGTTCATGGTGTTTCATTCCACAGTGAACGCTGAGACCATGCTGGGTAGGAAAACTTGCAGGGCAGTAAGGGCACTTGATCTTTTGCGCTTTTTTGTGGGACACTGCTTTATGAGGTGAAACAGGTGAGTTTTCAAACTCGAGAGGCGCTTGGTAGGTGTCAAATGAAACAGACTCCGCATTGTGATCTTCCACCTGCCTGTTTGCACTCTGCTTCTTACCGTCAATGACATCCAGGACTGAGCCATCTTCTTTCACTGACCAAGGGTGAACAGCACGGTAGTGGCAAGTGATACTTAACATTGAGCTACTTTTAAATGAACATGCTTTGCAAGAGTACGTCTTGGCTTCATTTTGTCCGGATCTTTGAGATGGAGAGCTTCCATCAGCGCCATTATCTTCACTTATACCATCGGATTTCTTTGTTTGAGGTTTCTTCCTTTTAGGAGAGCATGTTTCGGGGCTGACATATAACCGAGTTTTTACGTACTCAAGGCTTACTTTACGCACTGGGTGTTGTTCCTGGTAGTGTTTATAGATCTCCAATGCTTGTTCGTGAGAGAAAACACACAGGTCACAGTGGTGCCCTGTCTGTAAATTTCCTTGTCTAAAACACACTCTTAAAACTTCCATGACTGAGCGATTTGCCCTGTGGGTTTTCCACATATGCCTCCTCAAAACACTCACAGTTTGAGTGCTGTATGCACATCTATGGCACTGAAGGCTCCTCTGTGTTTGCGAGGCTATTATTAAAGGTGATGCTACACCTTTGCTAAGCTTCACTGGTTTTTTCTTTTTCTTTCGTTTTTTCTCAAGGGATGCATGATTGACTTCTTGGCTCGCAGTTGTTTGTAGGTGCGATTTCTGTGTCTGTGCGTGAACCATAGAAGTATACTGACAGATTTGTTCGCTCTGAGCTCCAAATTCACGATGTTGTTTCATGAAATGCGCCAAAACATAGTGGAGAGTACTATGTCTGTAGTTGCAAAAGTGGCAGAAAAACATATTTTCATCGCCTTCGTTCATGAGAGGAAGAGGTAGATAGCCAGAAAATGATAAATTCTTCGCTTGAGGTTTTGACTTTTCAATTTCACCACGAATCAAAGCTGTATATTCAATAACTTGTTCCATGTTGCCTTTTATGCTTTGGTGACCTTTGGCTTGATGGTTCAATACTCCCTGTGGAGTTGGATTTCCATAGTTGCACTTTTGGCAGTAAAACAAGTTTTCTGCACATGCATATGCATTATCTGCTGGCTCATCCTCTTCATGCCGACGTTCTTGTTCACTACACACCTCAACTTGTTTACTAGATTTAGATTTGGAGGGTTTAGTTCTGGCTGATGCCTTAGCCTTAGCCTCAAGTTTCTTTTTCCTCACCTGAGCACTATACCATAAGATCTCATCGTAAAATGTTGGATGTGCAGAATGTTTTGCGTTATGATGACCAGCAACACTTTTGATGTTGGTACTTGAATATGTGCAAAACTGGCAGTACAACAATTCATCTGTTGCACTGCTGGATGAATTGTCCATCCCAGGAGACATTTCTTCACCCCGTTTGGTAGGTGACTCCTTTTCTTCACTCGCAGATTCCATGTTCTTAGTTTTGTCAGACTCTGGAGGAGTCTTAGAAGCTTCCGGTGTGTGCTTAGGATTTATCGTAGACAGTGAAGTCTCCTTTTGCTGTGAAAGCTCAGCTTTGTTTCTTTTTCTCTTAGAACGATCCAAGATCATCTTTTGAGGTGTAGATTTTTCTATTATAGTCACAGACTTATCAGGACACTTATCAGGCGTGATCTGCGAAGATGTATGTAACGCGACCTGACCTGACTGTTTGATTTTGTCTATCGTGACTGCTTCATCTGGGTGGCTTTTTTGGTAATGGACATGCACAACAACAACTGACTTATGACTAAACTCGCATTTGTTGCAATGATACACTGCCACATCTGCTCCTTTGGAGGTGGGATTTACTTCCTTACATGGTGTTTGAGCACTCCCGTGAGAAATCCCTGGTGTTTTTTCCGGACTGGCAGCTTTTTCACATGTTTTCAACTCTGAATGTTCTTCTTCTTCTTGGCATCCAGGTGCAGAAAATCTGCAGTACATCAATGAATTATCCACGTTATGTGTTGGGTGCTCTTCCTTGTAGTGTTCTTTCAAGGCTTTCAAAGCATTTGTGGTAAATGGACACACATAACATTTGAAAAGCAAACAGAGTTCACTTGATTGCATCGTGAATACATTGGGGGCCTCTGGATGATTTTCCATGTAGTGACTCTTCAGGTCAGCTACACTTGAAAACTCAACTGGACACTCCAGGCAACGAAAGGTAGCACTCTGATCACCAGGATCCTGAATGTAAACGGTGGTATATCTAATGTAGGGGTGGTCATTCTGATAATGGGTAGACACACTTCTAATGCTCACGTCACTGTAGTCACAGTGCTTACAAAAATAGACTTCTGCACTTCCAGTGTCTCCATTAACAAGATTAACCTTCTTTTCTTCTTCATCTTCACTAAACTCAAATGCGAGCTCTGTGTTGCTTGTCGATTGTTGCTTACTGGCATTTGCGTCCTCTTGGAGCTCTGCCTCGTCTTTGTCTAACTTTGCTTTTTTAGCAGGAGGACAGTTTGAGCTTGTGTTACTAGACCTCTTGCAATTGTTGTCAGGTGTCGTTTCCTTTAATTGTTGCTTAGGCTTTGGTGCTCTAAGATCAGCAATTTGAAGGTGGTCATCTAACAAAAAACGGTAATTAGCCCTCCCGGCTATATCAATCGTGGGCTTTGCAGTGACTTTAAACACACCGCTACTGTTTGGACTGGAGTCTGAGGGAGATTCTTGCAAGAGCAGGGTTTCTTTGGAGCTATCAGCTAACTTCACAGGGGGATTCCTGTTTGATCCAGATGCCTTAAAGTACTTGGTGATGGTTTGCAATGGCCTCTTGTATGTTTTCACGTCCTTTGATGAGTTAAGCATGGATTTAGTTTTTGAGGTAGGCTTAACTGAAGAACCGGAGGAAATCGCTTTTGCTCCTGCAGCTTCCCTGGGCTGGTTTGTCAACTTATTTTTGGTCTCCTGGTTTTCAGAAATTACTGGATTCCCAATCATGTTCCGATTCTCTGATTTTTTCCGACAATGTTTCTCATGTTCGTTCAAAACGTCCTGACTACCAGCTTTAAAATCACACTGCTGGCATTCAAAATTATTTCCCAAACTGCTGTCGTCAGTGCTGGCGTTGGAAGTCCCAGGGTTTTTCAAACCAGCATCTATGAGAGCAGCATCTACATCAAAGCCATGCTCCTTGTTGAGGTGTTCAAAAAGGTAGACCTTGGATTTGAAGATGAGTGTACAGTGACTACACTGGTAAGACTTGTTCGGGGATTGATTGTGGCCAGAGGAAGAGAGGTGCATTGAATCTGAGGGGGGTAAACAACAGATAATATTGAATGCTCAATATGATGCACAACATTAAAACAACACATTGCCAGAAAAGTGACTGTAATGAATACCTTTTTGCATCTTGCATTCCTCTCTAAACCCAGAGCCTTAACTAAAGACACAGCTGTGACACACCTAGAGGATTAAAAGCATAATTTATTTGACTGTTCAAGGTGCAAAACAAGCAACATGCATCTGGTGGTTACTACTTTGTTACCACTGTTAAAGTTAACTACACTAATGAGGGTTTCTGCAGAGATTTTAAACGTGCAACACTGACAACAACATATATGCTGCTATTCTTAAGTAAATCGATTGGCCAGCAGTCAATCAAAGGCAGTAACTTAGAAAACAACTTCGGACCTCGATGTTTAGTTAACTATCAGTCAGGTACAATCAACAGGAAGGAGACGAAAAACGAGTTCAGGCCCTTTACTGGCTAAACAACTCTCTCAACAACACATTCAAAAGAAAAATCGGACAAACACAAGTCGCTAAAAATACTCGGTGAAATTATATACTCACGCATTGGATGAGGCTTATGGGTCAATGTTTTGAATCGCTGGTGTTGATAACGTGATAAGAGCACACATTTCCGCCATTTTTCCCGCGAGTGCACACTATTCTGGCTCGTGCTTCCGCTCCAACAGCAAGAGAACTTCACTTCCGTCGACCGTCACCAACCTTCAAAACAAAATTGATTAGCGGCGTGAGAGCACACTCGGTTTTAATGCATTAGAGGGGACGGTAACAATGAAACATAAAATCTTTAAATTCAAGCCAGTCACAAAAACACTCTGAGTAAAAAAAAAGTATTTCTAAAAAGCAAATAATCTAAAAATAAAAGCCTGTTTACACTCGAGCTTTATTTTGAAATCAATAACATATTTGACCGGAAGTTGGTCGCTTCCGCTTTTTGGCTAGTCCAAAGAAACACGAAAAAAAATCTAAGCTTTCTTCTTTTATGGTATGTGGAGGAATGTTTCATATTCTTCCAGGTTAAACATCATTTAGTAACATGTCTGAGCTATTAAATAACGCATCCCCCAGCATCCCTAGAGGACATTTTAGCAACACTTTAATAGAAGAGCAGACAAACTTCTAAGAAATCTCTAGAGAAAGCTTCACAATGTATTTTACCCTCGTTTCTGTTGTAGCCTTTCGCCCCAGTTCATCTTTTGAGGGCAGTTCTAAGATTTCTCTGTGTTAAAATTATTCATGAAAACGGAGAAAGGTTTAGAAATTCGCACCTGAAATAGACCGTTCCGGATGTTGGCCGTTCCCTCCGACGGCTGTCATTGGTTCCGAGTACTGACATGATTTCCTCCGGAACGATATACCAGACGTACCATAACAGGAAATCACAGCAGCAGCAGCGAACCAGTGACAGCCATCTGTGAAGTTTCCAGTCTCCTTTCAGAATTAAATTTTCTCTACTGTAACCTACTGTGTAAGTTTTACCATTACCCTATTCTGTTCAAGACAAGTTAACGCTGATATAAATCCTTTAAACTACAGTTAGCAGAGTTTGTCTGTGGCTAACAATCTTTATACCTTCTGTCCTTAGTGGATGACAATATTATCAGTGTGTGCGGGTGAATTAAATAATATTAGTGTGTGCTCTTTTTGAGTATGACTTTATCTACGTACAAGCTAACTTACGTTTATTAGCTAGTATAAGCAGACAGACTGCTACACGCACACAAACAGCTCTGACACATGAACATCTCAGTCTTTGTACACCTGATTCATGCTGGCACAAAGAAATGCCTGTTGCAGCAAATCAGTACTCCTTTGTGAGACAGACCATTGACAAAACCATTGTGTGTGTTCTTATTTGTGTGTTCAGGTTTCTGAGGGGGGGGAAACAAAGATAATGTCGGTCTGACCTCAGAGGAGCAGGATGCTTCCAGCCAAGCTGACCGGCCGGCTACTTCTGAATGCCCTGAGGAGGGTTCACCATGGAGCTAATTACCACTGTGTTTACTCCCTGTCAAACTGCTTCCTTAACACGGGAGGAGGAAGGACAAGAGATGCTCTCCACTCAGATTCCAGTGTGTTAAGGAGAGTGTTTCACAGCCACAGTGCAAACCGCCCATTGCTCAGACTACATGAAACACAGCACTATGGGAGAAGATCATTCAGTTTGTCAGCTGCTACAATTGTGAATTCAGCACCAGCACCTGTCCAGCCATACCTCCGACTGATGAGGCTGGACAAGCCTATTGGTTTGTACATTCATATGTAGTGTACATTACAGATTTTTATAGAGAAGCTGATACATTATATGGACATAATATAAATATCTGCCTACATTAGTTAAAAAAAAACAAAAAAAACAATTGAGATTGGTTCAGCATCACTCCCACTGCCAGTGCTTGGCCAGTCTGCATTTTTGGAAGTATTTTTCAGTACTTGCAGAGTAATTCACACAGTTATGTAATAACCAACTTTATAAAAAAATATAATGGTGTATTAAAAACTTTGACCCCTTAAAACCTCTAAATGATTAAGTAGTTTTTTATCTGCACTTTAAAAGTTGATCTCAAAGTTGAGTTCATGTTAAAGGTGGTGTTTTTTATTAAGGATCTTTGCATCAGCTTTGAAAGATTAATGCTTCCAAACCTTTATAATCTTACGACATACTGGCAAGTGATTCTGCAGAAAGGCAGGGGAGCTCCCATCCTCTTTTCACAAAGCAAGCTACTTCACACGCGCACAGCTGGACACATTGACCTAACACTGTCTGTTTTGGCAGCACCATGCAAACTGTAGGGCTGCAACTTACAATTATTTTCGTGTGATTTATTCGTCGATTATGTTCTTGCTTAATCAGTTAGTTGTTTGATCTATAAAATGTCCAGTCAGTCTTTTCCAAAGCCCACAATGGCATCCTCTAATGTCTTGTTTTGTCCTCAACCCAATAATATTAAGTTACATTAAGCGTCCCAGAGGAGTAAAGGAACCAGAAAATATTCCCATTTAAGAAGAAGAATTTTGCCTTATTTTTCTTTAAAAAATGACTCACCGTCTCTATCCGCTTGGCCTTCATTTCAATGTAGTTTTATTTGGATGCTAATCTCCTCTTAAGTTCACTTAAGTTACAGGGTGTTTGTGTGTATTGTAGGGACATGGCTGCTGTACCTCCCGTGTACATGGAGCATTGCTCTGGCTTCCGACCCCGGATGCCTCCCACATCTGGGTATGCTCACCCTGTTTGGTACAGGTGCTCTGCTGATGAGAGGAGCAGGCTGCACCATCAACGACATGTGGGATAAAGACTTTGACAAAAAGGTATATGAAACCTCTTGTCATGCAGATAGTTTGGTTGGTCTCACTATGATAACTCCTGAAAAGCTTAGCTCTTGTTTCATGCTTTGTGCTGTCAACTTGTTTTTGAATCTTTTAGATATTTTTCCTTAGCATTCACATTTTCTGCTGCTTACATTACATTTCTGTTATAAACATATAAAATATAACATTATAAGTATTTCTTTATGAAGAAATCTATTCTGATCATACATATTGGAAACTATAAATACAGTGTTCATAACAGTGTCCATAATACTCAATAAGATGCAGTGACTGGTTTATGGCTGTGCCTTCTACTGACCTGCGTCACCATTATTACTACTCGATTACAGCAGAAAGTATACGTTCCTCATATGTTGTCATACAGGTGGCCAGGACAGCCACTCGACCCATCGCGTCGGGAGAGATTTCTCGGATGCAGGCACTGGTCTTCCTGGGAGGGCAGCTTTCTCTGGCACTTGGGGTTCTCTTGTGTCTCAACTATTACAGGTACCCAGTAGTCTGTATTTGATCTGTTTGGAAAGAACAACAGAGAAGATGGAGCAAATAACCATAAGTGTAGGCCAGATAAAAACATTATCTTGAGACTTCATTTCTTGTCCCATCCCATAGTTTAGGCTTGTTGCCTTATTGTGGGGTTTAATACCTCCTGAGGTCACCCATTGCAAATAACATGCAATAATGGTACCGAAAGGATAGGCTCGTAATTTTTAGAGTCTGTCTTTAACAATTATCGGTTGCCCATGTGTACATTGAATGAGGTTTTGCTTGATGTAATTGTTTCTCCTATTCATACTGGACATAAAGAGATCCTGTCTTAATGTACTTTCAATGTAAGTGTTCGGCACAAAATCCACAGTCCTCCTTCCATGAAAAATACATTGTTTATATGAAGCTAATATGTAGAGCCCGGCCGACGTTATCTGCCAGTATTGGCCTATTCCAGATATATCGATATCGGCTCATAAGTTGCCCGATGTGCACCAACATGAAAAGTGCTTTTTTATTAGAATGCAGAAAAAGAGGTTGGGTTAACTTGGAAGCATTAAACTCCCAATGACGTTTTCCTGTTGCAGTGCTCTGATGTAATTTTAGACGGTAGAGTTAATTGTTTAACTGTAAAATGTCCTGCCACCATTACATATCTTTGTCACAAGTGTTTGATAACCATGATTGAGGGGTCATTACAATCAGCAGTCAGAGTTGGACAAATCATGTGTATTCTTCCAAAATTACAGTCTTTTTTTCACTTTGTTAGACTTTTTTGATGCAAAATTCTCTCTTTTTGTTACTGTCCCTCCACTGCAGCTCAGAGGGAATTTTAAACTGAAAAGAGATGTGGTTGTGGCTCACTTGATTCGCCTTCTAAGAAAATCTATGAATCCAGGGGGCGCCACAGTAGCTCAGTTGGTAGAGCGCACCCCACGTACAGAGGCTTTGTCCTCGCTGCAGCGGCCCAGGGTTCAAGTCTAACCTGTGGCCCTTTGCTGCATGTCAACCCCCTTTATTCTCATCCCGTTTCCTGTCATATCTCAGGCTGTCCTATCAAAATATACAAAAGAAGAATAAAGGACAGCGCTCCCATCAAACTGTTTATTCTTGCCACACGTTTCAGGCAAGACTCCCTTCTTCACCGTGTATTCTGGCAATCAAAATATCAAAATAAAGCCAGAAAAAGGCCAAAAAAAAAGATTTTTAAAAAAAGAAGAAAATTGATGAATCCTCATATTACATTCATATTCATAATACAATGACTTTGGATTTTGTCTGAAGCTGAACCTCTTTCAGTGTAATAATGGGCACCTGGATATTGTTTTCAGACAGACTTGAAAAGATGTAAACCTATTGTTTCAACAAACAATTGATCAAAACGTTCAACAGTTGTCTTTTATAGATGTGTTAATGCATAAGAGAAAGGAATATAATATAGAATGCAGACAATAAAACAATTCAGAGTTATTTATGTATTTAACTGATTGCCGCTGTTTAGCTCACAGTTTTCATAATGCTCTTCACAGCATAGCTTTGGGTGCTGCTTCATTATCTCTTGTCGTCACCTACCCGCTAATGAAGAGGATCACCTACTGGCCACAGTTTATGCTGGGTATGTGCTGTACACGATTACTCTGTGGTGTTCTACATCTAAAGGTAGTATTTATTTCTGTCAGCAAAGCTAAAGTTGGTCTCATGTTACTGCCATTGCTTCCGTGTAGGCCTCACTTTCAACTGGGGGGCACTGCTCGGCTGGTCCGCTGTCCAGGGCTCCTGTGATTGGTCCGTGTGCCTCCCGCTGTATTTCTCAGGAGTGATGTGGACGCTGATATATGACACAATATATGCACATCAGGTGAATTTGGGGCTCCCATGTATTTAACATGAACATTTTATGGACATTTTCACTCACATTTTGCACAGAAGTTCATATAATAGCTCATCAAATAAAAAGTTTTTAGCATTAAATTGAGGTCCTATTTCATATTCACCAAGTTATCCAGTCATCCATATTTTTTCTTCATACTCAATACACTGCCCCAGCATTCAGTCTCTAGTTCGTGGCAATAATGAGTGGTTATTTTAATCATTTACAATCGGTTTTATTATAATGATAAGATATCCATCCAGAAATTTGGATATGCATCAAATTTAGAGTGAATTTACAGTGAGTGGTTGTATTTTTATGATTCAATGATGCAGCGCTACACTTATGTAGATTTTTTGTTTAATTTGGCAATAGTAAGATTACATATTGAGTCAATTTGTGATGATAAGAAATTGAGAATATACATTCGTTTTCAAATCCCAGCATAACAGTCGGAAAGTAAAAGTATTTTATATATATGATCCAAATGCATATAAAGGTTTTAGCCCGCCAGACAAAATTAAAACTTAGGACTGGGTTGTCTCTCCCAAATTTTACGCACAAACAAAATGCTAGGCAACAGTTGATAAATATTTTCTGATGCTGCAAAACACTTCTTTATACTGGAAATACATTTTTTTGTCTTAAAGGCAAACTATCCTGCCACCTAACCAGTTTTCCTGGAGCAAAAATCTTATTATCTCATATACATTAGAGTGGAAATCAATAAAATATGTATTTCCTGCCTGTATGGCACAGCACTACTGCAGCATCATGTTAGCTGTGGATTAATTGTGCAGCCTGCAGGTGGAACATTAGAGCTAGACTTATGAAGAAGAGGAATGCAACAGTGTAACTCAACCGTGCCTCGTATTAAGATGTTTACTTGATTAGGTATAGTATTCAAAATGCAAACTATTCCTTTAACTCATATGATTCTAATCTAGGGCTCAAATATTACTGTAATAACTCACATTTTAAAGTAAAAGTAAAAAAGTAAAACTCACTGAGACCTTGTTCTTTATGTGATCACCAGGACAAGGAGGACGACGTCAAGGTAGGAGTCAAATCCACTGCACTGAGGTTCCAGGAGCAAACCAAACCCTGGCTGAGTGGCTTCGCGGTGGCCATGATGTCAGGACTGTTTGCAGCTGGGGTCAACGCTGAACAGACTCTGCCTTACTTTGCTGTACTGTCCACAGTGGCCATTCACCTCACACATCAGGTGAGAAACATAGTTTTCTATTGTGCCTACTAATGCTGGTGCCGAAGGGTTATTTATTACACAGTAAAGAGTGAGATATTCACTAAATTGGCACCGTGTGTAACAGGTGTTCTTATTGTCGGTGCAGGTTTACCATTAAATTGTCATCTTTGCTCTCTTTCAGATATACACACTGGACATTAACAAACCAGAGGACTGCTGGAAGAAATTCGTCTCAAACAGAAACCTTGGGCTGTTGTTATTTTTAGGAATTGTTGCTGGAAATTTGTGGAAAGAAAGAAGAGAGACTTTGCTGCAAAATGAGGAGGCATTCAGATAAGTGGGATAATCAGTACAAATATTATTTAATCACATACTACAACGTTGTACAGTTCCTGATGAGATTTCCCTCTGAAACAAAGCTACAAAAGATGTAGTGTGATTTTTAACCCACACAATAAACTTATTGCGTAATTGCAGGAATTCAACTGTAAGGTGTTGTAGTTATTGTTGCTTAATACTCTTCAAAGCTGCATTAAGCAATATATACCACTAGGGCGCAGAAAGATTCCACAATAATGGCCACCTTCCAATTTACTGGTCTTTTTTGTTTCATTCATGTCTGCCAGCTGTTGAGAAACCTACCTGTGGGTTTAGTTCAGCTTTGTTAATGAGTCAAATATTTACTCTATCTCCCACTCCAGCGTGTCTGAACTAGTGTGCAGGAAAGAGGTGCCATTCATGTGAGATATTTTGAGTGGTTGGTGAGAGAAGTCATCTTCCAATCATTCAGTAAATATGCAGGTTGCGCAAATAAAAATATGTGATTGCAAAAGTGATCTTTAGTTTGTGGGACCAGTTTATTAAGAAAGAGTGGTGGCCCAAACATACAGAAATAAAGTTCACATTCCAGTTACATCCTCTTCTAAGACTCAATATTATTAACAGTCCAACAACAAAAAAGAAGAGAAATACAGAATTAGAATATAGTTAGACAATAGCACAACCTTCACATGTTGAGAGAAATATGAAGTCCATTCATATAATTTAGTGACACAACAAGTCTGTTGGTAACACTTAACAATAACCATCATTAAGGGTGCAATATGTCAGATTTTAGTTAAAAACATTATCAACAGAATGTGAGGATATTACAGTTTTGATTGTGTTCCTGAGATATCTACTGAAGTTAGCATGCTAACCAGCTAACCCCGGCCTGTTTTGGTCCAATGCCCCTGAGCTGCCCATCTGGGCCGCTAGCTGCACGGCTAACTGAGCTAACTGGCTAATGAGAGCTACAGTTAACAGCATTTAGTGATTACTCCGTTTTATTTTGTGTATGAATTTGACAGGTGGCCAATTCTTACATATTGCACTGTTAATAAATGGTAAATGTTTAGTTAATTAAGCTTTAGTTAATCGTTAAATAAAAGTGATGAAATACTAAATGCTAATAAACCATTTACTAGGCAATTTTTTAATTGTAAAGTTGCTACTGATATTAATAATACTTTGTAAAAGGTTAATAAATACAGTATACATCATTTATAAACATTATGAAGTTGCAACCAATGTTTATTAACCAATACAATTGCTTGATAAATGGTTTATAAAGTAAAACAGTGAAATAACTTTTTACTAAAATTTTGCTTTTACCCTCTACCATGAACCCTTTATATCACAAAAGCATAGGTGTGGGAGTGTGTTCACATGACTACATTAGTAAACTGTGTTGAGTTTCAGTAAGATGAAGAGAATTATATTAAATAGTGGAAACAGACCTATGTATGTTAAAGACAAAAGTCTCAAAGCAAACAGATTTCTTAATTCTACTGCTATGACAACACATGCAACAATCATTTGAGTGTTTATCCAGCTGAAAAAAGTGTATATTTTCTTCAATGTTGAGGAAAGTTTGGGGTGCAGGTGCCTGTGTATATTATTATCTGCTTTCACCGTTGCTGCCCAGGTCCAAAACCCCACAAAGTGCCCTAAATGCAAGCCGTGCCACCACACTGAGAAACTAAAAGTCATGAACAACGGGAAGCGTTTGCACCTTGTGTAAACCAGTCTGCGCAGCCACGAAGCTGTTGTGGCGTTCCATCGACGGGCAAACTCTGAAATACGGCTTGATGCCTCGATTGTCCAGAAATCTCCATCAGATAGTCTGCTCCAGTCTGGGGACTCTTCTGGTGAATTTTCCCAAAAGCCGAACCCGGCTGCGTTATTGAGACATTCACTGATCCTCCAGTGAGAATAATACTGGATCCTCAAAACCACAGACAGACCCCAAACCCACAGGGCGCCATAGAGAATGATTGAACTGGAGGGATCGTAGATTTTATGTTTAAGAAAATAGACAAGCAAATACCGCAAACACTCCAGCAGTAACACTTGCATCAGCTTTAGGAAGACCACGCGAAGAGGATTAGGTGGAGGGCTGAGTCTGATATCTGCCATTAGGGACACAAATCGGCTGTAGGAGCACAAAGGGCCACCGAGCAGTGTGGTGAAATTAAGGATGTAGCTAATGAGAGGGAGAAGCATCACACAAGCCACCCTGCTGGATGAAGCATCAAATGTTAACACGACTCGTTTCTCCTGGAGATCCATGGACACTGAGGTGATTCTCTGAGTGAGCAGCATCAGAGAGGACACTGCCAAAAACAGTCTGAAAAGAGCAAAAATTGTTAATTTGATCACTCGAGTCAGAAAGAGAAATTAATGTTTAAATATCTGTACGCATTTTATGTTTTCTCCCCAATGAAAAGAGAAGAGTAGCATCCAAATTAGGTTCAAAGTTTCCTCCTTTAGGGTGGAAATAACACGTGAGAGAACAATCAAACCATAATGTCCATTCAGTAGCTGTTCTAGAGGTTTCGATCGCATTACAAAGTTGATTCTTCAAACAAAAGTTCAAATTTCTGACAAAAAGTCAGCATGAATGAGGAGTCTGAGAGGAAAGCTTAAACATCTCCAAAATTATATCAGGCGGTACCTGTTAGTAGGATCGATTAACAACAAGGAAAATAAAGAATATCGCCAAACCGATCCTTTAAATACATTAATTATTACCCAGACAGCTAATCTGATCATTCATAATTGATATTGGATTCTCTGGCAAAGCATAATGGTGTAGACTTACATACTGCTGAACTAATTTAACATTAGTACCTGATGCAGACCGGCTCATGCAGGTAGTATTCCCTGTACTGTATAAGCAAGTGCCAGAAGGTTTGCCACAACATTTGGATACCAAATGCCCAGACGTGGATACAGCTGGGATCCACAGAGCACACGAGCAGAATAAAGACAAAGGTGGAGGTGAACAGGAGCAGGCTGTAGATGCCCATTGTGACAAGAGCCAGGACACATCCTCCAACAGAAACAAACAGGTACCTGTAGATAAAAAAATCAAGTTGACAACCAGAGTTGTGGCAGTTAGACGATTAATGAATTAGTGGGTCAACAGAAAAATGTGCCTTTGAAAAATACGGTTGTGTATATGATAAAATCAATCAATTGATTTGTAATTACATACCTGTAGGTCAAGGACAGATATCCCCACTTAGCGAGACAATAAAACAAAAATGCGTATGGAAGCGAAAAACATTGGTGCATCAAAAACTGATGATGCTCCCACAACCATTTCACCAAACCCATAACTGAGTCTGAGAGTGCAGATCCCACAAGGAAGAACAAAGCAACTGATGGCCGTTGTTTGGTGCAGATTGTCCTAATAAAGAGGTGAAATGTGTTTGTTTAACCTGAACTGACTATCTTTGTCATTCCACCTGTGGCTTGCATTAAAGCCGTTCCTTTTGTTTACCATTATTACACAGTACTGATAATAGTTATGGCCGTTTTTAACATTGTCAGTAGGGAAGGGATACAAAAGCCTTTTGTTAGTCCATATTTCTGCAACCGCAGCAACCAAACCAACCAAACAAGTTTGCCTGAGTTTGCCTTTTTTATTTGCCAAAATCAAACATGTAGCAGCTTGATGTTAATTTGTATTACAGGCTGGTTTTGTACTTTCTGTGAGTATTTCATGATGCTGTATACTTCTATGCCACTACATTTCAGCAGGGAATGTCTCCCTTTTTACTTCACTACATTTATCTGAAATCTGTAATCACTGTTCAGATGAGGATTTTAAATGCAAGACATAGCTAAGCCTATAAAACACAAGACAATGGTAAAAAGTAACCTTTATTTGCTTTAAAAATCAGTGCGTAGTTGTGGCTCCTTGTCATGACAGATATTTTCCCCTTGAACTTCTCTTATGGTTTCATGTGAGTGATTGTTTATAGTCTGAATAGGTAAAATGAGTCCAATGTTTTACAAAAAAGAAAACAAATATCACATAAACGTTTAAAAAGAATATGATAATAATAATAATAAACTATATTTTTATAATGCCTTTCAAATCCAGAATTAAAAGGCACTTCAAAATACACAAGCATACAATATCAGTGCAAAGATAGCGACTCATAGAGAAATAAAACACAATATAATGCAGTAAAAACAGGGAATTCAAGAGTAATAAACAATGAATCACTGGACTAAACTAACTAGCTGTATATAAAGGAGTTAAATCCATCTCCATCTTGAGCAGCTTTAAAGTTTGTTGACATACTGGCGCTCAACTTGCGGTGCTGGCTTTAATTTGTATGAAGAAGCAGGTAAAGGAGTATGAAGAGTTGTTAAAGTGGGAAGGGGTCTAATTAGTAGAAGTTGGTAGAAAAGTTGAATAAATCTCATAATGTATGAAGGATGTGGAACATTATAAGGTTTACATGGAATTTCTAGCTTAAAGTATGAATCAGTAGATAAAAGTTGAAAGTATGAATGACGGATGCAAACCAAAGTAAAATCTGGCAGCTAAACCGTATTGCTTCACTAATCGCTTGGAGCTAAACTGAATAGCCGGCTTAATTTTGTATGACGAAGCAGTTGAAGTATGAATGATGGCTGGGAGCTAAACTGCATCGCTGGGACAAAATCTGTGTCACCAATTGAAAAAAAGCTGTTTTTTTTTTTTACATAAACATGAGACAAATAAACAAAACAACAATAGATGGGTCTCCTGAGGACACTTAAAAAATGTTGAACGTTGCTTGGAAATGCTTGTTGCCACAGTTCGTGACACACAAAGTTACTGAAGTTGGGGTCACAGGTCGCAGGGCCAATGTGTTTTATGTCCATAAAAAGCACTTCAGGGTGCAGTCAGTGGGGGAAGAAATCTGCAGATCCACCAAGTAAAAATACGAATACAACACTGTGAAAATACAAGTAAAAGTATGTATGAGGAGCAAAATATCAAAAGTAAAATGACTCACTATGCAAAAAAAGTTCCCCTATATCTGATGATTTTGGATTAATATTACTGGTGTATTGTTTGTGGCATGTTACTGCTGTAGATGTTTATGGTTGTGCTAATTTAACTGCATCATTTCCTGTATTGTGTATTAGCATTACTGAATGCATAGTGTATGGATATATTATCAAGACGAAATCCATGTTAAGCTCTCACTCTTGTTACGTCCTTTTCATTGGGACGTTTTGGTTTCATAAAGAGAAATAGGTGTGTGCCTAGATTACGTAACCAGGAAACGGATGTCTACCTGTAATCATATCATAAATGAACACAAATGAAACTCTTGTCTTGAAGAATACTTTCTCTACAACAACTGTTGGGTGGTTTAATATACAGCCGTACATCATATGCTGTAAGATCACCGTAGGTTTTCAGCATTGTCACAATGCATTTTCATTTCAGCTAAGCCAAGAGGGTTTTTAAATCAATAAATAAACGTCTCGTCAAGTCAGTTTGGGATCTCAGAGCTTCCAGATACATGAATAACACCGGACAAGCTTTTATTTGTTTCTGTTGTTGTTGTTTTTTTAACATTTTAAAACTAGTCGCCAGCTACTTCAGTTGTTTCGAACAGTGTTGCAAAACCTGTTCAGCTGTGAAGCTCCAGGATTGTTTTGCTTCACCCACCTTTTCATTGGCATGGGGATGAGAAGAGAATGACAGAAATTCATTTGTGGGTGAACTTTATTCCTTCAGTTTATCAGAAGAGTTCACACTCAATATCACAACATTTGTAAATACGTGGGATTTAACGAGACAAGAAGGGCATGGAAAATTGTGATCTGAAAAGTAACTGTAGCTGACAAATGTAGTGGAGTAAAAGGAATATTTGCATCAGATTTAATGCACCTTTAAGTAAAGTACGAGTCCCTCCAGTTTATACTTGTGTAAATGTACTTTGTTACATTCCACCATTGATCGTAGGCCTTGTATCTCCCCTCGCTGACTCCTTGCGGTCTACAAGGGCTCGGTCTCCATTGAAAGCAACATTCGCTTGAAGGCTTTCTGGCTTTATACCCACTTTTGCAGCAATTAAGAGTAATAGGATTCTTAGGAACAGTAAGAACATGTAATGACTCACCAGCAGTTATTAAGCTCTTGTTTCTCCCTCTATAACTATCTCAGGCGTGTTTCCACGTGATGCATTCGTGTTTTGTGTGAATATAATAGGAATTAACAGTGACCTATGTGTCTTTATTGTATCTTGGTGTTATAATGCAGCCTACTGTCCCGTTTTTCACCCACTATCTGCATCTGATAAAGCCTGTGAGGGCTCAGTGTTCAGGCTGGACTTTGACGACCCTCTCCTGCAAATATCTCACGTGAGAAAGTTAAGCAGCTGTTTGACCGGGGCTCATCACCGCGTCACGCAGCACGCCCCGCTCTGATTGGTCCGCTCTTGTGCAACTGTGCAGTTGTATAAACTCTGCAGTTTGAAGGAGTTGGCAGAGTCTCCTGCAGGGATCGCATCAGTCCGAGTGAAAGGGGGGAAAACTCTGCCGAAGCCAGGGGTGGACAAGGCGTCACCAGGTTTTTTTTTTTTTTTTTTTGCGGACTTGTCTTGCGGAGTGATTTAGAGATGCAGAGCTGCGCCAGGTCCTGGGGGATCTTCTTGGCCAAGTCGGTGAATCCAGGCGCACCGTGCAGGCATCTGAGCGACAAGAGCCGCGTGGTTTGGAAACTTCAGTGCAGGATCCGACACAGCGCGGCATCCCCGACAGCAGCAGCCCGGGGTCTGAGGACGTCTGCAGCCGCCTCCTCCAGACAGATAGAGAGGATACTGCCCAGGCACGATGATTTCGCGGAGAGGCACATCGGTCCAGGTGAGAGGGAGAAGAGAGAAATGCTGGATGCTCTGGGACTCGAGGTAAGAGACTTTTAAAAAATAAATCAGGCGCAAAAAAAAAAAAAAAGAAGAAGCTTTCTTTGTATTAAAACGATCAGTTGGTATTCACAGCCGTGTTTTAATCATTTTCATTTATTTTATTTGCACAGTCAGTCGACCAGTTGATCGAAAACACAGTCCCATCCTCCATCCGCATGCTGAAGAGTATGAAAATGGATGATCCAGTGTGTAAGTTGAACATATATATATATTTTCTTATTGATTTCAACAACCCCGTTATGTGACACTCACGCAGCGCTGAAGAGGCAGCCTCGATTCAAAGTGATAAATCTCACCAAAAATCGACGCGCAAACATTGTGTTCACCCCCTCCGACACTCCGTCTCCAGCTTATTCTTGCACGGCGAGGGGTTTTTATTCCTCCCCAGCATGAATGAAGGCAAGTGAGTGGCTGAAATGTAGGTTGCACCTCTATTGTGCGTCGTGGAAGCGCGCTCCCCTGGTAAGTCTTCCTTTGAACATATTTGGAGTTGTTTTTGCGAAACTCGGCGAGCGGCACCAATCTCCTGTTGGGAAGCCGATGCTCATAGGATGGCAACTGGAGTGTAAAGTTTAGCCTTGAGCTCCGGTCCCAAGTCCAGTTCAATCTGGTTACAGCGTTCACATTACATCACAGCCGAGGGGGTTCCTAATAAGGTGACTCCGGTATGATTTGCATGGGATCTGTTTTTTTTTTTCTTCCTCTTTTCTCCCATGCAATATGCCCACATTTCACCTCTAGATACACAGGATTTTCCCGTTAAATGAGTGTGTTTTGGCTTATTTCCTAGAAAGACTCAAACATTATGGTAAGGAGGCGGTTTTTATCAGAAGGGATGTGGTTTACAGCAAACAGTGTGAGAGATAAGGCAGTGGATTAGGTGAATTGAAGCACATAGAACCTCTGTAAAGCCTTCATAAATGATGTCTAACCACGTGAATAATGTTTCCTGATGCAAATATATTTTTAATGGTAATTTGTTGAATAGCAAGTCTGTGCAGCATGCATGAAATCTGCATAATAATGATAATAATAATACATTTTCTGTTATCAACATGTCAAGATATCCCAAATATACAGATGCATTTTTATTAGATGGGATACCAGTTTACAGTGGTGCCCTGCATATACGTAATCATGTGATACAATAAAAAGTGTAACATCAGAAATCTTCTACAAAACTGTACAAAGCACAACACATCCAAAAGACAGATGACTTGCAGAAAGACGGTGAACCAATATCGCATTCACAACAATCAAATTGATGATCAATCCGATGAAATCGTGAATCAAAATTCTTGAAGCGCAGCAAAACAAAGTCTTCAAAAACTTCATTTTTTCTTTCATTTTTAATCACAGTTGGCTTGAAATCAGCAGATTACTGTAAAGCAACAAAATAAATAGTGCTGCTGTATTCATGATCAGTGACTCTGATGAATGTTTTCTCAATTAGCCCCTATTTTTACATCAAAAACATTGAAAAATGCCGGTCACAATATCTTAAACTGACAGTGGACAGGTTTGCCATGTGATGGATGTAGAATAATGAAACCATCTGCGTTTATGACGGTTCCCTGTAAACCTCGCTGTCACTACAGTTTTGTTTGGTATGCGGTCACCAGGGAAAAGGAAGGTTAACTGGGGATCCATTTCTATAATAGACTAAAAGATTGAATAAACTCACATTTTGTCCTGTCTAATTATTTCCAACCTTGACGAAAACTGAAACGATCCAGTTGTAATTCATTATCATAATAATGGCCACATTTTGTGTGGATCTTGCATAAACTTTCCTACATACTCTAATTTAAGATCAACCTTGTGTGTGATTGTGCACAATAAATAAATGCTGACACAGCAGTACTGTATGACTCCTCAACCATAAACGGGAGTTGTTGATGTGACGGTAGAAATCATTTGTCTGAGACGGTCAGCCTTAACGCCGGAGATCCACTGTATGTAAGAAAGACTTCTGTCAGCAGTAACAGATCCTCAGGTACTGTTTTCATATCACCTAGTCATCCTGATCCACCCTCGTGTTGGCCCCTCCTCTGACTCTGTCAGGTTTCATAATGCGACAAGCCATGCTGAAGGAACAAACTGGAGGCCGTGCTGGTTTTCTGCTTGTTCAGCTCTGGAGGGCTTCAGTTTGCAAAGCCAGCGAGGGATTCTCTCTTCAACAATAGACCTCCTGGATGGTTCTGAATCAGGCTTTTTTGCTGCCCCGTAGAACTCCGGGACCATGGGAAAGCAGTCCTCTTACTGAAACAAACTCTCTCACACACACAAATACACACTAACAACTCACCCTGAACCTGCTGATAATCCCTAATCACTACATTTTTATTTTCTCCACTGAATTGGACCGATTCACCTCCTCTAAACATCGACATTTAGCCTCTGGAAGAAGCTGTAAATATCCACTTGCATACTGGCTATGATCCCTCTCACCACCGAGGATTTAAAGGTGTCTTTCTTTTCCAAAAACAGGAGAAGTTAGGGCTCTCGGTCGGGACGGGCGGTATTGTCCATTCCTTGGAGTTGCTAGGCAGCCAGGAAGGCCAGAGGAATCTCAGAGGCTGGTTTTGCACTGGCAGAGCTTCCTTACAGCA
The DNA here is from genome assembly GCF_040436345.1 of Pagrus major. Taxonomy (NCBI): domain Eukaryota; kingdom Metazoa; phylum Chordata; class Actinopteri; order Spariformes; family Sparidae; genus Pagrus; species Pagrus major. Next base: position 21,577,543 of record NC_133219.1, read on the forward strand.
CCGGGGAATGAGGCTAAATAACTGGCCATCGGAAAAGAAACCATGGGTGTAGTTCTTCAGTTAATGTTCGCCTGTGACATGGACAGACATGTCTTCATACATGCATTGTCTTCACATCTTAAGTTCAGTTGGAAGTTGTTTTCTTTGCATTGTTTTGTTTACAGCAGAGAGAGTATTTTTTTTATAATACGCTCTAACTAATACCCACGCCACACTGATCTCTTTTATCTTATTAGCTAAAAAAAGCCAGTTCATCACATGAGAGACGAGACGCTCTTCGTCAGGGCGAGTCTTGATTGAAGATTTCCTAATTTCATTCCTCTGAGTCATTCTTCAGAAATGCAAAAGCACCAATCGGACTTGTTCTCTCTCTCCTAAGCAAATATTGATTCCTGATCCCATTCTAGCTCTCGCTTTTCCGAACTGTACCTTGCTGCACTCACAATCATTTTTTCTAACGTACGTTAACACATGATCAGAGACTGCTGTGGGGTTAAAGCAGTCCATTTAATAAATATACTCAATTTTCCAATTACATTGACAGAAAAAACTGTATTTAATTGGAATTTGGTCAAATCTTTCCAACACCCTATCTGCTTGATATGTTCAGTATTGGCCAGGATCTAGTGTGATCGCTGTATATGTTCATTAATATTGTGATAATGTGGAAATTAAATTGAGAAACACTTAATACATTGAATAATCAGACAGGGATGTCTGTTAAATTTGAAGAATTCCAGCTGGAATAGGGCTGCAACTAACGACTATAACGTTATCCAATAATCTGCTGATCTTCTTTGGAGATTAATTGATTTAATTGCTAAGTCTACAAAATTTAAAAGGTGTGAAAAATGCTCATCCCAGTTCCCCAGAGCCCAAAGTGAATTCTTCAAATTGCTTAATTTGTCCGACCAATTCATTTTCTGTCACGAATGACAAAGAAAAGCTGCAAATCCTCACATTTCAGACGCTGAAGGCTGCACATTTTTTACTTGAAAAGTGACTCAAACTTTAATCGATGAATTCAGATGAAATTTCTTTCGACCAACTAATCGATAAATTGACTAATTGTTGCAACCCTCACCTGGTTACTTCACGTCATTGTGCCAAAAATCCTTTAAATCCAATATTACTTAAACTGAGATTCAAAAGACCAAATCTTAACCACAATTTCAATATCTTACAGGTGAGAATGAGATTCTTGACTCCCTCAAGAAGATTGCATCGAAGAACAAAGTGTGGAGGTCCTACATCGGCATGGGCTACTACAACTGCTCAGTGCCGCCGCCAATCCAGCGCAATCTCCTGGAGAACTCCGGCTGGTGAGTGACCTCAGATGATCCTCCGTCAGAAGAAACTCTCTGCTTAAGCCGGCTGTCACGCATAACTAATGATGTTTGGGTAATGTAATAATGCTACATAACGTGAGCCTAATAGGACACCTTATGCCTTAACATTACGAAGGCTTCACTCATGTGAGATCTGATGGTGCTTTCTGCTGAACAAGGTGTTCTTTCAAATCCCAAATCCAAATCGGCCATCCTCTCCAAAATCCTGGTGTCGGGGGAGGCGTACAATGCATTCCACAGTCCTGTCTCGGTTCCTTAAATGCCACCAACTTTGTGCTATTGTCCTTGTGTTCGAGCTCACACTGTTGAGTCATTGTGTCCCTCTTCTTCTCAGGGTGACTCAGTACACGCCCTACCAGCCCGAGGTCTCCCAGGGTCGCCTGGAGTCGCTCCTCAACTACCAAACCATGATCTGTGACATCACAGGCTTGCCTGTCGCCAACGCCTCCCTGCTTGATGAAGGCACGGCTGCTGCTGAGGCCATGCAGCTCTGTCACAGGTATTTTCTTGAAAAAAAAAAAAAAAAAAAAGTTGATTGAGTTTTGTGAGAACATACAATTGTGTCCTCTGAGCAATTATAAAAAGTATAAAAGGTGAATAAATCCTTCATAAAAAGAAAATAAAAAAAGTCCACAGTAGACGGCAATAGTCAGTACAGCCGTGCTGTTTGTGTTTACTTTCCACAGACAGAACAAAAGAAGAACCTTCTACATCGACCCACGCTGCCATCCCCAGACCATCGCTGTGGTGCAGACCAGAGCCAAGTATGTGTCACACACACACACACACACACCATCAACGTGTCAGATCTCCTCTCAAAACAAAGTATATGAAGAAATCAAATGGGTGAAGCTGAAATCAGCAATGTGTCTCTTTCACTGTCATGTTGCAGCTACATCGGGGTGAAGACGGTGCTGAAGCTGCCTCATGAGATGGATTTCAGTGGAAAGGATGTGAGCGGTGTGCTCTTCCAGTATCCAGACACTGATGGCAAAGTGGAAGACTTCACAGCTCTGGTGGACCGGGCACACAAGGGAGGGGTAAGGGTCCTTTAACAAAAACATGTAAAGGAAAACAAACATGCTTTCAGGCTACTCTCAAAGTTGTAGAATAATTGGCTTTGTGCATGAACCACTGAAGATTTGGATCATTGTTTTACAGGAAGTGCTCATTTCTGGTCTGAGTTGACCTCTCATGACCACTGACTTGATTATACACTGGTTCCTTCCCTGCCCAGGCACTGGCATGCTGCGCCACAGATCTGTTGGCCCTCTGCGTCCTGCGTCCCCCTGGGGAGTTTGGCGTTGACATCGCGCTGGGCAGCTCCCAGAGGTTTGGTGTTCCTCTCTGCTACGGCGGCCCTCATGCTGCCTTCTTCGCTGTCAAAGACAACCTGGTCCGGATGATGCCTGGCAGAATGGTTGGAGTCACCAGGTGAGACACGAGTTGACACTCAAGGGAAGAATCCTTCGGGTTCATGGATGTATTATTTAGAAGCGGGATACCAGACCCAAAGATGATAAGAAAATACTTAATTTGGCCACAGGGGAACTTTAAGTTGTAGTACCGCTAGTAGCCATTGGGCAAAATTGGAAGTAAATATGAGCGACACCACAGCCGTGTCCAGATCTATATAATACGTTCATGAACATTTTAAAATATATATATATTTGCTTTTCAGAGACGCAGCTGGTAAGGAGGTGTATCGGCTTGCTTTGCAGACCAGAGAGCAGCACATCCGCAGAGACAAAGCAACCAGCAACATCTGCACTGCGCAGGTAGGTTCAGGCTGATGTTTAGTTTTTAATCATTGTTTTTATTTCGATAATAAATGTCTTTTTAACTAACTATGTTTTTCACCAAATGATAAGTTCTCATCTCCGGTGTTCAACCTCTGACTCCCAGGCACTGCTGGCCAACATGGCTGCCATGTTCGCGCTGTATCATGGTCCTCAGGGACTCAAACACATCGCTGAGAGGACACACAATGCTGCTCTGATCCTTGCTGAAGGTACATTTGATTTTTTTGTTTTTTAAAATGGCCACCAATTTATTACATAACTGTGCTGTCTGATGTGTGATTTTCCCATATTTTTGAAAAATATCCCACCAGTCCAAGATGCTACACATGACCTGTAAAGGGATACATAAAAGAAATGTATTCATTGCTGTAATCTGTGCATTTTTTGACATTTCCATCAATTCCATGATTGTATCTGACACATTGCGGCTGAAGGATACATAAAACATCGATTATTTCCATTTTCTTATGTGGTTCCAACCTCTATGAAAAGAAACACACATTTATTAAATAAATTTTAGTTAAACAATGTACTAAATGTCACTTTGTGTCAGGCCTGAAGAGAGCAGGACACCGGCTGCACAGTGAGATGTTCTTCGACACTCTGAAGATCAACTGCAGCGTGGCAGCCAAAGACATCTTTGAGAGAGCCAGTCAGAGGGAGATCAATCTGAGAGTCTACACCGAGGGAGTGGTGAGGGCTTATCAAATTCCTATGAAGTGATCCTGTTTTGGTGGTTTGGCAACTATATACACACAAAAGCATCGTAGTCTCCGAGGCGTAACATTGGTGTACTTGCACGCAATGTTTTGCTGCCAATGCCACAGCACCTCAGGGTGACAGCACAAATAGATACATGAAAGGTAATGACAAATCACAGGATGTAGACAAATTGCTAATTACTTTAAAAAAAAAAAAAAAAATAAATAAAGGAGGATTTGTCAATTAATATACTGTACTTGATCTCCTTCAGTCAGTCTGAGATGATCTCCAGTGCTAGATGCACATACAGAGACGAGATTGAATAAATTTGCACGTTGTTGTGAAAAATATATATTTTTTTATTGTTTTCATCCCTGCTTCTCCATCAACAGTTGGGCGTCTCTCTGGATGAGACGGTGACCGAGAGGGACTTGGATGACTTGCTCTGGGTCTTTGGCTGTGAATCTTCAGCTGTATGTTGATTGTCATTCACTCATTGTTTATATTCCATCTCACTGCTTACAGCTTTAAAACTGCTTTAATATTAATATTTTCAGGAGTTAATCGCCGAGAAAATGGGCGAGCGGGTGAAGGGGATCGTGGGAAGTCCTTTCAAGAGGACGAGCAAGTACCTCACGCACCAGATCTTTAACAGGTTGGTGTTCTCAGCTCAGTTACAACACTTTAGCACATAGTGGAACAAAAGCTGTACTTGCCACCTACATTAGTTCACCACATTTGTTAATTTTAAAGCAATGGTTATGTAATAAACCCCTGCTGCCCTTTACAAACATAATGCTGCTGTTAGTCTTTATGCCCACTGCAATCCCTCACGATCTGGCTTTGTTTATTATCTAAAATAAAATGTGTTTTTCCTGAGAAAGCAAGAATTTAGTATGTTTTTAAGCATCGTAAGAGATTATTTTTGCAATGGAAATGAGTTTTCAACATTTTGAGCCTTAAGCTGCATTTCCACCAAAAGTACCCAGAACTTTTAGGCCCACTTCCAAGGAAGGAACTAAGCAGTGACTTTTCAAGGGTTATTCAGAGAATAATATGCCCTCAGTTAAGCCTTCAACTGTCTTTCTGGTCACTCTTTGCCTCTAGTTATCACTCTGAGACCAACATTGTTCGATACATGAAGCGTCTGGAGAACAAGGACATCTCCCTGGTGCACAGCATGATACCGCTGGGCTCCTGCACCATGAAGCTGAACAGCTCCTCAGAGCTCATGGTGAGTAATTCAGTAAATCTTGTGACTTAAGTATGTAAACAAGTCAAACATTTCCATGATAATAAGCTGCTTTCATTCTGGCTCACTGTTGTCCTCTCCTTTAGCCAATCACCTGGAATGAGTTTGCCAACATCCACCCCTTCGTGCCTCTGGATCAGGCTGATGGCTACCAGAAGCTCTTCAGACAGCTGGAGAGGGACCTCTGTGAGGTGACCGGCTATGACAACATCTCCTTCCAGCCAAACAGGTACGACCCACCTTTATTGCAGCACAAATGAGCATATACCGGTATACAGACCCGTACCTGACCGCTGCTACACATCATGAAACAACAAATGTTTTAAATGGATCAAGTTTGTAGACAGTCAACTGTTTTAGCCTTGTGACCTGTAGTTTATGTGATGATTAATAAATTAATGACTCACATGTGCGTCAATGTTTACTCAACTTTGACAAAATAGCGATTTTAAGATCTACTGTTCTGCATTTTACACTTTAGAGGTTAGAAAAGTGGAAACGAGACCTTATTTGGGTGAGAACTTTGACTTCAGACTTTAGTCAGTATCCAGGAGTCAAATGTTAGCAACTACATGTTTCACATTGCAGGTTTCAGCTGATAAAGCATGCTCCCTCTTCTGCTGTCTATCGCCACTTATCAGCCACAGGAGGTTTATGAATAGCACGCCACACTACATTGGCCTGGAGAGTTATCATGCTGCTAGCTTTTTATCCCACCTATCTCTCCCCATTTGGTAATGTGTGCAGGCTGCTCTTTGAACTATGCTGAAGTAAGGAGGATGTGTGTGTGTGTGTGTGTGTGTGTGTGTGTGTGTGTGTAGGTGTGTATAGTACATGACCACAGTGTGTTTGCCTTGTCTTCCAGCGGTGCTCAGGGTGAATACGCCGGCCTGGCTGCCATAAAAGCCTACCTGAACTCAAAGGGAGAGACCGGGAGAAGTGTAAGTGTGTTATGTGGATGTTAATGGGATTCAATAACACTTAAGGCTTATCTGTTTAGTTCCACAACACAAAATTGATTGATAAATCAAGCTTAAGTCCCCAGATTATCTGCACAAAAAACATATGACACTAAGGAATGTTACAATCCATATGCAGCCATGTGCCAGTGTCCAACAGCAATTCAGAGAAGAAAATATACACGTAGAAATGACAGAATGTGGTGTAATGGGGAGAGATTATTTCTTTGCCGGTCACAGTGACCTACTGCAGTCTCTGCTGTTTGTCTGTTAACCTCATGGTAATGACAGAGCTCCAGGAAGTCCCTGCTCCCATCCAAGATATAATCTCACACGTAACCCACTGCACACACCACAACCTGTCATTTCTACACCCTGGTTTTGGTAAAGATTAAACAAATAAGAAATAACTGTAATCAGTGATATTTAGAGAAGCTGGTTGGCAGAACAAATATCTTCGATGAAATAAAACCAATGAATGTAATATCACAGCCAGCAAAAACTGGAAAATTAGCTGATTCCAAATAATTATAAATGATAAAGGAGTAATATAAAATCTTTGAATTTTTTTTAAATACATATGCAATGATTATCAACACTTTCAAATACAAAGTTTCAAGGAAATTCCTCCCATAATACAGTCAAAATAACCTAAAAAGTGGGTTTTTCAGCTCTGAAGCTAGGTTTAACAAGATCTATGGCACTTTTTTTATGCAGGAACAAATAACTTCTAGATGTGACAGAACCAAAGCGCGTAAACCAGAAATGATCCTGAATGAAAATATATGAAGCCTCAGTTAGTGCACAAATTCAACTAAGAATAAAACTTTAAAGAAGATTAAAGTGCTTCTTAAGGCACCAGAGCAATCGTTTGTTGCTGTTCTTTGACACATGTTCTCACTTTATGACCACAGTTTCAGGGCAGATATCTAATAATGATGAGTCACCATTAGTTCCTTTGATTGTGCGGACTGACTGCCTGCTGGCAGAGGTTAATAAAGAGCATAGGTACATAAGCCCTATCAGCCTGGGCTCCTGACAGCCAGGTTTATTGTTCCCAGGCCTCAGCAGGTCCCTTTGACATGACATATTAACATGTTTGAGGAAAGTATCCGTCAGTATCCTGATTTGCTGATTGGCAGTAGCTCCAGGATGAGGCGAGATAAGGCATCCACTCAGATTAAAGACCGGCTGACTAAAGTGTTTTTTTTCCAGGACTGTAATTTGGCCTTTGTTTTTAATGGCCCCCTTATTAGTACATCTTAGATAGTGGCCTGATCCCTTGAAACAGTCAAGGTCCAAACTACCAACCGTTTGTGCAAACAAAGGGGCTGAAAACGCTGGGATCCCACTATAGGCTACCTGCTTCCAAGATTCCATATTTGGAGGTTTTAAGACTTTGAGAACAGCAAGTCACCGTTCTGACGAGCTCAGCCGTGCTGTCCCAGTCAGTGATTTATCAGAGTTACCCAAGCCCCAGATGTAAGTGTCCTAGTTTCCTTGTGTTACAAAATGTCCCCCTAATAAGGAATAAAATCAATTAGTGGCAGGTTACACATTACTGCTCGTGGTGGGTGTTGGCTGGATCAAAATTCAACCAAGAGGAGTCACAGTAACCTTTTAAAGCCCTGCTCTTTTTGTAAGGCAAGGCAAGTTTATTTGCATAGCACATTTCAGACCCAAGGCAATTTTAAAGTGCTTTATAGGTGCTTAAAATGACATTAAAAGACATTAAGAATTACATTTAAATACATTAAAAACAAGTAGGAAGATGTCAAGAAACAAAACATTAAAACAAGTTAAAATAGGCTAGGTTTAAAAGGAACGGGACTAAAGAATAAAAGTCACAGTGCAGTTCAAAGCCTTAAAATTGCTTCAACTTTAAAGCATCCAGGCCACGCATGTCACACCGTCTTTATACTCAATGTAATCTTCATTCCTCATCCAGGTGTCCGTCGTGCTATACTGATATTTTTTACTTTCACTCCAGGTCTGTCTGATCCCCAAGTCGGCTCACGGCACCAACCCAGCGAGCGCTCAGATGGCGGGCATGAAGGTTCAGGTGGTGGAGGTGGACAAGGACGGCAACATCGACCAGGCACACCTCAAGGCGCTGGTGAGAGCTGGACTTGTTTTCATTCACTGGCTTTACACATGAGGATGAATGTACACATTAAGTATGTCTCAACCCTTTGAAACAGCTGTATAGTGTTGTATAACGAGCTGATGATCAAACTGATGATACCACCATTATTATTATTATGACTATTACTGAAATCCTTCCCTCCTCCAGGTGGATAAACACAAGGCGAGTCTGGCAGCCATGATGCTCACCTACCCCTCCACCTTTGGCGTGTTCGAGGAGCATGTCAGAGACGTGTGCGATCTCATTCACGACAACGGCGGCCAGGTGTACCTGGATGGCGCCAACATGAACGCTCAGGTGAGAAAAGAAACGGCGGTGAAACATGACGCTCTGTGATGTTAAACCTCACGTGTCTGGCTGCTGTGCATGGAAAGTAAAATATGACTTGTCAAACTGAAGGCTAATAGGATAAAGGTTTATAGATGTGCGTTATCATGCTGTAAACGGATAACCTTTGGCCTCTGTAATATGCAGATGATGGTTTTTACACCAGTGCTACCTTCACCAATCCCTGACAGGCTTACAGACCCTGCCCTTTTAAGACGCAAAAAGGTGGTGCGAGTCCAGTCACATGACTCATAAATAAAGGGGCAGAGCAAATAAGGAAGAATCTGAGATTACTAAAATAATTTTCAGTACTTTAGAAGTAAAAACACAAAATACATGCAAAAATCTAAACAGCCAGGAACAATGAAGTGCTGTGGTGTAATAACAGTTTAGTTACAGATGACACTTAATGCTCAACATGTAAATAAATGTTTTTAAAAAGTTGATTTTTGAGCCCTCAGACAATTCATTTTCCTGTTTTCCAGGTGGGTCTGTGTCGTCCTGGAGATTATGGCTCTGACGTGTCTCATCTCAACCTGCACAAGACGTTCTGCATCCCTCATGGTGGAGGAGGTCCTGGCATGGGGCCGATTGGAGTGTAAGTCAGAATGTAGACTACGGACAGGGCTCCAGACTAACTTTTCATAATGGTTGAACTGGTTGCAGTTTTCACTTCAATTTCATTTCGCTTCACACAATATTTAAATGATTGTAAACAGGAATAAATGAATGTTTTTCTTCATTCAGCTGTTTAGAAAAATTATTAACTAAATTTCAGACGCAACGGTGCGAGCAATGAAATTGTTAAGTCGCCAATATTTTGGCCCATGTGCAAGCAAAATAGTTGCACCCTGGAGCCCTGATGGATTCACATGGCCAAATCATTTTCTTTCATGCGTTTCTGGCATGATCCAAGACAGGTCACAGTATATACACACTCCTGGTGAACACGATCAATCTGCATCTTTGGTTACGTTCTCATGACATTCATCTCCTCTTCAACAGGAAGGCCCACCTCGCCCCCTTCTTGCCGAGCCACCCGGTGGTCCCCATGTCAGTCAACACCGGCAGCTCGCTGGGCACCATCAGCGCCGCCCCCTGGGGCTCCAGCGCCATCCTGCCAATCTCCTGGGCTTACATTAAGGTCAGTAATTGTTGTTTTACCATCTAAATCCTTCCATCATTAATTATAATTTTCATCCGTGCGTCCAGTGGTAGTTTTGCTAGTCTGATTTTGATCGGTGGAAATGACCTCTAACGTCACGACTCCTGTGCTCTGTGTTTAGATGATGGGATCCAAAGGACTGCTTCATGCCACAGAGGTGGCCATTCTCAACGCCAACTACATGGCCAAGAGGCTGGAAGGTCACTATAAGGTCCTCTTCAAAGGCAGGAAAGGTATGTTGATGTACTCCTTCTACGTTCTGGAGATGTAACGGTATGATCAGCTTATATCAAAGTTCATTTTATGTTCTCATCATGTTCTTGTGTCGGTCTGAACAGGTTTTGTAGCCCACGAGTTCATTCTGGATGTGAGGCCTTTCAAGAAGACCGCTAACATTGAGGCTGTCGACGTGGCCAAGAGGCTGCAAGATTATGGTAGGCTGAATATATATATATATATATACATTTCTTGAACATACTGTATGTGCTGGGGTATTTGGCGGAAGTGCTCTGAAACTGTTGGGGCCTTCTACTAGACATTTAATAAACGTGATCTTAACTTTTTTTCAGGCATTTAAAACCAATAAAAGTAGATTCTGATATCTGTGTCTTTATTGTGCTGGTGACCAGGTTACCACGCACCCACCATGTCGTGGCCGGTGTCTGGCACGCTCATGATCGAGCCCACAGAGTCGGAGGACAAAGCTGAGATGGACCGGTTCTGCGACGCCCTGCTCGGTATCCGACAGGAGATCGCAGACATCGAGGAGGGAAGGATGGACTCCCGCGTCAACCCGCTCAAGGTACGCTACTGGCTTGATTTGTCTGTTTTGTATGAGGTGAAAAGATGCATTACAGTGGCTGATATATTACGCTGTGACATCTGAGGTCCTCACGTGTGTTTGTTTGCAGATGGCTCCCCACTCTCTGGCCTGCATCGCATCCTCCACCTGGGACAGACCCTACTCCAGGGAGCATGCTGCTTTCCCCTTGGTGAGTGTCCTCCTCTCTCTGACTTCGTTATACTCTCCCAGTTACAACTTTTCTGTAGCGATTGAGTCAAGAAATTCATTGTCTGTGTCGCCCTCTAGTGGTGAGATGTAAGAATCCCCAAACTTTTATTTATTTATTTATTTATTTATTCTCTTGTGAACTGATAACAAATGACTCTAAAGTGATTTAAAAGGCTAAACTAGGGTAGAGTGCATACCTGACAGTCCCCTTTAATTCAATCAGGCCTAATCCAATATAAAACCTGATAGCCCTGTATCACCTTAACTGCTTCACCTAGTTTAAACTCAGATCAAATTGTTCTCACCCGGATTTATGTATTTATTTCAAGATCGATGCATTATTCCCTAAGAATAAGAAAATGTCTAAATTCGATGACTTTGTTCTCACATGTATCCTCCCTTTCTTACTTTCCAGCCCTTCATTAGGCCCGAGACCAAATTCTGGCCGAGCATCTCCAGGATTGATGACATCTACGGCGACCAGCACCTCGTGTGCACCTGTCCACCCATGGAGGCTTACGAGTCCCCATACGAGGAGAAGAGAGCCTCCTCATAGATGCTCCCCGTGCTCCGCTCCAAGTTTCCGGCTTAAGCTCTAAAACCTCACAGACTTTACACCCATTTTCACAGTGAAGCAGAATAATTGTCTCTATATTTTATTATGATGGATCAAATTATGTAAAAAGAAATCCATGCTGTCAGGCTCTTCATGGGAGGGAAAACTGGACAGCACTTGCTGCGATTCATTTTCTTCCAGCTCTGTCCAAGTTTGTCTGTCTTTAAACATTAGCGCCCTACAAATTGTGGTTGATTACCTCAAAAAGTGAGCTCTAGCCGACTAATTGCCAATGGGTGTCAAAGTCTGTGAGGTGGACATTGGAACTAGGCTTTGTATAATCGCGCCCTTTTTACTGGGGTCATGGGGTTTTACCTTCTCGAACTCTTCCGATGGACCAAAGGTGCAACGTTTGCAAAATGTGTGCACCCTTCGACACCAAGGCCGCTCCGTAACACACTTCTGAAACACTGTACTTTAAGATGAGTACAGTTAATTTATAGACTCCCAACATCAATTAAAAAACGCCCTTGGTGCCTCAATTTCTGTTGTGTAAAATAGCTGCCTTGACTTTCCCCACCTTTTTTTTTCTTCCTCCAAATACCTGACAAAGTAGGTAGTTCGTTGTAGTCTTTTGTTAATATGCATCTGTTGTGTGAACATGTCTTAATGTGTGTTGTGACATTTGTTGACAGTAGTTGGGGATAGTCTTGATTTTAAATTCATTTTCTAATCTAAACTGTTTTGTCTGTAGAAAAAAAGATGTCGGTATTAAACATTTGTCTTTAAGTGTGTACTTGATTTCTATGAGGACAGGTCACAGCTAAGGCAACAGTGCCACCTAGTGGTTACTGGTGGAACACTTCAATGTATCACAATCTGATCTCATGACTGTAAAAATACTTTATACTGAAAAAATGGAGTAGCACTGTTTCCCCGATCTACATCAGGTCTTTAACCCAAATTTAACTGGATGTTTTAGTAAACTGCATTCCTTTACTCACACATTCTTATTTGTATCCATATACCAGTTTATCAATATCTGTATATTAGATATTTTCCAAAAATGCCCAACATTCCCCAGCCGCTACTTTGCAGGATTTTTCAGCTTCTTTGTCTATTATAACAACTTAATATCCGAGTCATTGAACAAAACAAGACATTTTATAAACATAAACATGAGCTGCAGAAAATTGTGATTTGCAGTATTCACTATTTCCTGACTAGACTGAATTGGTGGGGCCGATGCAGATACCTGTATTAGAAACCAAAACATTTCAATCGACATATTCAGTGTTGTAAAAAACACCCAAAAGTCTTGAGTAAAAGTATAAATAGTAAAAGATAGAGGTAAAATGTTACTTTAGTAAAAGTGAAAGTCATCCATATGATAGCACTTGTACTAATAATTAAGTCTCGAGTACATTTATTGCCAGAAAAATTACTTTTGGTATTTAAGTATCAAAAGTCAAGTAATATCTACATTTGTCTGATTTGTCGGTTTCTACCAAATATCCAATATTTTTCTGATTGCCAGAGTCAGCCTTTTTTAAAAAAATCTGATTGCCAATAAAATACAATAATTTAGAAATGCACTACTTTGGCTATATGTTGACTTCTAGTAACTAGAGTTTTCAAATAAATGTAGAGGAGTGAAAATTTGGTATTTGCCTCAAAACTGTAATGGAGTGAAAATATACAGCTGCAGAAAATGTACATACTTGAGTTAAGTACATCAAAATTGTACAGTACTTTGAGTACATTTCATCATAACATTTAATGTTAATATAACAAACTGTATATTGCCCTTGTAATGGCAATTATAACTGCAACAAATGATTAATTTCACTATTGACTTTTAGTTTCTCGACTAAACATTTGGTCCATAAAAGCAATTAAATAATCAAAATGTCCCTCACAATTTCCCAAAAGTTTCTTTTTTAAATCTGACCGACAATCCAAAACCCAAAGATATTCAACTAATTTTCACATTTGAGAGGATTCATCCAGTGTACTCTTGGCAGTTTTGCTTCACAGAATAAGACTTAATAAAATAGTCACAGATAAAACACTGAGCTGGTTCCCACATGTGTACTGAGGGGCTAAAGCTGATTTGATAATTGGCTTACGTAACTGTACTTTAACTCCGGAGCCATTCCTACAGTGCATACCACATTCCTAAAGGACTCTACAAAAATATCCTCTTCCTGGTTCCAGTTTCATGTTTTGGTGGGCAGCTCCTGAGAGCTTGACCAGGCTGTTTGGGATCTCCCTTTGAGAGAGTTACAAAGGCAGACAAGACAAACAATACAGAGGACGGGAAAAGTAAGACACGAGAGTCAGGCATTTAAAGCCATCAGTACAGGGTTTTATTCTTAAAGTGGTGCATTTTTTGCTGCTACAAAACATGAGACAAACCCTTTAACATCGAATATACAGACGTAAGGGAGGAATTGTGCGTATAAGAAGTGGTATTACAGTACTTCAGGAGCAACAAAAGTTCAAAAATCATTAAGTAAATTAATATTTCAAGTGGTTAAAAATTACCAAACCTTGTTTCCTTTCAAAGACTTCATCTTAGCCTCCATTGCATAGAAAGAGGAATCATTAAAGCTACACTGTGACCAAAAAATCCAGCCTTTAAGAGCAAGGCAACATACAAGTAACACAGAAAGACAACTTTTGACTCATCACAGACGGATTCCTTCAAAACTTCATCCATTTTTGGTCAGAAACTATTTAAAAAACAAACATTAAAAGAGACCACAAACAGGCCTCAGTCTTTTCATAAGAGTTATTGACAATAAAATATCACATAGCCTCACCAGCCTTATTCTTTTAACACTGTAATACGTGTCAGCTCAGCTTCTCTGCTGTTTAAGCCAATGAGGCAAGCATCTGAAACATTTCCCTAGAAATAAAAAAGGAAAATGTCCGGTGTGAAATTTAAGTTTTTGGTCCATTATGTTAAAAATGAAAACTGGAGTGTTTCCGTTTTCTATTGTCGTTATTTAAATCATAAAACATGTTTTAAAAATACCTCAAGGGTGCTAAAACAAAAAAATTAAAAACTCTGTCTGCACCCGTTCAGCACCAGGTCGAACACTGACAGACTGACAAATGGAAGAGGCTGGAAGACATTTACAGCCTCTAATAAGCACCAAGGTTATTGATGTGTTGATCAACCGGTTTTGTGTGCAAGCCTCACTTGAACCCTGGATGGATCCACCCAGCAGCTGACAAAGAGTCTTTCTGGCACCTTAAGCTCATCGAGGTAAAAAGAATCTCACTTGAGCTTTCCTTCTTCCCAGTCCTCCTGCCTGATCACCTGACAATCTTCGGCCTCCGCGGCTTTTCTCTTCTGAACGAGGTGGTCGACCAGGACGACAAACACCGCTGACAGGATGGGGCAGAGGCCCGAGAGGTAGAAGGCGGCGCTGTAGTCGCTGGTCTCGTCCACCAGCCAGCCTGCACGAGAAAACAGAAGAACACAGTGCGGCAGGGCTGATGAATAAATAAACAGACATATCCATTCCTTCAGGAGACTGTAGACCTGCATCAACAAGTCGGTGCCAATCAGTACCGACATACTATATCAGACTGAATGTTACTATTAAATGTGTTGCACCCATTCTGGGGAAATCAAGGAACTGTTATCTGAAGGAATTATTGTTTATTAATCACAGTACAGGTTATTCCTTTGTCTTGTGCTTCAAGTCATTTTATAAGAACAGAATACAGAGCTTTGGTTATTTCCATACCCTGAAAACAAACAGATTCTGATAAACAGAAACAGAATCTAATGATGAGAGTGATTAAAAAAAAACTCTTGAGCAACTACTTAAATGTCTCATGTCGCAGGGATTCAAATATCCAAATATGGGGAATTGTGAATAAAAAAAACATTGCATATAGAGTAGTTTCCTCTGGTAACCCATAGTAACCCTGTGTTTAACATAACAACACTATCAACTGTGGGTAATCTGCGAAGCCTGCAGAAATGTGGACTTATGGGGCTCAAAGTGACTGGGAGATGTCTGTCATGCACTTGATGATTTGACAGTGGGACAGCCCCAGCCCCCCACGGACTTACCCAGAATGCACCTCTCAGTCTGAGTTTGTGAGGGAAACGTCAATGTTTGCGCCGAATTTCACGACAGCCAATCAAATAGTTGTGTGACAAATGTCAACCTCATGGTGGCACTAAAGGAACCGTCAGGGAGTCATCAGCAAGACTCATCCTCTGGGGACCACGAAGTTTTACTTTACTTCATTACTGAATATTTACTTTGGCTTAAATGGAGCAGTTGTTGACTGAAATTCCTGTTTTTCCTATAATTAATGCCAAATTACAAGATTGGGAATTCTTCTGGTATTATAGGCCAATTAAAAAAAATGAAAGTAAAGCATTTTTAAGGGGAAAATATATTTTTTAAAACAGTGACACAGACTGCTCACCTGCAGCAGGTGGACCGATGAAGCCACCGATGCTCCTGAAAAGCATGAACAGCCCCAGTGCGTTGTCGAATCCCTCCAGGGTTACAATGTCCACAATGGAGGTGACGTGAATGGACACCACGCAGCCAAACAGGAAACCGTAGAGTGAGGTGAAGACCACGATGACCCAGTAGTTATGGCAGACGGGCAGCAGCAGGAGCACCACCCCGAGCAGAGTGACCACCATGGCGAGCAGCTGCAGGTTCCTCATCAGCCTCATGTTGGATACCCACCCACAGATCAGCCTCCCCGCCAGGTCCGATAGCGCTAGAATAGAGAGGATGAACGCTGGCCAGTAGTTATCCATCCCCAGACTGGTGGCGAAGGGCACGAGAAAGAGAGGTGGGATGAAAAACCCTGGCGCTGAAAAGATGGCGAACAGGATGTAGAGGAAAAGTTCAGGTTTTCTCATCAGTGAGCACTGGAAGATAACCTTCCTCTTTGGTGGGAGCGCAGTGGCATCGCCTTCTAGAGAGTCTTTGGTTTCCTGTAGCGGGCTCTGGACCGTCTCCAGGGGTGTCATGAGAGCGCCGCAGACACACAGGTTGAGCTGAAGGCCTCCGATGATGAGCAAGGCACCCTGCCAGCTGTACACCTCAATCAGCCACTGGAAGAAGGGGCTGAACATGACGGCGAAGACGCACTCTCCAGAGCTGGCGATGGCGTAGGCGATGGGACGCCACCGTACAAAGTAGTGGCTCACCATGCTGTTGGCAGGGATCCACGAGAGGGAAATGCCCAATCCTGGAAAAAGGACGATGGAAACCTTTGACAATGTCTGATGGCCAACACATGTCTCATCGGATGATAGATTTATTTGGCATTCATCGGACTAAAACTGACTAAACAAAGTGTGTGAGAACAGCAGCAATCCCTCTGAGTTTAGAGAATGTTCTGAGTGTGCTACCTTGCAGGACGCCCATAGTGAGGTAGAGCCAGGGCAGACCGAGGTCCAGAGATGCCAGAAACATCCCCGAGCCAGTCAGCAGGCCTCCGACTATGATGACCGCTCTCTGAGAAAACTGCACAACCAGCATACTGGCCACTGGAGCTGAGAAGAAAATGAAAAACACCAGTTAAAAAAAAATTGCTTAAGTTGAAAACGACCAAGAAGTTAAAGCTGAAAACTATCTGTACCTCCGAGGTGAAACATGGCAATCGTAGTGGAGGAGACCCAGGAAGTGGTGCTGGTCGGGACTCCAAAGTGACACTGGATGTCCAGGAAGAAGTGGCCAAAATTCTTGAAGACCCCAGTCGTGAGGCCCATGATGAAAAAGGCTGACATGACCACCACCCAGCCAGACCTCCTGGGAGGAGGTCCAGCTCTCCGGGACTTCATCCTCACCGGCTGCTCTGCAGGCTGCTCTCCTGCCTGCGCTGAGCGGTTGTCAAGCCATAAACTGATAAGCTCGAGTGTCGGCAGGGCTCATGAAAATGAGCAGGCAAAATGCACATACACACATGACCCAACAGCTGTGAGAAAGTGAGTCAAACTAATGAAACACTGCCGCTGGTAACCAGTCTTCTTCTGCTGGCAGTTTACCAAGGAGCAGTTATTTACACCTTCAATTAATCTGTTGATTATCATCATTGTTTGGCCAATAAAACGTCTTGTTTTGTGCACAACCCAAAAAGTATCCAGCTTACTGAGAAGTGGAGCAACCAGAAAGTATTGCATTTAAAAAAAAAAGCTGCACTATGCAGTTTTAGGACGAAGGAGAAAGATCTTCAACGAAATTATTTTTTATGCTTAAACAAACTCTTCATTTTTATAACTGAATAAACTGAAAAGACAAACTGACCTTAAAGGACAACACAACTTATACTGTTTTACTTTGTTTATATGTGGCGGACCCTGCCACCTTTCTAGCTTCAAACAGTGTTCTGGGGACCTTATTACCTTATTAATAATGTGCATGTTAAAATTCTGAGTTTGAATTTAGACTTTCTCTTCTTTAAAGCGATTAATCGGTTATCGAAATAGTTGTCAACTAATCTATTAATCGTCGCAGCTCTACTATCTTAAAAAAGTGATTTTCTGCTTTCTGAGTTTGGGACAATCAAACAAGCAGTTCAATGATAATTCCTATTTTTAAAAAGGAATATTTTTGATCTTCCATAAGTAAAAAAAAAAAAAAACAAAGAGTAAAGATTACAATCACCAGCCCAACAAAACAACACCATTAAGAAGAACATTTCCAGTGAGGAGGGGCATTTAAAGAGCATTACTGATGTTTCTGTTCATTCTCAGTACAATACATTTGAACGTACAATGGCTTCAGAGCAAACTCACCAAGTCTTAACTAGAAAGAAAACTAGAATTAAAATGTAAAGCTCACCTTTTCCCGCTACCGTCCTGCTCCTGGCGTCCTCAGCATGTCTGCCACAAACTCATCTCTCCTCGCCGCCGGGGCGCTTCTCCTTTTCTACTGCGCTCTTGGTCCGAAAGTTAAGGTAATGGGAATGACACAACGTAAAGCTAACAGCCGTTACCATGGATGTTACCATGGATGTTAGCGATATACAATCTCGCCTTTCCTTCACCTCTTTTAATCAAACCTCACAGCCAACAACCCTCGAGACTCGCTCCAACAGCTGTTAACTATCACCATCACCGGTGAGCCCGACGGTCACCGGTCAGACGTCCCCCCGGCTTCCATCAAGCTGCCGCTGAGCCACAGCGTGCGCAACTTCCGGATTTCAAAATAAAGCGTCGGTTTATTGCGTTTGAATTGCACTTCCGTAGATACCAGTGCACTTAAATAAAGCGTCTCACAAGGGAGGACAAGCGATGTCACAATTATGATTTACTGTTGGTCTCCGATATTTGATTTAGTTACAAAAAAGTACTTATCTCAAAAAAATTTTGTACTTTAAATGAAGAAAATGATCTGTTTTTCCCATTTTCCTGAATGAAAATCAGCCTCCATAAATATTTCTGAAGAATGCAAAAGTACAATTCTTTAAGTAACATTAGTACATTAAAGTAACATTAAACAAATGACCTCCAGATTGCACTTTGTACTCAAACAAAAGTGCCAGAGTTACTTTTAACCACTGGTGCTAGTAACATATAGTGAAGGAAACCCCCCATACCCCCCTTTCACCCATGTTCTCTCTTACTGCAGTTGCATAATGACGTCTATTTGGTACATATCAGCATCTGGAGGGGTTTAAAATGTTCAAACATTTCCTCCTGCAGTGCTCTCTTGTTTCGACTAACAGCTCAATCTACACACACCTGCAACGACATGAAAGGAATCAAATGAAATGACTGATGACAGTTGCCTGGAGTGTGTTTGCACAATTTTGAGGAAACCCAACTTAACTTACTGGTCAACATTCCTGAAATTAGCAAAGACACCGATATGCTTAAAGACATTTACGCAGGGTGGATGTCAAAACAGCGGTCATGACTCCGAAGCTGGCTAGTTTAATTTGTGTCATCTGTATGTGTAACTTCTCTTTTGCAGTTTGGACCATAAACATTACTCAGTGTAAACTTTTATCCTATAAAGATCACCAGCTGTAGTTTATATCATTCCCTTTAATCTGGTTTGCTCTAGAAAGAAAAGCTTTCATGGGGAAAGAGGCACACAATATGTCAACATTGTGGGTAATATGAAATATGTTACATTCAACCTGTCTGTATGTTTTACACCCTGTTGGCTTTTAAATCTTAATAGGCAAAATGAAACAGTCCAATATGGCGCAGATTTTAATGAGTTTGAGAAACTTGAAGAAAACATCTTTCTAGTTCACAAGAAAATACAGAGAATTCAAATTATTTGAGCCCTTCCCTCTCAAATTTGTATTTCAGAACTATTTTGTTCTTGAGCTTCTTGACTGGTTTTTGTCACAGTATACAATTCATTGTTTTAACTGCACATTTATTTACCGTATACTGTGGAAACAATGAGTAGTTTCACAGTGAGAGACAAGAATTCACTCAACAGATTTATTGTTGAATTAAACTTCTTTAATTTACACACCACCTCTCACAATGAAAACATAAAACAAGAACGGATTTTAAATCACCTTTGTATGTACTTCATTTACACTGACATTTTGCTGGCAGCTCAAATATAGTATTTTACTATATTTTCATTTTATAAAATTATAAAATTTTTCTGGACATATGTACACAATGATACTGTAGATATATACACACATACATAGAAAGTCAATTTTTCTTCAGGTGAGGGGGGAAAAGGGGATGGCAAGAGCCAGCCCTGCTAGCTGTATGTATGGACACAACACACACAAACAAACACACTGTCTCTCTCTCTCTCTCTCTGACACACAGACACACACTTAGACACACAACTTGTCTGACACAAGCATCACTAGCTTTAGGCCTGGTAATAGTCTACTCACAGTCTTCAAATGCTCTTCTTTTAAAACTTTATCCAGATGTTTGACCGAACACATCTGCTCTTTTTCAGCAACATCACCTTCAACAGTTCCTTGAATCCAAGCCTCCATTTCCATTCTGCTGCTGGCCACTAAGCCGCTCTACTATAGAAATGGGTGTGGAGTGCCTTGCTTAAAGGCACCTTGGCAGTAGTTTCTGAGCTGGTCCTGGTTTCTAACCACCGCTCTTCCAGTCACAATCTGCTTTGCCAAACGCTGCCACTCAGCAGCAGGAGGACCTCTTTTTGGCCTTTGTCCACAAACAGTGCGACAATGTTAAGAGCGACTCGGCTGACGATGAGCACGGCACTTGAGGTGATTTCTCTGTCTAAAACTCCTTACTGTCCCTGAACAGGTCGATGCGCAGAGCGAGCTCCTTGAAAGAAGGACGCAAACAGGGGTCGTTGTCCCAACACTCCTCCATGATTTCGTGTATCTGAGAGAAAAAGCAGGAAGAAAGACAATTATTTGTGGATGCTCGAGATAAGCAAACTCATTACAAGTCAGCCACACCCTTATTCTGACAGCCAGTGAGAGGCAGGTAGTGTGGGGACAGAGCAGGAATGACATGCAACAAGGAGTTTAACAAGGGAAGTAATGCCTTTAACCTTCTGGCTCCCCAGATGATTAATTGACAGCTGACAGCTTAAACATTTAGAAAATGCTTGATAAGATAACAGGTTGTGCTGCAAGCTGAAACTGTCAAAAAAACAAAACATGTTCACCTGGTACACAAGCTTAACCTGATTTAACGTTTGAGGCAAGCTATGCAATATCATCAGGCAAAGTGCTGAAATAGCCAATAAAATACGAACAAGCCGTCCAAAAACTGCTCAGTCCTGTACTAAAAAAGAATATGATTTATTTTATTTTGCAGTTAACTTAATGAAAATTGTGTGCAGAAAACAATGTTGCTATTAATTTGTATTTACTTATGAGTAAGACAATACAGGCAACCGTTTTGACATGGAGAGAAGCAATGCAACAAAGATAATGTCAACAAGGCATCTGACTAATGTTCTCACCTCCGCGGGACACCCCAGAGGTTGAGGCAGCCTGCTGCCTGACTTGAGGAGCTCGATGAGGTGATAGACAATTAACTGTCCCTGTTTGTCGTTTCCCATCATGGACATAAAAACCTGAGGAGGAGAACGGTGACAGATAAGACACAGACAGACTTCAAAATGGATTTGATTTACAGAAAACAAAAAGAAGATAGATCCTCACAGATACCAAATCTATACATGTAGATGTACAGTTCTTTAAGTCCTAACAACTTGAGCAACAAATCTGTCATGACTGAGGCAAAGCCAAACATGTGGAGCAACCTGAGCTCTGCAATATTATTAAAGTCAACAGTATACCTTCAGTAAGTGGCTCAGTGGCTCTACTTTGTCAGGTGTAGCGTGAGAAAGCTTGTTCATATAAGGCATATGTACATTGAGATTATGTTTAATTGCGTCTTCTTCTGGCTCAGTAGACTCTTCATGTATGAACAGTAAGACAAGTTGTTCAGCAAGGAAAAGGTGGCCTTATTTGAACGCACTTATGTACACACCTTGTGGTGCAAAGGCTCAGGTAGGAGGGTAAAGAAAAGCCTCTTCCCCTGGAGCAGTCAGACATCTATGACCGTTCGACTTGTTTGTTGTTCTTGCAGAGCACGAACCAGATGTCAAATCTATTAAATTGTCTGTACAAGCATTGACAGGTTGACAGGTCAGTTCCTCGCGGTAAACATATTTGTTCACTTTGCAGGTGTCCAGCACGTCGCTTGTCTTTAAAAGCGCTGCTTACCTTTCCAGAGAAAATTCCTGAGTTTTAAAAGAACCAAACCGACATGTTGCTTCCATATAATTGTCTTTTGTGAGCTCAGTTGCACTAGATTTCCTTCTTTGCCTTTAATTCATAGTACAAGTTGAGAGGCAAACAGGAAATGTGGGGAAAGAGTGGGGTGACAAAGAACAAAGATCCCTGGGCTGGATTCAAACTAGATGCACTGCAGCTTATATCCTGCATCTCGCCTGTAGCAAATCGGTTATGCTATTTTCTTAAATTAAAAATGGGATCTTTTGAGGTCAGAGTGATGAGAGCACACACCTACCGTTAATGAGTCATTCTGAAGAACTGGCTGATGCAATGTCAACACTTATTTTTGCTATTAAACAATGTTTGCTAAGTAAATGACTGGGAAATTCTTCTAAAGGTGCACCACAAATGTGCAGCTGAATGCATGTGTGTGAGTGTGTGTTATCACTTACTGCAGGAGGGCTGCTGTTCTTGTCACTGTGTGTGAAGAGCTCATACAGCACCACTCCAAAGCTCCAGACATCTGATGCCACGGAGAACTTGCTCTCAGTCAGTGACTCAGGGGCATACCTAGAAAAAAACAGCACACCGTAATTGTCTGTCGTCTTCTGCTCGGCTTCTCTAAACAAGGTAACTGAGTTTACAAATGGACCTCAGCTCTAGGACAGGTGTCATGTTTTAGATTGGGTAAAACCTGGGGTTAATATTCATGAATTATGTGTTAGCTTTTGTGTTAGCATTTTCTTACATAAAATCATACTGAGGATGGTGAAGAGATAAAAACACTAAAAAGGTAAAAATAAGAGAAGTCTGACCAGAAAATGGGACTTTCTCCCGGCTCTTTGACCATGTAGTACTCTTTGTCCTGAGGCAGGACTTTGGTGAGGCCGAAATCTCCGATCTTCACCCTCAGCTCGCTCTCCACAAGTATATTTCGCGTTGCCAGGTCTCTGTGGATATAACGCTTATTTGACAGATACTCCATACCCTGTGAACACACAAAGGAAAAACAATTAATTACAGCTGTAGCTCTAGTGGTCAGCATGTGACAAAACTGTACAGAGGGAAATACCTTGCAGATCTGAGAAGTGTAGTGCACAAGCTTCTTGTGGTCGATCCTCTCCTTGTTTTTCATTAGGTAATCTCGCAGACTTCCAAAGGGAAGATATTCCATAATGAGACGGAGATTTCGTCGTCCTGAAAGAAGCCAAAAAGAAACAGCCACAAAAGTCTTAAGTGTACTATCCTCATTTAACCAAGGCTGTTTCATATCACTTGTTTATCATTAAGCAGGGACGCATACAATGATACTTTGTTTTGTTTTCGTCAACAACCAGGATGCACTAACTATCATGTGGTGGTTAATTCATGAATTCCACTTTTGTGATAGACTGCACACAGTTTGACATTCACTGGCTCATGCAAACATACTGCATTTAGGGCTCAAAACAGCTGGTTTATAGTAAGTATTGTTACAGTATGTGGACTGACAACAGAGTGTCGAATTGAAGGTATTAGTTACAAGTCAGCTGTACCTGCACTGTAGCAAACTCCTTTGTACTTGACGATATTCTCGTGCTGCAGAGATTTTAGGATCTCGATCTCTCGCTCAAAGTCCCGTATGTGCTCTGCAGTGCTGTGCTGGAGTTTCTTCACAGCAACTACCTCTCCAGTGTTGTCCTGAAGTGGGTCATATCTACACATCTCGACGCTGCCAAAGTTTCCCTTGAAGAGAAGAACAACTGAAGTGAGCCGTCATTACTTTCATTTCATATTTTACTCTATTACTTCCAGAAAATGAGGGGACACAGGGCCAGATGCAGACCAGTGTGAGCTTCAATGCTAGTTTATCAAAATCAAAACACATCGCAAAACTCTTCTCCAGCACAACAGCAGAAAACATTTCGTGAATTGTTTTATTTTTGACTGATTTCTGCTACTATATCTGCAGATTAGTAAATGGAGGACAAACTGCTCACATGATCAACCACATTTGCCTCAAAACCTTAACAAATGACACAAACGCTTCCTGACTTTAGGATTGAGTCCCTTTTGAGGAAATGCATGCTAAAAATGTCTTAACCCAGGAAATTCAAATAAAAAGCATCTCGCAATGGAAGCACCATACTGGAAAAAGAGCACATTTCAAGTACGGTAAGCTAAGCTTATTAACATGAGATTGATTTGCACTTAAACTCACAGTTTCTACACAACTACAAACCTTGCCCAGCTGCTGTAAGAATATGAGGTGTCTCTCTTCAAACTGAGCTGGCTCCTGACTCTCAAAACCTCCCGTCGACCAGCCAGAGCCCACTGTCCTGTTTGGCAGGATGTCACTGTCCATGATCAGTTCATAGTCTGGGGACACAAAGACAAGAATTATTCAAGAGATAAAAGGATAGCTCAGAAATTATGCGAATCAACACCTACTGAGAGATTTAAAGTCACTTTAGACAAGCTAAAGTGGACCCTTAAGTCTCTCCAGCACTGGTTCGTCTTGTCCAAAAGCTAACTTAATCAAACTGGGACCAATCTAATCACAGAGAGATGAAATTGATATTGATTTTCTCCTCTACTCATTTCATATAACAGCAAATGTTGACCTAATGAAGACAGGAGCCGAGACGCCGTTTTCACTGGCATGTTCCTGAAGACACCATGATAAATGTGACTGAGGTCTGGAGACATTTGAGATTCTACACTGGTGTGACCTAGATTCCCTGTTGGGACACCAGGAGGGGCAGTGTGGCTGAGCAGCTGATCAGGGCTATAGACCGACCTGGTGTGAAGAGGCTGTGGAGGTCACGGATGACAGCACGAAATGTGGGCCTGAACGTGGGCTCATAGTCCATGCAGCTGGTTATCAGATTTGCCAGTTCAGTCCACTTTGGCGCAGGAAGCTGGTGGTGGTCCTCGTAGAACAGCGTTTTCTGCAAAACAACATCAAGGCTTAGTAAAGTGTATAGATGATCGGTGACGGATACAGTTAATGCTCATATACAACTGCTGATGATACAAAAAAAATCTAAATACATATTGGGAAGTCCTATATTGAACCGTCTTTTTGGATTTTCTGTCTTTGCAAAAGAGCACATTTTGAATTTTATTTTGTAGAGAAGTAAAGGGACAAGAATATGCCTCTGCAGATTCAAAAGCAGCGAACAATGTTGGAAAATAGAAACCACCTATTCATGCAGAAAACCTTACTACTACTAGGGTAGCAACCATATAAGATTATCAACATATTAACTAACAATTGTTTTTATTATCAAATAATCTGAAGATTATTTTCATGATCAATTAATCATAGGGAAGCAAAAAATCCTTACATCTAAGAGGCTGGAACCAGCAAATGTTTAACATTTTGTCTTGAAAAAGGACTGAATGATTAATTGATGATCAGAATTGTTGGCAACTAATTTTCTATCGTTTTAATACTCGATTATTTGACTAATCCTTGCAGCTCTAGAAAACAGAAGGTTTATTTTTTTGTTGAACTACAGCTTTATTTTTACAAAATATTATACCTGACAGATATGAATCTTGATATAAACTTGATTTTAAAAAAAAATAACACTAATATAGTATAATAATACTGTTCAATATCATCAGAAATCTATGCATCATCATACAGCATCTTATACTGCATTTAAAAACAAGTAGTAGTAGTTTTTAGTAAAATAAATAATCATCATATTCCATGATGAAGACAGCATCATTACCATCCAGTGTTAGATATATACCTTAATTCAGTATATATTTTAGGTCATAAGACCCAGCCCTACCTTAGAGTTGTCCAGTGTTGCTAATGGTTTCTCCCCACCACTGCAGATCTCCCATAGTGTTGTGCCAAAGCTCCACTTGTCTGCAGCCAGGCTCAGATTGGCAGGGTCCCCGATACACTCAGGGGGCACCCAAGGGATCCTCTCAATCAGGACTGATCAGAAACAAAAACATTTAATCCACCACTGTTAGTAAGTGAACTGTTAATTTTCAATTAAATCAAAGACATTTTCAGGCAAAATTTCAGTTTTATTCCGCTTCAAACCAATAAACCAGAATCTGATCTTCTTTAACAAAATTATTTTTCTCTATTTTAATAATATACCAGTGCCTTAACACTGCAATGCAATGTGGATTTAAGATCACATCGCTGTTGAAGAGCTGCCCCCTGCTGATTGAACACATGTATTACAGTTCGGCTGAGGATAGACATAAACTCACTTTCTTTGGGCAGGACGGTGATGCTGATGCCAGGGTCGCTTAGTTTGATGAAGGGGGGGTTCCCGGCCCTCCAGTCATCCTCTCTGATCAGAAGAACGTTTTTAGCGCAGACGTTTCCGTGGACAAGATGTTTTTCTTCCTGTAGGTTCAGAAAAGAAGAGATTGATCATTCTCTTACCAACACAAAGAAACCAATCACTCAATCACTTTTCTTATGTATTTATTTTTATTTTTTTTACAGTGTATTTCAGTATTTAAGTATGTGTTACACTTACACTAAAACTTTGTGTGGGATGCAGACAAACTGATATTCAACAATACTTTGAATGACTTGGAATCAAATCTTGTACTAAATGCAGATTCCTACCAGGAAGTTCATTGCCCAGGCCAGCTGTTTAGCCACCTCCAGCTTCCACAGGATGTTTATGGAGTTTTTGTTCTTCTTCAAGTAGGTGTCCAGTGAACCAAACTTCACATACTCCTGCACCATGATATCTGAAAGAAAACACATCTTTGTTTAGCTGAGGTTGGCCTACGTGAGCAGATTGTAATATGCCTTGAAGAATGAGACCTTCCCCGTCTCTCTTGGTTGCCTAAACAAGTCTGTGGATGATTTTTTTAAGTTGTTTAATGCTGCTGGACTGTAGATTTCTTTGTGAAGGACTCTGTTTTTCTACGACAGTCGAAAGGATGCGACTCTATGCAAATTCTCGAGTGCCTCGTCTCAGTGCCTCATCTCCGCTCTGCTAATAAAGAGCAACAGTGGCTAACGTTAGTATAGAAATGGAGTCTGTTAACATAAACTTACGACCAGCACAACACGGTTTCATAGAGCCCCTTTAAACATCAATAGGAGCCACTTTGCATGCAGTGAAAAGCCAACACTGATAATAAAGACAGGAAACACTTCAGACACGTGACTGGCTGCCTATAGTAGCATCAGAAGTCCTGTGAGGTAAAGGTCGAGCAGACAGGTCAAAGAGTTTCTGGGGAAGGGTATTGTAATCCTCCTAAGAATAGCCCACCATGCCTGTGGTTTAATCACTGCACTGAGCCTCAGGCTAATAGAGTCTTGTCAAGATTATGGTCAAGCATGGTAGACTTGACATCATTAGACCATAAGGACATAAGCTTGTAATGTCCATCGAATGAATGGCAATTGAGGGAGAGTTTTCTTTTTTTCCTTCTCACTGTAAGGTTGAATGAGGACAGACAGTTTGCTTACAAGATGACACTAGCTGTGTTTCCATAAAGCATTTTCATTTGCATTTTGAAGAATATTGCATGAGAAATTTTATGGAAATGGCAAAATTCAAAAAAAGGTTCCTCTATTTGACATAAAAATGGTATGCTCGCTTCAGGTGGTTTTTGTCCCTTGGGAATGAGAGATAATAGGCAAAATGTTTGATGGAAATGGATTTGCTATAAACTCTGGCATAGCGAACACTCAACTCACATGACGGATCAGCTGTTACCGCTGTCTGCATTATAATCACTGCATTTCTTTGTCGTCTCTGGACAGCATGCAACATGGCCACTGCTAGCTGACATGCAAGAACAATTACAACTTGCCCTATCGAAAGTGATTCCTGAAGACCTCTCTCCATTTTGTCTCCTGGTTTGTTTACTTTCACATTCACTCGTGACGTAGCCATGTAGCCTACACCACGTCATCCTCTGACGAAATTACGCTTTACGTAGCCCAGTTCATTCACTCAAAACAGTTTATGGAAAAGCACCAAAGTCGCATTTTGATTTTTTTTGCGAACTTTCAAAAGTTTGCTTAAAATTCGCTTCACATTTTATGGAAACATGGCTAGTGTGCCTCTAAGGCTGACTTACTCTCTTCTCCACAGACGCACACGCCATAGTTAAGGATCAGGTGCTTATGGGACAACTGGCTCATCATGCTGGCAGCTTCAAAGAATGACTGGAGGATGAGAGAAGACAGAGAACCCAAATTATTTTTGTGCACATGCTTACCAAAATGTACGTATCATTTTAATATTTAATTAAAAAAACAGGTCTGCAATTTTTCATGTCTGCCTAAGCACAATAGTCAGGTGCCCAAATTATTACTGGCTATTAAAAGACACCGTCTTCATGCTCTTTTAATGCAAGTGATCGGACACAAAATCAGGACTCTCAGAATCAAAAGTCTCAGACGAAACAAGTGGGTATCTTCCCAAGTTACAGTCTTGATGACAAAGAAAAGAAGCAAATCCTAAAATTTGAGGATTAGAAACCATTGAATATTTGACATTTTTGCCCGAAGATGACTGAAACGATTAACTGATTATCACCAGTAAAATTTCAGTTAATTTTAAGTCAACGGATAAACTAATTCATCGCCAAATCATTTTAGCTCCATGCTAATGTGATCCATAAGAGACTGCGTGATTAAAAAAAGTAAGATTTAAAAAAGGGTTAGAAATCCACCTAAGTAAAATAAATGATCAGCCACTGCCTTAATGAAGCTGCAGTTCCCCCTTCTCCGCCACTGTAAGTAGATCTGTTTCAGGTTCATGTTTACTTACAATGCAGCTACCTTCAATACCTTTTCATTGTGTTTTTAACAATAACAAACTTGTGTCTGTAAAATCAATGTGTCCCTAGAAAACAAAACATTTTGCAGATCTTTATGGCCACAGACCTCAGAATAATTCCTGTGGGCCTGATCCAGGACTTTCATGACCACTTCAGTTTGGTGCACGAGTCCATAGTCTCCCAGCTCCTTGCGAACCCCTTTGAAGATCTTGGTAAATGTCCCTTGACCCAGACTCTCCATCTGAAAGGAAGAACATTACTGTAGTTTTAACTCTAAACCCATTTAATTCTGTACATTTTTATGTGCAGGCAGGGGAATACGATAGACATGAACATGCAGACTCGACTTACAAATTCCAGATCTTCTTTCCTGATCTTGTGAAACACCATTTGACTGATGTTGTGTCGATGTAGTGATGGAGATAGAGGCACTTCAGAGCCCTTGTTGCTCCTGCACACGAGGAGGCAGGACTTTTCTGTTTGTGGAGAGAAAAGAAAACAATCTTTCAGACAAGAAAAGGGTTTATAGTTTACCGAGTTGAAAACGATAAAACTTGACGCCCAACTGACAGAGAAACTTCAGAAATGACAACGTGGGTTGGAGATAGAATATGTGACATACTGATACTTTCTTCATTTCTTCATACTTTCTTGCCTGACCAGCTCACTAAATGTGCTTGTAAATGGGTAGCAGATCCCAATATACACATGTGATTGAATAAGTGTTTAAACTAATTAACTACACTATGCTTATAAATCACTGGATAAGTGAAACAAGTTATGAAGAATCTCTTCCTCAACTCCTGTCCGCTCCACTCAGTCATTTTTGCTACCGTGTGTGCTGTGCATGCATCTCAAAATGACATCCTGTCTATATATAAAACATGTAGCCTCTTTAATTACAGTCATTAATCTACCAGCATATAAAAGTTTTGATGTGTGCAGTACACACTAGACAGTAGCAGTCACACAATATTGCAAATGTTTGCTTATTTCCTAAACTTAATAAATCCAGAGTCTGTTAGTTTTACCTTTGGATTTAGGCGGACAGCACTTGCTGAACTGGAAAATGATGCTGTCAGAACGCACAGTTTCCTTTTGGTAGCAGCTGAGTAGTTCCTGCAAGCTGCTGAAGTTTCTTTTGGTTCCACTGAGGTTAAACTCCCCGCTGGCAGACCTGGTTATCTGGCAGTGTTTGTATTCTACAGTCTCATAGACCTAGAAGACACGAAGAGAAGGGCAGACAGGTTGAAATGTGGGCTGCACGATATGGGGAAAAAAAATTATTGAGAATATTTTGACAGATGATACAATAGCGATATATTTCATGATAGGCGGAAATGATCATCTTTGCTTCATGAAGACTTTTTGACTACTGGTAATGTGACATTTGTTGGTCGGTACTGAACAAACATGTTTTCTTACATCTGGAAGAAAAGATTTGCAGGCCAGGACATCTCAGCATTACTACAGTACTTCATTATAATGTTGTTTTGTCATACATTTTCAATTATCAAAAATAAAAAAAAACCTGCAGTTTAGCCAGGATCAAGTGTTTCCTGTCAGAGCCCTTTGTTTTGGCACAATCAAAACGATGAGGCTTTGTTTTTGGACACAGTGCTATTATCAGTCTAAACCTAGTCTTTCTCCTGACTCTAAGATCAATTATATCCTGATGATTTAAAAGATAACTTCATCAAAATTTATTTTATTTAGCCAAAGTACTTCTGTTTGTCTCATATATTAATGATTGCATTGGAGAAGTTGAGAAGTTTGACCAATTTTGTTTTTGATGAAAGGTTTTGTTTAAAATGATCAAAGTAAGGTTCTCAGTCACACATAACAAAAGCAGGAGAATATTTACTGTATTGCTGTCTGTCCTCTGAATTATCAATACAAACGTTGAAAGGTGCAAAATTACCACGGATGAGTGTTACCTACCTCAACAGGGAAAGTCAGAAAATACTTGTTGAAGTCTTTAGGACTACATCTCAAAATGAACAATCCTTGCTTGTTTCCACTTTTCTGAAGCCGACTGATGGCAAACTCCATCCTGCAACAACAAAGAAAAAAATACAACACTCAGCAAGTTGTGCTAGTATAGGACATAAACACTAACCACCAAAATAAAGCTTGTCAATTTTGGCAGCAATTTTTTAATCCTGTACCTTCCTGTATAAGAATTTTGCACTAAAGAGTATGAAGTATTACATTTAATTTGTGGTTGTGCTTATCTGCACATCCTTTGGTGCCTGGTAAATCACTGTGTAAAGAGGATATGACTGTTGGTTTGTCAGTTTTAGAGAATTCTGAAAAACTGGAAGATGTGTCCACAAATCTAATGAGTCATCTGACAGCCTGTCAGACAAGTGAGTCCGTAGACGGCACCACAAATGAGCGTACCATGTCATTGCTATCACATAGTTGATGATTAGGCCACATGGCTTGCATTCAAATTAATTTATTAATTTAATAAATTTTTTAGTCGTTGAAACTTGTTTTTGTTTTCTTTTTAAATTAAGTGACAGCCCTTACTAATGCTGCTGTTAGAAAATAAGTAAAGCTTTGTTATTTTTCACTTACGAGATAGGGCCGTGGCAATGGGAAGCGATGGCCTCCACGAGTCTTGGAGGAGCCACTTCTTTACAAAGGTAGTGATGTGCGTCTGTAGTCAGCCGATAGTAACCATCAATGAGGGAAACAAAGGAGAGGGCTTCAGACAGGCTGGGGAACTCCAGCTCCTGAAATATATAAAAAAAAAAACACTGTTAGACATGATGTGTAAACTTTCATCATTCTCCAACTACCACTGAATGGTTCTCTCTATTTAACTTTTTGACTTTTACAGCCCACTTTGTTGTTGTAATCCAGTGTTACAGAAATTGACAACATACTGTAGTCAGAAAGGAGCTTCTTTGCATGCCGACGATCAAGTGACAACCTCTGGGGCGTAAAAATGACGCCAACACGGAAGTACCAAAAACTGCAGTTTCTCAAAGGCCCACTTGAGGGTGACACCCTTGACAGCAAAAATTAACTTGTACAGCTTGGTCCAAAAAGGGTTTTGGCTTCCATAGCCAATTTCCACATTTGTGACAACTGTATGGGCGAATTTTTATATAACTACCTTGTTTAAATTATATCAAGGCTTAAAGGTTTGATCAACAGCTAGCTGTGAGTAACCAGGCTTTGTTCGGCCTGCCTCAGCACCACCATGCTGCACTTCTTTGCCCATTTTGGCCACGCCTGAGGCCACCACACTGAGCTTCACAATGGCTCTTCAGAAACCTATGAATGACGTCATGGAGACCATGTCCATGTTTTATAAAGTCTATGATTACAACAGAGTACAGACAGACATCCCTAAAGTGAATTTACCAAATTTTTTCCATCTTGTTTGTTGATGGTGACCACTCGACTCTCTGCAGCACCCTCCTTGCTGGCCTGTTTGATGCTGATGTCAGTGACATCAGGGAAGTCACACAAGGTCTGCAGCTCCTGGACATATAGCACAGAAAACAACTCATGTCAACAAATTATCGACGCTGACTCCCAAAGGACCAAAGAAAGAAACAGAACAACGATTACTCACAGAGATCATGATACCAACCTGGTCAGAATCTTTCAATTTCTCTCGACACCACTGGATGCCACTGTCTGCTGCCACCAGGATGATGAGCTGTCCGCTGGACGGTTCCCTGACCTGGAAGGTCTCTGTGTAGAAGGTCTTCTCCAGGGACTCCATGCTGATGAGGTACTTGAGTTTGAGGTCGCGTGCTGTGGTCCGACACTGGCTGAACTGCTGGATGAAGCGCTTGAAGCGGAAGCGGATTCGCTTGCGTGTCAAGAAATTGCAGTCTTGGATCTGAGCTCGCATGTCCTTTGGCAAGAAGGACTTGTAGCTAGAAGTATGCAAGAGGGAACATTTTTTTTATCCATCAGTGTCTAAATGTTTTTATCACTTGTGCATTTAGAAAGAAAAACTGCTGCAGTATTATGCAGTAGTATTTTTATTGAAGTGACTAGCGTTACTCCTTGAAATATGTGATTCTAATTATTTTATTGCATTCTTATGCTGGTAATAAAGTAAGTCAATAAGACATGTGCAGATTACTGCAATCGATGATTGAATCCTCAGTCAGTTTCTTACTTATTAACTTACTTGGTCAGATATTTTTCTGATTTGAAGCATGACTTCTAATTCAAATTACTTTGGCAAAGTTTTTGTACACCTGCTTTTGAACCAAACAAACAAAAAGTTACGTAGAAAAATGCATTAATAATCCTCAAAGTAGGGTTTCAGAATAGCAGTTTTTGGGGGGCAAACCAGGTTTTGCATTGGCACCAAATACAACATTATCATTTTAGATAATTCCACAAGAATCAGAGTGAAAGCAGCCTGTTTTTGTACCTTATAGTGTGGTAAATGTCCAGCGGTGACAGCTGTCTCTCCTTGGCTGTTCTTGTCATGTCAAGTACAGCCATGCCCAGGCACTCTTCTTGAGTCTCATGGGAGTTGGGGATCTTCACCAAGCCACTGACAAAGTCATTTCTCCACTGCAAACAGAGGTAAGATGAGATGAGAGGCCCATTCACAGTCTCAGTCATGTACTTGGGTTGAGTTCTTATCAAAGGAACAGTGTCAGGCTAGGTTTATATTCACTCGGTTTCATTTTGTTTTATAATAACATTGCAAGGCTGAATTAAAAGGATCCTCCCTGGCGGCTTACAAGTTAATGGTGCTGCAGCTTGTTTACTGAATAAAATGAATTCCAGCGCTATGCAGATACATGTATCTACTGATCGTGATCCCGTTCTTCCTCTGTTTCTATGTATCTGTTTGTATTTAGGACAGATGCTCATATACAACTACTTCTTTATCTTTATCATGAGCTTTTAATGACAACAAGAGAAGATAAAGAGCATCTTGGAGAAAAGTAAGGTATAACATATCTTGCTGTCAGTTACTTGAACAGACTTTCCATGTGACGAAGATATAGGATGACAGCTAACCACAACTGACCAATGAATAAGCTTCCTGTCAGTTGGTTTGTTTGCAACTTTTTGCTTGGATTGCAATAAGTCAGTATGAGCAATAAACAGAACTGCAAGGATACATTTTTTCCTGAATCCAGAAAACCATACACTGGACTATAACCACATTGTATTATTCATCATTAACATTAATAGAAAACATTATGAAAAAGATGAGATGTATTGTTATATTATTTCATTTTCGACTGGTGAATGGAGAGATAGACAGGGGTTTGGCACTGAGAATTATTGGAATATCTGATATAGGAGGCGATGTGTCACTTTGCATGGCAGCCTCTGCCATCAGTGAATGAATGTGTGTGTGAATGGGTGAATGTGACAAGGGTTATACAGCATTTTGAGTAGCCGGCAGAAGTGATTAAAGGCCTATATAAATGCAAGACCATTTACCTAAAACGAAGGCTTTTTGTTGCTTTAGCTAGCCTCCAACTGGTGAATACAGAGACACACTTCCCTTTGCAAGTCATAATAGCCTTACTTTATCACAAACACAGGGGCTCAGCTCAAGATTAGACTGTGAGGAATTCATCGTATCCTTCACAAAGAAAAACTAAACATCTGTCTGGACTGAAGGAAGGCATGTGTAATGGCTTACTCGCTGCCAAACACACAGTGTGCTGCACCCTCAAATGACCCTCGCAGTGGTGCTTCCCTTCGCCCTTATAGGCTTTTCCCAGGCCAACAGCACAGGCATAATTCCACATAATCCTTCAGGTCACACTGAGTTCAGCTCCCGTCATATTACTGGCTCATGTTACCTGGATTCACCCATAATACACATTTACTTTCTATTGCAATGTGGTCTATACAAATCATTCCTTGACTGAGGGCATTCAGGAGTCAGGTGATATGTCTGAAGACGTCTCTATTAGACTTTTCTCTTCCTGGCCTACACATAGTTTATAGTTAGTGCTGTGTGCACAAAAAATAAAATAAAGCCTGATTACAACTCTGTTGACTTTGATCAAATACTAAAACAGCCAACAGAGAGGCCGAAAAATTGAAAATCTACTCCATTCAAAAACACACAAAACCAGAGGGAACTCTGCGGGGAAACGTTCCTCTTGTGACCACTAAGGTGTCATCTGGTGGATTTTAGGCTGTTGTATCCACTACAGATTGTTGTTCTACATTTTGTCTGTGCTCATCCACCGACACAAAGTATATAGTTGGATCAAGAGAGAGAGCAGTCCGTCTCTCTCTTGGATTGAGTGATGGGTGTCTCACCAAACTCCGATCAAACTGTAAAAACTGGGCAGTGCTGATCAAATATGAACCATGATCCTGTGCTTTGTCTATTCCTTTCCTACAATGCAACAACAGCCATATCCAATGACTGAAAAAACAAAAAAAATTCAAAAAAAAAATTAGAATAAAATTTCACAAAATCAATCAACATACTAACTTGGCAATCAACAAAGTCTTAACGGTCTGCGGCAGCTTCTTGCATTGAAGCGGCAGTAATCGAGCCTTACTGGCATGCTGACTCTAACCTTTCAAAAGGGCAGGAACTTCCCTACAAACAATTAGACATTCGGACAACAGCTCTGCTCTGAGTCTGCAGGGACCTGTCAAATCTTCACCATAGAAAAGCTTTGGTGTGCACACAAAAGAATGTGAATTTAATTTTGCTCTCATGTTCACTTTTTGTGAACACTGAGGTGTGGATCTTTGCATGCAAGTAGCAAAACTGTTCCCAAAGACTGAGTTCCCTCTCACATGAGGGCTATAACTGCACTCACTGTAAGTGTCAGCACTCTTGGTACCCCTTGCTTGTATGGGCAGCCCTGTTGTTTACGGCACAGACTGCAGTGTGTCAATTTTCTGAAATCCTTCTCACCAAAGCCATCCATAGACAAACAGATCTACAGTGCTGAACTGCAAGGTAATGTATGAACGAAAAACTACAATGTGCTGATTCGAACCAGTTTATGTAATAAAGAGGGTGGTTAAATACTGCAGTACTCACCTGAGAGAAAAGGTACAACATCACAAAGTCATCAAGGACAGGGCTTTCTGACCCCTTGGCGACCCCATATCGATATGCCCGGGATGCACCACCACTGTACCAGCCAGGGAAGTAGTACCTGCATACATGGTGGTGAAGAAAATGCAACAAATCACAAGGAGGATATTTCAATTCTAATCTGGAACAGATACTCAAAAGGCAATGCAGAAGCAAAACAATGCACGCTACCTTATCCTGAAAAACACATCTTCTGAAGCCAGTTCATCAAGCTGAAAGATGTGGTTGGGTGAAAACCACAAGCGGTCTCGTTCTCGGAAGAGACCAAAAAGGCTGCAGTACAGAGGTGATATACCTAAAGCAGACAAAGAAACAGACTCCACATTATGCTCTGTGAGGTCAGTGATGTTACATGTTCTTCAAAACAGTACACGTTAGCTGTGCTGTCTGTTACGAGCTTGATCCAAATCAATTTTACTTTGAACAAAAAAATATGGTACACTTGTAGAAACTGTGCTAATTTAGGGGCAACTCAGAGGACTACATACCAGAATATCCTTTAGAATACAATCTGTTTGTTTTGCCAACACAGGTGAGCAAAAGGGCAATAAAGATTAACAAAACGTCAGTTGTGTTTGGTTCATCATCAAACACATAACATGCGATCCCAACAACATGCAGGCTAGTCTAGACCCACCCTCAACCCCCGCATGTCCCTGCTCTGTGTATTAATTGCATCATACTTTTATTGGCTCTTAAATTGTACCTCAGCAAAGGAGAAAAAACACCAAGCAAAACAATGCTACCATATGTTATGCTTGTGCTTCAACAGAGTAAACAAGGTTAGACAGGCTGTAAACAAAGCACTGAGATGATTGAAAGGGACAACGCTTTTTCTGCCGATAGGTTTCACTGTGGCCTCTTGATAACCTTATCTTGGGACCTATGCCCCGAGTTACAGCAAAACACATGAATGGGGGTGCATTATGCTGGCTTGCACAGCTCGAGTACTCACTGCACGCCTTGGCTGCATCTATACAAAGCTCCTCAGCCACATAGTCCCCAGGAGGGTAGGTGAGGAAGTCGGCCACTCCCTGGCTGCTGTGGTAGAAATGAAGTCTCAGAACAGCAGCAGCCGGCCTTGTGTCGGCAGATTCCCGATGGGCTGTCCCATTCTGGTGCACCGCGGGGCATGTGTCAGTCAGAGTGTCCATGGCTGGCAGGGAGGCCATCGACGACATGCAACCTTCAATCAGTGAGAGGTGAAATGTCAGCAGACAGAACGATTTTTCTCTTTTTTTTCAGCAAATTGTGATGAATTAAAAAGCGCCATCAGCTAGTGTACATGGTCTCAGCTGTTGCATAAACTGTTATCAAGATTCAAGTATTGCATAAAGCTGCAGTGCAGAGGAGCCATTGTCTGGAGAGAGGTTATAAAATCTGTAAATCTAATTTAAAAATAAGGCTACTCTCAGTGAGCGTTATAAATTACAGCCAGAGTTGCGCTGTAAAAGGACTACTGAGATTTCAACCCCATTGCATGATATTTTTAATGCCAGTTTAGCCAGTTATCTAAGTTTCATATTTATAATATTCTCATTAATTACTTAAAATGGACAAAAATCTATATACAATTCTTACCGGGAGGTGTACACATTTTAAACCGAGCAGACGGAAAGCAGAATAATCAAATTCCCTCATTCAAACAGCTGCTATTCAGCCCCCCACCCCGACTCCCCTCGCCTCAAAGACAGTATTATATCACACTGTGGGCGGAAGTGGCTACGTCATTGCTAAGGTCCCGTCCTCGTTTTTATATGTAACCAGTCCACCAGGCATTCTCAGTTAAATAAAAAAATACTCAAGAGCCTGGTGACCGAATTTCCCGACATGTTTTTCTTTCGGCTGTAAAACTTTTAACACTGAAATGACTAAAATTAGTTCGGCAGATAAGAGATATATCGTATTAAGGAAGGGATGACATCAATTCAAACAAATTCATTCATTGTGTTATATAAGTAAAAAATATTTTTTTTCCTCTTTCATGTTTTATATCACCGAATCCCAGCGGGAACAATCAGCCTTTTTATCAACAGAAAACATACTACATAGAAAAAGGAACATGTTATTCAAAAGGTGCAAAATCACTAAAGGGATACAAGAGACCTCCCAAAGCACTAGAAATAAAAATACGACACAGTTCAAGTTCAAATGAGCATGAAGCAGGCCCTCGAAACGACAGGAATGAATCTTTTCTGTTCATAAAAGGTTAATGACATCCACCTTCATTCAAAGCTATAAAACATCTGCATGCAAGAAATGGCAAGAGTGAACATTACTGATCATTCATTTGATTTACCCACTGATGGCGTAGTATATGTCAAAAATAGTGACACATGCCCATGACACATTTCTCAGATCGGAAGACAAAGAGAGGTTTCATTCCAGCCGATTAAAACTGTAAAAAGTGTACATTTGAAGAACTGAAACTTAGTTCAAAGCTCAGCATTTTCACTTTGCAAGACACTGGATCAAAATGGTCGGCAGTAATTTTTCTGTCAAACAGCTACTGATTTAATCGATGAATGGATTCAGGACTCGTGTGTTGATCTGCGAGCAGAGAAACACTAACCTGAAACATTCAGCATGCAGTTTGATGTAATGACA
The DNA here is from genome assembly GCF_040436345.1 of Pagrus major. NCBI lineage: Eukaryota > Metazoa > Chordata > Actinopteri > Spariformes > Sparidae > Pagrus > Pagrus major. Next base: position 21,615,988 of record NC_133219.1, read on the forward strand.
TTTCAAAACAATATGGGAAAAAGAGGGTATGGCACCTATTAGTGCATTTGGTTTACACTCTTAAATTAATTTCTGCAAGGATGCCTGGCAAAACAGGGACAGGACTTTACACGTAGACATTCCCATGAAGCTTCTGGTTTTCCTGAGCACGAGATAGTTACACAACTGCGTTTTAAGTCTTCACATAACCCACTTTATTAGCATTATATTTTGAGAATGGACACATGTCACCCGGCAAAGTCATGACTGAGTAAGAATGTCAGCACAACAGGAACTAATGCTATAGTCTTGGGTCTCTGTCAGTTGTTGGGTCACGTTCAGTGCTTACATAAAAGGTTGTTATGTCAAGTAGCACATTTCAAAGTGACCCAGAAACTGAACATTTCTAGTCAAAATATCATGAAACTCAGCTGCACAATAAATTCATCAAGGCACGGCCAGGCCCTCTTGCGTGCTACCGTTCGCGTTAGCTTCCATAGATTAACTTATAGCTAGCAGCCACACAGACCCACCTCTATACGAGTTAACTTAGCTGCCAAACATATATAGTGTGCAAATGTAATACAGCAATTTAAGGTCGGGAGTGTGGGGTCGTGCACGCTGATAAAATAAACCGAACCGAGTTGCCAGTGAATTATTAATGAGAGTAAACACTTACTTTGGTGTAGGAGCCAGACGTGCAGCTAGCTAGCTTGCTGCTAGCTTCCTAGGCCAGCGATGCAGCCAGGACGAGCGACAGTTTGACAGCTACGCCCTGCGACACCGCCGCTGTTATTTAAGTTCAGCGCTCAAACACTTGCCTGAATAAATGACAATTCACAAAATGGTCGAAATCCATTTGGAAATATTCTTATTTCCATGTCGCACTCAGCTGGCTAACCCGCTACACAAGCTACCTTCATTCAGCCTAGCGTTACCCATCTCACTCCGGAGGAACTTCAGCCGTCTATCTTGTCAATCTTGTAACTTAAGCTAATGTTAGCTACTTAAAACCACGCCGTGCTCCGTTATAACATGTCCCAAAAACGCGGAATTCCTCTCATTGTGCCGGAACCGGTGGCAGCAGCTGTACGACGAGAGTTACATTATTGACAACTTGTCAAATGAATAGCTGTAACTCTGACAAGGTGGCTAGCTAGTTCACCAGTGGCAGCTACAGCACAACCGAAGCCCCAAGTCAGTCAACAAACCAGCCTCTCCCACCATGCTAATGCTGCCTTCACGGGCTGTCGGAAATGTCACGATTACGAAACAGACACACAAAAAAAAGGCAGCTCCACAATTGACCAAATTTCAACAGCACAATATCAGCACCAGTATTGCTTTATAAGCTAATATTACCAAGCATCGACACCCTGAACATATATTAGTACATTTCAATCCATAAGACAGGGTGAAGATGCCTCTTTTGGCATATTTAATCAAAAGTACTCACAATTGTCTGTACAATTGTACTAATTTCTGTATCCAGTATTATATTGGTATGCACAGAAATCCAGGCAAAGTTAGATTTGATATCCTCACAATGTTTTTAAAGCTAGTGGTAAAACCAGTGTCTCCATAGTATAATATTACAGCTTAACATAATAGTCATATCATATGTTACAGTAGGCACTTGTGATTTTATCTAATCTCTGATCAATTCAAATCTATACATGAACACGCGTGGAAAAACTTCTCTACACAAAATGAATGAATTCATAAGTTATTATACAACTTTCAGTCTGGGAAGTTGAAGTTACGAGGAGCCATGAAGGCAACATCTTCACACTGAATCAGCCCCTTGTCTTGTCAATCAACCAACCAGCAACCTAACCAACACCCACCCACCAAAACTACTACTAACCACTAGTGGCACAGATTGCAGCACAGTGGGGAGCAGGCAGGACGTAGTATGGTTAACACTTTAAAATGAAAGGCAATGCAGAACAATGACACTGAAACAACTTACGTAAGAGAAGCTGATGACATTAAATTTGTCAGCGGGGTATGATTCAACTTTATTATATTATCAATAGGCTGCGAATTGTTATATGGCTATATTTTTTAACCTTTAATTCGTCACCCTTATGTGTTTTTAACAATGATGATAGGTTATCATTTCTTTTTTTTTTTTTTTTGACATCATTTTTTACTTTTTTAAAAAACTTCTTTGCATGAATCAAAACAAGCCAGGAGCTGTGAGCAGACATCATGTTTGTGACAGGTACGGAGACTAAATCAAACCTCTGCATGAACCTGCAGAACTCTCAAAGTGTGTTTTCACATAAAGCAATGAAAACACTGCATAAAGACGTCAAACAATGATTTGAAAGAGGGAACAACTGGGTATGGGTGGCATTGTGGTTAGAGTGTGTGTGAGGCTTTAAAGAGGAAGTATGCTGAGTCATGTGGCATCTTCATAGTGCTTTTCCAGGCATTGCTGTTCCCTCTCCCCTCCCTGAAAAGGCCAGCTCATCAGCTCCCACTGATTGTTGACCTGCTGGTCTCATTCATCTCCACTTGAAACACCCGCAGGGACTAATCAGAGGCAGATCCATTAGGGAATCCAAGCATCCTCTGAACCCCTGAGGTCTGTGAGGGGGGTTGACTTATTCTCACTCTCCTCAACATGGTCTGTAATCAGTTAAACCTTTGAGGCTGTCTTTAACTAATTTAGCCACTGTTGTGTTTCCTGCAGCACTATTTTGTCTAACTGGAGTAAGTGTGGATCTATTAATAATGCTTACACCTGAACTCATTTCAAAACCTTGGGAATTACAGTAATATGCTAAGCCACCAATCCTGAGGGAATATTTTCCACAAGATTTTGAAACCTGGCTGCATGGATTTGCTCCCATTCAGCCACAAGAGCATTAGTGAGGTTGGTCATGGTCACGGATGTTAGGTGATAAATCCTGACCGTTTGTGTTTTTTTAATATCCCGATGGTGGTGGATAGAGTTGAGGTGAGGGCTTTGTGCAGGTCACTCCCAACTGGTAAAACTGTGTCTTTACTGAGTTAATATTCAACATGAGGGCATTGTTTTCTTGAGACAGAAACAGAATTTCATACCAATCCATCCAATACGACGCCAGCAGCGACAGCATCGACTGGTTTTCACCTTGGAAGATTTTTGTGCGTGTCTGTGTGTCATCCTGGCAAGATGTGGTCCTGAAGGCATCTTTTGTAGCAGGAATTACCTCAAAGGCTTTTTGAGTACTTGCCAGGTGATTATATGTCAGTCTGATGTGGACTGATTTTGTCAGCACGATAGCGTCACAACCATGAAAGATGCCGTCACGAAACTTCACAGGCATGTAGTTAAGATTACAATGGAGGCCGAGTTCGAAGCTGGGTATGGTCCGACCCACGAGTACGGAGTACGGAGTACTAACATAATAATACAGGAATGACTACTGAGTACTCATGGGTCGGAACGTGAATCCCATTGCAAGATGGTCTTTAGTGTTGATATATTTTAGCCTGCGGGCTGACTGACATTGCCGTTAGCATGATCTGCAGTGGCCGCCTTGGTTTTGTTCCTGAAGATCATAATGAATGTTGCTCCAGGACGATAATTGCAACTGACCATACAAGTTTTTGTTACGGAATAGCTTGTGTCCAGATGTGGACTTTTTCATAAGTTGAAATGATGGTCCTGGAGCAACACCAACATGAGTTGCAAAGCTACGACATCACAACAATGTGATTAGTCAATTTCAATGATGGTCCTGCAACAACATTAATTATGATGTTATAAGTAACACTAACATGGCGATATTCAGCTAGTTAGCTAGATACATCAAAAGCTGCTGCTAGGCAAACACTTGTATCCCTTGGTGAAACCCATGGGCAAGCACCTGATTCACACACAACACACACTTTGACAAATAAAGGTATCAGGAGAGTCCTGGGGCATTCAGGTGACACTTGTCTTAACGGCTGCACATACACAGACACACTGAACACACACATACACACACACATGCTGTGAAAATATCTTAAGGATGTCCTCAGGTGTTCGGGTGATAGCATGCATGCATGCCCATACACATTCACACACACACATACAGGAGCAGCAGTCTGTTCTGCTCCAACACTTATCCCTCCAGTGGATCTAAAGCGGCATCGCAGCCGGGTTGCCCACGGCAGAGGGAGGAGGCTGAGGGAGAAAAACAAGGCAAAGAGAGCAGGAGGCACGGGAGGGAGGAAACGAAAGCAAGTCAGGGAGATAGAGGAAGAACAAGTGGAGGAACCGAGAGAGAGAAAACAAGGGTGGGCGTGCGGAAGAAAGGGAAGTTTGGAAAGAGGGAGGCAGAGAAACACCAGAAAAAGCTCTGATGTTGTTATCTTTAAGAAAGACATCACATGGCATGGCTTGTTTTTCTTCAGCTGCATATTTCCTCCCATAGCTGAAGCACAATTTATCTGTGACTTTTGTGAAAAATGATTATCCATTTCTTGGCCGAGAGTTCAATGAGAAAATGAATAGTCTGGAACTGGAGCCATGAAGCGTTTAGTTTAGCATATCATAAAGACCGGAGGCTGGAACGGCAATTTCCCTTAGCGATTAATAAAGTTCTGTCTTATCTTATCTATAAACTCCCTAAAATCCCTGCAAAATGTCACAACCTTGTTGTAAACATTGCACTAGTTAAACAATCATCAAATCAATAGTTAGACATCTTGGTAAATGTGCTTATTTGCTTTCTTGCCAAGAATTAAATGAGGAAATACCACTCTCAGGTCTGAAGGGTTAATGGGCTACAAAGCTACAGCTAACAGCCGGTTAATTTAGCTTTGGCACAAACACTGGAAACTGCTAGCACGGCTCTGTCTAAAGGTAACAAAATACACCACCTTCACGTCCATAGCTCTAAATAACATATTATATCTGGTTTATTTAATCTGTACATAAACCAAACTGTACAAACTACAAGTTTTGGTTTTAGCCCCCCACCTGTCTTTAGGCTAAGCTAATTGCCTCCCGGCTTTAACTCTATGCATAACACACGGACACGAGAGTGGCCTTGATCTTCTAGTTTCACTCTCAGGAAGGAAGAGAATAAGCCTATTTCCCAAAATGTTAAACTATCCCTTTATACAAATCATTTAATTCCTTTAAAATATTGTTATACAGGCTGTAAATGTCAGATTCTGGGTCAGTGGTTTTCTGGCTTCTGGCCTAATAACAAAAATCTACCTTTCAGATCATGATCCCCTACAGGCACCACTATGTGAACGTGGTGGAAAATTGCCACCCATTGGATTCACCACTAGATGGAGCTAAGTGTTCACGACTTGCATAGAGAAGGAAACTGAGAAGGAAGAGGTACTAAAAGAAAAAGTACGAGAAAAGGAGAGTGGAGATGAAAAATAGAAAGAAAAGAGTTAAAGTGTTTTTTCTTTTGGTCCCTGGTGGTTTGAACAGTCTCCAAAGGCTTTCCATGCCTGAAACTTACCACCTGCGCCTCTCTTTCTCTCTCAGCCAACACACACACACACACACACACACACACACACACACACACACACCTTTACATCAGACAAAGTGATAACCTGCAGTTCATCATTCAGTAAGACAAAGGAGAACAAAAGTTCCTCGAGGATGAACTTGTTTCTTTCTTTCTCATTTCATGTTTTCTAACAGCTCGGATTTAAAATAAAGAAATGTGACAGTGGTGCATCTGTCGAAAGTGTAGTTTGTGGAGAAAAGCTTTACCAAGTGATACCAAATGAAGCCTTTTACTGATTCTGGACATTTTTCAAGTGTGTATAATGGCGACATAAAACGATTCATCATAAATCATACTGTTGTAGGTAATTACAGTCGGTTCCGGGAGATAACAAAGTGGAGGGAAACTGCTGCTTGACCTTATTTTTCTCTGTTGCACTTTACATGACAATGACTTTATTCCTGCATATTGATGCAAACATTAACAGATGAAAATCGACTCTGTTTGCACAATGACAGTTGTGTACTGTAGTTTTTTTCCTTGTCCTAAAACTTGGGCTGGATCAAGAACTGTTGCTACTGTGGGCCTGTAAACTTAACATACATGGGCAGGACATATTGATACTCAGTGACACAAAGCTAAAAAATCATCATAATTTAATCACAAAAAACCCAAAGTGACGGGGAAATGACAGTTGGTGAACCCAGAGTTCACTTTGCAATAAGCTGCCAGGAAGATTTGACTTTGTAGTCAAAAATGCAGATTGAAAGATGGCGACCGGCCCAAAGAGACTTTAAAAGACGGAAATATCTATTTCAAAAGAATAAGCATGAGCAGTTACTTAAGTATGATCCAAAGATCACAGAGAAATATTTTTTTATGGAAATGTATAATTGATGAGAGAAGATCAAAAAAAATTTGCCTCACGCACTGATATGCTTTATTTTATCCACCATAATGTCACTACAGCTTAGTATGGAGTTGGACATGATCTCATCCCTCTATCCTCACCTGTCTCAAACATATTTAGACTTCAATACTTGTGGAGACCTTGCCTATCAACACAACTTGCCCAACTTATTCTTACATTAACTCTTAACTCAAACCTTAACCCTCAAACAAACATCCAAAATGTCCCCATTTTCTAAAATATGTCCTTGCTCTCAAGGTCTAACAATTCAAATGGGTCCTCACAGAGATAGAAGAACACACAAACACTCATATAGATGCACACGATACCCAACACCTGAAACGACTCAGTCGGACCGAGCTGGGAGGCACAATTATGATGAGGTGCCTTCTTGACCTTCTATCTGCCAACCGATCAAATTGAATGATGATTATCATATGAGCGATAAGCTCCTTAGAGCACTTTTATAAAACTTTCCCTTTTTTCTCTGACTGTTTGTCTTTCTCTTCCTTACACCGGAACCTTTCTTTTCTCTTTATCTCACTCACTCTCTCTCTCTTCCTCTCTCTCTCTCTCACACCCTTTTCGTCATCTCTCTTTTCATCTCTCTCTTTCTCGCCGTCTCCTTCCTTCCTGGAAAAGGGCTCCCAAACTTTTTCTTCATCTCGGATTTTACTTGGAAATGTCATATCGTAGTTGATCTTATCCATCACACTCATGCAAGGGCTGCATATAAACACTCAGATTCACTAAAAGTTGATTTGTGACTAGCGATTGATCGCAGCCGCGTGTTATGTTGCATTGCTGAGTCGTGCTGGAAATACATGATGCCTTTGTCTCGTCTTCAGGGTCGCAGCTACCACTGAGGACACTGACGTCATGTCCTTTGTATGTTTTCTGGTGCTTTAGCAACTTGAGGATGTTACACAATCATAAAAGTGTGCATGGTGTGTATTTGATTGGGTGATTTAAATATACAATACAATACATTTAAATACAATTAATACATTTTTCATGAAATCAAACCATATTATTTAAAGTATATATTTACATTCTGTTATTGTAGTTGTCATTGGTAGTGGCTGAGTCCGAGATTCCCACACTGGATTTCCTACCTAAGCATAAAAAATAATTGATAACCTCGTTTTTTACAGTTACCTCTCATTTAACAGCATGTCAAAGCTGTATTAAGTTCCTTTTAATACAAAGCCAACATTTCTTGCAGCTGCTTCACATTAAAAGCGTTTGATTGGATTGACTTTTAATGTGAAGCAGCCACAGAAGAACGTGATGTGTTTGTGCTAACTGTGATCGTTCGTCAAAAATGTGTGGACAAATCAAGACATGTGACTGTTTAGCTGGAAACAGTTGGTTTCTTTCAATGAAATATTTATACAGATGTAAAGAGGCACATTTTCAGCAGCTATCCCTCCTGTGGTCCAGTGGCACATTGTGTTAGCTAATCCAAGTTTGTCGTGTGCTAATTCATAATTAGAAAAGCCTTGTGTTAGCGCAGCTGAAAACTGTTGTGCTGATTAAAGACGTAATTGGCCTTCCTTAGGCTAGTTGAGTATCTGGAGCATCAGTGTTCAGGGTTTTAATTTTTTTTCTCCAAACTTTCTTTTGAAACTCGGCTGTCTATTCAGGTTCTGAGAAAGCAGAAAGTGTGAAGGACAAAATTACTATCATCAATCATCAAGTAAAAATCACTATTTCTAACCTTGTCAGTGTCTTAACTACATATTCTATTCATTTGACAACTCATTTGATTAATTTAAGGGTGAGTTTTCATGGAAAACATGATTTCTTTTCCGGGTGACCCCAAACTTTTGTGCAGTAGCTGGATTGTTGACTATACAAAAATACTGCGTCTTCAGTATTTCTGGAATCTTTGACACAGCCCCGACTGTGCCAAACATTTCAGGGTCCTACTTTTATAATAAGGCCGTAGTATAATTAATCTTTTTGCACCCTTAAATGTTTCAAGCTTTATAGCTTCAATTACATTAAAGTTAACAATTGTCAGATGCGAACATGTTTTGCAAAGCACTATAAACATATAATAAAACTTCATGAGTGACACATGGTTTATTTAGTTATTCAACAGTTGGCCAGCAGCATTTGTCAAAGCTCATCCTGCTGCTCTAAGTACTGAAAGGCTGTTTGACCAGACGGTTAATTTCACACACAAAGTGTAATAAAACTCAAAAACACTGAAGATCTGTCCCAAAGTTACCAGAGCACTAGCTTCTCCCATCTGCTCCGTGGAGTTTGACAAAGATACCATGAGAGTTTCAATAATGCAGTAGCATGGCAACCCAGACTTTCCAATTAATAGATATTATAAAAAAATATACAAGAGAAATACTGTGGCAAAGACTTTTCATACTGTATGCTGTGTGTGGATTTGTCATTTTGTGTGCTTACAAAATACAAAAAAAAAGCATTACAATTGTGTAAATTGTATTTTATTTGCATTAAAGTGGTGGCTGATAATGAATGAGAACTGTAATATTGGAATTTTTAAAACTCTGCAGATTTAATGCGATTAACATCAAAGTACAACCATTCACAGTATACGCACAAAACATGTTGTGATCACTGCATGAAGTAAGTCTTCACAGACGACCCCTCTGTCTTTATACGTCCCATTTTCTCCTGAAAGACGCACAACACCAGACTCATCAAAGTCACACAAAAGAAATGACACGCGCGTGTTCCTTGACAGCATGGCGAATATGTTAAAAGGTATTTGTCATCTGGAATGATCTTCATATTTTGTCTGGCTGGTGCATCTAAGAAGAGGCACCTCAGCATGAAAGATCACATTTACCCCGCTTCATTAGCTCTCAATGAAGCAAAATACAAAAATGGTTTGGGGGAGCCAGCCCACAGCAGAGTAGTCTGTGAGAAAGATGTGATTTCTGCCAGGATGAAATGCGTGTGTTTGTGTGCATGCTGCATATTTATTACATTGTGGGGACCGCAGTGTCACGTTTGGGGACTCATCTGACATATTGCGAGACAAATTTTGTCCCCACAAGGTTTACCATTAGTTTTACAAGTTAAGGCGAGTATTATCTGAAGGTTAAGGGTTAGAGTCCTCACAACAAGAGTAGAGCAAGTTTGTGTGTGTGTGTGTGTGTGTGTATGTGTGTGTTTGTGCGTGTATTGATATGTTTACATAACCACATTATGAGGACTCACACCCAGTTGGGGACCTTGTGGGGTCCCCACAGGGTAATCCATTAAATTTGAGGGTAATGACTTTGTTTTGGTTTGGAGTTGCAAATAAGCACACATAAATTATAGTTATGGTAAATCTCTAAGGGATGTAATAAATGTAAATGCAATGGCCTCTGTGTCAAATCAAGATTGAATATGCAAATTATATGTTCTCTATATTTTTGTGTGCCCTTTCATGTGTGTATATATCCAGCCACATCATTTTACACTTTACAAATAACATTTACAGGAATAGTAAATTAGTAATTTAGGTTTTTAAGACATCTCTCTGAGCCAAGTGCCAATTCACAACAAAGATCATCTCATGACACTTTCCAAATTAAGCAGGTCTAAACCATACTCCAAGGACCTGATCAGGACACATTATGATGTTTTTCCAAACCCTCACCAAATGGTTTCCGTGCCTAAACCTAACCACACCCTAAGTACAGTGTTGTCACAACATAAAATTGAAATTGAAACTGAAGAAACGTAAGGTTTTAACATATCTTTGGTTTGCAGAAACATACATTGTCATAATTTATTCTGGCAACTGGGTTGTACAATGATCTCAACATTTTCTCAACCCTAACCCTGCACAAGTGGTTTTAGTTGCCACTATTCAGACACACTGCCAATGTTTCCACATCCACATGGCCATGAGGGTATACATGGGTCCTGTTGGATCTGTAGGATATAGATTTGGTAATCTGTCACAAGAAACGTAAACAGGACAATAACTTTGTGCACTTTACGTACTGTATTAGCCAGCCTTTTCTTGTTGTCCTATTCTTGTTAAGCAGCAGGTGCATACACTGCTTTTTTTCTGACTTTTTCATGTTATTCAGCCAAACACAGCAAACAAAGAAGCTCTTCTCGCTGTCAGAAATTTGGCATCATGTTTTCTACTGCGCATCTGTGGAATATGTCTGCATACCCCAGATCATAGAGGACGTTGACGCGCATGCACGTCCATGTGCAAGTCCGCAGCTGTCTGCGTCCATCCTGGTATATGATCAAGGCTTAAGTTTTGAGATGTGTGTGAGTTTATTCAGGGGGTTAATGTGATCCTGAGCTTAGCATTTACTGTGATACTAAGCAGCATGTGAGGCAGCGTGTACATCTGTCAGTGCCAAGGCACGTCTCCCATGCAGGCTGTATGTTCACAGAGATTGCTAGAGGAGTAGAAGGACCAGTAGCATGTCAATTTCTCAGTCAAATCATCAAATATTCCCCTTAGGGACAGATATGAAAGATAAGAAAGAGTTAAACCAACCACCACCCCAGTTGCAGATAAGTTAACTTTGAGTAAAAATTGGCAACTATTTGTTGACTACAGCTTGTCAAAAATGCAATTTTTCTCGTATTTCTCCATGCCATTTAAGTTTTCTCATTTTTAATAATGCTTGTAGCTTGCTATTGGTGAACTTAGAGTACAGTTAAGTTAGCTCCAGCCAATTACACTTTCGAGGGTGTAGTTTAAGCTTTGATTTAATTGCCACACTGGCCACTGGAGATTGTTTCAGTTCAGCTAAAACATTACTTTGACATTTACAACAGAAACTACATAGCAATGGTGAACAGGAGCACATGGGACAGATTAAACTAAATGAATTAGTGAAAGAAAAGTCCATAGAGTCACATAAAGACTTAAGTCTTTAAAGGTATTTGCAACCATAAGAGAAAAGAATAAAACGGAGCCAGAGGTGAATGAAATAGATAAGAGGCCGTGATGGGTTTAAGTGTGTCACTCCCAAAGGTCTAAAGAAGGCACACAATCTCCATATGTAATGTTACTAGATCATTCTGCGTCAGTTTTGTCAATCTTTTATTCATAGAACTAAGAGAAGGAAAACAGAGGGGCATGTTGGCTGGTTATTTTTGTCCATACGCCTGTCATTTACATGTTCACACCATAACCACCCACACCCACTAAGTCTGTGTCTCATTTGTCCTTTCTGCTTACACATTTCTGCACTTATGAGTGTCTGTGTGTGTGTGTGCCGCTCGTGTTTGTCTGCCCATGTGCGTTGCGTGTATGTCTGGCTTGAACAGCTAATTCCCTCTGCCAGAAAATGTCCTGCAGCAAGAATTTGGACTTGAGAAAGTGTCCGCTGCTCTGTCGATATGTGACACGGTGCCAAATTGGGCACGCAGCCACTTTCGATTAGCATGGTCCAACACTGCCCATTCACAGCTACAGCGCTGCCAGAAACTGGTCGAGAGTGCTGAGAGAAACTGCATTTCGCCAAAAACAAGTTTGAGATGCCGCAAACAAAAACACATCACTGCCAAAAACTTGTCCAGAATGCTGCAAACAATGAAAACAATAGTAAGAAAATCATAATTGGATATGGTGCTGCTCATGCCAATCTCATAAAACTCCAAGTGTTGTTCGTTGTTTGTTTGTTTACTGTTGGCTGACAATTAGTGAGAATTAGAGTGAATTAGTGAGAATCAATGACACAGTCTCTTGGCTGCAATCTCAACAAACCAACAAACATACTATTGATTTGACATGTTTAGCAACTTAAAGCAGCTACAAGGATCTTAAATGTGTTGTTGATTCTGGCGGCCCCTGTGGACAAAAGCAGTATGAGCAGAAAAATCTTGATCTGGCTGGTATGTGCGTTTGTTTGGTAAGCTAGTGAAACGTAACTGAAACTGTTCGTTGCTATATAAGATCAATAGCTGTAATATGATGACCTTAGTCATTGTTTTAGTGCAGCATCGTACCACCAGAAGAAAGACCATCACAACCAGTCTGCAACAGACCTAAGGATAAGTAATCCAGATCCAAAATGTGGATGACTCAAACAGATCCAAATGAGCGTAACACTGGCAGCAGCATGATGCTCTGAAGAAGAGATTGAAAAGAGCAGCAATACACGTGGTGAAAATCAATGCAATACACTTGACAGTTCACAATCTTTATCTCGCCTCAAAATAATTTTCTCCTGGGATGATTACTGACACACAGACCTGAGACCTGGGGCATGAGGATTGGACATGACCCACATTTATAATGCTTTAGTGTATATATACTGTATATTATAATGGTTGGTACCGGACTGACTCAGGTAAACGTCTAATGTGATGGATTTCTTGTCTCAATCAAGTTTCAAGTCACTTCAACTTCATTGTGTACTGAAATGAAAGGAAACCAATGGCACCTAACATAACTCGACAGATGCTTTTGTCCATGTGTATTTAAATTCAGAAGAAGAAGAAGCTACATGTCATCAAAAACTGGAAGTGCCACCCTCCCAAACAAATAACTCAAAGTTTGTTTCGAGAGCTACAATTGTATAAAGAAATAAGATGGTATTAGAATATGAAGTAAGTTCTATTGTGGAGTTTTAAGGTATGAAAAAATATTAGTTTTTAATAGCTTGAAAAGGAAGATGGGCAGTGACTGCTCCCCTGACTTCATTGTGGAGTTCATTCACTGAGGGATCAGGCTAAAAAGGAGCCCTGACTGACATCGTCAATGCGACTGAATGGCCACTTCTCCAGAGGCAGAGAAGGGCAATGGTTGTACCGGAGCAAAGGGTTTGACTTTGGCTTGGGGATAGGAAAATGAATGGAGAACCTGAATGATGTAGGAAAACTTTTGGAGGTTGAACACCTGGTGGGTGGCACTAGCTTCAGAGCAGGGGCTGTGATAAGGAAAAAGGTTCAGTCATCCAGCCGGATCATGAGGTGCCTTCTTACTAAGGAAGGGGCGGATCATCCTGATGTCTTTTGTCCAGGTTGAGCTTTAGGCAGTGCCTTGACATCTGCTCTGAGGTGTCTATCAGACAAGTTGCCAGCGGAGCTTTGGTAGAAGAGGCCTTGGTAGTGATCAGGAGAAAAGGCCCATGAGTAGAGGAGCAAGGATGCATGTTGTCTTTTTTAAAAATGGTTCAGTCGCATTGTAAAAGTAGTGAAAGCAAAGCAATCTAATTGGTCCTTGGAAGGCCCGATGAGTGTCCCTCTCCAATGTTGGTTTTGGCTGCTTTTCTGATTTTCTCTGCTTTTATTCTTCTTTTGCTCTCTTCATTATTCGTCTGACTATATCATCTAATAAAGGATGAAGTCATCTTCCCTGCCCTTTACTTTCACTTATCTCTTTTGTATCCTCTAACTTTCTCCCTCCCTCCCTCGCTCTCAGCTCTCTTCTGTCAGTATTTTGGTGCCTCGCTCTCCTTCTCTGCTTCCTTTCCCCTGTTCCTTTCCATCGTGCTGCCAGTATTTAGGGGCCTGGTTAACAAGCCATTTAAGCCCCATCTTCTCTGCTCCCTAATCACACATGCAATATTCATACATGGCTGTCACTCACGCAGACACATTAAGGCTATCATTCCCTCTCCGCTCGGCTCTTCCCACTCCTTTTTCTGCTCTCCCTCCCTCATCTCCTCATCTCCGCCGCTCTCCTTCCTCCTCTCCTGCCCACTCTCATCTTTCTGTCTCCCGCTTCCATTTTCACCGACTTCCTCTCTGCCCTCCCTCGCTCTTACCCATTCAATCCCCTGCTCTATACCCATCTGCGCATATAGAAAGAGCGAGACATCTTCAGTCTTTTCATGCGATCGACTGAGAGGGACTGCGGTGAAAACTGTTTATCTTTTCATAGAGATGCTATGTGCAGGATCTGCTTATTAATAATAATTTGCTGTAATTCAGCCATGATGATTCATTCTAATAACAAGTGTGCCTCTCACATTCAAGTATAAACCCTGAGGACCTGCTTGGTGTTTTAATTTAGGGGAATATGGAAGTCTGCATGCTTGATTGCCTGCAAACTCTATTGTTGATACAACTGCCAAAAGAATCAGATGAAATGGGATTTTAAAAACAAATCACAGCTCTGCCAACATCTATCTATCTATCTATCTATCTATCTATCTATCTATCTATCTATCTATCTATCCATCTATCTATCTATCTACTCACATGACTTTACTTGAGTTACACTCAGGTCAGAGTCCAGTCGCAAATGTCAGGACTTGAGAGTTGCTTGACTAACACTGATAAAAGACTCGACCTTGCTTTGATTTGGTGTTCCCTACTTCAGACTCGTGTTAAGTATAAGGAGGGAGGGACAGTCGGGACCCAAATGCAAGACACACAGGCAGACAAGTAACTAAATGAAAAGCGAGCTTTAATAACAAAAGCGAAACAAGGTACAACCGAAAAAGCAAAGAACAAAACAAAAGCTAAGTACAAATCAAAAGGCAAAGTACGAACCAGGAATAATGCGAGGAATCAGGAATGAAAATCCAAAAACACAAGTTGGAACAGGGAGACACTGGAACATGAGGACAGAACAGACCAGAACAGATGAACTGACAAAGACAGAGGGGAAGACAAGGACCTAAAAAACAGGGGGTGATTACTATCAGAGCACAGGTGAGGAGCAAAAAGGGTGGGAAAACAGACAAAGGGAGGAAATGAAAAGCAAAACATGACAGACAGATGGGCAGAACTTAAAAATAAGTCAAACCATAAAAACTCGACTTAGAGACTTGAGACAGATGACTCTCAAGTACCGGATTTTTCTAGATAATGAGAAGTTATGCTTTATTTTTTTTAAACATGATGAGGCTGCGACCAGCGCAACATCCAACCTTCTCACAAAAAGGTACGTGAACATGTCTTTTTAGCTGACTTGCTGGTTGGTCAAATGTTAGCTAGAAGGTTAACATGAAGTTTAAGCTTCGTTAGACTTGGCTTCGATATCGATTACGCATTTGATCGAGAAGACGTATTGTTAACGTAAAAGACAATCGGGGGACTGATTCGGGAGAATACAACCAGTGAAACTATGCAGACATGTTACAAGCTAAATTGACATGTGACTTGCTTAAACAAGTTCAAAGCTTGCAATCGGTCAACGATCAAATTGTGAAAAGTTGAACTCGACCTGAAACATTTGCGCAGATTTATTTCACCCCTGCAAATAATCCACCCAATGAAATGAAGTGATTTCTCTGCAAAATGTTATCATTTTAAGTGCTGGTGTGTCTGTGCTTTTACGAGGGAACTAAGATAGAATGGAGGCGTCATTCATTTTGTTAGCAAAACATGCTCCAACTCAAGTCAAATCAAAATATCTGCTGAGAAAAAGGTCTACTGAGATTGCACAGCTGAATGCCTGATATTATGCAACTGCTGGCCACGTCCGTCTGCCTGTCTGTCTGTCTTGAAAGATGAGGTTTTCTAAAATAGCTTACAGAGTTGGAGCTTTGAGCTGTAAAATTGAAAACTGATATGGCAGCTGTGTTGCAGTTAATTTACCCTGTGCAGATATATTGGGCTGCTGTTTTGGGGGTTCAGGCTCACTTTAATTGGTGAAAATTTCTCATTAATAGCAATATGCGGACAACTGTGCGAGCTAATAAATCTCCCTCACTCACTCAGTGCTTCTCGCTCCCTTGTTCGGTCGGCAGTTCGTTCTCCGTTTACGCCACATTGTTAATCAGCATGAGTGTGGATGGGTATCCAAATGCAATCACAGACAATTATACTCCGTGCTGTGCTTGTGTGCGTGCGTTTCTGTGTGTGTGTGTGCATTTGCGTGTGCGTTTTAGCCCATTAGGAAGTGACGCACTGATTAGCCGTCAACTCTCATGCTGCCCGACTGCCAGTCACATAGACAACAAACAAAAAGACACACGCACACACACACACCAATTTACTTTATGCCCATTATGTACTCAGGATACTTGTCACAGTCATGGCCACAACAGTAGGATAAACTGCAGCTAATTCAGTTGAATTAAATAAGTGAATGAGTGGGGAAACATGTTCTGGCTGAACACCCTTCATCAGCTGAATATTTTTTAAGTTTCTGGGTAACTTTCTCAGGTTTTCTGCGCTTGCTTTGCCTACTTGTTTTTTATATTAGACTTTTCTAGTATTATCTTTTCTATTTCAGCAGGACTGTGTCTCATTCTGTTCACGCAAAAAAACTGTGCAGTGCGGCCCCTTCTCCAACACGCTGACCCAGTTGTGTGACATGCTTGGCCACCATCTGTCACAATCTTTTATTGTTATTATGGTGATTCTGCTACTTCAGGATACAGTGCAGATTTACGGTGAGGAGGGAGTTCCAACGCTGGTGTAGTTGGTGAGATGGTTTGAGGTCTCAAAATGGCAAGAAGCACAAAGGTTTGTGCTGCCACACAAGACAAAGCGACCATACTGAAATACTGAATGTCTGTGGGGGTTTGTTGGTGATCAGCGCCGATGAGTCAACAAAGAGAACTTGCTGAGATTTTTGGATTTCATAACTCATTTCCCAGCCTGTTTTGGACTGGAAACTCCCCGCCCACTGGCATTTCAAGAGCAACCAGACACACTCACACAAACACACACATACAGAGCTACTCCCTAATTGCTCAACCATGCAATGCTACAACACAATCTGACCTCTGGAGGTGGACACTTTTAATCCCAATGAGCAAATGACACACAGTTTTAGATCGTGTCATGTCACCTCTTCTTTTCTGCTCTATTAGCTGACCTGCTTCTATAGTATGTGACAGACATGCTTATCGGCCATTTGATTAGGTACATCTGTACAATCTAGTGCACTTCAAAACATATATTTGTCAGAAAGTCTACTTTAATGATGCCTTCAATGTCCATATTTTGTTTTTGGCACCGTTATTTTTTTCTTTTGCCAAACTAGCCAACAAGCCACTCTATTACTACTATACTAGTTTTGTTTGTAATGCTCACTTCATTTTCATCAGCAGTGGTGGTTGTTTAACAAAGTAAAAAACTCCCACGATGTCACCAAACGCCACAGAAATGACATACTGTGCGTTTAATTGAAACAAATGATTTAGCATTGGGGTCATAGTTAGTGGTGGTGTTATACTAGAGATGTGTTTTTTCTATTCTGCCCCCGACATGCATTTAAATGGGAAGGACAAAAAATAGAAATATCTCTCAATACAATGGAG
The DNA here is from genome assembly GCF_040436345.1 of Pagrus major. Lineage (NCBI taxonomy): Eukaryota > Metazoa > Chordata > Actinopteri > Spariformes > Sparidae > Pagrus > Pagrus major. Next base: position 21,633,513 of record NC_133219.1, read on the forward strand.
TCCAGTACAAAATCACCTTTTACTATGACCTCAGTTATAACATAGGCTATAATTGAATTTCTGACCATGTAAAAAAGTGATAATTATAAACTTTGTAAAGGGAGAATTTATGGCAGGGGTGTCCTATTGAACTGCAATAGATTACGAACAGGTGTACCCGCAATGATAGTGCCCACTGGGTACATACTCTATGTGGTGCAATAGCTGTGTCATCACTCAGTTAAGGTCATACATCAATTAATTGGGTAGAGTTTATGTGATTATAGCCAGTAGGCGATTTGTTAATTTTTAGCAGGCGGGAAAAAAATTATGATCCAAGACGAAACTGACAGAACAGCAGGATTAAAAGAAAAATGTTATTTCCTCAAGTAAAGTTCCTGAAAATCTTAATTTCTAACAATGAAATTGGCGTGGTGATTGATTGACAGGTTGGAGGCAGCTCTCTAATCTACAAGCAAATGCTTCTTTAATGAAAATGGCGGTTTGAATTGAACTGCAAGACACCCAAAGCGCTTTCCAGTTGAAAGTTTGAATTGTAATAAATCCACCTAAATGGTGCAACATCCACTCCTCACAGGCTGCAGCACATCCATGTAAATTGGAGTTGATTGAAGTGCTTCATGCAGTCACAAATTAAAACGCACTGGGCGATTCCTTTTCACTAAAATACAGATTCAGCTCTAATGAGAAATAAAATGAAGAATAGATGCATTAATATAAAGAAAATTCAGTGTTTGGTAATCACATTAGGGAACAATTTGATGCCGATTAGAAATGAGATGGCAGTGACACTTCTGCGTCCCATTCAATAACTGCTAAGATGTGAGAGATTAGCTTTTATTGTTTAATCAAGAAAACAGCTCCAGCTTTCTCCTGAAGGTCCTAACAAATGTGCCACAATAACGTTTTTAACTTTCCTGCAGGAATCATTGTACCCAAGAAGGTGCCACTTTATTTCCTCTTGGTGGACGTCTTGTTTAGCAATGAAGGTCTGTGTTTCTAAAGTGGTACACATGTAGTACATTGTGATAATGAGTCTTAGCGAGCTCATTGGGCAGCTGTTGAGAGTAATTAGTATTTAATCTCGGAGAGGAGAGTGCTGTGAATATTCACGCTTTGATCAAGGCATCCAGCCCGTCATCTTCTGTCCTCTCATTTCATTTTCTCCTCTCTTCATATATTCACCTCCTCCTTCTCCTCCTCCTCCTCCTCCTCCTCCTCCTCTCTATGCCTCTCCCACTTCTGTGCACTCCCGAAGGAGCAGGAGCAGTTTGCATCTTAATGGAACAGAAATTCCCATCCTTTCCCCTTCTCTCTCTCGCCTGCCTGCCTGTCTGTTTGTTTGTTTCTCGCTCTCTTTGCTCTGTTTGTCTCTTAGGGATGATAACTGCTTTATTGCATTACTGTACAATCAGCATGATAATATCTTTACACACCAAAGGCCAAAATGTGCCACACAGTCGTAGCTGGTGCCTTGTGGAAACCGCCGGTCTCCAAGAAACAGCCTCTGTGCAACTCATGAATCGAACATAAAGTTGTTTTTCTCCCAAGTGCACCTTTGACATGTTTTTCTTGGCAGTGAATTATCTGTTGTTTGCGGTGATCCTTGGGTTATGAAGAACTTTGGATGTACTACAGAAAACTGCGGCAGCAGTCACTTAAAGTGGAAAACAACAACAGCAACAAAAAGCACTGGCTTTTTCATGTTGGAGACAGAGGTTACATCAAGTTAGATTGATGCTACAGACACAACTGAAGATGAAATAGCTAGATACTTGTGATTTGATAGTGTGGTGGTTTTAGGAACAAGGGATCCAACAGCTATTTGTGCCACAATGCTAATCAGTGGAAGCATGGGCATGTATTCAAATGCAATCACTGACAATTATAGCCTGCGCCATGTGTGTGTTGTTCGACGTATGAGTTTGTGCATGCGTGCAAATGTGTGTGTGTTTGATTAGCCAGTGTCGCGCTGATTAGTCATCAATCCTCATGGTGCCAAACTGACTGACAGTCAGACAACAAACAGAAGAACCACATCGATGACTGTGTGTCCATGTATCCAAACATAAAGAATTTTTATCGAAGACTTTTTGTCTGTAACTTGTGTTTTGGAGTGTGCTGCCATGCATGTTTGCACGTATGCTCGTGCCTGTGTGCACATTCAAGGAAGATGTGAAAAGCCAGACAGAAGCCAGCCAGCACTTTGTGCAAGGTGATGATGGTGGCTGGAAAATGAGAGCATCTGCATAACAATAATAATAAAAAAAAAACCCACAAGAATAATAATAATAATTAACATTTGCTGGCTTGTCCCCTGTAATTTTGTGCACCCTCTGTAATGATGATTACTATTTGTGCTGCTTCCACTCGTCCAGACTGCCTGTGATTAATTAATGTGCAAATGTTGCACTGCAGTGCTTTTAACAGTCACACCAGAATTCATCTTGGATTATTTTAGTACTTTGCATTCCTTTATTATGCCAGCCACAGTGTAGTTTTATTCAAAGTCAAAATGTTTTTCAGGTGAATTATGTACATAAGTAGCTGAAGCTCTGCTTGGTTAATCAAAGGGGTTCTGCATTGAATAATTTCAGCGGTCAGATGTAAAAAATGATGCCAACAAATCCTCATACCTGAATGACAGAATAGGTCATTTGCCAGTGACTTCCACAACATAAGTAATCATTGGAGAGTACTACTGACAGGCCTACTTGACAAATATGCATGTTTGTTCGACCTATCCATTCACCGCTGCCTCCTCCCAACGCAGAGTTTGTCTACGTCACCTGACTTCCTCCTTTGCTCCTGTCTTGGCCTACTACGGCCACTAGAGGTTGTTTCCAGCAAAAAATGTAAATAAAGGTTGTAATAAGCTTTTTGCACAGACAACCTATGCAAACGTTTTTGTTGGCTTTGTCCTACACATAAACTTTTTTACAAATGAGCGTGCGGTGACCTCCCGCGGACTTTAGACCAGGCGTCCACAGAGGTTTACAAGAGGTAGCTTTGGGAGTAATGATGAGGTGAGAGATAAACCCTTAAAGTAGAACAGTGTGTGTTTGCTAATTTCACAGATTGTGTTATTATTTCATGTACATGCGCCTATACACAATGACTGAGATTTATAGAACAGAATCAGGCGAATGCACGGCTTCGTCAAATATCTTGAAATCTCTGTCGTTGTAAGTACACACAGTTTCAGTTTGCCACCGGCCCCTGGTGGTTGATAAACTCCACATGGCGCTGCATTTCTGCTGTTTATTGTACGATGCGCTTGAGATGGAAAAAAACCTTTTGGTGGGTCTCGCAGACATCAGTCACTGTGACATTTTGCGATTGTTATTAATGGAAAGTGTAATTTGCACACTGAATAAATATTTATGCACTGTTGAGCTGCGGTTGCATTAATGACTGCAAAAATATGACAAACATAATTTCTGAGGACAAGAATGAACTTTCAGGCTCAACATCAAAATGATATTTTGCGAGCTGGTGTGTGAGCACGGCATCCATCTTTACTTCCATTCAGACACATCTATATATTTCCCACCAAGACAAATACACCAGCGCTTTCAAAAAACAAACTATTTTATAATTACCTTGAGGCTGATTTCACAACTTGGAAGGAGATTCAGTATTCACACCCCTTTCTGTATGACAGGAATGCAACATCAGTTTCTGTTCTTTAATTATGTCAATGTGATACATAGCATTTCCCTTTTTGGATATTAGTACTGTATGAATGCAGTCATATTAACTGAAATATGTAATCTGCATTTGATCTTAGAGATAAGATGTACACAAAGGCCATTTGGACTACTTGTGCTAAAGCTGCAGATCATCATACACTAAAGGAAAAGGAGCCAGACGGTTATGTAGATTTTTGTCTTTGTCTCTTCACATTTATTTGTCTGGTTGTCTGCTGCTCCATCTGCTTCCTTTTCTCTCTGCAGACTCCTCCTGTTGCTCACTCTCTTTGGCGTATGACAGTTCAGAAGCCAATTGTGACAATGCTGAATTTTTAATTGTCATGGGAGGTGACCCATTCTGTGATGTTTGCCACTGCACGAGGAATGAAGCGACAGGCAGGTAAAGCAGATAGGCAAGCAATGGGTAAAACAGATCCAAATACACAAACAAGACTGGCAGACAATTAATCAGGCAAACACAAAGACAAGTGATAATGAAGACTGGAGAAGCACAGAGAAAAGCAGATAGACAGGTAACCAAATTAGTTGTTTTTTTAATTTGTGCCACAGGATGTATAACCCACGGTCTCTGACTGTTTTTCTGGCGATCAAAGCTTTTTTTTATGCTGCTTCTGAACATCCTACCAAATGAAAGAAACAGGAAGTACAGCACAAAAAAAGCAAAAATGGGGATTTTCTGTCTGAAGTGGGAGGAAAAAAAAAAAAGAAGCCGATTATTCACCGCTGATGTTCATTAGTTTTAGTTTGACTTGTGTGTGGTGAGTGGAGCAGAACTGGTAGAGCCTTATAATTACCCAAAACTGCTTTCAGGAAGCGATAACACGAAGTGACATGAACTGTGAGCCACGCAGCTCACACATGTGACATTAAGCGATGCTCTGCCTGCTGATTTCAAAGTATGATTTTCTCTTCTTGTTTTTCTTTTTTTAAAGAGCTGCTTTACAAAGATTTTAAACTTATTTTTGGCAGAAAAAGAGGAGAGAATACCGGGATGTATGATAGAGAAAATACCAAATGTGTATGTATTCATTATGATGAAAAATGGACTGATCCTAAGTCATTTGATCAAGCGCACTGCCATTTTTGTGTCACATATTTTGTTTATATTTTCTTGTTTTGCACAATTCCCTCCTTCAATCCCACAATACTTAGTGAGTTGGAGTTGGTGGAGCGAGGTGTTACAGAAGGATCTCTCTCTCTCTCTCTCACACACACACACTCAAAAGACGAACACACATACACACTCAAAAGACGAACACACATACACACACCTTTAAGCTCTCCCTCTTCGCTCTGATTGTCAATGACGGCGCTTCGTGACGGTACATATCTCTTAGTTCTTAGAAGCAACATCAGATGCTTCATTTTGCTGATCGACTTAAAGTAAGGTGCGCTGCACGAAAAAATTCCACCTTAATAAGAAATAGGATTTTTAGTCAATAAGACGGGAATTGAAACAGTCAGCTGAACTCAATATGTTATGTCTGTTTATATATCTTCAGCTTAATATGGATTTGTGAGCAAAAGTGACAGCCTAAGGAAAAAAAAGTCAGCCTGTCAGTTTTTGATATCAGGTTTTCCCGTCCTTCATGTTTTATGATACCTGCTATAATACTTTATTGATATATAGGGTATACCTGCTTTAGCTTGCTCCTATCCACTGGGAGATAAAGCCACAAAACGCTGTTGTTGCTTGATACTGCAGCAGGAAGAGTTGCTGTCTAGACCTGCATGATTTAAGTGCAGTGTCACTACATCCCTACCATGCTCCATGCTACCATCAGAGGCAAAAGCAGAAACTGTTGAAATTTAATTTGAAGAAGGGGTCAACCAATAGTGGATTTTAAAAAGCTGGTATCATAATGATAGCTAGAAAACAAAAAAATAACAAAAATATATCACGTTGTCGGTATGCATAATCTTTTACTTCATTAGTCAAATTATCACACAGTATACACTGTACGTGCAGGTGTATATTTGTATAAACTTGGCACCACTCACACTAGTCAAGTTGTACCTCTTGACATTGTATGACGTTGTCTTGATAAAAGCTTCTTCCTTTTGAGACGACTTGATGTCGCTGAGTTAAACTGGATTTGTGCCATCTTTAAAGCATTTTTCAATTAATGTGACCTCAGCTTGAACACATCCAGCTGCCTCCACCACTTAAATCAAACAGACATACACGCATAATTACAAATACATATTAATAACATCCATGAGCACATGCTGACAAAAGGCCTGAGGGGGAAAGTCATGCTCTGACACATGTAATATTTGCCCAGTGGTTGTGAGGTCTTCTAACCCTTTTCAACCAGGAGTCATCTGTACGTATATACACACGCATAGCCTCAGGTAGCCCTTTGACTCACCAGTGCATGCCAAATCATACCTGAGGGAGCTGAAGCCCTCCACGAACACTCGTTGGGGGGTGTTATAAACAAAGCTGAGCCCTTTTTTCTCGCCTTTCTGCCTCTGTTTCCTTCAGGCGGATCTACTGCCCCCTCCTCCTCCTCCTTGTCTCCTTGGCTTTTCTTTCTTGAATTCTGTACCTTTCCTCTCTTTCAATTTTTCTCTACCACCTCACCGAACATCACATCGCTTTCTCTCTCCATTCTGTCTCTTCCCTCCCTCCCCTCTCTTCCATGGCTCTCCTGTTGCATTTTGGATCCATCTGTTGGGAAGAAAAGTAATAACGGCAAAGCTACACAACAACACAAAGAATCAGGCAGGAACACACTGCAGGGTTTAAACTGGATCCAGGTGTAATGCCCGACTACCTTGCCTTCAGGGTTTTACTTAATACCACCATAACAAACAAAAGAGCAAATAAACCAATGGGCTTGTTTGTTTCTCTTATCAACATCTGTGAGGGCCACTGAAAGGCATTAAACTTGACATTATGTGAGCAAACTATTGCAGCCGGCGGTGAGTTTTCATTTCCTGCTTTGTGGGTGTTGTTTAGTGATTTTCTGCCCTACTTCTCCTTGATGAGATGCGTGGAAGTTTTTAAAAAGAAGGGCACATGAAGTTGTTTTCAACCTTGAGTTATTCTGGAAGTGAGTGCACGCTCACCGTCAGTCAATGCATTGTCTCTAATCAGGTCACAACTCCTCCCTTGTCCGGTGACACAGCAGGAGATCTTGACGCCATGGCCTCGTTTTCACCGCGGCTTAATAATCGATTTAACTTCAACTTCGCTCGCGCAACAATCGGAATTGTTGACCCATTTTGGTGGTGAGTGTTGTAGTAAATGACTGCTGTTGAAAGTGCTGCACCTCTCAGGGATTTCAATACGATGTGGTCCCAGTGTAGGGTGCATTACGAGCGGTGACGCAGGGCTTCAAACAGGAGCATTATCCTCCTCTTTATTGCCATGACTGGAATTTAAGCAAAATCAGTAGTGCTACATCACTGTTACATTCTGTACAAAATATGAAGGGATGGACTGCATTTATACATCCCAAAAAAATTAAAAAATCTACAGTCTAGCAGCATTGAACAACTTAAACAAATCATCCGCAGGCCTGTATAGGCAAATGAGAGAGATGGAAAGGTCTAATCTTTCACGTCACATTACAATCCACTCAGATATGGCCAATAAAAAAGTGACGAATACATGTAAATTGCTACAAATTGCCCCTTTAATAACGAATAAAGTATAATAGAAATAACAAAAGGTAATGTTAGGTAAGAAGTACGTCATGCAGCTTTCATGTGCCACCACAGTCACCAGTGCAGCAGCCGTGTTGAATTGCCTTCAACTTAAGTGTGTCCTCATCCAGTTTAATCACCCAAATCTCTCCAGGATTTATAAAAGAGCGCCTTCTGCTCACCAGACTCCTGTAGTCTGCTTCTCCTCTAAACCTCTTAAAGCATGTGAGAAGGCAGAGCACCAGAGATTATACGTGCATACTGTTGGTGACATGTAGCTTTGGTGGTCCTTTTGTAGACACATTTTGCCAGGCCCACTTTATACTCCTGGTCCACATTTGTTTACAGAGGCGGATCACTTTATCCCAATTTTTAAATCATGCCCACGGTGGCTCAGTTGTTAAAACTGTTGCCTCACATAAAGAAGGTCCTTGGTTAGATTCCCAGCCAGGGCAGAGACTTTGTATGTTTTCCCAGTGCTTGTGTTTCCTCCGGTCAGTGCCCTTGACCAAGGCACTAGCCAAGATCTGGTCCTTGGGCTGCCGACTGCTCATCAGGGATGAATTAAATGCAGAGAAAAGTTTCACTTCTTTATGTGGTAAATAAAGATTCCTCATTTAGCTGGTATTATTGTCACCTTGCCTGTCTGTCTGTTGACAGATGTTGTTAACATGATAACATCACAACTGTGCAAGATGCAATCAGGAAACTTCACAGGCGGTGATTGAGATGAAAATTAAGTTTGCACAGTGTACTTGTAATGTAATAATATATAATATATGTGATAATGACTTCTGAGTACTTGGATCGTCAACATTTACAGGGTTACTGCCACTGTAATTATTTTTTTCTGACAACAGAAGAAAACCATTTCATCACAATGCTTGACTACAGGAAATCAGTGGTTACAACAAATTTAGGTTTATCAAGCTTATAAAGGAAGTGTTCACACGTTCTACAACTTACCTACTCATAAAACTGCTTTTATAAAGTTCTGCCTTAAACAAAACTCAGAGTCCAAACTCCTGTGCGAAGAAAGGCTTTTTGCTACAGATCACGACTGAACAATGAAAAGTATTTCTAATACTTTGTAAACTCAAACCAACATAAAAGGGGCGGACAAAATCACAAAGTTCAGCAGAAGTTTAATAGAAAAGTAAAGAGAAAAAGTACAACGCCATTCAGTTTGATATTTACTCGCTGAATCATTACTGTCCGCAGGAAAGCGAAGAAGTAAAATTGACTTTGCTTTTGTTAAAAGATGTCAGACTTTTACAAGAAGTCTCTATTTTGTTTTGTTGATTGTTTGACATGCAGTGTTTCCATGGCAACAGAGGGGCATTAGCTTTTTTTTTTTTTTTTCCATGATGCATTTTATTCCAGCGTTGGGAAAAACACAATATACAAAAAGAAGAGAGAGAATAAAGAAGGAGAAAAATGAATAGCGCCCAGAAAATAGAGGCAGCGGAGAAACATCCATTATGGTTACCTATCCCTCACGCTGACAAAGGATATTTTCTCCTTCGTTTCAGCCGTGATGGAGAAATAGACAGCTTGTGTTAGGTGACTCACAAAAAGCCCCACCACAATTAAACACAATGTCTGAGTGTGTGCGTGTGTGCGTGTTCGTGCCGAACAGGTACAGATGGTGATTTCAGTGGGGAAATCAAAACGGTGCTGAGCAGGACCTGATCTGAGACTAGTGACCCGCTAACACCCCCCTTTCACACACACACACACACACACACACACACACATACACCACGTACACACACTCACCTGATTGTAAAAGCCTTTGAAGACACTTTGGACACTCACCAGCTTTTGCCATGAGCTGCCACTTTGTCACAACACCTTTTCTGATGGTACCTGATGGAAAGATGGTCACAAAAGCTGTTTGTGTGTTTGCGTACGTCAATCATCTGCATAATATATAGCCTGATGCATGTGGACATCAATGCGTGGGCTTGAATTACTTTCCTATCATTTGTTGTTACTTGATGCTTTGTGTGTGTGTGTGTGTGTTGGGCTCTAATCATTTAATACGTCTGCGTGTCTACATTTCATGTGAGTGTGAATCACGTCTTGATTGCTTCCTTGGGCTTAATTCGCTCAAACCACTGTGTGCGCGTATGAGTGCGTGTGTTAGTGTGTGCAGGCCATACGCGCTGAACATATAACAGATCAAGCATTCTCTTGTTTATTCTGCACAGCTTTCAAATACATTGTTCCTTCAAGGCCTCCCACACATGTTGCTTGTGAGGACCCTGTCTGACATCGTGCAGTCCCAAGCGAGTGGCTGGAAACAAATGCCTTTTTGTTTCTGTTCGAAGAAGTAAGGACAAAATGTCCCTGCTTCCCACAAACTTCCTCACTTGGAAGGTGTAAAACTCCAAATTGGTCCTCACAGAGAGAGAAATGCCAGGTAGACACACACCACCTTCCTGCCTATTCATACTCTAAATGCCTTCTAGACACACACACACACACACACACACATGCAGACACACACAAGGCCCGACAGAATGTGCACGACACTATGAATGAAAATCGATAGAGCAAGTTTAGTGTAATTGAATGATTATGTGCATGTGCATGTGTGTGTGTGTGTGTGTGTGTGTGTGTGTGTGTGTGTGTGTGTGTGTGTGTGCATGTGTGTATGGACCTGGATAGTGAATAGATAGAGGTAATTGAATGTTAGAGAGGCTGCGTGTGTGTGTGTGTGAGCCTTTATAGTGAAGCGGTAGAGGTAATCTGTATAAGTGCTGCTACACTCTGAAACCTTTTAAAGCCTTGTCTGTATGAGATTTACCTAAGTGTGTGTGTGTGTGTGTGTGTGTGTGTGTGGGTGTGGGTGTTTGTGTGTGAGTGAGTATGCCTTCAACACTACAGATGCTATTAGAGAGATGCTAGAGATGCTATTTTAAACAGGCTTTACATCAGCGATTAAATCAGACACAAGAAAAATACACGTACACAAATTGCATTAACGGAGCCTTGAGAGGGAGGCTCGTCTCTCCATTTTTACACTTCAGATGAATAAATGTCACATTTGTGTGGAGCAAGATTCTGTTTTCTAACATGTAACATTTCCTACATGTTCATTTTATGTTACCCAGAAAGAAATTGATGCGTTCAAACGCATGTTGCATACAAACCAATCTCCTTCTGTACGAAAAAATGTTCCAATTATAAACTCGTGTAGGCTTGTGGAAAACCTCATGTGATTCTGACATTTCTTCATCGCAAGTCATACGACGTTTAGTTAGTTTGTTTCTCATGCATCTCCCACAGACTTCAATACAGCTGACACCACAGTCTGGCACCAAAGCATGATTCAGTGACGTCCTGACCCGTCCTTCTTTTTCAGGTTTCTTGATTTCGACCGGGAAACATACTGCAAGCACAGATACACTGGGTAGTTAGTGACTCACCTCTGTGGGCAGATTGCAGTCTTAGCAGTTTGCGGTTGGTCCTTTTTTAGAGATTTTAGGAAATCAAAATTGATTTCAAGGAGTAGATGCCTGTGGCTTTCACTTCTTGTTTTGTGCAAAGGTTGAGTTTGTTGTTGGAGCAGCTGATAACAGGACAGATCAGAACATTTTGGTGAAAGGTTTAAGGTTTGCAGATTACAACCTTTAGCTGATCACAATATTTTCAACATACAACAGGTTCTACAGTATCTTCTGGACAGGTTTCGTGGCAAAGGCACATTACAGTATTATAAGCTGATGTAAGCGTGAGGTGCCATTGCAGTCCTGGTGTCTTGTCTTCTTCCAACTACAACTCAGATTCATCTGTATCCTGGATATTCCTGTGAATGGAGCCATTGAAGGCCCCTTGTCATCTTTTCGGCTGTGCCGAGCACCCATAGGTCTGTGCAGCATGCTGAACGCTGGCTCAGTTAGCAGCCATTGCTAACACAATAAGCATCGTTTCTGGACCTGGAAACAAGGTTTGAAAGACATTATTTTTCCTTCTTGCACAAAGGAAATTACTTCACATCAGCTTGAGTTAATTTTTCATCACCGTGTGTTTACAGTGTATTATTGTCCAGAGTAACTGATGATTCTTCTGTCCTATATTATATCTTATCTACCATGTGACAACACATCCGACTACAAGGAGAATAACCAGGAGACAATAAACTGAATACGGGAACATAAACACTTGAATCCTGCTGAAAACGCCTGCGACCGAGCTCTGTACAAAATGGCTCCAGACATCACAGACACATCATGAAGGGCATTATTTATCTTTCCAGTGTAAACAGATCAATAGCATAAACAGATCAATGCTTGATGTCGACCAACCCTTAAATGTTTAGTATAGTCGTAATTACTTCGCCTGTTGCCGTGCGTCCGTATAGTTGAAAGCAAAGTTTCCTGTTGTGAGCTCTGCTCCGGCGTCTGGAGAGACAAATCAGGCGGACACAAACTTTTAATGCGTCTTAATATCAGAAATCTAATTATTTAAAATCGTGTTCCTTTAATCAGGTTTGTTTTCAGATCAGCAGAAATCAACCCGACTAAATGTTGCTGCTGTTAATTTCTGTCTCTTCAGTTTTTGGCTGCGTGTTTGTGTGTGTGTTCCAACCTGTTCACCACGCACTCTGTGTGTGTGTGTGTGTGTGTGTGTGTGTGTGTATGATACAGGTCACAGAGTGTCAACAATGGAGAGAGATGAGTTCCACATGAACGGTTCACCACCTCTGCTGCCTCTGTCTCTCTTTTCTCACTATATCCATCCATCCATCCATCTTTCCTCTCCCTCTTTCTGTTCTCTCCATCTCTCACTCAGTGTCACTGTTTATCTCCACCTCATCCTCTCTGTCTACGTTCTCTTGTTTTGGCCCACATCCTTCTCGTGCTTCTATTCTCTCCACCCACTTAACCTTTCTCCCATTTCATCCTCTTTTTCCGTCTCTCTCGCCTGTTTTCAATCGCTCACTCGCTCTTTCTATCTTTTATACCCATCTGTCCTTGCTACATTTGTCTATTTTCTACCCACTTTTCTTCTGCTCTCAGCCCCCTCTCTGTCTCCAATCTTTTTTTCCCATCTTTGTCCTGCCCTTTTTTGCATGACCTGCCATCTTTATCTTTCCATGCATGTTCTTGTCTTGATATATTGGCTTTTTGGCCGCACCTATACACAGACAAGTGGCTGCAATATGACTTACATACCTGTCTTCCTTTACCTGCAGTATTAAAATCTGCTACGGGGCAGAGCTGAATCAAACCTGGCTGACACTGGGACATCTGCCTTTGACTTCAGATTTTGTAATGGATGAGTTTAAATACCAAGTCCATGACAAAAGAATCTCATACAGCACTTCCTGCACAGACCGCCCTTATAAAAAAGATGTCTTTGTATGTCTTTGTGATCTCTGTATTGCGAACTTTAATCGGTGAAGGTTTCAGGATTTTTATGTCTTAATCAATTATTTTTTAATGATGAGACATGATGAGCTTATTTAATAGTTTAATTTGAAAAAACTTGGTCACAATAACATTTAATATACAGAACAAACTTTTTATGCATTTATAAGGGTAGGGGTCACTTTTCATTTCAACACCTCATGAAGCAGATTTTTTCCCCGCCGTAACAGCAGAGGGCGTTAAATCACAGTCAAATCTGATCGATGCAGTTTTACAGAATTACAATGAATATATGAACAAACCATTAACAACAAATTCAATTGAACTCAATGCTGTAGCCTTCCCTGAACACAAACCTTCCCCCTGGTCCATTTGGACTGGACTGGGTGCTCGATTGAACCTGTTTATATGCATCAAGGGAAAATGCTTCACTGGAGTCAAGAATTACCAACATTACTTCAGCCAGAGATTAGAAGTCAGTCGCGTAAGCGTCCACCCCACCTGGAGGAAATCCCGCAGCGTGTGCTCCTTCTGCACTGGTGCACTCCCCACACGTCGCCAGTGGCCTAGTGGTGACAGACATGCTCCAAGGCCTCCACTCTATAGCTCATCGACGCACTGTCAGCGCTGGATAGCGACGGGGGCTACTGGACGTGGTCTACGTGTGATTATAGAGCCTTTTCACGGCAGACATTTTGACTTGTCAAAGCATGAAAAGCACAGGTGTGAACAATGATGATGGCTCTGTTCTCTTAGGTGTCGCAGTAAGCCGTGTCAGTGAGTGAATATGCACAATACCAGAGTTTTTGAACTGGCTCACCTTAATGGAATGCAGCCAATGCAGTGCTTTTCCTGTCCAAATGATGGACAATCTTCAGATTTTCCCGTTGTTGTAATTAAAAAATTGGTCAAGATTTTTGGTGAACGTGACCTCTGGTGTGACGTCTTAACAGTATCAAATCTATGTGGCATGCTAGACGGAGCAGACGCGACAAGGGAGCGAAGCAAGCACAACTTTCCGCCATAGAGTCTGCTGCTGTGCTAACCTCACATACTGACATACTGCCCGCACGTACTGTATTTCAGCTTGTAGGCAATGTAGCTTTAATTTCTGAGGATGCACACAACCAGTGCTCCCAACAAACGCAGGATATGCAGTGGTGCCCATCATGTTCATGCATAATGCATTATTAAAGATCTCTCTCTCTCTCTGATCAGACAAACGACAGCCCCGTGTGAAAAACTGCAGCCCCTTCATTCATTTGAATGAGGGCGTTGATGGGATTCCTGTATAAAGAAACGGTGAATCTATTTTGTAATGTGGTCGCTGTGTTTCTGCTGTTTACTGTTTGAGAATGACTGCCGCCATGTCAACTCTCCAGAGTTTTTGAAATCCTCATAAATCTCTGTGCAGTGTTCGAGAATCCGTCAGAGTTATAGATCTGTTATTATAACTTCCTGAATCATATTGTCATATGGTGTGAAGCACCATGCCCGCACATACACAGCCCCTTGCAGTTTTTTTGAATTCTTGAACGGCCACTAACTAGTGCTTTTTCATTTACGCCTCATTCGTTCATTCCCTCGTTCCACACCTCAACCACTGCTCTCCACCACAGTGTTTGTATTTTTGTTCGTTTTGCTCTGCCGCTCCCCCCTCTATCCACTAATCTCTAGTTTAAATAAGAGGCATGGGCATGCATAGACACAAACACATGCACATACACAAATTCACACATAGACACACACACACACACACACACACACATGCAAGCAAGCGTGACGTACAAACACACAGCGGCACAGGAGTAAGACCCAAATACAAATAAAATATATACAGACATGCAAGTAAGCACAGCAAAGAGTAAACAAACACACACACGCACGCACACACACGCACACGATGTCATATTGCAAACGGCTTCTTGCAGGTAAGTCTCACCAGTTCTGCATTTTGACCACTTGAGGGTAGTGGAGGGCTTTGGCTCAGCGATATATTGGTATACATATTCACTCCCTCACTCACTCACACACACACACACACACACACACACACACACACACACACACACACACACACATACATGTACAAGAGTGATACTGGGAGGTGACAAAATTGCAGTCAAGTCCTGCAGCAGTGGCACTCACACTGTGTGACCAATCACAAGCCTTTTATGCGCTCAGGCTACTGTAAATGTATATGAAAGGCCCTGGCATTGTTTGGCTGTGAAATTTAGTCTCTGAGTCAAAACATGATGTGAAGTGAAGGGATGTGGATTTTTTATTTCGTTCAGCAGTCTCTTTTTCAAGTGCGGGCACGGGGAGGCTGGCTTTACAGAGGCCTTCCATAACCAAAACAGGTCAATTTCTTAAAGATTATTTCACGGTACCGGGGTTTACTTTTCAGTAGCATACAGCAAAGGGTGACAGGAATGAGAGTGGTGGGAAACATGCATGAGGTGGAGGAGTGCCGGTCTCAAACTTGTGACACTCAAAGTGTACTTTGTGCACACACAGACGTGAGACGCACACACTCACACAACCTTTTAAATCTTGATCAAGACAGAAAGCTCCATTCCTTCCCTGCCACTTGATCCTACAGCAAACACAGCAGAAACCAGAGTGCTTGATTTACTTTAATCTCACCAGTAATGTGTCTGCGTTGGCGGCTGTTCCAGTCTGCTGAAGTAAATCAAGTGCCCCTGAACTACTTCAAATATTTGAAGTTGAAGTGACATTGCTAATACAGAGAAACAGATTTATATCTGAAGTGGGTGTTCTCTTCCCCTTTCTTCGCTCAGAAGCCAAAATCTGTTTCTCTGTTTAACGTTTGAAGCTCAGCCAGTTCCCAGATTTCTCTTTTGTGGAAGAAACTCCTTGCTTGAAATCACACATGGACATTTCCTCATCAAAAACACATTGACATGAATCTGACCCTTCATTTCATTCACCAATTGCCACTCTTTGCTCCGTTTTAGTCCCAGGACGGCCCACAATTTGCAATTCCAGAGAAGCCACACATTAGTGCATCTGATTTTATTATTCATCACGGCTGTAATCTTTTAGCATCCAATCAGAAAACACATCACAGCCGTTCCTGTTTTAATAATGGCCTTGGTTGGACAATAAAACAAACACGACTATGCTGCATACAGAATCAATGTAAATTCCAGCTGGTCAGCAGGGACCTGCTACCCAGCAGAAATGAGAAATTGTAATGAAGCTAGAGTAATAGACAGCTACAGCATGTGAATCTGCTGAGATTTGTTGTTTTTTTAAAGCTCATCCATGGGTAAGTTTTATTAAATAGGGCTGCAGGATATGCAAGATGCAGGTGGTCGTTCAAAACAACCAAAACAGGCCCAGAAATGTGACTTTATGAAGCTGAAACGTAATTACAGTATGTTCCAGCTCTATGCAGGTACGAGACAGTGGCAGATTTTGTCTTACAGTAACTTTAATTGTTGCACTTTTTTTCAAAATTTTAATGACTAAATATCTGTTGATTACTAATTAAGTTGTGGGAGACTGCCTGACTCCAGCTGGGCTGCAATGATTAATATCTTGATTATAGTTTGGATTAATTGATTAATTATTTGGGCTATAAAAACAACAAACAGTAAAAACAACAACATAAAAAACAACTCAGACTGTTAATTTCCTGTCGAGCACCAAACAGCAGTTAAAGAGACAGATGTGTCACTTATTATATTCCTTTAGTGGCCACTGTACATGGGAGAGTGAGTGAGGGGTGTTCAGTTGGTTGCAGTCGGCCACTTCACAGTTGTGAACTAAATCCCACACACTGGTCTTTTAACTGTTTGCTAACATGTTTGCCACGACTTTACAAGATGTTAATATGTCAATGTTAGCAACAACAGCTAAAAAAAACAGTGAAGTTGCTGCTTATGTAAAAACAAAAAAAAAGCTTTGACGTCCTCCATTATATCGGATTTTCTGACATTGTTGGCATTTCATCACCTCTTTGAAGTCCCAGCTGTTCAGCTGACAGGCTGTTAATCCTCTAAAGAGGCTCAAATATATTCATAAATTCACTTATAACTGGGTAATGGCATGATGGTTAAAAATTTAAAAATATTTGAAACATTTTTACTAATTTTATTCAAAACATTAAAGATATTTGTAGCATGAACATCTTTGTAGCTACTGAAGTTAAACTCATTGGCAAAGGAAAAAAACATCAGCCCTCTTTCTTTCTTTCTTTCTTACCACTATCTGACATAGCCTCTCTTTACATGTGGTGAGTGTGTGTATTGGTGTGTGTATGTGTGTCTATACACATGCTAAGGGTGCCTTGTGCTGAAGTGCTAATGGACATAGGTGTGATTAACACCACACCACATGGTCTGATGGTGTGAGGCACACTGCTAACCACTCTGCTCTCTCTCTCTCTGTGTGTATGTGTGTGTGTGTTCATGAATTCAACAGAATGCATGAGAGTGTGACAGTGTGTGTGTGTGTGTGTGTGTGTGTGTGTGTTATCCAAGCTGTTATCCAGCCTCCAGACATCTCACAGTGAGAACTGACTCTGCTGAGAGAAATCCTTGACCCAGAACGCTTCATTCATCCCCAAACCTGTAAAGTTAAAGATCTAAGAAGTCATCGCTCCGTGTCGACAAATCAATATCATTGTTCTGTTACTGTGCTATTGCTCTGTAAAGCACTGTTTCAATGCATAATTTGGATCGAATTCACTCTTGGCCTCGGAAACAACAGCTAAGAAAATAAACACACTTGAACATCCATTTAATCCTGTAGCTGTTCTCGAGCTGTCAATTATGTCACATTTTCTCAGTGCATTTTAAGAAAAAAATTAAATAAAATCAAAAATGGAAATTCCATCCACTGATAAATACCAAGTGATATGACAGAAAGTCTTAGACAAGTGTAGACAAATTCAGTGTATTCTACATGTTTCATTTTGTGTGTATTTGTTGATTAATATTTTTTAACTTAGACCGCATATTTTTTCCTTACAACCTAAACTTTTGGCCAAAATCTTGTTATTAATGCATTTTCTTTCTTTCAAGCCTTATCCAATATGTGAGATAACACATATTTAAATCTGCTAGACCCTGATTTTTATTTGCATCCGCATCGAATTGTACTCACACATAGATACCAGCCACCTAATAGATGGACTGTTTTCATAAAGATCAATGCATTACTCTGAGAAATGAATGAAAATGGTGAAAAACACACTATCTCGCAATATTAAAGAAAGTGTGAAAACATTCGCTATCTGGATCCAGACCAAAAGTTAATGGGGTCCATTCTTCTGCTGCGACCCATCCTCATGTCAAGTTTAATGGAAATTTGTTCAGTAGTTTTTGTGTAATCCTGCTGACAAACCAACCAACCAAACAATTAACCAGCAAACGGACATGGGTGTAACCTACCATAACCTCCTTGGTGGAGGAAGTGAATAAATAAATACATAAATAAATAAATAAACCTCTAATGAGCCTGCGTTAGCCTGAAGGTTGTCTCATCCTAGAATAAACTCAATCTTATACTATTTATACACTCAACATAATAAATACGCCCAAATTACAGTAAACATCCACAAACTAATACCGCCACTGTTTATATACTGTAGTTACCTACATACAAATTTTAGCCATGGTAAGATTTGAATTATTCTATAAGTCACACACTGTATGAAGATGCAATGCTTTTTGCCCCCTTTTTTAAGCCTTTTCTTTATTCCTTCAAGAAGTGTGTAGACTTGCTTGGTTAAATTAAGTTTAAAAACAAACAAACAAGCAAGCAAGCATGCAAATAAATAAGTAGTAAACAAACAAACAAACAAACAAATAAATAAATACAACCTTACAAAAAAAGCCCTAACCCACCATCACATGTGCTGTTACTTGAGACTAACTACATGGATGACACTGATGATTACACTGCACCAGAATACATTTTAAAAGTTACCTCCTCAGCTCACATCACATCAATCTTAAACGCCCAAGGCTCCAAACTCATTAAGCCCTGGGAAAGTTCTCTCATCGAAGCAGAAAGACATGCGGAGAAGACATAAAACAGTCGGGTAAACACAACTTTGAATCTCTCTCGCTGCATAACTAACTGTCAGTTGCTCTCCATCATCATAACTGCTTACTAATTCACCCATTTTTTCCCCCCTACTCCCTGTAGCAATGTGCAACTTGCGAGTGATTAGTTCATTTGCAACTAATCTCTTTCGCGAATGGGGTCATTAGGAGTATTGTGAGTGATGTCATGTTATCCGGGCACCACTAGATGCCAGGATGTGGTGAATTGCTGCTTGAGTTTGGACATTAAGTTGCTAAAGAGGCAATGATTCGTTTGTGTCTCATTTATTGGTCAAAGAAGTTGAACCCCTGATCCAATCATGTGTTAAGCCACTGGGTGAAGTAAATAGTTCCATTCTCACAACTCCTAAGAGAGTTTTTTTCTTGTTTTTACTAAAAAAGTCCATAAAAGTGACTTTAAAGGAATAAATCATCTTTCCGCCACCACAATTAATACTTTCTTTACAGTGACATTAACTGTGATGTGTCTATCCACCAATCACGGAGCCAATGTTCCGCGTCCTGGCACCCGGGCTCCAACCAGAGCCCACAATCAGTCAGTCACTGAGCTGCAACACTGGTGTGACAAGTAGGAAAGAGATGCACACACTCACAAACACATTAACACTCGCTACAAGTGTAATCTGAGCTTCAGTTGGTGTAAGAGAGAGTTGATAAACAGTATATCACTCCTTTAATTTCTCATCCCAAATTCAATTACACATTGCATCCCAAATGTGTGATCTATTTAAATTAACATATTTTGAAGCCCAAGTTTATTTTCGGTTGAGCCTATGTTGGACATTTCTCCAAGTCCAGTGATGGTTTGGTGCAAAACAGAATTATTGAAATAATTTAAAATGGTTTCCATATTTCACATCCTGGTGAAGAGGCTGACATTTCAGTAATGAGATAAGGAATGAATTTACTTGATTTATTTTGGAGTTGCTTGAAGCATTCAGTTTCAAAATGACTTCTGAGGAAAACTTAAAATGAAGTTGGAGCTAAACTCGTTTAAGATTAGACAATTAGTGCAGTCCTGTGATGTTGGATGGAAGTTCACTCTTTTTCCAAAGAAGGAAATATCTTGAACATTAATGAGTTGTTTTTACGTGTTGTTTTGATCAAAAGAACAACATCGTGAAGTTTGAGAAGGAATTACTTGCTTTTCAGGGATTTCTCTAATGGCTGCTATTTTAAAAAAAAACATAACAGATAAGATTAACGTAATCTGCTCAATCAATGCCTAATTAATAACCTGACCCCATTTATCACTATAGTTAAAAAAACGTCTATCCCAATCTCGGTTCCTTTCATTTCAAAATTCAAAGCTGTTGTTGAACCATTTGAACTTAATTTTTTTCCCAAATAATGCAAAACAAACAAACAAACAAACAACAAAAAAATATTGCAAAGAAGGGATGGAACAAGTTTAATAATTAATTTGCTAATTTGCTCTTGTAGGCCACAGGGCAGGCATAGAAAATAGTCAAATAGGTTTTTTTTGACAGATAAAAGTACAAAAAAGCATTGTGTCACCATACTTACATGAATGGTAATTGACAATTATAAAAAAAACAGTTGTCCGATCTCAGCTGGATCTCTATCATATGGCTCTGCCATCTGATGGTACTTGCTGTTGTTTTAGGCTGTCTGCAGGTTGGACTCTGACAGGGCAGGAGAACTGTAGCCTGCTGAAACTCTTCAGTCTCATCATTATCATTATTACAAGGGACAAGGCAGCGGCCGTTACATTGCTCAGATTTCTGAGATATTCTAATGTCCAGGACGGGCTTTCTACTATGCCACTAATATTTCATAATCAGAATTAACTTTAATGTGGTCACAAAATATGTGTGCACACAAAACGCACTTCCAACTGTGATACAATGGGTTAAATTATAAATAAACACTTTAAACACTTTTACAATATAGTTCTGAGCAAATGTGGCAGTCTGGCGTTCTGTTTACTTGTATTATTATTGTGGCCTTATTGGCAGGGCATAGATGCAGGTCACTGGAAATTCTCCCAGCTGGTGCTGCCACCAATGTGTACAAGTCTGTATTGAAAAATATTTTTTTATCTTAATTAGAAAAACTTTTGAAAGTGGAAACAGAAAACTTTTCAACTCTAAGAGAGGGATCTCTTAGCATTTCCAAGTGGTATTATTGTTTGCGCTGCTGTCGCATAAGACAGCCAGATTAGCGCATCTGTGTTTCTCAGAGCCTCGCAACTTCCAACAAAAATACAAGAATCAACACCACTTTGGAAAATAAGGGAGAAGAAAGAATCATGTTCACTGAAAAGATACAGTTAAATTGTTGTTATTTTATATGGAGTAGTAAGAGAGCTTGAGTATTGTTTGCGCAAGAACAGCAGGAGTTGATGTTGGGTTCATTTAGTCCATAATGGAGACATTAAAGTATATAAATCAGGCCTTCATTTTCACAGTAGATTTCATACCTGGTGGCAGACATAATTGCATAGTGAAAGCTAAACACTAATGTTGACATTATTCTAAAGCCATTACATTGTGCAATCAATATTTTCTTCATAATGATAAATTAAAGGAAAGTTGTTTATTAACAGTTTAAATATGTAATTAAATCAAAGAGCCAAATAATTATTTTACTTGCTGCATGAAAAGCCAACCTGGAGTACCTTCAAGTAGGTGTGGGTGTTCAATTATGGGCAGGACTGGTTCCCATAGTGGTGCAGAACATTATTTGGAATAAGTGTCATCAGGCTTTGAGAAAGTTGGCCACAACCACATCTGAAGCAAGTCCCAGTATCAAACTTGGAAGATTTATGCGACAGGATACAGATTGTGTTGCTCTGGCCAATTACATTTCACCATTATATTTCACCTGAACCCTGGCATCTGTATTGAATAAAGTTAAATGACTTATGTAAAGTTAAGCCTCGGTTTGGTTTCACTTTTTCTCTCGCCCACTCTCCTGCATGACTCTTTTTTCTCTTGCCTTTCCTGGCTCTCCCATTCCTAGTTTGAGTAATTATGGCAACATGCTTTTTAATGTTTTTAGTAGGGGAAGAGATAAAACAGAGAGAGAACAAGAGCATGCATAGCTTTAAAACAAGCATAGTTATTTGTGCTCGTATTGGTCCCAGTGTTCTGGATTCAAGCAATGGGACACATATTCTGATATAATGTTGGCTAAAGAGCACAAGCATAAGGCTAAAGACCCACTGAAAACTGTGATAGGAAGTTTTTCTCCATACATTTCTCATGGAGCATGAATCACTTCACAAGGCATTGTGGGGTTCACGTTAAAAACAAAGGGCTGTTTGGCACAACGTTAAATAAATAGTGGAAGTGCAGGTTCTTTATTTACACAATATTTGCTAATGAGCAAGCTACTTGCTAGCCTGTTAGCACTCATGAGATTTGATTTGTTTGCTTTCATGGGTCTTCTCCGTAAGACCCTCAATCCCAACATGCTGCCACTGCTTTTCACCTGAACCCAATTTCTGTTACTTACATAAAAGCTAAAAAAGGAATAAACTTTTGTGTGATTGAGCAGAAAAAACAGTCGGCCTAAAATAAACAAAGCCTTTGTCTTTGACGGTCACAGTGCACACAGACTGGCCAGTGGAACATCTTCAGATGATCTCAACAAGTCCTCCAAACCTAATGATGTAATAGGCATGGGCGTAGGTTTCTATATAGATGGTCGTGACATGTCACAACCAATGTTCGAGGATTGCAAAATAGTCACTACCAATATTTGTCTGCTGCGGAGCCAGTAGTAACGTTAGTGAGTGGTAGTAGTGAGCATCTTCCAAACTGTGTCCGCTACTTGAAATGGATAAGAGGAAGAAACAGCTGAGAAACAGCGATTAAAAAGTTGAAGTCTCTGGAGGTGGAGGCTGCTAAATGTGCGAAGTTGACGGAGCTTTTTGGTGCCGGGACCAGTGACACCGACCCGCCAGCAGCCACAGGTGCTGCTGCGCCGGGAGGAGGACCTGACGATGATGAGCGAGTGGAGGCAGACAGGGTCAGTACCGTCAGCCTGGGGCTGGCTCGGCTAAATGTTTGAGACATGTCCAAAACAAAGTAAAAAAACGTTTTTACATTGAATGTGATGCGACCTCACTAACTGCATACTGATGAACGCAGCTGCCGCTAATGCTAACGCAGCTGCCGCTAATGCTAACGTAGCTGCCGCTAATGCTAACGTAGCTCCTCAGGGACTGAAGTCGTTATTTTCTAACTTTGACAATCTAACATGTGGCAGCACATCAGCCCAGAGTTAAAGGGCTGTGACTGTTGGTAGTTGTGGTTGATTTTGTTCAAATACGCCGAATTGTGATATTATGGGTTATTATTGTTCAGATGATTTAGCTAAGCTAGCTAACAGATGCTAACGTCAGCGGTCTCTTGTTGCCATAGCAACAGTAAACATTCACGTGGCCTGATGAGCTGTAAACAGAGATACAAAACACAAGTAAACCTATAGCAAATAATAAATTTAATTTGCAATATTTACCATTGAATTTATTGTAATCTTTCAATTCATTTATTGTTTACTTTGGTGATAACTATCTAATAGGTATAATTTGTGTGTAAATGTGTTACTTTTACTGTAGTTTTCAAATGGCTGTGTATAGTGTTAGTGTATAGTCTTGAGCATTTTCAGGTCACAAAGATCTGGCTTTTTTGCATTGGGAAACACTAGTAAAGTGTCCTAATGAAAACACGACAAAGCCATTTGACTACCTTGTTCATAAATGATGGTGTCAGGACTTTTTTTTATGACACACACACTTTCATTGATAGGAATACTTGGTTTTGAGGAATGACCTCTATTTTGAGCATGTGACATGCTTTTGCAGGTTATCAACAAGGTTTTGCAGTTTGTACTAATTGTTTTGAGAAATGCACCAACTGTTGTGCAAATGTAAGTAATGATGTGAGAAAAACTCCACCCCGTCTCTGGTTTTGGGTTCTTCCCGTTAGTCTCGTCCCACCCCTGGTCATAACATAACTTCTGTTGTGATTTGACACTATAATGAACAAAGATTGATTGGTTGATTGCTATAGCTGTCAGTTTTAGTCCTTGAGTTCATAGCTACGTGCTTTATTTGTTAACTGCTATCAAGGAATATGACTCTCCTTTGTAGTATGTGTGAGAAAGGACGCCACGAGATTTGTGGACTTCTTCGTGGTGTCCGCTGATAATATAGTGGGCTGGTCTGGACAGAAAATGCCAGAGCTGAATTTTTGTCCCAGTCCACCCCTGGTAATGTCACTACCAAAGCTGAGACCAAACCTACGCCCTTGGTAATAGGTCATTTGTTAGGGCCGTCTAGAGCAACCCACGAGAGCATTTTTTGATCTAGTGCCCCAGTTGTCGGATTGAGAACCTAAGAGGTTTTGCAGGGTTATAATAGTGTCATGTTAAATCTGCTTTTGCTCCCTGGGCACATAAGAGACGATCTGCATGACCGCAAGAGGTTAATGTTTTTCCCATTTAGACTTGACACTCACCTGTGCCACCAACTCTAGCTGGGAATTTTTTAAATGTGGCCCTCTAGTCGTGTGTTTCTGTTTGACTTTTTCTTTTTTCATCCAGCATAAAGGCCATTAAGGAAACAAATCTCAGTCACAGGCATTTGCACACAGTGCCCCATTTGATTTGAACACTACAAATTTGATTTGTTTGGAGTATACTGCCAGCCGTACTGTTTTACGATGCAATTTCTCTCTCCGTCTCTTTCTTTCTTTCTTTCTTTCTTTCTTTCTTTCTTTCTTTCTTTCACATCTATTTCTTCTCTCCCTCACAATGAGCTGAAGTGACTCTATAGTAGCATTGTTTTAATTCCTTAGTTGGACAGGCTTATAATGACTCATAACCAGAAGCTGGCAGGTTGTTGTTTGCCTCATATCTTTTGATGGGAAATCCATAATTCTGTACAAAAGGGTCAACAGTAAACGATAAACTTCAGTACTTGGTGGTGGTGTTTAGACAGGATACTTCAGTATCCTTCAGTATCCTGTGTAAACACCACTGTAGCCTCCCGGCTATCTAACTGTTGGCTTGACTGCTAAGCGCATGCCGCCATCCTGTAGTAGGGATAAAGAAGGAACTGTCCATTGAAGCAAAATTTTCATATGCTATCTTTTATAGATATCATAGATGTAAAGTCTCACTTTATCACAGCATGTTTATGTCCTTCTGTTGCATAACTGCTCCAGCTAAAAGAGATATTACCTACAATTTGAACTTTTGCTGTTTCAAGTTAAAAGAAAATGTCTGACAGTCATAAAAGTCACAGCTAAGTCTTTAATCTGCCTTTTTATAAATATATATTGAATAAAATGGTGTCTAATACAGGGGCCAGCAGGTCCTTGACTGGCTAGCTTGTTAGCTGGACAGGGTGGGATAATAGGGTGAATGGTGTCTCTGTCTCAGCCACTCAGCCCCCCTATCACTTGTTTCTGAACTATGTAGCTTCAGTGAGAGGGCAGGATCACAGCTTTACATACATGTTTGCAAGTATTCAACACATAACATTGTTCTGACCTAATGAGTGTTGAGTTAGCACCTACATTACGTCTGACAAATTGTTACAGACCTGGGATTTTTATTTACAACAGTGGTGTTGCACTCAGAAACTGTGGGGGGTGCCAAATTGCACAAGATGCCGATTTCTACATAATGTTGCTTTACATGTTCAATATTCAAAAAGGGAATTATTGCTGAACAAAAGCAGAATAAGTATCTAAAAGGGGACTTTTAACATGACTGTTAAAAAAATGTGATGATACTGTCATGATTTGGTGTTTTTGGGTAGATTTTCTCTGCTCTGCGTGTTTTTCCTTCTGCCTGTGTGTTTCAGAGGTGCAGTGGAGGCTGGGAGTGTCTTTCCTGGAGGGCTGGAGTTTTCTATCTGCAGCGAATCTCATCAACTCCAGCTTAAATGCTCTGGGCTGCTCTGCATTCATTGCCAGATTGTTTTGTATCACCTACGTGGTAGATCAGACCTTCGAGCCTCTAGAGATTTTATATACTCGATATATATATGTTTTGCTCTCCCACAAACCTAACATCAACTTCTCCAGTGTGGACATCCTCCTCAAGCTCCAGCCTCACAAGCCACCAGCTTCCAGCCTGCGCACCTCTGCCACTCGTCTCAGTCCTCCCCGCTTACTCTCCGAGCCTGCCTACCTGAGCTCCACTCTGCACAGAAGGCCACAGCTCTGCCAGTAAGCCGGCAACCCACCTGTCCAACGCTCACCCGAGCTCGACCTCAAGTAACCCCTCTGCTCACGAAGCCTCCCTGCACTCAGCTCCAGCCAGCTATTCACCTGCACTATTACCTGACCCTTTTGTCAAGAAATTCCTTTATACCTACCCCAGTCTGTTGTCTGCTCTTGGGTCCTGCAAAACACCCACGAACTGTCACAGATACTTATAATATCATCAAATAGAAGGGTCAAAGCAACTCTTGATGACACTAAACGGTTTAGACGTTCAGCATATGTGCTATGTAGGCTCCGCAATACAAGATGCACATATCATAATGTATAATGATGGTTCAGAGGGAGAAAGAGAGAGAGCGAGGGAGAAAGGAAGAGGAGCTGAGATGCTATCAAAATGCATGAGGCTTCCAGACTGATGCAGCCCTGCAATCTGACAGTCACACAGCAATCGCTGCAATCACACACTCGAGCGAGGGAGACTAAAGTGTGTTTATGTGTGGCTGTTTGTGAGAGTGTCTGTGCGTGTTTGTGTGAGTGGGGGTATGTATTTGTGTCCATATCCCAGCTGGAAGGCTTGTTCCCATTCAGTGGTTTGTCATTATGTCAACACATAACAGTACATGCATGTCCAAATCAATGCTGAAGTCACAGCGGTGATTTAACTTCGGCTGCCTCTCCTCGTCCCATCTCTTTTCCTTGCACAGAAATACTGTAGTATCTCATCGCTCGCTCTCTCTCTCTCTCTCTTTAGGGTGTCATGCAGCATTTTTTTCCTTGCATTGCATTGTATCCTTTTCATTGGATGGTAAAAGTAAAAACAGATAAGACAGGTTGAGGGGGACATGCCTGTTTAGAATCCAGGATATGTGTACAAAGTTGGTGCTTGAGACCAGTATGTAGGACTATTATTTCTCCCTGGTGCCAAAAGGACCCTAAGACCTGTTGCTTCCCTGATGCCTGACAATCTATCCATCTACGTGTTGTGTTGAAGCTGCAGCCTGTCAACTGCATTAAATGGAAATGGTAACAGAAACACGTCTTAGACAGGAATGGACAGATCGGTATGTGTGCGCATGCTTTTGTGTGTGTGTGTGCGTGCATGTGTTTGTGCTGGTTGTACACACCTGCCAGGCAGACAGAACAGATTGAAACGCTATTGAAGCCACATAACCAAAATGGACGCCCCGGGCCTGTCCACAGTACCTAAACACATACGCAGACTCCCATAGAGAGAGGGAAGGAAACAAACAGAGGAGGGGAATCTCTATCTATCTATCTATCTATCTATCTATCTATCTATCTATCTATCTATCTATCTATCTATCTATCTATCTATCTATCTATCTATCTCATAATCAACTTTGTTGTTAACAAGAAAGTTTACAGATTGTTTGGATTTTCTTCACAGACTCTACTTAGGGGCCATGTTTTCACCTCATTTTAAATTTCACAAGCATTTGATGAACTTTCAAGGGCAGTTTCTTCCCAGAGAACTCATTAATTTCTACCCTGGTGTGTGCCTATTTGTGTGTTTTTCATTTTCGCCATTTTCAGTAAAGTGCGAAAGGCGCAGGCCTATTTGATATTTAGATGATGAAACAGTAGAGGGAGGGATAACAAGCTCTATTAAGCTTCATCTGGGCCTTAAGAGCTTCAGGAGGATCTGAACTTCAGATCAGAAGAGCAGATCAGTGAAGAACAAGACAAAGAGAAGACAAATAGTGGCCCGTTTAATCCACAGGGCTCCAGACTAGGGCCAACTGTCTGTTTAGAGAACCATCTGAATTAACCCTGAAATTCGCAGTGCTTATTTTAGCAATGGCATAAATTTGGAAATGAAAGGACAAGTATTTGTGCCACCAGTATCATCGCTTGTCAAGAGTTTCTTAAATTCAGACCACATTTTGCTGTTACTTAGAGTGAAATGGATGATCAGTCAGTCAACTCACTCAGCACAGCATGGACTGGGGAGTGACAACACAAACTCCTCTCTAAGGGGGAGCCAGGAAGTGAGAAATCAGTGAGAAGGCAAAGTCAGATAGATCTTCTAAAAAGTCTCCTTACCAATGCTTTCAATCGAATGACATTATTTTAAGAATGGTGTGGTCCCACAGTAGGAATCCACACTGTTCACAGGTTCACAATGACATCGCCACATCTAATTTGGTTGTATCAGCAACATCACATCAATGGTCTGTCCCTCCAGAAACCTTTACAATTACTATTGAAAAATGAATCTGTTTTATGACGTGACAATGCTACGCTTAAAGGTCCCATATTATGCTCATTTGCAGGTTCATACTTTTATTATAGGTGTCTACAAAAAAATGTTTACATGCTTTAAAAAAAACTCCTTACTGAATGCTCCGTTTGAGTGACTGTCCCTTTAAGGCCCCACACTTGAAAAGCC
Organism: Pagrus major; assembly: GCF_040436345.1. Classification (NCBI taxonomy): domain Eukaryota; kingdom Metazoa; phylum Chordata; class Actinopteri; order Spariformes; family Sparidae; genus Pagrus; species Pagrus major. The sequence goes on from NC_133219.1 coordinate 21,661,971, forward strand.
CAGTCTGCTCTGATTGGTCAGCTTTCACATGCCTGAGCAGACACCACGTTTTCACCATGTTTTCACATCAGTTCTTGTAAACATGGACGTGCTGGGGGCGTGGCTGAGGTTTTGACTATATAGTTGTGACATCACAACCTGGCTGTGTGCATTCCTCCATGGATTGAGTGTTTTGACACTTTCACAGCATTTATGTAGCACGTTGACCTGCTTTATAATCCAAAAGAACACATGGACATTGAAATTTCACCCTCTACAATATGGGACCTTTTTAAGGTTTGGTTTGGTTTAGGCTCAAAAACAATTTAGGTTGAGGGAAAGTTCATGATTTTGGTTAAAATGACTACTTTGTTAAAGTCAGGTCTGCTATGTAAAAGTCTGATCTTTTGTTGACCAGTTCATCCACCCCCAAGTCCAGACTTCACTCATCTCGACATAAAAAGCCACTGCATTCATTTGAGGGGGCACATATGGGGTCCAGGCTTGATGTAGCAGGGGCATTTTCCCCTACTGGACTTATTCCTAAACACCCAATGAAGACAAGACTATAAAATGTGACTTCCCATAATAAAATGGGTATTGGGATCCATTTCTTCCTTTTTCCATTGTTGGTTTCATTTCATCTGTAGTGAATTAGCTGTCAGAGGACCACTACACCAGCAATGCGTGATGAATTCACTGAGCTGAGCTCAGTGTTTGATTGCATATTAGCGCAGGATAAATTGCTTGGCATGTGTGTTTGATTGTTGTGTTGCATATGTGATGTTTCATGTGTGGCTATGAATGAGTAAACAGGTTCATATGGTTCCATGTTGTCTGTGTTGGTGTTCAGTCGATGAGTGTGTTTTCTAATTTGTATCTTAATGCACGTGTGTGCGACGGGCTAATTAAGAAAATGTGCAACGCCTGACTCAGCTGCAGCTCAAGGCCACAAGCACCCCATCACTCCGGGAGCTGAAGGCAGAGAGAGGAGGTGGCATGGAGAAATCATCATTTTTTCTGTCTTTCATTAATTCAGCCTAACTTCTTCTGTTCACCCTTTTTATTTGTCCTCGCCTCACTTTCTGTCAGACTCACTTTTTTCTTCTTTTTCATTTTCCTCTTTGTGCTTCTCTACTTTTCAAACATCTCCTACAAGAACTTCTCAGCCTTTCCAGACACCATTTCCCCCTGCAGGCACAAGCTGAAACCCTTGGATCTATTTAGATGCACACTTAATGACAATTTCCTCAAACACTCGAGGTATCTTGATTCTACTGGAATGCAGATTTGTCAAAAGTGTGTTTCAAAGTGAAACGATGCTCCCTGCTGTGCCTGGTAATTACACTCTGGTGACTTGGCAGCCGCACAGCCACTGAGCGACAACTGCCTCATTTAAACTACAGCTTAAATGAAAACCTTGCTCGTTGCTATAGTTGCTGAACAAATATGAAAAAATGACCCCACGAGAAATAAGGAAAAGAGGACATTTAATAGTTCAGGGACACACAAACAAAAACCTTAAATAAAAGAGACCAACTTAAATCTCATCGCAGTTGATATTGTCTGAGGAACAATACATTTTAGTGAAGAAGGATTTACGCTTGACGCAGGGGAGTCCTGCTGTAGAGACCTATGACACATGTAGTTTTCCATTCTAATGTCAGCTTCGGTTTCTCCATTTCCTGCAATATTAACCCCATCAGTGCCAAGAGACCACCAGCATCCCGCCCAATGTTTAAGTGACACAAAACGAATGGTCTGTCTCACTGTCAGTCAATACATCAGTTGCCGTTATGAATATAAAGAGCTGTCATTTGTCATTTGAACAAGTGACATTTGAACATGGTTTTCATTCTCTCTTATTGGAAACGAGGCTGTACGGAGTTAACTAAATAATTGTTAGTCATTGGTTATGATGCTTTAGTGAGCTATTCACATTCTACGTATTGAGCCTCGACCCCGTGATGTAGGAAAATTAGTAACATGGTTTGATTTGAGTAAAACTTGAGTGAAAGTTACTTTGAATAAATCTTCGGTGGTTTACTTTGACATTTCTCGACAGTTTTATTTATAAGTCATGAAGCTGTTCACAGGCTGTAAGTTCACAGGTTGTCAGTTTTACCAAAAAGTTGCAGATGCACCAATTAGTAATTTTATTGTTTTATAATGAGCTCTCATACGTACAACTTCTAATAACCTTTGGTTTTATAACTTTTTTTTATTACATCGTCCATAAAACTTTTCACATCATATACTAAATCTTCAATTTCAAACAATCTTGGATCTTGTGAAAAACAAAATGTGCAATCGACTATATTTTAAGCCAATAAGAGTCTAAATGTAAAATACATGCTCAGGGTCCCACTGAGCAGGCAACGTCTGTGGACGTCCAAAACAGGTTGATATCATGTCCGTCGGGCCAGGCCATGATCTGGACGTCCATTGACAGCCAGAATTAGTCAATAAATGACGTTGAGAAAAGACGTCCAGTCAGGCCACAATCTGGACATCCACTGACATCCAGAATTAGTTGAGAATAGACGTTCATACTGGCTATGATCTGGACATCCACTGACATCCAGAATTAGTTGAGAATAGACGTTCATACTGGCTATGATCTGGATGCACTGACATCCAGAATTAGTTGAGAATAGACGTTCATACTGGCTATGATCTGGACGTCCACTGACATCCAGAATTAGTTGAGAATAGACGTTCATACTGGCTATGATCTGGACGTCCACGGACAGCCAGAATTAGTCGACAAACGCCATATAAACGTCTATACAACGTCCAGAAAAGACGTATAAAAAACTTTCATTCTGGCTCCCCAGAGGACGTCTTTTAGACGTCTTGGATGTCCATAAATGACGTCTAAAAGACGTGATCTAGACCACTTTTTGCTCACTGGGGTGTGTCCTGCAGTAACTGTGTCACTTCACTAGCTCCTTTTAGTGAAGATGGCTGGGCAACATGTATGCCACCAAAAAAATACAACATTATCACGCCTTCCTTCAACCTTTTTACCTCCACCAAAGAGGTCATGTTTTCACGTGTCTGTTTGTTGGTTGGTTGGTTTGTCAGCAGGATTACACAAAAACTACTGTTCGGATTTAGATGAAACTTGGATGGAGGATGGGTCTCAGCCCAGAATAGACCCCATTAACTTTTGGTGTGGTTCTGGATTCAGGAATTGTTTTCTCACTTTCTTTGACATTGGCATTTTTTGACGTCTTTGATGATTTCTCGGAGTAATTCATGGATGTTGATGACAAAAATCAGGCATATTTAGGTCGCTGTATCTATGAATGAGAACAATTTGATGAGGATCCTAAATCTGGTGAACTTAAAGTATCTTAAAGCAGTCATGGGTGTATGTGTAATTATTGGAGGTATGCACTTTACTGAGTGCATTCTAGTTAACGCTATTTTCATTGGATAGTTGTCACAGAAAAAACAAGCAGCCAATCCCAATCCATACATGTATCCCTATAGCCGCTGTAACTCAAACGTGCAGTTACATGTAGCCTATGATGTACCAGTGTCGAGTTGGTCAGGGTGGATGGTGGACATACAAAACTGAGGACAAAGTTGTATCCTGAGTCTTGCTTGTGGTTAGGCAACCAAGGCACGTTGGTTGAGATTTGGGAAAGACTGTTAAATGTTCAAGTCACGTCCCCATGCTTCAAGCTACTGTCAAATTTTTCAATATTTCACCAAGACATAAATATAGAAAAATGTTTTTTATAATTTGGTTGGTATGAGCAGCTATTCAATTGCAAAAAGCAGACAGGAAAACGCATTAAATCAATTAATGTTTTGCTGATAAATGCAGGAATAACATTTTGTGAATTGGCAGATATGTTCAATATAAAGGTTTTGTCAGTATGTTGATTCAAATGGGAGCCAGTGTTACATTTCCCTCAAAATGTATTGCTGTTCCTGATACACAGTATAATATTATACCCTTAGAAGAATCATTTTGCTCAAATATGACAGTTCACTATATTTTGTTTTTCATGTTTACATTCACATACACATACAACACAATGCACACTGCTTTTTTAAAATTATGTAAGCATAATAATATGTAATATATATATTACATAAGCATAATATAATATGTAGGCATATTCTGGTTTAGTATTTTACTTTCTTACATTTTCAATGTTACAACAACTACGTATTTCTTTTAATTTCAGCTGGGGTCATATTTTTTAAATGGCTCTGTGGCATTTTGGAATGCGACCCTTTATGTGACTCTTTCATTTTCATAACATTTTCAGACATGATTGTGAAAAAGGGGGCCCCTCAGCTACTCAAAGTCTGACTCCTCTTTTAAAATATTATTCTTTTAAATGAAAACTGGTGTGTGTGTGTGTGTGTTTTTTTTTTCTCTACAGTCATTGTATTGTCAAAAGCACAGAGGAAAGCTGTGAGTAGCTGACGCTGGTTGCAATAGGGCGGTTGGATAAAAGTGATGAGGCCTTTTGTATAAAATCTGCTACTGAACGTACAACAGAAGCAGCGTCTCATTCTGTCCTCACTGCATTTAGATTGCCTAATTTACACATGAAATGAAGTAGCATCTTATCCCTGTGTAAGTACTGTGTATGTTGCACTGATAAGTGACTTTATATTGCACCATGTTGAACTATTACCTGCTGATGAGTGTGTATGGCTTGTAATATCTAAGTAAGTGTTTTTTTTGTGTACTTTGTGGCCTGTTATTGTATTTAGTTGTTTTTGCACACAGTGTACTCCGAATGGAAATCTCCCTTTTATGACAAAATTTGACAAAAATAATTCACTGATGATACACAGGATATACACAGGGACTCATAAGAAAAACAATACTTTTAACGTGTTTTATCTCGTATATCAAATGAACATCAGGTAAGTAAAATAAACCAATTAGAGACCACCACTCCCTCCGGCTTTCTCTTCCTATTTGTCCACGACACTGACCTTCTATTCTGGTGTCTCCATGGTAACCAATCAAGCATGCGATCCAGCTCCCACACCTCTTCAAAAGCTGGGGACTCTTGACAGTAATTGGCATCATATGTATGTGAATGTTAACGTTTTACATTAGGACCCAACTTAATGAGCGAAAAGAGAGGAGATGGTACATCTTAAGAGGCCTGCCGGGTGAACCAGTGTAGCCAGTAATTGAACCGGTGACCTTTTTAAGTGCTATCTTAAGGGGGTTGCTCTGTCAAAGCCTAGTGGCTCAGGGCTAGAGGCTGGGCGGACTCTGTGCAGCGCTGTGACCAAAACAACATCAATAGAGGGGCAATCAAAACCAGTGAGGGGACTACACCATCATCATTACCACTATGCTTTTTGGAAAAACCAAGTTGAAATACAAACCTAAATATCATTTAAACCTAACTACAATTAAAAAATAAACACATTGGGCTCCAGGCAGTGCAAACAGCTCATACGTTCACATTTGTATGTCATACGTACTCTATCATATTTACATTTCTACAATACGTGTGATATAACGTTCACATTACATGACCTGACTTTCACATCTGGAGGTGAATTTCAATGGGTGACAAGGCAGTGACCACAGTTCGACTGTTTTCAACATATGTGCAATACTACTGGATATTTTTAAGACGACGTCCAGCCTCGTTGGTGGTAACAAAAACAGCCAAAACATGATCTGAACCCTAACAAAGTGGTTTTGTACCTAAACCTAACCAGATCATAAGCACGGCTTTGTTACAGTTTGCCGAAACTTACGTTACCAACATTTAATCTGTCAATTGGGTTGCTCACAAAGCAATGCAGAGCGTGGTACAAGTGTCACAAGTTTCTCTAGTGTGTTCTGGGCCTACCCACGGGTCTCCTACCAACTGAGCATGTCCTGAAAACCTCCAAAGAAAGGCCCGGTAGGCATCCAGATCTGATGCCGTCATCACCATGACTGGCTCCTTTTAACACAAAGCAGCAGCGGTAGGTGTCAGCGAGTCCAGGCATACAATGGAGGAAAGTCAATTTGGCTGCTTGTAACCGCACTCTCGTTCTTTCCAGCTCATGACCATCAACAAGGGTTGGAATGTAGACCGCCTGATAGATGAAAAGCTTTTTCTTCCGTCTCAGTTCCTTTTTTTCACAAGAACGATCTACAGCTGCTGAGGCTACAATCCGCTCATCGACCTCATGCTCCATTTCACCCTCACTCATGAACAAGACAAGTCCATTTTATTTGTATAGCACATTTAATACACAGGTAAACTCAATGTGCTTTACAGTAAAACATGGAAAATATTAAACAAATAAACACGTATAAATACTCCACATAAATAACGAACTCTTCAGTCACCCATACGATGCACACACATACTGTACCCAGAGATACTTGAACTCCTTCACTCCCCTTCAACTCACTGCCCAGTCCATTGTTTTCCCGCAGAGAAGCTGAGCGACTAAACGACTATCATAACGATAGCCATGAATTTCAGTAACGATATTCCTGCTTCCTGGAGGATAAAACCTACTGTCTCTGGTGATCTCCTGATTTTTCATGCAGCACCAGCCCTGACTTTTCCGCCAGCAGCACCACGAGGTTCACATTTGTGCTTTTGAGGCAAATGTCACCACAAGTATTGGATACCTTTCCTGGTACATCTTTTTTTTGTTTTGTTTTTATGAACTGATGTGTATATGTGAAAAAGAAATTGTATATACTATGTATTTCACCTCTAAAATGGAAACATTTCAAAGGAACAGAACACTGATTGAAGCGTCAGGTTTCGTTGCCACTCAGCCCATTCACATGTGAACAAATCCCTCAGAGACAATTTGACTAATATGCTCTAATCCGTTTCACTAATATGATTTTGATTTTGTACAGCCTCTGGAAAAGCTCCTCTTCATGCATCAATCCAGCGTCTACCCAGCAGAAGAAATAAGGGAAATTCTTTCTTGAATAACATAAAATGCAAACAACTATCCAGGAAACATTTGACCCACTAGTTGCTGGGCTATATAACTTAACTTTTTTGAGTACTTTCATAGAAAATTGTAAATGTAAATCAGTAAGCATGCAGCCCAGGGTGGAATAATGGCTTCATCTGTATGAAAGACCAGTAAAACACACTCAAACTGAACACTTCCAACACTGTTTCAATTCCAATTTATGCCCTTTTGAACTTTATCGCAGCGCATTGGGAGCCAGGGGGTAAACAAAGTGTAGACACAAAGAAAACTGGCAACCTGTAACGGCGAACACCAGAGATTTCTATAAGGCAAACAGGTGAAGAGGAAAGAAAACACCACTTATTCACTTTCACAACATCAGAACAGCAGGAGGTCAAAAATGCAAATAAAAAAAATCTTTTGCAAACAAAATGTATTCGCATGATATAAATAAATTAGTCTCAGTGGCTTATAAAAATAAAAATAAGGAAAATATTGACCTCCAGAATGTGTAAATCACACACTCCAGCTTCTAATTCATCCCTCAGACCCCTCTGTGTATATCTCTGCATGCGCTCTCTGTGTGTGCACGGCTACCGCAGTGTGATTATATTAAGGATCTAACACGCACACACTCGCACTAACACACACATTTTTAGAAGCAATGCCTGCTGTGGTTGTTTGTATTATCCATAAATGAAGAATATTGTCCACGTACCCCCAAGCTACCATCTCATGTACATCCACACACTTAAACACTCGCTTCTTCTAAACCCGCTCACATGTCAACGCTTCCCTGCATGTTAACCTATGAGGTAAATCTGGTTGTAAATCAAGTGCAGCACACACACACACACACACACACACACGCACACGCTCACACCTCTGCCTCTCTCTCTCCCTGCTTGACTTTCTCTCTCAGTGTGACAGTATTAGCAGTCCAGGACTCCCACCGCTAATGTTATGAGCGGTCCAGACCAGCTCGTATACAACTCAACATGCCTCTGAGAGGAGGCAGCCTCTAAAGCCCTCTTACCTACAGAGAGCCTCATATCCAAGGCACTTATGACCTGGCCTCTTCATGGCACTTCAAACGATGAGGGGAGAGATGAAAGAGGCTCGCGGAAGGTATGTAGAAAGGCCGGCGCTCATACAGGAACAGAAAATCAGATGTTAATCGAGGTTTTTTTAGGGTGCTGTTAAGAAAATGTCTAGAGGACAAGAAATAGTGTATGACCAGGATTGGAGTTGCGTGCCTGCACTCCCATTGTTTCCAAACACAGGTGTTTTCACTTATTTTCCCTTTTTAACCATTTTCTCAGGCCTGTGTGAGTGTGTATGATTAGCATCTCTCCGACCCTCCTTGTAGTTTTGGTCAACTGGTTTAGGTCCAGTCATGCATACAGATATTTTTGAAAGCAAGTATTCTCCTCCATGTTTTGGCCTCAAAGTTTTCACAAGTCATCACTAAAATGGATATTTTTTAAAAAGGTGCAGATACTTGAAAAACATGGGTCCCATATTACGTGTTTTGGTGTGTAACTGATTCATACTTTGCAAAAGTTTTGTAATTCATCCAGTAGATTGCCTTAACTGGCAGCTGTGACAATGTAATCCTTTGGGGCAACTGTCAAAGTTTCATCCACTAAAAGAGCTTGTTTTTGCCAGGCACAGGCTGAGGATGCTCTTTTAAGTCTCTGACAACATTATGGAAATGATTCCTACACAGAGAGACCTTTTTATGGAGTATGATCCGTTTTTGTAACCAGAAACTCAAGGCTCGCTCAAGGAGAAGTCTTGTTCTGGGAGTTGTTAAAGTTGCCTCATCTAGATTGTCAAAATCAGTTGAATAGTCAGCTATGACTTTGGAAATAAATTTGGCTAACGACTCCAAACCAGCAACACAAGTCTTGCTCACAGAGAAATCTCGATCAGAAATCTCAAGAGAGGTGAGTTGTTGGATGGTAGAAATGCGAGTCAGAGAGAGGAGTTTCTACTGGACTCTGAATATTTACACACACATGTAAATATAGGACCCAAGTCAAAAAATACAGTAAATCCACTTTAAATAAACAAAGGTTAAGCAATAGGTGACAAATAAAGAATGAACTTCTACTGTTTGTGTTTCTACACCCCTCAGAATGTTCTTGTCTGGCATGTTTATGTTGATTTTTTGCCACCTACTGGCCTGGCACGTTGTTCGAGGCAACTTTTTTTATATTTACTCTGTATCCTGTATGCTACATCGCTAAACTTATATAATTCCAAGACAGCTCCCGCAAACTTCAGCCTGAACAGAAGCCACCTACGTGAGTCTACATACTGTAGTCTTCAAAATCTGCCTAGTTACAGTGACAATGGAAAACTGTAGAAAACAGGATTGAAAAAATGTCAGTAGTCAGTAGTGAATTTCCTGTTTCCTTTCCCTGGTCGCTGTAGAATGGACGTGCTTGTGTTTCATTTTTTTCTGAATGCGTTTCATAAATTGGTCTAAAATGGCACATAAGTACTTTCTGGGAACATATCTTTGAATCTTTCATGGCTTTAATGATAGTCAGTCCCTGCTTTACTCTCATGCCGGAAATCATTTTGTCACAGCGGATGCCAGGTTATTCACACAATGAACCTTTTTATTTTAAAAATGAAAGGACAAGTCCAGTGCAGGGCTAGCTCGAGGAGCTGCAATCTGACTTTCTGAAGGGAGGGCTACATTTTATTTTTAAGATTTTATTCCATACAGCTACTTAGAATTTCTGAAGTGCAAAACATCCACAAGGTGCGACCAGCAGAGTGTAAGTAGTTAACATAATTAACATGTATACACAGAAAACAAAGTGGCAGCAGTGTTACACAAAGCAACACAGACCGATCATTCACAGAAAGAAGAAAAAAAAAAGCTAAATCTAAAGATGGAGATTAAAATATATACACTTGCTCATTTCCAACCTTGTCTTCTAGACTTGCCCCAACTTTAATGATAGTCTTTAATGATGATGAGCTTCAGCACCACGGACAGAGATGATCAGCGGAGCTCGGCTGTTCAGCATCACGGCTGGCTCACCTCACCGCCAAAACTACACTTCCAGCAGCTGTGCACTCGCACACACCTGAGCATAATCCCCAGAAGCAGCACACGTGCCAAGAAAAAGAGACAGGGCTCACCAGTTTCCTTTGAGCTACGCCTCAAAATCCCTTCTCTCTCTTTTCTTCTGTTATGTTCCTGAGATGTGTGTGTGTCACCGAAGATATTGCATGGAAAAAAGGAGACAATGCCCGATGACTGGATTCACTGGGAAAGACAGGGATTACTAGCCTGTAAGCATTCATTTCCGAATGAAAAAGGTCAAATATTTTAAACTTGAGGGGAAAGTAAATGCCAGCGTCCCTTTTTGGTGAAATTTTCTAGCACCAAACTTATTTCATCTCTTTTTTCTCGACGCGATGGCTCAACAAGCATTTCTTTCTTTGCTAAGCTGTTGAGCAAAATGGATTGTTTTTATAAAATGATTTCATGTGGTACAGAAAACCACAAACTTCTGTAGAAAAACAGCATCGTATAGAGTAACGGTTAGTTCCTCTTGGCCTCCTTTCACCTGGTCCAGTAATAGCACTGGACTTAAACAGATTTGATGCCTGACCCTCCACATTCCCTCTCCTTTGTACATACACTTTTATTTTCTTTACTCCGAGATCCTTCCGCTCTCCTCTGAGTAATTCTCTCCATCTGCTCCACTCTGCCATTCTCCGTCTCTTACAGTATGTCGTCTTGACTGCTTCTTTCTCCATCTGCTGTCGTCTGTCATTTATGAACATATCGATGCCATCTGGTGGACGCTGCAGTCCGGAGTGATTCATGGTACTGTTGCACAAGAGCGTTCAGTCTGAGCACGGCTGGGCCCAGCAGGAGTTAAAGGCTCTAATCCAGAGATTGTTTGTTCATTACTTTGCTCATTAAGGTGTACTGATTATTGCTGTCATTATCCCGCCTAGGGGGACACGGTGCTGCAGTGTCTCACAGCAAGAAGGGTCTCGGGCTTTATTCTGTCTGTGTGGAGTTTGCACGTTCTTCTCGTGTCTGTGTGGATTCCTTTAGGGTACTGCTTCCTCCCACAGTCCAAATACATGCAGTGTAGGTTGATCGGTGACTTTAAATTGCCTGTAGGTGTGAACGTGAATGTCAGGCCTATGCTGAACGGGAGACCTGTGAATCTGTCACTCACACAACGTTAGCTGGGATCAGCTCCAACCCCCTGTCACCATGCAGAGAACATGTGATTATAGAAATTGGATGAATGGAATTAGCCTTTTCATTAGTATGTGTAGAAATGACTTGTTTTCACTTTTTGGACTTCTCCTAAACAGCAGATGCTTTATTGTTCTGAGACTTCAAACCTCCACATAGTTATTATAAGAACCTCATTAAAAAGATCTCTCAGGATGTTTCTTTTGACTTGATCACAATTATGTTTTTACATTATCTGTACACTACTAATCAAGGGTGATTAAAGCTGCACACACACACACACACTCATATTGAGTCTCTAAATACTCATATTGAGTCTATATATATTCTCTGCAATGGCCCTACATACCTGTGTAAGGTTCAGAAGTAAAGCTAATTTATGTGTTTCAGAAATGACGTTAATTCATAGGTTTGAGTTAATTTGCTAAAAATACATTTACAATGTGTACACAACTGGCTATTTGTAGATTTATGATTACACAGTTATTATTTGCATATTTACATGCAGTTACAGTGACCTGTTGAATCTGCCCCTCTTCTTGCATTTACCTTGGTAGGAGATCAGAGCAGTGTTGGAGTGTTGGTGTTACTTACCATCAGACTATCATGTCTTAATGTGCAGAGTGGCTGGGGGCTAGCTGGTTAGCATGCTAACTTCAGTGAATACCTCTGCAACACAAAGCACAGACGTCTTTGACATTATGTCAAAACCTAATATTATGTTAATGATTGCTGCAAATTTTTGAATGCTTTCATGAATCTTGCATACTGCACCTTTAATGTAGCAAATATGAATACTTTCATGATAACAATATTTCAAATAACAATGCGAAAGGGGTTACTCGTGATGAACCAACGAGCATTATCACCTGAATTTGCAGACACAAGTGGTGTTTGTGTGGAGACTCAAATATTCCACTCACTCACAAAACACAACAAAGTTATAACTGAACTAAATTTGAACTCATGAACTGCAGATGAAAACCCGCTCGAGCTCTACAAACCTGAAAGAAAAGCATGTAGCTGTTAAACAATTATCTCTCACCCTCACTTCAACAGTCAGACCATTCACGAAGTAATTTGTTGGTTTAATCTTTCTCGCAGTGTTCAAATTTTGCACCACTGCATAAAATTCAAGACAGACCTCTCTCCAGCAATCGTGTCAGATAGATCTGATAAATGCTTCAAGGTGGACAAAAATGGCTGCTGCTGCACAACTAAGCAATTAAGTAATCTTACATGTCTGCGAGCCCAGTATGTTCTTAACATTTTAATTAGAACGCGCATTAACTTGCTGAGAAGTGCAGCATTTCTTATCCCTTTCTGAGAGAGCAAGGACACGGAGCCGCTCCGAAATAACACAGAATGGGAGCTGCGCTGAAATAAACATCAGATAAATCACTCATCTCGCAGGTCTGTCTACAAGTCCTGCAAGTTTTAATGAATTAACTTTTTTAATTGGGCCCTGTTTTGACAACCTCACATCCAATCTGAGCTGATGCAGTTTTTACCCTTGCTCGTAACTCTGGCACGTCGATGGCCTTGCGAAGATCTGAAAAGCTACTTAATCAGCCCGCTCAATTAGATTCAGTTTTTATACAAAAGTTTTAATTAGTGCTGTTTTTTTCTTAATCTGCCTGCCTTTTGACAAAGTCATGAGAGAGATCGGACGAGATAGAGTGAGAAGCCGATGATTTGGTCCTGCCCTCCGCTTCCTCTTCCTTCTCGACTCTGCATGTGTTTCGATGAGTCATCATCATGTGACTGTGCCAGATTCTAATCAGCTCCCTGCACCTGCTGCTGGTTTCCACAATGTTACTCTGACAAACACCAAAGATAATCAAGGTTGAAAGGTAGACGCTGCCTCCCCTCGCCCAAAATAACAACAGTGCCCAGTGCCATGGTGCATTGGTAGTGATGATATGTAGTCTTCATTAATTATCAGTTTATTTGAATGAGTGATAACAGCTCCCGAGCTCCCTATTGATCGGCTGCCTTACTTCACTACGTGCCACAGTGATTAGTACAAGTTGTATATGTTGCTGTAAATAAACACAGTGCTTGTAACTGTAGGCAAACTGCGATAATGCAGCTTTTAGAGGTAACAGATGTGGAAGATGAGGGAATATCCAGTTGTTAGTAGGTGAAAAGTACCTTTACTCATGTACCAGACTAAAGTACAACTTTGAGTAACAGTATTTTCATTTTATGACACTTTATAAAGCCTTTAGTGTTTACCCCACATTAATTTCACTTTTCGGATTAAGATCTCACATAAAATATCTGGAAATTCTAATCCACATGTGAAAATAAAATCAGTGTAAATGTATGTAATTCACCTGAGAAAATGTAAATTTCTTGTGTGGAAATTTTCAGCATCCTTTTTTAATTGTTTCTTGTGGGGTTCTTTTGTGGGAGTGATTACTGTTTATAATTCTGTTTATAATTATGCTTTTATCACCTTATTGTCACCTGTACACTTATGCTCAGCCCTCTGCTACCAGTGTTAGCAGATGTCAATCAAAAGCAACATTTTCTCTCAGCACACAAGCGCTTCATCCCAGTACTGAAAAGCACATCACCAGCTCTTCTCTGTCTGAAATAAAAAGGAAAGAAAAACACTGTCCCGACCACATAGTGTTTTTTCAGACCCTAAGATGTATCTTTTGACCTGGTGGGGACCTAATCCTCCTTTTTGGGAGCCAGTGCACTAAACTACCCAACTTTATATAAAGTGGTTAAAATAAGTAATCTAATAATGTCATATAATAATGTTTCAGTCAAAGGAGCAGTTTTAACTGCAGGAGGACCTTCTCTTTGAATACTTTAAGTTCATTTTGTTGATTCTACTTCTGCTCTTTTGCTTGAATGGGAGTTAGGATGTGTGAAACATGCTGTTGTTGTCCTGAATAATGCATGCACCTCTTTCACTACTGGTGAATTTTAATTATTCACCTGGAGGTGTAAGAAGTTGGATGCATATTGTTCTTCATTTTTCATTTCTTTCATTTATCCTGAGGTTTTGGTTTGTCATTTTCAGGCTATTTAATTTTGAATGATGGCCCACACGTACATGTTGTTGTGTTGACCCGTTAGCTTGATGTCCACAGTAAAGTAAGCTAGATTTCACAGTTACATTTCACTCCTTTCTAACCTATATTTAATCAGTGCAGGTAAGCATTTAGCAAGCTAATTATACTCAATCAGTTGTCCCTGCCCCTCCTTCCAGACTCAACAACAGGTTTGTCAGCAGCCCTCTCTCCCCATACCCCTCCCCAAGCCAATGGGCTGAAAAACAACTGGGAGGTTGCTCGGCTGTTTTTCTAAAATCATGATTACATTTGTACATTTTTGTGTGTCAGAGATTTTCTCTAACTACTTACTGTTAATGCACAGGGTGGCACATCTGAATGAGGTCAGAGTAAAATGGGACCAAACCCGCTATTACCACCCAAACAGTAACGAGAAAGAGCAATCAGAGGGAGTGAGCTGGGAACATTTTTTTTTTAAAATAGTTTCTCTCTCTTTTTGTTGATGATGAGCAGGTCTTATCACATAGGCTGCAAGTCCATTTTAATTCTACATTCCAGCACAAAGGAAAACCTTCACCAAACGGTCTGCGACTCTCATTCGGACCGAGAGCGGCGCGGTAATTGGAAAGCTTAATTGGGGAGATGGCATCTTGTTAATTGAATTAGCAGCGAGAGAAGGAAAAAGGAAACTGCCAATTCATGACAATGTCATAAAGTGACATTGAGAGATTGAGACGAAGGGAAAAAAAAAGCAAAGAGGGAGAATCAGAGAGGTGTGATAGAGGCTGACGGACAAAGGGTAACACATGGAGAAGAAAAGATGTACACAGGCAGATATGAGTGTCAACAGCAGGAGAGATGGACAAGAGGACTCCTCGAATGAGAGAATGACTTATTTAAGAGGAGGAGAGGGGAGCTGGATTGGAAATGTGAAGCAGTGACTGGAAAGAGAAGAATGGAGGAGGGACGCTGAAAGAAAAGGATGTACTGGCATTGAATACACCTGTATAAAATGATCATGTCAGAGCGATTTCAAGGACAGCATGCATGCTGCACATATGCAGATAAATAGGAGAAACACACACACACACACATATATATATATATACAGTATATACTGTATAAGCTGCCCGCACTCACACTCACTTGGAGTTCAGCCCCTGAATCTCACGGTGGGTGGGGAGGACCACAGGGAGAAAAGCTCATGGCTGATTACTGTTACAGCTAAGTGAACTGTGTCCTATTTCAGAGACATCAATGTCAAGATGTGTGTGTGTGTGAGAGTGTGTGTGTCTGATTTTGTGTGACAGGATACAATAATCATTTTTTTCCTTGTACGAGCTCACTGACTGGCGCTTGTATCCATATGTGTGTGTTGGAATGGTCACATCGATCTGTCAGAAAACAGAGAGTTTGAACAGCAGAGTACAGCACAGTTGGGAGAAAATACTGAAACACCAGATTTGTTTTGGATAGAGACAGGGAGAAAAGGAAATGGAAAGAGCGCAAGAGAGAGTTTTGATGTTAAAATAATGGCTTTGGGCTTTGAGTTTGGTCTGAAAACTTTTTTAAGCTGTCAGTCCAGGGCAAAATGTCAGGCCCATACATGACTGTAAAGCCCCCCTCCAGTCAGTATTTCTTCCTGTCTAACGGTAAAACTCTTTCTCCAACAGTGAATGGGTTAATAGTCACATGTGCCGTTTACCGTCGCGACCAGACGGCCGTTCCAGCATCAACAGAAGTTCTTCTTGGCTATTGAGGAGTGACCTGTAACCTCTCTTCACCCATTCAAGGCATAAAAATGAACTTGCAATGAATTTAATGCAACCATTTCACCTGTTCTTTACACCAGAGAGGGCAGTCAATCCCTACTATTGAGCCTGTTTCAGCCCTTGGCCACACTAATATTTGGTAAATTGAGTGTGAGTGAACAATATGTGTCTTTTACTCTGAAAATCTCTTGAATTACCACACAGACACACAGGTGAAACCTTGCTATACATTTTGATTGAATGTATGCGGTTTCTCTTGTGCTTGTGTTAGAATCTAACTTTGAATTTTGTCCTGAACGGCTCATCATACAATTCACCTTTGCGCTTCATTTGTTCGTTTTTAACTTTCTAATGATTTATTCCTTGTATGAGCTGCATGTTAATTTGAACAGTACATACAAGATGCTGTACTGGGTGTGTGCATTGTGTGTACTCTGCAGTTAAACTTCCTTTGACACTACTTGTTAAAGAAAATGAATGACCGTCTCTCTCACGATAATTTGAAACAGAAAGGATCATCTGGACAAATTTCATTTAATGATTTTACTCTCTGTTTAACCTCATCTTTATGAAAATTACATTCATCTTTTCTTCGTCTGATGGACTCTTTTATTGACCTGTGTTTAACTAGCAAGGCCCGTCGTTTTCTGATAATGACAGAGCGAGGGGACATTATTAGACAAAGCTTTTACAAGGCTCCACCAAATATTAGACAGTAAAAAAGGTACCGGGGGGATTTCATTCAATTTGAAGTTCAGTTTAATACAGTGAAGAAGACTACATGTTCATTTCTGTAACTGCTGCAGCTGGTAGATATTCATTCTTTCATTGTATTGTTTGTTTATTCAGCATAAAGATCTTTTCTCGAATAGTGTTCCCTAAACCCTCATTTTTGTCTTTAATAACGCAAACTATTTGTTACCCGAAAATGTCTGTTTTGCTTGTAGTTTTACATTTTTAATCAAAAGTCTCTTTTAAAAGCTTTTCTTCTCTCAAGTTTTGCTTTCTCTGGAAATGAACCCCAAGGAAATTCTACACATCAGTGACTGTGTGATTGTCATAATGACAGATGAGTCACAAAAATGAGAAATTGCATCTCTGGAGAGGGCCTTCGGTACGATTGGTCTTCTCTTATCCCCCTCATTCTTCTCCCCATTGTTTCCTCACTCATCTCTGATCCTTCACTCTTCCGCTGTTCTTGCTTTTTCTCACCATTTCCTCTTTGACTTCCCTGTGCTTGTCCTCATCCTTTATCCATACATACGTTCCCCTCTCCTGTTAACCCAACTGTGCTACCTCTCCCTATCCCTCCATCCTCTCTTCTCCTTTCCTGTCCCCACATCGCTCCAGCTTCCTTTTGTCCCTGTCCATCCCTGAGTGCTTCAATAACAGGATGCTGCTGCATTACAGTGGCCATTACGCAAATCTCTCTTTTATTCCTCATATCAAGAAAATGCTTTCTTTGTCAGGGTCAGAATAAATTTCCATGGGGTGATATTCATAAAGAAAGGGAAGACGACACGAGTAGATACATTTAATTCTTTAAATATGTTTAAGTAAGTGTGGCATTTTCATAAAATCAAATGTTATTTGTTACTTTCTACCATCCCATATGATGTGAATATATTCAGCTGTATTATACCATACATCATGCTTAGCTATGAAAGCTTTGACATTTCTGCTGATTTTCCGGGGTAAATCATCTGACACACAGGAGGCGATGCGTTTACAGCATGTGTCTGACATGTGCTTTTTTATTTTTTTTTTTATGAAAAACTACAATCCACTCCTTAAAGATTTTTTGATCTTTACATTTGCAAGTATTTTTGTTCATTATAATTGGTCACATCTCTTCAGGATAAAAACAGGAATAAGACTTCAAGTTGTCACTCCTCGCCTCATGAGTACAGTCATTTTGCTTCATCTTCATTGTGCTTCACTCTGTGGTTATAACATTTAAATGCCAGCTGATGATCCGTGAGTTTCTCCTCCTGCTGTAGGTATGCTTCACTGCAGTTACAATGAAAAAAAAAAAGCCTTTTATCTCCAGTCACTGGTGGATGTGGGGGGATTGATGGAATTGCCCTCTAGGGTGCAGTTCCATGTGGAGAAGACGTGGTGAAGTGCCCTGTCTTCACTATAAATATATAACTCTGCATGGTGGTGCCCCCCCTGCATGTAGTACACGTGATACCGTGATGTTTTTTTGCCTCTGCCGGTCAAAAACACATAAGATGACTTTTGTATTCAACAGTAACATGATGAGGTCGGGCAAAGTTTTGCACACGTATCGTAAGTCCTTATACCCAAATGACAAAATAGGTGGTGTTACATCCACAAATGGCCAGCAATGAGGGGAGTAACAAATTTAAAAAATAGCCAGGGTAAAAGAAGAAGAAAACTATTTACAATTTAAAACAAAGAGTAAACTGTGTTAATGAAAAACCAATCTCTTCAGAAAGGAAGAGGCCGGCCTGCCTGTAACAGAAAAAGGATAGTCGAAGTTAAATTAAACTCAAGGCAAAACTCAAAACTGAAGAAAATATAAGCACCTACCGATCAAGAGTATATAAGTACTCAAGGTTGCAACCACTCTCACAGCACACTGCTGCCATCTGGCCCACTAGCACCTGTGTGATTCTCTCCTCTGGTTTTAAAAGCCCAGGCTTTGATTGTGAAGGGGGATCAGGTGTGAGCCGCCACTCACAATAGGCAAGGAGGGGGGAAAAGGGCGGAACCGACAGGGAGGAAACACACATCCACAACACGGTGGGCGTAAGAGGTGGCTTGTCAGTGTTTTTCTAGGTCTGGCTAAGTTTTTTGAAACTAAGGGGTGTCACGGTGCCCTAGAGATCCAAGATGCTGACTATATAATTACAATGTCCGTGGTTTGTGTCCAATCCTTGTTGCTTTGTCCTATCGCCTCTCTGTCACCCTCTGTTTCCGGTCAACATGCCATTGAAAATACACAATACATAAAAAAGTGTAGCTGTCTAACCAGACTGGGTTGATGTAAGAGGAGGAATATGGTCATGGTTAAGCGAAGGAGAAACCATGCTTCAGTGAACCCAAACATCCATCCCGGCATAGCAGAAACCTATTGGTGAGGTCACAGTGGCTCTGTCCCGTATTTTATACAGTCAGCGGTCATAACCTTACATTCATTGCATGTTGTAGTTGCCACACTCAGACAGAAACCCATCCATTATTAAAGTTCTTGTCTGGAATAGGATTGCATCCCCCTTATCTAAGATGTTGTATCATACATCCTTTTCTCTTTGCCATCATCGAAACAAAAGCTTTTCACTGTGTTCTGTAAGAACATCTCCATGTGGCAGGTTACAATCAACACGTCCTTACACCTAAACCGCTGAATAGGCGACGGTTCTCGAAAGTTACCTTATATGACCGTATAACAGGCGTACCGGACCATTTGTCATACCCGACCTTCACTGGTTCTGAAGATAATGTTTACTTTGTGCTACTGAATAATTCAAACCATAGTCAAAGAAAAAGAGAGTAAGTGCACAGAGACACAAGTGTGAGTAGATAGACAGTGGCTGTTGCTAATTTCTTTGGGTGAGGGAGGAAATTGGAAATTATGCAAAAATGAGAAAAAGAGGCTGGAGGGAGAAGAAAGGGGGATGTGGAGGAAAGAGGAGTCAGGGGAGAGAAGTGGAAGAGGAGAGTTATGATGAGTGTGTTTGCTCTATGAAATGCTCCAAAGCAATCAACTGAAGCAAATTAATGCCTCTTACTCTGGAGAGAGAGAGAGGGAGGGAGAGGATATAATGATAAAACAGAGAGACAAAGTAGACGAGAGGGTGGAAATAAGAAAAATGAGAGAAATAAGGGAGAGAAGAGGAAGAGAAATCCCTTGTTTTCTATCTGGTGAGGACGTCGTGGCTGACACAGATGTGCAGATTGCCTATCAATCACTGTGGAGTGCGTTTTTTTCCTCTTCACATCCTCTTCACCTTCTGCTCAGATCCTTTCCTCTCTTCACTCCCCTCTTATCCTACTTCCCCTTGCTTTCTCCTCCTCTTTCTCTTGTCTTCGTCCTTTGTTTCTCTTTTCTCTCTAATCTTCCTCTTCACCTCTGTCTCCCTTCTCTCCTCTCCTCTTTACCTCCAAGTTTCTTCCTCTTCTAAAAATGTATACCCTCTCGTCTTCCTCTCTTCCTCAGTCGTGCGTGTGCATACAGTATGCTCGTAACTGTGTCTGTAAGTGTGTGACAGCAGAGATGGATTGGTCTGTATTTAGGGAAGCAGCATATCAATACAGCGAAGGCTGTATTGCGTCTCGTGCCTGTCGTCTCTCTCCTTCTTTCATGCCCGCGCGCGCGCACACACACACACACACACACACACACACACACACACACACACACACACACGCTCGTTGTGGTTGGTGGTGGGTGGAGGGGTTGCTCAGGAACGCAGTGTGTTGTGTTCCACTGTGTAGCTCCACAGGTTGCTAAACGAGGGGTTGAAAAATGGGCCGCTCCTGTTAGCAGGTGAGGATTGATCACCCGAATAGTCCCTGTGTTTTCATTCTTCTCTTCTCTCCATCTTGCCTTTCCTCTCCTCATTGCCTGTATTCTCTCTTTTTTTAATATTCTTAATCTTCTTCTTCCTCGTCTTTCCTGTATTTCTTTTTCTCTGTCTCCTTTCTGTCTGCTTGCCACGTTTTTTCCCCCCACTGGTTCCTTTACTCCTCTCTTAATCCCTTCGCTTCCCCTTCTTTCCTTTTACCACCATTTCCGAGTATTTTGCCTCCTCCACTCACGTCTCTCCTTATACATCTTTCTTCTTCGGACACTCTTTCGATCTCTTCCTTCCTTCCTTCCTCTCTATTCCTTTCCTTTCCTTCATCCTCTTATGTCTCCTCTTTTCCTTTTGTTACGACCCATTTCTTTCCTTTCCTTTCCTTTCCTTCATCCTCTCATGTCTCCTCTTTCCTCTTTACCCGCTCCTGACAGCAATAGAGGCTGTCCAATAAAATAGGCATAAAAACACAAGCCCTGTCTGGGCTCAGTTTATACACACACACATGCAGCAGCAACATAAATCAGACATAAAAAGCCAATCCCTGTCTGCAGTCAATTTCCATAAAGATACAAGGGGGATGCTGCAGGATGGGATGGGATGAGATGGGATTGGATGTATGTTATGTGTAATGTAATATGTGTGTGTATGTGTGTAAGCCTGATTTTGTTTACCTGCAATGTTCGCGATTTTCCAGGTGCGTACATTAATGCACATTTCTCTCGTGAGCGCGTGTGTGTATTTATCAACTCCCAGGTGGTGCAGACACAGTGTGAATGCTAGCGGCTGTCGCTATGCTAATGATCCCTGTTTACATCACACATCACACCACAGGCTTCGTCACATTATCCCCATGGGGCACCTACACGCACACACACAAACAGATTTTGACACACAAACATCTTTCTTAAGTTAACATTACCACATACACACACATCTTCAATACATTGACACACTGCAGGACTGCCATACTTAAACACAAATGCTAACATATGCGTAGGTAACTAGAAGCACAAACACACACACACACACACACACACACACACACACACTCTGAAGTTGCCCCTCCCAGTGAGGTAGAGATGTTTGCAGTGCTGTCACAAGCCACGGAGTTTGATCATTAGGCCTCTACGGTGTGTGTAAATGTGTGTGTTTGTGTAAGACAGCATGTCACTGCATATTGACATACACATACAGACAAATCTATGCTTCCTACAGATATGCAGCATCTTCCATAGAGTGTGTGTGTGTGTGTACATGATTAACATGGCACAAAGAAACATGTTTCACAGTTATTACATCTTTCATCTGAGTGTATGTGTGTACTGTAGCAGTACAACCTGTGGTCTTGGTGTATTGCCGTATTGACTGTTCTTTATACTTTGCAATATTGTGGAATAATGAGAATCGCTATTTTGAGCAGGATCTGATCATTTTACTGTTTTTTAATTTTAACAACTTGTCGTAGCCTGTAAGGAGCAACTAAAACGTAGCAAGTAAGCATACCAGCCGAGTTGAGTTTGAAGCACCAGCTACACTTGAAGAAGCCTGTTCTGCAAATGATGTGTTCTCTCAGTCCTGAAGAGAAGGTAGGAAAGGTGGGGCAACCGCTGCAACACTCACTGAAGCCCTGAACACACGTTGACCCTTGAGCTTTTGCTTCTTTTGAGGATAATGCAGTGATCTTGAATTGCTAGCCGTCACTGTCGACAGCAACACCCCCAAAATAATGCTCAATTCAATAATTTGATAAATTCTAACATAGAGTGCTTTTTAAGGCCATTGATCTCCTCATTAACCGTATAAGAGACCATAGCGACCATCTCGTTATCTCTAAATGTGGTGAAATTACAGACTACATCAAAGAGAAGACAGCCATCATCAGCTTTAATATCTGCCAGCTACATAATACCATAACAGCTGAAGCATCTTGCACACTATGTGAAGCTGCTAGACAGTTTTAGCCTGATTGAAATACTGAAATACTCCTCCACATGCACCTTTGACCCAATCCTAACCTCTTTCTGAATAAACATTTCTAATTTAGTGTCTGAAGAGGTTCACTTGACACAACAAAGCATATTTCCGACGCCATTCAAGGCTGCACTTGTGAAGCCTCTTTCTTTTTAAAAAAAGTAGCCTTGAATGCTCAATCAACTACCGACAAATCTCCAATCATCCATTTTTAAGTTCACCCATTTCTGTTAGCTGTTCCAGAGTACAGGACCACAACCTGCCTTTTCTACCTTGTATCACAAGTACAACGGACCACAATAGTACAGCCCGTAAGACATTAATTTGCTTTGTAGGTGAAAAACAGCTGCTATGACTGACCACAGAAATCAGGCTTGCAGAACACAAATCTACATGCGCACGGACTTTACTTATTACAGTCAGAAGCATTCAAACTTGCACAAGGACATAATGTGCAATGCACACAGCATGCAGACTTCAGGGACGCACACCCCTGTAAGCACCCTACACACACAACATGTCAATGAGGACAGCGCGACCTGTGAGGAGCTAAGAACTACACACCACTTTCCTGTAATAACTAGTGCAACATCTAATCCTATTTCCATTAGGTGTCGACTCCAGAAGAGAGTGTGTGTGTGTGCGTGCGTGTGTGTGTGTGTGTGTGCACGCGTGTGTATGTGCAGTTTATTTAATCATTTGTGTCTAGGTGTGTGTGAGGACTGAGATAGTGTCCATATGAGCATGCACGCTTTAGGGTGAGTTGGCAGTTGAAGGTGTGTGTGTGTGTGTGTGTGTGTGCGTACGTGCGTGTGAATGTGAATGTGTCCAGTCCTTAATTCTCTTTCTGTGCTGTGGAGTGCTGAATCAGCCAAGCCCTGATAGACCCGCTCAGCCTTGGCCAGTACTCGGGCAATCACAGTACACACACAAACACACACACACACACACACACACGTTCTTGCATGCTGAGTCATACATAAGGGCACACATGTATGCACACTTATACTGAAAATCAAGCAGAAGCTGAAACTCAGTCTCACAGAAACACATTTAAGTATGCATATTCAATCAAATGTACCTGCAGACGTAATGAATACCACAACGGGTATACACACATGCACCCTGCAGCACTCTCTAATGTATGGTTTCGGTCCCAAGTCCCCGTACTGTATGTACTCTGCTAATAAGAGTCAAGATTAGAATTTTGCATCTTAAATTTGCAATTTAAATTCCCTGCGGCATTCTTGAAGTAATTCTTTATAGTGTGGCTAAAGCAATGACAGGTCTAGGGTACTCAGGCTGAAAATGCTTATATCATCGAGGAGAGGAAGTGCTTTTGTGGGCCTGCGGATATTCAAAATGCTCATCATACCACCGCTCTGCAGACTGAAGAGCACTAACTGTGTGAGCATCGGGAATGACAGAAGTGGCTTCAAAGTTCAGCGCCCGCAGTGTCGAGTGTTGTCCTTCCGGAGACACAGACAGGACATCATTAGCTGCATTCAAGGGTTTGATTTGATTTGCTTAATCTAAAATGGAAAATCTTGGAAGAAGTCAGTTTAGTGGGGTCCAAGGGAAAGTGAACAGACTACTCGTCTTTTCATAATGGGGAAAAAGAGTTTTTTAAAACCATTTTCATTGTTGTAATGCTGAAGAGTGCAGCAGACTTTCGGTGAGTATTTAGACTCACATGTAACTTTTCATAGTTGGCAGTATTGACAACATGAACATGAAATTATTTGTCACCTTCAGTTTATAAAGAAATGGGTGTGGGAATAATGACAGTGATTTATATTGCTGGTCAAAAAATCTGTACCTAGCACAGTACTACGTCACATGTTGCATTGCTCTGATTGGTTCTAGCCTATTGTGAAATCAAAAATGAACTGAGCAGTGCCAGACTTCCTTAGACTACTTACATTTCTTTGGGAAAGAAGATACTATTCTTTTGGCCTCAAAGGGCTGCACATTCTTCCACTCAGCTCTCCCTCTCCTTTTTTCTCTCCGCGGGAGCAATGCTGGTGAGGTCCCGTCAGCCAATTATCCAATCAGTGCACTCGCTGTTGGGTGTATCACCCACTATACACGCCTCGTCATATCACTCACTCACCTTCACAGTCAATTTACTGCACATGCCTTTAATATCCTGTCTCCTTCCCACTCTCCTCCCAAGTCACATCACAATAACCTCTTCATTCTCCTCTGTAGTATCAAGTACAATGCTGGGCATATGGTGCCCAGAATTCCCCCACAATTCACCTCTGCCCTCAAAGTTGTTCCAACTTTATGTAGTATCACCGACTTGCTATTATTGCAAACATAATTGCCATAAATGGCTAACTTTTCTGCAGAAAAATTCACTCCTAATTATTAAATAGTTGAAACCTGTTACTGAATTGTGATTTAAAACTCACTGCAGTAGCCGGGGGGCGTCATTTTAATTTTCAACTTCAGGAGAGACATCTACTGGGGATTCGAGTCACTATGGATAAGTGTGTTTTGCTGATGAACACGATCAAACAGAGAGAAGAATAAGAGCAGACTGAAGGAAACATTTGCAGAGAATTCACCTTAATATTTGTTCTTGTTATGTGCCACATATATCGGAAAGTTTGTCTTATGATTCTTATTTTTCCTGGCCAGTTGTCAGAGTTTTTAAGCCTTGACTTTACTGTAGTTTGTCATATTGACAGGTCATAGGGCTTTTAGGCAGCTTTTAGGCAGCTTTTAGTGCGTAAGTCTCCAAAGCTTTGATTTAAAACTTTTGACTGCGTGTTATTGTGTGACAACATGTATGGCGTCATGTAAATAGGAATTGGACATCAAGTCAGAATGGACCCATGTGAGATATAATTAAATCACCTTCTCTGAGGTAAAGTAGCATGTTTTTGTTGAGCAACATACTTTGCAGTCTGAGTGGCCAGGGAACTATGTTTTGTCATTTCAAACGAGTCACATGTGACTGACCCAGTTGTTGCTCGCTGTCTTGCGACTACAAGCACAAGATATTCTGGCTGTTTGTTGCAAATAAACAAATAAATCAATAAATCAAGCTCTACTGAAGCTTGATTGACCCATTCATTTGGATCAAGTGTGTTGGGGCAGGGAAACATCTAAAACATGCAGGGCAGGGGGCCTGAGGACGAGGATTTAAAAACACTGATCTAATATTATGATAGCTTGTGCATGTGTGTATACTTGTGTAAGTGTGTATAACTGTGTATTTTTCATCACAGGGAAAACAAGCATAAACTGCAGATTCTCAGCATTTTCTCTGCAATGTGTCTGCATCCTTATTCAGATTCCTGCAGGAACCCTACATGTGTGTGTGTGTGTGTGTGTGTGTGTGTGTGTTATAAATCAGCCTCAGTTGAATGTTGCTTGAGGAAACATCTTGTATGTGTGAAGCTATTATGTGGTGTGCTTGTGTGTGTGTGTGTGTGTGTGTCTTCAGCCTTAATTTGATGTCTAAATAAGTGGTTCCTGCCCTCAGGGGTTTCCTGGCAATATATCACAGTGGCAACAATGGAACTGCCGTTGTCATCGTCCCCGGGGACCAGCCGCTTGCTCGCTCATGCGTGGCCTTGTGGGAAATGCGGACCTGGCGAACAACGCGCCGACGCTAAATGATGCGTGCACGCACACACACAACCACACACGCACACACACACAGGCTGCACACTCTCTGATATGTGCTCACATAGAACCTGCAACCTGCTCATTTATTTCTCTTTTCATCTCCTGATATGTTCACTATTTTTCCTTGCACTTTTTTTTGCTCCCTCTCTATTTCTTTACATCTTCCTCACCGTTTTCTCTGCTACACTTGCCTCTTCCCAAGGTGAGATGTTTGACAGTTGCTTTAAGTAAATTGGTTTATAGTGAAGTGTCCGAAACAGCACAAAGGGTATATTGAGAAGACCTTGGAGAGATCCACTTAGTGAGGAGAGACAGACAGAAAGGGGAAACAAGGAAGAAAAACAGAGGACTACAGTGGTCTGTAGAATGAAAAATTGGGCTGCAAGTTGGACAGTCTTTAGCTGTCACAATTCCTGCAGGTGCACAGTTAAGCAGTGAAGAAAACAATAAAGGTTGAAGACATGAATTGGCTTTTACTGAAAGCCATCTGTAAAACTGAAATCATTATTGGACAACAAATTCATGAGAATAATAACAAATCAGTGTTAAACAAGATGTAGACCAAACACTGTGTATTGCAAAGTAAAATTAGAACATGGTATGTAGTGGTGAGCAACGTTTTCCTACCAACGAATAAGCTTGTGACAATAGTAGCACCCGGTACAAAAGGCTTTTGACAAGAAAAGACAATCACTATCTGAAGAGCGCTGTGCTAATTTACTAATGCAAAGCAACATTTCCTACAGCTGCAGCTTCACGTTAAACGCACTTAACTGGCAAAATGTGAGTTGACTTAAGTAAATGCGAAGATGTGTCCCGTGAGTTTAGCACTTATCATCATTGTTCATCAAAAATGCGTCTAAAGAGCAAATCAACCGTCGTATTCAGCATTTGTTGACAGCGGATTTACTTTACTTTAAATATGTAATTCAGTCTGTGGGAGTGATGGAACGAGGAGCAGCTGTTAGATGAAGAGCTGCAGTCAACAGACTGCACAGCTCCCACTTCTCAGTGAGGTAACCAACTACTTTTCCGTCATTAACGTTTTCGGGTTCCCCGTTAGCATTGGTTTTCAATCTGAAAAACTGTCATATAAGCACTTCTATCTTTTGCTTTGGCAACAAATTCTCTGTCATCATCTTGGCTGTAAACTCTTCTTACTGTTGTCATGTGATGAGTGAACTGTGACTCTGCTGCTGGCGCTGCGGCTACACGGTGACAACACTTTCAGTTTATAAATGTTGCCTTGTTGTCTGACTAAGTATTGATTAAAAATAAAACAAAACGACGGTGTTAGCAGTGAGCAAGTAATGCAATCCACGTATGCCCAACCATGCCTGAACACTAGTAGCACTGACTACCACGGTAAGCTCAAACCAATAGACTGGACAAACATATAAAGATTGTTTCCACCAGCTGTTTGAAAGGCAGTGTAGCCTGGTGAAATTGGAATAACACAGGACACAAGACTATATTCAGGGCTCTTTATTTCTCTAATACTACTCTCCCGAAAAGCATTAGCATTGCCCTCCTCTCATTAAGTACTCAGCGACGGAGCACATATACCAAAAATCTGTAAACATCTGACCAACTTCATCACCATCTGTGGCAAACATTACATTTTATACTTCTATACAATCTCATAAGTGCACACCTGTCGATCGTTTTGTACAGAAATAACATTTTAAGCATATTTACCCACTTGGAAAACAGCAGACATCCACAGGCAAACAGGTGAGTCAGTCAAACAGACAAAGCTCTTCACTTCCTGTTTTGGTCCGCAATCCTCGCCCTCATAGTCTGGGGCACAGTGCCATCCAGTGGCATGATAAACTTTTTACTTTCCACCTGGCTACATCAGGAATGAGCAAAAAGAGCGCAAATACACTAGACAACACACTGGTCAGTTGCTTGGGGTTCTGGTCGAACATGACCCTGAAAATCCTGTGAGAAAACAGAAGATTTTAGTGGGTTCTTGTAGCAATAGACATACGGATGGCAGCCGATGGCTCTGAAAAGTACAGATAGAGAGAAAAAAAACCACACACAGTGTTGGTGAGATCTTGGATGGAGAGGTAACTTTACAGCCTAGAGATAATTGGAGGTGAGCGAATTTGAAGTATAGCTGTTTATTTATAGTTGTGTCCCCATCAATAACACAGAGGCGATGTCAGTGTTCACCGATGTCAGTCGTCAATATCAAACATGTTTAAAAAATCTTTATGAGCATGACTTGCAGTGGATGGGTCTCAATGTCTTGGGCCCTGTTGGTTGCATATTGCTTATAGACCTTTGTTCAGGTAAATTAAAGTAGAATAACTCAGGATCAGAAGACTATCAGGTACTTCAGTGGATTTAACAAGGTCGCAGAGAGCACTTAAAGTCATTGTAAGATGCACCGAAGATAGGATGTCGCTCTGAAGGAATGACCACCTTGTTATGGGTGTCTTACATTTTCACACTCGCAATATCCTTATAATCTGCTTTAATCAAATCATGGCTATATTCTAATGACTACATTTGCACCATTTGCATGATGACAAGCTAGTTTACAGCCATTTATTTAATAATCACAATTATGAGGCATGATAATTATGTCACTGTGGATGCTGGTGAACGATAATAATGAATGAGTAAATGCGATCTGTAGCATTCACTCCGACAGCTTGTGTAGCCGAATCCACTGTGTTTCATTTAATATATTTGCATATCATTTGCAATAAATTTCTCTTGTTGTAATGGTAATAGAAATCTGCATGATGGAGACTAAACAAACAAACTGACAGTATTCCCGCAGGCAGCATTAGGAATTAAGCATTATATTCCCAGTGTGGATTTAATCGAGCAGTACTTAAAAAGCAATACTTAACGCGACGATTGGGATGGGAAGATAGTCAGCTGTCCATGTGATCAACCAGTGCTTCATTTGTAAGACGAGGCATTGTTGTATTGTGTTTTCATGAGACCGATTCCTGAATACAGACTAGACAAAACCAGGCTGTGTTCCCTTTCAATCATAAAACTCCTCCTCTACGCTGCTTAGACAAGATAATTAAAGTTCTAATCAATCATTGTTAACTGGAGGTCAGGTTACAGTATGTCTGAGTTATACATGTTTCTCACACTGCCAGACGAATAAACAGATAAACAAATATGCAGATTACATTGTTTTTTAAAAGAAGTTTATTAAAAAGTAAATTTGGTAAACATACAATACCACACGGCTCTATTCCAAACTAAACTTGTAATTAGTCACTGTTAGCAGAGGTCAGGCTCTCAGTCTAAATTAGCCGTGCGACTAAGATGTCATCTCTCATCGTCTCTCGCTCTCTCTTTGTCAGTTTCTAAACTCTCAGCTCAATTCACCCTCCAAAACAAACCTCCCTCTAGCCGTGTAGTCAATTAGTGCACTAGGAAATCAATTAAGCCCACAGCTAAACAAGCTATTAATAGAAAGCTTACAAACAATAGGGTGTCATATATCACGACGAGGGCTGATGTTTTTAATTAGTGCAACATTTAACATGTGCAATTATGAAGACATAATGAAGAGATATTACTGCAAAGTAGTTCCATCTGTTATTGAGCTCCTTGGGTCTTTGGAGTGTGTGTGTATGTTAAAGGTGTACCAGCTTTAGATGAAAGTGGAACATATGTGAAGGTATTAAAATAACAAATTTTAAGTCATTCAGGATGAATTGATGGATTCTATTGATTTCAGGTCTTTCAGTGTGCACGTGCTGTACTTCTGCACTTTAGTTCAATGAGTGCAATTAGTACTTGAAGGAAAACACATGTTGTTTTCTGTCTTTTGATCTGATTGAACTTTACAAGGTTTGATGCTGAGTTGGGTAGTAACATTTATAAGTTCTCTTAACTTTTACAAGTTAAAAATGTATTTTTTTATGTCAGTCATTGACAAACACACCGTCGTGATTTATTCTAAACCTTAGGGTGTTAATGTTGGCTTAGCCTTAAGATATATATTCAGTGCAATTGAATGCCTTGTAGTTAGAGACACAGATCAATATTTGAAATTGGTGTATATTTATTGTACTTGAGTTATTCTTAAGCTTATGAAAGTCTGCAGTGAGCTCGACTGTGAGAGGTGTGTTGTTGTGCAGACATGACATATGACAGCATTTTGCTCTCTCTGTGGATTTTAACAGGAATAAACCTGAGTTCAACACGATGTGCCAGTGTCCAGCGTCTGATTGTGCACCAGAACGCACCGCAGTGTTCTACCCTGCAGTTCTGCCCTGTGCGGCTGCTGTGTGTTGTGTTGTAGCGGGTGACTGATTGAGAGAGGGAGAGACTGGTAGAGATAGAAGAGCAAAGCGAGAAAAAAAGAGCAAAGACACGGAGCGGGTGGCGATAGCGGTGTAAATATGTCAGTGTGGCCGAGCTAGGAAGCAGGGGAGTTGACCTTGGTCATAGTTTAAGACCTGTCTGTTATCGAGCCAGCTAGCAGCTCTGAGAGCAATTTGTCTGCACACCGACACGTCTTTCTCTTTCCTTCTCTTTCATTGTGTCTCTTTCTGTCTTTTTGTCTCCTCAGCCCTCCTTTTATCTGTCTAATTCCTTTTCCCTCTTTTATCGCTCACTTCAGAATTCAATTCAAAATCCTTGTTATCACTTTGAAAAGCTTTGCATGGTCAAGCTCCCTCTTACATTACAGAGTTACTACAGCCCAGGGCGTGTTAGTTGTACCTCGCTCCAGACTTAAAATCAAAGGCACTTGATTTTATGCTTTTGAAGTTTTGGCTCTCAGACTTTGCAAATCACTCCCACAGGAACTGATGTGTGTGGACACCTTGAAAAAGCAGCTCCACACCCACCTGGTTAGACTTTCCTGTGTTGAGGCTTTTGGTTACTTTTTCATTATGTCTCTAGCTTGAAGTACTTGGTTTCAATGTCTTCTTATCTCATTACTTTTCCAACAAATGTTATATAAACACGTATAAACGAATATTGGTTGATTCACTTTCTCCTTGCCTTGCCTCTTATATTATTCAAGTTATCCATATGTCCACATGTGGAGACACACACCGGCATGCATTATTATGCCACTGACATTCACATGTACACACTTACTGATTATATCCTTTATATTTTGTCTACTTGCGACTGCCTTACATTTGTCTGACTGCCTTACATGTATTGTTACAGCACACGTCAAAGCGTGTCTCTCAACTTTAACGCACATATCTGTGCACTATGCACCAGCATAACTACATACTGTAGCTATATGCTTTTCTTGTACTCAAGGCTACCTTTCGGTTAGCAGTTGATTTTACACTGTGACGTACAGTAGCACCCACACATACAGCGACACACACACACACACACAGCAGTCGCACTCACAGAAGTCGCTACATGCATCTGTTACAGAGACAGTATGAGGGCTTTCGGGACTATGTAAAATTGATGCTTTGTCAACAGATGGAAAGTTGACCAGTGTTTACTTACTGAGAGGGCTTGGCCGCGTCACTGTGGTGAATAAAGTCATGCTCGATAGCCAGCACAAATTACAGTCACAGTTTTTAAAATAATAAATACACTCTTTGTTTTCTTAAATGCGGTACATTTCCTCGGAAAAGGAGAGAGATGGGGGGATAGCATTGATGGCAATATGTGGCAGTTTGGTCTAAAACCAGAAATGAGAGGGCTGGAGCGTAGTTAATGGAGTTGCTCTGTGGCCAAGTTTTTCAGACTACAGAGCACTGAGCAGCCTCACCAGGGCAGCTATCGTTGTACCTTTGAGCATTGACTTAATTAGCAGCTGAGCTCCCAGAGTCATTATCAAGGTGTAAAGAGAGCTCTCACACTCACTCTCCCTGCAGATTCTCCTCAGTTTGTCCAGGATTTGTGTCGGCTGCCCTCTGGTCACGATCACGCCGCTAACTCGGCCGCCTCCTAAATATCATTTTTTACTTCAGAGTCAAAGAATACTGCTGCCTCTCAGCCCCGGTCCTCACAAGGGCATAATAGATTAAAGAAACAGCCAGTCAGTAATTGAATAGAAACATTATAATGAGAATACATGTGAATATAGATTTTATTTTGGCATGAAGGCTCTGTTTCATATCACTCCCTGTGAAAGCTAATTTAAAGACAGAAAAAAGCGGGAGCGGGGAGAGATCAATGCAAGCCCCAAGGGGGAACCAGGAGGAAACAGCAGCATTTTAAATAGACCGCTCAGCTGGTGATAGTGATATGGAAACTAAGCTGACACATCAGCTGATCCAGAGCACTCCAGTTGTCTGGTTTAAGTAGCTTGGATTTATGATATTTATGCACATTTCTTTCAGCTGGTAGAGGAGAGCAAGTGAATTAGCTCTTGAGTTTCTATGAAGGCAGATTAAATCCATGATTTTATACAAATTAGATTGTGGGTGGCCCAAAAAAGTGAAGTTGTTTACAAGATTTTCTGAGCACTGGTTGTTAATATGTGTTGATGTTTTACATTATGAACAGTACATACTTGTGACATATAGCAGTTGTTTCCTGATGTCTCTTCCTGTGTCTGATTATGGTTTTAAAGTAAAGCCAGAAGCTTGAAACACCAAATATGCCTCCTTGTCTCGCCTCTATGTGTTTGTTTCGTTGGAGCAACTTTATTCTTAAACAGTAAAGGGCCCTCTAGTTGTTACGGAACAAACAAAAGTCCTGACAGTCTACTAACTGGATGTTGAAAACTGACACAATGCAGGACCAGGTTTAAACCGTTGGCTTCATGTCTTTCCATTCTCTGTTTAAATATGAAAAGATAAAACATCTGTGTTCTCTATGCATTTCTTAGCTAATTATCTTTGGCTAGGATATATCTACCTTGTTTGTAAAAAAAAACAAACAAAAAAAAAACAACTATTTGTTAGCACTGAGAACCCGCAGCACCCGACCATGGCTTCAATGACTTATTTACTGTCCGCTTGTAGCCAACATGTATGTCTGTATTGGCTTCAGCCTCTGATCACGGTAGTTGCAGCTTGCCTAGCAATGGCTGCATGAATCTTTTAAACTGAATGTGTTCTATATGATGATGTACGAGGCCGTTTGTAGCACTTTGCACTATCTATTGATCGTGTTACCTTTCATTGCTGCACTGAAGTTTGCGTAATGTTGTAAATGTCGGGGCTGTTTTTCATTTTACATCTTTCACTCCGCCGGCCGGACCGTGTGGCAATAAAATGAACATGAAGAGGGATTGAATCTCTTTCCACATCTGTCATCAATATCCAGGTTCTGTGCTTATAACCATGCAATCGCGTGTGCATTTATATTCAGGAGTAGGGGCACGCTAGGCGCATGCACGTCTGTGTGTTCATGTAAATACATATCTGTATTTTTGCACGTGTGTATGTGTGGCTATATTGTGTGTGGGCAGTACGTTCACATCGTGTGTTTGGGTGTAGTGTGCATGTGCGTGTGTGAGAGGGGCCAGGATTAATGCCTTGCTGTCACAGGGCCCAAGATGATGAAGTAGTCAAACCACAGGAAGATGGAAAGAAGAAAAAAAAAGTCAGAGAGAGGAAGAGGGAGAGAAAACGTAGATAGATAAAAAGAGCAAAAGATCAGGGAGAAGATATTTTTCTTTCTTTCACAGAAAAACCTCCGTTCACCATGAACAATCTCTCCACCAGGTGAATAGCACAAATACATTTTTCTTTTTTTTTTTCTTTTTAAACCAATATGATGACAAAACAAACACTGTTTGGGATACAATGAGCTGTACTTCTGAATTACCAACAAGGCAAATGATCAAAAATTCTAAACATTCTAAAGAGTTTCAGAGGCTGCGAAAATACTCATGTAATGACAAAGAAGAAGAAAAGAAAAAAGGCTATTTAGAGATCAGATAAACAAACACTAATATAAGGAGAGATGAAATAATGGAGCCAACGAACTAATGGGAAAAATGCCTATTTGGATTAGGATATGGATGATTTAGCCATTCAGAGGGCTGGAGATGGAGGTAATTTGCCAGAATATATGTACTGGTTTGATTAAAACTAATGCCAAGTTGCATATAAGTAATACATGGAAGTTCCCATAAGCTCTGTTTGGGTCTCTGATCTCCCCTGAGGCAGCAGTGCTAATGACAGTAGAGATAAAACATTACATATATTTAGTATACATACACTCCATATTGAATAACTTTGCTTTGCTTACTTTTGCTCTGTGTCACTCCCAAATGTATAACTCTTGCCATAATTGTTGACATTAACCTGACTGAGTTAAGTTTCAGTCCTCTGCCAGTCCTCACAGACCTCTGACAGTATGTGATGTGGAAATTACTTAGTTGTAAGAGAAGGTGAGCAAAGAAATGGCAGAGCAGCAGAGGCTGTCGTGAGGTCCAATTCACTGGTGGCTAATGAGCGAGAAAGTGTGAGTGTCAGTCTGTGAACATGCCTTAGAGAGAGAGAGAGTGTGTGTGTGTGTGTGTGTGTCAGCATGTGTGTGTTGGGGAGAGATAGATAGTCAGAGAGGGATAAAGAGCGAGCGGAGTCAACAGTTACAGGAAGCGTATCATCGGTACAGCTGGTGAACCTCTGGGTTGCCGGCAGAAACTCCAATCAGACCAGCTGAAGCCACCCCACTTCCTGATGCGAGTCCAGATTAAAACCCCCAGGAGTGACCTCAGCTGTCATTGAGACGCGCGCACACATACACACACACACACACACACACACACACACGCACACACACCCTCCCTCCACACACAGAGACACACCTTGGCATGCACGTACACATACACAGACTTTGATGCTAATTAAAGTCCACGCAAACGTGACACCCACACATATAACACATGTGCAGGTGCTAAAATGTATGCGACCAAAAAAGCAAATTACAGGCACATTACATCCACTGTACAAATTCATCCATACACACACATGAATGAGCACACACAGGCTTGGAGATAACGTGCACACGCACACACTCCAAGGTGTTAATTAAACATTGTGACAGGTGATGTCACTTCCCCATGCCAACTCTGACAGAATACCCATCCTAATGCCCACTGTGTCCGCCAGCTGCCTCGTCTGTCGCTGTCGCACACGCATGCGGACACACAAATTACCCCATAAAAATCCCAAAAAGATATTTTTTTTATAAGAACTTCATGAATTTCATTGAGTGCAGTTTTTGCACACCTTCAGATCGACAGGTGCATAGGAGAAGACTGAAGACTGACAAAATCACGAAAAAGACACTCAAATCAAATCAGTTTTATTTATATAGCCCAAAATCACAATCACATTGCCTCAGTGGGCTTAACAGACTGTACAGTGAACAACATCCTCTGTCCTTGGACCCTTGATTCGAGTGAGGAAAAACTTGCCATTTTGAGAAAAAAAACACCTTTTAAAACGGAAAAAAAATGATGGAAGAAACCAGCAACTAAAACCCACAAATGTCAGCCTTGTAGTGGCACAAGCAGAAGAGTGAGAGGATCAAGTGGGATTCACTGTTTGGTGAAGATTAATGTTTCTACCAAAATCTAATGGCAATGCATCTCGTTTCTTTCAGTCTGACCAAAAGTTGTGTACGGACTGACTGACTAAGTTTTAGAGCTATGCCTGTATTGGGCTAAAGAGTACATGTGAGTAAGGTTTTTACCAATCAAAGAGCTTTCACTTACAACAATAAACTCACACTAAGAAAAACCTTCAGCATTTGTGTTAGTAGGTAGCAGTCAAATGAAGCGGGTACAGGCTGAAACTGTAGATATAAATGCCTTCAGAGTTAACAGTAAATACAACCACAAACAAGGCTGACTGAACTCATCTTTGCAGATATCACTCTAAAACAGATAAAAGGAATAAAAGAGAATTAACCTATCAACAGAGAAAGCTGCACAGGTTATGGACAGATGTCCTGATGGTGGTAACCATTACAGACAGAAATAAGTAGCAGGGACAGCCCTCTTTTTGCCAACAGCAGCAGGATCAGGACCAAGGACAGCACCACAATATGCAGTCCAGACATACAGTAAGTATCATTTTCATACTTTCTTTTTTTTTCATCATGTTTAAACCTAATGCGCCTAAAAATATGATCATTCCAACTGACAAATGCACAGTGCTGTCTTTCCTTTTTCCTTCCTTATTTACCTGTTTGTTTATGAATTTGTTTTTCTTTTATTGTTCTCCTCTGAATATCTTGGAAGGCCATCAGAATTGGGTTGGGTTTGTGTTTGTGTGTGTGTGTGTGTGTTGGAGGTGGTCTATCAAAACATCTGCTGAGGGATATAAATGAAGCACCTGGATATCTAATCCCTCACATTTACAGATGCCTGCCAATAACCCCCCCACCCGCCCGCCTCTACACACACACACACACACGCACACACACACACACACACAAATACACAAGCTTGGGAATTTTGGCTACATCTCAAAATTAAGTTAAATTAATTTCATGTGGCCTGCAAACCTCTGCTTACATATTCCTGGAAGTTTACTCAGTGTCTAATGTGTGTGTGTGTGAGTGTGTGTGTGTGTGTGTGTGTGTTTGTGCATGGCCATGTGTGTGCACGCATGGGTTTGTGCCTCTCCATGTTAATAAAGCCTACAGATATAGCTGTCAGCTTGCTGTGTTGATTCAGGCTCAAGGCCAAATGCTCCAATATCCTCCCTCACTTGCTGTCTCCATCTATCTACATCTTTCCATCTGTCCCCCTCTTCTCTCATCATCCCTATCTGTCCGCATCTGTCTCTCTGTCTGGCTATATGTGCATCTGGTCATCTGTCTGCCTGTCTGGGTGTCTCTCTGTTCTGATGCAACTAATTCAAGAGTGAAATTAATAAGAAAACCCTTCTCAGAGGATGTTTTCCTGTTTTTACAAAGAAGGTTGGTGGGAGAACATAAAGAAAATCCACCTGCAAATACTTCACTGTTAATTATTTTTAACAACCCTCAGAGATCGGGTGCAATGCTTTTTTGCATGCAACTGCGGTTTGCAAGTCTAGTTCAAAAAGTGGTTGTGACATTGGCACCATAGTAGCAGCAAGAAAGACAAAAAAAAAAGAGAGAAGTAACAGATTTAAAAACACAACATGTTCTGTTTCTGCACTGCATCCTGGTCTGGCCTGAGAAATCAGCTATCACTGATTTTTCTATGACACATTCTCCCCTGCATAATTGTTGGTCATCTGTGGAGTCACTTACCATCAATATCTGTTCTGCCAGCATCACTACATGATACCACATTATGTATATGTGGACAGTTATTGACAGTAACAAGACAAGTACACCCCCAATCAAGAAAATGATGTAGAAAATTGGAACAGTGGGCATGGGAGAAGTGAATAACGTACAAAGACTTGGGATGGAAGTTTTTTCCAGCTATTGAGGAAGAAGTTCAATCAAGAAGCAACATTTTGAAAGCTCGAAACAACACAAAAGACTTTTGGCTCCTTCCCACTTACACCTAAGTGTGATTTGCTTCGATGTATGTATAATTTTTGCTTGTATAAATTAAGAGCTGTCTTGGACCGAAGTCCTAGACTAAACTCTATGAAGTAGAGACTTGACTTTTTTTTTTTTTGAACCGTTGAACCAAGTGGTATCCTTTGATAACGTACAGGCAGCTAGAGACAGCAGTATCGGGTGTGATGACCAGCAAGTTATATCAAAACTGTAGAGTAACTTTCATTGAAAGAAGAGCAAAGAACAGCACAGAAGTCTTTCTACTTTGGAAAGAATGATTTCGATCCCCTCAGGACTGGCTTTGGTAAGTGATAGATGGTGATAGACAGATGGTTCATCCAATCATCTGCCAAGTATTTTCTGAAAGTGCCTTTCCTTTTACAAATAGTCTTCTCGCAGCGCCTTCCCAGTTGGTTCTGTGCAACAAACCATCTGGCACGTCAGGATAGACCGAAGAGAGGTTGTGACCTCAGTAATAATACCTTGTGAGGCTTGTACCTTGGAACTCTGAGTCAACAGGAAGTCAAGAACCCAATGATGGTGCTAACTCATACTCATTGTTTCTCTGTGACTGGTTAGCTGAAGACTTAGCATGCTCAAGAACAGAAAATATGGAGCTTGGGAACCTGAGAAACTGGGGTTTCAACATGGAACAGGACTGCAGGGGCTGAGGACACCAGCTAGCCAGCAATGAAGCAGATGGAGCTCTCCAAGCGGTAGTATGGCCAGAGGACTAGTAAGGGGTGATTGAGGCAAATAACTAGCTGAAGGAGCTAGAGCAACTATTCCCCACCAACCCAGATAGGCTTGCGTACCCGCATGACTAACTGGTGTAGCTGAGCCGCCTTCTCTGGGAGCTATGGCAGGTATCTCTCCAATAATCAGATACTTCTGGACTCACTTCAAGGTCACAACTAAAAGTAATTACAAAGGGAAAGAAGGTCTGACGGAGGGATACAGATCAGACTGAGAAGGGGCGGCAAACTATCTTTACCCACCATCACCCTGACAAACATCTGATCACTACAGAACAAGACTAAGCAACTTTCTACACTCATGAGTTTTGACTTGGACCACTGGCAACAAACCATTCTGAGGATGTATTTTCTTCATCCACGGGGTCTTCATTTGCAGAGCAGCTCAAAAGCTCCTTCAGCTGCTTTAAGAGCTACAGGACACCAACCAACTGGACCCCCCTCAGCCCCATCATGTCCTAAGATGCTCTGACCATAGAGGAACAGTTGGTGACTTCCATCCTGAGCAGAGTCAATACACACAAAGCCTCTGGCCCTGACTGGGTCAGAGGCAGGATGCTAAGTGGGTTTTCAACAAGATGTTTTTAGTGCCTTCTGGATTACATGGGAACCATGGTGTTGGAAGGAATCCACCATAATCCCAATCCCTAAAAAAACATAAGGACCTGAATGACTCCATGCCAGTTGCCCTAGCATTGGTGCTGTGTAACTGTATGGAGAGAGCAATGTGTGACCACTTCTCTGGCATGGTGGCAACGAGACAGGATCCACTGTAGGTCGCCTATAAGGCAAAATGCAGGGTAAGGACAGGCCACTGATTGTAAAAGGTTTTAAGGTTGATTTTAAGCACATGGCTCCCCCAAAGTTGTCTTTTAACCCCTAATTATCTTCTCTTTTTGCACCAACATCTTCTGCAGCAGTAAATGAATGACACTTTTAAAGTATTTGGATGGCCCTAGTGGTCCACTTGACTGGATTGATACCATCAGGCAGTTAACAACCTGGCTTGGACTTTTTCCGAAAAGCTCCCTCAAGTTTAACACCACCAAGCTGTGGGAGCAGAGAGAAACCTGGCTCACAACAACCATCTATTTCCAACCCCTCAGTATCAAAGTCCAGCTGGTCAGTAGTCAGGAAAAGCCACTCTGATCCAGCAGGACCCTTCCCACTCCCTCCACTAATCCTTCCAGTTACTGCCATCTGGTTAACGCTACAAAGTCCTACTGGCCAGGAAAAACTTGTCAGTTTTTTCAGCTTCAGTCTTATTCTTCACTTGTGTGGTTTTAAATGTGTTTTGAATTGCATTATTTATTGTTGAGCCTTGTCAAGGAAAAGTCTGTTACTTCGCGGCAGACAATAAAGTTACCTTGAATCCTTGAATACAACAAAATCCTATAGACAAAGAGTCTGAGGCTGAAGACAACAGAAGAGGAGTCAAGGCAGGTGCCTCAAACGTGACATTGCAACACTGGTGTATGACTTTATATTCATTTTGAGGACATTTACATAAACATGAGAAACCAGGATACTGGGAGGAAGCAGGTGACACAGGAAATGGATAACACATTTACATTCAATGTAGTAACCCGTTTCCTCTAAAATCCATTTTTACATGCATGCATTCTCTTAACTCAGTGCTGTATTTTGAAAGCATTGCTTTATATTTTAGGTTTATTACTAATAAAAAAGGCCTCCTGGTTTACATTGAGCATTTTGAATGAGTGCAGTGAGAGGACAGGCTCGGGTGAGAGGGTGCACATTTTTTTCCCTTTCATTACAAATTTCATTGAATTTCACAAATCTGCAACTGTTCAGCTTGGGTTAGGGTTAGTTGGTACATTGTTTTCATTAGTTTCAGTTTTTGTAACAATCTTTTTTTTCATTATGCTGCATTGCCATAACACTACACCTGTTTAAAGTTTTGTCCTGCACATGTTTACTTTCTCCGGCAGAAGTCTATCCGGGTTGCTCTAATGGAAACTGTGTGTCTCATTTATATAACATTAAAAGCTTTTAAGGCATTCATATCTTCCCTCAAAGATAGAACTATCCCCTGACTCTGCAATTCCACTCAAGCTTTTCACAGCGTTTTACCATCTTTCAGCTCATTATTTTGGTTTAACAGCCGCAGCTTCACTGTTTTGCTCCAATCTCGCTGCTCTCATCAACTTCGTTTCCAGCTGTAGCAGACAGCTGTTCTCTGGGAAGAAGTGAAGTGGAGCATTTAGCAGCTAAAGCGCCGGATATTTCCCCTAGGAGATGGTTGAGACCAAATCGGAGATAACAGGAAAGTGAATATACTGAAGGACAAGCTTTCCGTAACAACATAAAAAAAAACCATCAATCAATTAATGTGGCTTTTAAAAGTCAAGTCACTGCAGAAAGCTCGCAATAACTCAATGATGATGATGAATCCCTGTGATGTGTAATCTGTAATCTGTTTGATCTGTATCTGGTATATCTCACGGATCACAGGCTTGGTAATAAAACAGCAAACCCACACTCCTGATGACAGGAGGATGGAGGAAGCAGCGGTTTGTGGTCTTCACCCCCTCCAGTAAAAATCCGACTCCCCTGACCACAGCTTTCTTATCGACTTTCAGCTCAGCCTTTAATACCTTCGAGTGGCACCAGAGGATCAAGAAACTTCACCATCTCAGTCTGTCTTCATCTACTCTGCGCTCGGATTTACTTCTTAGTGTGTGAGTGTGACAGACTTCATATAAAAGCTGCGCCCTTCCCTTGTCTCCCTGCCTTCCTAAAGTTGTGCCTCTATGCGTCTGTCCCCGTCTTCTTAATCGCCCTCATGTACTTCTTTCATCATCTCAACATTCTTCTGTCATACTGTAGCCAGACTTTCCCTTTCCTCGTCTCTCACCTTGCCCTCATCTTTGCCATCTCTCTCTCTCTGTCTGTCCCTCTCAGTTTTCCAATTTTACCACCCCCCCTCCTCCACGCGCTGTGTAAATCCCCTCTTATCCACTCCCAGTAACAACTCCCGCATCCGGCCCTCTTGTTCTGTCACTATGGATATTTGTTCTAGATTAACCTCTCACGCTCCTCTCTCTGTTGCATTTTCACTCATCTCTAGCCATTTTCTTTTTTTTTTGGCAACACCCCCTCTCATCTCCCTCCTTTTTCCTTTTTTTTTCTCTCTCTTTGCTCTTCCTCTACCCTCTCTCCCTCCTCTGGAGAGCTGCAACATCAGTTTAACTGGCATCGCGGTGTCTGGTCCAATGAAATATAAATGTCTGTCTCTCTCTCCGGCTCATTCTCTTTCTCCATCTCTCTCCCATTTGCACAGAAAAAGAAAGAAGGACCCTGATGAGCCACCAACCGCCGAGCAATTCCCTGGGATGACACGCATGTTTGTGCCGCACCGATTGCCGTTTGCTTTTCATCTAAGGGATAGATTGAGCTCTTGACCCCCATCCCCACTCCTCCTTCTCCTCCTCCTGCCTTTTTTCCTTTTTCAACATCTTCCTTCCTCCTCTATTCTTCCCTAATGCCTGGAGATGGATTTTAGACAGAGAAAGAAAAGAATGAAATTTTCTTCCTCTACCTTTCCCCCTTTCTTTGTCAGTGCATGTGTTCAGTGGCAGATTGGCTGCAGGTTTTGACCCCAGTATGGAGAGCAGTTGTTTTTAAGTTGAGTAAATAATAAATGTTTTATTCAAATCAACAATCTAAGGAGCATTGTTTGAAACCACTGGCAATAAAATAGCAGAGTTTCTGTACCAACACCAAAATGAAAAAAAAAGAGGATATATTAAAATACAGTGTGATTAAACTGTGTGCTAAAAGAAAAAGCAGACATGAGAGTAAATCTGACAGCAGGCATTTGATGCCAACTTTCAGTACTTGGGAGTTTTTGATACTTGGTGCCACACACGCATTTGAGTTGGTACCAAAAAAATAGTGATGTTTGATATCCAGCCCCACTGCCAGTTTTTTAAAATTTTTATTATCATTAAATGGAATAATAATCCACTGATTTGTTTCCTGTTACAATGCAAAATTAGTCCCTCCATCATGTTGTTTGTCGAATCTCAATGTATGTGTCTACAGAGCAAATACAATTTTGATAAAGTTTTATGATCTAAATAATCTAATATAAAGTGTTCTGAGTGAGAGAACAAAAGAATGACACAAAATGTAAACAGCACACATTAGTTCCAATCAAGCTGTTTACATCGTGAGCGCAGCATTTTGAAGATGTATGATGGATCTGGCTGCATAACAAATGTAGAGAACATTTTTGAGATTGCATTAGGATTCAATGAGTTGGAACTTTATGATGAAAAACTTTACAGAAGAGTTCATGTGATTTTGATTTACTGAGTCATTCTCCACAAACAAAGGCTTGTTGTATGTGTACCAAAGCACAAGGAGGATCCTGACTCATTGTGAATTCACTCACAATCTGAGAAACTCCATATTACTATGTTCATATACTGAACATAGGGGTTAGTGCCTTGCTCAACATGAGACAGGAGGGCCAAACCACAGACCTCACAATGTCACATGAAAAAGTTACTTTCAGGAACAGTGAGGCGTTTCACATCTAACAAGGGGAAAAAAAATAGAAATAAAAATACTGCAAAGTCACAAAAAGGTCACCTTTAGAGCTGATTGGTTGTTATTTTGAACCTGAGCAACAAGTTCCAGTGTTTTTTAAAAGGACCTCATTACGCAGCCTAGTCACCAGGATAAAATGTTGACACACGTTTCTCCAAACCACATATATATTTACATTTGTACATTTCATAGTTCTGTATTGTCTTTAAACTGGTCATATCACATTCACAACACTTGTTTATGACCTGGACCTGACGAGAGGTGAGAAGACTGCGTTTCAACAACAGCTCGACACAGCTTGATATTTTTAAGGGGACCTCGGGACAGTTTCCAGCGTTTGTGCCGACCAAAACAGGCATTTTAAGCCAATTGATGATCTTTTCCTAACCCAATCCAAGTGGTTTCTATGCCTAAACCCAACTGGCCATAAGCAAATTGTTGTCACAACATAAAATAGAAAATTGAAGCTAAAGAGAAATAAACCCGCAACATAAAGAAGTGTTAAATTTCAACATATGGAGAAACTAACATGGCAAACATTTATTATGGCAACTGACTTGTATTAATCTGCAAGAAAAAGTTGCTCCTGGTGGCTGTGATGGACTGGCTACTTTGAAATCGGCTTTCGGTATAACTTAATTTTGGTTATCGTGTCTTATGGGTCATCATCTGTATATTGTGAATATACGTCTTTATGCATGGATGTACTTCATTGCATCGTCTAGTATTTGTATGAAGTTGTGTTTCAGTGTCTGTTTGTGTAAATATGTGTGTATCTAGGGAGGTCTTTGTGTGTTTGCTGTGCCTGGTAATTAAAGCAGTGTGTGCCAACCCAGTGACAATGTAATACCACTCTAATCATCCTCTGCTCTCCCATCTGTGTGCCCAACAGGACTCTCTCTCTCTCTTACATGCACGCGCACACGCACGCACGCACGCACGCACACACACACACACGCACACACACACACACACACACACACACACACACACTCAACAACACTCATATCTTTTGTACATTCGAATTCTCACTTGAGAAAGAGAGACATGGAG
The DNA here is from genome assembly GCF_040436345.1 of Pagrus major. NCBI lineage: Eukaryota > Metazoa > Chordata > Actinopteri > Spariformes > Sparidae > Pagrus > Pagrus major. Next base: position 21,705,918 of record NC_133219.1, read on the forward strand.
GGACAAAGAGAAAAGGCGTGCTTCTCAATTAGCGAGAAACAGAGAGACATCCTGTATATGTTGACAGCCAATTAGAGTAGAAAGTAAGACATATACAAATGTATATATTTTGTATGGTGCTAATATGAGGACTGAGGTTTAGTATAGAGGAGTAAAAGCATTGGTTATTTTGTTTCGCCCGCAAATTATAATAATTTTGACTTTTAACACCAGTTCTCTGCGTCTCCCTCCATGTTTGAATCCTTCTCTTTCACGTTTGTCAATAATCACTCCACCTTTCTCAGAGGAAAAGGAAGCAATAGAGGTAACTACACACACACACACACACACACACACACACACACACACACACACACACACACACACACACACACACCTGGATAATAACAGCAAGAAAGTCTTTTTGGCTGCATTGTGGATGGTAATTCATGGAGAATAAAAAGAGTTTAACATGAAGGGAGAACAGTTGCCAATATGTCACGATCTGTTTCTTGTGGATTGGGTGGGTTGGCAAAGATTTGGGGAACATTTTGTCATTTTTTATCAGGAAGAAATTCTGAGGTTTCATTAAATTAGATATCACTTGCACACTGGCTAATGGTGACGATTGTTTTATGGTTTGGTTACAGGCTATTCACAATGATCAAGTGGAGAGAGCAGCTGACTAGACCAAGTCTTTACTGCACTGTTGAGCCGGACACACATTTTAGACTTTGAGTCTTTTTCCAGAAAGTGTGTCAACATGATATCCAAGTTGGTCTTCTGTTTCTTTAACAAAAATCACCAGTTAGTTGTCGCACAGTGTTTGGACACTTTCATCCAGGCCGTCGTCATAAGAAAAACATCCACGTAGGTCAACTGTGAAAGCAGTGGCCGTAGTAATTTTTACAGTAGCAAAGGAGGAAGTCAGTAGCATTAAGAGTGACAAAGGAAGAAATTACTGGAGAGGGATGGTCAGGCAAGCACACGACTTTCATCCAGGAGACTGCTGTTCATGTCGAGAGGGAAAGGGAAAGTGAGCGAAAAGTTATCTTCATTTACGAACGTAGGTATGTTACATAACGTAAATTATGTGACTTAAGTAATGTGCGTAACATAGGTTTGTTCATATTTGAAGTTACATATGTGAAGTGGTTATTTTAAGCAAAACCAGGTTTTCTACACCTGATCAAGTAGTTGATATCTAGCTTGGGAAAGGTATTTCTAGCTACAATAACTAGTTCTTCAAAGGCACAGAGTGGTCAAAGTATTACTGGAATGTCCTTTTTTGCCCAAAAAACTTTTGGAATTTTTTTCTTCATGCAAGACATATTTTATTTGAAAAGAAGCAACAGGGAGCCGAGAGGCCAGATAGACAAGAAGTCCACATTTTTAAAATTCACTCCACTCATTGCTCCTGCCCCCTCTGTCCTCTTGTACCTTCCTTCTGCTCCCCTTGCCTCCACTCATCTCTAACACTTGGAAATTGGATGGTCTAATTTCTAACCGCCCACTCTTGACTGCTGTGTCCAACAGGCTGACAGTGTGGTGTTCAGCCTGTTGGACACAGCCTGTCAGTAGTATGTAACATTTTTAAGTGGGAAAGCTTAATTTACAGCCCTGGAGGCGAACTTGCTTGGCTCTCTCTGCCAATGCTACCACTGAGTCGCCTCGTGTTGAAAATTCATTTTGACTGGTGAAATTCTCAGCGATGTACAGGATTCTATTAATTGTCTGTGGCTGCTGGAAGGTCATGGCCTTAAGTTCTTTCGAGGGATCTCAGGTGGGACAGGACAGGAATAGATAATGGTTACTGGTGGAACCTATTGAATTCAAATGTACTAGTATCATGAGTGACAACTGAACTGGAAGTAGTAGTAGTACATGCACAGGCAAACAAGTGGAACAACTACACTGCAATTGTTTAAATAAACCCTCTGATTCCTAACACTTAATGTTCTTGTCATTTTTGTCTGGAGACACCAACACCAGTTCTGGGTTTTGCACCACTAAACCCTATTGCAATGACTCTAGCTGCGAGGAAGGATAATAAAGGAAGGTGGAAGTTTTACAATCTGATAGATGAACAGGAATTCCCTGCCAGCATCAGCAATTAATTACTTTCCATGGCCCCAGACTAAGGTCTGCATTTATTCAGTATGATTTATTTCAAGTTTACTTTTCCCAAATTTCTCCCAGTTTGGAAAGTCCACTTATGTATGCCTTGTGTTTTCTTGTCAGTGCTGACTCCACTGTTGGCCCGGGGAGGTGGCAAACAGCAGTGTGCTTTTTCTGATACACGTTTAACTTCTTTTCTCCTACCAGACAGTAGCTACACTGGTAGACTGTAACGCGTTAGAGGTTAACATTATTCCTCCCAAGATTTAACTCCCCCTAGTGCTGGTCATCAGGAGTCACTGGTGCAGTGAAAAAGACATAATTCCTCACTGTCTCTCATTTGTAGGAGGTGGAAAGTAAACCCTGCATGGGACATATAGTTTAGTGTGTCAGAACTTACCCCCTGTTTTACCTACATATTGCTGATTTATTTTAAGTAAACATGACAAAGGTCCTATTTGTAAGAAAATTAGATTTTTGCGTCTCATTCACAACTTGTCAAATAATGACACTTGTGGACTGTATGTCATTTTTTGACAAGCTGGGAAGACCAAAGCATCAGTATTTGACGAGTTAGGGGATACTCAAAAATCAACTTTCCTTACAAGTAGAACCTTTTAAACAATGCATTCTTGTACTAATGATGGCTGCCTTGTGTATCCTCGCACATTAACGGTAGGGGCAGTGTTGGGCCAGTATGGGGGTATGACAGGGTCGGTGGTCAGTAAGCACATCGTCAGCAGCAGGGACAACAATGGCGGAAAGCTTAGAAGACAAAATAAGGGTTGCTATCTTGTGGTATTGTCCTGTAATACATGTAGTATGTAGGCAAGTATGAGAACAACTTCGTTCACGATGCAGCCCGTTCTCTATGTGAATGTGTGGTTAGAAAACAAGTATATCTCCGGCCTTAAGCAATAGCTAGGTTAGTTCAGGTTAGCCGTCATAAATCTACCATGTCACCCCCATTAGCATGATTCATGGAGAGAGATAAGAGAGGCAGCGGTATGACTTGATGGCAGGTTTTTTGTCTTCAGTATGGCTGTTTAGAACAATTATACACATTTTGGCTTTACATGTGAACAGACCATTGACTGTGTGGGGAGACTCCACTGATTTCAAAATGAAGTCCGATTGTATGTAAGCTTATGAAAAAATGACCCAACTTCTCGCTTGATTTATCCCCTAATGATTCCTAATGACTGAATGGTCTCAATCACTCCTTCCAAGTCTTTTTCAATGCAGCATGATGTTCATTTTGTAGATTATAGTCCCATTTAGAGTAAAGCAGAAGCTGCTTTATGGTGTGGTTACCTTGTGATTGACAAGTTGCTACTATGGTGTTTCCAGAGCCCTTGAGTAGAGAGAGTGCCTATCAATACTTCCTTGAAGTTAGATGCAAAACGTGGACGTCCAACAGAGTTGCAGCAGAATGGACCATTTAATGCTCTTTTAAAAGGTAAAATAATTAAATTCTTCTGGCTCAAAAAAGTCCACAAACCAATGGTTGACATGGTGGGTTTACACTTGGGTCAGACCTCATAGTTTGCTGTGGTTTGTTACTTCCCCTTATCCTGTGCCTTCTATCCCCAATCCCTTCTATTGCCTTTCATGTCTCTTTTTATTTTCTCCCTTTTCCTCCTTACTCCTCCATCTCTCCTTTTTTTTCCATAAACCCTTCTTCTTTTCTACCTTTTCCACCTCCGCTCCCCCCCGTGTCTTCATCAGCTCGGGGAAGTATAGCTCATTTAATACTCTAATTCACAATTACATGGACAGGGGCTTCGGTTGACCCTTCAGACACATACACACTTGTGCACCAACGCACACACCCTTCCTTCCTCCCTCTTTCCCTTTCTTTATAAATTTCACACACACATATACACATGCACACACACCTGCCTGGCTACTACTCCCCTGTGTGTTTTTTATAGTGAAAGGTTAATTTGAGTGTAAGGAGCCCAAGGCGATGACTAGAAACAAGGGGATAGAGAGAGAAGGACGAATAAGTGCTAATTCTGTTCAGGAAAAGCAGCCACTTTAAGGAACTGAGCTAGAGAGACAGCAAGAGATGGGAGAAAGAGAGAGAGAGACTTGAGCACTCTGAAGCGATATTTAATTAGCCTTGGATGACTAGCTGACTTGCTAGAAAAAGGCCACTCTCCCTGCACTCTCCTCTCCTGTCAAGTACCCTGTTAGTGAAACCTCCTCTGAGACAGATGGAGGGGGAGGAGGGAAGAAGAGACAGGGAGAGCGCAACAGATGGAGAGAGAGAGACTGAGAGACAGAGACAAAACGATGGAAATGGATAAAGACAGAAAGAAAACATGGGGAGGAGGAGATACACTGACTGAGACGATTATAATCAATTGTCGGTTGGATAACTTTTCCCAACAAATAGGGGCAACAAATGCCAAAGTCAACATATACAAGCATGCCACTGTACTGTAAGCAGAGCATGAGCACTGTGGCACCATGCTACACAACTGGGTGTGGTCATAAGTACAATAAACCAAAATCTGCTGGTTAAAGCTGCATTGCATTTCAGTAAAAGTTGAGGTTTAACTTTTTCCTCGACAACCCTGCTTTCTTTTTTTGCAGGAGACCTCTTCATCGGCACCCCCTGCTGTGCAAAGCAATGGGCATATTGAAATAAAAGAAGGGGCTGCTTTTCTCATCCTGTGTTAAACTCTGTCTGAACTTCAAGGACAAACTTGGGGAGCAACTCCCCTTTCTCTTCCTGCTGCTCCATAATCTTCAGGCTTTGTTAAGGGGTATCAAGTGGATGAGATGCATTTAAAACACTCGTAGCCAGCTACTTGCACACCAACAACTAAGCAAATACGACACAACACATTTTAAACGTCTTTAAAGAAATTAAACTGTCTTGAAAACGTGGTCAGAGACGTGTTAGCGATAGCGTTGCTTGACAATGTAACATCAGAGGTTGCAGCAACAAGTGTTGTTGATCAGTTGTTTCTCAATTGGTCCTTAGATTTGAAGCTCTGTTAAGCTCTGGGAAGCCACAATAAACTCACCTATTAGACTTCATTACACCCCTGCAGACAACTTTAAGCTTGTTTAATATAACCATTCCAATCAATTTCCTTGAGGGAAGTAAAGGTCTATGGATGACTCGTAACTTTAAGAGTATCTAATAATGTCAGTGTCAATTACTCGCACAGTAAAGGTCTCATGCTGAAGGGTTGGCCATGCAAAGGTTTAAATTTGCTTTAAAACAAAAAAGACAAATCCGGAGAATTTCCAGGGAGCATAAACCTCTGCTCCGAAGGAAGCATGTACCTAACATCTCTTGTGCCTTTTTCTATCAGGTAGCCTTTTGTTGTCTCCTTCTTCGACCAAAGACTGCTGAGAAATTACAAGAGTTCCTAAGAATCCTATCAGATTTTGAAATGGATTGCATCACAGGAAAAAAAAAACTGACCTGACAGATTTGTTTGTTTCTCAGCTGTAAACACGCTGACAATATCCTCCTCACTCCTGAAATGTTTCCGATATTAGAACCAGTTTTTTTTTTCTCTCTCTCTCATTCTCATTCTTACAGGATGCTGACTCCTGAGATACCTCAGTGTGCCAGCTCCACACATTACAGGACCTGCGCAGGAAGCTGCAGGTGGTAGATAATACATTTAAAGCATGTTTGATATGATTGTGCGGGCTATTCAATTAAGTTGAGTAAGATTTAATCTTTAAAAACCCTTCCCACTGCCAGATAATATTTGCTGACCATCAATCCCAACTGAGAGCCTTATCTTATGGAAAACCCGATATAAAAAGGTCTGATTATCATCTCCTGTGTCCTCATGTAACCGTTTTTTCTTTTCAATTTGCCCCCCACCCCCCCTCTCTATTCCATATAGACTGTAAGTCAACTCCATCTGTCTTTTCTGTTCAGTGTCTTTCTTCATTTGCAATACTTTGTTGTTCAGACAAGTATAATAGTGAAAATGACTGTAATATTTTTAAATACTAGGGATTTTATGCTGTCTTAATGTTCAAAACACCATAATTAGCTGTTTTTGATGTGTAAATACAGGTCATGTCAACATTTAAGTCACGATCATGACTGGGGTTAAATAGATTGACTTGTGCCTGTAAAAACAAAGGTGGATGTCTGCTGCCATCTTAAATCCCTGTAATTTAAATGCAAATATAATCGATGTGGTAACATATTGACCATGCACAGTATAGCCCTGTTGGCTGGTCCATCAATTAAATATGGTCCAGACTTAAATATTGCAACAACTATTGGATGGATTGGCACGAAATTTGGTACATACATTCTTGCCCCCTTCAGGATTAATTGTAACAATATCAGACAGCAACCCCAACAAACTCAAGATGATCCAATCAGACAAAGACACTGCTCTCAATACCCCTGGTTTTATACTGTTGGGAGACTGTAACAATTTCTCTGAGGCTCGCTTCTAAGTGTGTCTGGTCAGATCTGGTATTGCAGGGACTACCCAGCTGGGGCAAGTCTGGACATGTCTGACACTGTTATTTCTGGAGATGATCACACAAACAAGATTTTTCTCACACAGATACATATTATTGTTAATATATGATTGATAATATGTCGTTTTCCAAACTTTTAACATGATTTTTATCACACAAGATACATGCTTTTCATCAAACCCTGGATTATACTGAAGTTTTCCACAACAACAGCCAAACGGCAGAGTGCAGTTCGAGTCAAAAGCAAGTGTTGACCTATAGACATTTCCAGCAGTTTTTGTGGTGACCAAAACCAGATAGTTAACGTGAGAAGTCAGACCATCTCCATCGATGAATGTGGTGACCAAAACAGGTATTTAAAGCCAAACCCTGATGTTTTCCTAAACCTAACCAAGTGTTTTTGTGCCTAAACCTAAGTAGGGCATAAGCACAGTCACCTCAACTTCAAGTTGAAACATTAAGAAACGTGTAATTTTGACTTCTGGCGATTGGGTTGCTAATTCTTGTATAACCGTTTTCCAACCAACTCTGAAATTATGCAACCACCTTGAGTTGTCCAGGCTACTATTTGGAGTAATGCTGTATTATTATTGTTCAATCATGTCATTCTTATTCATTGAATTCATGCAATGTACGCCATTTCTCACATCTTTGGTGTGATGGAATTGGTGCAGTCCAAGCTTCCATCTCCGTAATTTGTGACAGCAATTACAGAAAGCTCTTATCTCATGCAAATGTATCCATTAATATTGCAGATGTTCTGTGTTAACAATTACTTAAAAACTGTCCTCAGAGTGTCTCCATCCAAATAGTGATTTTCTCTTCCCTCGTTTCCCTCTCTATCTGCCCTGCAGCCACGCCTTCTTTCTCCCTGTCTGTCTACCTTGATAAATGGCAGCTGGTTGGGAATGCACATCCACGGGGAAATGATAAATATCCATAGAGAATGGATTCACAATCTTCAAACAGTCATCTAAAAGACAGCTCTCACCCCTGAGGAAATACTTCAACTCTATTTCTCTCTCACTTTTTCTTTCCTTGTATCGTATTCCCTCTCTTTAAGAAACCTTTTAAAACTCTTTTCCCCCCCATCTCTGTCTACACACATTTCTTATATTCACCACCCACAGGAAACACTTCAGTGCTCTCTCCTCATTGCTCTCCCTGGTCCTAAAAGCCAATTTGGAGGTCTTGACATCCAGGCTATCATGGATCCCCAGAGTTAAGCTGGTGAAATAAACGCTCAACCTTTCCACTGTAAGAGAAAAAAAACCCACGTGTTTCTGGAGAGGAGTGACTTGGAGCAGTGTGGTCAGGAGTAGGTTCCATGTACAGGTACAGGTCTATAAACCTATAAAATGAACATCCAGAAGAACCTTGATTAGTTACTGATGCTTAAAGCTCTGCTAATCAATATTTTGTCAATGGATCTGACTCTGTGTATAATGTGACAGGCCAACAGATAATTGTCAGGCAAATATGGTCTCCCTAGCTCAAGATAGACTTCACCAAATGGCAGACAGACATAGTTAGCAACAAGCTGGTGAACATAGTGGAACGTCTAGCACTTAAAAAGTCAGATATTTCCCCCAGGAGTTGATGGAGACGACCAAATTGGCTCTAAAAAGTTGATGAACATAGGACTTACATTTGCAAGATGGCCTGAAACATGACTCCAAATGAATGCTTTTGAATGTATAAATTGGCCGTTGCTGGCTAACATGTTCACCACATCAACTTCATCAGGTGAGGACATGTATCATGTATTATATTATTATTATATTTTAAGCACCCATACTTGGATGTTTGAACTTATTTTGGATGATGAACTTACGCCAGCGTAATTTCCACTGGCGGTGAGGGAGCTAATGTCTTGCTTTTCAAAATCTTTTTTTTTTTGTCCCCCTTGCTTTTATTGTTTCAGGTCCATTTTCTCACTAAAGTATTCCCAGACAGTGTTTGCTTACTGTCCAGCCACCATATTACAGATAAGCGAAGTTGGTGAAATGTTGACATGCTTGTCTGAGTCCCCTTCATTTATTACTGTGTCCTCTAAGCAGCTAGGCTTATGTTAAGCATAAGCTTAACAAGCAGCAGTGGATCCTTTGCAGCATTTTCTTGCCCTGGGTTTCACCTCTCAGGCTACAGTATGTACTTGCTGCATTCTTATTGTTGAAGGTTGTTGGGGCTGTATGCATCCTTAAAAGAATACCTGCAGACATTAGTCAGGGCTGATAAGGGTATATGGACGTCACTGAACAGCAGAACTGTACATCAAAGAAAGGCCAGTAAAGCACACTGCTCTCTGTAGTAAAGACACAAAACAGGAATTTATGATATTTCCTATATTTTTAAACTTCACTCTGTCCCTTCCTCATTTCTGAAAACAAACTAATGCCCTTGCTAAAAAAAAATTAAAAAATGTTAGTTGAGCTCTGTCTATTCCTGGCACATTCCTGGAAAGAGGTCTATATCTGGCCAATTAAGTAAAAAGCATGTGGAGGTGAAAAATGTGTTCACAGATGTTCACAACCAGTCCATCCTCATCAGAAAAACAACCATACTGTGAAAGCAGCTCATCACGACGTTTCTTGCTCTCTCATGGCTGTAGTAATTATTACAGCAGCAAAGGAGGAAGTCAGTTGAAGTACTATAAACGGTGACAAAGCAGCATAGGGAGGAGGTCTGGAATGGGTGGTCAGGTCAAACAAGCACAGGACTTTCACCCATGGAGGCCGCTGTTTGTGTCCATTGTGAAACTGAAAATCATAAGTTCAACTCGTTTACGTAGTCAAATTATGTCATGTACATAATGTAAATGCAGTAATGTACGTAATGTAAGTACGTTCGTAACTGAATTTACATTGATAATCTAGTTTTCTTGCCTGAACCTAACCCAAGTGAGACCAAATGACGATGGTCCACTGGTCTTCCAACAGTCATGTCTGTTTGGAAGGGACTGACTGATCTTTTCAGTCTTTTAGGTATAAGGGTGTGTTGGGCACAAAAGCATTTAAAATGCTAGAAACACATTTCTTTGCAGATTAATATCAGCAAGGTGGTATCTCACAAAGTAATATGAGGTTTGTTATATTCATATGTATGTGCAAGGTCACTAATTTCAAGGAGATTTACACACACAACACACAAATATAACACAGACTTGGCATTGAGGCCGGGGGAGTTTGTTTTCCAGCTGAATAATATTCTAAAGATTGCATTATTGTTTATTCATCACACACAAATCTAAAATGACTACATGACTAATGGAGTTAATATTGAGCTGCAACAGATCTAAAAAAAAAATAAACATTGGACTGTGTGAAAAATAGAGATTACCTCTGTCTGAGTCTGCTGTGGGAAGCTATCCGTCAGAAAATGTCAAATATTTGAACCACTTTTCGAGCTCTTGATTCAATCCTCTAGGTATTCTAACAGTCATGGAAACTAAAAGCCACTACATGGAATAGTCTAAAGGAAGAAATCCCATATTGTTGATTATGTCAGCCTGTAATGGAAGAGTTTTATTACAAACCTAGTGAATCCATTTAGGTCTTTTGAGGCCAACATCAAAACAATTCAACCAGTTATATTGTCAAAAACACTGGCCGGCTGTTGGCTAACACATAATCAAGGACAAGGCTAAAGATGACTCCTAAATGAAATTTTTTTATAAAACCCATTGTTTCCACGCAGTCATTTTGACAGCAATTTTGAAAAACAGGCATGCGTTTCACTCTTGCTTTATCTGTGTTTACTTACATTCAACAACCCCCCTGACACACATAGACACTGTCATGATTACCAGGACTGACAGGAGTTTCCAATCTACTAAGGTAAACAGTCGCCATGTTTAGACAAGGGGAAATGATTGTGTGATCCCTTTGCACACTCACACACACATACACACCTGTATGTGTATGCATGAACACACATACAACTATACTCTTACATTTTTATGGGTTTATACAAACATACATACCGGCACACACACAGACACACAGAGTGAGAGATTTTGCAGATTTCATCCAGGGAGCAAGTATTCCTACTTTGATAAATTCCTTTAAAATGTCTCCACATGCAAATGTCTGAGGTGGCGATGTCCTGTGGGAAGGCATCCTTCACCATTTCACCATCATGAGAGGACTAACCAAAGGAAGGGAGCATCAACACGCGTGCTTAACAACAGTTCTCAGGCGTTTGATAAGGATTGGTAGGTACAGGGTCCCCATGGAGGCAACCAACATGAGGACTTTGTTATGATTGGTTGCCTGTTTGTGGTCTGTTTTCTGTGCTTTGTGTTTCAGAGGTGCTTGGTGAGGCTGCGCGAGGCTTTGCTGTGCCGGTCCACACACCTGCAGCGCATTGAGTGTAATCAGCACCTGCTCTTATACCCAGACCTTCCCTCTGCACAGTGCCAGATTATTGTCGCCAGCTCCAGTGGTACTTGATCGCTCTCTGCATCTCCTGAGTTTATGTATTTAGAAAGCTTTCTTTTGTTCACTCGGCAGTGCTTTAATCCTGTTTTCCTCCTCTTCCAGTGTGACCGGACCATACATGTGGACCGGCTCCTCCTACCACTCACCAGCCAGCCTCGCGCACCTCTGCCACCCCTCACAACCCTGACTGCCCGAGCCAGCCTCCTGCGTAACCGTGAGTCTCCACTGGCGTGCGCTCGAGCTCACCATCTCTTCCTACCAGCAAAACATTTTGTGATCAATAAATTCATGTTTCACTCCCTGTTTGGCATCCACTTTTGGGTCCACCTGTTCTAAACGACAAGCGTTACAGACCTCACCTCATAATTTAGTAAATGGGTGCGCCTTGTAGCCTGCTGTCTAACAAAACAAAAGGGCCACCTGTTATCAAAGTGCAAATTTAACTTAAAGGTGCTGAAGATATAAATATTACTGAATATAGTCAAAGTCAGTGGATGATTTTACCCCAAAATACTCACCTTCTTCTTTATTTGTTCTTTCATATAACTAAGCAAAAGTATGCACTAACCATCAGATGTTAATAACTCAAATTATGACAAGAAATTATGCCTCTAAAAATAACATCTCTTTGAGGATTAATTTCTCAGGCAAGAACAAAGTGGCAGGCTCAGAAGATGGAATTAATGATCATCGGACATAAACATCGACAAAACACTTCTTTTAGTTATTTTGCAAGTTAAGACTGTCAAATAAAGCAGATGTTTGTAATAGAATTAAATCTATTAAAATATATTCTTCATTCGTGTGTTAATTTGAATAATTTTCAAATTGACTTTTAATTAATTTAGTTGTTTGTGGGATATTTCTGGTGTAGGCAAGAAAGTATTTGTCTCATGTTTTTATTGAAATGAAAGAAGTAGAGCTTCCAAGAAAAATGAAGAGTTGTTATGCAAATAGTCAAACGCGACAAATATTTACACGATAAGTCCCTCTAGTGGCCTTGTGAATTATGCAGGAAAGAAGAAATAGTATGATGCTGTTGTTGAGCCACAAAGTTCGCAACGGGAGGAAGTACAGGTCAAAATGTTGAACCGCGAGTGCTGTTTGCTGCTTTTTTCCTATACTGACAGTCAAAGGTGGTTTCTTTTAATCATGACCATGTTCGTTAGCTTATTAACCTTAACAACAATGACCTTTACCTAACTCTAACCTGAGTCAATGTTGTACCTAAACCTGAACAAACTTTAACAGAACCAGTGTCAGATCAGAAACAATTTGAATTTTGCAGGTGATTTTCAATTTTTCGGTTTTGGAAGGCACAGACTAATGATGTTGTCCTGTCTTGATGTTCTGGAGGGCAATTACAAATGACATGTTTTGGAAAAAAAAAAAAAAATCCAAGGGACTGCATGGTGGAGCCTTTTTGTTGTAGGTACTACTAATGCTTCCCAATGAGGCTGGTTTGCAGAACAGATCCATGAATTTGAACATCACCCATACATGACCTTCATTGTATGGTTTGAGTTTGGTTGAGTTTACATAAGACTACATGGTTAGGTTTAGGAAAACATTGTGGTTTGTTCCTTCTATAAATTACATTACTAATGTACCTACGTCTCCTAAGTTACTTACATTACATTATGCACGTGACATAACTTCACTTTGTAAGTAAGTTAAAGAAGTCACAGCTGAATTCTGGTTTCACACCGGACACGAACATCGTTTGTTTAAGCCAACCGTTTCACTCTGTATACCACTTCTCCTCACTTCCCGCTTTGCAGCTGTAATAACCACTACAGCTGCTAAAGGTAGCCGCCTAACAACAAACATAAATATGGGCCTTAACAAGCTGCTTTCATTTTGGACCTATATGGTTGTTTTTCTGATGAGGACAGGGTCCTACACATTTTGTTGTGGCAAAAGTTAAGCTCAGTGCAGAGCTTCTTTTTTTTCTTGTGGTGAGATTGTTTTGTCAACTACTGTCTGTAAGGTCAAGATTGACCTTTCAGTCTCAGCTTTAAATGCCAGTTGACTTTTTGATATTTCATTTAAAACACTACCACTGAAAGACTCAAGAGGTTGCCAGTATAAAACTGTTGATGCTGTTCCACCAGATGGAATTTATGTACATTGAAGCAGCTTAAGTGGAAATGAAACCAGCATCTTTGTCTCTTCTTAGAGAAGCTTTCATAGCTTGAAAGCTAATGTATTATGGCAGAGACACAGACATACTTCACCAGACCATTCAGTTCAGCTTCAAGAGTGAGTTCATATGGAAAATTATATCAACAAAGCACTTGTTACTTGAATCAAATCAGCATAGTTGGATACGCCAAGCAAATGTTTCAGAGAGGACAGATGGGTGAGAAAAGAGGGAGACAGAAAAACATTCAGCGACAGGGAAAACTGAAGTCAAGAGAAATACAGAGAAGAGACAGAAAGACAGAGAGGATGATAGACAAAAATAATCTATCAAGGCATCGTCCTAAATGGCAGCCAGCAGTCAAGTAATTATATTTGAGCAGCCAACTGATTTCTCTTTGTGGAGTGCGTGTATTTCTCTTATGTGTGTGAATGTGTGCTCGCCAGTGTGTTTCTCATCTCATCTCTGTGAAGATATGAATATTAATGACCCTATTAGCAGACACAGATGCCAGACAGTGCTTTGGTTGGTGTAACACGGGGTTATATTGAAAGCAAGTGAAATAATGTGAAATATTGTCTTTGTGTGAGAGCAAGTGAGAACTGGTTTTAACTGTTCTTATATCTCCGGGAGTCATCGGCGAGGTCACACCGCCGAGGTGGAGCTTATTATACATTCCTATCAACTTGTGATAATTTAAATTTGAGCGTGTCAATCCAAGTGAGACAGCTTAATCGAAGATGAAGTTTCGAAAATAATGACACCATTAGAAAGTGATTTTTTGCTGCGGCTCAGACTTTGTGAAGCTTGCAAGCAGAAAGGAGTCCCAGTTTTGTTTTTTTTTCTCGTGAACTGCTGCTGAACTTTGGTGTCACCCCAGAGAGGAAATTCTATTAAGGTATCATGTTTTTCTTTACTTTTTCCTTTCTTCTTTCTATATAGAAGATATAGCTCTGAAGTGAGAGGGTTTTTTATTAAATAATTTATGTCTCTCGTAATACAGTCAACAGAAGGATATCTGTAGTATGAAGAAAAACTTAAGGTCTGGTTGCTGCTATATTCAATTTGGCTTTGAAAATATTGTAATTTGTGCACCATACGTATGCACCTGTAAATGAAAGGACTTTTACATGGTCCAGGTTTGTTTTTGAGGCATCATTTTTTAAAACAACCTAGTCCACCAGTGCTGTTAGATATTTTATCTCCTTTTGGCTGCGTCCCATTTTTACGGTCAACAACAGCAGATCATCATTTGCTGGCAAACCAGGCCTGGAGAATCTTTGATTTGGCATTTTTAATGCCTGCATCTCTAAAACATAACACATTTTTCATTAACTTGCAATGCAGTTAGATAATTACAATCCTAAATATAAGTAAAACTAATGTAGCACACATGGTTGTCATTCTCTACTTGTAAGAGCCTGATAAGAAACCTTTCCCTTCCCCTAAATGTTTTGTTAAGGCTGCAGTGAACACATTTTTTTCCCCAAAAATTCATCAAATGACTACGTGCAAAGTGTTGCTTGTGGTGACTAACCCACACATAAATATCGGCCAGCTGTGCAATTCGGAGCATTTCAGCATCTTTGAGCGCATTGTTTTGGTTTTACAGCTCACAATTTGACTGTTTTGGTTCAACATCACCTTTATCAGCAGTTTTTTTAGATGCAGCAGGCAGATGTTTTCAATGAAAAAGTTTTAATAAGGCACTGTGTGCTACCTGTCCAGCACCAAACGGCAGAAAGTTAGCATTCCAGCTGATGAACATAGATGAGCATGTATGAGAAAGAGACGTACTGTATGTTTCCCCTCTGAAGTGAAACCAAAACAGTGAAAAAAGACAGTGGATATAGATTTGTCATATGGCCACAAACATGATCCAAATGAATGATAATATTGCTCTCTAACTGCTTTATATCTAAATAAGCAACTGTTTGCAAACAAGTTTACATCTTTCTTTTGCTGCTCTCAACTGACCAAAATTTCAGGTGATGCAGGTTAAACATTGCAACCACATGCCAAACTGTTATCATAATTGTATATTCAGATTTCTCCCTAAAAGCAAGTCTTAACCCTTAAACAAACCTTAAAAAAGGTTAGGACTCGTTAAAGTGTCCTCACTTTGCTAAATGTCCTCACAGTGAGGGTGAAACCTCAAGCTGGTCTTCACTAGGATATACACAAAACAACATGAACTCATTGACCTGATAATCATCACAAATTTTGTTTGCCTGCCTGATAGCATCATTATTGTGGACAATTTCAGTCACATTTTCCATGAATGTAGCGAGGTAGCTAGCGTACTATGTAGGAAGATGAATCCACATTTCTAATCTCCTGTCAGGGAGAAAATCTGAGTTATGGATGGTGATTCAGAACTCTGGAAAAGTGTTACGCACTAACAAACATTGAATACAGTTATATTTTCTTCAAGGTCACATGCTGTTTTCAGAGACACACATGCACAATACATACTGACATCCAAACAAACAGAGCATGGATTAAAAAGTTACAGACATACTTATATAAAACATGCCTACACAGTAACCTTGGATAAGTTTGTGAAGTGTTTGTGAAATAGTGACAACCTGTTTGTTATGAAGTGCATTATTGTGCTCTGCAATCAATGATAAGTCAGCAACATCTCAACCTGTAGATACACAATGGAAACAAGGACTTGTGTGGAAGTAGAATCAATACTTGGCATTCTTGCTTCTACATTTTACATATTAACAACTTAATTGAATGTCAGTTTTGAATCTTTTTAATTAGACATTGGTACCCTCTTTAATGGCATGTTTTTGAGTTTCCTCACATTCCATCTTCATCTACTTTTAAAACATTTATAATCTTTATTAATTTTTTAATTTCTTTCAATTAAATTTTGCAATTTGAGTGTTTCCAGAAGAACACTGCAGCATTTTAAGATGAAATCAGAGTTAGGGTTCGATAAATTAGTATTTTTGTTTTTAAGAGAAATGTTTGTGAGAGAACAACTTTCACTTTGGTTTAAAATCACATATGTAAAAGCTAAAATTAAAACAATGAAAAATGATCCACATACTTGTATACTCCTTGTTTTTCCCATGTTTTCAATGTGAATCATTCATGACCTTCCACCTATACTCTGTATGTTCACTGTGCAACATACAGGAGAAAATAATGCTCATAAATGTCTCCTGTAAGCCCTTCCACCCCCCCACAGTCTAAGGGCAAATGTTGCACCCTTTCTGCCTCCCTGCAGAGCAGACAACCCTTCCCTGTGGTGGGATCAAGGTGTGTCTTCAATGTAATAACCTCATGTCTCGCCCTCAAAGGTACAACAACATCAGGCTTTTATTTTGAAGCCTTATGCAGTACCCTCAGTGGCTCCAGACTCCCTGGACACCCAGTTGGCTTGATCCCCCTCAGAGCAGCCTGGTGGTTAACCTTCAACTGACACTGCATGTGATGTTTTTTTTTTTTTACTTTGCCTGAACTTTTTAACTGTGAGCAATTCAGAATCTCTATAGCTAGACTGCCCTGCTGTAGCAGTTCGTGCATGGGCTGAGCTCGGGAGCATGGTATGAACACCATCCACAGACTGCCGAGCCAAAAGACACGACCTTGATATGATCCCTGCTTCCAATTCTTGCAGTTTTCCAGGCCTGCTCCCAAGCTAGGTCACAGACTTTGGTGACCCCCTGACTTCTCCCGCCTGGACTGCAAGCTGGCTGACTGAATTGGCCGTAATAGGCTGTTAGTTCAGAGACAACTGGAGTTGTTTTATAGTTTGGGATAGTTTGGAAAATAATGATTGAAACATAAACTGCATTCAACCATTAGCTATAAGGGAAAAAAGCCAGATGCTGGGGTAAAATCCTCAGTTTTATTGTGTCTTTACTGAGAAAAGTCTTGAAGGAAAATGCTTCAGGGCAGTGGCCTGCTCCCTTTTCATGAAATAAGAAGAGATACAGCATGCAGCACTTCCTAATTTTAGAACCATACCATTATTTTACACCACACTACTCATAAATCAAAGTGGTCCAGTGGTTCGACTATAGGAGCCAACAGGGTTATGAGCAAGCATAACGCAGGCACACACAAACACACACTCGAGCTCTCCTTGTGAATGTGAAGTGCTGATTAGTGTAGAGGTTCAAATGAGAGCATATGCTCGGCTGCTGTGGAAGTGAACGATATGTCATGTGCTCGGGACATCTCTCCATGGTTCTGTAAAGTGAACGCGCTTTGTGAAGAGGGATTAATTATTGACTCATGTCCTTTGTGGACACTGTGTTTACATGCACAGAAGGGGTTTTGTTAGTAACCTGATTTCATAAACATATAAAATAAGAAACCTGGTTTCATATCTAGATTTCTGCAGGAGAAGTCATATTTCGTGGCCATTGCCAATAGGGGTGTTAAGGGTCACAGTGATAACATTTTATGTTGACAAATCATTTCTTTCCTTAAAAACATTATTGTGAATGTGACTCAATAATTTAAAAACTTTTGTCAGGTTCAAAATGATTGTTTTGTCTAGCTCTGTGTAAGAAGTCTGACGGTTGGTTCCAGCTTCCAACAAGGCTTGTCAAAAAAACATTAAAATGGCTGAGTTCTACAGTATATAATATGCACCCAGCATTATTTACTACGTTAGCTGGCATTAGTGACATTACTGTTCACTAACATTAGCAATGTTTACGCCAGCTAGCTATCATTAGCATTGTTTGGTAGTGCAACAAACAGGCAGCCGCTTGAGATGATTCGAACAATAGCGGTGTTGTGACGAGAATTCAATGGCAGGTGGAGACGGATGGCATATTTAGTTTTAGCTGAGTTTTATCAACACCTTTATTGTGCCAGTGTGCATGTAAAGAATAGTAGCACTCTAACAGCAGAAGAGCAGAATGAAAGCAATAACTCACAGCTGTCAGTCCTTTTAAAACCAAAACTGAAAGAAATATATACATTTCTAAAAGTCTGTCTCCACATTGATTGATTGATTTGTTTATGTAAGATAGTGCCCAGCCTATATGGACTTACAATTTTCACTATTTTATGTATAAATACAGTGTATTGAACAGACTAAATTGCTGTTTCTCATTGTTGTATGCCACTGTTCTCATGATAGGAGGAATCAGTGGGACAATTTTTTAAACCCACCTTCCTAATTTGTCCAAACTCTTGCTGTGTGTACTTTCTACATTTCACCTCATTAGTTGATATCAATAAAAACTGTGACCAACTTGAAAGACCTTGTGTATCTTCTGTCAATGGAGGGAAAGCCAGAAAATCAGTCCTACAGAAACAAACACAAACAGGAGTGTCTACCTCATCTATCCCCCTGCCTGATAATTATCGTTTCCCCTCAGAGACTGATTACTGTGTCCAAGCTCTGCCATATGGGATTTACAAACTTTCTTCGGTTTATTTTTGAAAATGTCATTTTGATGTGACTGCTTTCTCCTTTGTGAGAGAAAGAAGGATAATTGAAAGGGGTGAAATTGAACAAACATAAGTAAGGACAATATTTAGCTAAATCATCACTACTTCGCTGACTGGTGGATTATACAAATTTTAATTTATCTGCTTGTTCAAACAACTGAGAAAACTCATAAAGAAATCAAATATGTGCAGATGAGACACCCCCAACCAGCTTATTATATAAATACATCCAGACCAGGGCTCAGTGGGCTAAGATGTGCACAAAGGGTCTGAATTCAATTAAACATTTCAGCTATACCTTCTAATGATTTCTGTCTTCACACACCTTTAGAAAGAACACACATTTTGCAAACCATTTAAAAATCGGTCAATAGAAACTTCATCTGATGCTCGTGGTCACAGAGGCCACAACCTTCTTTCAAATCTGCGACAATCAGTTGTAGGTGCATTGAGTCTATAATCATATGTGCCAGTACAAAGACGCAGAGTTTTTCCCTTGACTAGTGACAAATTTCAGTCACACATGGTCACACAAGGACAAACAAGGGGAGTTGTCAAATGCAGGGAGGACAGCAGACCAAAAAAATAAAAAAGAATCGCTGACTGTGTGAATGCATAAATAAACAGGCTTATAATATAACTGCCCCATCATTAGGGCATGAGCAGAACAAATTACATTTGTTTATTCCATTAAATTCATATGTTGCAATATTAAGGAACTAGTCTAATGCCTGTTCAAAAAACATGCTGTTCAGCACAGATAGTCTGGTAATGTGAGGTGTTTACAGATCCAGTCTTAAGTCTCCTGAACTGCACATATCTCATCGTGGCCACCCAAACAACACCAAACATGTTTTATATTTATGATTTAAAATCTGAGTGATTACATCGGTACTTTCCAAGCTGGACCACAACAATTAATGAGAGAGGCATCCCGCAGCAGCTGGCGGCGCTTCCGAGCAACGGTACACGTTCAAGCCCTTGAGGCTAACGTTAGCTAGCATACTGCTGTTGACAGAAGCTTTTATCTCACCTCCAATTCTTGCTGAAGATGTTGACTGCATCTCCCCACCTCCAGACTCATTCAAGCTTCTACTATTTTTCTCACTGAAATGGGTTACAGCAAGTTGTTGCACCCCACTAATCTCCGTTTTGTTTACATCTGCTTCCCCATGAGATCAGGTGAGAGGGATCGGTTGTGAGCCCACCTTCAGTCTGCAGAGCCATGTAGTGGGTAGACAGAGATGCCTTACTTGGCAAATTGTGCTTTATGAGACTGTAAAAACTAGAAATACGTAATCCTGTGTACATTGTATTTCACTTTATTTCTTTTGATTTTTTTTGGCATTTTGAATCTTCCTCACTTGTAGAACTTGTTGCAGGATCTCAGGTTGAGTGTGGTTACAAATGGCTGGGAAGGCTTGCCAGTGCTGGGGCAGAACATGTACTTTAAAGGAGAACTCCATCAAATTTACAGTATTTGCAGTATGACTGCACATGTGAAAAAAAATCGTTTTATAGCTGCAGAGGGAGCGGCTGTGATGTCACTTGGCTGAGGATGACAAGTTACAGGAGTGCAATGCTAAAAAGGTGAAGTCTCTTCTAGAAAACTGACATTTTGAACACTTACCACATCTGCATTTTTAATGTTACTAAAGAATTCCCTCCTTTACTAATGCATATTCTCACTAAGCTAAGATTTAGCTGAGGGGTACACGGTAAAACCTTTGCTATACCTCAAACATCATGAGTGCAAAGTTAACCTTGCCCTTTCACATACTTCTCTGCTGGGCCCTTTCTCATCTGTCCGTGGACTAGTTACATATCTCATGTTGATCTCCAATCCTAATCCTGCACTGATAGGGATTTACAGTGGAGGCAATGATTAAGTGGGTTGACCTCCAACTAGAAGACCCGGGGTTCAAGCCACCGTGACAGCAGGCGTATGTCCTTTTTGAAGTATCCTTGAGCAAGACAGTGAATCCTCTCTGGAGCACCGGCTGTGCTGTTTTGTAGCTGACGTTGCACTTTGACCTCACTGTGGAGGGAAAAGCAAAAAGATAAAGATATTCACCTGGGGTCTAGGGATCAGTGGAGTGCTAAAAACCTATTTGCCAACAGAATATTTAGTTGCATCTGTTGTAAAGACACTGAATAAATCATCTGATGAACAACAGAAAGTTGTGGACGGCTGGAGAAATGTGGCTGGTGAGGGTGAATGAGTTGCATTCTTGTTTTTATGAAAAACTCCACTTGAGGTGCCTGCGAGCAAGCCGATTACTGTTATGGGTTTCTTTTTTTGCGAAGCTTTCAAATGGTCAAATTTTTAATTGGAACAACTATATTCAGCAGTAAAGGCAGCCTCAGGTGTAACTGCATAACAGGCTGGACACGGGATGTGTGTGCAGCGCTGCTGTATGGTGTTACCTCTCGCTTTTAAATTCGTTGCCATGTTCACAGACCGTTCACACTGGATGCATGAGACACGCTTCCCTCATGCTTCTCTGATTGAAAAATTCAGAGTCTCACCCATTTCTACTGCAACACGCGCGCTGTTTTTCAGTAAAAATCAACCTGAAAATGATCTGAAGACAGTCATACGGACATCATACCAGCATTTCACTACAGTTTAAATGTCTTTAGAATATGTCACACAACAAGTGAGGGCAGTTTATTTCCTGTGCACTCACTCTTTCACCGGGGTAAAGGAAAGTAATGCAGTGTGTCCACATTATAACTGTGTGAAAGTTTTCTGTTTTTGTCTAATACTGCTGAGAAAAAGAAAGTAGAGTCTCAGCTGATATTCCCCGGATTAAAAAGGGATTTAAAGGAAATTACTAAATCAGAAATGCTCTATTGAATAGTTGGGCCATTTCAATCAATTGTGGGATGCAACATAATTGGTAGTCTGATTCTTCTCCCTTTGAAAGAGGGTATAAATATACTGGTTTGGCAGTTTTGGGATCATAATCAGACGGACTAAATGCAGGACTAATGGCATGCCTGCATTAATTACCCCGTCTGAAAAGGGCTATCTTTGAGAAAACACCAGCGCATGCATCCCCGACCCCCTCCCACCTCACGCACCATTGATCGCTTTGTTGATGTTGCGTGTTAAAGCCAGTGCATTGGGAAAATGAGGCATTTGCAGCTCGTCTTTCATCATATATTAGCTGCTAATTACCGACAACACATAAGCTTATTAGAGTCTTTGGAGGGCTACGAGACGGATAAAACATAGGCTGCCTGATGATGCGAGGACAGAGCCGCTGTTAAATATACACTCACAGTTTTACATCCGAACTCTTTTGTTTTGCAAGCACACGGCAAAAAGGTGCGCGCGCACACACACACACTGGACGCACGCACTTGCTCCTCTCTATCAAAATATGCAGCTGCAGTCATGCCGACAGTTCACTGAGTCTGAACTATGGCGTGAAAGTGTACCCATTGGATTTTTGGATGGGCACAAATTCGTAACGAGTTTGTAACAAAATATAAAAACACACAGTCATCTTAAGCCTGTTTATTCGAGCTTTGGCATGGTGTTTTACATAGTTAAAACAAATGTTGATTCTAGTTGCTGTAATTTAAATTAAATACTGTTCTTTTTGTTCTCTGTAATTGTTTGAGGAACATTTTTCAATGAACTCCATGTTTGTTTCCTGTGGAGCAGAACAAAGATGGTTGTTAAAGTAGAGGGGATTCATATAACTACAGGATCAAGTCTGGCTCATAACTAACTATATGTTTAGTGCCACTGTACAAAAAAAAGCCACAATAGAAAGGTATCTGTCATAAAAACAATATAAATAAATCTGCCATCATTAAATGCCAGGGGGTGGCATAACAACCCACAGAGCCGCCATCAGGATCGTCAGACAGTCTGACTCTATATGCTGGTGTGTGTCCGTCCCTAGATACTTTCTGTACTTTTCGGTTGTGACACAAATGAAGCACTTTAAGCGCCGACAGAGACGACTGAACAGACACAGCGCGCCCTGCTAATGCAGTTTATTTAGGGTCGTTATGAATCACCCACAGAATCTGATATGGAGAAGGCAGCTTGTGAGAAGTGCCAGTGCGCAAGAAAAAGTCACGGTACGTTAAAGAGTAAAATTTAAAATGTAAAAGTGCCTCTATTGCAATTACGCCCCACTACGAGCACTACTTTAACCTATTTGATGACTTGCCATGCCATTCACACTTGCAGTCAACATTATTTCACTTCTTTCACCTGATTTTTGAGAATCCATAACATTTAGATGGTTCAGTGTTTTTTATTAGGGTGAATGGTGTCTCTGTCTCAGCCAATCTGCCCCCCTATCACTTGTTTCTGCACTATGTAACTTCAGTGAGAGGGCAGGATCACAGTGTTACATACATGTTTACTTCAAGACAACATAGCATTGTTAGGACGTAATGAGTTTTGTCTGTAGTTAGCACCTACATTACATCTGACAAGTTGTTACAGACCTTGGATTTATACTTACGACAGTGGGGTTGCACTCACAGAAACTGAGGGGGGCGCCAAATCACACAAAATGCCGATTTCTACATAATGTTGCTTTAATTATCAGACTTTTAAAATCTGAAAGAGGGCTTGAGTTATTGTAAACTGTGGTGGTTTAATGTTAAGTCTTAATGGTTACATGAATCGTGAAACCAAAATTAAGTTATAAATATAGAAAAGGCAAAACAAATACTTAGTTATTATTTGATAAGAGCTTAACACTCAAAAACTGAGCTAACAGGCTTCATTAGTGTGTGCTTTGATGACCTGCCAGCATTAGCAAACGACCCCTCAAATGTACTTCAAATATTAAGTACATGACATCATGTTTTTCCAGCTGAACTAACCAGAAGAAAGAGCTCGGAGAAAACAAACTGAAATCTCCCAGCTAAATTCACCCAAAAAACGTTTCTAACTCCTGTGTTATGCATTCATATAGGAGCCTTTCACTAATCGTACAAAGTCCACTCAGAAAACAGACTTTCAGTGCCTTTAAATACTGAGTGGCAGTCATGATAGAGGACTCCACTGTTCAATCAGGCAACCGGTCCTTGGTCTCATTTACTTTGGAACATCTATAGCCTTAATTAGGGAATAACAGATCGATATGAAAACAGACAAATGCATTTCCAAAGAAAGGCGCTTAAATCACCGACAGGTTTAATATCTTAAACTGATGAGAAATATCGTAACCTTCCTGCATGTGAAACACTAACTCTGGTCCAATTAAACAACTCTTATGTTTGCATCGTGCTGCAGGATGATGGAAGCAACTTAGTGACTTTGTTTGTCCTTTAGAATTGTAGCTAACTGTGGCTTTATTTGTCTGTGATGGAGTCCAACAGGAACACAGAAGCCCAGTTGTTGTTTTTGGAGAGAAGCTGTAATTACCTGTGGGCTTCTCTCTCACTTGATTAAGGAGGAAAAACTAATCCTGGAGAGCTGAGACTGAAACACACACCAGCAGAGATGCAAAGGGTGCACACATACCCACACACACACACACACACACTTCAATATATGCACGTTCACACACACACACACACACACACACACACACACACGCACACACACACTGTCTCATGTCTCATGCACGGCCATAAACACACAGGCGTGCGCACACATGCAAATACACACACTCACAAAAGCCCAGAGGCCCGCAGTTTAATTGAACTTTCCCACCGATCTACCAACGTTTTTTTTTCCTGCATGCGCTTCTCTTTTTTTCCTCCTCTCTTTCTTAATCAGTAGAGAGTTGGAGGTGGCAAAAAAGAGAAACCGAGAAGCCAAAACGGATGCAGAGAAAGAAAAATAAGACAGAAGAAGTGGGGGGAGCGGAGGAGAGAGAAAAAAGAAAAAAGTTGAGGTGAAGACCCAGAGAGAAAAACAAGCAAGCTGGATGGAGGAGTGGAGGTGTTAGATGGGAAATCTAATTCAGTGGAGGAAACAGTTAGACTGAGGGGGAAATGAGCTTTTACAGAGGCAGCTTTATCAGAGGATAAATTGGAAAAGTGGAAAAAGGTTTACTTCATAGTTATCGAGTGAAAGCCCACAGCTGGGGAGGAGTTTAGAAACTGATTATGGGATACTAAAGTGGCTGTCATCTGCAAAGGTTTAAGATGATCATCTTAACACAGAATCTTTCATTGTAAAGTGTGTGCAAGCATTTGTGGGTTAATGTGAGGGTTGCTTGGTAACACAAATAAGCTCCATTTGCAAATAGTGTTTTCCAGGTTGACTGTACGCTGCGGAACGGCTCTGCTATGGTTTTACTCCGTGCTCCGTCAACACCCACCGGCTGCGTTTTATACGTATGTGTTATAAACACAACAACAAACAGACAAAAGGTTAGTGTTCCCGACCAAAGGATTAGAAGAAGTGCTTGGATTTGTCTCTTTTATTCAGCATTTTGTGCTGGCGTCAACACAGTGTTTTTTTTATGAAAATTAAAGGGTTGTTGTGTTGTTGTTTCGGTATCTGACTTCCTGTCTGCTCTGTGCTGAATTAATTAATGCGTCGTGCTCCAGCATCCGGCACAAATAGAAGCCTTGCGTATCTGCTACGGAGGGGTCGGGGCGAATCGGAGGCGGACCGAACAAGCATCTGGTGGAATTTAGGGGTAAGGGATTTAATAACCACTTATGGGTTACCATCTACAAATAAGGTTCAAGGTTCATTTATTCATCATATATATTCTACAGCAGTAAAACACAAGGTTGTTAATGTAATGCAAGACATGAAACAAAAAGTGTTTTCTATGGAAGAAGAACTTCTCTGTCGTTTGCCAGACTAACTCGTCAAATACGGCAGCTTGGTCAGAGGCTTTAAGCTTCAAACTAAGACTGTCTTTCATCAGTTTTGCACATATTATGTTATTCCCATATTGTGACTTCATCCTCATGCGTCCATATCTCTGCTCCTCTAGCATCAGCCCACTCGTATTACATAAGACCTATCTTTCTGAAGCTTTGTCAGAAATGACAACCTGTGACCATTATATTCACTCAACATTGTTAGTGACACCAGAGGAAAATCACAGGATTCATCATATGGGGACCAAGAACGTTTGTACAGAACGTCATGGCCATCCATTCTATAGTCTGGACCAAAATGGTGGACTAGCAGCCAGACTTAATGACTCAAAAATGTACAGTTGATAATAATAGTAGTAGTAGATGTAATAGGTATTCATCCATTCAAATAAGCCATGACAGTGTGTCAGTGAGCAGACATGTGCCGCATCAGGACCCTGAAACTGAAGCAGCTAAATGGAATTCAACCATCAATTATTTTGCTATCAACATTTTTCCTACTGTGTCATGTTATAAAGTCTAAAAGCAGACCATACACGTCACTTTCACTGGCTGTTTGTGTCTATAAAAAAACAAGGACATGGTCAAATACAAAGCAAATATAATGTGTATGCACCTTTTGATTGTTTTGTAGTGACAGATGGAGGATTGACTGAAAGGTCACTGGAAAAATCTCATTATTTTGATATGTGTGTATTCTTTATCACTGACTATTGTGAATGTAAACCCCTTTTGCAATTTTGTTTATTTTCTGACAGTGATACAGAGTGAAGCATCTTTGAATTTGTGCGAGCGAGAGAGAGAGAAAGAAAGAGATGAGGCGCACACATATCTCGCTGACAGTTGAAGCCTTCTGTCTGCTTTTTCTCCCTTTCTCCTCTATAATTGCAAACGCATTTATTCCAGCTTTGTAGCTGGCTTATTCACAGCTGCGTCTAGATAGCAGGAGGCAGTGTAAGACACTTATTCTTTATTCCCCAAATTGAGAAACATACTTATCAATGCAAATGAAATGAGTGCTGTGAAAGTGGGAGGAGGAGAGTGAGCGGTGAAAGGAATACCAAAAAAACTGGCGGCGGGAGAAAATCCATAGTGAAACCAATCAGTTTTTCAGGCGGCTGCGAGAGAGACAGGGGAACAGAAATCATAGAAAGTGACCATTTTTGTCACTTAATTTGGTTAATTTTAGTTGTGCACCAAACTATTCAGCACAGTCTGACAGAGAGAGTGTGAAGGTAATCCAGTTAGCTGAGAGACGGTCTTGCCTCGACTCTCTTCTGCTCACCGACTGGCTTCTTTGTGCAGGCCTTCTGATTGGCTGAGTGCTGACCAGGCTAAAAGCTTTTGAAGTAGAGGTGAAGAGCAATTAGAGTCGCTGTCACACACACACACACACGCACACACACAAGCAGGCACACACACACATACACCCCTCTCTTGTACACTCTCTCTTGCTCACACACATCCTCATAAACACAGTCTTCTCTGATCACACAAACAGCAATGACCAACACACACCGATGTCACAAAAGTTTCTTTTACTCATAAAGTAAGTAACTTTTTTTAATTCCTTGTCTTCTATTTCTCTATCCGCCAGGAGGAGCAGTGATTACCTCAAGTTTGCCCGCTGCAGCCGGACATCTTGATTCATCCAGTCTGTCTAAAATCACCCGTTCTTATCATATTTGATGTGTATGAGTGAGAATAGTCAGTCTGGGGTAAATTTGCCAACCCTCCCTATTTTCCCCAGACATTCCAATTTTTCATTGCCCTCTCTCCGTTTCCTGCCGGGGTCACAATCCTGCATGTACATCCAAACCAAAAAAAGGGCAACCGCTGAGTCGTAAGTGAGCAAAACAAAAAACATGTCTCGTACACTTCAAGCTCCAATATCTTCTTATTTAAGGCACAAAACAACAGTGAATTAAAAGTAGAAATGAATTCTTCAACATAAAAACGCGGTGCAGTGTAGTTATCATTTTCTTTCTTTCATTCATTCATTAATTTCATCTGTTGTGATTTTCAAACTCAGTTTTTTGTGTGGGCAGGGGACTTTCTCTCTCGGAAACCATTTACCATTTGTAAATTGTTTACAAATGTTGATGCACAAGAATATTTGTATTGAATGGGAAAATATGAGGATAGTAATCATTGACAACTAAACAGCCAAACATTATTCAAGTTCCAGCGTCTCCTGTAAGTCTGGAAAAAACATGGCCTAACAGCAAATGTTTATATAAAAAAGGAAAAAAAGAAAAATCACAGCTTGTGAGTCATGTTTTTCTACGAACACCATACACCATCAAACAACCTAGTAAATGCAGTTACATAGTTGGCCTTGCAGATAACATGCACATTTCAAACAACCTCTCTTTTCATGTCCGTCCGTCTGTCCGACCCTCTGCTACTTACTTTTCCCTTTGTCTCCTTTCTTCCAAAGCTTATGTGAAAAGTGCACTTGAAATTGAAAGATATCTTTAACAAAAAGAAGAAAACTAAAATTTACTTATTTTGCTGAAATTACAGTGCCTTTATATCAGAAGAAACCAGCAATTGTAGAAGAGCTTTTACTCTGGTGCTAAGAAGGTTTTAAAAATAACATGAATGAAAACTTTTAGTGGGAATCAGTGCTTGAGTTGAAGCTCATATTCTCGAAACAGGCAAGCTGGGGGCCTTTGGGACTTTTAATGTTTCAAAGAGCTTCATTGTATAAACTTTTAAACACTACGTGGGTTGTTAAAAAAGTTATTTATTTGCTGTTTGTGGCCAAACATTTGAGTCAAATTCAAGAAGAGACTTTGCTTGATTTTTTAAGAATCAATCGTTTATTATTATTTCCCATTTCCACTCATACTCCCTGTTGCTCTGTCCCACTTTTCCAAGATGAATCCAATATCGATTCATAATTTTGCAGGTGCATACAAAGCCATGGTATTAATGGACATGCACACGAATGTGTACACGTGCACTGTCAGTGAGTGCTCAGCTTTGCCAGTAGTCGTGGCAAGCTATTTAAATCTGTATTTGCTGGCACAAACTCGGAGAATGATGGAATATGTCATGCCAACATTGACCTCAACACTGACAACGTTTGCATTTTCGATTAAGATTTTATTGATTGTGGAGCCTGGTTTCTAAACGTATGTTCTGACCTTTGAACTCCTTATGGGACAGGTCCTTCAGGCTTGATGAGTATAATTTAAACCTTTGCTTTTAAAACTGTGGAATGACCTGTCTGAAGAAACGTAGTATTTCATTGTTGTCTTTTACCTTATTTTATTGATGCATTATTTATTTTGTGTAAGGCACTTTTTATGAGAATAAATGTTAACTAAAATAAGATATCTATTAGATATAATATGAAATCTAAACCTGCAATCTTTCTCATTTTAACCACTTACTCCATTATTCATATATGTGCCATAAATACTGAGGTGGTAAGGGGGGGGGGGGGGGGGGGGGGGGGGTTGATTGGTCAACAATCAATGTATTGATTGTTGACCAATCAATACATTGAGGTTGACACCACAGTCAATTCAAAGCTAATAAATATTGATTTAATAAATATTGGTCAAGATGATGCAAGAAGCTTGATTGAAATCTGAAAAAGATGGGTCAGAGGTGTTTGTGTGTGTGTGTGTGTGTATGTGTGTGTATGTAGTCTGTTTGCTTTCAAACAGAAGTTAATGGTATTAAATCACACACAAATATGAGAATATATCGTTATTGACTGTATCAATGAAACATTTAGTCAGTTATCTCAACAAAACAGACAAAGAGAGGAAGTGGAACATGACACATGAGCATCGAGACTACAAAATAAAACAGGAAATAATCCAACCAAAAAAAACAACCCGTGACAGGTGATGTTGCAGCCTCTTAAAACTAAACTTGAGACTCCTCAAATGCCATAGAAGAACTAATCTTCTCGCCATCTTTATCAGCTGACGCAACATCTTCAAACACTGATTGGAGAATCATGGCAAAAGTAGATGTTTTGAAGCATCTGGGTCAGCCCTAAAATTATACATATAAAAAAGGGATATAAAGGTGTTAGTCTGTGAGATTTTTTTATGTTGAGGGTTATTGCACATATGAAGAAGATTCAACAAACACGTGAAAAGATAATTCAGACAAGACAGAATATCCCCCTAAAAGACCACAACTGAATCCTCCTGTCTTTTCATTTTCCTAACACCTCCAAGAATGTTTCAGAAACACTTTTGGTGGACATGAGGGCTTTCAAGTTGCGTATTTTCAACTTGCAAATCAGTTTTGCTGATGATGGATGTCGCCTGGCATGGTAACCGGCCTCCTTCAATGCCTGTAGAGAAATAGCTGACAGTCGAGCAATTTCCTGAACATCACCATGCAGCGCTTTTTAGTGGAGACCAACATTGGCTCGTAGCCCATGATAAATGAGTTTGAAGCTGCATGACAACAACAGATTGTGCGTTTGTATTGCAGGTGATGACTGTAAGAATGAAATTAGCCACCACTTAATCAAATTGTCCTGGATTTAAACACATATCACACTTACTGCATGTTTTGTCTCTTCTGTTGTCTCTTCTTTCACCGTAGGAAAATACACAATCGTGAGTTAAGTATTGACGTTTATCAGCTCAACGT
This sequence comes from Pagrus major, assembly GCF_040436345.1. NCBI lineage: Eukaryota > Metazoa > Chordata > Actinopteri > Spariformes > Sparidae > Pagrus > Pagrus major. Next base: position 21,735,960 of record NC_133219.1, read on the forward strand.
GGCTTTAAAACTGGGTCACTTAACACTTTATGACTCAACCTTGCAATTCACGCGCACCTGCTGTGATTTCAGCGGGGCTAAAAAGATTAAGAAACGGCAAGAAACTCCTAAAGAGTCATTAAACAACAGCACCTGACTGAGTCAAGTGAGGGGGGGAAAGTACCAAAAAACAAACCAAAATCAATTTGCCCTGCTACATCAATGCTATAACACACCATCTGTCACTCACTGTTGTACAAACACTCGCGCCACCCTGTCACAATACACACTCGTACCTTTTCTACTCTACCCGTCTGTCTCCCTTTCACACACACACGCACACACACACACACACACACCTTTATTCCCTCTACAGTAGGGGACATTTATTCTGATTATGTTGGGCCCTGGAGATCGAAGATTGTAGTAATCAGAAAACTGGCCAGGCATCTATCACTGCGGCAACCAATCAAACAGCCCGCTCCACCGGCAGCGAATGGGAAAAATTACACACAGAAATGATTCCCACTGCTCTCTCTGTGTGTGTGTGTGTGCCTTTTTTGTTTTTCTATCCTTGTGAGGACTTCAGAGGCAGGAAAGTTTTCCAAAGTGAGTTTTTATTGGTCTTCACTTTAACGCACACGACTAATATGAGGGCGATAGGTTGGAATTAGGGTTAGATGAAAGTTGGAGTGAAGCAATTAATGTACTTTGGGGTTAAAGGGTTAGAGAATCAATGTTACTCAGCGACTGGTCCTCACTAGAGTGATTTGCAGTGTGTGTGTTTGACTGGGGAGTGTGAGGCTATTAGTTTTAGCTGATGATAAAGGTGGTGGTGTATTTGGAGAGACAGAGAGTAGGGAATTATGAGAAAGCGTGTGAAGGTAGGTTTGTTACTGGCATCGCTGGGATTGTAAAGACCAGCCAGCATGGATCTGACACAAACACACACACACACTACACACACACTTGTACACACTGTACTGTGGCGCTGGCAGACAATCGAACATACACGCTTTCAAATACACTTTTCCTCTCTCTCTTATTCTCATTCACTAACACACACACACACACACTCATCACACACTAGAAACATGCAATTATCTGGAGTGCGCATGATCATAGACATGCACATGCTTACACGGCCTGGATTCTCATTAAGGCTCAGCTATTCCCTGTTGGCGAACACGGATGAATACGATGGCGAGATGGAGAGAGATGGGGGACAGAGAGGGAGAGGCGGGAGGGAAAAGTGAGTCTCAGAGGAAGACAAATAAAAGGAGAGAAATGAGACGTTAAAGTAAAGGACCTCGGCGCACTAAAAATGATAAAACCAGTCTGTGCCAACTGTCTGTGTCGCTGTTTTACATGATTCCTGCTGGTGTCATTCATGCGGCCAACATATTTGGATATCAGGGCTCATTTCACTTCGTTCAAACAAACCCGTCTGGTGCCTTTAATTATTTAATCTAACTTTTTTTTTCCAACGGCATTTTTGTCTTGAAAGTTTTTAGATTATCAATCACGGAAAATGTGAGGGCTACATTTGTTTTTGGCTGTTTTTATATGGACCAAGTTTTTACATCTGGTGCCATTCAAATGGGTTCTGTCACCTGACGGCCAAAGGGAGGTCTGAAGTCTTCAGTAGAAAGGAAGTTTTGTGTCACCTGAAATGTCTTCAGAAACACATTTCGTTTCGCTTGGCTATTTGTGTAATATAAAAGAAAGTTTCCAAAAGAGCCACCATGTTGAAATCCTGGCACACACGGCCCACGAGTGGCATTAGCACAATCGGGTGCAACCAGTGAGTGATTGCATGGTTGTTGGAGGGTGTAGCCTGTTTTGGTCAAGCGTGCAAAGCTGCGAAGTATCGAGTGCCCTCAGATCAAATAACACCCCTGTCCTAGTTGTAAGAAAAGTTGATTTTTAAGTCTCATTCCCAACTTGTCAAATACTGACACTTTGAGATGGTGGCCGACTCATCCTACAATCCCAGTGTCCAAAGTATTTGACGAGTTGGCAATGATACTTTATAGGACTTTTAAAGCTGCCCCTACCTACATCTAAATATTAACCATGGGTCACTCACAGTGACGAATCTACAGAGGATCCTAAACTGACTCTGCAGTTCCAAGTCTTACAAGGCAGTTTAGTGTCTTTAAGGCCCATTGTTTTGGTTTTATGGACGTACCTTTACTGTTTTGGTTCAGTCCCACCAGTTTCATCATTCTCATTTCCAGCCATTAACTGCTGCTTTCACCTTTGTTAAACCCAGTGTGCAACCTGCATCAAACAACAGACTGAACTTAATCGAGTGGCCTGAAACACTCCAAACAAATGTTAATACATATATTGATAACTGCTTGCTAAAATACTTGCATAAGATGATGAGACTTGAATGAATGTCAGTATGTTTACATCTTGTTCTGCCGCAACAGTGTTGCAACACCTAATTCAATACTGCTTTATTGCAAACATCTCACAAACCTTATTGTCATGTCTGTTATTGTGTTTTAATTGGTAATCTAACATCTCACGCAAATTGTATTTTGACTGAGCTCCTCTGCAGCCAAATGTCTTCATCATAAGTCATAAGAAACAGAGCATCTACTTTCAACATGATTCATAAAGTTAATCTGGTTTACATCAACTGGTGTTTCCATTTTACTTAATCAAACCTCTTCTTTCATGATCAAATGGCCTCCCCTGAAAAAATGATGAATGCTGTATTTGATGTTCAGACCGGTTCAAGGGGTCAAAATATTTGTGTTCTGTGTTTTTTTTAGTGCTGACTCCAAGAGTTAATCATTGAGTGCAGGAACCACAAAAGAAATGGAAACAATGCATTTTATATTGTTCTGTTTATTTCTCGAGAGCGCTTGAGCTGCCACATTTGAGACACTTTTGAATTCAGTCCAACTAGATTTATGTATTAAAAACCATAAATCAGATTTATTTCTAAAAAGTTACTGAAAAGTTTTAAAGAAAACTTTTAGTAGCATTATCTTATAAGCCAACAATACACAGCTAAACAAAGCCGCCAGACCTTCAAGTTGCAGAAAATTGAGGCTATAACAGCTGAATCTGCACATGATTTTAACATGACACGTCGTCACATGCAATAAGGCATTGAGCTGGAATGCGCTCACATATGGCAAGGCTATGGGAAGCATCTCGTCTTGGAGAAGGTGCCTTTGTAACCTGCACAATGACAGCTGTATGCAGGCAGTAAGCACACACACAAACACACACCTGTACACACACTCAAAGGAAGGTGAAGGCCATCAGCTCAAGCCTGTGACAAGGCTGCACATTTTTAAACTGTGAGGGAGTCAGAAGGGGGTCAGTGCGTGTGTGTATGTGTGTGTGTGTGTGTGTGTCTGTCAATGACTGGTATTTTATGTGTGTGTATGTGTGTGATGCGTTTGTGTAATGTTTTCCTCCATCTGTTCTCCCTTCCTGCTTCAGATCCCAGTTATGTTTCCCTACTGTGATCCTGCTGTTGTTAGCTGTGCATCTAAGGAGAAAGGCTCCCTGTGTGTGTGTGTGTGTGTGTGTTAGAGACAGTGCTCTGAAAATGGTCAATTTGGACAAGGTGATATTGTTGCAAAGGTACTCCTCCCCACCTCCTACACAGACACACACACACACACACATCTCCACACACACAAACAAACCTTATCCCTTCCTGGCTCCCCTGGTTAACAAAGCCTCATTAAGCTGCCCCCCCCAACAACACACACACTCACATCACAGCACATGTTACTAGCATCTGGTCCCAGTCTGCAAAGTCAATAATTTCCTGTCACATGTGAGTGTGTTTGTGTGTCTTAGCAAAAGGTTATCACGATTTGCGGCTATCATCACAGCTGGATACATCCTCAGTGCTCTTTTTTTTCCTGCCAGGTAATGGACAGTTGCAGGGAAACAGTCTGGTTGCCAGTGTAATCATCAAAATGCTTCCTCTGTTAGCTGAGATGAAAATGGCATTTTGAAGATAGGAAGGCATAAAAACACAAAGGCAGACCATAACACGAAGGTCACTGTGAGGTTAACCTCTCAAGGTCGCTCAGATGTGTATATGAGTCGAGGAAAAATGGGCTCGGGCTTAATCAATGACACGGTGAAACATTTTTTTATCTCAACCCGAACATGCTGTGAAGTTGTTGCTTAAAGTGGGCGCTGATTCAGAGAAAACATGAAAATGGAATCAAAGCCAGGGAAACATCTTTCTGACCTCGCCCCTTCCATTGAGAATTGAGAATGAGATTTGATTAACCAGATGACCAACCATTCAGGAGACAGGAGGCCTCATTGTTGACCCATATTGGACCCACATTCCACCTAAAGACACACAGACTTCTTATTTACAAATAAACATATCAGTATGGTTCTCTAATTATTGGAAAGCTGCAAACAAAGGCATTCATAGACACAAAACTCTGGTACAGGATAGAGAAGACACTTCCTGATATGTCCTGAAATTTTTATGTTGTGCCTGTTTTTCACCGATCAGCAGACTTCTGAGTACATGGTGAGCAGTTTGTTGTAGTTCAGCCTAAGTGCTCTCATCCATTCACAGACACAGCAGGGAACAGTTTTCATTCAACCAATTGAATGCTACCTACCTAGCACCGAACGACAGACACATTTAAAGTGCATTTCCAACTTGCAACAGGGTTTTATGATTGGCTGAGGTGTATGTTAGAATAAAATGTCTTTGTATTTGTAATCTGTATTCTGTGACCTGTCAGTTGTTTTGTAAACTCATCACTGTAGTTTCTATAGATCCATAGAGCAGAAGGCCACCTCTGATTATCAGTTCATTGAAACAGGATCTGTAGAACAGAGGGCTACTCTGATTATCAGCTGGTTGAAAACAGAGGGACAAGACATCGTCAGGGTCAAAAGTCAAACCGCCTAAAGTTCAGTATGCAGTTAGTCATGTGAGGCATACTTTAAGATAGAGGTCTCAGATCGCTGAGTTGGTACAATTGAATATTGAAGGAGGAGTCTAGGGTTTAGGTTTTCCTCCCCTTTAGGATGCTGGCTGAAGACGGTTGGAGCAGCTAAGTGCCAAGAGGCTGGGACCAGCCTGTGCACCAACAAGGGAGAGCCAAGTTTAAACCAGGGCCGCTCCCCAACAGTTTTTGGACCAATTAGATAGGAATACATACTATATAACTTTGTGTAAATTCTAAGTAAGACACTCTCTTTTGGGAAGTTGGTTGCAGCTAACTGCTTCCAGACTGCGATTGGCTGAACAAAAGGGGTCCATGTACATGTAACATTTTGGTGTCCTGATGCTAAATAAATACTTGTACTAAGGAACAATTCGGCTATAGAATTCTTCTATGCAAATCAACGAACGCGCTGACATGTAAAAACAAGATTGCCAAAAAATCAAAATATGATTTAGCACCCCCAGCTGAACATTAGCTCAACTCCTCACATTCATATTCCTAATAATGGTACTGGATGGGAAAAAAAAAATTAATTTGCTTTTTCTTTGACCAGAAAATCTGCACTACATCAGGATGGAAACATGCTTTAGCTGAGACAACCCAGTTCAGTTAAAGAAGATAACCATACGTTTTTTGAAAGTTTGGAAAAAAGTTAAGTCTTGCAGCCACCTGGGGGACTACGGTGCCATTGCAGCCTGATGTTTTTTGAGTGTGCCCCTTGTAATATTGATGACCAGATGTACAGTTCCTCTAAAACAGCTGATTTTGTCTCTATGTCTTCTCTTTCCGCCTGCCTTCAACTTTACTGGCCTAATTTATCCTGCGCTCTCTCTGTGTTTTTCCCCTGCTCCTGTCTCTCTGGCTTGTTTTCTTTCCACTGGCAATCTTTTAGTACTGTTCATAAAATTGGCCCAGATTGCTCCATGTATTTTTACCAGCTCGAGAGAGCCAGCGTATTGGCATTTGTGTATATTAGCTACCAGGCTACAGTATAAATCTGTATTGATGATATGGCAGCCCCTATGGGACAAGGCGGATGAGAGCCAATCCTGGAGCCTATTGACTGGTCTGGAATTGCTTTTGTAATATTGTTTGGGAAGACGGACGACTATGAGGGAAAGAGAAGAAAAAAAGACAAACTTACAGCCTAGGTGTGATTTTTCTGTTTCTTTTATTGTTGCAGCTTTCTGGTAAAAAGTGCTCAGAAGGCTGACGAGATGAGAAATAACAGGAAGAGACAGAAAATAAGAACAGAATCAATAAAAAAGAGGGAACGGGGGATGTAAATGTATGAGGAACAGAGAAGCGAGAAGGTGGAGTGTGATTTAAAAGACAGAGAAGGAACAAGGGAAAGAAACAAATATGAAGATATATAGTCAGACTGAGGGGGAAAGTGATGTTAATGATATCCAAGGAAAAAGAAAGTAATAGCTGTAATTATTTTGATAAGGGGTCTTGCATGATTGCACAAAGGAGAATTGACTTTGGAGTAGAAAACCTACTCTTTATGTCAGTGTGTTGGTGTGTTTACTATTCGTCTGTCATTTTAGCGAGCATTCGCAACACCCAGTAGAATTGCCGTTGTTCTTGTCTCTTGTTCGCAGGGAGATGGGAAATATGGTAATATCAGCAGTTTACATCCAGTGGATGTTAGACTGATGAGCAGGGCATATAAATGTAGACTGCTGGAGTCTAGAATTTCAACCCCGGGGTGTTGGGGATGCACGGCATCGGTTTTGGCCCTGATACTGACCTTTACAGATCAAAATTTCACGCAGCTTTTCGTCATCATCAATTATATTTACTGTTAACAACCAGTTACATTTATTTAGTCAGGGACCTGAGTTTAAGTGTTTGAATCACTGTCAGGAGAGACAAAGTTGGATCAGTGCATCCCCATTTGTAGTCCACATGAGTGGTTACTTATACGAGTGTGAAATAACTTGTTTAATTGCCTTCACCAGCTGGGTCTGGCATAATTAAGATTTTGTAATATTTAAAAAATGGTTCCCAACCTGGCTGTTGGGGGATACGAGGGGTCACAATATAAATTTGAGAGGTCATGAGATAATTACCAAGACAGGAGAAGAAAAACTACCCTGCGATTTCTGACTTCATTATTGGATTTTGATTGTTAAACTTGAGAGTTTTGCCTCCTCGGGCCTCTAGAGGTAGTGGAATAAAACAATCTGAAATGAAACATCACTCTTTGGTTAGACTACACTGCACAGTTTGTAGATCTGCAGCGGGGCTCCTGACTAACTAAACAATTTTAACTGTCCTAAAATGAACGTAGAACATCCCAAAATTAAAATGTTGAATCTTTTACTTTACTTGAATCTATTAGTTATTAAAGTATCAGTATTTAAAGTATTTTCACCTCCAGACAGTACTCAGTTGAAGTACTTCAGCACATTTATTAAGTTTAAACTTATTGTGTTGTCACATTAAGCGTGTTGTTCACAGTTCATGCTCCTTTGAACAGAAACTCTCAGTCCTGCTGTGTGTTTAGCTCTACTGTAAGCTATTAGCCCTGTTAGCTGTTAGCTCGCTTGGCTAAACACACCGCAGGACTCTGCTGCCCACCGGCTTCTAACAGCTAACTAGCTCAAATTCAACACAGAATTTTTGTTCACATTATGGGATTATTGGGGAAAGAAATCGTGTTCATTCCCCGGTCAATAGTGACTTTACTGCATCCTTTCAGATTATACCGTGTCATACGTTTCATAGGTCTTGTGCTGATTAACTACTGTAGCACTGACACAGCACTGTGGAGATAGGTCTGGTATAAGCAATGTGCTCTTTTGTAGTCAGCGCTTGGTTCATTTTGTAATATGCTAACTGACAGTTACACATAATACATACAAAAATGTCATTGTCCTGGAGGTGTCCAAAATTTGAATTGAATCCAGAATTTGAATGGTAGTTAATGAACCTTGAGTTGACTCAGCTAATCGCTAATCTGATGCATTAGAGTTATCCCTAAAGACAGGTTAACATTACTTACAGCTGCGTAGTCACTATTGAGATAATATATAATCTTAAATTGTCATTAAGGACATATTTAAACATTTTTAACAATTGCCTCATTCATCAACAATAATCACAAAACAATGAGCAAGTGCGAAGGACCACACTTACCCCTTTTTATGAGGTTTATTATTGTGCTAATCAGAGATGCCAATCATTTCCCTTCGTATCACCTCATTTCCTTGTTTGTCCCCACATCCTCCTCTGAACATGTTTTCCCATCTGATCCTTTATTTATTGCTGTTCAATCCCACTCTCCTGCTTTTCTGTGTTTAATGTATCCTCCTCATTTTATTCCCCTGATTTACATGCAGGTAAATTCACACAGACACTCGGATTTTCCCCCCAAACAGTCCCCTGGAACTGATGGTGACAGGATGCAAAAGTCAGCAGTTAACATGATGTAAAAGTTCCTCCAGTGCATCGGTGTTGTGCTTTCCTGACATCTCAACAAATGTGAGGATTTGGCTTTTAACACATGTCATTTTTGCATGCTAGAGGACAGCAACATATTGTTTTGTCCTCGCAGTTCACTGTTGCTTATCTTTGATTTTGAATGCAAGAATGCAGATTTGGTATCTGAGTCCTATCTCCGGGCTATTTTGGGGACAGGAACTACAGCCCAGAAACTTAAATTGCATTGTTCCTAGATGGAAAAGCAGTAAAAGTTCCTGAGTTCTCTTTCTCCTTAACGTTCTATGTTTCTCTTTTGCACTTAACCACAAACTAAGACCTATCACTTCAACCCTCTAAATTACAACTCATCAACCCTGACCTTGATTGACAGCTATTAATAAATGCCTCTCACATGAATGAATTGTTGCAGGGAACGCTTTCTCATTCTTTCTCTCACTCGCTCTCTGGTTTTCCTTGTCACTCACACTGCTCTCAATTTTGCCACTGATTCCACTCTTTCTTAGTTCATGTTCACAATAGCCCAGGGGGAAAAAACACAAGCTTCATTTCAATGAGACCACTGTGTTGATGCATCATGGGTGTTGCCAGAGGGTAACCTGGCTAAAAAAAGTTGAACCTGCTCAACTTTTGCTGCAATACTAAACAGCATCCACCAGCCTGGGGAATGGCCCCTGTAGCCTTCAGCTCAATTTAGCGGTCAATAGTCACTGAACTAAAGCAACTGGCTTTCAATAGTCTGGTTCCCTCATGGCAATAAACTCTACACTCTGCATTGCCACCTTTTGACAATGGAAATTTTACTTTATTTGTTTTAACCTCGCTAACTCTTACTCACAGTCATCTGCTTGCTCATTTCAATCTACTTTAATTAACACTTAAATAACCATCATTAATAAATGGTAAATGTATTGTTAATTAAACGTTAGTTAATTGTTATTTCACCATTAAACAATAGCATCAAATGCCTTTTAATCATTTATTAAAGGAGCAATAAGTAAGAATTGTTGAATTCATATTGAAAACAAACAGCATTTCACGAGAGTAACCACTGACTGCTGCCACCTGTAGCTGCCTATAGCTAGGTGGCTTGGTTAGCCGTGCAGCTAGCAATCAGCACAGGAGCTTTGGACCACTGGAATGGGGAGGTTTTCAGACAGGACTGGCTGGGGCTAGCTGGTTAGCATGCTAACTTCAGGAGATATCTCTGCAGAACTGATGTCTTTAACATACTGTGTCTTCACATTCTGTTGATAACTTTAGTTCATTTTTGAATGCTTTAAAATAACTGCAACTGTGCATAAATAGAGGTGAGACAGTGCTGATGTGTTTTAATTAAACAACAGATAATTTACTTCATTCACAGTAAGAAAAGAGCAAATCTTGCCGAGATAGGATGCATTTTCAAATGTTGTGTGTGTGCTTGTGTGAAAGAGAGAGAGAGAAAATTGTATGTGTGTGCTGAAGAATTGTTACTTAGCTAACAAGCTGTCTTTAAGGCTCCCAAGTGGATTTCAAAATCCTTCTGAGACTTTTTTCCCCTTTCATTATCTACAAATATGCACACACACACACACACACACACACACACACACACACACACACACAGACAAAGAGCACAGACAAAGAGCACAGATGGAGTCCAATGTAACCACAGTATCTGTAGATACAAGCACACACACACATACACACAAACACACACACACACACACACACACACACACACACATTCATATACTGTGTGAATGCTTAGATGAGGCTGCAAATGTGCACTTTACATTTATGTGTGTTTGTTGCAGAGTGAAAGGTTTTGCAGCTGTCTTACTGATGAGCGATACACTCATTTTCTCTGTCAAACACACACACACACACACACACACACACACACACACTCACTCACTCACTCAGTACTCAAGAGTTGCGCTTGAAAGCCTGTCAGAGGAGATGTGATGACAGTTCTCCAAAATGACGAATGAGTCTGACTTTTCATTCACAATGAGTCTGAGATACAATTCAAAACTCTTCTGAGAACGTTTTACAGTTTTTTCCTATTTCAAGAGTCCAGAGTGACTAAGATTAAATGACCAGGTACTCAGGATTAATATGGAAGAGATGGTGTAGTCCATCAGTTTGAAATGGGGAGAGGTGAAATGCTGAAGATGACAGCACCGACGACTGGCAAATCAGCACTTTTATGTCTGCATATCAGCAACTGCAGAAGTGTTGTTTATGGCGGATCACTGAAGTGGAGCCAACAACAGGACTGCCCGTAACATGACGTTCTCTGCATGCAAAATTCCCTGTTTAAACTTAAGGCCATTATAATACTCAAACTGAATGCAACTGTGTCAAGTAATTCTATATTTATAGTCTAAGGAGACATAAATCAAATCAAATTCACAAAGTGCTTAACAAAAAAACAATCTGAGATAAAATACAGACCTATGAAAAAAGTAGAAATAACTAAAGAAAGAAACTTTGACTATTTTTAAATGTGTACACATTTCTTATATCCAAAGGGAGAGAGATTTAAGTGTAGAAGCTGCAACTTCAATGTTTAGTCTCTTTTAGCTTCAAGCCTGGAGAGAGAAAACTTATGACAGGAGTAAAGGGCGAAGTCAGTTGATATGATTATAGAGCCTTGGAGGGAGGTTCAGAGCTGACTGGTGGGTCAGCACATCACACTTGAACTTTATTCATTTCTCATTTCCAACCTTAACTTAACGATGTCTTTCTGTAAGCCAGGCCACAATCATTCCCTACAGTAACTTTACCCATGGTTATGTGATAGGACATACCTTTAAAACTACTGATCTGCACAAGAGGAACTGTATACAAGGCAAAGACAACAGGACCCAGGACAGAGCCTTGGGGCATACCACAATAAATTGTTTTAGATGACCATATAGCAACAACAATTGAAAAACTCTAAACATGGAGGAAGGACAAGATTAAAAGATGATTAAAAGGCGCATAACCTCTAAACAAATTCGTGTAACATGGTAAATCGGCTTTTCCAGTCTACTGACCGCTCAAAGCACTCACACACTCACACTTTACAACACTTCACATTCACCCATTCACACATACATTCATAGACTGATGGCAGAGGCTGCCATGCAAGGCGCCAACTGCTCATCAGGAGCAATTCGGGGTTCAGTATCTTGCTCAAGGACACTTCAACATGCATCTGGGGGAGCCAGGGATTTGAACCAGCGACCTTCTGATTACTAGATGTCCCACTCTACCTCCTGAGCTACAGCTGCCCCCTATATGACCAAACATTTACACATTTACCGTTTTGCCTTGTCTGTGAGGCTGTACACATTTGAATGCATGAGCGCATGGATGCCTGCGCGTACCTGGCATGCGAATTTGCAACTTCAAATTCACGCTTGTGAAATTATCCCTCTTGGGGACAGAGCCAAAGTGCAGCAGCAGTAAAGCAGATCTGCAGTAAGAACAAAGGTCTGGTGACATTTGTCTCATGAAGGTTAGACCCCATGTAGGGGAAGTGAAGAGCTTGCCAAAAAAGCAGCTGTGGCATCCATTTCTCCAATGGTGTCACACACACACACACACACACACACACACACATACACACACAAACGCACACAGAGGTTACAGAAATTTCTTGCAATTGGCAGCAGTTGTTTGCAGGGATGCCATGCTCATATCTCCCTGTGTATGAATCTGAACATACATACTGTCTCTTTTTTTGTGCTTAGACGCTACCCACAACACGTATAGTCATCCCATCACTATCCTACCCACTACACACACATGCACCTACACACAGAGGAGATGTCTCGGCTCCTGCAGTTGCCCCCCTCTAGGGACACATGCAGGAGAGCACAATGTAAATTGTGTTCCCTGCCATTGTCTCTGTTTGCCCATTTTTCTTCCATCCCCTAGAAGACACATATGCACACACAGTGCACACACACACACACACACATACACGGAGGTGTACCAGGCTCAGTGCTCAAGTACTGCTGCAGAAAAGCCAGAGCTATTGTTATTGTTGTTGTTCTAGTTGGAAATTGCACTGTCAGCGGAAAATGGTACTGGTTTCTATATGCTGTGTGTATAAGACGCAGAAAGGGAGGGAAAGAGAGAGAGGAACTGTGTGTGTCATTGTGTGTGTGTCATTGTGTGTATGTGTGTGTGCAGTGGCCTTGCTCTGTCTCAGCCCTGTCATGTGGATTCATAGCCCAATCCTACACAAGAACTTAGTAGAAAGGCTTCAGTGAAAAATCACTCTCCTCTCTGCCACAAAATACTCAAAAAATGTTCATACGAGATGTTTATGAGGAAACAAGGACAATCGCTGTACAACCAAACACCTATTGCGCTAATACTGCAGAGTTTTTTGGAGAAAAGGGAAGACAAATACTGATTAAAACCAAATAAATCACATTTAATTTTTTACCAGTAATTGCATTTTTTTTCACTTCCTAAGGCAGAAACAAGGTTGCTACCAGAGTTCATGTTATAAAACTACACAAAAGGGAAAAAGTGAAGTGCAGTAGTTGAAAAGAGATTGGTGAAAGTAGCTAATACAGAGAAATCTTTCGAATGTGAAGGAAATGGAAAAGGCAAAAAGAAGGTTGTGAGAAAGAGCTAAAGGGTTGTAATCTGCCATTAATTTGGCTTGCGCTAAACCACAAGGGGATGCTGGGAAATCAATGCAGGCTGATTGCTACTTTTACAGAACTGCAGAAAACACTGAAACTAACTTTTTTTTTCCTGAAGCCTGATTTTCTGTTCTTGTATCTGCAGCTATTTCTCTACCCCTCTCTCTCTCTGTCACACGCAAGCCTGCTCTGCTAGCGTGTTCAGTTTATTGGGAGAATATTAGACAAACGCAGCTGAACTCACAAAGTGGAGAGCGATGTTGGAGTTGACACTGTTTGACTGATTGCAGTGTGTGTGAGTGAGTGTGTGGGGGTGTGTGAGAAATAGTGAGAAACAAAGCACAGCCCCTGAGGTCCCACTGTAATCTACTGAGCAACAACAATGTCCTCTTTTCCACCAAACATTTACACATAAACACACTCTGCGGCACACGTGGCAATTTTTGGCTGACACTCTTATCCGGAGTGACACGCACAACCACGATGATTGGCAAAAAAGTAATATAGGCAGTTGCCTGGGGGACAGCTGGCTAGAAGTGACACATGACGCACACAGAAGCAAATATGTTATCATGCTTGACTCACATCTTCTGAAATTGATTCAGATGCGCACAAAATATTTTTCAGCGCATGTTTGCAAGAGCTCGCCTCGAGCGCCAACAGTGTCACGACCAACACTGGACTTAGTAGTGTAGCGGTAAGAAGTGCCAGCATTTGTAAGTCAGCCTGTGATGGAGTGCAAATTGAACAGGAGGCTTGTTAGAATGATGAGAATTAATGAAGGAGGAAAGCATGTTTTCAGAGACGAGAGGATCCAGTGCCATACTTGCCAACCATAAGACCAAAAGCAGGGTTCTGGGGCCCAACCTCCAAAATATTTGAGATTCAGGGACTTTGTTTGCTGCAGTCTGGTTGACATTTAAAGAACAATAAACAATAAAGATAAGTAGTATAAGTAAAATAAGTAATATGCCACAGCACTGTCAAATAATTTTAATTTAAAGAGTCTGTGTATGCCACCACCCCTTTCCTTTAAAATATTAAATAAGAAACTGGAATTCTTCTCTCCAGGGTGTCTGAAGTTTGTTTAAATACTCTTTCTCCTCTTCATTTCTCTGTCCGTCTCTCACCTGCTGAGGAGGACGAGTGGCAACAGTACAGCAGACTACACGCTGTACTGTGTCAGAAACAGGTTATGACAACCCAAAGGGGAAAAACTGTGAAAAATTGTCATAAATTGGGAGAAAAACAGGAGAATTGTGACCCTGGAAGGAAATTGGGAGCGGGCAATGAAAAAGGGGAGTCTGCTGGGAAGGGTTGGCAAGTGTGTCCAGTACAAAACCACAAATAATACTTGATACATCCACAAGCTGTTGGCTAAGTCAGGTATTGTATCAGGAGGATGCACAGCTACTGTGCTCAAAGAGGAGCTTAAAACTAAGGTGAAGAGTATTGATTCACTGATCTCTTTAGGTTTAACCTCTGTTGCACGCTTTAGCATTTACAGCATTACTGATGGGTATAGTCAGAAATGTGTACACCCTGAGTGCACCTCTACAACACTGCAGCAAGGAGAGAATTAAAACCACTGGAGGTCAGCAAAAAGAAAACAGGAGGCTTTACCAACTCTGTGTAGAGGTGTCTGACATCATTATTACCTCATTACCTTCACACAACGTATGTTTACGTATTCAATTAAGCAAATTTGACCATTTGAAAGAATATCATAACTGATTGTGGCAAAGGCAGTCTGAAGATGAAGTTATGATTGAAGGTATCAAAACAACACCCTGAGCCCTGAATTGTCGTAATTAGTGTGGTGAGTAAAAGGGAGCTAAACTGGGCACGTCGTCTTAAAAAAACCTTTCGCCATCAAGTTTTCTTAGTGTTCAGACGTGCACATCTACCTCACCAGTTAGTAACGTGTGGGTTGCAATTTTCTGACATGCAATGTTAAGCAATGTTTATTCACAACATATATATACACACACACTGGTTAATTAGTTGAATTTCTATATTTTCCGACTAAAGTATGATCACAAAGTATCTGTTAGGATTTATGTCAGCCAGTTTCTCACTTGTCAGACATCCAAGCAGAAATAATTTGTCAGGCCAGGACCAAATGAGGACTCAGATGCAAGGGAAAAATGATATCAAACTCACTTTATTGAGATCAAAATTTCTTCTTTCAAGAAGTGATTAAATAAACAGGCTATAAAACACTGTCTATCTGAAAACCTGACTAAGAACAAAATATAAGAATACCTCAACAGGGGAAAAAACACAACAGGGAAGGAATACTAAAAATAGAAATAATCAAAACCGAACACTATGCTAAAACAAAAATACTCTTACAATGAAGAAAACAAAAACTAGATAATAAACAAAAATCGCTCCCTAAGGAGGAAAACCAAATCTAATCTAAAAAGGCTCAAAAGGAAAAGGCTCACCTCAAAGGGGCTCAATCAAAAAGGGACAAAAGAAACAGGCTCACCTCAACAGGGGCTCTATAATAACTAAGCTCTCTAAACAAAAAATCACTCCACAAGCGGGAGGAAAAAACGGTAACACAAAACAAGGAAATATCTCTAAACTTTAGAATTTATTAAACAAAAAATCACTCTTAAAAGAGGAAAAAATGACGACAACTTACGTGACCAAAACTCTCTCAATGAATACTTTAGCGGACTATGACAAGGAACAGGGGCTTAGGTGAACGAACAAACGAAACACTTCGGCACAAGACAAAGGGAAGACGCCGACTAAATACACATGAGGGAAATGGGGAACAGGTGGAAACGATTAGGGATCAGGTGAGACAATCAGACCGGTGACACATGAGGAAGGGCAAGTGACCTGAAACGAGAGGAGAATTAGATTTTCAAAATAAAACAGGAAGTAACGAGACAAAAAACCCAAGACGAGACAAACCTCACCGCGGTGTGACATAATTGGCTTGTACAATGGATTGTAATTAGTACAGAAAGTGTATTTCTGCTTTAAGGTGAATCACCTTTCAGTGACAGAAAGTACAAAATCAGACTTTTGATCATAAATGTTTTAGATCACATTAACTCGTGTTTTCAGCAAACATACCATGTAGCTCCCTGCAGCTGCACAGAGTGAATTTTTTTGTTTTTTTGTTATTCCTTCTAGGACTGGAACAGCAGTTCAGCCAGCGTGCAGTTGAAAAAAACTTCCATGGCTTCATCTTTAAAGTTGCTGCAATAACAGAGCAGCAGGAACCGGCCCTGTGATGGGAAGACGGATACCACGGAGAGGTTTTCACAGTTTTCATCACGACACGCCTCACATGGGGTTAGCCGAGGCAGCTGGTTAAATTAGACCCAAACACATCCGTCATATTTACATATATTCATAGATAGTTTTTGGTGTGCATGTCTCATCCAGTCAACCACAACAGCGCTCCCTGTCTCCCTCCCTTCCACTCTGCCCTTCTTCCTTTCCTTTTCCCATCCCCTGCTCTCTTGCCCTCCCCTCCCCTCCCCTCACACACACAGAAAAACAGCCACCACCCCCCCACCTCCTCTCCGTCCCTATCATTAATTCAGGGCAGTAGGTATAGCTGGCTACCAAGCTATAATATAAGCAGATGAGATTGAGAGAGGGCCAGTTTCCTCTAACAAAGAGTCAAAAGGACAAAGCTCGGCCACTGCTATAATGAAAGCATTAAGATAACTGTTCAATATTTATGAAAGTGTGCTGGTCTCAGGCCATGCGCACACACACACACACAAAGAGATAGAGAGAGAGAGAGAGAGAGAGGAGGCAACAGTCTGTTGGGCCATTCATTATATGAATTGATTTAGTTGAGTTTTCCCTAGTGGTCCGTCCGCGATATCAAGCTTCCTCATTCCATCCAACCTGTATGTGTGTGTGTCTTCAGTCCAAACAATTTGTGTGTGTCTTGCCAAAAAGAGAAGGAGGTTTGTGCACCTATGTGTGTGTGTGCTCTAATGCATCTGTGTTGAAAGGAGAGAGAAAGAGGGGGAGTTTTGTGTGTTTAAATGCATGGCATGTGTAGTATGTGTGTGTATGGCAGTGACAGAGAGGGATTTTACACCTGTTAGCCTGCATGTGTGCTCAGGTGATGCGTTTGTGTGTGTCAGAGAGGGAAGGAGATAGGGAGGAAGAGTTGTTGTGTATGTGTGTGGGTTTTGCGTTCAGGGGTGCTGTGACGCATGACGCATGGTGGTGCAATTAAAGTGTAACTTCGTAAGATGCGTGTCCTGCCAAAAAAGTTGCACAAAGGGAGGAGGAGAGTGTGTTTCAGTGTGTGTGTGTGTGTGTTTGTGCACGTCAGAGAGTTAGAAAAAGAAAAAAGACAGATTTCTCCACATTTCAGCATCCTCAACATGATTTATGTGCCGGGTAAACACATTTAAGAAATAATGAAAAAAGAAAAAAAAAAAACTTGAAGTTTACAACATGTTTTGTTATCACATCGAACCCCCCAAAAAAGGGATCTGATCTTATTCACCTAAATGTGTTGTATCAAAGCACATAAGGATAACTAATTTGAACAAAATGAAATAATCATCTGAAACACACACTGATCAGCCAAGCCAGCAGCAGCTCCTTCCTCCAGATTTAGATTTTCTGTTCTCACTCCCAACACATCAGATATTCCAGCCTGGTCTGTGGCCCTATGCTTCTATGTGTGACGCTGTAGGTAGTCAAACTTTAGTATGGTTGGACAGGTCACACGGTGGTGTGAAATGTCATTGTGGACATCGCAACAGATACAGGATCAAACCACATGTACATTTAAACATGACGCAACAATCCAGTTTTCAACTGAAATCAATATTGACTGTTAGTAATGTTATCTGTCTGTCTTTTGCGTGACTCATATTTTTCTATTCTGAGAGGAACACACAGATTCTTATTAATATCTTCTGATGTGCAGTGACGTGTTTACCAAGACTTTTTTAATTTTCTGTTATTTCCTTTTCTATTGTCACGCCCCTTTATGTCGTCCTTTGTCCTCATCTAAAATGTGTCTGTCTTGCTTTTTCTCTGCCTCCATGTCTGGTGAGCAATTTCTTTCACTTTCTAACGGTTGGTTGATACAGGAAATTATGTTCTTGTCATTCAGAAAATGCACAGTCATCAAATACACGGAGGGTGTGACTCAGAATTTGGATGTCCTTATACAGTAAATGACTGAAGTCAAGTCAAGATCAACAATCAATAGTTTTCCTGATCTAAGACGTTAACTTTATTTCTTCCTGTCTGTATCACTGAATATTTCTGTTATTTGACAGTGAAGCCTCCATGATTTTTCACTTGAATGCTTTTAATCAAATTTATTTTAATTGAGTGCTTTAAAAACATTAAATTCCCTAAAGTATCGACACATACAATTAAAGTAAGTTTGACAAAGTTTCATTTAGTTTTACCCTCGACAAAGGTGCAATGTGTGACATGTGTCCATGCTGGCACTCAGTGGCGGCGTCAGGATGTTTGAGGGCCGGGGGCAAAAAGAATACAAATGGCACCAGCTGTATGCGGTGGGGCACCAGAGCGCAGAAAGTTGTTACATATTTATATATAAATACTAGAGGGCACGTTTTCACTTTTGTCTACTGGAAGGGCACCCTGGAGGGCACCTCAGGGAGGGGCAGACAATCACAAAGGTGGGAAAACAGACAAAGGGAGGAAGTAGAGAGTGAGTGTAACTTCAAAATAAAACAGAAAATAACAAAACCACAAACTCAAACTATGACAATGCATAGATGCTGCTGCAAAGCTTCTCACCTACAAAGAACACATCACTAAATTTAATGAGCACAAGCATATAATGTTGGAATTTGCATTAAAACTGTGTGTTGCAATAATACCAAGATTTCAGAGCTACTATCTGGTTTAAAACTACCACTTGCAGCAACTTTGACCCTTTTCTCCATTGACTCGTTCACTGCATTCTTCCATCCATGGATCAATATGTGCACACATGTATCTATGGATTCATTCATCACCCATCCTGAAGCGTCTCCATCCTTAAGCATCTCCATCCTGCTCCTTCTGTCATTAACTCCTCTTTCTCTCCATCAATCCATCTGTCCCTGCCCCACCCACACTCTCCTCCCCCCCTCTCCTCTAAGTGCCAATCATTAAGCTGTCAGTCAGCTGGAGTTTGCATGTTGACAGAGCCTCACGAGTCATTTTTAGGATTTATGGTTCACGGACACAAATGTACAGGTTTCCTCCAGACTAATTTATCATCCCCTCACTCTTTCCCTCTTTTCCCTCTCCTTCCTACTTTCTAGCTTTCTGACTTCTAATTCCTCCTCTCTCTACTGCTCCTGTGTTTGCTCTTTTTTATGCTTCCTCCCTGTAATATCTGCCCTCATGTCTCTTTTCTTTCCTCTAAACTTCTCTCTCTCCCTCTGACTGTCAGGCCTGTGCCCCCCTCATCCATCCAAGTATTTTTTATTATTATTTTTATTTATTTTTACAGCCATATCTATGAAAGTACCTTCTGACTCTATTCCCGTTTCACAAAGCCACAGCAATTTACACCCCAATTCACGCCGAGGCGGTAGAAATGGGTGCTGTGATGCGGTTGGGGGCAGGGGCAGGGGGTTTGAGATGAGCCATCACCAGCCAGATTTACAAGTCTCCCTTGGACAATCTCCCCTCCATTCAACCTTTGAAGGGTTCAAGGTTCAATTCCATTTGCAGCCTGTTTAGTAAGGACGCATCCTCCCGCTTAAGAAAGAAAAAAAAGAAGGCAATGGCATTTTACACACAGAGCGATGGCCGTGTATGTTTAGGTGGCTGCCAGCAGCGGGGCGGAGAGATTTACGTGTTGGTGCTTGGAGGAGCGAGAGCTTTCGATCCCTGTAGCGTAATATTTTATTGTGTCAGGGATACAACGAGATAGGCTGCTCCATTCCCTCCAAGGAAAAAAAAAAAAAAAGCCTGACACCAGAGTTTTAGACAGGGAAGAATGAAGAAAGAGAGAAACAGGGAAAAAAGAAGAAGAAGATGAACAGAGCATGAGTGAGCATTGCTTTCAGAGAGCTTAGAATAGAAAGCCGGAGGGCAGTATAGGCATCAATCAAGCCACTGATCAATGAATTGATTAGTAAATCAGGCACCATACAGTAAGTCAAGGCTGAAGCTCCATTAGGGAAGAGCTATGTCATCATTACAGACCAGAATCCAACGGCTTTGGGTAAAAACCAGCTATTCATTTTCACAAAGGCCTTACAGAGAGGGTCAATAACACAAGAACTGGGACAGTGAGTTTAAGTTAAGTCTTTTCTCTGCTGTTGACTCATCTACACTGTGAGATAGAGTTTATGTCAGGAGCTGCACATTAGGCAAACCGAGCTACAGTCTGTGGAGCAGTAATGACACCAAGCTGATATCATTTACTCTTGTTTTACCTCACACTGAAAAACTGCAGCACTCACAAACAGTCAACTGTAGCATTTTAAAAGCTCCAGTGTAACCTGAACTGCTACTGCACTTTTCTTTTACTTCTACATAATATACTTTAATTATCTATGACTGTACCTGACTGTCATCCTGTTGTGTATTCACTGACAGGGGGTCAAAGGGATGCTGATTCAATTTTATTGCATGTGGCAGCTCTGTGAACACACCGTTTTCATCATTTACGCAACATTTATGAAAGAAGGCAACATTTTATTGATTGATTTTACAAATACAGTCAACAGTATCTAACACAGGCTACTTTTTTGTCGCCTATGGATAATGTCCCCATACTTCCTTAAAAAAATTGAGTTGTTGCATTGGAAGAAACTTTATAGACTTTTTGAATCGTTGTCTGCAACACATTCTTAACTTTGATGGGATGAATTTGATGATTTGAATTTCCTCACAGACACTAGCAAAGCAACACTATACTTAAAATAAGCAAAGCTGGTTGCACCACCATGCTCACCTATATATCTTTAAACCTACACTTACGGCTGAAAATGATAACAGAAATAAACAAGCTTACAGATTTCGCATATCTGTGCAATGCAAATCAGCCGCCAGTCGTCTACCCTGAAGTGAGAACGACGTGATTTGGCCTATTCTACCAGCATGTGTGCCTCCACACATTCGATTCGCTAATGCTTTACTGGATGATGGACTTCTCTGCAGCTACATTTAGGCAGGAACAAGAGCATTTTTTGCAGAAATGAGTAACCAAATTAATTGCTTGTTTGTTTTTATGAAAAGTATGTAAGTTACAAAGTAGTAGTAGTGCATCACCCAAAGCTAAACACCTGTTCAGAGTAGATACACGCACACACACACACACACACACACACACACACACACACACACACACGCCTTTAACCGCAGAAATCCACCATAACCTCATTAAGACACAGTTATGCAGCCCCACAGGCTTAAACATAAACACAGACACAAATAATTGACCACCCAATCATCTAAAACACACACTGAAATATACACACGCACACCTGTACTCACTCCTGCTTTACACGTTATTATTGATCATTGTATATGACAGGATGTGGTGTTTAATAGAATGGGAATCTGCTGAGGAAATTATGGCAAGGCAGCAAATGGACTGTATGACACGTGCACACACTCACACACACACACACACACACACACACACACACACACACACACAGGAGACAGCTGCATCTCCTACAGCCAGTCTATGTCTCCCAAGGGACTGCTTAGCTCAGCGCTGGCCCTGTGATAATGAGCCATTTTACTTTATGCATAAAAGCTGTGCGATATAATTTGTAACTTTACAACCGGCCCCGATATCAGAACAGCTTATATGTCCTCCTGATGTTCTCTAAGAATAGCGAGGATGAGAAATTAGCTCAGGAGAAGGCAACTGTGTATGTAGGCTGCTGTAGCACAGGCCCGGGCCACATGCATATAGTGTACATCTGTTCTTTTGTGCTACAATAACAGTAACTGTATATATTCAGTGAGAGTACTAATCTTATACAGTACGTACAATCACTATAGTATATGGTTGGAAAACTACTCATTAGTTTAGCTTGATATTGATTTAATTGATTATTGTCAAAGTCAGCCCCCGAGAATAATGGACAGATGTTCTCGGACACCTCTAGGATGAAAGGGATTTTGTTTGTTGTATGGAGCTAAAAGCTAACGTATTTAAAAGAGCTAATGGAGCTAACAGCTAAGAGAGCTAAACACACAGCAGGACTGAGAGTTTCTGTTCAGAGGACGATGGAGCGTTACACAGTGACCTGCAGTTGACTTCCACCATGTACAGTTTAGAGGTCAAATACTTTGAATCATAATACTTTTAATTAACTAACAAAGTAGAGAAACAACATTTTGATGTTGGGAGGCTTTACAGTCGCTTCAGGATAGCTAAAATAGTTTTTTGTGATGGTAGTGAGTACGCTATTCATTGACCGTGTCATTTGTTATTTGCCGTCACCATATCTGTACATCTGTACACAGCTTTTTGTTCATTTTTTACCACCCCACCAAAGAATATTACAGATCCTAGATGAAACTGACAGAACAAAATGTCAAAGTGGTCCAGTCAGGGAAAATTTGTTTGAGGAAATTTTCTTGAATGGACCTCTTTGAGGTTTGACATTATAATTTCTAACTTGCATTAAGATTCAGTTCCATAAAAAAATATTTTACTTCCTGTTCCCTCATTTCAGGTTTGAGCGGGTATGTTTGCTCAAAACATGCTCTGTGCTTTGTCCAGTAGTGGTGTCTCGAGCTACAATAGCTTGTCTTTGTGCGTGTGTGTGTGTGTGTGTTGTATCTGTCTGACTTGAATCACAATGTCCAACGCCATCCACGGATTTGATCGGCTAAATAGCGTCAATTGAGATGATTTACAATGCATGCAATCGGTCTGTAAGCCTCCTGGGCCACTAGTGCATTAAAGGAACAAAGGGGCAGTAGCCCCACTGCTCCATTTTCCACCCTGACTTCTGTCAAGTGAATGTCAAAAAAAATGCTTTAAAGAAAGAATGTAGAGAAATTTAATGGATCAAAAATATAGCAGCAAATCCTTAAATATCCATTAAAATATAATGAATAGAAAGTAGTAATTGCTGTGGATCATATGATTGAGTCGGTAAATCTACATTTGACTCTTTTCAGCTGTCAAGTTTCAAGCAGCAGGTAACTACTCGGCTGATGAGAGTACACCTGGCCTCGCACAGTAGCAATTTGATTCTACTGAGTGACGTTTATGCAATTATTTCTTCGTAAGTGAAGAATAGAAGCAGAGTTAATGCATGCCACTGTAATAGGATATCATTCAAGAGGCTGAAAAATATCCTCTGTGTCAACTCTGCTCTCTCATCTATTTTTCCCATCAATCTCTTCTGGCTTCTGTCAAGATCATCAGAAATCACGCTGAAATAAGTTTTCAGAAGAATATGACATATAATTTGTCTGCTCTCATCTACTGATGTCAATTGCACTGTGTATGTATGTGCGTGCAAATCAATGTGTACATTTCTATGTATGCACAATGTACACGTGCAGCTTGTGAGTGAACGCATGTGTGTTCCCTATCAACCCGTGCATGAGCTACATGTGTGTTCCTGCCATCTGGTGCTGTACATATTTGTTTATTTCCTGTTGAGTGAGTGTGTGTGGTTATGAAGTTCCTTCGGTGCATCTGACTTACAGTGATGTGAAGAGCAGACAGCTGGGAGAGCTGCCATTTATGAAGGAGAGGATAAGAGAGGGAGATGGAGGACGATGAGGAAGGATAAAAAAAGAGACAGAAACAGACTCAGGGACAACTAAAGAAGGAACATGATGGAAGAAAGACAGAGAGAGGGACACACTTAAGAAAAGGTGGATTATAGGCTGCAATGTTTCTCCATTTAACCCATGATGATATATCACTAGTTAATAGTACTAGTTATTTTTTTTATCATAGGTGATAGCTTTCTCCCGGGAAGCACAAGCCCCTCATGCTCATTCTGTTAAGGTTAAACAAGAAGGGACCCAAACCAAGACAAAAAAGGAAAGCAGGTTGAAACAAAAAGCTTTAAAAATAAGATGATAGTCCAAAGTCCAAAACTCAATCAATATAAAATCCAAAATTCAAGATCAAATGGTTGGCGTCAAAAAACACGGAGCCAGAAAATTCCAAAACAAGCCAAAACATTTATAAAATTAAAAGGGTACAAACCAAAGAAGCATGAGGAACACAAGGAACAGGACTGATGCAGGGATACCGAACAGGAACAGGAAATGCATGAAAAGAACAGAGCAGACGAAGTGACAAAGAGAAACAGGCTTAAATAGACAGGACTAATTAACAAATGAAACAGAGGTGAAGAGGAAAAAAGGCGGGAAAAAGACAAAGGGAGGAAATGAAAAGCAAAACATGACAGGAGAGGGCAGAACTTCAAAATAAAACAGGAAATAACTACAGCACAAACTCATACCATTACAAATTCATGGCTCGTTGAGCACGGGGACTCTGCAGCGTGAGGATCACATGACAGACGGAGAGCTGCTTTTCTGTAGCATTGCCAGCGTGTCTTAAGACATCACAGCAATACAAGTTCAAAGGTCACCCAGACAAAATGCATTAAAACAATAAACATATAATAAGAAGGTCATGACAGTGCTTACACAAACATATACAGATTTGTAATAAGCTACCCTCCAAAATATGACATTATACCCTTAATGGATGGTCTTGCAAACAAATGTCAGGTTAATAAGATTTAGAACACCACATCTAAAGGACATATCCACCAATTTTACACTTGAAATTCAGTTTACTCGTCGTTAGTCCGACTCACAGGATAAAGACTGTGGGTAGAAGCTCGATTCTGTGAGAGCAGAGAGATGTCATCAGCTTGGGGCAACATGTTTTTTTTAACAGACAGCGTGCCTTACAATCTGGAGGCTTGGAGTTAAGGTTAGGACAACAGAACTTGTCAGATGATTTTGCATTGCATTATGGTAAATATAGGGCCTCCATTCTGGGGGAAGGAAAGTGAGAAAATCTTTTCTTTTTTTAACTTTGCGGAAGTGCACTACTAAATTGCTGGAGTTGCCCTTTGGGGATCTTTTAAATACAAGTTCCAGTTTCTTAATGTGTTTAAAATTAAAACTAGAACAAAAAAACAAAAACATCACACCCAAGGCCATGTGATCTGTAAGATAATATTGTAATAATTGTTCACACAGCTAATACTGGTCAGGGGGCAGTAAGCATGCAAGCAATTAAGCTTGCTTTGCTTGCTCTTCTCTGCTCTCTTCCTGCAACCCATCCCTTTCTTTTCACTTTCTCCTCCCTCACTCCTTGTTTCCATCATTTCCTGAGCTCAACTACAGTTGCTGCACAAAACATTCCAGTTCACAACCAATGTAATACAATGTTTAGTCTCGTTTTGTTTGCCTCAGCTCACACCACATATCTTTCATTTGCCTTCTTTGTTTCTTCCTTGTTTCTCAAACAGAGTATGAATTACATTTCACACTGAAGGTTGTGCTCTATTGTATTGCGTTTTGTGTGTGTGTGTGTGTGTGTGTGTGTGCGTGTGTGCGTGTGTTTGTTTGTGTTACATAAAGGCGACAAGATGAATTGCTGTTATTGGAAATCATTTCAGGGAAATTAGGCTCTTTGGGCATGTATTTCATGTATTTTGTCACGTCTTTTAATCATGGATCAGTTTATGTATTAAGAGCAAAGTGACTGTAGCTATTCATTTGGCAAACAAAGGGCAGTGTGCTGCATTTCTTTCCTGATTCTTATGTGACAAAAAAGTGTATTGTGACATCGTGGTTTAGTGCTCTGGCTTTGTTTTTTCTCCCCTCAGTCTCTTTTCCTGTCAGTCAGCTCTGTTTAACATTTGCCTGACATGACAGTGTTGTCATGATCGACATTGATCTTAGCTGCGAGAGACTTGCCCTGACCCAAATTGCTCGTACTCATCTTGCCCTTTCAGTCCTTTAGCCCCTTTGTTCTGCTGTTAGCCTCTCTCACATACATATTCTCTCGTTATCCCTCTCAGTGCTTTTCCATCTGCATCTTCCCTGCCTTTTAATTTCTTGGCTGCCTTTCAACTTTTTGTATTTCATTGTCTCACTTTTCCCTCTGATTTCCGTCTCTCGCCTTCTTCCTAGCTCCTCTCTCCCTCTCTCTCCCTCTCTCTCCCTCTATCCCACTTCTGCTCATCTGGTTTCTGCTCTTATCCAAGGTGACTTGTGGAGAGCAGCCCCTCTGTTGCATACAGAGAGAAAGAGGCGGCAGCACACCTGGCTGAGAGTGGAAAACACTCAACTGAAATATTTGTCAAGCAACAGATTACATGATTGCAGCTCCTCTAAGGCACAGCGGTAGCTGCTGTTTGAAGAGTCAGGAACATAATACAACCTCACCTCTGGAGCAAAGAAGACACACTGAGTCTAAGCAGTAGAATAAATGTTAAAAAAGCTATCTGTGATGTTTCTATTTGAACAGAAGTCCAGGTTGCAACTGTGTTTTGTACAAAATATCATTTGAGCAGGGCCTGGTGGGTCGTTCCTGAGAAAGCTAGTCTTACAGAACAGTTAAAAAGTGCATGTGATATCTTTGTGAGTGTAAGAAGAAGTTCAGGATTATCATGAGCATTAAAAGATATCACAGGCAATGACATGAGAAAAAAACTCAAAGCAGGAATGTCACAGTGGTATACTGTAAGTGCCTACACAACATAATAAAAGCAGCCTATATTAACAAGTAAATGTATGCATTCATACTTACTTACAAGTATCTTAGTAATCATCAGTGAAATGTACTTAAAGTATCAAAAGTAGAAGTATGCATTCGTAGTCACTGATTATCTACAATAAATGTACATCACAGTGAAAGTGATACTCTACATTTAACCCATCCAGAGGGAGCAGTGGAGCACAATTAACCTAATGTGCATGTTTTGATGTTGGGGAAAAGCCCTTCCTCAGCGGGATTCAAACCAAAGTTTAAAGTAACGAGTAACTATAAGTAACTGTATAACTATAAGTAAATATGTTTTCCTCTGGAAGAATATTTTGGAGTAGAAGTAAAAAGCGACACAGAATTAAAATATACATGTTAAGTTATGTTACAGTCAATATCAAAGATAAATAGATAGCTATTAAATAAAATATTAAATTATAAAGAAATATTAAAAATAAATGTATTTAAAAAACAAATCATTATGTGTTTTGTCTTTGCATTTCACCCCTACTTATTTTGACAAAGTTAGCATTTTTTTAAATGTATTTCCTTTTTACATTTCTTCTTTTTTCATTTGGACTGTTTTCATTCCTCCATCATACTTAATTACACAAATATGTTTAGTTTGACTAAAAAGTGATGTTTTGGGAGTGGAGTTTGGTGTAGTTTAATAACCTCCATTGCAATAGTGTACATAAAATAACATACACATATCTGTATTCTGTAAGTCTTTGATCAGAGGACTGTCAGTCATCTAGGCAGACAAACACAGACAGGTAAACAGGTCCAGGAGTAGAAAAATGACACATTTCAGGCTGTGTTTTTATGTCCTGCTGGGAGGAAATAGTTTATCTGTGTAAATATCACTAGACATATATATAATACCTCTGAGATACTATCTGTATTTGATTGATACTGCCTGCCTCAGTGATGCTGATTGGAAATAACCCCTTCTCTGTTTTAAGTTTGTTTTTCACTTGATTTCACCATGGTGCAATGGAAGCAATTAGCTTCAAAAGCATACATTTTTTAATTAAACCTTCCTGCTTACATAGATCAGACATTTTTCTTTGCATTTTATTTTTTTAATAAACAAAGGAGAGACAATCTAACCAACATGACCTCACCCATCTGGGAGACAGATAGGATAAAAATGAGCACCAGGCGAATACCTGGAAAGCTTCCCTCATATTCAGACCTCCTGTAATAGTGCTCATGGGGCGGTGGGGTAAAACAGATGGTGAGGTTTTAGCAGTATGTCTTGTCAGTCTAATTTTAACATTTTGTTGTTGTTGTCCTATAATTGGTTGAACAAATTGTGGTTCTCTGAAGAACGTGTGATACATTCACAGATCTCTGTAGAAGTTTGAAACAACATCCCACTGTTTGTGTTTTGAACAAAGGATAGACAGTTCTTCCTGCAGGATTTTGTGTTTTGATTGTCACTTTCTGATGGATAATGATTATAGCTTTATGCAGCATGAAAAATATAGTTGAAATGTGTCTTAATCACCCAGACAGCATGTCTTACATCAGAGAAACATGACGCTATTCGGCATGATGCATAAAGATGATAATAAGACATATTTTAAAGTAATTTCAAAGCTAAATATAACAAGCTAGTTTGTTTGCTGTCTTTTCTTTTCATCAGTTTTTATCTCTTTGTTTGTTTAGAAACCTTCTCAGTCCTAGTTGCCAGTCTTCTTTAATAAATGTGTTTTTAGCTTCTTCGTCTACGTTTTAATCTGCTTGCTTTCTGTAAATCCTTGCATCCCCATGTTGTTTTCAATTTTTTTTTCATCCAGTGTACTCTTGTTGTCTGCTGTTGTTTCTACATTTTGCCATCTGTCATTGGTCAGAACTTTAGAGGAACTAGGAAACAACAGACAGGGGAGGCTTCTAATTGGTCCACAGAGGATAAGGGCCCGTTCAAGGGAACGCTCTTTGGAGGAGCGCTGATTAGAAAACAGCAGGTGCTGGTGATGGCAGGGTACTAGCTCTCAAATGGAGGTCCAAGACCTCCCAGGAGGCCCCTGAGAGGGCTCCAGAGGGCCTCAAGAAAATGTGCCAAATGATGTCTTATGTGGGAAACTTTCCAAACTAAATCAATTATACAGTAATCACACTCCTTCACTTAGTAAGGACTCACTTAGTGTATTAATGCTTCTAATTCATCTCACTGTTTAACATTGGCTTTCTCCTTTATGAGATGTTTTGAAAGAATCCATAAGATTTGTCTTGTCTGCACATATCATATCACTCAGAGTTAAATCTCTATGATGTTTAGAACCCTGTCCAAATTTATGTCTATATTTGGCATACAGCCTTTAGGTCAGACCTTTTAAGTCAGCCGCGCTTTTGTAAGTGTTGCAAGCGTTAATGTTATAAGTACAGTAGAGCAATAAGAGCACATTGCCAGATGGACCATCTCTGAATAGCATAGTCATTAAAGCCCCTCAGAGGGAAATTGTGATTTGTGATACTGGGCTATTTAAATAAAAAAATGACTTGATTAGTTTATTACATGCAGGATCATGTTAGAAAAATGTTTAATAGCTGCATCAAATCTATGGACCTCCCTTCCTCCTGCTCAACACATTGTTCACATCTCAACAACTGTATAGGTTGATTGCCAATGACTCCCATAACATATACATATAACACTGTTCCCAAAATAAGATGACTACTGCAGTGCACCAGCAACAGGCGAACCAAACTTTCTTCGTATAGTCACAGTTTGGTAATGTTTAGACACAAAATCTACTTGGCTAGGTTTAGGTAAGAAAACTACTTGGTTAGGTTTAGCTAAGAAAATTACTTGGCTAGGTTTAGGGAAGAAAACTACTTGGTTAGGTTTAGGGAAGAAAACTACTTGGTTACGTTTAGCTAAGAAAACTACTTGCCTAGGTTTAGGTAAGCAAACTACTTGGTTAGGTTGAGGTAAGAAAACTACTTGATCAGGTTTAGAAAAACACTGAAAACTCAAAACTTAAACTGTATAAGAGGCTGATTGAAACTGTATTAGCATTGAGGATATGTAGCAACAGTTGATGAATCAAAGAAGCAACATAGAACCAGTTCACTTAAAACAATGTCTGCATGAATCATGTCAAGAAAAAAAAAGCACACATCAGAAAATAGACAAATCTGCAGCTGATCTATAATGGTTTGTATCGGCTCTGATGACAGCTGAGAAATAAGTGTCCTACCAAAATTAAACAAGATATTTTTTGTGCATGTGAAAATGCTCTAAGGCTGATTGTTGTGTGTATATGATGAAAGATCACCTGTTTTTTTTCCTACTGTTTTTGTCTAAAGTATGAATTGGCATGCCTGTAAACGGCAGGACGGTCAAGTGAAGCCAAGCCAACAGTGCTGCTGTGACAATATGTTCCCCTGTAAAATATGTATGCTACTCAAATAAACATCAGTCCCATCAAACTGAGACTTTATGAACAGGAGGTGTAGTATGTCATACTGACTGTAAACTCTGAAACAGAACAAGCAATTTGGGGTGACCTGACCTGACTTACAATGAAAAGAACCACAGGGTAATGAAACATAGCTCATACCAGTGGCAGACTCAGGTTGTTTGAGGGGCAGGGGCGAAATAAATAAAAAGGGCACCTGCTGTATCCGGTGGGGCACCAGCGTGCAGAAAGGATACTGGAAGGGCACCCTAGAGGGCACTTTATCAAGTTTTATCTACCACAGGGGCTCCAAAAAGGGCACTTTCGCATTGTTCATTGCATTATTTCGAACATGGGGGCACTAGGGGGGCGATTTCCCAGTAGCCTATACACTGAGTCGTCAGTTGATTAGGTACACCTGTACAGTCTAATGCAATCCAATGCAACTACACTCAAACTATGAGCGACATGGGTATTAAGTCGCCTCTAATTCATAGAGGATGTGTAACAGGTAAACAGTATTTTTGTTTTTTGATATGAACAGTGTATCAGATTGGCAGACTATACCTTGGATCGCAACCTGTGATAAACACTGGTGATCAGAAAGGGACACACTGCTCCACTTGACAGCTCCAACAACTCTTAATCTTTTGTTTTATGATTGAAAGTGAATCTATAGAAGTAATAATTTCACTCTGCAGTGAAGTTGGGCCTGAGCTCTGCTGTGGCCTGATAACGACCTGTTCATTGTAATCTGGTGTGTTGGAATTGAAAAACACTGCACTAGGACACACTGCAAAGACAAAAAGGAGTGATTTTTATGCATGACACTTATTTTCACGTCTGCAGCGCCAGGTCCTTACTGTGATGATATTGTGTAATGTGATCTTGATCCCTACAGTTTGGTAACTTCAAGCTACATTTGTCTTTGCTTCCTGCCAGACAAGTCATGATTCACAAGACCACTAGAGGTCCTTGTCAGGTCAACATGCATTCAGGTCATATTAGGGGATTTGAGCAAATTACTTTCATTTTTTCTTGGCTGTGTGTCATTATTTCACTGCCCCATTAAAACATTCCCAAACCTTCCTGCAGAACAGACCCATCCATCACAGGGCTCTATGCTACGCTTTAAAGTAATTTTATTGATTTTTTTTTTCTGGTCATCTTTTATTAAAAATACTTTCCAGAGAGTAATATTTGGTTAAAAGTGCAGATATTGAAGCAGACAATACCAGAAGAGAAATAAAATAAATGATTTGTCATTTTTAAAACGTTTCTAATTGCAAAGATAGACTCAACTGGAGCCTCTCGAGACTTTCTGTAAGAATTGAGAGATGCATCAACTAAGTTGCTGAAATCTCAAACGTCCTGGCTAAATGACAAGTTTAACTATAGAAAAACGTTCATTCTTCCTTTAATTTCTCACTCCATTGCCCTTCCTTTTCTCTCCATTTATTTTTTCTTCTCCCCATTGCATTCTTCTGGCTCCCTCTTCAGCAGCACTGTGCAATCTGTCAGTCATGTGTAGCCTCTGTCAAGTTCTCAGCTAAGACCCGGGTAATCCTGCCATCGCTGAGGCTGTTAACTGGCTAATTACGGAATATATTGGCCGTCACAGCCCTCTAATCCTCCACTCTCATTCACTTTCGCCCATTAAGGATCCCGGGGGATTACTGTAACAATCACACCTCCTTCTCACTTTGATGGTATGCAGGGATTAGTATTAAAATATACAGCGTGTGTCACTGAAACGATGGCAGTGCTGTCAAGAGAGGGGAGAAAAGGAACCGCCGCACCATGGAAGTTGTACGCTCTTAAAGAAAAGGTTGTCAGATACGTATTAAAAGGAAGTGTAACACCAGCGAGGTTTGGTCAAGAAGCCATATACTAGCAATTTCTTAAAAAGGTTTTACACGGTGGTCATTATTGTAATTGTAGCAGTGGAACTGTATGGATCTATCCTGCATCTTTGTTATGCAGGTACAATTTTTTTTTTTCCTGTATAAATAAATAAATAAATACATGAGTAGAATAAAATTATACAATTATAGAAAAAACTAAAATCCGATGGAGGAGCCAGGTATCAGAAGATAGTTGCCTGGTTTTGCGCGTGCATCAACTGAGGAGCAAACAAATAATATTTCCAACAGAAAATGTAATTCTCTTGGTCCTTAATCTCCATGACAGTTTTGCTAACAGATGGTATTTAGTCCTTGCCATGTTCCATGGCAGCTATTTTTCATGGCAGTTGTCTGCCCTGTTCATTCCTTATGGCTGTAGTTAGCAACCATTTGAGTATTGCTGATTATCTCATGTCTGGTCTTTTATTATATATTTGCTTCCAGCACTTTCTGGCTGATTGTAACAAGAACAGGATGAAGCATAACACTGAACCTGAAAGCCACACCTGCATTCGAATGAATTTCAATCAGTATATGGTAATATTGTATTGCCATGTGCACAATGAGAGAGAGAGACTCCATCAAAACATCATCACGTTTGAGAAGGTGGTGCAGCTGTGAGTCGTAAGGGGAAACCCCCCGATGGTGGTGGTGGTGATGATGGATGAAGAAAATGCTGAAGATCTGATGAGAAGGCGAGTAGAGCTTAATCTGAGAACTGGATATGAAGAACTGGGGTGGAGGAGGGTCCCACAACAGTTTGCACTGAATTGACAGCTGACAGCAGCAGAGAGAAGAACCGATTTAAAGTTTGACTGCAGCGACATGATTGGCTGATAGTGATAGGGGTTGTAGTTGGTTAAATGAAGAGGGAAAAGAAAAACCATTAGCCATTAAATGTTTTTGTCACCCTGATTTGTTCCTCTGCAGCGTTGTCATTAACCGCTATATTTTTTTTCAGGATTAAAACATCAGTTTTATCTTAAGAACAACGTGCAGAAAACACTTTTTCAAACTAGATTTGAGTTTTAGTCGTTGATTTTCCCCTTAACTTTCTCAATAAGTTGGATGAACTTTTTTCAGAAGTTAATATTCGGTGTGACAAAGTGGGACAGGGAGATAGAATGGAAGGTAAAAAAAGGACAAAGACATCATAGCGCTAACTGATAGGAGCCACATTAAAGCAGCGCTCCTCTGCCTCCCGGCAACACTCCGTAGGAAGAATGGAACAAAAGAAGAGGAGGGAAAAAGGA
This sequence comes from Pagrus major, assembly GCF_040436345.1. Taxonomy (NCBI): domain Eukaryota; kingdom Metazoa; phylum Chordata; class Actinopteri; order Spariformes; family Sparidae; genus Pagrus; species Pagrus major. The sequence goes on from NC_133219.1 coordinate 21,769,259, forward strand.
GAGGGAAAATGATAAGCCAGCATATCTTTTATTATTTCACAGGTGGAAGAGTTTGGTTATCACATGTGTTCGCCTCCTCTCCCTCCTCCACTCCTGTTCTGTCATTTTCAGTCTCGTATATACACTTGTGCACGCTTTCTGGTTCTCATCCACCCAATTTTCCCTCTCCAGCCATCTCTCTCTTCTCTGCCTCATTTGAGCCACCCCTCCCTCCAGCAATGCTACTCTCCAGCTGCACCGTGCCTGTAATCACAGCGAGCGTGTTGTGTCGAGTTTGTTAACGAGGAGTTGTTGCTGAAATTCTGCAACCCATGGGTGGTTCATCTCTGTCTCCCTGATGCATAAGGCGCTAACCTGATTTTACAGAGAGGGATAACACCGCTCTGTGGTTTGTTAACCATTTTCAGGCTTTATCACTTGCACAGTTGTGCACACACACACACACACACACACACACACACACACACACACACACACACACGCACACACACACACACACACACACACACACACACACACACACACAAACCATTCCAAGACAGTCTTTATCAATCTAATTTCCACGTTTACTCACCTCTTTGTTCTATCCTCTGACACATTAGTTCCCGATTATCCACCCGAGTTCAGTCCCAATCAGCAGTCGCTGAAACAAAGAGACTTCATCATCACCTCTGTTCGTCTGAAAAGCAGTCTCATGGAAAGTTTCTCCAGTTTATTTCAGAAACGTGTTTTGTGCACAGATGGGCTTCATTTATTTGCCCCGAGGATTGTCTCACAATCAAAGGCACTAAATCCGAACAGTTAGGATCAATATCACTGGATTAAACACAACTCAAATTCAGCCAATGATGCAAATGTAATTGAAAAGATGCTTAATTAATGTAGTGCAAAATATTTTTATATTAAATACGAGTAAAATCCCTTCTTTGCAAGATATAAAATAATGATGTTTGCTTAATGTGTATCAGCAGTTTGTTCTTGTGTCTTTTCTTCTATTGATGTTATTGTTCACACACTCTCCTGCATAATTATAGCCTTCCTATCAGTCTTTTTGTTTGTTTTTTTGCTCACAAATGAATCTGACACATGAACCTGTTTCACAGTATTTTGACTAAAACACAGGTGGAAGTAATAACATTAATGAGCATGGCTCCATTCCAGCAATTACTGCAGTGCAATGCAGCAATTAATAATACTATTAGTTACACCTGTGTTTGAAAAATCCAAACTTTTTGCACTGTTGGATAAATCTGGACAGTCTTCACCTACTTTAAAATCAGTCACACTCTATTTATATTATATTATTATATTATTTTTTTATTATGTCTTGTTTTTTGAATGATCACTGGCCCTAATTGCTTTTGTTGTCTCTGAGTATGTAGCATACATTTTCAACAAGCTGAATTACACTTTCCTGGTGAATTATTTGCTGCTTTTGTCTCCTGAATTGAATCATTAAAAAAAAAAAAAAAATCATATCAAGGTAGGTAGCAGGTATATGGTGGTCTTAATGAAACATGCTGACACTTGTAGGTAAATAGAGAAGAAGATAAAATCATTTTTTGGATTATAACCATGAAAAGTGCAGCTGTGACCAATTTTTCTCAGCTCACGACCCTTGATTGCTGGGTTTACGCTATCATTCAGCTCAACAGGAAATGAACAGACTTGATATGATTTCTTGGTTGTGTCGTGTTACAGATGTACTGTAGTTGCAGCAGGAGTTAAGTATTACAGAGTGGTACTTGTGTTTAGATCTTAACCACTCTACACAGCTTTGTTTGTGCTGAGATAGATGCCACTGCAAAAGTTCCACTTCTTGCTAAAATACTACAGCACTCTGGCTTTGCCACTCCAATAAATAAATGGTTCTAATGGTTTCTAAGGAGAGGCCGAAACCATTTTGGACACAATAACCCCCCTCCTCCCCAAGCCCTCTTCTAACATCCCCAGCCACCACCCCCCCCTCTCTCAAGTGGTTAAAAGCAAGAAGCAATTTCTCTTTTTAGGGTGAAAGTGGAAGGCCAATCCCGCACAAAGCAATTACTGCAAGTTCTTGTTCATACACACACACACTTACGTGCACACACAAGCATGGCAAAAAGTACACATGGAGTAACGCTTCCCTCTCTTCGAGGCTTGTTAAATTAACAACAAGCTGCCTCTAATTGTCTTTCTTGCTCGGAAACTGCTCAACTAATCAACATTTTCGAGAGACACGCCGTGTGAAAAAGAGGGAAAGATAAGAAGAGAAACCCTAAAAACACCAAATCTCACATCAGCCCGCACGATCTGATGCACACACACACATATACACACACACACATAATCAAAACAACAAACCTTGTCAGCAAACTACCACACAAGCACAAAATACAGTCAGAGCCTTTTTTCTCCTCTGGCACGTAATCAGCAGCACCCAAATAAAGACAGCTAACACAGGCAATTGGAAAGAAAAAAGAGGCTGGGAGAGACAGAAATGAAGGGATGCGAGAGGAAAAGAGAAAGCAAATAGAGAGATGGATGAGAGGAGAGGAAGGGTGTGAGGGGGAGTGTTACGGCTTCTTAGCTCCTTTGAGTGCGCAAAATAAAGAATCACTTGTATTCCTAATGACTGTGATGTGTGACAGTTTTTAGAGCCATTAGGGGCAATATGAGCCAGAAAAAAATTCCCACAATGCACCACCCACACACTCTCCACTACTGGTGAGAGCCAAGGAGGGCGAAGGAATCGGGGGGAGGGGGGGGGGCAAAAGAGGGAATCAGAGAAGCACTGAAAATAAAGTGGAGTTGAGAAGGCATGAAAGATGTGGAGGAAAATTAGAAAATGAGGGAAAAGTGAGAAAGATGGGGAGAGAGTGGGAGGAAAAGAGGGGAGAAAGAGAGAGAGAGAGAGAGAGAGAGAGAGAGAGAGAGAGAGAAGGGAGGAAAGCAAGAAAGTGAGCCAAAGTGTGAGAGGATGAGATGAGAAGGGGGGGCCTGGTGACTACAGGCTCTCTGGTGTCTTCTATCTTTGATCTAAATGTACTTTGGCATTTCTCCTCTCCACTCCTCAGATGCAATTAGATTCCTCACTAGCCAAGCAGACGCAGATGAAATGGCTGCTTAATGACTTCCTCGGCAACCCGCCCCGGCAACGCAAACCTTCCATCTGGAGCCTCCTGTTTCCCTCCCTCCCTCCCTCTCTCCCCTCTCTTCTCCCTCTTTCTCCTCACCCATCCTCTCCATATTTCTCACTTTGATTCTCTGTCATTTTTCCTGTGTATTCTTCTTTGATTTGCTTGCTCTTCTTTCTCTTTTGATCTCCACTGTCATATATTTCCCCGTGTAAATCCCTTTTTTCCTGCACTCTCTTCCTTATTCACTTTACTTATCTCTCTTGCCTCAATTCTTGTCATTTCTATTGCTCTTTTTCATGCCTCTTTTACTTCTTCCACCAAGTGACCTGGATAAGCACCCGTTCTCCAACTTTTTGACAAAGAATCAGTTTGTATTTTATGTTTTTTATTCACGGCAAGCACATATTCTGGTACAACTACTGAGTAAGGAAGTTGATCCAAGAGGGTTGGGTCCCATTATTTGGCTTATTTTATCTGCTTACTGTTGTTTTAGAAAAAAGCTAGCAAAACAAGCTATTTCACTATGAGCACAATCTAATTTTACCAGACAGAAGCCTCTCTGAACAGAATCATAATTAATTAGACCACAAAGAAGACATTGTTTGTCAAACAAATATGCATACACAGACGCTGAGTAATTACAGAAGTAGGTACAAGAAGTGTGAGAGAAAGGACCATACTGTTGCATGTTTTGGAGCATGTATACTTTCTATACGTTCTCACTACCAACTTGTCAAATACTGAGCTTGCTCAGCGGGCTTTAGCTTCAAACTATGACGCTCGTGAAGGGCTCAGCGTTCAAGTTAGCAATACTATGTTATATATATATATTATATATAATAATATATATATTATATATAATATATATATTATAATATTATTATTATATTATATATAATATATATATTATAATATATTATCATTGTGAAAAGTCTGTGGTTTGGTTAGGTTTAGGGAAAGATATTTTTTTGGTTGAAATAACTACATTCAGTCTTGTAACCTAACATAACTCACATTATGTAATGTACGTGATGTCACTCACGTAACCTAAGTGATATACATCATTTACATATGCTGGTGAAGATTCTCAGTCATGGTATATTGAATGGCTCTACTGGGGCTACTGGACTTGCTTGAGGGTTAGGAAAATTATGGCATAAAGTACCTGTTTTTTTAGCCGTTTTTTTGGTCGCCACAAAAACAGCTTGAAACGGATGGAACTATCCCTAGGTGTCCTTAAAAAATCCACTGGTGTGATTCGAACTGCGGTCGCATTTTTGGCAGCCTTGTTGGCTGTAATAACGTCAATATGGGATGAATTGAAAACTCCCAAATACTTCCAAAAATGTCTGGACATGACAACAACAGTGCTGTATGGTTAACATACAGAAAGATAATGACTGGTGAAGGGATGGTTTGAGGCAAGATCATTAAAAGATTACGGTTCATAAAAAAGCAAATGGTAATTGCAGGTCTGTTACAGGATGTGAACTGCGGCCTCCTGCATGGAGGACAAACTTGTTATATATCCTGTCTATGACTAATTATGTTAATTTATTGCTAATGCAGTAAGTAATCAGAGGTAATGATATTTTTTGTCACGTCAAACCTTGTGTAAAACATGGAAGTCAAATCATCAGCCTTCTTGTTAGAGGCCTGCCTGTCTAACCTTGAGGTTACTGCTGTCCTTATCTCCTCATGCTTTATCCTCATTTCTTTCTGTCTCACTGGTATTTTGCGGTGCTCCGCTCATCTTTTCATCTCTCCACAGGAGGGAGGGCGCATTTTCTAATCGGGCTGAGTAATGCAAATTTAATGAATTTGGCAGTGAAGTCGCAAACACACACAAACAGGAGTGTACTTGCACAAGCACACAAACACACACGGATCTTCAACCAAAGCCACAAAAGCATGCTTACTTCCAATAACAAGTGGATGCCAAGATTCTCACACACACACACACACACACACACACACACACACACACACACACACACACACACACACACACACACACACACACAAATATGCACAAGATTTGATGTTAGCTGTTTGCAGAACAACAGGACATTGTCCAGTGGTTCTTCAGTGTCTCCTCAGGTCTCCATGGATACTGCCACACAACAGATGGGTGCATACACACACATACATCATCTTTCTCTCTCTCACACACATAAACACAATAACTTATGGACTCTCCACTGTCCAGGACATTCAATCTGCTGGTCTTTTATGGTTTTAATTAATGTGGTTTTGTTTATGCTTCGGTATTGTATCTCTTAATTTACTATCATCATGTATTGTGCTGTCTGCCATGCTGGAAGGCCATGTTGAAACCTTGAATACACGTATAAATACATTAAACACAAAAATAAATGGACTTACTTTTTTTTTACTCCTTGATAACAGACTTAACAGGAAGCTGTTTTTATGAGGTTTGAGATTTGATTGTGATAAGAAATTATGTAATTCTGGATACAGAATGGATAGCCTAAATGCAGTTAATGTGGAGTTTTGGTGTGAACCTCTTTGTAAATTGAGCACACTCTTACGCACAACAAAGGATAAGATTAAGATAGAATATATTTCACATGACCCCTTAACATGCTTGTCCCTGATTAACATGCAACATCCATCATCTCTGTTCGCTCCCCTACAATTATTTGAACAATCTATGCATGTCGATTACCTACCAAATCACTTTACTTGCATTTAAAGTTGTTATACATGAAGGCAGAAATGCCAGAGGATAAAAGCTAAGTCTGTGTGACGAAGGTAAGTTGAGTCAGACGCTTTTTTCAGGGCTTCTTCCGGTAAGGTGGTAATGTTTTTTTCACCTATACCAGGTGAGCAAAGTCTGTAAAACAGACATGTTGCCATCAGAGCAGTATAAGTACAAGTGTATAAGTCACTGTGACTCATTCATTTCAAACAACCTTTAGTTATACAGGGTGGCCCAGTGAGAACAGTTTACTCTATTTTTCATGCGTATCCTGTGTACACAAGACAAATAAAGCAGGCGAAAAATACATACATAAACATACAGACCACAAAGAGTAATGAAAAAATCCATCAGCCTGTCCAACCTTGCAAGCAAAACATAAAAACATCACATTTTCACAGTTTCCCAATCGCAGTATTAGCATGGTGATTTTTAATAATTACAAATAATCTTGGGACATAGTGAAGTGCAAATGTGTCAAATACCGACGCTTTCGGATGTTGGCCGACCCTACTTACAATCCCAAAGCGTCGGTATTTGAGGAGTTGGGAAAGAGACTCAACTCAGAAATCAACTATCTAGCCAACAGGTGCTTTAAAAACAAAAACATGCAAAGATACCCTTGTGGTTTGCAGAGAAATAATTTGTAAATAAACAGAGTGCAGTGCTGTTCTCTTCTCACTGCCTACGACAGCCACCAAACTTTATCTTAAAGTAAACAAGTAAATGTTTTCTAAAGCTCCCCCCGTTATGAAGCTAAGGGCATCAAGACTGATGATAAGACTTCAGGAAGTCACTGCCATTGGTTGTTGTTCACCAAAAATACAAAAGGTTGAATAATTACCTGCAAACCAACAAGTTTTATTGTCTCTGTTTTAGATTAAACAAAGGAAAAAATAATGTGTAATTGGTGAGCTGTAGCGGTGCATCCCCCCAGGCTGCATCCCATCTTTATGCTAAGCTAAGCTTCTTCTGGATGAAGGTCCATTCTTAACACATTAAGAGTGGTATCAATCTTTTCATAGTAGTCGTGGTAAGACAGGAAATAAACTTGTTTCCCGAAAAGTTCAGTTATGTATTTAAGTACAGGAATAACATCAAAATTTGTATTTGGAAACCAATTTCAAAAGTAGCTCACTATTTCACTATGGCCTGCCCCCATTAAAATGAACATTTCAGACAATTCCCTGAAGCTTTTATCTAAAGTGGCTTACAGTCAGAGCAGCCGTACAAATTATTTATCAGAGCAGCCGTATCAAACAATTAGGAGTTACTGAAAAAAATCAAAGAACAAAAACAAAACAAAAAAAACCTCTTCTGTCTCTCATCAGCTCTTATTTCTCTCAGTTCCTTTCTCAGTGCCATCCTGTCTGAATAAGATCGGGATCAGCTAATTACCAGAGATGTCAAATCCAAAGGTCCATCCTAATTGACATTTATTTGGCCAGCTTGTACAACTTCCCACAAAACCATTAGATGGTTTCAATACTTTATAGCTTGCAATATAAAAACAATGAAAAAAACAAAAACAAAAAACAACTGATTGTTAAAAACTGTCCAACCATTATTTTTTTTAAAAAAGTGTTTCTCAGTTTTTAGAATAGGGTGCTTCAGGCAGTCCATTATATACTGGTGTAAAACAATGAAAGAGCTAGATGGCCACAGATGGCTAAATAGCTATTGTTCTAAACCACTTAACTTATCCATACGCTTTACAAAACACATGTAAAGCAGAACTTTCAGAGATTTTCAGTGGTGTCACATAAGTCTTATTTGGGCATTCAGGCGCACTGTAGTGGAAATGATTATGCCATCATGTCCTGCAGCATTGATTCGTCAAGGTAACTCATATGTGACCTTTGGCTGCTGTAACAAAGAAATTTCCCCATTTACGGGACAATTAAAAGGATTTCCGATGTTCTTTCTCAGGGCCAACGGGCAATGGTTGTAGCCAAGCTGCTTTTGTTGTTCATGTTCAATGGATAAAATTGTTCTATGAAAAAAGTCACTTTTGCTTCAGTGCCCTCTGTTATGATTTAATACTCGTTGTATTACATTTCTGAACATTTTTGGACAGATGGTTGGTAAATGAAAAATAGTATTACACCTTTTATTTTCTGGAAAAACAGGTTTAATTATGTCCTTTATTTCCTTGGATAATATTATAATAAATTGCTGTAATGTGCCTAGGAAAGGTCAGGTGTAGATACAAATCCATATGGAAGTTTTAAACATCCAAGTATATCTTTTTTAATTAATTGCCCATGATTAGCTTATATTCACAGAGTCCTTATTTACTCATACAGTGTCTTTTCAGCTATTTTTACATTTGTTTTCACACCTTAACCTGGCAATCAAAAACAAACTATCTCAAAATCAATGACTGTTAATTCAAAGTAGGTGTCAGATGATTGACAGTACACAGAACACATAATAACACACACACTGAGATCAAAACAAATTGGTCATAATGACAAGATAGGCTTCATGTTTATCCAGTAGAGTCTAATTTATACTCAACAACAACAACAGCTACCGAATGGAGAAAACCCCTCTCTGATAATATTCAACTCACCAGAACAAGGCATAGTGGTGCAATAGCAAAGATGGTTAAAGTGAAATAACACTGGTTTTATCCTTCAACATTTTTTAAGCTGTGTCATCTCATTCACTTCTGTCTCTCTTTCAATCTCCATCTCACCTGCTGTGTGTGCTAACCAATGATAATGAAACACCTTCGCCGTGGCAGAGCAAGCTAGAGACTCACAGCGTGAACTTTCGACTGCTGCCTGGTGAGTGTCTCACACACACACACACACACACACACATGCAAGCACGAACGTCAAAGTACATGCACAACCATTAGCATACACATACCGGGGCCACACCTGCATACTGTTACTGTAAATGCATTCTCATAGAAAAACACACCCAGACAAATACACGCACATCCACATAGTGTACACGAATGGTAAGGAATAGTTTGATATTTCAGGTTATTCAAAAGTCTTTCTTGTTGAGAGTTAGATGAGAAGATCATTATCACTTCCTGTGGTGAGGATAAAGCTGGAATGAGGAAACGATTTCCCAAAATGTCGAACTATTAGGGTTCTATTGATTCAAGATATTTTGTTTTCTAGAGAAATTTTCTTCGACAGTCGCTAAGTCTGTATCATACATACATAAGCCCTGAGAGGCAGGTGAGGTAAACAAATGTCTTCAAGAAACTGAAAGAAGTCCAGTTGCCTACGATACAGCACCAAGATTTAACAAAATGTTACTGTAATTTTCATGTGTATTACTGTAAAGTAATTACTGTATAATACTGTGAACGTACTACAATAGACAGTGATTTTGTGTGTAAATACAATACAACAGTTTTTACAGTAAAGATAAAAAAAATAAGTTTTGCTAGAATACTATAGTGATGTTTGTTTGTTTTTTTTTTCTGTGAAAAAAATGTAATTACTTATTTTGGCTACAAGAGGCTGAAGTGCACTACTACCTCATGTTCAAAATCACAAATGTAAATGTTCAAAAGCATTTATTCAGTTTGAATCTCTCCGTGCACTTTTAACTAAAGGTACACATATTGTGTATTAGCCTGCTATGTATCATTTCTCTCATGCACATGGCGTGCACATTTCACTCATGACACATGTACAACCAACATTATATTAGTAGTTTTAAATTTACTGAAAACTTTTAAACCACTTAAAGTGACATGTAGAGCATGTGTAAAAGTGATGGGTCGGATGGTATTGTCTACCAAGACATACCTCCACTAATTATTTGAAAGTTAACTAGAGACACAGAGACATGGAAACATGTTGCTGAGTGGACAGACAGACAACCTGAGAGCCTAAAGAAAAGAAGATGAATGACACAAGGTGACTCAATTAAACTGTACTTTTTCATGCACTTCCCAACTTGGCTCGCCCCAAATTTACATTATTAACATATCTATGATTATACTGCCACAAATTATTAAACTACTGTGCTTATCTGATGGGGTCATTTATAATAATTTCAATATTTTCAAACAATATTGCCAGTGTCAACCTAAAGTCTCATGTCTGCAAACTGTCTGCCTCACAGGAAATTAGAAAAAAGGTTAAAAGTTAATAACACCAATGCCCTTTCAACATTTTTAGAATTTGTTGGATTTTTCTAACTGTTGACGATTCAAAGCATGTTCCCTGAAAGAAAAAGTCAAAGTGCAACAACAGATATGCAGGTAAACATGTCAAGGTTGAAAGAACAATGACGATGAAGATTATTAACAAGTGTAGCCCTTTGTTATTGCTCAGCTGCTTGTCGTACTCCAAAGTAAACTGGTTTGACAGTAAACAGTGAGCATCAGGAAGAATTTCCTTTTTGCAAATATAAGTATTGACCATTTGGGAACTCAACTCTTCATTTATAAGCAAATCACACTGAAATTCTCTGAATCTGAAACAGCTGAGATTAATTAGGAGAATCATCTCCAGATTAAGAGAGCTTGATTAGCTCAGTTAAATTAATCCCATCAATTACAGGTTTGACTGGCCGTGACACAGCTACTAAAGAGTTATCCATTCATCCATCTTTCTGCCTTTCTTCCTCAGTCTCTTTTCACTAGCTCTGGAGTAATTGGTCTCTCTAATAACTCTTCGAGGGTCAGGAACTAAAGACAGAAAAGGTTCACTTGCAGTAAATAGAATCCAGACACGCAGCGGGCCATGTTTCATAAATTACTGAGGTGTGTGTCTGCACACTGCTCTCTGCACTTTTTTATTTGTAGTTTGTGTAACAACCAGACCTAATCATTACGTGTTACAATCTTAGCATAGACTAACATAATTTAGCTTTTGTCTTTTGTTTTTCTAAATGCAATTTCAACAAAAAGACATGTATTGCTCTGGGGATATATCCTGGTAACAGGAAACATTTGTGAACTCTGAAACATTTCCATCTCTGAATCACTGATGGTAGGAGAGAAATAATTAGATCTACAGCTGGTATCTACAGTATGTTAAGAGGAAATGGCAAGACTTTTGCAAATATTCTTTCCATATACATATGACACATTGAAAATAAGTTATGAAGGAACCACAGTGCCACCAAGATCAGAAATAAGAAATGTACATTTGCATGCTTTTTAACCTTTCACATCAGGAGATGGAGGGGTTGGCGGTGGTGTTAGAAGGCTGCCACACGGCCGACCACGGTTCGAGTCACACCACTGGATATTTTCAAGGACACCTGGGGACATTTGCAGCCATTTTTGTAGCGACCAAAACTGGCTATATTTCATGGGAAGTCGGACCATCTCCATCCGTGATCGTGGCGACCATAACAGATATTTTAAGACAAATTACAATGTTTTCCTAACCCTAACCAAGTGGTTTTGTCCTTAAACCTAACCAGAGCCTCTGCACAGCGTCGTCACAAGATAATATAGAAAATTCCAGGATTGTGTTCTTGGTTCATACTGAAAACGTCAATTATATCTTAATGCACAACAGGACGCACTGAACTTTTAAAAGTTTACCCAAGGTCGATTGCGAACTTGACATCAGATAAGATGTTTGGAAGTGAACCCTGTTCTCCTGTGTTAAAGTTAGTGCTTGCATAAAAAGGAAGCAAAACCTGTTACCGGATTATGCCTGACCAGTCTTTTATAAAGTTTCAGAACAGGGGCGGCCAACCATGCACCATTGAGAGCCATCATTCCTCAGATTTAAATTCATTTGGGGGGGGGCAGATAACAGAAACTGCTCATTTTAAGCCAAGAATATACAAAGCAACTAACAGGACATTTTATTATATAATATGCCCTGGGGGAGATAAGCTTTTCCTTGGATGGACAGTCTTCAAAGAAACTCATTCCACCATAGGGAGAGGAAGATCGCAGAAAACAGGCCAGGAAATGGACAAAGTGTTCAAAATAGCCATTGCATTCTTCCGCCGGCTGGTTTTATGGCAAGTCCCCTTTCATAGGCAACTAAGCTATCAGGCAAGACCAGGGCTGAAACCTGGTCATGGATGAAGTATTTACACCTCAACCCCTCTCATGTCCAGTCCGCTCCGCCACCACTGGTTGTTGGTTGTGCTAGATCTGGGTCTTGCTGTTACAACAGCCACTCAGAAATCTCAGACTGGACACACACACACATCATTGTAGCTGTGGAAATATAAACTGGTCCCATGGTTCGAATCTGGAATTACCTGTGTGGACAAAAGGCTAATGATGGTCAACTTGGGACAACAAAATTAAGTTATACATTCAAGATTTTGGACATGCACCCGGGGAATAGATGGAAGCCCTTACATTATCTCCAAAACTGTCTCTCTCTCTCTCTCTCTCTCTCTCTTTCTCTCTCTCTCTCGCTCTCTTTGTGTGTGTGTGTGTGTGTGTGTGTGTGTGTGTGTGTGTGTGGTTTTGTTAAAGAAAAAGACCCTGACATGCAGAAGCCCAGCTGGTAAAAGTGATGGATGGATGTTGTTTCACACACACAGCAGACACACACTGTTCGTCACCCACTCACACATGTACAACGATACACATGTGGACAGTTTTAGCTTACAGGCCGTCTTTGACACCAGCATATTCTTCAAGGCACGCATGCACGCACGCACGCAACCATCCACCCACCCACACACACACACACACACCCACACACGTGTCAAGTACACTTCAGCATGTCATCTGTCTGCCATTTACTCAGGCTCTTTTCTGAGGAACGACACAAACCTGTGTGTGTGCATCTGCGTTCTTCTATATGCCAATTAAGGGTGTTGCCGTATACCGATGTTGATGATAAGTGTGATATTTAATAACTAAAATATTGATATTGTGTGGCTAACAGGCCTACACATAGTATAATAATGTGTGAATATTCCAGTGCAGATGTTTGGCCTTGTAGATCTTTTGTTTATTAGTTCATCTTTCTACCTTTTTACAATTCCTTAGATTAGTTGTCCTTTTTGTCTGCTTTTTACGGAAGCCCTAAAGGGCCATGCATTCATACATTTTATTTCCTCCGTTTTCCCGTGATAACGAGTTAATTTCACTTGTTTTCTCAAGATCTCGAGTTATTATCTCGAAATAACAACTGCCGTTTTCCGAGATAACGGGATAATTTTCTCGAGATCTCGAGATATTATCTTGAAATAACAACTGCCGTTTTCCCGAGATAACGGGATAATTTTCTCGAGATCTCGAGATAACGAAACTTTGTTTTCCCGAGATAACGGGATAATTTTCTCGAGCTCTCGAGATATTATCTCGAAATAACAACTGCCGTTTTCCCGAGATAACGGGATAATTTTCTCAAGATCTCGAGATAACGAAACTTTGTTTTCCCGAGATAACAGGATAATTTTCTCGAGATCTCGAGGTATTATCTCGAAATAACAACTGCCATTTTCCCGAGATAACGGGATAATTTTCTCGAGATCTCGAGATAACGAAACTTTGTTTTCCCGAGGTAACGGGATAATTTTCTCGAGATCTCGAGATAACGAAACTTTGTTTTCCCGAGATAACGCTATAATTAATTCGAGATCTTGAGAAAACAAAACGATAGTGTAGTAGATTAAATCATTGCAGGACACATCATTCAGTGTAGCAATGTCAGAGGAGCAGGAGCATATCGATCACAGTGTCACATATCTTTTCAATCAAGGCCTGACACAGGCTGAAATAGCATTATGCCTTGCTATTACAGATAATATACACATTAGTGTGCGTAATCTAGAAAGAGGTTAGCAATATCGGCGGCGCAATCTAAGTGAGCCTGATGTCGTCATTAACTACATAGCTGACCAGCTACGAGGTCCCGGGCGTCTCCATAATCTCAGGCCTATCATATCACAGTCATTATCTCGAGATCTCAAATTAATTATATCGTTATCTCGGGAAAACAAAGTTTCGTTATCTCGAGAAAATTATCCCGTTATCTCGGGAAAACAAAGTTTCGTTATCTCGAGATCTCGGGAAAACGGCAGTTGTTATTTCGAGATAATAACGTGAGATCTCGAGAAAACAAATGAAATTAACTCGTTATCACAGAGGAAATAAAATGTATGAATGCATGGCCCTTTAGGGCTTCCGTAGCTTTTGTACATATATGGTCAGACTCTCTCTACCTCCCTACACTTGTATTTTGAGTGTCATTTAGTTACTTGTAGCTTTTTTTTTTTTTTTCAAAATGTCTATAGATATCGTGAAAATATTATCCTGAATTAGAAATCTGACATTGTGACTGCCTGAATGCCAATCAGACAAAAATGTTTCCCATCTCTTCCTCAAACATTTTTCTATATTTCTGCTTTTTGTTCAGTTCTGAGGCAGCACCGCTCAGAGTCCCCGGTCAGCTTTGCCAGTGTTTTTGAACTCAGCCACACTTCTACTGTTAATATCACCAAGATAACCGCTTCTACACTGAAAACTTCACCACCACACATCTTAGAGAAGGAATGCTATCTGTGTAAGCTGTGGCCTCGCTACCCAACAGTCATAATAACATTACAGCTTTGTATGGTGTTAGTGAGGTTAACAGCTGGGTGCTAATGACAGTTACGCAAATTGATTTTCTGCAGTTTGACCGTTTCTTTTTCACACATAGCTAAATTGTTATCTTCAGGGCTACTGGAGAAAAACAGTCTTCGAATGGCTTTAGCAACATACCAATGCCAAATTTAACCGGCTAACCTTCAAAGTAAAGAACATAAAACATGGCAAAACATACAGATTCCAACTCCAGCTGTTGTTGGGTTGTTTCCATCAAAAGTGAAGATTATCCACTTGATCTTGGCTGCTTTGCTTGTACCTGCCACATCTTTGTATGAAAATGTCAGCCAGCGGGGACAGTGGTGGAGTGTGGTCTCCTAGCTAGAGGTGTGGCAGTGTTACATAGTGACATAGATAAGCTATAGGAGTTAATGGCTAGGCAAACTGGACAAACTCAGCTTTTCGAATAGTTCAGGAGCTTTTCTGTAGGAGAGAATAACTCCCTTAGGGTTGGCTTTGTAGTTTTAACTTTAAAGATGATTTACCTGCACCAAAAAGGGGAAAAGGCCAAAAGCATAATATGGCCTCTAAAAGTTTTGGTCTCTGTGAGCTTGTAGGCTCACTCTGGCCTTTAGGTTCTCAGAAGGACCTGACTTGGTGGGCCGCATCCTTCTGATGATCCAGTCTTGAATGAGATTTATTTACTTATGCACTTCTTGTAGCTTTTCCTCCAGAAATAGTGTTTCCAGGTCTGCAGGATACAGATAACAGGTTCCCATGAGGGTTACAGCTCTCTGTCTCAGGGAAATTATCCGTTCACATGCACATACATACATATGAACAAATATGCAGTACGGACAGATACAACAAACTTACTGCATACTGATGTACTCGCATAACAGCCTCACTTGCAAGAACTGACACACAACATAGGTGGCGTACACGCACATGTGCTGTGCACAAAGCCGCACATGTGTACATACAAGTCACACCTTTCATGCACCCACGCAGAAACGTTCCATACACAACAGGTAGCATGTGCGTGCGTGCGTGCGCGCGCACACACACACACACACACACACACACACACACATCAAAGTGAAAATAGTTTTTCTTGATATTACTCCGGGTGTCAGCGCTGGCAGCCTGAAAGCCAGAGATAGAGACACGGAGAGAGAAAGAAGGGAAAGAAAACGAGAAAAACAGAGAGAAAGGCATTAACTGGTGACATCCATGCGAGAAGGTATCTGATGACTAGAACTATATTTTATTTTCACTTTGCCCTCTGAAAGAAGAAACCTTTGTGTTTGTTGTTTTTTTTTGTGTTTGGTAGCACAATGCTACCTCATGCATGTATGTGTGTGTATTTGTGGGGTTGGTGGTGTGTTATGTAGAATTGTCTGCAGTTTATGTTAAGAAGTTTGACACTCAATATATAGACACACATTATATATTTTTATGTTGGATACATTCTTATTTCAAACCTTTAGTGCATATAGTGTTGTGTGAAAAAGTAATGGTCAAACTACAGAGGATTCATTTGCTTGGTAACTGTATGCAACTTTGATTAGCACTTAGCAGCTAGCTTGCTAACACCATACAAAGACGGTTACAGAGTTGTTACATTAGAGGCCTGCTGGGCAGTGAAGCTGAGGCTAATATGGATGGGGTGCCCAAAATGTCTCCTTTCAACAAAAAATTTATTAATTGGTTTGGAAGAGGTAAACTAATTTGACACATTATCTTTGTTTCTTTTTGCACGCCCTCTCATCTTTTACATTTCTTGTCTTTTTCAGATACAAAGGGGAAAGCGCCTCGTGTTAAAGATCGTCATTTTTGTGCTTCGTCAACATGTGCATGTGTTTGTGTGTGTGTTTATGTGTGTGTGCCTGGATGGAAAGGTGCCATAGGGTGTTAACAGCACCATCTGCCTTTGTCCCAACACACAAACTAACACACACACTGGCCCATCTGTGTGGAGAAGCAGAACTTGAATGTCTGTGTGTGTGTGTGTGTGTGTGTGTGTGTGTGTGTGTGTGTGTGTGTGAGGGTTTGCATCACTGTTGCATGTTTATTAAAAATGTGTTTGTGCCGTGTGTGTGAGTGTAGTCTTACTTGTGCATGCTGATGTCGCATGGGAGCTGTCTTCCAAGCATTCTAACTGCAAATATCTTGATATTATTCTCATTTCCAATTTTCTCTCCCTCACCGTCTCAGTTTCTCCGCTCTGTCTCTCTTTCTCCTTCCCTCCTGCTCCCTCTATCTTGCCTCTCTTTTTCATATGCTAACAGTCTGATTAGGGATTTGTTGGCCTCCAGGCGGTTTGAACCAATCAAGAGCTAGTTTAACTGAGAGCGCTCACACCTGTCCTGACAGGAATGATAACGACCATGGCCAATCACCACCACTTTGTCACGTTGCCACGGTGACGAGCCTGTTTTGGAATACCAATGGTGGCTTACGAGGTGAGACATAACTTTTAGGTGGTTGTGTGAACTGAAAGTCAGCTTGAAAAGAGGAATGTTTCCTTTCATTTCACATTTTGGCTAAAATATGTATCGATGCACTATGTGTGTAACCTTTGAGCTGGCTGGTTGGCTAGTCTTAGTCTTTTCAGGGTCTAAAGGTATCATACACCTAAATATGAATGCTTTCTAAGACCCTTTCAATGTGAAATTTTCACTCTTTTTTCTGATTATAGCATTGCAGCATCCATCCGACTCATTAATCCAACTTGTTCCTCGCTGTGGATGAAGGGCGTTGGCCGCTGCGGCATCCTACTAGCGGGCTGACGGTGGCTGTTCTCGGCGTCGTGGCGGAGAAAAAAAACAAATCCAGACGTTTTGAGTGTCCTCTTTCAGTGCACAGTTAAAACCAATGTTTCCAGCAACACATTACGTGGGTCTGTGGTGAGTTGCAGGTGTGCAGCCGTAGTTAAACTCTCCAGATATCATGGTTGTCGTGCCGGAACTGCCATGCGTTCAGGTGCGCTTCCAGCCAATGGGAGAAATCTGGAGAAATGTAACAACCGGGTGTGACTTACTGGACCGCTGTTGTTGGTGCACTTTTCCTTTTTCAGTGTGTGGAGCCTTTTGGTTTTAAATGCAGGCCTCTGTTGTTAGTGCCATGTGGTGAGGTCCCAGCAATAGTCTGCCCAAACTCCTCCCACATCCGGGATTTTGCTTCAGTTGCTGCCAAAGCTGCAGCCCTTCTGGCCTCCTGGTACATGTAGGCTGCTTTGGGAGACAACCAGGCCAACCAAGCCCAGAAGGCCTCCTTCTGCAGCTTACCAGCTTCAATCTGCACTGGTGACAATGTTACTGCCATGACAGGCACCCATCTCTTAGCAGCTCCCACTAGAATGGAGGCTATGAACATGGCACATCAGAATTCTATGTCCCCAGCCTCCCCACGGATGCACAAGAGGTTAGAGTTGGAGACCTGATGATGCCAGAAAATCCCAGCTCACCCACACTACTTGTTTGGCCATCTGATCCAATACAATACTAGGAGTTGTTCAGTTGACTGCTCTGCTCCTCTCTTAACCCGCGTGTCTAAGACATACAGCCACATATCTGATGATACTGTACAGCCATTAAGTCTATTACTGACCTTTGGCCAAAGGTGATACCAAGTACACTTATGAACCACCTTATGCTCAGTAAACTAGAAAGGGCCTTTTCCAGAAAGTTGTGCTTCTTAATGACTTTTAAGTAATATAAAGCATTCAGCAGCATTCATTTACCCCTTTATTAGGGACATCGTTTTAGAGATCGGTACCTCCTTCTACACATTTATTTATCATTGACACACCCCACTTCAGCACTCTTGGACAATTATCATGTACAATGTGATTATGAGCAAAAGATCAGCAAGAGAGAGAGCGACAGAGAGAGAGAAAGAGGAACAAAGAGATGAACTTCTGGAAAGTTAATCAAAAGATCTGTCGAGACACATGAAGACAGGTGGATGCAATTTTAATGAAGGAGACAGAAAGGGACATGAGATATCAATACTATCTCTAACAGTTGTAGCCTTTTCTCTAGATTCTGGGAATTGTTTGATATTGTGTAATGCATGTTTTCAAACCAAATAACTTGATATATATAAATATATTTTATGGCGTACGGTTATATGAGCTATTCCAATAAAGTTACAAGGAGAATAAACTAAAAATGAAAGAGCAAGAGAAAAAGCAAGAAGAGAGGTAAAGGTAGAAGGGCTGTCTGCTAACCCACACACCTTAGCCTTTCATCAGTGCTGTATGCGTAGGCGATGGTGGCGTGTGTTGGTTTCTATTCGTCTGATACCTCTGACTCATTCTTATTAATACAGTCACACCTTTATTTATTCATTATCATGCTCATATTTTATTCATCCCTTGTTTCATTTTATTTTTATTTACTGCAGCGCTTTCAGCTGAAAGCATCATCAACTGAGTGGCGGAGTTTGATCAAACAGTGACAGGAACGAGTCTGTGTGTGTGTGTTTGAGTATGTGTGTGTGTGTGTGTTTGTGTGTCTGTGTGCATGTGTGAGGGAAATAGAAATTGAAAAAGAGAGCACAAAGTTGAAAGAGATAAATGTAAGGAGTTAGATTGGTATGGGCATACAGGGGCATGTTTTTTTAAAAACGCTTTATTAAATGTGACTTTAGTTTAAAAAGCGACATCTCACCTGTAAGGTAGAGACAAATCAAACTACACACATTTTAATACATAATATAATTCAGTACTGTAAAATAGCACATCACACATGTATGTAGCACAAGAGCCAATTGCCACCCTTCCATCATCTGTTTCAACCAGCACAGCAAGGCGTCAATTTAATTCCCCAAAGACACACAAAGGAAGTGCGTTTGATTGAAGATAAACAAACTAAGGGACGAACACTACCTGAGACTGTGAAACCATTCCCTACAAAACAACCAAAAACTGGGGCAGGGAACAATAAAAGTGTGCCATGGTCTCAGATTCTAAGCGAACACTGGCCAGATGTCTGCACTAACTTGTTGATCCCTGGGAATCAGCTTGTTCAACCTTCTGAGGAAATGTATGACTAAATAACTTCACCTACCCATGTGCATATGTTGCTTGTCACCTTGCTCCTTGCCATCTTAAAGGAGCAGCTGTAAAGTTACTTTTGCCAAGCTGCTTTCCACTAAGTCGATCAAAAGTGAGTCTTTTTTGGAGTTAGGAACATACAGTACGGTTCTGTTCATGTCGAGCAGAATAAGGGAGTAACAACTTAATTCCAAAAAGCCCTATATTTACAATTCCCACTGTCTATTACTGAGTGTTGCTGCCGGGCATCACTGCTCAGGTTAAGTGGCTTAATCAAGGGATCTGCTACATGATGAAGGAAGGGAGACTGATTTGTCATTCACTCCCCCAACCTGTTTTACCAAAATGATAAACTGACCTCCGAGTCACTTTATCACAGTACCCCCAGGTGCTGAAAGTAGTTATAGATAAACCATAAATCATGATTTTTAAAGGAAATCCAATCACAGGAGAGCCAAAACCAATTTGCCCTTGGGGGAAACACTATACGTCTCACACTGACACATATTAAGACAAAGTTGAGATTTTAACTGATCATCGCATTGATTGCATTAAAATAGCATCACTGAAGTGAGCATAGACCTGACATAACAAAGACAACTACTGGGAAACTGATTCAGACTCCAAATATTACACAAAAAGTGGGATTAAAATAAGGATTATGGATTTAAAATGAGATTAATTGAAACAGAAATGGTGCCAATTTGCCCTAAAGCACTTTGAGAACTGTAGTTCAACAAATCAACATATACACAACAATACATTTTTCCACCGAGATAATTATGTCACTGAGTTTGCTCTAATTTTGCCAACTGTACCATATATTTTCATAAGTTTGGTCTGGCTCAGGCCATTATCACAACTTTGCTCTGCTCCACTCAGACATAGACTTCATCAAAGCTTCACTTCCTGCCCTGCTGGATTAAACTCCTGCTGCACAGCTGCATCATGAGGTCTACAAGTATATTTCTCATATCAACAGAAACTCCTCTAATCTTTTATCCAGGCGTGAGTTTGCAGATTAACATGTGTGCCTGCATGTACTGAGAAAATCCTGGAGGTTAGCCTGGGCCCTATCAGACCCCAACTATTTCTGCTCGGTTATATTGCTTGATCCTTTCTATGTATTTTATACGATCTTACAATGACTTAAACTACCTTTTAACTTTATTAATCAAAGTAATGGCACTATCCTGTGATTGAATAAAGTGATTTGGTGAAAAGGGACTTCTTACCTTAATTTACATGCACTAGTATTTTATTTTCTTGTTGTTTTTTTAAACCTTTATTTTACCAGGAATATTCACATTGAGACTCAGAATCTCTTTTACAAGTTTTTACAAGTCCTGGCCAAACAAGCAGAATAACAAGTTCCACATAAAAAACCAACAACAACTTAAAACAAACAACGTAAGGATTTTCATATAAAAGAGACTGACTTAAAAAAATTTAAGCATTTATTTACATGCTGCCTCTTTCACCCACCTCAAAATAATGTCTGCTACCAAGTAAAGAACATAAAACACTAAAGAAGTAAAAAATACTTGACCAATAATGTGTCATGTCTTATAAGGTGAGATAATTGAATTTTGTTTAAAAGACACACTGTCACGGACCCTTTTCATGGCAGACATTTTGACCTGTCAAAACAGGAAAAGTTCTGGTGTAACCAGTGACATTAATTATAGCTCCATTCCATTAATCTGTCCATGTAAGTCATGTCAGTGAGTGAGCATGCACAGTACCACAGACCAAGAGCGAGCTCACCTAAATGGACTGCTGTCCACCTGCGCGTTTTCTGCTTTGATTGGTCACAATGTTTACTGTGTCTATTGCTGGTTTGGGCCTTTCCCTTTTCAGAAAAGTGAATGTAGCTCTGTTTACATGCTGAGTAGTCTGGATCCGAACAGATAAATTGTGTTCATTGCACCTGAGGAGAAATGCTGAAACAAAGCGAAAGCACCAGTCATCTCTAGCGAGGGAGAATTAAGCAGAGTAGCACTCTCATATCGTGATTTATTGTCCAAATAAAATGTAGCAGACAACGTGAAAACGGTATTATTACCACTGAAACCTGGATGTCATAATTGATGTAGCTTGTCAAACTGATATGAGGAGGTAGGGAAACAGAGAGACAGCAGGAAAAGCACAGGTGTAACTAATAACATTAATGAAGTGTCTCAGTAAGCCCTGTGACTGATCCAGCGTGTGCGTTCGATATCTGGGCTCTTGAACTTGTACACCTGAACATAATACAGTCAGTTTATTAATTGCACCTGAGCTTTTCCAGCCTCGACACGTCTAAACATCTTTGGTATTGTTCCGACAGCATGTGTATGAAGTTTGAGACAGGCCATTACCATTGAAAATAAATTAAACACTATAATAGAAGCCTGTGGTGAAAAACACACCAGGCTCGTTTAGTCACATAAAACCTTAATTCCACTACGTCAGATAACACATTAATGTCAGTGAGCCACTGCAAGCATCGCCCGGAGCAACTGCTGTTATAATTTGATATAGATTTTTTTAAATGTACATTATAACCTTTATAATTATACGTGAAGAGCCAACAACTGTTAGATGAAATGTGCTTACTGTGTTTAACTCCTGTTTGTGAGTGAGAATTAAAAGTGTTTACACACAGCCATTAATCTGATAGATTTGACTTCATCATAAATTACACATTTCCCTGTTTTTGAGTCTTTTTGTACGCACCGATTACTCAATGAAATGAGTAATGGCTTCGCCGATAAAACATGAGCATTGATTGGGAAACACATAGCCGGACACACACATACACACAAACAGAGGGATTGGTTGGATCAATTTCGTGTGAGCTAATTGGCTGTCACGACCTCTTCATCGAGTTGAGACCATGAAGGCCTTGATCTGGAAAAAAAGGCCTGAGGGATACACTCAGATATAGAAGCAGGCTGACACTTTGACACACACACATGCACACAGGTGTGTTCTCACACGCACAGTGAGAGCAGATAAGCATCCCGGTGAGATCAAATATAAACTCACAGGAATCTACAATGTTTAGTGTCAGAGCGGTTTGTAATGTGTGTGTCTGTACTCCTCCACATATTTGTATCATCTGCTCTCATTTATGTAGCTTAAGGGAGTACTTTTGCTGTGTAATACCTGTCATCGTGTCTCAGAAAATTAAAGAACTACATGACGTTACTATTTGGCACAACTGCATTGCTTCTTGCAGGGCGGAATGATTTTCTAAAAAAAAAAAAAAAGTAAGCAAGGGGACTCTGTGGGAATTGAGAACTTAAGCCATGAAGCCATGTTCTAGTGTCACAAACATATTAGACATATAAATTCTTCACAGGAACCAAAAAAAAGAGAAAACAACTACAATTTGTAGTAAATAAACAACTGAGCGTGTCATAAAGCCAAAAATCTTTTCTCCTTCATTTGTGAAAGGCTGTAAAACTGTAAAGTTTTGGAGAAAACAAAGTCTAACAAGGAAAAATAAAGTGTGCCACTACCACCATTTTCTAAATAGAACTATAAGCTTTGATGTCTTCTTAAGACCAGCTGTCATTATAAGTGAAGACTTGCTGTGGCTATTTAAAGTGCTGTGCCCACATATGTACCTGTAAACTATCACTGCGCCAATATCTCAGTTATATCATTGTTAAATGTCAAAGGGCTGATCAGTGATGAATCTACAAAGCTCATATTGAAACAGAATTGTGTGACACGACTCAGGCTCAAATGAAAAGATAATTAACAGGGGAGTTATGATTACAATGTAAATAAAAACAATTTAATCAATCCCTCATAAACAATTTAAAATTAACTTCATAAATGTGCCTCTGAGTGACATTTTTCTGAATGCTGTGTAGACTGCAAGAGTAAAAACACAATCCAACCTTATCAAACAGTATTTCACTTTTACTCGGTTACATCTGTCACCTTAAATTTCATGTCAACCTCATCGTTTTCAATTATAAATACCACTTTATATGTTGGAAAAGGGGTGCCTACGTACATCTGGCCCCAGAATTTTTTTCCTCACCGCCTCTCGGGGCTTCCGTACAAACGCTTCTTCTGTCCCTGAGGAGAAAGTTCCTCACATGTTGTATTGAACAGTCTGTTTTGTAATTGTAGAACGGATCAGTTATGTGGCTTCAAGCACCACGGAGGCACAGCACGCGAATCAAAATATGCGTGCGTCACTTCACAACCAGCCCCCATTCTGACTGTGAGAGCTCGCGGACCACTACCCATGGGATGCATCCTGGGTGTACTACAAGAGCTGTGACATCTTAATAATTAGAAATGTTCGGCATTAGACCTCTGGTAAACTCCTGCAGTGCCCGGCTCTCCGGCAGGGCCCTTAGCGCCTACTATAAAACACAATGGATCTGGATGTCAGCCCGCTTAAAGTACATGAGAGATCAAAACCCGACCACTTTTATTCCAAGCGCTCGCCTCCTCAGCTCACCCCTCCGCCTCCCCTCCTCCTCCATTTGTTTCATCTCCTGCTGCGCTCTGAGCAGGTGTTGAAACACCGAACATGAAGAAAAAAAAAGAAAAGATGAAGAAATTTTAAAAAAGAAAAAAAAAAAAAACCTTCCTTACATTCTGTCCACCGTCCCTGCCACTTTACAACCCTCTCAGCGGTTTCTCATCCAAATCCAATTTAGCTCATGTTTCCATCCCCACCCCCTCCCCACTCCTCTCCCCTCTTTTACCTCTTCCCCTCACGCCTCATCTTCCTCTCTTTCTCCTTGTTCCTCATCCTTTTCTTCTCCCATTACTTTCTCCCTCCTTCCCTCGCCCCTTTTCTCTCTCTCGTTCCCCCTCTCGCTTCCATCTCACTCATCACCTCTCCCCCTCGTTACCGTCCCTCCCTCTATCTCTTGGTGGCAACATGAAAGGCTACCTGTGCGCTGATAGCCAGGGGAGAAGCAGGGCAGAGAGTTAATTAACTTGCTATCTGGGACTGACTGTTAATAGGAATTGGAACTGTTTAATAAGAATATAGTGCTGCGCACCGTGTTAGCAGGAATATAGCTTTAGACAGCGCAGGCTAGGATGAATGTGTGGTGGTGTGTGTGTTTAACTGGAGTATTGTTAAGTATGTACAATACATGTCGGTGCTTGTATGTGGCTTGAGCACATACACAAATATGGAAGTGTGTGATTATGCGCACACAAACCCACACTCCCACATACTCAGTACACAGACAGGAAGGTGGCAGGTGTAATTTCACGCATTAGAAGGACTCAAGAAAAAAATCTCGGCTCTACCCAAACCCCCACGCCCCTCTACACACACACACACACACACACACACACACACACACGCTTCGTCTCCCATCCCCCTGGCTGTCTCCTCTCTCGCCACCCGAACCCTTTGAAGATAACTTTTTCTTATTACCCTAACAATGGCGGCACGGAATGCAACTTTAATTCACGCTCCGAAAAAACGAGACGGGGAGGAACAGGACACCGCGCCGCTCGCTCTCTCCTCTCGCTTGTTCCCTGCTGCGGGCTGGAAAAGCGAGCAGGGAGGAGGAGGAGGAGAAGAAGTGAGAGAGAAAGAGAGGTAGGCAAAGCGGGAGAAAAGTTCAAATAGAAATCGCAAGGTAAAGCTGTTTTTTTTTTTTTCTGGAAGCGTGAAAATGGTCCTGAGAACCATTTCTGTTTTTTTTTTGTTTTTTTTAATTCTTCTCCAACCAACTCTAAGATTGGCAAAGCGCTGACGCGTGTTCTTCCTAGCACGCACGAGCACTCAAAAATACTTTTAACACACACTTAACAAAAACGCACCTCTGTGCTGATGTGATTCATGTGGTGAAGTGCCACCAACAACTCCAACACCTCCTCTTTGCCTCTCCTCAAGGACCCGGCTCTCAATTTTTCTGCCTCTCTTCCTCTACCGCTTTTCTTTCGACATCCTCTCTTTCTGTCTCCCACCCCTCTCGCCCTCTCTTTCTGTTTTTCTTGGTCGCTCTTTGCGGTAGGTAGGCAGGCAGGCAGGGCTGACAGGTCCTCTTACAGACAAGGAGGAAATGGTTGCCCTTTGAAGTGGAATTGGGGGCCTGTGGAACTGTCTAGTGCATGATTAGCGTGGAGCTCAGAGGGGAGAGAGAGAGACGAAGCAGGTTAAACGCAGGGTAAAGGCAAAGAGAGAAGACATACAACTGGTAGGGAGAAATAATAAGGATAAAATAGGACGGAAGGAGGGAACGGAGGTACAGTTAAGTCCCTATCAGACATGCACTTTATTACGTGAATGTGCTGGCGATTCGGAAACCGTCCTCCCGAGAAAAACGACGACCGCATATGTTTAAATTCAAGTGAGAAAGCCCGAATCGATTATGACTTTCTTATGTTGTAGAGCTCAGAGGCCCACAATGGGAGGGTGTTGGATGGGTCAACAGTCGTCGCACTTTGATAAAAGAGACAACCAACCGCTTTCCATGTTGATTTCCAACCCTGACCATGATGTATGCCAATATTATCAAGAAGTCATTTTAACACAAACTACAGTCTTTTACCTACCAAGCCATTGTACCCAAACCTAACCAAACTGTAACCATGGCGTGGTCAGGTCAGCAAATGTTCTCATTTTTTGCAACTCTGATTTAAAATGGTTTTGGCAGGCACTAACAGGATGTCGCCCTGCTGTAATGTGTCCAACACGGTCTCACTCACCAACTTGTCAAATTCGGCAGCCTGGTCACTGCACTTAGCCTTCAAAATATCATGCTTAATCTTCCCCTCTAGCATCACTTTTCTACGTGGAGGGCTCCATGGTCAAGTTAGCACTAAAACGTTATGTGCAACGTCCTGTTAGACTTTAAATAAAGGCTCTGCGGTCAACTTTACAACAACACGTAACATACAATGTCCAATTAGACTTTTAAAATAAAGCGTGCTGACAAACAGTTCACGTATTATGAGTTTTGGACTGTCATTAACATTGTCGCAGTTTGGTTAGGTGAAGGCACCTAAAGTACTTGGTTAGGGTTACTGTGCGTTAAAATAATTACATCAAGTCTTGTAACCTAAGTTAAATAAGTGACATAGCTCATGTCACGTAACGGATGTAACGTCATTCACGTAACATCACTCACGTAATGTATGTGACATCATTTAAATCATTTACGTATGTTAAATTACTTATGTGCCATACATTAAAAAACAAGTCCCTCTTGCCTCATGGTCACAAACGGACACAAACCCAGTCTCTAGAGGCAGACTCCTGTAAATGATAGAAAATGTCTAGGCTGTAGGTAGGCTTTTACGGATTGTGCACAAATGTTTTTAAGGAGACAGCATTGGTTGTTTTGGAGGACAATTTTACATGTTTTTCTTATGTTTTTAATGAGTAAAATAAGTTTTTGTAACTAACATACTAGTAATAATTCCAACACTGCTGAAACAAATCCTGTCAAGCCCCTATGATAGCTCCAGTGCTGTATAGACTTCTTTTACTCACCTAAGCCATTTTTCAGCCTTCTTCTCAGCCATTCCACTCACCATCTATTTGATCTCTTTCTCTAATCTCACATCTGCTCGAGCTCAACCGCTATATGTTTTTTGCAGGCGAATTCAGGATTAACAAAAAATAAAGCTGAAAATAAAGAAAAGGAAATACAAATTAACCTTTAACACGACCAAAGAAGGTAGAGGGCTTGAGAAAAAGAGAACAGAAAGATCAGATATGAGATTTATCAGATGAAAAATTATTGAACGGCGGCTCGAACACTTTTCCTCTATCTACAAAAATGAAACAAGGTTTATATTTCATGGATCAATATGTGAGGGTCAAGAGTTCTTCAACCACAGCGCTTCCACACATTTGATAACGGATGGTGAAAGTGTGTTTTTTTTCTTTCAGAGTGGGCTAACCTTGCTGAACTACTGCAGCGCTTTGTCTCATTGCCCTGCTTTGCTTTCACAGCTCTCCGGTGGTACAATAGTTTGGTAACTAAAGTGAGAAGAAAGATTTTATTTGATGATTTTGACATAATTTTACATAAACTGAGAAGGAACTGTCCGTTATAATGCAGACAGAGTAAGAGTATAAGAGAGAAAGGTGTACATTCAATAGTTTCACTGTATGATGATATGAGGCCATCGAAAGTACCTTTGATTTTTTCCACACTGTTGCTGAGCCACACATATTAAAAAACACTTTATCTGTTTCTTTCTCAATTTAAAGAGTCAGTGACTACGTTTACATGCACACTTAATTTCCACAGTTATTTAGCATATGACAAAATCCCAGATTTGATACAGCAGCCTAAAATTGCAAATGACAAAGGGACACAGACACAGGCATTTGGATAGACAAGAGTCTGCATCCATTTTAAACTGAAACAGTTATGTATTCTCTAACATGTTACTCTTAAACAGTCAATTTGGTATATCTGTTTGCTTCTGTTTTTCTAGGTGATACTCTTTGAATGAAAATAATACAGCGATTGTGTTCTCAGTCTGGGAGGGAGATCCTGTTGCCCTGAGGATGTGTATCTGGTGAACATTTGTACACAGTTAGTTTGTCCTTTTATGCCTGTTTTGTGTGAAAGCATAATGCTGTTTCTTCTATTTGCCAAATTGAAATTGTTGTTTATTTTACCTGGGGTAGAACTCAAGGCAAACAGAAAGAATTACACCAGGATGGAAAAAACATGTTTTGTTAACTCTGCAGGCCCGTGTTTATTTTGTGCAGCGATGTCTCTATTATACACAGTATAGGTTGATGCCATTGCCCTCTCTTGCCACTTAAACCATCCCAACCCTTGAAGAAGTGTAATATGATATTTGATATTTACCACACTGAATACTGTCCAGGGAGGAAGAGTGATGTGGTGAGTGATATACGAGGAAAGAAAAAGGAAACAGGCATGAAGAGGGGGAAAAGAGAGCCCGATTGATTGACATTCTGTCTGCTCTGTGTTTCAGCATGTGAGGAGTGGAATCAATGGTTGTGCTTGGCTAGTCATGGTAAAAATCTAATCCCCTCTCCCGCTCTCTCGTTCACTCCCTCCATCTGTCTGTGTTTAAAACAGATCGTCACAATCACGCGTTCCTTCTCACGCATATATTTGATGAAAATAAATGAAAAAGACACAGACAAAATATCACAAAATCAATTAACGGGTGCATTGTTAAGTAGAGCAACCGTAAAAATGTATGTATACCATGTGCTGAGATACACGTTGGTACGGGTGGATCCATCTGAGTGATTTCTGACCTGCTGCCTCAGGACGGGGAGAGGTAGCCTCCCATGAGTTCCTGTTGCCAGGGGGATGGTGTTGATCTGTGTGTATGTGAACATCAGCATGACAAAACAAAAAAAAATGCTAGGGGGGAAAAGGAACATTTTAGGATTTAGCTCAACACTCGGGAACTCTTCCTTTTAACCATCTTGTGAATTTGCTTTGTTTTACAATATAGACAAAATGAGCGTATAGCACATTTTAGTGTCAGTACACGGGAAAGCTCGACCAAGCTACTATCGGGTACGAAAAGACATTTTGTCAAGCTTTATTTTACTCTGTGATGAAAGCCATGAGGTAAGGTTTTTCTAACAAACCAGCATGTATGCAGTATGCAGGCAATGAACCCCAATAGTTACAATCCCTCTTCACACACACATACACACACACACACACACACAACTCTTTTAAATGCATGAAAATGCGTTACACTTTACTTACCAATAACAATAAAATGTTATGACCGAGCATGCATTATTATAAATATATCAATACATACTTCGGCTTGCTTAGCACACACAATGATAACTAACGAATAACTGCTTGGACTATTTCTATTACCGTACTATCACGGTCCATTGCCTAATCAACTGCAGTTGATTGTCAAGGTGTGTATAGGTAATTATAGATAGTCATAATGTATTATAAGCCCTGTCAGTCAACCTCGACTTTATAACTAGTCAAGGGCACCCATAAGAAGTAATTCATTATCAGTCCCAGCTATAATGTTGCATGACTGTTGATATAGTACATCAGAAAATAATATATGTGCAGACATAAAGCATAATGAATGCGTTATAATTTACTATGAATACACCCATAATGCTCTCTAGATGTGGTCATCATAGAAAGTGTTACGGCAATCAAATACAACAACAGTGATCAGGGATTGGCTGGTCACAGTGTGCGGCCTCTCATGTTTCAGTCACATTGCTGGTCTGAACTCACCAAGTTGTGGAGCTGATGAGTCAAACTGCTGAGTCACAGTGAATATCTTCAGGGTTTTTTGTGAGACACCTTTTTCAAAAAAAAAAAAGTCACTGAAACAGTTTAAAGAGTAAATGTAATGGCTAATTCACAAAGCTGACAACAGCAAAAGGGCATAATTAAATTATTTCTCTAAAGTGGGCCTAATGCACTCTTTATGCCTGTTACTAACCACACCCACATCTATACAGCAAATGTCTGTGCATTAATATTGATATACTCCGGAGAAAAAAAGTGATAAAGACGGAGTTGTGAAGTAAAAGGAGAAGGGGCAGAGGGTAAGTGAGGCCACAGAGTGACTGTCTGTACAGTTACAGTAAGTGTGTATAACAGTAAGGTGGACAAACTGACAGAGAACGGGAGGAGAGAGAATGAAGTGTCCCCTCAACAGCCATCTAACCCCTGGCCTTTGTAACGAGCTGCTGAGTGTCTAAACGTCATCTGGCTAACGAGTTATGGCCCCGTTGACACTAAATGGCAGTCAATGGACAGATAGATGGCCCACTGGGAATGGATGAAGTCAATGGGCAGTCAGAGAGTGAGGTCCATATTGCATTAATGGGAGCAATACAATATACTAAATGGTATTTAGCAGACACTTCTATCTAAAATGACTTGAAGTGCCTCATTGAGTGCTTTTATTTTTAGAAAGGGTGGCCCCGTTGAAAACCAGGGTCCTTTATGCCTACAACTTCTGAGACTTGGAGTACTTACCGAGATTCAGTGGTCGGATACAATGACTTAGTCACAGTTTGTGGGCAAGTAGCTCAGAGAGTTCTGACAAACATAAATCAAAGTGATACGTTCAAATGAAACCTGTCAGCTCTATGGTAATAATACTGTGTGATGTTAACACACGTACAGTGAACGGATCTTCACATAAAACTACATATTACCTGTTTTCTTGCTTCACTGACCTTGAGATAGCCAGTGTGGGGTGCTGTGCCAGCGAAGACAGGTTCAGTAAATGGTTCACTGTTCAATCACTGGATTTCTATTCCTGCACTTCTTCTGAAAGAGCAAAAGAAGCAGAGACACCGCAAGATTTCCTGCAGCATTTAAAAGTCGATGCGTCCCGCCTCACCTGCAATTAACCAATGTGAAAATTTTAAAACGGGGATAAAGGTGCGAATTTTCAGACTCCCTGCCTCTTTTAAGGCATTCAGAAATAGTTGTGTCAAGGATGGAAAAAAGAGAGCAAGAGAGAGAAGATCAAACCCAGATTTTTATCTCATTGCTGTTCTGCTGGCCAATCACTGCATGAAGGAGGTGTGATGCCGTATACGGTGTGCACTGTTGTTTCACCTTCCCTCGAACTGAATTTCCCACAGGACAATAAATGGTTTTGTAGAAAATTTTGTAGAAAATTCCGCCAAAGACCATGGGATCAGGCTGACCTCCTTTATTTTCCATTGCCCAAACTGAATATGAGTCCAGTGGGAGAAGGAGTTAAGGCCCGTGGGGATTGAGAAGCACATGAAGGGAGGGTATAAATCAATTGTAAAAATGGTATCAGCGGTCCTCTTGCTGTGTCATAAAATTGCAGTCACATCGTTGGTCAATAGAGTGATGGTGCAAAGAAGAAAAGAGGAGAGAGGTTACATGTTTTCTGTCCATCTAATCAATAGAGCAGGCTGTAGTACACTGATGATTCCAACTCTGCAGCTGTTAGGGTCACTGGAAATCTTGCTTCATTCAAGATTTGATGTTGGCCATTTCAATCAGGAGAGCCACGAGAATGAAGTAAAGATAATGTTTATTACAGCAGATGATATTTGATGGTTATGTCTTGTAAGAAAGGCTCGGGTTCTCGCACTCGATGGGGAGATATTTTGTTCGAGGGGCATCAAATAACTAAAAGCTTCACTCTGAGTTGTGATACAGTCATGATAAAACATGAAAAAGTGCCCTCTAGGGTGCCCTTTCAGCGACCTTTTTGCATGCTGGTGCTCCACCAAATACAGCTGGTGCAGTTTTAATTTTTTTCACTCCTACAAATCAAACATCCCGAGTCTGCCAATGCCGCCATTCCAGGTGTGGTTTGAACATTTGTAAGTTAAAGCCCACTAGACATTTTTAACATGACATCGTAACATATTTAAGTCATGTTACTGGCAAAAAAACAGGACATCAGGACAATTTCCAGCCGTGTTTGTGGCGACAGAATCAGGTAACCCAAAACAAGATCTTTATCCAACCCTAACCAGTGACATATATGTGAGGGGCAAGGGCAAAAAAAAAAAAAAAGAAAGTTGTGATACATTTATATTGAACTAGAAGGGTACCTTGGAGGGCACAAGGTTACCCCCCTGTGCCTAAACCAAACCAGACCATAAGCACAGCATTGTCTCAACATAAAACTGAAATTGACATGAGGAAATCTAACCCACTGTGAGTTAAGCTTGTTGTATGAATAGAGTTATTTACCCACGTGAAGGCAGTGCATCAAGCTGTAAACATGTGTTGGTATGAACATGTTTGTTCAACACAGTCATCAGGTATGGCGCCTAAGTGCCAAGAGGGGATAAAAGGCTTTAAAAGCTGTCAAGGTAAGGTGCACAATACATCAGAAGTAATTGTAAGAGAATAACAGAGAGCACTGCTGGTAGGTGAAATGAAAGCTGTTTACTCTGAATTGCCATGATCTTTGATGAGGCATTTATTAGGAGTGTTTCCTTAAATTTTCCAAAGTTAGACTTATCGACCACAAAGTGTTTAAGACAGCAAAACCTTGCCTTGACTATGTGTTGGTGTCGGTTCAGTGACATTACTCCGCATAAATCGGTAGTACAGTGGTGTAAAAGAAAAAGAAAGTTTTGTGAGAGGGCCTGTCACTTTAATACCACAGCATGTGACAAAACCTACAGACCTGGATTAAATTTCTTTGGGGAAGTTTTATGATTTTCATAGGAAGGTGGGAAAAGTCTTAAGCGTTAAGTCTAGTTCAATGACATGATAACAATTTCACCTCTGTTCTTTCACCTTTACACATTTTTATCAGCGCTCTACACTTAATGATCACACTTTGACTGCTCCTTTCCTCAACTCTGCTTCTGTTTTGCTCTCCATTCTCCTTCTCTTTCACCCAAGCTTTTACACAAATGTATCAAATCACCAAAAGAATTGCAGGGGAGCAAAAAAGGTAGACAACAAAGTATTTTCTATTGTATTTTATTCTAAGGTCTGTAACTTCTCTTGTCCCCAAAAGCAAAGTCTTAGAAGATAAAGCAACATGTTCTCACTCCTGACCTGTCGATTACGGCGGCTTCATCAGTGGCTCTAAACTTTAAACTGCTTTAAACAACGCTCTTCTTATGCCTCTAGCATCAGTTTTGATGTTTGAAAAAAAAGTTTGAAACAGTCCGGATTCGGTGCAAAAACTGCTTGGTTAGGTTTAGGGACTACTGAAAAGTACTCTGTTAGATATAGGAAAAGATCATGCTGTTTGTTAAAATAACTACGGTAATTTTGTAAGTTCCATCACATCACCTAGTTAACTTATGTTATTAACATCAGTTACCTTACTTGAACCCCACCCTCCTGGGGGAGAGTCCTATACATGACTCCAACCATCCAACCAACCCAACTGCCCCCTAATTGGGACTTTCCCATCTATAAATGCTACTGCACTAGAGGGGCGCTTCAAGAAATGACGCTAGAGGGGCAACTACAGCATCATACATGTTTTTTAAGCTAAGGCCACTGACTTGACTGCTGTATTTGCGAGAAAGCTGATGTTATTCTGTATTTTTCTTATGGTCAACAAAGACCAAAAGTAACAATATATGGAATGTTTGAAAGGCTAGGTTGTTTCTTGAAACAGAAGGACACTAATTTACTCAAAAATAAGTAATCATTACATTTGGTGGTGGACTATTTTCAGATGAGGATTAATATATATGTTGTATTAATGCGTACATGGCACCATGGCAACTTATGTGTGGCACTGACTTGAAATAAACAACAGTGCTTATGACCATCATAATGAAGGAATATGTCAGCAACAAGATTGTGGCTTATTGATGTGTTTTGGACATCAGTGGAGGTCTATGGCTATAATAGACTTTGGTTACGATACGCTTTGTAATAAATGGTTTTGTTATCTTTGGGGGATTTATTGAAAATGACAAAATAATTATTTAAAAGTATCACCAGCCTATCCTTTAATGTTTTGATGATTTGATCACTTTGACACCACTTCTGGAGTCCCATCTTACCAGAAATTATAACTCTCATATGTCAGAGTGCCGTCGCTCTGCGCATACTCAAAGCTGTAATGTCTGCTCTCGTTCGCACAGTATGTCAGCATGGAACTTCTGTTGTGATATTAATATATTTTGCACAGTCAACTTACCTTGACAGATTGCGATTTTCCACTTATGTGTGAAAACCATTCTGCACTCATCTACCCTCCCACAGTTCCATGTTGCCTTTTCCACTCCCCTCCGTGCCTCACTATTTCCTCCTTTTTCTTCCTCATCACCCTATTCCTGCTGTGTTCACTCCTCTGTCTCCTCCTGTTCTCCTCTACCCCCACCCCCACCCCCTTCCTCTCCTTCTCTGCTTCCACAATCCTTCCTCCCAGCTGCCTGCCAACTTCTTACCCTAGCTCTTATTGTTAGCCGGCTTCTGAGCCAAGGCAGGGATCTACAGGAATCAAAGATGTCAGGACATGGCAGGTCTTTTCAATGGCATAATACACAGAGGACAGTGTGTGGCCATGCCAAAATCAATCTGACTTCCATTCATCACCTCACCCTGTCTGTATGGGGCTTTGGAGATACCCTGCCTGTCTAAGTTGTCTGTCTGAAGGTCTCAATGTTTGTCTCGAACACTTTGTCTTAAAGGATTTAACATTATTGTCGCTGCACTTGTGGCAAACTGCCATTGACTTTAACCTCTGTTAATTCTCACTACTTTAAAAAAGTTGGTAAATATGCTACTAAATATGCTATGAAGAGGTGATGGGGCAATACAAGACAATAATGTATGTTGTAGAGAAATTCTGAGTGATGAATAAGTTGACTGTGTTGCTGAACTGGTTTGTATGTAATAGGATTTTTTTTGTATTCTCCTGCGAACCATTATCATTGCTTTGAATCCAAGCTGACTGTAGCTGCCATTGCAGAGAAAGGCATACACTTTCGATAGGCAGTTTCCACTTGAAGATTTTATATTACAGTGGAGCGTTTCTTTAACTTTAACTATGCCATGTCGCCCTTCACAAAGTGTAGAACATTTAAAGCATACAAATAAGATCAACTTTAAAGTTGCCAGGTTTTGTATAATTCTTTTGGCCAGTGTTTGACCAATTCGTCAGTTACACATGTTAGTAAAGTAATTAATCTAATAAGCCAACAGCACAGATATGTCAACTTATTTAAGATCTTGATAGTCATTTTTTTAATAATAATGCCAAAATAATGTCTGTCTAAATTGTGAATGAATGGATCTTGGTCCAGATGCTTTGTGGCACTTTTCAATGAGCTCAGAGATCAAATAGACCCTCCAGATCATCAACGAGCTACAAACACTACGGACGTGTCACCAGCAAATGTCTTCAAAACCCTTGGACCCAAATGTTGTTGTTATTGAAGTCATATAAGTGATTTGTATGAAGCGTAAATGCTTCAATAAAACAAGAAAGAAAAGCCATTAGTTCTGCCACTAGAAGACTCTCAGTCAAAAGAAAACAAGTCTTTTGTTTTCTTTTGACTGAGAGTCTCCTAGTGGCAGAACTAATGGCTTGGTGGGGTCATGTTATCAGAATCAGAACCAGAATCAGAAATACTTTATTATCCTCAAGGGGAAATTGTTTGTGTTACAGCTGCTCCCATTCAAAGTTCAGAATATGCAGAAATGATAATAATAATAATAATAATAATAATAATAATAATAATATCAATATCAACTAAAACAAAACAAAAATACAAGAAATGTAAATAAATACGGAGCAATAATGCCACACTCAGAGCGAGGAATTAAACAGTTTGATGGCCACAGGCAGGAATGATTTCCTGTGGCGCTCTGTGGTGCGTCTTGGTGGGATCAGTCTAGTGCTGAATGTACTCCTGTGGCTGACCGTCACATCATGGAGTGGATGAGAGCCATTGTCCAAGATGACATGTAACTTGGACAGCATCCTCCTCTCTGACACCACCGTCAGAGAGTCCAGCTCCACTCCCACAACGTCACTGGCCTTGCAGATCAGTCCGTTCAACCTTTTTGCGTCCGCTAACCTCAGCATGCTGCCTCAGGGTAAATTATAAAGTTATAATATCTTATAAAGTTTATTCACATTACAATTAGTCATGGTCGCCAGTTGCCTCCTCACTGTTAGACGTTGTAGCAACAGGCGACCAAATGAAACGCACCTTTACCTTAAATAAACTTGTGGATATCTCTTGCTTTGAACATTGTTGGAAACATTTAGGTTCATGTAAGGAAAGGTTGAGTAGTTTTTAGACATTTAAATGCAGAAATGTTATATATATATATTTTATCTCCAAGTATTTTGAGCAGATAGCGGAGGGGCTGAGAGAGTGAAAAGACGATTGAAACAGATATGGACAGAATATATAACATTGAACAATACACTGTACACAAAACCTCACATACAATACAGAGATGGGGCCAGGGAGGGTGCTAAGCACTGGAACAACTGCATTTAGACGGAGATACATGGACACAAAGCAAGAAAGGAATGAAGATTGAAAAGGTAGGACAGGCAGAGAGGTATAGGAAAAAGAGGCATTGAGTGCTGCTATACTTCTAAGAGGTGTGATAAGAACGCCTCAGGGTCCTGCAAAGAGAGGGGAGGACGCATCCAGTGAATCCTTCTCTTGCTATCTCTCTCCCTCCTCCTCATTTCACTCCCCGTCGCCCCCCCCTGCCACCCTCGTCAGTAGATGCGTTCCCCTGAAGGTTGACAAAAGTGGGCTTGTGTCAAGTTATCTCTGCAGTAAACTTATCGCTGCTGCAGCACCAGGTGTCTCTGAGGCCCTGTTATGGCGGCTACTGTTTCTCAACCCTCCCACACCACCAAACCCTGTCTCCACCTCCT
Organism: Pagrus major; assembly: GCF_040436345.1. Lineage (NCBI taxonomy): Eukaryota > Metazoa > Chordata > Actinopteri > Spariformes > Sparidae > Pagrus > Pagrus major. The sequence goes on from NC_133219.1 coordinate 21,805,969, forward strand.
CCTCCTTACTTTATAATCTTCATCTCATTGCGTCTTTTAAATATCTCCTGCGGTTTATCTGATAATGGCAGATGTTTCAAAACAACACAGTTCAAAGATGTCCTCTTCCTGCTTCATCTTCTCCTGACTTTATAGTGTCAAATCTTACTTGAAGGCCAAAGGTGACACTAAAGTTTGGAAAGGGACGTGACAGGAATATATTACAACAATGATTTTACACTATGCAGTGTTCTGGAGCGATGGTATATGCTGCAGCAAAGATAGGAAAGAAGAAGACTGCTTGCATGGGTGCGAACAGTAACCTCCACATTACACTTTTAAATAGCTTTAGCTAAAAGTCTTAACAATGACATTGAATGCGCCACTGGGATGGACTGTGTACAGGTTACAGAGGTCTTGTCTCTCTGTACTCAAGCCAAGAGTGTTCCAGTGAAGTTAGGTGTTCAAGCCCAAATTTTCCTGTCAGCTTCATGGGCAAGATGGTATTGAATGTTGAGCTAAAGTCAACAAACAACATTCTGATGTAGCTGTTCTTATTCTCCAGGTGCAAGAAGACTGAGTGAAGGGCAGTGGATATGGCATCCTCTGTGGATCTGTTGGTTTTGAAAGCATACTGGTGAGAGTCCAGGCGAGCAGGGATGTTGTCTTTGTTGTGCTGGAGAACCAGTTTCTCAAAGCACTGCATCGGGATGGGGGTGAGAGCCACAGGGCAGCAGGCTAGACACAGTAGACTAAACACTCCAGACCTTAGGCTAATCAAGCTAGATTGGTCTACGTATATAATGTCGTGGTAACATCTATAATCTAACAAACAATAACAGTTTTTCTTGCACAAATTGTAGACTGTTTCTTAGCCTTAGTTTATAGTGTACTGTACATACCAGGTCCTGGGTAATAAGTTTGTGACAATATTTAACCAGAATCAGCAGCAGCCAGTTTCAACCGCAGGTGCCTTCTCAAATGTTAGTTAACATTTTTGGTAGAAGCTGTTTTTAGAACATTTTCAACAAATTATGCTTCTAAAACGTGCTAAAACGTACTTGTCCCCAGCAACCTCAGTGTAAATGACCTATGGATACACTACATCTTATTATATGTCTACCCTGTATTATTACTGTACCTTGACCTATATTAAATAGGAATCTGGCAGAGCCTGCTAAACAGCTTCAACACACAGATCTCACAAAACAAATAGTGACTGGCCTAATGGTGGTAATCCAGTCATTATGATAAAATGCCACATGCTCTGCAGTTAAAATCAGTAATTCTTTTTAGCTTTCATGCACTGACTTTTAAAAGATTCACTATTATGACAAATTCATCTGTCACAGTAAATGGAAAAACAATTCATCAAAAAAAGCAGTGGACTTTACCTTCCTCTCTCCTACTCGTTCTCTTCTTCTACTACCCCTAATTTGTTTCACTTTCTTTGGTGTTCTCTCTCAACTCCCTCCTCCTCCTCCTCCTCCTGGGCCTCTTTCTACTTTCCAACACGGTTAAAGAGGAAATGATGGCGTCGTCATTATTCAGAGGGCCACACACACATACACAGACACATAATGTAGCCCACACATACACACTCAATGATTAACGGCAACAAAAGAGCCTTTTGCTGTATGGAGATGTTATCATTTGATGCATTAATCTCTCTCTACGTTGCTCTGTCTACCTCCTTCAATTCTTTGGGAAAAAGGAATCACTTTTGCACCTATCTATAGTTGAGGAAAGAAATAAAGAAGACAAAGGTTGACTATTTTTTATTCAAGAATAGAGAGAATTTGAAACGATGCATTCAAAGTCACTCACCTTTAAATGCAGGTACATTTATTCAGCTGCTATGAAAGACATCGCTTTGAGGTTGTATCTGTGTAAGTAGGGTGGAAGATTCAATAGAAAAGATTTGAGGTTTTAAAAGGTTGGAAGGCAGTGGACAGGTAGTGACACACCCACCTTGGAACAGATGCATATCAAACTCCTTCATTATACTTGCTCCATGGAAACTGTGAATTACTGCCTCATCGCTTCTGTAATTATGGTATAATTAGACACAAACAAATTGCAATATGATGGTAAATTATGGGTTGTTAAATAGAAACAGCGAAAACTGTAAAAATGCACACTGGGTCCTAATTTTATTTCTATTAGCACTGTTTTCCTCTCATCAGTAGACAATGATTCATGCTTTTGAAAACGTTTTCTACAAATTCAATGTGTTAAGCTCATATGGAAGAATCTTGTACTGCATCACAAGAAGAAAAAGCACCAAACCATGATTTCTAAACACTTCTTCTCGATGATTTAAGTCAGTGTGCTGCAGCTTCAGTAAAAAGTTTAACTTGAACATTTGTAGTCACAGAGGAAATCTCCCCACATAAACAATTTCAAGCAGGCCTTGCTTCAGATTGGTTTTTCATTCTGTGGTATAATAATTTCCATATTGATTATCCATCCTGCTTACTTGCATAATTACACATCCTCTTTGCAACTTTTAAATCCAAACATGTTGCACCATATTCTGTACACTTCTTTATACTAATTTAGCTTTTTTATGATACTTGAAAAATAAAGCACAAACGCTCTAAACATTTAAGGAAGGCAAGGGACTCTCGACAACTTTGAAAATACATTTCTGTGCAAGACCTCTGAATCTCCATGGTGATGGATGATAGGGAGCATTGATTGGTGCATCAATACAGCGATGACGTGGCCGCTGACATGAACCTCAGTCACCCCAAGGTCCCCCAAACTGCTGATGAAGGAATGAGTCTGCATGTTGGAGTACACACACACAAACACACACATCTGCGCACACATGAATACACAGGTGCATGTACTAGAAGTAGTGTTTTTTAAACATTAAGTACTGCTTTTAATTTGTTGATTGATTTGCACTTCATTTTGCAAACATTTGTATTGGATTTGCAAATGTTTCACTGTTTAATGTTAATCTCAGTGTTTATTCTTTTCCCTGAAGGTTACTCGCACCTTGTAAATATTCGCAAAAACTGGCAATAAACAGGTTTTCAATCGTTTCTAATCGTGTAATCTTAATGTGCGAATAAGCTCAAACTTTAAACTTCTTACCTCACCAAAATCTGTATTTGAATTTCACTCGAGTGTGAGAAAACGGATAAAGCTAATGATCGCGATCCCAGAAATGTTGAAATTTGCCGGTTAACCAGCCTGAAGGCAGCTCAATACGATCACACACACACTCGTTCTAGACACAAAGATGAAATAATCACTTAAATTTCACATCTCTCCCTCTCTGTCAGAACAAGATGACTTTATAGCTTCCTTTTGATGTCTGCCCTGGAGAGTCCAAGGGTTTGGGATGGTTTTTATGATGTACTCCTTGAAAGTTTGGATGCTTGATGCAAAATACAAGCTCTATTTTACCGTGATGACTTTGGAGATTGATTCACATCAAAACGCCGTCCCTCTCCTCAGAAAAGTACTCTCATGCCCTCCCATCTAAATGGAAATGTATCTCAATCACCATGGCTCTTTTCTTCCATTGCATTTCATCTTTTTTTTTTCTTCTGCCGTTCATTTCATTTTCTCTGTCTTCATCTTCCTCACCATCAGCGCTACGTTTTCCCGTCACAAGATGTGTAATTTCCTCAATAACTATTTAGTTAGTTATTTAGCATTAAAAGCTCACCCACTACTTGTTTGTTGCCAGAAAATTCTCAAATCTTGCCGACCACAGATGGTAAAAGCAAATTAATTCATCTTGCTCTTAATCTGCCTGGCACTCTGGAGCTTAAAGAGTCTGCCTGGTAACTCGAAAGTTGCCTATGTGATTTTCTGCACTCTGAAAGTCTGGTGGAGAAGTAAAATGACTTCATCCATCTTGGTGCGCTTCTTTGGTAGTAGCCAAGAATGAACGATTATACTAGGCACATATACAAACCTGAAACTTGGGACACTGTGTTCAACATAAATAAAACAGAATGTGATCATTTGCTCATCCTTTTTGAAATATACTTAATTGAAAAGAGAAGAGTTTTACCTCTTTTTTGTAAATATATTGTTCACTCTAAATTTGCTGCCAGCAACACGTGTCAAACAAGATGGGACAGGGACAACAAACGACTGGGAAGGTTGTGTAATGATCAAAAACACATCTTTCTTGACTTTCTGGGCTGTGGCCAAGAGTCAAAAGGGACATTTGTTGAAGTTATGTTACGTAACTTATTTCACTAACAAATTTTCAGTGATGTTAATTATGTCCCTTACGTTATGTGACATGAGTTACAAGACTGAATGGCTGTTATTAACCCAAGGTATGATCTTTTCCTAAGCCTAACAAAGTCCCTTCATGTCCAAAACTGAAGCTAGAGGGATAGGTAGAACAACGTACAATTTACATGTGATCACTTTTTTATCGGTAATATGCGAGTAGATTGTAAGAGACCTTCCCCATCGCTCTCGGTTGCCTATACAAGCCTGTTGATGATTTTCTTAAGTTGTTTAATGCTGCTGGACTGTGGACTTCTTCATGAGGGACTTGGGTAGGCTTTTTCCATGACAGTCCAACAAATGTGACTTTATTCATATTCCCGAGGTGCCTCGTCTCAGTGCCTCTGAGAGCAACAGTATCTGATGTTAGTCTAGAAGTCCACTAACATAAACTAACAACCGGCTTCCAGCACAACACAGAAGGTCTAGAGAGCCCTTTTTAAGACCATTGACCAAGCTGCTATATTCGACAAGTTGGGAGTGAGAATGTCTTGGTATGAAAGAGGCGTCCTTAACAGGCTCAGTCTTTCACAAGCAAGGACGGGGTGAGTTTCATCCCTTTGTGATGCGTGTTGATGATGTATATAAAAATCAATACTTTTTAAACAGGCTCTGGTGTAGTTCTTCCAAGTGACATTTTCCCTCTCCATATAAGCAGGCCAAAGGGACATGAGTATTTAGTATTTTGTGAGAGTCTGCTCTGGTTCCACTTTGTCTGAATACAGATTTTGCTCTTTTTCCACTGGTGTCCGACACAAACCTGATATCTCACATTGTTACGTTTTTCTTTTTTTTATAGCACGATAATCAACAACATATTCTCCTGAAAGAAAATCTATCATGACTGCAGCGTAAATAAAGTCCTGTTTTGGCATTTCAGGAGCAAAAATCAAAAAGTGCAAAATGAATGCATTACTTCATGCCTGAGGTATGAGGTTTTACCAGTACGTTGGAGGTTTTACATTCAGGAGTGTCCTGGTGGCACTCGTGTAATGGAATCACAGAGGTCTGGGCCCTGGAGGAACCTGCAGGCACGCTCCGTCTGCTTAACCAAACACCCCCGAACATATCCGGTCGGCTAGTTAAATACGACACACTGGTTGGCTGACTTATCTACATGTGAGCACATTTAAACAACCCACACGCATGCACACACTCACACAGAATAGTTAAATATCATCAAGTCACTTGTGGGCATATTTGCATGCGTATGCACACAGAAAACACACAGTCATTCTCATTCAAGCAAACCACCGCCCTCTAGATGAAACCGCTATTACAGGATTGTCATTACATTGTAGAATCTGAGGGGGGAAAGAAGAAATGTCAAAACATAATCCATCAGCTGGAGGAGAGAATGAGCTATGAATTCTGGGTGGGTAACTACCACGATCACAAAGAGAGGAATGAGGGAGGGCCTTCAAATACACCCAAGTGAAAAAAATAAAATAAAATAATCAAGGTACATTTTTCATAAGAGGAAGTATCATGATTTTTCTAGGTATATTGTATAATATATTTGTACAGTTTCCCTTCTATGTGTTTTTCGTTCTTTGATGTACTTTGTAAATACGTGTACATTTCTGGAATTTTACTTACTTACTTACTCCACATGGTGTTGGTGCCTGTAGTGGTTTAAATTCTTGTGCTGGTTTTAAAGTCTAACTTGGAAGTTACCTTTTAGCAAACCACTTCACAGCACTTGAAAATTTTGCTTTTCCTGACCTCCAGTGGTTAAAGTTCTTATCTTGCTGTCAAAAAAAATATACTCAGGGTGTGTTCAGTACACTGTGACATCAGCATTAGATGTTCCTTCAGGTGCAACAGACGGGAAACTTTCAGATCTTTGCAGAGGTCAATCAAAAATTGCTTTACAGCTTGGTGTCAAGTTACACTTTAAAGTCCAGTTTTATCCAGTATATTATAAGTCTTTAGTTTATTTCACAAGAATGTGTACACCAAAAAATGTTTTTAATCTGGTTTATTTATGAGATTTTAATGTGTAATTGAATCCTGCTTCTCTGCTTCTGAAACTCTTCTTCTTCATAGTTTGAAGAAAATATTTGTGATAGAAACTTGATGTGCGTCTTAAATACATTTTTAGATAAGTTTGTTTTTACAATAATGGAAACATTGCAAACCACGATAAAGATTAGTACTGGGTTCAATGTCTACTCGCACTTTGAAAACAAACTGTTGGTTAGGCTTTATGTACCAAAGGATGTACAAAGTAGCTTCAGTAGCGGCTCTTAATTGCTGCGAGAAAGTCGATGTAGCGAAGTCACATAAAACAAATATTTCAAATAAAGTGCACTGTAGATGTAGTAGGCAATTATCAGCTTTGGAGGACAACTAGCTTACAGTGTCGAAATTAAACCATAAAATTGAGGTGAATATACATAATTCATTTTAGTATTCTGAATATAAAAAAAGTAACTTTTACTCAAATATATTTTACCTGAAAATACTAAAAGATAATAAGTGCACTCAACTTAAAGATATAAGAACAATCAACTAACTAAATATATTTACTTTTAGATATATTTATTTTGTGCAACCACTTGACTTAATGAAATTAAGTAAATTCAACCATCATTTTTTTTCAGCGTACTTAAATTGTACCTGCTTTCATGAGCTATTCTTACGAGTATTTATACATGTTTATGTCATGTTAGTCAGCACATTTCTCAACAGTTACACAGTTTATTTTACAAAATTCACTATAAGTGAACTTGGACTTGCTTAAACTGCAGTATAGTAACTAAAAGTGTATCATTTTCAGTGTCTCTGTATTCTGACATACCAATGTAAATTAAATAATGTTGTTCAGTCCTAAAAAATGCAAAATTTGACAAGAACAGACACGCAGACTGTAGAAACATTTACTGAACGTAGGGATTTTAATGTAATTTAACGAATGATGCTTTTGCTGAACCCAGTGAGGCTTACTGTTAGTGATACCAGATTAGTCACAAGAGGAGGTTGCACCTGATATCTGCATGTACAAGGTAAGAAATTTGAAAAAGAAAAAAAAACTAATTGAGTCATGATCTTCAGAAAGCCATTGTTGCTATTATAGTGAGATAAAAGACTGTAAATGAGTTGTAATCTTGTTATAACAGGATCAACAGACATATGAGCGCAGCTACTTTGGTAATGAGAGAGATTGTGTTACTTGGGACTATGCAAATGTAATCGAAAAATCACCTAAAGCTGATTACTTCCAGTAGTCGGCGTATTGGTGTGCATATAAATGTAATCAGTGAGACTTAAGAGCAAAGGGCCACATGAGAGCTGATAAAAGAGGAGAGTAACTGCATTGATGATTAAATACACTCTTAATTTAGGAGGGAAACACTAGCAGTCCACAGACTACTATTAGGCCAGCACCAACGCTAATCATATATTACCTGAATGACCATCATGGTGATATTACAACTCACTGCTGTTCACTGAAAATCAAGTGCATGACCTAAATCTCAAAGTGGACCCTTGAAATTCTTTGTTTGATCAGGAAAACAAAAGCAATATTTAACCACCACCGATCAGCAGCCATACTGTATATTAAGGTTATTTCTGTCTCTTTATCTGTTTTCATACATGTACACCCATCTTCCTCTTCAAAGTGCCAATTTCCCCTTTTCTCATACACACCTCTCTCTCCTGTTCTAATAAAATCCCACATGCATTCTAGCAAGGCTAACATATCTTGTTGCGAATTCAACGCCCAGGGTCAATTTCCCTCCAAATGAGAGCATTATCTGCGACAAGCTGTCCCCTGATGTAAGCCAGTGCCCCTGCCGGCTTCATTTGTTTCGGGCAGACAAACAGAAGGCTGAAAACTCTCCCTGCGTTTTGTTGTTGCTGCCTGATTGCTCTGTCAGACTCCGTGTTTCATTATTTGGTCTGAGGCCTGATAAGGAACAACCAACAGACTGGAACAAGATGCCTCTGCTCACGCTCAGAAGACTGGGAGAGATTGGAGGAGAGGGAGATGGGAAGTTTGAGGCGGGCAAAGGAGGAGGAAAGCGTCAGACACGAGGAAAATGATGTGGAGGAGGGCCTTCTAATCTAATGCTCTTTTTCTTTGTTGGTCAGTAAAGTTGTAAAAGGGGCGCTCCAGGGATGTTGTCGGTCAAAACGAAGGTCAAAACGGATGCAGCTGAGTCGTGGGGTGTAACAGCTCTGAAACCAAGTCAAGTCACGAATTTGTCTTCTGTGTCACATTGTAGAAGTTTGTTAAGCTCATACTCTACATTCTGGCAGCGCACCAGTTGTGTATCAACCACTGATATCAGCTGTAGCACGCTAGTTATCTTACCACAGTTAGTCAAGCTTATTAGGTGTCGCTGCTTCACTGTGTGGGAGCATTACAGTTTCAAGGTTAGTGACAGTGAAAACAGACAAAGATTAGTGTCAAACTAAGTGTTAACATTATTCAATTGAATTCTGGTGTGTCCGTTGTTGATTAGCGTAACGAGACAAAAACAGATTGCGATGCGTTTCTTTTTCCCCAACAGCATTCAGGCCATGGATCAATAAGGAAAAATCTGGATACAGGTTTTGTAGGTGGTGCCCCATTTATTATTCATCGGATTTATGAAATAAAATCTGCATGCTTGACTTCTATTGGCCGAGAGGCTGACTTGTGGTTTAGCCCTCCACTAACTTGAAATAGATAAAGTGATTTAACTGTGCAGCTCTTCTAGACTTTCCAAATCTAGACTGATAAATGTCATATGATGCTCAAAAAAAAAAATGTATCCACAGTTTGACAGCCACTTCTTCCACAATGTAAGATGTTTATTATGTGGATATGTCACCAGTGTGCGAAACACGGGGGGTCCGGGGGGGCTCGACCCCGCCGATTAACCCATGAGACCCCGAAAGCCTCAAAAGCAACATTTGAAGGGGGTCTCAAATTTTGTCAAAAAAATAAAATATTCTATTGTCACTAATGGTCACTAAAATGTGTTTAAGCTCACCATGTCCAGTACTCAGAATCCAAAACACTTATTCACAAATATGTTGTATTTGTTGCCACGCGGAGCCAGCCGGTCCTGCGCACGTATGCAAATTAGCCATGTGCGCCAAACAGAAGAAAGACGTGACGTTGAGAAGTCATGCTAAACATGGCTAGCAAGCGAAAGCTAAACCAGAGTGCGTCACTCACACACTTTGGGTTCACATCCAAAAAGGCGGCACTCAGAGATGAAGAGGCACCGGAGGACGATGCCGGTGCAGCTAGCACAGTGGGCCCACTCGGTACCAGAACAGAGGCTCCTCTCCCACCCAGTGACTCCCCAGAGGAACAACAAGTTGAGGCCGAGTGCTCCGAAGACGCAGCAGGTGCTGAGGTAGCGTTAGCTGCTACTGCTGCTAGCACAGGTGACTTGCCGGCTGGTTGGACAACGAAGCAGGTGGGCGAATGGAAAGACCGCAGGTTGTGTAGGCCTGGTGGTTGGTTGTGGTCTCAGAGAGAGCACCCGCCGTGGTGCTGTTTGGCTTGTTGTAGGCTGTCTGTCTGTCTGTCTGTCTGTCTGTCAGCATCCGCCGTGGTGCTTTGTTCAGTTTGAGAGATGGCCTGTTTGCACGGTTATGCGAATGTGCTTTGTGTATGTGTTCAGTGATGCATCTGTCTGGTCGTATTTGCTGTAGATGGATGGTTAAATAATGTCACATGATCGGTCATACTGCAGGCTCTCATTTGCAAGTGCACTGATTGCGTGCCAGTCTCCCATAGGCTATACCTGGCATTCATTCAGTTGACTGCTCTTGTAAGTGCGCCAGATTGGTGCCAATTATTGTCCTGTCTGCATTGTAATGCACAACTTTGTCTGTCCTTGTTGTAAAACAACGTGCATCCAAACAACTTTAGCCAATGCAACCTCCTATGTCAGTGTTGCTTTACGAATACTATAGCATATCGGATTGTCAAAAATTGTTAAGTGTGTGCATGTATGTTGTCATGTAGGCTATAGACTGATTGTCTTGGCTTGCATCCATGAAATATTGTAATGTTATAGGCCTACTGCATAGTGAGAAAATTTAGATCGGTATTGCGCAGCAATCAGGAGATGGGGACCCCCCCGAATATTGACGGGTATTTCGCACACTGTATGTGACCACCTCAGTCTAAGAATACAGGATTCAAGCATTTCGTCAAAGTTTGACTTCGGCTACGATGTTCGTGTTCATCCTTCATGTTATTATGTTAGTCAGTCCATTGTGCTGCTCTGTATAAACGAGCACAAACTGCAGTTGTTCTGTAATTGACATTGACATTTGTTATTTATTTTTTCTTTTGACAAGATGACAATATTTGAGTGAATTCACCGTCACAGTCAGAATTATAGACAATGAGCCACTGTTGAATGCTTTTGTTGAGCATTTTAAAAGGACACAAATGGAACCTTTTTTTTTTTTTCCTGTTGACCTTGCTGCACCAAAAACACAGCAAACCATGAACCTTAAACATTGTTTTTTTTAAAATTGTAGTATCCAAGCCCAATCTGACATTAGAATTTGTGACTTTTGTTCCCCTTTTTGTTTTATCTTGTTATGTCAAGGCTGTTTCCTGTGGACACCAGGACCTGAAAGTGCGTTCTCTTGTCCTGATGACCCATGGTTCAGAACCAAACACCAAGTAAGCTTCTTAATATTTCTGCATTCTCCTGCTTTAAGTTTCTTGAGGGGGAAAAATGAATGCAGGGACAGATGGCAGAGAGTGCCTTGCCGTTTGACTTTAGGATTATTGGTCTCAGTCTGAGCTTTAGCCTGCTGGGAGGCTGCGAAGAGCAGATTTGCCATGTGAACATTATCTATTGCTCTCATCACTGTCCACAGCCTGCTTGCTCACACAGCTGATAATCTATAAATCTGGAAATGTCACTCTGAGGAGCAACAAAGTGTGACTGCTTTTCAGCCACTATATAAAAACTGTGATAAAAGTGAGAAAACATCCTGCAAATGATGGTGTACTCGGCCACTAAAGCCTTTGAGTTGAACGGGTAAATATCTGATGATTAATTTATGAACTTCAGGTAAGGTTTGTCTCTCCAATATACTTACCACACTTTCCAATATACTTGTACTTTAATATTCTTCTGAAAACAACATCCCCTGTTGAGGTTAGTACAGTGTGTTTCAGTAGTCTGTCTATATTGAAATATGAGAATGATTGGCTCATTAAACTAAGCAATCTGGAAAAAGAAGAAATAGATGAAAAGTCATCAGAGAGTGTGAAGGAATGGCAAAAGAAAGAGGAGAGTCTCATGTGAACATTTTGAAATGGCTGGAGGCTCAGAGTGACACTCCATTACTCTTCAGGATTAGTAATATTGGTATTAGAATATAGATCTAATCACCTCAGTCAACTCAGTTAATTAGTTCAAACAGGTGTCATGGTACACTGACTACAGTCAAGACAGACACGGAGCAAATATTAGCACTGAACACACACAGAGACACACAGACACACACACACAACATGGGTTTCACCCCCCGTCACACATATGCAGGTATGCAAACTTAAGCATCGACGCCTTTCCGTTCAGATTGTAGCTCGGTCTCTGGTTATAATATGATTTATTCAGTTGCACATGGGCGCATTTACACACACACACACGCAAACACACACACACACACTCACACACACACACACAAATTCAGAAAAGCACTCAAACCTGACTGGAAAAGAGGGGTAAGAGAGGAGGGAATGGAAGCAAGAAAAACGTTTTTTGTTTTTTTTTGCTTGTGACCTCTTTATATGAATTAATAAGACAACTTTGAGTTCATTTGTCCATTTATGGGCAATGCATACATCCAATCTTGAAAGCAGTGGGCCTGCAAGGTTCACAGAGTAGAGGAACCTTTAATCTTTCACCTGATCTCACCTTGTTGTATGTAGAATTTCTAATTGAAATGTTCTTGATAATGTTTGAAAACAATAATGTTCTATTGAACGTACAATATGTAACTTATGCTGCTAGGGGGCTCTCTATCAAAACAAAAGACATTTGCCAAAAGGCTGGCTAGAGAGTCGGTGTAGAGCCAGACAGTCCGGAGAATAAACACCCCCCGGATTCTGCTCTGTTGCGGACCTGGTTACCTCAGAGATTACTTTTAAACTTTTGGGATTCAAAAGTTATCTTCACTCCTTTTAATCAACCTGACTGCAGCAGTGTTTCGTAAAAAAGTGACCTCCATTGCTGGCTATTTATGTACTTAAACACTGACTGCCAACTGGGACTGGAGGGGAAATGTACTTTACTTCGTGAAGACATTACAGAGAGGAGAGGGGAAGGGAGCGGAGTCTCTGGTGAGTGCTAAATTCACTGAGAGTTGACCTGAATGTTAGCTTACGGCCAGTGTACAGTAAAGTAATCTGGCTGCTTGGGTCAGATGAACACTGCATGTGTAACACAAAAGATCCTGTGGTCAAACTGACTTTGCTGATGCTTGACACACCATTAAACAACCACCACTGCTGATGAAAATCCATCTGATGTGACTCAGGCACAAATGTTCACAGACAAAGTTTTTAAAGTTTTATTTGTGTTAAATCTAGTCTCAGTCACCAACCTCCCTATCCTGGAAGTAGTGACAGGCGACCCAATGACACGCAGCGTTACCTTGAGTAAACTTGATTTCTCTGGGTTGGAACATTGTTGAAACATTTGGAATAATGTAAGTACCCAACTCAACAAAATATATAACAAAGGTCAAGTCATTGTTAGACATTACAATGCAGAATTCTTACATATTATATCTTGACAGTAACATGTTTTACACTCAGCTGTGATGGCTGCTGCCTGCTTGGCTCTTAAAAGTCTTCAGACTCGTGCCAAAATTGGATTTTTTGGCTCAGAACAACAGTTGAAAAACCAGTACAAGCCAAAACCCCTTCAAATTCACTCCCTCTGAATCTATCCAGTCTGTGATGCCATTAGGTCAGATGTCACTTGAAATCTGAAGAATGCTTACACTGCTTACATTTGTTTTCATGAGGAGAGGAACACTTCCTCTTACAATTTTTCAGCATTACCACTGGCATGTAATGGAGGCAACAAAACCTCCTGACCATGGTCTCATTAGTTTATGGTAATTATACCAAGCACTCATGAATAATTTGACAATGATATATAATGTCCAAAAATGCTAGCAGCTCTGCAAAAACAAGTTTTGGAGCCAAAGACATTATGAATGAAAAAAATAAACAAAGGAACACAAAAGTTGTGGGAGGACTGAGAAATATAAGGGGCAAAAGACAATTCAAATGTTGCGGACGGCAAAGTGGAACGTGACAAAAACACAGTGAAGATGAAGTGAAGATAGGGAATGAAAGGAAGGGCAAGTTAAAATAATTTAGATAAAGAGATAAATGGGTTTAAAGGGAGGGAAAGGAATGTGTGTGGCTGGGAGAGAAGGAAAATATAAGGTATGTTTAACAAAGGTAGAGGAAGAAAAAGGAAATAAAGAGGGAGAAACAAGGGGGTAAAAATCTTAGGAAGCAGAAAAGTGGCAGCGAAAGGACAAAAGGATGTGGGGAGCGAGAGAAGTGTCGTGAAGGAATGGAGAAGGAAGAGGGGAGGAAGGATAGAGGGAAAAGTCATAAAAAGATGAGGCAGCAGAAAATGGCAGGCGGGGAGGGGAGGGGGGACCGGATGGATGGGGTGTAAAACAGGTGAAGAAGCAGAAAAGAGGAGAGAAAGGATTAGATGGAAATGGAGTGAAAGGAGCTGGAGGAGGGAGTGTAATAGACAGAGAGAGTGACGTGGAGAAACGAAAAGACAAGAAAATTTTTTGCGAAGATTAGATGAGGACGGAATATGAGCGAGGACGGACGGGAGAGGAAGAGGGCGTGAGGGGAGGGCAGACAAAGAGAGGATGGAGAAGGAGAAGAATTCCAGATATAAAAGTGAGTGAGAGGAAGGTTGAAAAAAAAAAAAAGGAATGTATGAAAGAAGGACAGCGAGTAAAAAGGAGTAAGACGGAGACGGATGGTGTGAGTGAGGAAGAGAGGGAGAGTAAGGTATATTGCAGGACTAAGTGGCCGGGGCGCAGTCTGCCAAATATAAAATCAATAGACACTATCTCAGTCCGACCCCCTACTGCTGAATCCATCAAAAAAATTTAACGATTCCTCAGTAAAAGATGCAGCAAGGCAGCACCGGAGAACCCGAGTGAGGGTGTGTGTGTGTGTGTGTGCAGATTTAAACAGAGATGAGGCGTGCGTTGTGTGTGTGTGCTTTACAGACCTGAATATATATTTGCATGTGTATACTGAAATAGGGGAGAAAGTTAGTTAACCCCACTGCCAGCGTGACAGGTTTTTGTATCTGTGCATGTGTGTATGTGTATCCAGGACGGTGTTAGTGTGTATATCTGTGTGCGATTCACCTCAGAGTGTGTGTGTGTGTGTGTGTGTGCAAGCGCGAGTGTGTGTAAGCTGACAAGCGGTTTATGCCAGAAGTCATTTCCAGGTACATAAGCTAAAACGTTGCCGCCATTTTATGGACTTGCAATTGTGTTGATGTTGTCAAGGTCTCTTAGTCCGCTTGACACACACACACACACAACCAGAGTCAGACTGCCGCACAGACAAGGGGAGCTAACTAAATGATTCACTGCTTTGCCTGCACACTCAAAGGCACGCACACACACGCACACACTGCTGACAAGCAGACTAACTGGCTGTGAGACTGCTACGCTAACTCACGGCCTCTCATGTGCTGCACACTATTATTGGGAGTGAACATGCAGGCAAGGAGAGGGGAGGCGAAGGGGACATCAGTGAGACAAAGGAAGGAAAATAAAGAGAGGTGGATGAGTTTTAAGGAAGGACAGGGGTGGAGAGGAAGGAGGACAAGGGGTAGAGGAGGAGTGAAGAGGTTGGAATGGCAAGGAGGAAAGTTGGGTGGTGGGGTGAGTAAGACAAAAAAGGTGGATGGACGGTGTGAGGGGAGAAGAAAGAAAGAATGAGAGAGAGAGAGAGAGAGAGAGAGGAGTGTAAATTTGCATAGGGGTGAAATTGAAGTAGCTTTGAAAGGCAATTCAGCTAAATCAATTTGAAGTCCTCTATTGAAGGACTAGGGGGATCTAAATAACTCAGTCAATCACACACACACACACACACACACACAAGCACAAGCACACCCTCCCCCAAGTATGCACATTCGCACACTTGTATGCACATTGTAAAACACACAGGTCCTGTATGGTGGGGTACAAACATGCACACACACATCAACAACAGAGAGAAGAGCCATGAAAGACGCCGTCTCTTTTAAGCCATGTGTTGCAGAAGCGGGAGATCGCTGCACCCGACGAACACTAATGCAAATTTAATGCTGGTAATAATGCAAATTGGTGAGTTAATGACCTGTATTTAATCTTTACTCTCTGTTGTCTTAATTAAAAATTGTAATTGTCAGATTTGGCCATAATGTCATTATTTTTACTCCCTGTGAAGCTATCCAGGACCATACCAGCTGAGACAAATGTGGGTTTTTCTTTGTTTGTCATGTTCTTTAATTAGTTTATGACTCAATCAATTGTGATCATCCTAATCTGCTATAATATAATCTAATACACAGCAGCTAGTGGCATGGAAATATTTTCAAAGTGTGGTACTTGAGCACTGACGCAGTAAGAGGTGGTGATTTGTACCTCAGCGGTAACTCGTGAGTCAGAGAATGGGGCTGACATGTACCTCTAGTGCTCTAAGCTGTATTTTGGTATTTTAAACATGGGGACAGAGGAGGTTTTTGGATGTCGACTCAGAGGAAATCACATTCTTAGAGCTTTAAAAACGGACCACTATGTGACCATACTGTCTGACAATGTCTTATAAATGATAGTTAAACTCATGTTTGTGGTTATTTTCATTCAAGTAATGATTTTCCAATTACGTCAATGACCTGACACCTCCTTATGCAAAATGTTGACTCATCTTGCAATTTTGCAACCCCACTGCAACAGAGCCTCACGCATACTAATGCATCGATGCTGTGTTGCAATACTGCCAAGCCTGAGGAACAATGAGCTGCTAAACATGCAAGATATCTGAAAATGTCACCCCGACCATTTGACAGCACCTTTCCAAGAAACAAAATAGGATGATGGATTCCAGAAATTTTGGGCACTTACAGAATCACCCTGCATGTCAGGAAAACTGCATAGCAGTAATAGAAGAATCTATAATCGTCAGTGACATCTGTACTGATAATGACTGCAGAAACAACATAGCAGTGAGAATGAACGTGAAGAAGCCAAAGGCTAAATAAATGATTTCTGTGTTTTTTTTTAAGGGGGCGGGGTCCTGTTGGGGTGGCAGGCCACCCCTCAAGGCAATCGTAGGGGAAAGAATGGCCGCGGGTAGTTGTCAGTGCTCATGTTAGTTCATGAAGGATTGCTAGATTTCCTGCTCTGATTGCTGAGTATTGGCTGAGTATCTGTTGGTAAAATGAGTGTATATTGACCTGAAAGGGTCTCAGATTATTACGTACTTAAGGGTTCCCCATTGATTTGTACTGAGAATGCTTGCAGTAAATATAATATGATACAGTGACATGAATTCCCACTGTTAACAACTTCAACCTATTATATTGTCTATTCCCCCAGCTCTCATTCCTCAATACTAATCTGACAAAGCATCACTTTGATGATGAGCACTGACTCCGTGTGAGCGTGAGTGCGTGCACTCGAGACTGTGTGTGTTTGTAGCAGTGGCTGTATGCGAGTGTGTGTGTGTGTGTGTGTACGAGCAAGAATAGGAGAATAGCCCCTGTGGAATAGCAATCAGCAGAACAAAACGAGTGTTGAAAAAAAGAAAAGAAAAGATGAATAGCTGTTGAAATAACAGAGAGAGGGAGAGGGGGCATGTTGACGGCTCTAATTAAAATCCCGCCCATTAGCTCAGTGTAAATTGG
Organism: Pagrus major; assembly: GCF_040436345.1. Taxonomy (NCBI): domain Eukaryota; kingdom Metazoa; phylum Chordata; class Actinopteri; order Spariformes; family Sparidae; genus Pagrus; species Pagrus major. The sequence goes on from NC_133219.1 coordinate 21,823,146, forward strand.
ATGATTTATTCTCCCAGGGGACTGACTGACAATCAAATTGATGCCGTAGGTATTAAAAGGGATGTGAAAACGGGTTTTCATGCTTGTGATGTGCGGCTAGCAAGATGAAAATTGTTGTAGTTTTGATACCAGTAATTCCTGCAACTCATCAGCCAATCGGAATCACTTGATCTCCGAACACAACAAGTGCTTGTGCCAGCGCAGATACATTTAGTGGATGTGGTACACAGATTTGACATGAATATGTACATACATGAATATTTACATGAACACATGGCATAATACAACAAATGTGTAGCTTAATGACAACCAGAGGGGGGCAATCACTAAATAGTTCCTCATATGTCATATGGCAAATGGAAAAAATTTTTAAGCGTAAGACAGAAAACTACATGTAAGGTGGGAAACAGGAGAAAGTTAGAGCAGGTTGATTAGACAGAGCCTGTGCAATACTGTATTTAGAAAGTAAAAAAACATAAGTGATGTCTGTCAAACATGCCATTCAATCCTCAGGTGCTTAAGAGTTATTATTTACTCAAATTTCAGGGAGATTTACTTTAATACACTATTAATCTGCAAATTGAAATGTGACAAGTGTCCTCCACTACACATTCTGATCAACCCATCTGAAAACAAAAGATTGTAGAGTGAAGACTGTATTTCACACATTTCACATTGATATACTGTATATTATTTGGCTGTAACTTGCATCCTAGTACGTCACTTTTACAGCTTTTCCAATTGGCTTTGGTTCAACCTGTCCAAGGAAAAGTGATGTGAGCAGTTGATTGCTGCTCTCTGTGTGATTGACAGTTGTGTGAACATTTTGACAGTATGAGGTTAACAACCAGCGCATGTTTCATCCTAATTATGCTAAATAGCTGCCTTTATGATGCTTTCCCCCCCCACCCTATTCGACACACACATCTTCCACTGACCACACTTATCTAATGGTTTCTATCCAAACGTTGTTAATAATCGATAATGTAAACAACATGATTTAAAACTCTTTGTTTGATCACTCTGGTTGGGCAAGTCTTAGCTTCAGCCTGGGAAAATGGCTTCAGTACATTATCTTAAAATCATTCTACTTTTGCATTTTGCCTGGCCACCTCAACAGATCTCTCTCAGGTGGCCCTTTGACTTGGTTTTTATAGAAAGTAATTTTGAAAATAATTAGTCTTGCATAGATTCTGTGAGGCTGTGTGTGCTTTAAGAGCACACCTCCCCTTCACAACCATTACAATAAGTGCCACAATTTCTCCTACTGACGGCCACAAGCCGCAGACACTCTGTAGGTGGTTGACAAGGGCTTTGTTCGAGGAACTGTGAAACAGTACAAACGGTAGCTATTGGATTGCTAGGACATGTAATGGGATTCATTTCTGGTGCTATTACTCTGAGGTCTGCATGTTTAACATGCAAATAATATTGATTGATAATTTGGAACATCGGTAAATGGTGTCATTTTTGCAACATTGAGTGACACAGCATCAAGCAGAGTCCTCTGTGGATATTCATTAGCAGAAATAATCATCACGATCACACTGTACACAAGAGAATTGGGTTGAGAGTTGAGTTAAAAAGCAGAAGAAACTTGAGCAGTAGTTCACTATTTCTTGAAAAAAAAAATCATGACTGTGGAAATATTGGTGAATTTTGTGCATCCAAAATTGTACACTGTTGATAAAATGTAAATTATACATACAGGCAAACCCCTAATAGTCAGTTGTGGGCCTGAGCCCCATAATTGATACATAACTCCTCAGTTGTCAACACTGATTCTAGATAGAGTGTTGATGTTGTGGGGAAGCTGGTGGCTGGATAAGGACATCGACATCAGGAGGTGGAAGTGGCTCCTAATTGAGGTGATAAAGGGTAAGTGACATGAGTAGGCCCTTTAGACTTACATAATGGGATGAAATGAACAAGGAAGGAGCTGCCTCTCAGTTTTCATACTGAGAGAAAAATAGTAAAGGTTAGCAGGGATGATATATGCATAGATAGGAGCAATGAGGGTTAAGAGGAAGCAGTGAGCGGAGTAGATATACTATACCGTACTTACCATCCAAGGTTTAGCCATTGAACCAAAGAGGAGAGAGCTGCTGTTGTTCTTGATATGTCACCTTATAGAAATCATTCAAGTGAAAGACACAGAAAGCAGCAAGCTGGGCTAATTCATCAATTTATGTGGCAAATTCCTCACAAGGACCACAACAGAATAGCCTACAGATACTGCGGAGTGCAAAGTTCAAACAAATGAACCATCACCAAGAAGGAGTAGAAAAATCCGCTTGAAAAAATCATATTGTAATAAATGTAACTTAGGGAATACAATTTCACAACATCTATATCAAATAAAGGTCATTTAAATCGTAAACCGAAACATCAACAAAAGCGGACTGCAAGCTTGGTGGATCTTCCCAACATCGTCTGTTTGTGGCTCCTTGCAGCCTCGCTGGGTCATCGCCGTATCTGCCGACGTGGAGGTGAGGTTTTGAACAAGCTGAGGTACACCTTTAAATTCTTGCAGCTGAGCATGGGAGCTTTCAATTTGCATCCCAGACTCTGTTGTGCCAGTGACACAGCTGAACACACTCTCCCACTTAAGTGCATTGTCAGTGCTAAGGTAAACATTGTGACACAGTTTTCTCTTCCTCTCCCAGCCAGGAACTCATTATTGCCCTGACAAATGCAGCATTAAAAATGTTTACCAATTGTCTGACACTGCTTGCACTGGCATGTGCGTGTGAATGTGCGTCCCGACCGGCTTCTTGTTTGTGTGTGAAATAATTTGACAAACTGCTCCCTATATTACCACGAATGTCCTGGTGACGACAACGACTGCCACCATTAACATTTTCTCCTTCCCCCTCTCCCCCTCAGTGTACACACGCACACACACACACACACACACACACGTACGCACGCACACACGCACGCACACACACACACACACACACAGGATACCCATCAATGTGCATTTCTGCCAGTAAAGCCAACTAATCTGCCTCAGCAGCATTTCATTACAGTGCTGACACACTCGGTGTAAATGTGTGTGTGTGTGTGTGTGTGTGTGTGTGTGTGTGTGCGTGTGCGTGTGGGTGTGTGTGTTGATACTTGTCTGCTCCCAATATATGAAAATGTATATGTGCGTCTTCCAACCTTGTCTGATTTCTGTATATGCTTAACATGCCCCCTTGTGTGTGTGTGTGTGTGTGTGTCTGTGTGTTTTCTGCCCCGCTTGCTAGCCCCTCTGTTAAAGGGGAGATGTACTACCAGCTTTTAAATTAGTCACGCGTCACTGCAGGCATAATACACACAAACACACAGGGACAAGTGGCACACACGTTGGAATGATGCACAGACACCAGTGTGGCACGCACCCACACGCACACGCTGAGCACACTCAGTGGTGAATAACAATAGAGACAGGGATAAAGCCTGGAAAATGCTTTCCTCTCTAAATGGCTAGAAAGCAGGAGAAAAGCGGGGAGGGGGGGGGGGGCAGAAAGAAGGGAGGACAACAAAGCAGAGGTGACAGGAAGGAGAGCAAGGTATAAAATCAGGAAAAGGAAGAAGCAAGTTTGACAATGAAACTGGTTTTGAGTGTAGTCACAAGGTACATTTTGACAAAATATATAACACCAGTACACTACAGGGCTGTCCCAAGTACCATTTTTGATAAAAACTTATTATGGGTCTAATAAGACACAAGGACAGGAGAGGAGACACCAGCTGGTGTCCCCGCCTCTAAAGTCTCAAAAAAAGTCAACTTGATGAGCGAGCGTAGGCGATCAAGCTTACGTACGTCTGAAGGTATGTGTCCACAGGTTTTTTGTTTTTTTTTGGATGAGAGGGTTCACGCTGCTTTCCAGCATTGGATGCTTGACCATGCAGGCTGCGCCATTGCGACTCCCTGCCTGCACCTGATTTGAAGACAGCCACTCATAGGCTTTATGCTCTGTGATTTCAAACTTCCAACATGGCTGCGGATGAGCAGAAATGCTCCACGGCTGGTTTATATGTACACAGGTTTTAAAGTTGCTATTTCTTGCTCCGTTTATCGATCTTTTGCCTATTTTTTTTTGTGCCTAACGATTTGCAGACAGTGAGGAAGACAGATTCAGTAGATATCCTGCGTTATCAGTTTTCCTGAGAAGAGTTAACACTCCTTTCTCATACTTTACATAGCATCATCATGTAGTATTAAAGTTAAAGGAGGCAGCCCATGCGTTCAGATATATCACTGACTGTCACTTCTACAACTGTAACTTTTTATCTGACATTGAAACTTTTGATCAAAACCTGGGGAAAAAATTAAATATCCAAAGTTACAGCCTATTAGCGAGTTAGACAATTTGAGGTAGTTTGTCTTGTGGTCCAGCAGAGGGTACTCTGGTGGACCAAGAGGTTATATGGGTTGCATTCAAATTAATTCAGACAAATAACATGACATTTGAAAAAGTGACGGAGTCCCCTCATTTGTCCTCAGTTCCTCTTTTTCCCTTTTTTTCCTCACCCTTTCTCCAACCATTGACAATTCTAAAGTCTAGTCATTCACCGTCTTCCTCTGCCTCATTGTTTTAGATAAGCTTTATATACATTTACTATATATATACAATTTTCTTAACTCACTGAGTCAGAGGTGTGTGTGTGTGTGTGTGTGCGTGAGTGAGAGAGAGAGAGAGTGTTAGTGTGTGTGACTGCACGCCTGTCTTGTCTATTGGATTATACTATAGTGGTACCTATTTTTATTCCAGCACACGGGGAGGAGAGAAAGTTCAGCGATACAAACATCGGTCTTCATATCACCACGCAGGCAGCTTGAAATCAGATAATCCTGGAGACAGAAGTAATGAAAGAGAGGGAAATATTCCTATTTTTTCCCTTTGTCTTCTATCTCTTTCAATAAGCAGTACCCAAAGAGATGCAAGGAACGGATGAGAGAGGCAGAGTGTCTAAGGTTGAGTAAAAACAATAATGCCGCTTAACTGCCTTTATGAGCCTTTTTATGATTTCACTTGCAATCTCAACTCACATTTGCAAATACAAATAACAGTTGCTGCTATTTCTACTTTGCCATGTGGGCCTTAGAAAAGAGTTTTTCATTCTCATGTCTTTGAGACAGGGCGAGATAGACGATGCTTATTAGATAAGACTATACAGCAAACAGACATGTCCTGCGTGTTAGCAGAGCTCACAATGGAAGGAAATTCACTGATGCTTCTGGACACATGATCAGAGATGTTCCTGCAATCAATTAGCGTTTCATGTCTCCTCCAGGCGACCCAGCTGAGGCTGATCAGAGCCAAGCTTGTGTCGAGACGGCCAACTGCTCTGTCCCTCTTGGTGCTCCTCTCTCGAGCCAGAGCCATCTTCAGGCTCACTGTGCTGCTTCAGTGGTACTGTGCATGGCTGTGGCCCCCCCTCTTTCCCTCAGTGCCCAAAAAGCTTAAGGCTGTGGAGAAGGATCAGGTCGCAACTTCCACTGACAACCTTGCTCTAACCCTAGCTCTTACTCTAACCCCACTGGCCGTTGCGGTCTTAAAGCACCCAGCACTACCAGCAGCTACAGTCCCATGCAGAGACCGGGATACCTGAAGATGGTTTTGTTCTCTAGGCTGCTCCCTGCAGACCAAAATCACCATGTGCCCCCTTCAGAAAACTACAACTAACACCTCCACACCCCCTCTACTTTAAATACAATAGTATTTGACAGTGACTTGTCTCTTGTCATGCCATCATTCTTTGGGACAACAAATTCCTGTGATGATGATGTAAGCACATAATGTTACTATGGATTCAATGAGTTAAAGGTCCAATTTGTAAGTTAGTTGATTGTTGAGTCTCATTCACAACGCATTAGAAGCTGATGTTTTGGGTTTCCCAACATGCCAAATAGTGATGCTCTGGCAGCCACCATGCATCCTGTTTCCAATGTCATCATGGATAGACTGGATATACTACTACTGGAGTGCTTTAACACTGAAGAAAACTTAATGTGATCATTCTCAGAAATGTTCTCAAGTAATAAAGTGAGTCTTCTTTCTATTATTTTTCGATGTGAATTTATAGCCGTTCGTTTGTAATGGACATCAGACCTAATGATACCCTCAGGAAGTTTAAATCACACTAGATCTGATAATGTCTGTGTTTTCAATTCATGTTTCTGGGAAAGAGAAAAAAAATCGGAGCAACAAATGAGAGCCCAGGGATTTTAAGGACCATAATTGCCTCAAAGAGCTGTGTGTCACATCCACTGCTTGCAGCTGGTGGCACTGGAGGCAACTCCAACAGCTGACAGTATTGATAAATTGACTGCCTTCCCCTCTTTGTTCGAAACTTCGGCATGAACCAACCTCTTTCATGACATGAAACTGTCACACCCATCAGGGAGGGTTACCTCACGGTTTGGAATCATCTGCTATGGTCCAGCTACATTTCTTTATCCTTGGCGATGAAGGTGATGGTTTTTGAGGGATGTAAAAAAAAATAATCTTAAATCCAAATGAGACATCTTCTTAAAAAAACCCTCATCATGCCACCATCTGTAACACCTCTCTCCTACTGGCCTGAGGCAGCTGCTCAGGATGTGCTTCAGGGTTCCACGCTTAGAAAATGTTGTTGTCTCTGCCTTGTCCCACGTATGAAGGACATTACACACTGCCTGTTAGGAGTATTTTTTGACCATTGCATTCTCACCAGCCCGGCACGTGCCATTTCTGTCATGTCCGAACATGAAGCGCCCCTTGGTACCATGCTACTGTTCTTCACCTCTTCTGCTGCTGAGTCCAGAGCAGAAAAGTGTCTGCATTGGTTCACCACCTTCACCAGCCTGCTGTGACACAGCATAACACCATCTTCTGCTTTCTAATTTCTTGCACTCCTCATCTCAATTCCAGAATGGTGAACATCCAAATCATGCACATGTCATTCAACACTTAAATAAACTTTTGTATATATTTACAGATACAGACACAGATACATATGACCCAGAGAGAGATCAAGAAAGAGTATGAAAGTGTTTTTGAGAAACAGGAAAAAGAGGGTCGAGATAGGAAAGCAGAGAAGATCACAGACTCCAGACACCCTCAGGACATTTACCTAATACACACACTGATACTGAGGTGGGATGGAAAGAAAGTGTTTTGTGTGGGCAAGTTTGTGTGTATACGTCTGTATGTATTTGCTCTGAAAGTGATATCACAGCACAAACAGCACTGAGAGCTTAACACCAAAATGTCAGAAAAAAACAAAAATCTTAATCTTTAGGATTAACGCTGAGGGTGATGAAGCGTGTGTGCCTATGTAAGTGAGGAAGACAAAGGGGGAAGAAATTAAGCAGACGGAGGTACTACAGTGGTGCTAACCTGTTTTTCTATTAAACATTCATGAAATACATCTTCAGTGGCAAATATGATATGTTCTTACATCAAGTATTCAGATTACATGCTAAAGCCTGAAATAAAAAAAATAAAAAAAAATAAAAAAATGTGTTTCTGATGAGGGACCACGGCCAGTAGGCGACGTGTTATATCACATACACGTTTAATGCTTACTTGCTGACTTTTGCATCAGGACATGGAGGGGATTTTGGAGGCGTTATTGCAACCAATAAGGCTGACACCTGAGGTTATTACCATCCGTTAATTTGGCGTGTCAAAAGGCAGTGTTTTTGAAGGAGACCTGGGGATATTTCCAATTGCTTTTGTCGCGTCAAAAGTGGGGTCTTTTAAGGAGAGCTGCAGACTTGTTGGCGACCAAAACCAGGTATCACAACATCTGTAGTACTTTTTTATGACATTCATTATTATTAATACATTTCTCTCTAGCTGCACTGGAGTGGAAAACATGATGACCTCTGTATTTGGTGCAGAAACGTAGGCTATATAGAGAAACTAGTCTACAGAGATGTTTCATTCACATTCAGCATCAGGCTTTACAGTGAAAACAAAAGTGCATGTTTTTTAAAAATGAAATGTTCAGGACAGTAGGATATTAATCATGTCATCTGCACACAGCCATCCACTGACGGTGAGGCCCTAATATTCATGTGTAGCAGCTGATTAAGCCGAACATGTTCCACTTTGATAGGACACACACACGCGCACACAGAATTAATAACCCTCAACAACCATTACTGCGGCTTTCACATACACACACAAACAAATACAGACACAAGTGGATGTACACAAGAATTTATACACAAGCCCACATTTAAATTAGGAAGCTAACAACAGTAAGAGATCTCCAATCAGGGAAAAACCACAGCATCCAGCAGTACAGTGGTGTTTCAATCAGGCATCCAACTTAGTTGTGTTAATGTTGGTATATTAAGGGAGAGAATAACAAGAAAGAGACAGCAAAGCAAAGAGAAACACTTGTTCATTTTTTGTACATAGGAAGTCCAAACGTCAGAAATTGGGAAAACAAAGAAAGAATCAATAGTAATGAATTAACTAAGGTGGTGAGACCGTAATGTCACGGTAGATGCTTCTGCTTACTCAACTGTAAACAAAGCTTTCCATGCTGCCACACACTGTTAAATGACTAAACTCCACCAGAAAGCAAAAGAGAATAAAAAGAGCAGAAGTGACGATGGTCTTAAACACTAGGTACGGTTTAATTATAGACAGTTGCCATCTCTTAGCAATTTAAGAAAAACGCTGCAGTGCACAAGCAAATCAGAAAAGACAAATTCCTTCATTAAAAAACAGCAGAAAGGTCTCAGTCACCTTCCTCAAGTTCCTCAATAAATGTAGATATCTGTGCTGCAGGATCCACCATGATCATTTTAGGCAGACCCAGCATGCATCTGTTTGTTTATTAGGCGGGGTGCGTTTAGTCAGTAATTAATTAAAGTAAGATAATGCTAATGCTTTTAAAGGTCCAATTTGTTTGAATGTTGACTTTTGAGTGTCATTCCAAACTCGTCAAATGCCGCTGCTTTGAGATTCCATGTCTGGTGGGCCGCCATCCAAAAACGGCAGTATTTGATGAGTTAAACATGGCTTTTCATGTGGCCGTCGTTCTTATTCTGTATTGTTTGTGACTTGAAATGTAGAGAATTTACAATACTTGAGACAAAATACTTGATGGTAGTGTTAGTTTTACTACAGAGATGAGTGGAACACAGGAAAGGTTGTAATTGCAACTTGCTTGCCAAGAACATCCAGCCAGAGATGCACAGTTTGAAAACAAGAAGAGAGAAGAAAGAAAAAGTATTATGGGAGAGAAATAAAAAAATATTGTAGAAAAAAAAAAGAAGAGGAAAAGAAAGAAGGATATCAATCGACTTGGGAGAAAGGAATGGGAAGGGGGGATGGAGGTGAGAAGTCGGCAGAGACTGAACCTCATGAGAGTATGGGAGAAGATAGGTAGAAGCAGTAGGCGTGAATGGGTGAGAAAGACAGAATAAAACCAAAACAGAGAAATACAAGTTAATAGACAAAGACACAGAGATGGAGAATAGAGAGCGACAAGGTGGTGGGGGGACGCAGAGAGCAACAAATTAGCAGGAAAACAGAACAGCGTCCTGAAGGACTTCAAGTGGTGAATTAATATTGTTTCCAAACACCAAGGGAACTAACGTGACAAGAAAGAAAAAAGGGGGGGGGGACAAAACACTCAAAAAATGGAGGACAGAGTAAAGAAAGGGGAAAAAAGACTCTATAACATCAAGATCCCTTGACTTAATGTCATTAGAATTTGCATAAAAAACAATTCTTTTTCATTACAGAAACTTTCAGAGCTGAAGTTGGACAGATTTATGTGTGAGCGTGTACAATCGGTTTGATGTATTAAAGCAATATAAGTAATGTTTGAGAAAGCAAATGAACACAGACCAAAGAAAATCTTGTTTTGCAGGTGATCAAAGCGTGGAGTAATAAAGTATAATTACAGACAAAGTCAGAATATAAGTTAAATACTGGTGCCCATTTAAAAAGAAGAGGAATTCACTCCGGTAGCTTGTTAGACAACCATTCTCTCAGGTTACAAGGGCTGGATAGTGTTTTAAAAAGTTATACCAATACCAGTATCCTATAGTGGATACTGATACCAATTTTGACTTATTTCTATTATTATTAATTTTGTGAAACTGTCACTGTTTTGGTTATGTGTAGGCACCAAAACTCCAAGTAGTTTCGGTGCCTACACATAACCAAAACAGCATTAGGCACTAAAACTACTTGGTTAGGTTTAGGTACCAAAACTACCCGGTTAGGTTTAGCCACCAAAAGTACTTTGTCAGAATTGGGCATGGTTAGGTTGAGGACAGGATCACGTTTATGGGTAACTACAGTATCAA